>NC_071532.1:51303707-52759540 GCF_026979565.1 Vidua chalybeata
TACTGTTTTGATACTCTTTGAGATTGACAGGTGCAATTAGTCCTTTTCTATATAGTGCTTTTGAGAGTACAAACACCTAATATATAAAAAGATAGATATTTTTCTGTAACTATTATAAAATTCACAGTTATTCAGGGTGCTTCTCTTACTGTTTATGGAGAAGATACTTGGAACGTCATGATAATTTTTTGAACGCAATTTTTGTCTGCATATATTTTTTCCTTGAAAAAAAAATTGCTCACTTGTCAGATTTAATCTCATGATTTTATTGTATTGCCTGGACTGGAATGTGCATTGAACATTCAAAAGGTTGCCAGATACAGCGCTGAGAGTGAATGAAAATGCTGCGCCTATTCAGGTAGGTGCAAGTTGATATTGCAGCATGCTACGCTCTAGTTGTCTTTAGTAGTTACTGTTAAATGAAGGAAATCAAGCCACTCAGCTGTGGCTTTCCTCTAAGCTGAGTGAGCACAAACACAGTGTATAACTGTGTATGTATACCAGTTTCTGACCATGAGTACAGAAGTCTAAATGCTTAAAACGCATTTTTAGTTTCGAAAGAGATACTGAAAGTTGGTGGTTTTCTTCAATTGTATTAAAAATTCAGGGTTCTTAGAATCACTCAGTAATGTTCAGAATCTTGCAGGATTGTCACCTAGTTTATAAAGTAAAACTCCTAATTAAAAACACTTGTTAATAATAAAGAGCAAATCATTTGAATATGGAGCTCAGGCATGAGGTCAATGAAGTTTCATCTCTTCAAATTAAGGGGTACCTCCTATTTCTGGTGACAATACATTCAAATCTCATAAATCAGTTCTCTGGTACTTGCAGAAGATTCCACAGATGAGTTTCCAAAGCATCAGTGCTGATTCATCTGGTTAATTTTTCAGGTTAAACATTCTGTTTAATAATTACAGTATCATGTGGGTTCTGTAGCTTTTAAAAGAATGATAGGCTTAGTTGACATTAGCTTTCACATGTGTTCTCTGAATCGTCTTATGTTTGAAACACAACTTTCTCTAATTAATAACATCTCTTATTTGACTCTTCTTGAAAATTTCTTTACAAAACATTTTCTTAGCTGTATTAAATCCATAAACCCCTCTGAAAATCTGACACCTGCCTTTTATTTTAAAAGTACGTGATACTCTCATTTCCAAGGATTTTTTTATAATTGTTAGTTGACAATCATTTTCTGTAATGATAATATGAGAAATTATGAAAATGCAATTATCAATTGCTTTTTTTCCTGAAATTCAACCTTAGTGAAAACCTTAGTGAGATTTCAAGACATACTATCTACAATAATTTAAATCAGTCACTATTTTGTAATGTACATAGTGTCATCACATATGCAAGGAACTACCCTGAAAAAAATATTGCTAAATTCTGTAATGCACTATTTTTTTACTAGTACCTTGCTTTGGAAAGTTTCTCTTCTGAACCAATACTGCATGCAATACAGAATTAGGAAATAAAGTACTTTTTGTCTGCGTTCTTTACTAAGCAGATTTGGTTTTTTGGGGTTTCTTTTGGTTTTTCAATTTCCTGTTTCCATCGCTGGGTACATTATCTTTTTGTTTGTTTAATTAATTTTACTGCTGTTTTTTCCTGTCATCCTGCATCTAATTCACATGTGTTTTGGGAAGAACAACACTGCCATTTATCACTACCATTGTAAGAGAAATCTAACTCCTATATGAGTGATAAAGTCTTTGTGTCTCTAATCCTTTTCATTTTTTAGAAAGAAAAAGGCTGATCTAGGGTAATCATTTGACTGAATATTACCTCTGATACCTATCTCTGCAGCAAAACTTTACTGGATCTTAAGATTCTCTCTCCATATGCTTTCTGCATGCTTATTTTATGTTGAATTACTCATTTTGTCAGAATTTATCAAGAGCCCAATGGGTTATCAGAGTGGGAAGCTCACTCTTCATCCACACTTTTTCCATAGGACTCAATACCTGGACATGCCAACCTGAATATTGGTCTTTGACAAACCAGAGGTCTAGAAAACTTGACACAGTAATTCAGCTTGGGAAGTTCTTCATGACTGCTGCTGCAGTGAAAAGCATCCCCTACTTTTTCCAGGCATCCTCTTGATGCCTTAAGTTTTAAGCTTTTATATTTTTTCCAATCCTGTACTGCATTAGTGAATAACTCTGAACTCCATACAGAGTGTTAGTTAGTTCTCATCACAGTTTGGCCAGACAAAACAATCCTTCCAGGCCTGAGAACCAAGGTCATCATCACAGCCTCAGGCCCAAAAAGTATAAACAAAAGTGAATTGGGGGGGAAGAAACTGGGAGAATGTGACCTGAAGCTGTAATTGGAAAAATAAGCCCTGATAGGCAAATAGACCAAACTTAAGTCTGCCCAAAAAACTCATGACCATCATCCATCTTGGGTGTAGCCTCTGTGAGGCTCCTCCACTGCCCAAGGTGTATCTGTTAAAGGTTTTTAATAAATAGTCACTTTATTCTCTAACTGTGTCTAGCCTCTGTTCTAGGTAGCCAGTCCATGGCATCACCCTAATGACCCACACAGTATATTGGGGTTACAGTGGTCTGTTTGTGAATTCCTTGAGGAGATGAAACACATTTGGCAGTGTTATTGATCTCGGGCTACACTGTCTATGTTATTGATGTTATATCATACAATTAACCAAATATATTTGTATCTTTTCAAATTTGTTTTCTTTAGGTCTCTCTTTGTGGATCCCCAGTGTGATCTATCAACTCAAGAAATGACAGGAATCAAGAGTTTGAACTGAAACAGAGCCTACAGTTAGGTTTCGGGGTTCTGGCAGGAAGAGTATTTTTGCTTCTCTAAAACTCCTCAGATATCTTTAGGCTGTCTTTGTGTGTAATACCAAGAAGATAGTAAAAATACATTAATTTTATTATCAGTGGACAGTAAGGCAATGTTCAGCTTCCTTCAAGCCTTTTCCCACGTCCATGCTAGCATCCCGGAGATAAATACAACTTTTTCCTCTTAAAACCTTCTAAAGTTAAAGACCACATGACTACCCAGTTTCTGAACTAAGGTCATTTGTTTCCAGACAGAATGCAAGTTGGGAAATTTCAAAAGAGTTGCTACCTCAAAAGGGAAAACATATCAATCAGCGTATGTACAGGCAGTGAAGTTCAGTTTCCCTTTGGGCATAGAGATGGTCAGACATCTAGGAAGGCCCCAACACAAAGGAGATGGACAAAGTTCAAAATTTTGTCCTGAAGTGCCAGAATTAATCCAATTTCTAGGAAACCTGTCTTTGTTTCCCTCAGTAATTTCATTTAGAATTCATTTGCCTAATGTCAGTGATTTTGTTGCCATAGCCACTGTAAAAAAAACTGGAATTTCTTTGCTTTTTGTAGTTTTAGCTTGTGGGGATAAGTTTGAGCTTCTAGCTGCTGGAATCAGTAGGAAACCTTCTGTTGTGCACAAGTTTTTCTTCTGTGTAAGGTAACATGGGCAGCTAATGGCTGTGACCATGATACTTTTTGTCTGGCAGTGAACTATTTCTCTCACACTTGAGTTGTTGTTGCTGTTGTTGTTAAGTGAAAATGTGATTACTGACAGGTGAGTTTGTTTAAAAGTCTCCTAAAAAATTGTGAATTAATTGACAGAGTGGCAGGAAGGGGCTAAAAATTATTTAAGAAGCCTAAGAATACACAGAGCAGGTTAGAAGAATATTTTGAAGATGCCCTTGAACTGAATTCACAGACATAACATCTTGCCTGGGTGATGATACCTAAAATGTGTCTAAGATTTGGCCCATGTATAGAGCAACCTTCTAAAAAACTCTAAGCTCTCTAACTGAGGAAGTAACTTGGAGAACAGGTGTCTTTGAGATCTGCAGGCAATGCTGTCTACAAGAGTTTGACATTAAAGTTTGCCCGGTTTGTGTGCGTGCCCATCATATATGCAGAATTTTTTAAGTGGGTCAGAACCTTTCCTGTCTTTGCAGTGCCCAAGGGATTTGCATATATTCATGCTTCTATAAAAATACCAAAGTATTTACTTCTAGTTAACTGGGTAGAATTTGCACAACCTTAGAGCTAAATGCCAGTGCACGCATTTACTTTCGAAAAAAGAAGACATTAAAAGAAAAATAAAATAACAAAAAAAAAAAAAAAAAAAAGAAAAAGAAAATCATATCATGTATTAAAGGCTATGCAAAGCCTGAAAAAAACAGACAAAAATATCTACTGCTTAATGCAGAACTTACATGTTTAGGTAAGGAACAATTTTGACTCCTATTGAATCTGTCTGTCATGTCTTAACTCACAAAACCATGTTTTGTTTGTACTTTTTTCTTCAGAATATTTTTTGCTACAGTACTTCCTACGCTGGGTCTAAGCCACAATAATAGAATTTTTGCTCTGGTTTGGAATCGTCACAAGACTGTAAAGCCCATAGCCAAGAAAATTATCAGGTGCTCAGTGTACAGAGTATGTCAAGAATAACACAAGCAAAGGTTGTTTTCTGTTTCCTGGCAAAATGCGCTTTTGTCACTTTCCTGCATGGAGCCACTTTATTGCGGCTATTAAGAACCATTGCATGAGATGCTGAAGTTGTAAAGAAGATGAAAAGGAGTGGTGCTATAGAAGCCAGATGTATTTGTAGAGACATTCCAAGTCCTAAATACCAATCTTCTGTATGGCAAAGGTCATTTATGTGTGTATATGGTTCAAAGAAAAGATATAGACAAAACAAAAACACTGGTAATTTTATAGTATTACATACCCAGTTTGTACGAGACAATGAAATAATTTTCTGCTCTCACTTTTACTTTAGATACTAAAATTCTCCTCAGGGCCTAGGCAATTATTGTTTGCCCTCCTGCCTCTGATTCAGGAACAATCATATCATAAAACATGTTGTGACAGTGCAGTTCCAAGGACTGGGAAGCATATTTGTTGTTGAGACCAACACTTATCTGTCCAAATACATCACCATAATTTGGCTTCTGATTTTCACTGAATTAGAAGGGTTTGCAGTGCTTAAAGTGGGCATAAGGCCAGAGTTTTCATGAGTTTTGTTCCAGATAATAGTAATAAATGCTTTTTTTCTGAGGTGCTGTTGTAGTTTAACCTTAACTGCCACTCCTCACTCTCCCTTGGTGGGATGGAGAAGAAAACCAGAAGAGTAAAAGTGAGAAAAGTCATGAATGGAAATAGGGAAAGAGCAAACTGAAGCAAGTAAATTGCTTGGGGAGACAAAACACCATCACCCCTTCCTTCTTCTTCATCTAGCTTTATATGCTGAGTATGACATCATACAGTATCAGATCAGCTATCCTGACTGTGTCTCTTCCCAATTTCTTGTGTACCCCCAGCATCCTGCTGGTGGAGTGGTGTGAAAAGCAGAAAAGGCCTTGACATTGTGCAAGAACTGCTCAGCAGTAATGAAAACATCACTGAAATACCAATACAGTTTTCAGCACAATTCCAAAACACAGCCTCATACCAGCTACTCTGAAGAAAATTAACTCTATACCAGCCCAAACCAGCACAAAGGCTTCCTTAGCACTCTTCTACAACATCTGAGGCAGAAAGAGAGCATAACCTTCTTGTATGTTTACTCCTCCAAAACCAATAAATGTCTTGAATAGAGTACTGCATTTCCCAAAAGATTATCCATAAGTATTAAAAAAAAAAAAAAATGCTGCTGTTCTTCTAATACCCAATTTGTGTGTTTTTCATGTGCAGTTTAATTGCACAACAGTTAATACTTGGATATTTGGTGCTCATAAGCAACTGCTTATCACTGTTCTGTCAGAGAGGGACTGGCACTGTATTGCGTGAAATTCTTTTTCCTTAGCAGAAACTTTTATCACTTCTTGAAGTAGATCCAAACTTCACCTATATGTCTTGCACCTTGGATAAATTTTGCAGTTTCATTGAGGAAGCTTACATACACAATATCAAGATGTTTCAGTTATCCCTGAATCTCCTTTCCAGATCAAAACCACAAATTCTCCTTGCTTTGGTATGACATATTTTAAATGAAAAAGTAACTCAAGGAAGAGACCACTTATATGTCATGTTGAGAAGGTCTGTACTGAGCTGTTCCATTTCCAAAATCTCTTGATTTTCTAGGACATTGTTGAACTAAATATAAACTGCCCCAGAATAACTGTGTGAGGAGAAGAATAATACTTTGCACATAGCAGTAGTCTTGCTGCAATGAATTTTGAAAAGCAGTGCAGGGGAGAGGTGTGGTCCAGCATGGACTGAAGACCTACATTCTGATGTTCCTGTATATATTCATTTCCCCAAAATCTTTTTCTGTGATCAAACATCTGCAAGTTACCTTAGTCTATACAGTCCTTTAAGTCATCTAGGTCTTATCTTTCTCATGCATTTTCCATTACCAGAACCAATGCTTTCCTCTTGGTATTTTTGATTTCATGAATGAGTAGAAAATTATTCTGTCTCTGACAAGTTGAAGTTCTTACATTATTTATGGCAATTTTCCTCTCCCATCACTTTTCTTAAGACTTAGTTCATTTCAGAGCCCATTTCATACTTTTTTTTGGTAATGAGATGCTTCCTGTATACTATAATTTTACTTTTATTTCAAATAAAAATGGGTGGGTTTTTTGGTTTGGGGTTTTTTTTGTGCTTTTAGCCGTAGAACAGTAACATAAAACCAAACTGAGAAACCACCAGTGCCTCACTAGAATTAAGCAAATAATTTCTGGTTTGTAGAAAATTTTTTAATGTATTGCATTCTACTTTGAACCCTTTAGTTGTCTATATGTGTACACCTATATTTAATTTTATTCAGCTAAATTTTTGATATGCAGTGTAAGGCCCTATGTGTATCTTTGGAGAACATTCCTACTACCTGACTGAGTGCATCTTAAAGATTAGCTCAGTTGGTTAGAGCCTGCTAAATATTCCAGGATTTTGGGTTCAATCCCTGTATTGTCCTTTCATTTAATGATCCTCATGGGTCCCTTCAACTAACAATATTCTATGATTATATATTTTAAGACCAAACTTTAATAATTGCTGCATTTAAAATTTTCTATTCTTACTCTGTAGTGCATACTTAGAGTGCCTATGATTTGTATAATTCCTGAATCTTTCAAATTTAAGAGAGGAATTTATCCTGCTGCTTCATAACTCCTTGTGAATGCTGTGTTCCATAAAAATTTCCATACCCTCCTCAGTGTAAATATAGCCCTAATTCTAGTGCTGCTTGAAAACAAGGCAAATGGGATGGTTTTTTTTTTTGATGTCTTACTCACATATGATAAATTCCTCTGCAGCTTCTGTGAGAATATAGCCTCCATTGTGCAATTGTATGTGTGTGCCACTACACAGATGATACAAATGTATTGGACATCTGTTTCATGAACAATGTCTTGTGCTTGACAGAATGCAATATTATGGACGTATTCCTTCACATAGCTTCAAAGTAAAAAATAAAATTCAGCAAGGAATGAAGACTGTCTTTAGTTCATTAATCTTCTGCCTCTATGCCCTTGTGGATTAATCTTGAGCTGTGAGCTTGGATAAATATGCCTGGCAAGAAAATGCTCTCACTCTTTCTTGTTTTAATTTCTTCTATTTTTTTTTAACTTTTAAGCTCTCCAGACTCTGCTGCCTAGAGTGCACAGACTAAAGTGCACATAATTATTTTCAGTGAAGGACTCTCCAGTGAGATCTTCAAGTTCCATATGCAATTAGATTTGCTGGTGGTTCTGTCAGTTATGCATTGGCACCATATACTTTAATTTACTCATGGTACGGAAGTCTCATTTGCAAAGTTAATTCAAAGGAAACTTTTGTTTACCAAATTTTCAGGTAAATGGGGAAATATTTTGGTCATTTTAGGGAGTGGGGCTCAATCTACGCAACAGCAAATTGCACTTGCTGTTCATTCACTTTGTTTTTATCTGAGCTAATTGTTGACTGTAAGATGTGCTCTAAACTCTAAAATGGATGCTGACGGGTACATATCACATCATCACTATTTTCAAATATAATTTCCCATATATGGGAAATGCATGGTCACATATAAGGAACTGATGCAAACAGAATCACAGGATCACGGAACGACACATACCTACAAGTCAGGATAAACACTTCTGTTGTTCACCCTACTGTGCATGAGAGAAGCCTCTCTCATCCTAATATCCACCAGCTAAACAGAATACATAAATATTCTTAGTAACATCTCCAGATGGACAAAAAATTAAAAGATAGTTAAAAGGGATTAATCATTATGTTTGCTTTTCTGAGTGTGTGACAGGCATTTTTTAATAATCTTCAAGAAATGCAGTTATGTATGGAGGTAGATTATACAGAATACATTTAAATTTAAATACATACATTTTCAGACCTGCTATGGAAATTTTCTATGAAATAAGACATTGTTGCATGTAGATTAACTTATCATGTTCAAATGTGGAAGCAAAACGGATGATTGCTTGGACAACAAAGACAGCATTTGGTGCAGCTTAACAAAGGAAAGTAATGTGAAAAAGAAATGTGAAAATCATGTTTCTCTTCCTATCTTTTATGAATCAGTTAGAGCTCTTTGCCTTTGTCAAGAGCCAAAGATTACTGAACCAGCATTTCCATGAAGAAGGAAATCATAACCTCTTTTAAGGAAGATGGGGTAAATATAAACATTTTCCTTAAGAGAAATAATGTAGTTGTTTTTTTTTTTTTTATGCTCAGAGCACTTTATGTCTTTTATAGTTTTCTGGTTTGTTCAGAATGTCTCTACACATATAATGTTGCTTCAATTTTCTTTTTTTCAGCCCCCCAAAAGCAGTTTTGTATTCAAGAAATTTATACTAGTTTTATATCAGATGAAGTTTTCATTCTGAAATTGTAACACTTTTTGAAATAAATTATTTTAAAATTATGGAAATTAGGTGAAAAAATCATATTATCAAATACTTGTTTAATATCGAAATTAAATTATGGAATAATTGCAGCAAAATACAAACCTAGATTTTAAACCAGAAAGCTATTCTTTATTTCACAGTGAAATTGAATAAGGGGTATGTTTTTATCTATTTGTGGACATTTCAAAAACAGGAAAATGAGGTTGAATTCATGGAATAAGTTATTCGCTGCTAAGTATACACTGCTCTAGCATCAATAGAAAAATCAACCACAAATGGACTGCAATAACTTAGCAACGTGAATGGGAAGTGTAGCTGTTCGATGAGGCACATGAATACAAGATGCTAAATTGTATGAAAATGGCCTCAGGATATTGTTTCAGATTCTGTATTGGTTTCTCTATGAATAACACTGCTGCAGTGGAAAACAAAAGAAAATAAACAACTCTGAGTTTTTCTACTGGTAAAAAATATATCAGATAAAATCCAATATTCTTAGTTCAGGATCAGGAGTTAAATTATAAAAATTCACTTGGGCAGTTACTTTATTTTTTCTCTATTATCCTGGATATTTGTTTGCTTGGCAAAAAAGAAAAAAATTCTTCACATCTCACTTCTCTTTTTGCTTTGATCCTTCAAGTGGGCCTAATCCCATGTTTGTAATAGCCTAATCCTCCAATATGGAAATTAATGTGGTGTCACACATATTCAGTGTTATGTAGTTACAGTGCCAGAAGGGACAATGAGCCTTGAAAAGAGCAAGACATTCTAAAAATAAAAATAAAAATAATAAAATACCCAAGCAGACAAATAAGTAGTTTTTTGAATAAATATGTAATATGTGGCAAAAATTGTGTAATGTTACTGAAAACATAATTTTCTCCTCTGGGTTTGAAAGATCACACTTCTTTCTCCTTTCTTGGGCTAAACACAAAGGCATATATTTTGATTTCAGAGCACTAAAAAGGCATAATCTTCTCAGTGAAAAAATATCAAGGGATGAATATTTTCCTAAAATAGTCACATGAATCTTTGGAAGGTTTTTGGATACAAATCCTAACATTTCCAACAGCTCATTCTGCTCGGAAAACACAAAAGAGAGCAACAGAAATGCCTCTTACCTTTTGGGAAGATGGGGTGAAGTTCTCAGGCAAATCCCATAGTAGATTCACCATTTCCATAACTTGTGCAAATGTGAAGGGGTCACCATCTCTATCTCATCCAAGGTCTCTTGGACTCTTCACAGGCTTCAGGTCACAGATGCATTTCTGGAGACCTTTTGACTTAGGCTTACTGTTAGGTCAGTAGTCCCACTATCTCTCTTGAAAATTACTTTCCACTGTGCGTGTTTGCCTCTAAATGTTCAATACATCCTCGTGAAAATCTTTTATTTTCCTTTATGCTTTTCTTTCCCTTGTGAATAATTTCTTTGCTCATCCCTGTCTTAAATGTTGCTTTTCTGAGTTCCCTCTTTCTGAGGGAAGAAAAAAATAAACAAAAGAAACAAAGAAAAAAAACCCAAAATCCCCAGTCTTTTAATGTGCATTCCATTTGAGAAAAGTTCATAATTGTTTTGCTGATACTGTAAATGTGCAAAGAGATTGAAAGTAACTTTAAGATTCATTTTAATGGGGATTCTCAGGGGAACTGAACTGTAAAATCATTGTCTGTAGGTCCATTTAAGAACTTGTCCCTTCATTCCACATCTCTCTTTCCCAACAGCACTTAGAAATGTGTTTTTAATTATCTTGAACATCTGATTAATTTCTACATTGCAAACTGCAGTCCTGGTGGGAAGACACTTGTCAAGACATAGCGGGAATAAAATACATCTTGTCTGAGAGGTATGGAATATGGTTAGTCCAGTTTTCAACTCTTTCATTACTGCTCTTAAGCTTAATTTTTTTAAGCACTAATCTCAAAATATTGCTGGCAAAGAGTTTACTTGGTAGTTCATTATACTGCCCAGCAGGCAGTGAAATCAGCAAGAGCTTGGGCTTGTTGGGCTGCTCCATATGTTTATTTGCTTGCATGTACAGAAAACAGTCTCACACAAAGATCCTGAAAATGCTGAATCCAGCAAATATAGACAGAGAGGCTGGAAGAGAGGGAGTGGAGGATGGGGACTGAAAGGCCAATGAAAAATTTCTCACCTGACAGAGGAGAAAGACATCAGGGCCTAGAGTGTGCCCACAGAGATATGGGTACCAGCCCTGGTATGTTATAGGACCAGCCCTACCTGAGTCCCCTTAAGCTACCCTCTTCTTGTGGCATGGAGATGGCACTTCAACCTTGGCGAGGGTTTGGCCCCCAGGCCGTCCCACAGCTGTGGGCTGACCTCCAAAACCCACAGAAACCTGTGGCAACAGGTCAAAGACAAATCAGCCCTGCAGCCTTCTCTAATGCACCAGCATCCAGAGCAGCACCTGTCCCCCTGCTTCCCACACTGTTCAGTGGGATATGGTGAAGATATGGGATTTTCTGGATGACAAGATGACTGTTGTCCTTTCTAAGACTCCTCACTCCCATTCAGTTCCACCTCAGCAATCAATTTTAGCAGTACAAGAGAGTCAAAAAGATGATGAGCACTGCCAAAGTGGAGAAGTCGTATGGGAAGATTTTTGATACCATGTATACTGTGACTATTTTGGTTTTATTTAATTTTCAGAGGGCAGCTTTAGGGGGTTCCCCTTGTTAAATCAAGGACATAATCATTCATGTTATACAAACACAGAAGAGAATAGCTGAGCTAAAGTTTATAGTCTCAGAATCTACATGAAAAGCCTCCAGGCAGTTCTTCTGCCAGACAAATTAGAGGCTGTTTCAGCCCCAACAGGTAGCCTTGGATTTCACTGCTCTTATTTTTCCCATACTGAATGTCACAGACAATCACAGCAGTACACTGAGCAACATGGTGGACCTTTGTAGCTTTAGCTGCTCTCCTGAGCTCCTTCAAATAAAGAAAACCTTGTTCAATGAAGTATGTTGTTATGGTAGGACTTTATAATGTATTTCTAGAAATCAGGTATACCTTGTTCTTAGAGGGATTGGAAGAGACTACAGTAAATCCATGATGGCCCTAAATTCCCAGAAGGTTTAATTAGTAATCTTGTACTGAACCCAGAAATTTTTTGACTCCTAAACACATGGGCTTTTTATGCAAGTGGCAAATCAGGAAAAAGGAAGAAACCAGGTTTTTAGATACTTTTTTTTTTTTTTTTTTTTATGTAAAGCTATGGAATATTATTTGTCTAAGGTATGAATTCCCAGAAAAGCACAGCATTACTAAATAGTGCTAAAGAATCTAAAGAGACATTTAGCTGAAAATAGAAACATTGAGATTAAGTCTCCCTTGGATTTATCCCTCAAATTCCTCCAAAGAAGAGGACATATCTGTGAGAAAATTTCAATTGAAAACGTTCCTTTAGTAAAACACCTAACCTGCTGACTTATTCCTTCATATTTAAAAATTTCTAGTGCTTGGTATGCTAGTGGTGAAGTACTAAAATATTTTACTAACTAATAATCCTCCTGTAAAGTGGAGTTCATTGCCTGTGATATCCTACCCTAAAGGCTCTGGCTGTTGTTAAATTGTTTCTGTGCATACAGAAATCCAGGAATCTCAAAAAACTTAGGACACTAGCAAGTAGTAAAGGCAACTTGTAACACCTTGATATTCTAAAGCCTTTAAAATGGCATATATTTTGCCATAATTTAAGTAATAATTTGGTATAATAGATGCTTGAAGACATAGATTAGTCACATGTCATAAGTTTTATTCTCCCCAAAATACTTAAAGGAATATTTAACAATTTCCATTACACTTTTTCAGTACCAGATAAAGGTCTTGAAAAGTTTTCCTAATCTGTAACAGTATTATAGCAAATTATGCTATTTTATTCCTTAGGTGATTCCACTGACTTCAGATGATTTTATAGACTAGAGTAAAACTCAGGTTAAAAATTAAAATTCTATTTTTTACTCCCCCATACTGTGGATATCATCCCAACCTTTAGATACGCCACAAATTAAAATAAGTCCCATTACTTAAATTCTTCAATCAAACTTTTTAAAGTAACTTTCTTTGGGAATTGGCTGCTACCAGTTAGATCTAAATGACAGAACACTGAAAATAAATCCTACATTATTGTACAATTCTCCATTCATCTAAATTGCAGTGGAGGACAGGCTGTTTTTCATACAGGGCAGGACAAATGAAGTCAAATACATTATTTCATGAAATAATTTGAGCAAAAGAAAAAATTCAATATTATTAGATTATTGTAGAATAGCTCCTATGGAATTATTGGGAAGATCAGACTTCCGTGAAGTCAGTTCTGGCACTTAGTTTGATTCATGGAGGTCAGGAAGACAAGTCTATCTGCTTGGATAGTACATCATTCTTGTGCACTACAGAAGAGTCTTTGAAGAAATGGGTGCTGAGCACAAAGGTTTAATACTCCTATGTTCTTTCAAATACAGCCAAGTGTCAGTTTGACTATTTGAATGTGCCTGTGCCTGTAATTGTTCTGCCCAGCAATGTATGAAAGTATGTAAGACTAAAGTAGATTAGAAGAAACAGTCTGTAACTTTCATGCTACCCTATACCCTAAGCGACCTAATCCAGTTGTGTGGCATCCCTGCCCATGACAGGAGGATTGGAACTGAATGATCTTTAAATTCCCCTCCAAACCAAAGCATTCTCTGGTACTGTAGAAATGTCAATCCAAGCAAGATAGCAGTAAAGGTTTCTGTGAAATTTGCTGTAAAACAGAAAGTTTAAGGTTTATACTCACTATTTCCTTTACATCCAGGTTGCAAAAGAAGTTAATTCCTCAGGAAGCAATGACATTGCATGTCAGCTCTGTCCTGCCTCAGTGTAGGATATCTTCTAAAAATAGTACAGTGCACTAAAACATAATATCAAAATTATGCATTCTAGTACCTAATTTCTCTCTTCCAAGACAAGCAAAAGCAAGACTGATCAAAAGTGCTGCTTTAGACAAATACTAATGTCAGCAGCAGGAAAGATGCTCAAAGTAAAGAATAATTCTTGATTTCATAAGAAGCATTAAAAAATTAAGCTGAATTATTTTAAGATATTGCAGCAATGAGATGGAGATCATCATGGTCAGTCAGAATAACCCTGAGTTATTTAGATTCATAGCTGGTTTTATTGAACAATTCTTTGTGCTTTTTTCCGTATAGTTCTTTGTTTCAGTTGTGCAATTTGTGATTATTAGTAAATCAGAATGCAGGAACACCCATGATGGAATAAGGACAAAGATGTCAAAATGCCATAGACCCCCTAAGCCTTTTTGAGTATTCGGCTCTATGTAGCTCTCATTCCAAATGCATAAAAAATAAAGAAAATATAAAATACAACTATCCCATGGGTTAGGAATATTTTCTCTGTTTTGTAATATTTTAGCTTAACAGTGCATAAAAATCTCACTAATAATGCAGAGTGTTTTATTCACACTCAATATCCTTAGCCTAAAAAATTTATTGTCCCATGTTTTTAAAGGAAGTTTGTCTGCTTTAATATGGATATGGAATTAAAGAGGCCTAAAAGGAGGCTGTTTCAAAGGGCAAACAATTACTCTTTCTGAAAATTGGTCCTCTTTTGCATGCCACAGATTTACTAGTCATATCAAGAAAAACTTGACCCTGGGTTTCTAAATGTTTTCAGAATGAGGGTTGCTGATTCCAATGTCTACGTTTATTAATCCTAGCTGTGATTATTAGCCCCATATAAGGTAAGCATTTTCAGATTATGATTTTAATAACAGTAATTCTGGGTGAGGCTTTAGCTAAATTGTCCAACTGAAATCAGGGTTATGATCCTTTCACAGCTGAGGTTAATACTGTAAATACCAGTTATGACCCTTGCTGAAGGACCGCTTCAGCAATTCACTGGAGTGAAATTACCTCAGTATCTGGAAATGAAGATCCTCTAAAGGTTCTGGCAAGAAAGCATACAAAGCAATAATTGGGAGTCAGTGCCACCAAACAGGATAATGTAATCTTCAGTCTTGCTTAATTTTAGGAATATAAAGATTTCTTTCTTTCTGAAAATTTGGATTAAAGGGAGAAATAAATTTTGTAATTTACACCTCTGACTTTAAGCTAAGAAGCAGCACTGCAGACACCTGCTTCAGAATTGTCATTGTTTCCATGGTATTACTTTCCATCACCTATTTTTAATAGTTTACACAACAAGATCAAGGGTGTCCCAGCTGTTACTGCCACTGTTGCTAAGCAACCTTTAAATCAGAGTTCAAGAAGACAAAGAATCATGCTTGAAAAATTTCTCAAGTGTCTGCTTTCCCCTTTCTTCTTCTGTCTACACTATTTTTCAGATGCCATGTTTTCTGTTCCTTTTTTTCCCCCCTTTCAAATTCTGTGTGAATCAATTGTAGTCTCCGAGAAGAATAAGCTACCTTCTAGCTACAACAGCCACTGTTTTATGCCAGAGAGGAAGCTGGAGCATTAAATAGAGGGCTTAAAACATTTACCTTTTTTATTTTCTTTCAATTAAATCCAAATATTTTTAGAGCTCTGCAACCTGCTGCTGCTGTTGTGTAACATCTGTGCATGACTGCATCATGGACTGACACACCGATCAATGAAGAGAGATTCAAAGCTTGCAGGGAATTTCAATGCCCCCCCTGTGCCTTCTGGAATCTTAATGCTGTCACCTGCAAAAGCATCAGAGGTCAAAAACACACAGCAAGAAGGAAAAGTTAGCATGGGTGAATCTGGAGAAGTCTGGGGCTGGATCTCTGTCCTGGAATGTGATTATTTTTCAAACTTTGTTGCCCTGCCATTAGCATCCCTCGCCCTGCACTACTAATTGTATGACAAACAAACAGCAGCATGTCTTTTTAGTTAGATACATTAGCTGTGCTAATGTTAGAAGCAAAACAGTGCTGTGAAATGTATGGATCAAGGAAAATCCTGTATTTCATTTAAAATCTTTGTTTGGCTCAATAGCCTTCCTCTTATTTAACCCATCCAAACTTTCATATATCCAAGTAATTTTTTTTCTGTTCTTGCTTAGATCTTCCCTTTTCTGCTCTTGCAATTCTAAATGCTTCATCCCACATCATATCTACTTGATCTCTTTCCCTTCTTTGCACCTCTTACTACAAGCCGCTAGGGCAGTGTTTATTCTTTCTTAGCTTCTCTTGCAAATCTATTCTACAGGATTACTTTTCTTTGCAAAACACTGACTTAATAAATTCTCTTTCAAATTCTGCAGATGACATATAATTTTTTGTAACTGCTTATCACCTGTCCACACTTCCAAAGCCACCATTCTCACAAATTATGCTTTTCCTGTGTTTTTAAACTTCACACTCATCCATAGTTTTCCAATCAGGTAAACAATTCATTAATGTCATATAAGAATTTCAAATAGCTCTTTTCAATCTTTTTTTTTTTTTTTTTGTGCTCAGTTTCCAGTTAAAAAAAAATTCCTTGCAAACTCAATGTTTATAAAAGTTTGTTGGTCATAGAGGCAGAACTGTGGGCAGCTCCCTGCCACACTGCTGCCTCAAAAGCAACACTCAACTTTAGAAGCTGCGTAGAAGGTAAAATAGCCTTTTCTGTGTGTTTCTTCAGCCCTCAGCCTTACTGTTTGACCACTTTATAGAGACTTCCTCATCAAGAGTGCCAGTTGTGATGGCACTACTTTATTTATTTTTGTTTATTTGGTTGCTTATTTTCAGGAAACAGGAACAGGAGGAGAAATACCTTAAAGAGATGTTGCTGAACTGCCAGATGATGCAACTTTTGGTCTCTCTCTTCTTGGTCAGACAAGGAAGCTGCCAAAGGGAAATAAGTTACTCAATCTGTGAAAGCATTTGACCTTTATTTTAATTTCTTCTGTGTTGGTGTAAATTAGGAGGAACCTCATCACAGTTACAGAATGACCAGCAATGTAAAATTGCTGTAAGTAGAAGAGTTGACATTTAGAATTTTAGCCAAAAAGTAACCCCACTGCCAGTGTTTAATGTGCTCTCTAAAGCTGGTACCACTATACTGAGTAAATTAATAGATTGTGCTCCAGATTTATTTCATTGATTTCTGTGAATCAATGGAAAGATAGTCTCTTATAACTCCTAGGTAGAAACTTACAGATGGCAGTATATCTGTCCTCACTAATACTCTGAAAATACTTTATGGTTTTGTCTGGATCTTAAACTCTAGATTTTGTTATACCAAAATTCTGAATGAATGGGCTCCAATTAAATGAATGCTATTGCAATATTATTTCCTGTATGAACCCCAAGGCTGTGAATAGGAAATTTTCTGGCAGGCTCATTTGGAAGTTGTGAAGTCTGCCTTATTGAAGAAAAAATATGGGAACTGAAGCTCCTTATTATTCTTCAAGGCGTTTCTAACACCTTTATGGTTAAAAATCTTCTTCAGAGTGTCTGTGTTTAGCAGAATTTTCTTTACAACCATTTAATGAACAAGCTAATTTAAGAATGGCAGCAGAATGTAGGCCCACGTCTGCACCCCTGGCATCTGACTTGGGGGCTGAAAGCGCACCAGCCCTGAGGACTGAGGAAGAAAGGTTGAGTGTGATTAATACACGCTTGCTGCAGGAGTCTGTGCCTCGGCTTACCCTCCAGAGGCGAGCACAGTTTTACAGCATGCAGCTGGCTGTCGACGTCCAAAGCCAGAGCTCAGGCACCAGCAGCTGCCAACCCTGCCAGAGCAGGAGCCTCTCCGGCAGTGGCACCATGCAGCAGGCACAGAATTGCTCCTGAACAGCTCCCAAGAGCTGTTAGCATGGTTGTCTCAATAGTCAGCTGCATGGCAGTAATTCCTCAGGATTCAAATTATTGATCAGGGCCTCTCTGGGCTAAGCGCTGTGCCAGCACACAATGAGAGCAGGGCTGTTTTTTTTCCCTGAATGGCTGTACAGGTTCCTGCAACACTCACTCACATGAGCATTCCCTCAGTAACAAGAGGTCACAGGGAATATTGCTGCAAATACGTGCGCTTTGCTTTCCTGCTTTGAATCCTGTGTAAATTAGGATCCAAATCATGTAATGAGAGATTAAATTTACAGTGCAGCACAAGATAAACAAATGAATCAAGGGTGATTTAATCAAATACTGCACCATTTTACATGCTCAAAGCAATTCAGCACAGCTATCACTCCTGGCATTTCAATTTCTGTCACTGTGTAAGACTAAATCAATATTAACAATGCTGGCATAATACAAATGATAATAGCTTAAAACTCATATTTTCCTGCTAGAATTAAAATTTGATCTCATGACTCGGATTGCAGAGGTTCTTCCTAGAGTCTGTTAGTTGCACTATGTGACAGACACAATACTCTTCAACTCCTACTCTTTTCCTGGTAATATCAACAAAAAAAAAAATATTATATTAGAATACAGGTGTATCTCAAAAGCACTTCAAAGATCAGGACAAAGAATCTGAAGACTTCAGGCCTCTCATGGGTCAAATACCTATTAATATTAATAAATCTGCAATTTCATTGATGGGCTTCAGCTTTTTTCATTTAGCAAGTCTTCTGTTATGAAACCATCAAAGAGTAATTTATAAGCATTTGTTCAACTCCTCATAAATCACAAGTCATCACCTTAAAGAACTCTGTAAAAGATTTTTTTATGACTAGACAGTATTGCAATATAATTAGGAGAACCAAAGAATTTTTAAAGTGGTCTTGAAGCAACTAAAAGATAGCTGCACAAATAAGTGGAGAAATATTAAAACAATAAACAAAGAAGAAACATTTGCTTGCTCTTTTCAAAGATATCATATTGCATTCTTTATTCTAGTTCTGGAAAACAAGCCACTGATAACCAGGAACAATTGATTTTCCTTCACAGCTGTTTTCTAATGACTTCTGAACACTGAAAATTCCAGTGCTGTGACTCAGTTGTACAAGGAGTCCCTTCAATTGGTTTCCTTATTACAGCAAGTGTCCTGTTGGTCTGCTACCCACATGTGTATCAAAAGTCTGGAGTGTTCTCATTGTGGTGCTGCCTTTTAAGTATGCTGAATGAGTCAGATATTTTACACTGCAACAGACTACAATTAAATGCACAAGCCATTAGCACAGATGCACTTGCAGGACTTTTTCTTTCCTGCACCATCTGGTTCAGTATTCCTAAATTGTAGGTGTCATTCATTAACCTCTGAGAGCTTCAACTTATTATATACTCATATGAATATACACACACATACATACATGTGTGTGTGTAATGTGTATACTTTAGAGAGAGACAAATGCACATGTGCATTAATACCTATATATGCTGTAAGGTCAAGGATTCAGAAATCAGATTGAGAAGGACTGAGGGAATCTCATCACTTGGTGTTCTGAATACTTTTTAAGTAAAACAAGCAAAAAATTGACAGGGAGAGCCACATGTAAAGTTCAGAAAAAGAACCTTAGAGATACTATGGACTCCTTCAAGTATTATATATAATTGTGAAATAAGCATAGCAAGGACAGTTGTTTGGCTCTGCATTTTTCTTACTTGTGTCTTTTTAATTCTGGAAATTCAACAACTATTTTGTGCTCAGAGATCTTTTACCCCTTTATTCCAGCAGAGAGTAATGCCATATTTCTGCAGTTTCATGCAATACTGTATCTTATTCTATATGCCACTCCTGATAAGCAAACAGTAAAATTATTTTATTTTGACCTACTTCCAAAACCCTTAACTTGTACAGAAATACCTGATGAATTAGATAGAAATATAAAAACTCAGATCTCATTTTATAGTAACAATTCCTGAAATCTTGAAGAAGCAGATTCCAGCAGATCTTCAAAAACTCAGGCTGCACCAAGCAGATTTCCTAAAGCTCAGGAATGCACTGGGGTGAGGATTTAGGCATATGGTTTCAAAGCCCAGGAATCAGCTGGAGTGAGATGAGAAAGGACCTGTCAAAGAAAAGTGGTAGGATTCTTAGAGCTTTATTCTATTAATTCAATTTAAATAAAAAGGGACAAGTATATTTTTGTCAGCTAATTAGTAGTTATATTGCTCATGACCACAATGCTAAGTGTTTTGTGAAATTTTGTATATAATTACTGTATTATTTGTTGATTCATAACAGAGGAAAGGCTGAGCAGCCATGTTCTTATTTTCTTCTACATACAATAAGGAATAAAACTGTCATCAGAAATATTATTTTGTGCTAGATGCTGGAATTTTTTTAATGACAGGTGATTACTATTGTAAATGATGCTGCAGAATCTTCCTCTTTCTCTAGGTTCTATGTAAGTTTAAGAGTGAATTTGTGGTAATATGTTCAACTTCCTACAAAATACTGGAATTAATAGATTGGATTTAGAATTTAGCTGTAATTTTATGCTTTGTTTGACTCTTTTTCCTCGTTCTTCTAGGAAAAAGCATACCTCCAAATGCAGTTCCTAACCTAACATGCTATAATCATCTATTGCAGTCCTTATTCCATAAGATATACTTTGACAGCATTTGTAATTTCTTGTAGTCTTTTGTCATCTATTCAGTACATGCCATTGTAAGGATCAAATAAATGCTGATCTTGTTTCTCTTCAACTATATTGTTCAAATAAAGGCATGCATTTCAGTCAAGGGAAACATTTGTTCCTTTTAGTCCTTGTTGGATTTGAGGGAATAGTATTTCTTTTCACAAAAAATGCTTTCTTTCAGAAGACAACAGAGCATTTTGGTTTCTATCCCTATTTCCTACTTCCAATTGAGTTTTATTTCTTTTAGCCTCGATTTCTTTGGAGTCAAAAATAGACCGGAAAGTTCCAAGGATCCAAACATCTATTTTGTTACCTGAATCTTCTGTGTTTAATGAGCAGGGGTCTGGAAGCTCTGATGCCTCTCTCGTTTGGCTGCTTTGAGTCTGATGGGATCAGCCAGCTAAAAGTGAAGGTGGAACTGGAGTCTATTTGAGTATGGAGGCAAATTTAATTAAATGGTATTGCAAACCTCTAAAGGAGAACTAGAAGAATTTGAATCAAGCATTCCAGATTAATGTTGCAGTAGGAGCTTTGAACAAGACCTTTAAAATCAGTTTCTGGATTGGCACATGGATTAAACTAAAGCCTTAAGTGAAATGAGTTCAGAATGCAATTATTGAATGCAATGAATTTCAATTTCTAATGAGTAGAAAAATGACAAATCTAGTTAAATCAAAGTGACTATTTGGTATTGTCCACAATATTCTATAGATGAGATTGAAGTTGTAACTGTTCTGTGTCACAATCACAGTCTCTACTCTCTAATCCTTTTCCCTTCATGCTCATTCTGAGTCCTATGGTGAGTCACTTACACTTGCGTAATATAAATATTTCAATCATTTAACTATGGTTATTTTTAAAGCCATTGCTGAAATAGAAACGAGTATCTCCCAGCACTGTGTATTCCTATAAGGCCCTTATAATCAGGATGATCGCTTAATTAGCATGTTTGTTTCCACTAGGGTATACCAATTAAGAGATATAACCACACTGCTGTACATTCCTATTAATGCTTTTCTACATTTAAAGTAAGATCACACATTTCAGCAGGTGTAACTTTTAATGGTAACTAAAGATTTTCCAGAGGATATTGAGTTATTTTGCCATCTGTTTCTTATGCTTATATTCTTAAATTACTAGAAACTAGACATTAGGTGGGGGGTTATTTAGAGCTTCCAGAATATTAACTTTATTTTATAGTTTTCACAGATACATTCAAGCTAATATTTTAATAAAAATATAGCTGTCCTGACTAATGATTCCACAGAAGTGCTATTTTCACAGATCTGACATCCAAGTCATTTTGTGTGCATATTGTACTAGGTAGTTACAGCAGAAATATGTATTCTAAAAAATTAATAAGTTGTATCCTTTGCTTCCTCTACTCTGAACATAGAGCTCAAAGCTTCTCCCGCCTTTTCTATTTTTAATGCTGCAAAACATTTGATTGTGTTCATTATTGCCTTGCTAAAAAAGTATACAAATAATGCAAAGTTTACATTTCTTTCCAATGAATATTGAGCAGAGCAGGGTTATCTAAATTGTTATGTGTCTTCACTGCTATTTAAATTTATTGTGTAACATTTTATATCTCACTTTAAAATCTGTTTCATACTGTGAGACTGGTTCTCTTCTAGAAGGACAAATTTCAAAAAAGGATGTTTTAAACACTCTGAAGTGTTTCATACATAAAATATTCACAGAAGTGTCCATTAACAATGTCTAATTATTCTGAAATTTGCATTAACAAAAATAACTGGAATATATTTAAAAATTGTTTTTAAATATGTGTGTACATTTTCCCAGTGCAGTGCTATAAAAAATATCCATGATTTTTGACTAGATTTCTGCTAATTGCTCTGTTATACACCTACTTAATTCATTTAGAATTATTATGTCTACAGAAGATACTATTAAAAGCACAATATTGCCAGTCTCAAGCACAATTTCTGCAATATCTGGGTGTCTCATGTGTCTTCCATTTTAGGTCTGAGTCTTGAGCAATCACAGTATGTTTTGTAGTCTTATTTTTTTAGCAATTGCAGCATTACAACTGCTAGAAGGCATTCCAAACCATTCTCTTAAATAATAACAGCTTAGTGGGCAGTTCTGATCACTCTTCTATTTTTGTAATGGGTGTGATGCTGAGTTAAAGTTAGTAGCAATTTTCATAAATTCACAACTCCAGGAGCTGATATTTCAAGAAGAAACAGAAAATAAAGAATTGTGTGACACAATTGGTTCTGCTTCTCTTTCCATAGTACCTTTCAACTGAAACAGATTTATAAAAATAAAATTCCCTTTTCCATTCAATTTCCCAATAGCTTTTGATTTATTTTACTCTTTTTGTGAAGTACATATATGTGCTGAGGACTACATAGTCATTTTTCTGTAAAGCCTGTCACTGTAAAACTGGTTTTGCTTGCTGTTTTGCCAAACTAAAAGTATTAATTTTGGACCAGAAGAAGTTTTCCCTTAAATTTGGATTACATTGATTTCTTCCAGATATATATTTAAAAAAAGGAACATTGTTTCTCAGAACAAATCAGAGTGAATGATTTTTGGGGGTTTTGGGGTGCGTTAAGGACTTCTGGGTTTTTGGTTTTGTTTTGGTTTCTTTTGTGCAAGAATTTCACAAAAATATTCTGGTACAGATAGAGAAGCAAAGACTTACTATTTGGCTGGGGGGAATGCTAAAACCAAGCATTCTGCATCAGGTCTGACTCTCTCCAAACAGAGAGAGATTTTCTTTCCAAAATATTCACATGTGAATGCTCACTAGAGCCTTGACACAAGTAAACAGCCTTACTCCAGGAGGTTTCCTTTTCCATCAAGATCTCAGTCTCAGAGCTGCATGACCTGGATAAGATTTTACCTACAGATAAAGCTCAGACAGTCAATCTTCTGTCTAATTCCCAATCCCTAACTCCATAGAGAAAATATTTTGGGACTCAATGAAGAAATTAGTATGTATCAAAAACATTTCACCTTTACATTTTTAATCTAAACAGACTGGTAGTTCAGGGCAATAGTGATTTGAATTGGTATTAATTTCCAAATTAAGAATCCTAAACATAGGCACCCTTTGGTAAGGATACACAGTAAGTAATTGACCTTCAGTTAACAGAATTAACAGCAATCTAGGGCTCAGCTCAGTTGCTTAGGCATTGTCATCTAGTGCCAATAGAAGCAGTCCCTGTTTTCCCAATAAGCCCACAACCACAGAGCTATGAAACTTTCTTAAATCCTGTGTTATTACTCTCATCCCCATATCAAATGTCAATTGAATGGTGCCTCTGATCTTTATGTGTGTCAGAACACAAAGAGTGATTCAGGTCATCCTAAAGCAAACACCAAGCAGCAGTCTGTTTAAGCTCAGGCTTTTCCTAGTTCTTGGTCTCTACTTCTCCAGGATATATTGTCATGCAAATAATTCAATTTTAAACAGGCATAGAATCCTTTATAATTATGCCTTATTCAATTGCTGCTTGTCATGTCAAACACAGGCCAAAAAATGAAGGATAAGACACCAAATGGGAAAGAGCCAGCATATATTTTCTAAGAAGAATGGATTCAGCAGCATTCACAGTGGAAAAAAAAAAAAAAGACATAAAACACCATCCTTGCAGACAAATAATTTGTTATAGGCTTATAGTGATAATTTTTTGTTCTGCAAACTTTTCAGAATGGTTTTCAAATGCAATTTGTAATGAAAATAACACAGGAAGATATATTAATTCTGATGGTTTCAAGGTGCATCCTATTCTAAAGTTCTTCAAAATCATACACGTCACAGTCTGTAAAAATGCCCAAACCAAAGCCACACAGATAAGGCACACTGGAGCATAGAATAATTTCTAGTATTTAATAATACATAGGGAAGAAACACACGAGTGGCTTCTATTCATAAATTAAATGAGAATCTGAGTTCTACAGCTTCAGTTTCCCACAAGTCTAATTCCTCTGATCACAAAATTTTTGAGATGAGAGACTCAATGTGAACACAAATAATATATGGAATGTAAGATAATGTCTCCCACTAAAGACTGAAACTGGAAGACTGATACAAAGATTCAGTGTGGACATGTTGTGTTGAATCTGAATTGTTGTGCCCTGGCAGCCAGGAGGGCCAACCATGTCCTGGGGGCCATGAGGCACAGCATGTCCAGCCGGACAAGGGAGGGGATTGTCCCGCTCTGCTCTGAGCCAGGGCGGGCTCACCTCCAGTGCTGGAGGCAGTTTTGGGAACCACAATATAAAAAAGACATTAAACTATTAGAGAGCGTCCAAAAGAGGGCCAAGAAGATGGTGAATGGCCTTGAGAGGAATCCGTATGAGGAGTAGCTGAGGTCAATAGATTTGTCTATTTTAGGGGAAACCTCATTGCAGTCTACAGCTTCCATGTGAGGGAAAAAGGAGGGCCATCTTCACTCTTGCGACCAGTGATAAGACTCATAGGACTCAAGGCAACAGCATGAAACAGAGTCAGAGGATGTTTAGGTTGGATATCGGGAGAAGATTCTTCGCCTAGAGGGTGATTGTGCACTGGAATAGGCTCCCCAAGGAAGTGGTCAGGCTCCAAGCCTGTGAGAGCTCAAGGAGTGTTTGGACAATGCTCTTGGGCACATGGTGTGACTGTTGGATGTCCTGTGCAGGGACAGGAGTTGGACTCAATGATCCTGATGGGTTCCTTTCACTTGGCATACTTTGTAATTATGATAATGCCTCCAAAACTGGGACAGATTTCTGTATTTTTACTAGCAAAATAATCTGATTGACAAAAATTGCTATGCTAAGGCATATGACGCTGCCTTTTGAGGAGTAATTTCTAGTGAACTATTGTTCTGTATGAAGTCAATATTTTGGTATGGATTTGTAACCTGAAATTAATTATTCACAGGATATGAGAATGATTCATCTGTGTAACTACTACTTGGAAGGGAAATTTTGGGAATTTCCTCAAGGAGTTTTAAAGCAATTCATAGTAGTATAGAAATGCAGTTTTTTCCTACCTTTTCAACAGAAATTAATAAAAAACAGATATTTTCATCTACTTACTATACCACAACCTCCAGCAAGTATTCATCTGCTCAGTTGATTCTGTTTAGAATTCACATGTTGATGTCTTCAAATATGTTTAAAACTGCTTGTTGATTTTTTAAGTTTGTCACCATCAACTCCAGTATTTACATGAGTAACAGAAGTTTACCTTAAAGATTATTCGTATTTGGCTTTTTAGGTAACTTTGGTTTCTATTACTTCAATAAGGAACAATATTAATATCTGCCTACACAGAGAAGATAGATGGAACTGAGCCAAATTATCCATAATAAGACAATTCCTACTTAGAATGACTATGATTCCAACAACAGCTGTTAAATATTTTTCTTGTTTCTTATTTGAATGGTTGGATTCAGCTTCTAGGTACTGACTCTGGATATAAGAAAAGCAAATGCCTTGAATGGTTAAGGAACCTGATAATCACTAATATTTTTTTTCCCACTGAAATACAACTACACTATAATCAGCTGACATTTCCATCTTCTTCTTACAAGCACTGAAGCCTGCTTTGCAAAAGCATGAAGACTTTCACCATTCACAGGGGTTTTTTTTGTGGCACTTTGCTGAATTCTTTGCAAATGGTTCACTTTTGCAGCATTATTTCAAGAACACAGGAATTGTGAGTGGCATTCCAATATTAAAACCTCTCTAAATCTTACAAGACAAATTTCGGTGTCTTGCTTCTGCTCTTCCCATTAGTCTTTTTGCCACAGCATCTCACTGACAAGAGACATTAAGCCATTTGTCCACTATGGCTCTTATTTCCTCTCTGGAATCTTGATTTTTACTAGACAGCTCTGTCTTCTGTATAAATTTCCTGCACCACTTACTACAAGACATTTGATTTCTTATTTGATTCTGTTGAATCTGGCTGTGCGTAAATGGTCCCATTTTACTCAGAAATCATTCATCAACTCTATTTCTGCATCTTCATCTTTATTACAAATTGCTCCAATCTGTTCAACATCCATCAGTTTTATCCATGATTTCTGTTCTTTTTTTTTCTGAACCATTTCTAGGTTTGCTGCATAAGGGTTGGATATTAAATAACCTAATATTTGTGGAGGTCCAGTGGAAAGCTTAGTGCTTGCTCCCCATTGGCACATACTGTTTTGATGTCCATTCATTGGATTTTCCGAGGTGATCTGTTGATATCATGTAGTGTTATTCATGTAGAGTTCTGGGTCACACTGTGTCCTATGCCTATCATGGTCAAAATATAAAATATCTCTGTTTTTACTTTTCCTAGACAAATATTTTATTCATCAAACACTACAGTCAGTTTATTTGACTAGATCTGAGGTATATAAAATTATTTTGGCTAGCATTAACTGTATTCCTACTACTGAATTTTTTATCAGTGAATTTTATACCAGCATTTCCACTATTGCTTAGGACTGATATAAGGCTTACCATGACTATGGCAGATTAACAATTAATCAAACTGCTGGAATTTTCTTGTTTGGAGATTTATTAAAATGAACATCAGAGAAGCAGACATTTCCTCAGCCAATTTTTAAGGACTCTTGAATATTATCTTAATTGAATATATTTATTCATGGTAGATGATGCTTGAAGTTTAGCAGCATGAAGTGCTGTGATTTTCCATCACTTTTATATCCTAAAATGTAAAATATACTCTCATTTTTTTTTCTGAGAAATGAAGTCACTACCTCACAGGGAGACAAGATAAAGGCATCAGGTCCTCACAGCAGGAACTAGGCTCTGTTGCTGCCACAAAGATGAGAATTTAACTTGACTGGAGTAGGACAGCAGTTTTAAGTTACTCTGAAAGCATCTCTGGAAACAACAAGAAGTCTCAGTTTTTCAGCAGTATCTTGTTCAGTATTACCATTTTCCTAAGTTTGGAACCATAACCTCATCCCTTCCTCACTTAGCACTTTCTGAATTGATAATAGACAATCCCTGACATTTTGCTATCATTGCAGAGCTAGTTTATCCTTCATTTTTTTGTGTTTCATTTTCTTGGTTGCTATACTAAGCAGGGATACTTATAATGAATATGCTCTCTTTTTCATTTATTGAACAACTCCTAGTAATGATTTTGTCATACCTAGCTTGCAATGAATACTGCTTTAAGATGGTTATCTCAGTCAAATAATTATTCTGGTATCTTTACGTTTCCTTATCAGTTTTCAAAATTTCATCCTTTCTAATTATTATTTTGCTGACTATTGTCTGTTGTAATCTATGTTTCTCATCTATATAATAAATATATGTATAGATAAAATAATACTTATGTACATCTACTATCTTAGGTTTATGAAATAAATATAAGATGATTATATAGATAGATAGATAGATAGATAGATAGATAGATAGATAGATTCTATTTCTATCTTCTGTCTTGCCTTGTTTTGCTAATGAACTTTTACAAAACATTGTTCTTCATTATTATGGAACCATACTTCTTTGTGTGCCAACTCATCCTTCTCAAAAGCTCCCTATATTCATCCATATTTCTCTCACAGTCTATCACCATTGCTTCCTTACAGACAATTCCTATCATACTTCTCATACTCCTTTAAAAAAAATCTATTTATAGTGTCTGACAGAAGATCTTGAATGCTGAAAGGTGATAATATTAGAAGACTAGTACTACTAATAGTATAAACTATTATCTTCTTTCCTCTGGAGTACAGCTCCCAAGATCACTTAAGATGTTATTTCTGATGAAAACCCCCAAAACACAAATTGAGGGAAAGATGTTTCCCTGCTTTTGTAAGTTTACATGTAAATAAGTAAGTTTACATAATAAATAAATAAATAGACAGTTATTTTGGACTGGGAATCCCAGTCTAAAGACTTTATTTCAGCTTTATGACACAAGGCAGGCCCTGATGAGCTATTTGCACTCTGGTTTCTCTGTTACATAGTGCATAAAATGATAAAGGCTAAGTGCAAGGGCTCAACAACTCCCAGTTTTGCAAAAAAATCTAAATTCTTAAATTTTTCTAAGTTCTAGTGAACTGAAGGAGGAAAATAATATGGAAAATAGTAAAAAGTGGCACTAGCCAGATTTATTAATAAAATGTATGGCTTTGGAAAACTAAGAAGTTTTGTCAACAAATGTATTGCCAACTGAGAAAAAAAAATTGACATGGACTGTACGCTCTTTGAGGGGCTGATTCCAATGATGGAAATTAGTTTAGTTTTTGAGAAGTATTGTGCTGTTGAGTAATTGGTTTATATTTTGTTTAAGTAATAAAGAAATCCATTTTACCTAGGCTTGTGCAAATATATTTAGAATAGAATGTATATCCTTGATGGCTATTTAGGAAAATGTAATCAATTTGTTACATTCAGATCATTTTTTGTACTGAATCGATGGATCAGTAGATAAAGCTTCAATTACAGTCACAGAATTGTCATTTTAATTGGAAAATTACATAGGCAGTGTTCACTATGACCAGAAAAAATTAGACTAATGAAAGCAACAACTAAGCCATTTTTGAGATTATGCACTGGTACTAATTAAAGAAAGCATCTTTTTCATTATAGCTGCTAGAATGTCTTTCAGGGGCTGCATTATGAAGACTGCCTTTTGATGGTCTGGGAAATACAGACTAGAGGCAGGAAGCTAACATTTGGCCCACATTCTGGGTTGTGTCTATTATTTGACAAGGGAATTTTAGAACTATCAGCTAGTGAGCAGAACTGCTTGAGTTAGATGCTTTACAAATTTAGGAGAGAAGAAATTTAATGCCTTAGTGCAAAAATAAATATTTGAACACTTTAGAGGTAAAAAAATGGTTTCAGTTTTCCAAAAATATCTAAGGATTCTGTAACCCAACTCCCATAAATGTTGGTGCCCCTAGGCAGCTTTGTAGAATATCTAGCATAGTAGTAGTGTTATGTCTTAGAAATTTTAAGAGAAAGTGAGACACACAAAAACAGGCAAGATCCTCTTATGGCATATGGATTGGTTACCTGTGCTTACACGTTTAGCATAGCCCAACTACATCAAGACTCTGCAGTCTTGAAGAGATCACTTTTGTATTTTTAACACCTACAGTAAAAAAAATTGAAGTTCGAGAAACTGTAAACATTGGCAACTTGATCTAAAGTTATTTAAGATATAGGTGACTTTAGTGACTTCATTCAATATAATACCCCAGGAGAAATTACACTGTCTTTGGTGAAACAGTTACACACATGCATTCTAGATTGTATAATACTGATATAAGTCAAGTCATACTCCAAAACTTGGAGTCTGGGAGGATAGATGAAAATAAGATGACATTTAGAGATGTATGGTATTTCTATTTGGAAACTTTTATGTTTTGGTAATATTTTGATTTTAGAAAAAATCTGAAATGCAAACAGAAGATGAACTAAAGATGGCAAATGCATCTTAAAATTGGGACATCAGATGAGACTTTCTCCCTATCAAGGAGGTAAGGACTACCTGAACAGTACCTCCCTGTTGATACCATGTTAGCTTCATAGTCAATGTTATAAATTGACCTGTGTGGTCAACTGCTTACTTTTTCTTGCTCAGATTGGGGCTGTACCTGGCTTTCTGAACAGAAGGTAAAATAAGGTTGTGATCCACAGAGAACCTAGTTTCTCTTTGTATATTTTCAACACTGCAATCAAGAGTTGCTACAGACCTGTGTGGATCTGCTCTTTAACATGCAAAGAATGTCAGCAACATAGTGAAAATTGTAGCAGTAAAGGTGTTTAATACTAAAAAGTTGCTGGGAAGGAGATTCCATTTTCATCAAAAACACTGCTAGATGGATGTTCAGGAGATATGGAGTGGTAAGAGGCAGGTTTTCCATACCAAAAATATGAAGAATGCATTCTTTGTGTTTTTGCAGTAAGAGAAAGAAGGTTCTGCTTTTATGAGTGTCTGTGAAAGCAGCTTCTTTCTGCATGCTGCTCATTCCAGTTCTGTCTACTTATCATTTATGACAACAAACATAATGGACCTTCTAAGCTTAGAATTTACCTTTTTACTTTTCTGTTTTCTGCATCCTGAAGTTCATGAAGCTCCTCTTGGAAATAGAATATTTGTACTGTTAAAATTTTCTCATCTTCTTCTCCTCAGCCTAACTGTTCTACCTCTGTTCCCTGTGATATTATAGAATTGCTATGAGTAGGACTTTGTCATAGGAATTCTTCCCTTTACAACACTTATTGTGTAAACAGAAATTAAGATTTCTAGGAAAAGCAAGTACAATTTATGCTTTAGACAGTTAAAACTGCCTACGGGAAATTAATTTATCCCCATCTACATGAGATGTCCTAACACAGTGTTAGATAAGTCACCTAGAGCTTCCAAATGATTGTATGTTTTTAGTCTCCACAAAAATTTCATATCTGTTTTTCAGAAACACCATGTCCCTACATCTGTTATTCAACTGAACACAATTTGTGCTTTGGGCAAATAATGTGGTGATGCAATAGGCTGTGAAACAAATCAGGCCATCTTCACTTAGGGAATTCAAAATGACCACAATCTTTAAAAAAAAAAAAAAAATCATGGATCTTACCACCTTGTCTATTAAAAATGAATAATTATATTTCATGTCACAAAAATACCAAGAAGATTAATAAATTATTCCTTTGATACATTCAAACACTACAGCAGTGTCATGGCAAAACTCATGAGAATATTAATAATTCTGTATTCAGAGAGTCAATTAAATCATATGCAGTAAACAAAGCCTGGTGCCGAGCCCTGAACAAAGGGAGTGGAATGAGAGCCTGAGCTCTTTCTCATATGCTGAGCATGAGCTTTCCCAAGCAGTAAAAAAATCTGAGAGACGGTCAGAAATGGTACAGTGTTTAATGAAAAAAATGATGTATGCCCTGCATTATTATCAGCATTAATTCTGACATTTCCTAAGTTTAGATTTCTTGGCTTTTAACCCCAGTCTTCTCTAATGTATTTTGGATGCATTCTGGCAAAAGTAATCCTAAATGCTTTAGTCAGTGTAGTCCTACTGTAGTCCTACCAGGCTGCACAAAAACACTGAGGCAATGACTGTCCTTAAGATGTTTGCTGTATAAATAGATGCAGTTTTATGAGAGTGCTTTTCATATTTAGGATTTTTTTTTAATAAGAACAATGTTTGGGTTTTTTTCTCTTCTAATGCTTTCAAAGTGGCATAGAGATGAGGGCAGCCAAGTGTCTCCACCAAAACAGCTTTCTAAAGGATTGGCTTACAGTGGGATTCTCAGTCAGAGGTCATGGTGTTACAGCCACCCTGCCCTGATCATGTTGCTGAAAGGGAAACGAGTCTCCTCTAAATCCTAGATAGACAGGGCAGGGTCCTGGCAGTGGAAGAGAAGGTTCTGGTACAAAAAAGATTGTGTTTTTCTGAGCTATAAACAATTGAATCTCACGCGTTTTAGTGCAGACATTTGAATGTTGCTGGAGAAATATTTTCTGTAGGATTCACAAATTCCACCTAGCCTTTACAGACAGCCCTTAGCCGAATATTTTGTGCACACAAACTGAGCAGTCTTATTCTTGCTGATTGATTTTCAAATTGATATTGACTTTCCAATTCACATTCCCCTCACTGAGTACCTTCCATTCATCCATCTATCGTATTTCTAGCATGCTCATCACTGTAGCCTGTCAAAGCCTTACATAAATCATCTGAGGCATAATCATATGGCAGATACCTATGCAAATGATCATTCTGTTTGCCAGTCCCTATAATCTAGTAACTTTCAAAAGCACAAAAAACTCTAATCCCTTCCTTTCTCTTGGCATTTTGCTATACAATCTATTCATCTTGATCTATTTGCCTATTTTAACCTTCCTTTAGCCTTCCTGTTTTCTTTACTGGGAATAAAAATCATACTTTAGCTGAAACAGAGCTGATGAACATTATAACAGTCGTCATGCAATCCAAAGCAAAACATCATGTGTTACAATACTGAACTGTAGAGCAATACATAGAACAGTCCATCTAGACTGAATTTATGTAAATCAGCTTAAAATATGCTTTTGGAACAAAAGAAAAAAAAATAAAACACACAAAACAACCAACCTCTTCCAGACTTGCAGTTAATAATTTTTCCTGTAAGAATGAATTAAACTTGCAACAAAAAGAATGCAATGTTGTTGCAGTATTTGTGATAAATTGCTACAAATTCAATTTCAAGAATAAAACATAGAAGATATGAGAAAAACATGTGTGTTTTTGAATTGCAGTGCATTTTTTACATTAGAATGACATTAAAAAATGGAATTACATATTTCCTGGTGTGGAATTTTACTGAGCATTTTTTTGTTTATGCACTAAAAAAAATTAATAAACAGAACAGCCATTTGAAAAATAAATAGAGCTAGTTAAGAAAAATATCTTTCTTCTCAATGTCATAGGTAACCATGAATATTTGGTATTTTTCTGTTTCTTTCAACAAATAAGTGTTACAATTTAATACAGATATTTTTCTTACAATGTCCTTCCAATGCACTTCCTTCCTTTGGAGGAAAAAATAAGTGTTTCCCAATGTTTGTCCAATTTTGAGAATTTTTACACCAAATTTTTCAAATTTTAAATTTCAATTAGTATACATTTTAAATTATTTTCCTAAGCCAGTAGGTAGTCATGAGTATTTCCTACTACAATGAATTTAAAAAACATTTCAGAAAACTAAGTGCACTTTTTCCAAACAGGGACAAAGACCCACTCGTAAAATGAAAGTATGTGGATCTTAACTTTACCATTTAAAATTCTATAGTGTTCTCTCATCTTTATAAAAGGAGCATATCTTAAAAATAAAGTAAGCTATAGCAGTGATAATGTAATCGAAATTAAACTTAAAAATCGCGTAAGCTTGAGGAAAAAAAGGTAGTAAAAAAAGAAAGAAAATACATTATATCTACTTAATTATTTTCATTGCTAAATTTACTAACAAGAAGTAACCAAAATATCTACAGATGTCCTGAAACTGCTTCTTCAGTTGGAACATGAAAGCCCCAAAATTCCTTCATTTTTTAACTGTTTGTCAAGTTTGTAGTGAAAGGTGGTAGTTTTTTTGCCATCAAATAACCTTTCTGTTACCCAATGGTAGAACACTTGAAGCATTGTTAAAAATTTTATTTTCCATCACAGACAGAAATACTTAGTCTGATATGTATTTGTTGCATGGATCCTACAGTAAAAAGCCATTGTCTAATTAATTGCCAGCTGTTACAGCAACAAAATTATCACATTTCCTATTTGTGCTTTCACCAAACTCTAAAAGTAGGCTGCCTCTCAAAGGGACTGGGTGTGTGGGAAAGTGACTGCCCCTATAGAAGAGAAGAACTGGTGCAGGGCAGAGAGAGACTGCCCTAAGAAGGGTCAGTCTCTGCTCTCTGCCCTGGGAATTATCCCTGACTGCTTTAATCTGCCAATTGCTGGCACCAACAGCAATCAGTGGGAAGGGAAACTTGCCCTGTGTGGCATATCTGCCGTTTTTCTCTTCATTTATGTAACAGAAAAAACCCTGACTTGGCTTTTCATCCTGAAGTGGAAAAATTCCATTTTCCCCTATGTTTCTGATAAGCTTTAACCCAAAGAACTGGGTTAAACTCAGAAAGGAACTGTTGGTCCAGAAACTGAAGGATGAAAGTTTCAGTCATTTTTTTCTTAGAGTTGTTTCATCTAAGACATATCAAACTTGCCTCCTGTTCAGCAACCTGATCTTTCCATTCCTGATTTTAGGAATAATTTCTCTTGTACTTTTTTAAAGGAGGTATATAAATCTTCACAAGGGTCTTGGGTCCTATCTCAAGTTGGATACCTTTATCCTTGAGTAGACCACAGTTGTACAGACTAGCTATATCAAAAACCAGTGATGAATAAAGGGTTCTTATGACAGCCATGTTTATTTATTTCTAATAAAAGTATTTATTCAACTACAGTCAGTCCTACCTGACTACCCTGTGGGACTTCTCTGAGGATGTACTTAGGGCTCTGCAAGATCAGGACTCATACCTTCATGAAATGAGTGAAATTGTTCTCCTGATGACACAGGACATTTTTCAGATAATGTTTTGTTAGTTGCAAGTTCAAGTATTTTTATTTCTGTTTTGGTGCATTTTTAATATTTGTCACTTTCATTCCAGTTGAAGGACACTTCTTCAATGATGTTGCTAAATTTGTTAGGTAGGTGCATTTTTGATATGTGGTATTCTTGTGTAAAATTAATTTATCTATATTCAATGAGAATTTCTGACATGAAGCATCACAGATACTGACAAATGATTGATTAGATCTGACAGAAGAAAATGAAGTATACTTGACATAAAGCATCTATACTGCACTGTCAATACTTTGCTGTGCAGCTAGGAAGATAATTTATCTATTTTCAACCTTCTTCATTTATTTCCCCTTTACAATTATAAATAAACTTCAAATGTTTCTCTTTGTTTTGCTTCACCTTTCTCTGCTCCTACTGTTGCTGCCCTACCATGCTCTGTACTGAGGTTTTTGAAATATATGTTCAGAATTTACTAACCCTGCCCAAAATTTATTCCCTTACACAGTGAGAAATGGAAAATATTTAGTTAAGCTCCAAAATACTCAACATTTCATGAAAAATGAAAAAAAAAAGTCTAGCTGAAAAAAGTTTACAATATTTGCCAAAATATTTGTATTGCACACATTGATAGATAGACATTAACTTTGTATCAGACACTGCCCAATATTGCTTCTATGGAAACAAACTCCTCAAAACAATACATTTGTTTAGAATTACATCCAATATTAATAGGCAATGAGTGTGTGGGCTCTAGGAACTTAAAGTATCTTGTTTTTTTCTCTGAATTTCCTGAGTTTATTGCACACACCTTATTACCTCACACCTTGTTTTATTGTCAAGTTCTGTTGCAGAGCATAATTAAATCAATAAGTATATGGGCATGACACAATGTTCTGTTAAGTTTCAAGCTGAGGAAATATCAATTGACTACAAGCTATTTGCAGAAAAAGAAAAAACTTTTCTTAAGGACACAACTCTCATAGCCTAAAACGCTATCACCAAGTTTATCTTAGGTATGGTTGGCTGCATCTGTAATGGTTAACTAGCTTCAAAAAAGACCCTAAGGTCTAGATTTCTGGCTGTAAAGATTTAGAACAGAGCCATTCCCATTTTTGCATCAAAATAAATAGATTTAGATTTTTATTTTTTAATTGTAGAGAGACTTCAATTGTAAAGCTTTTTTTTCCCTTCACATTTATTTTTTGTTTCATCTTTGTTTTTATTTTCTTTTTTAATGCATATAATCTTTCATCAGTCATTTCTTGGGCATAATACAGCGAGATTTAGATGCAGAACTACCACTAAACTAGTGGGAATTGCCAATTAAATCTAAGGCACAATATTGAGAGTCTATTTATCTAAGCACAGCTTCAAGTGTTTCCATATGGTGGAAAAAACTCCCTGAACCTGAGTGATATTTAAATTTGTACAATATAGCACTAGGAAAATACAGATAAAACTTCGTTGCTTTATTTAGAACATCATTATCCCCAGCAGGATGACTGCCTGCTCTCCTGGGACAGGAGTTTAAGATCAAGTCTGAGCATTCAGCTTTCCTAGGTAAACAGGTCTCATGTATAATTGATGTTGATAGCATTAAATGAAGCACTCATTGTCTCTTTTTTTTACTACCTGACTTCAGAATCACACTGACTGCAAACAATGAAAAAATCGAGTAACCAACTCCCCTAGATTGGTTAATTGCTTCAGAGGGTGTGAATGGAAAAGTAAAGGCACTTCCAGTAGCATCAACAAACCTAATATAGATTGGCACCAACTGGAAATAGTAATTTGACAAAATGAAGACTTTTCACTGTAAAAGCAAAAATTCCCATGTATCCATCCAGAGAATTAGTCTCAAGAAATTCAACAAGTTTGGTAGGTTCCTTCTGTAGCAAAATTACTGAAATTTACAGTTGACTTGGATTTCTGTGAAGACCAAAAAATGCTTACATTCTTTTTTGTTGGATAAATATTCCAGGATAAATAGCTGACAGCCCTAAAGAGAAGCAATTTTGAATTCATTTCTATTATTCACATCTTTTTAGACTTGTCAAAAAGTTTCATTTGACGGTTTTAAAAAGGAATTCTGATTTTCCATTTTTTGAAACAATTTTAGCATGAAAACTGTGGTATAAACATTTATTAAAAGTGGTGGGAAATTAAATGTTTCAGAATTATTTAAATTCTGACCAAAAAAATCTTTTTTACTTTCTGTTACACCTCAGTTAGAAAATGTTCCAATACCCTTCTGCTTTTGCTGGGTGGAAAGTTGTCTCCTTGCAATTCTATGTTCATGACAATAACTGCATATAAACTAAAAGCATTCTCAAAAAAATATTACATTACTTTCAGATCAGCATTTCCAGTCCCTGTTAATGGTAAAACCATAAATATATGTTATTAGCTGCAATCTAACTTAAAGATTTTACAATATGAGACTGTGCCAGGTGCAAAAGGACTGTAAGGATAAAGATTTTTTGACATATCACAGAAAAAATGAAACTGAGAAAGCTTCTTCAGGTTTCCCTGTAAAAAGAATCATTAAATAGAAAATCCTTAAGGAAGTTTCTTCTCCCAGCCATTCCTACTCGAGTATTAAAAGAAGAAAATTGTCTTGTACATCTCCACATACTTCATGCATAGTATACCAGTGTGGGAACACTACTCCTTGTACTACAGAGAATTCCTGTTAATTACACACAGTTCAAGTGTTAATTGAAGTACTTTAGTGCTTCATTTGTACTCTAGAGTCTCTGGCTGCATCCATTTGAACTCCCTGTCTACTTAAGAGGAAGCATTGAAGCCTTCAATGAAAACTAGAAGTCTAGAGGTAAGACTAAAAACAAGTAGTAAAGAAAAAGAAAAGGGTGGGAGGGAGGAAGGCAAAAGAAAGACTAAAAAAAATTGAAAAAAAAAAGCACCCTGGTCTCTTTAGCTTTTGAAAATTTGGAATCTGTCAGTCTCTAGAAAGTTAAACTTAGAGCTCTGATCATGAAATATCAAAGCAGCAAAGTTACCACTCAAGATACCACAACAAAATTATTGTATTCTCAGCTATAATGGATAATACTTTCAATTAGACTAAAAGGAAGAGATGGAAAAAATGTACAATGTTTTGAGAAAACTTCTTCAAATCACCTCTTTTTCCAGTTATACCAATAGATTTAATAAATAATAAAAAAATTACCTCCATCTTTTTTGTGCCTGTTCTTAGACCACCACAGTTACAAACAGACTGCTACTACTGAAGGATAGCAGTAAGAAATGTGAGCCAAGACTCCCTATAATTCCAGTGGTATCATTTATAATAAGAAGCACAAGATATTAAAAATGCAACTATATCAGAAGTTCCAAAAATCGGTTTTATTTAAATGTAAATTAATAAACTCTTCTTTCCTCCAATCTAACAGAATTGCATAGTCCACTGATTTTAATTAAGATGGGAAAACTGTTTTGATAAAAGAAATGACCCCAACATGTGCTCAAAACTTCAAATGAAACTACATATGAAGTGAATGGAAGAGAAAAATTATAGCTAAAGTTAACTTTTCCTCTGTGCTGTTTTTATACTTTTTTCTTTTTCTTTCCTTTTCTCTTTCCTTCTTTTTTTTTTCTTTTGGTATTTATGAACTAGGAAAGTATATGGAAAGTATATGGAAAGTATGAATATGGAAAGTATAACTATACAAAACCTTAAAAAGATTAATTGTAGATAAAGAATGTTTTCTGACTCTTTTGAATAAACATTTCATTCAAAATCACACTTAGTACATACAAAAACAAAGACACTCCTTATTGCAATCCAGCCATTTCTGTTTAAGAGCTCTATATGATCAAGAAGGTGAAGAGCTATACATAGGAATTGATAAGCAACTCCAAAGTGCTCAGAATATAAGTAAAGTTGGGTCAACGTAGTTTTCTCCAGAAACAGTTGAATATAGCCAAGGCTTCAGCAGTCAGACTTCTTGATTACCAAGATCTTGATACATGCTCTGGATGCCAGGGCAATCTAGGCTGTGGACATCTTTGCTGTTGTTCCTCAGAATTTTCAAATTCTCTGAGAAAGTTTTGCTTTAAACTTTATTGGGTTGTGATTTTTTTTTCTACTCAGAAAACTAACCCATAACAGAAAATAGAGACTTAAAATACCTTTCAGAATAATGGCCACAGAGACAATGGCATTCTGCTTATGCAGATGATGACTCAAACAAGAATACAAATATTTCCTTTCCTCTGTATACACTTCATGTCAGCACATGTGTATGCTTTATTAGAAGAATTAAATCCTACATTTTTAAGAATTTATGGAAAAACAAACTTTTTTAAATGAATCAATCAGTAGAAAGAGGTCTGGATGTGAAAGACACATACAGCTGCATAATTTGGAGTGACAGTGGATAATATCCTCTGCATATCACAAGGAGGAGAAGCATAGACCTTACTTTTCTAATATATTTATAAGTAGTGAAATTGTAGAAGCCTGAATTATCAGGGATGAATTAAAGTACGAAAGTCTGACTGAAAATATGCACACTCGTAAAGATTGTACTTGAAAGTATTGTGGTATTACTTCCTGGAAATTGATTTAATGATCCATTTTCATAAGACCCAAAACAAGTATCAGATAACTACCTACTTTAGCAAATGACTAGAAGTATCCAATATTTCACTAATGGTAGCTACAGTATAATGCAACTCGTGTTGTATATAAATCTATTAAAATGCTAATTGCTTCATCAGGCTATTACTAGCACTAGTTGCCTCTGCCAATACAATATTAGCATCTCTATTTGAGTCTTTCTTTGAATTAGGGAGTCAATTATAATGCCCTTAAGATCCATCAAAGGTAATTGAATGAGGTATATTTAATTGACATGTATTCTGAAGAACATAAATGTATACTGGGATTCTGGTTTTTAGGAATCTGGTTTTTTTTGAATTGAACTTTGCCCTTTTGGGATGTCTCTAAAGGCATTTCCTTGGGAAAGTCTTGTGGAGAATAGGAATGTAATACAGTCTTCTGCAGTGCCTGCTGTCTCTCCAGGACTCAGTGATGTGTATCTAAATCTCTCTAACACTCATTCTGTACAGTCACTGATGTATTTGCAGTTCTGTTCAGCAGCTGCTGACACATAACCAGTTATTTCACAATGAAACCTATAATAACTGTTTCTTTCCAAGTGAAATTTTGTCAAAACTGGCACCTAGATACTGTGATTGCTGTGATACAAACATCTGAGAGAGGGAAAACTAGCCTGAGCACTACACTCATTCTTCTGTAAAAGTGTGTGTACAAAAGCATGAATGTCTAAAGTCATGGTGGTTTCTCACATATTTTAATTTTTCTTTTTAAGTACTGATTAGTGTTACATTTACATAATTTCACAGTTCAGTCTTTTCTGGTCTAATACCTAATGACTTTTCTCTAAAAAGCAGGGTAAGTAGACTACAGCTATATTTTTTAACATCATCAAGTGTAATGTAAACACAAATGTTGGCTAAAAGCATATGGTAAACTTCAGTTAAGTAACTGTATTCTCCTGTTATTGCAACTCTTCTGCAGTTTATTATGATCAGTGATTTTTTTCTGTCTGAAATAGCTGTATAATTTGTGCACATGCATCTTCAAACCAGAAGCATAACCTGTGGCTGCACATTTTGAATAGATGGATCTGCCACAGAACATAGGTTCATACAGACTATTGTAAACAAACGGGAACATACTGTGCCTGTACTACCAAATAGGTACTCTTTTTGACATTAACTTTGTCCCAAACGCAGGCTTATATAGATTGTCTTTGGTGAGAATGCAACCAAACCCGTGATCTTAATGAAGAAACATATAAAACTGGGAAGCATAAACTACAGTGGAAGTTTTAAACAGGAAACACAACAAAAGCATTTTAAAGGTCTCAAAAATTCTGTTACCCAATAGTAGGGAACAGATAAATGATGATAACTAAGTGACTTCCCAATTCTGAACTTTGTGGACACAGTAATGTGGTTTGCTACTGGGCAACAAAACGTTATTGCCTTGGAGTGTTTCTCAACTAGAAGTTCTGTGATAAGAAATGTTCTGGTTCATGGGAAGTACTGAGGGTTGAAAAACAAGCTATATAAAACATTTGGGAACACAGCTATTTTCTCTGCATGAATGTTTCCTTTGCTTATATGTTCTCCATCACTTAATTCCTGTAATGTTGGCCAAGTTCAGAAGGGCTAAACATTACCCAAGTCTCAACATGTAGCTCTTCCTCATGCCTGCACAGCTCTACAAGGCTATTTACAGACATCTGCAGCTTTTAATCCTTTTTCTCTAGTCCTCATCATTTACATTCCTTGAGGATTTTTCAGTCCATTAAATCTGACCTTTCAATGTTCTGTTGGAGTTTTATAATACAGTTAATGCATGACTTTGTCCTCAGGGACAAAGCGTACGGAAGCAGCCTATGTGCTACCCAAAATAATGGTTTTTTTCCTCCTTTAACTGGGAAGATTTTAAACTGGGGCTCAGCAACTAAAGGTACTATGACTATTTCAAGAAACTTTACAGTCACACAGGACTCAATACCCAAATCTGAGGCTTTATTCTCCTCAAGCAGAGCATTTTCCTCTTAACAGTTGTTTATAGGTACATCGTCACTTTGTACTTCCACTACCATGGATAATCTTTTTTGTTCGAATATCAGTAATAAGCAATTAAAAATAATAAGACCAATTATAACAGTAAATATATCAAAAAATGCAAATTAAATACCAGGTTATGTCTGTAGTATTTGAGTAACTGGAAGAATGCTTATGGCTTGGCACAAGAGATGAAGAAAGAAGCACTGAAACTCACAGGGAAATGTTGTTTATATTTCACTGCTTGCTTGGCTGGTGTGATTTTGGGAAAGGCGTGTTTAAGATAAAGGTGACTACAAACCCTTTTTGTAAGGACTGTGCTGACTTATTCAGCCCACTTATATGAATGATGATTTTCCACAAAATTAAAACATAAGTCACCCATGACAGTACTTGATTCTAAATTTTTGAAATTTTCTACATAGTATGGCAGTCTTTCCTTTCAGAATCTGGCATCAAGGACCCTGATAAATTTAGAAGTTTCCCTAATTTGCAAGGCAGAAGGTCAAAAGCAAACAGACAACAGTTTCTTCTGGAAAAGAACAAAAGTTAGTTGTTTCTATCTTATGTGTCCGGTGTAATTTATGAGGTTAAAAAAATAGTCCTTGATTTAAGGCCCTGGACAATATCTGTGAAATGCAGCCTGTAAGATAAGCAGGAGAACATCTGTCTCCTGGGAGAGTGTGGCAGGATGCTAACTGCAAAGTGCAAGTTGTACTCAGTGTACCTTCAGCCGGGTGCATTGTGCCAGCAGCAAACTCCTGGGAGCTGGAACAGTGCATGAGTCAACTGCCATATTTTTTTTTTCTCCTTTTTTAATCTTGCTGTCTCCTATTGTACTTCCATGCATAATAAGCATTCCTTAAGCTCTTGGCTCTGCCTCACAGCAGTGGCTGCATGGCTCACAGATGGCTCATGGAGACTTTAGCCCCCTGTTTCTGTTGACTCTTGCAGGCGCTGAGAGTTTTGTCTGTGACTAAGCTAATCTAAAAGTAACTTTCTTTATATGAGGTGTTGTCAAAGATATTAATTCATTTCTGAGCCGCTGAAGAATGTTTTCCCAAATAGCTCAATTGGGAACATCTAGGAGAGCAAATCTTTCTAATTTCCAGTAGTGCGATCATACTTAGCAAAAAATAGAAACACTGACTCTGTGACTGGTTGCATTGGCTTATTGTGTCCAATAAGCACAGTTCAGCACTCCATTCTGTAATGCTGGGTCTGTAACTAGAACAGTTGATGCCAGAGAAATGTATTGACAAGGTCAGGACATTCTTTTCCTTTGCACAAAAAGAACTACAAAAAACATTATTTCCAGTATGCAGAAAGCAACCTGATTTAATGGCTGTGCATGTCTACAGTATGCTGCTGCTACTGAGAACAAAATGGGTAAGGTAGAACCACATGTCTGAAAGATGTTGTGATGTTTCAGTGGGTCCCACTAGGCAGAGTATGATCTACATGTGGTGTTCTATGAAGCTTGCAAATGTTTCCAAAACATCATGTTGGTGATGTGTCTGGTTTCTGAATGAACAAACAAGCAGAAATTCAATATGGATGTAGAGTCAAGTACTTATTAATAACCACAGTTATCTCAAATATGAAAGGGCAGCTGCAAATGTTGTTGTTAAGGAGTTGCCTGTTTTTATCCATTAAAGAAGCAAATCTCTTTCCTGTGCCATTTGTTACATGAGTCACATTGTGTCTGGTTAGATCAGCCTGTGTTGTATCAAAAATGCACACTGTGTGTGCTGACAAAGCCCAAAGCAATACAGTACAGGATACATTTTCAGCCTAATAAGTGGGAAGCTACAGCTGTGTCTTCTACCAACAATGACACGCATTGTATTTGCTTTGCAACATGCATCTTTTCACTGTGGGCTAAATGTGCTGTAGGCAGAAGTTACCTGAGTAGAATGCAATAGGCCTTCAAAACAAGCGTGTACACAAACCTGTAATATGGTCAGGAGAAATGACATATCCTCATTGTATTCAGTATTGGTATAATTATTATAGGTGTTCAATATACTATTTTGTACACAGTTCCTGATGTAGTCATTATGTTATTGCAAGCTCTCTGATACAGGAAAATATAAGGTTTAAGAGTTGGAAATTTCACATACTAGATAATGCTGTAAATCCTGCTCCAGAAATAATTCTTATTTAATAGGATTGAAGAGGGACACAGTTCAGTGAACTCCACGCACAAAAGGTGGGAATACCACCTGTTTATACATGTGTTCTCCCGCTACCTATCCCACAAATCTCCTTTCCCTCTTAATAATTTCATATTCTCCGTACTTAAATGCTTTCCCTCTTTTCTTAATTTTGCTTCATGTGTCACCTAACGTCATAATAATCCATCTTTACAAAGAAAACTTTATGGAATACAGAATTGAAAATATCAAATCCTTTTTTTTCCTAGACTTGAGTAGGCAATAGTGGTACTATTATTCTTATTTATCTATTAGGTATTTAGCTGTTACTAAGGAAGAAAGTGAACTTAAAGTCCCACAATATGAGTTCCATCTAAAAGTAATAATCTTCCTTTTATTTCCTTCTTCCTTTTATTTCCTTCTTATCTCCTTTCTTATTTCTCTCCTATACTTTGACTACAGCCTCTTTGGCAAAGGAACTATATTTTTATTCCTTTCAGCTACATCTAGCATATGTATGCTGTATGTGATAAGTAATGTCAAATAGCTTTTGTCTTTCTACTACCACTCCAGTCATCTTCCAAACCATAGGTCTCACACACAGGTTTCTGAGGTCAGAAGCACTAAAAGACACTCACATATAGGCATAGCTTAATTAGAGCATGCATCTAGGAAGGAGCTGCCAGGACCTTCCAACACTTCTGCAGAATCTGGTGAAAGATGGGGATAGCCCTGAATGATGGCAAAGCAAACTGTGAAATGTAGATGCAATCAGCTGCTTTTGCTGTTCTTGTGATCAGTGGATTCTTATCATTGCTTTAGAAAGCAGCCCTTTAGATGGCTCTTCCCTAAGGAAATCCAATAATATGTGTCGTTTAGGAAGAAAACTTTTGTCCAGAATAATTTTGTGTGGTATGGAGTTCCAAACTTTTCTAGTGTATTTTCTAAAACATTTGTTTTCTTCAGCATCAGGATATCTTCTACCTATAAAGGAGAAATTTCAGCACATGAAAGAGTGAAACTTTGGCCATTCATATGAATTTGCAACCATTATGCTAATCAGCAAGTAAAGACAACATAATCCCTTGATCCATATTAAACAAGTGTTCTCAGCAAGCAAAGACTTTTCATCTCAGAAAATGGACACATTTCTGAGGCTTAGAGTGTACAAATGTCCTTTCCTGGTCTTCATGAAAAGCAATATTTTTTTTTAGTAAGCACTTCTTATTTGCTATTAAAACATTCTTTTGTTTAAAAATATTTCAATTTAATTTTAAAAATAGGACAATCCTTGCAACGTGTTGCATTTTGAAAATTTTGTCATCATATTCCAATTTCTGATAATTGATATGAATAATTTAAATCAGTCACTAAGACTATTTGTTTCCTTCCAAAAGGGAAAAAAATCCTTTATGTATATTTATGACTATATTTGAACTTGCTTTGTGAAATTTTTTTACGTGAATGCCTAATTCTTTCTGGATTATGCAGGCCAGTAGTTAGAAAAGAAATCAGATTTTAAGAGGCTGTAACACTTGTGCTAAGTTTCATTAGAACACCTGCACTGTCTGTGAAGAAGAGTAGTCAATAAAATCAATGACATCTATCTTTAAATAAAATAGAAAGGCAAAATGAATTCATGATGTACCAGATAAAGGTCATGTGTTAGGGACGTTCAATATTTTAAAACCATAGAATAAGAGGAGAAAGTCAGTCTCAGAAGAAAAATCAAGATCTGTTTCTTCTTCTATACCATAGCTTCCTTTCTCTGCTTTTACTGACCTTGATGTTATTTTTTGTTATGTTACATGTAGTTTGCTGTGTTCAAAGAGTTTTCTGCACAGCATCACAACCATGCAAGTTTTGTAGATGCCATTTTTTTTGTCTCTAAAAGACAAACATGCACTTGCTTTTGATACTGAGGCTTATTTGTTTTCAATAACTCTGCTTTGCACTCAAAACCAAAGTTGGAGTCTATTAATCAAGTTAGTAAGAGGAAGAAGAATTGAGAAGGAAAGGAGAAGGCAATATGAGCCTGTATAATTTTGTGCAAATACTTGTTCTTCTTTTGTACAAGAGGATTTTTTCACAAGTGGGAAGTAGTGGGATCCAATAATCTTCAAGATGAACACAGCACATTACTTTCTATTTACGTGGCAAAAGACAGCAACCTTTGGATCAGCAAATACTGCAGGAACAATGTATTACCTTCTACCCATCAGAGCTTCCTGTTGGAGGTGCAGAAACCAGTGTATTTGGCAGCTGCTGCTTGTGAGAAGGAAGGGAGCACTATTGTGCTGGAGACAGGTAGAGCAGTCCCAAACCCCAGGTGTAACCTCATTTACTGTTTTGCTTGGATCACCCATGCTTTGGTGGCATGATGCCAATTTCTCACAGTGCAAGACAAATACAATCCTTGTTGAAATAGCTCAGAGTACAGTGAAATCAAATTAATCTGTGTATTTGGGGAACAAGTACAGAAGGAAATGTCTTCCTAATCCTCAGTGGAAAGTTAACCTAAAACACTACTTACATATACTGGCACAAGAAGAATGTTTCCAATAATATAAAATCTGAGGTCTGGCAAAATAAAGACTTATTTTTAATGATAAGGCAGCTGTACCTGCCCAAATTAATTGTAGCATCAAAGTTAGTCAACTACATCAAGGCATAAAGTATCTTGGTTTCACTTGTAACATATGTTCTGCCAAGATATTACAGTATAATATACGTAGACTTCTGTTTGTGATTACATTGCCTTAGTATTGTACAGTGCTGTCTTTTGGGGCATTTTTCAAGAGGTAGTTACTATGAACAGTAGTCCATACTGGAATGCATTAGGGATATGGTTTAGTGGTGGACTTGGCAATGCTAAGTTGAACTCCTTGATCTTAGAGGTTGTTTCTAATCTAAATGATTCTATGATCCAATATTGGGCAAAACTGCTAAGCTGTTAGGAGTGAAGAGCCAACTGGTAGTTATGAAATTAAAGTGCTCTCCAGCTCAATATTTTTGCAGATAAATATATGTAAATCACTTTTTTTGAAGTTATAGAATTACAAGATCACAGAATCATTCAAGCTGGAAGTGACCTTCAGCAATGTCTATTTCCATGTCCTACTCAAAACAGGGTCAGCTGCCCAGGTAGCTCAGGATTTCATCCAGAGTGATTTTGAACAGCCCTGAGGGTGGGGAATACAAAATCTGTTCCACTGCTTGACTGTTGTCATGGTGAAAAGGTTTTCTGACATCCGGTCAAGCCTGTTTTTTCAACTCCAGTCTGTTGTCTCTTACCCTCCAACCAAGCCCCACTGTAAAGGGCTCAACACTGTCTTCTTGCTGAATCTCCCTCCCAAGCCCCTCCCAGATGTTGAGGGTTGCTGTAAGGTCCTTCTGAAACTGTCTCTGCCCCAGACTGAGCCACCTCTGGTGCCTCAGCCCTTCCTCGACAGCTGCATGCTCCATCCCCGACCATCTTGGTAAACCTTGCTTTAGTTTACCAATGTACCAATCCTTTACCAGGGTACCTAAAACTGGACCAGTCTTCCAGATGCAGTTTAACTGTGCTAAGTAGAGAGGGATGTAATAGAAAACAAACATTTGCCAAGCTGTGGTTACAAGCACTGTGCCAAGGCTATCCCTATTTCTGACTGGTCAGCATGCAGATAAGATTATAAAGTTAATAAAATTTTGACTCACTTTGTAAAACTGATACTTTCACTCTTAAAACATCTACTTTCATATTTTTTCTGGACAATCAAGCACTTCACTTTTGCTTTGCTACAAGTACAGATTCTGAAAACAATTCTGTAAAAAATATCAAATGAAAACTTTACAATGATGCCATAACTGAGAGAGAAACAAAGCATCATTGTTACTATTAAGAGAGAACTGACCATGCTGAAGGTGTAGGTCTTTCTTTCTACAAGACCCACCCAATCCTTGGAAGCACATCTACAAATACTGTTTTAATAAACCTTTGTTCCTGAACAACTGTGCCATTATATAATATCTTCAGTTAAAAAGAGAAAGTAGAGTGACCTAAAACATGAACACTTTCAAGTTTATATAAATGTACAATATTTATACAACAAGAAGTTAGATAAGCACTTAGTTTAGACCCTGATATTTTTGTGAAGTAGCCTCCTGCACTTAGGAGCAGAGGCACATACAGATATTATAGCTTTTGGGAAAAATTATACAATGCACAAAATTCCTGCGGATCTCTAAGTACTGTAAATATTCCCATCTAGTGATCAAATTTGATTAAATTTTATTTCGATTTGATTCCAGTTAGTACCTCTGCTGCAGACAATAAATGAGGAAATAATTTTAGTTATGAAGAAAGTAGGAAATTCTCTGACTTGTGGATATGCAACCATTTTTGGTGGGGAGTGTCTAGTTATTGAACAGAGGACAGAAGTTCTTATACAAAACTCTTTTCAGTGTTGAAAAAGGCTCTAACAATTCACAGGCTTTAACAATTGTCTTTCACACTTGGTCTTAAAACGACTGAGGGCATTTCTGCAGCTTCAAAATTTGATAAAATTAATTTATGATTAAGGAAACTAAATTATTTTGGTGCTCATATTCCACTTTTTCACTTACAAATTTATCTCAATTGTCATTTGATACAATCTAAATAATATTCTATAGAGATTTAGCTTCTGAGTTTGTAGTAAGACATGCTTATATTGAAAATTAGCTATATTTAGAAATAGTAGAGCATATCATACTCAGACACCAGACAGAAAAAAGGGTTAATTTGGTCAGCTTTAAAATATATGTGTGCTTGTGTTTTTCAGGCAGTTTTGTCACACCACAACTAAATAAGAATTTAATTTCTTATTAAACATATGAAATGTGACAAACAAAACTTCAATGAGCAATAACAACAAATGGTGACAAATGAAAAATGACAGCCTCCTCCAGAAGGTTCCTCCAAACTGATTTCCCAAAAGAATCTGTATCTAACTCCTCTTTGGACACTCTTTGTTTATGGAGTGTTTATGATATGTTGTTCTTAGGATTGGAAAAAACTGCCTCCAGAAGGTATCAAATAACAGAATGCAAGGTTTTCATTTTCCTCATTTTCCAAACATGGCAACACACCTTACTCTGGATGTTGCCAAAGATTAAGGTGACACCTTGATAATGAAGGTGATTTTTGGCCTACCAGTTTGGGCAACACATATGTGTAGAATAGCAGGAGAGGGGCCACGACTAAAGGCTCCTTTTTATAGCTACAGATAAAGTTCTTCTACAGATAAAGGATTCAGATTGCAGAAAGACTCCTCTCTTAGTCAAACTTCTGATTCCAATGTCTGCAATGTACTTATGATCTCTCTATAAAATGATGGTGATCCTCTGAGAGTGCATCATGCAGAAAGTAAAATAGATGTCATTGACTGCTTGTGAACAAGAAAAGTAAAAATGCTGGAGAACCTCAGGACTGCCTCACCAGTCCAAGCAATAGCCCAAGGTAGTTTTGGCCTGTGTGAACTACCACTCACCAAAACTCTTCCTGGGCACATTTGGGAGTGAGCATGGGCCAGCAACTGCTCCCAGCAGGCATCAGACTTGAGGGCTGCAAGAGGTTTCAATGGTTTGGGCATGGGCTGATCCCTGACAGCTGGTCCCTGTGGGTGAGGTCATGGTCCTGGGAACATTTGGTGGACAAGTTTCACTTCTACTGCTCTGCCTATGCAGTAGTTGCAGGTCAGCATGCCCTGGTCCAAACTTGGGGAGCAAGGCCAGCACATATGGCCTGACTTTCACAAAAGCTTTGTAATGTGAGCTCAGCCCTGCCATGATACAGCCATGGCTTTGGGTTGTTTCCTAGAATGTTCAGGATATACAGCCCAGGACTGCATACAGGATATACAGGATACAGTCCAGGACTGTTTTTGTCATGCCATGTGTACAGCTTAGTTCACTTCCCAGGCAGCAGGATCACCTAAAAATACTTAAGTATGTTTGATAATTATCAAAATTGAAATCAGAGATGTGCTTTGCTTATGCTATGTCTGATGGCTTTTCCTAAACTCTGACCCTTTAGAAGCTATTAGTTTCTCTACAGAAACATATGCTTTGAATTTGTGCTAGTGTGTGTTCAAGTGACTTACTGTAGACTGATTAGATAATTTAATTGACACAATTAGCAGCAATATTTGGGGAAACAGCACATAATGCCTCACTTCTTGTGTCCTTGTTTTTGTCATGCCAATTATCCTCTGCTTTTCTAATCAAATGATTTTATAGGAGACTCAGAATGAGATACAGAGTGTGACATGAGACATTTTCTTTATCATTAAAGATGAAAATTCAACTCCTTGCTTTTCAAGGAGGTATTTCAGGACTAATCACTCTTTCTTATGCAAATCATTTACTACACCATCCTGGCACATAGAACCACTTGCAAGTCTTTTTGGTTTAAAAGAAAATGCTTAGCATTCATCAGAAAGGGAGGTGCTCATAGTACTGAATAGAGAGAACAATAGTGCAGCAGGTACTCTGGAAGATTCCCCACTGGGCTCTGCTGATAGAGTTGAAGTTTGACCTGCAGTGCCCTCTGCTATTTTATAGTCACTGGATGCCAATTAAGTTCATCACTAAAACTGCAGCAACCTGTTCACCACAGTTTGATATCTCTGTTGAGCAAACCATCTCATTCCCATGCAGTAGTTAATGAATGAGTGGACCAATATTCACCTGTTCAGCACACAATAAGATTGATTTTGAAATCAAGTAGCTGTATCTTTTATCAGCAAAGTCCATTTCTTCTATAAATGGAAACTAATACATCTGCTTAAACTGATGTGACAGTCAGAACATGATGCCATCCCAAAATATCTGTGCTCTGAACAGGTTTCTTAGGATAGAAATAGACATCTTGAGGCAGGAGCAGCCCATTTTTTGTGGGTAAGCTGGTGCTTGTTGCTGTTGTATGTGGTTTTCAGAGTTCTCCTCTGCAATAAGCCTACACATCTGGCAATGACACTGGGAGGGGTGAGTATACACACAGCTGGTCATGCAATAATTCAAGCATTTATGGATTTGGAAAATATAATGAGAGGGAAGGTGTTGTATATCTACTCATGATGTTTCTGTAATGCACATGTGTACACCAGATCATGAGGCAAGGGTATGACAAATTGCTGGGGAGAAGTTACAGCATGAGATACTGACATGGTCCCATCCCAGACTCTGTGGCTAGCACTGCCTGAAAGATTAGACATCTCTGTTTGCAGTTGATTCTCATAAGGAAGCAGAGCAGTGAATATACAATACACAAATTCTTCCCTTACCACAAAGATTTTATTCTTATGGGAAAATAATTGAGATGATGAAACTAAATACATCTTATTTTGTACTAGTGATTTTGTAACATAGCACTAACTCATCATGTGCACCACATAACACAACTATAGAATAGCAATTAGAAATTCCGTAACACCCTTCAAGTAAAAGAACTAAAATATTTTAGTTTTGTTTAAAAGTAACCAAATTTCTTTTATGTCCACAAGTTTTCTTTTCAACATCTGGACCTCAATTAAGAAGAAAAAACAATGTGTTTATAAGTCTGCAGAGTTTTCTCTATGTTTTTTTTTTCCTGTGCTGTTGCAGTATTTTTCAGTTGTAGCAGCTATTTTATGAACTCATGAGCTAAGCAGTTCCAAATTGGAAATGTACCAACCACTCCTACTATTCAACAAAATGTTTTCAAGAGCAGTTAAAAATACCAAGGAAAAAAAAAAATCCAACCCTCATTCTACATCAGATTCCAGCTTAGTAGTAACAAAAATAATCCTTTTGGGATCTAAGTTATCAAATAATAAGTTTAGCATTCTAAATCCACAGTCAGTTCTTGTTTAAACTGAGAATTTCTAAGAAATAAATTCTGATGGCTCTCCTCTCCTGGTATTGTCATTTGTGAGGGAGCACATGTAGGCAAGAGTCCACTGTCCTCATCTATTTTTACCATTATGTTTCTCCTTTCTATACATCTTGATCTGGTGGTAAAACCAGATTTGTTGGAAGGACTCTAGGCCTCAACATAGTTAATTTTCAAGCAAGTATAGAGGTTGACTAAACTAGTCCAAGCAGTTAACTACCTTTTTATGATTTCCACATCAAACACAAGAACAACAATTTTTAGATGAAGTCTCCAGCTGTTGCTGGAGATTGAAGACTGTAATGACACTGGTCAAAGTGATCTTTCCCATACCTGACCAAGTCTTTTGGCAATTAAGTTTTTTGCCGTGATGCTACTAGCTGTTTGATGGTGAAACACACAAAAATGAAATCAATTTGGTAGCCTCTTAGAGAAAGCCTGTAGGTCTGCACTGGTCTTTAGTTTGATTTTCTCTGAGACAGGCACTTACAGTTCATTCCTGTGTAGTAAGAAGTACATGAGAAATAAAGGTGGTGGGAATTAGTATTTTAACACTTTTAACTCTTCCAAAGCTTTTTCCACCTGAAGATTTGAACTATGTGTCTAATATTACCACAATCTTTCAAGCCCACAACATTTTTGTGCTGTGGTAACTAAGATTCCCACCGCAGAATATCCACCTACACCTCAGAGAGAATGGCATTATAGATACCAGAACTATATTGTACCTTTCCCTCTTGTCTGAAACTTATTCAAAACTCTGAAATTCAAAGCAGCATCTATATGCTAATGTAGTTGGTGTCCTACTTAAATTCATTAACTGCAATAAACAACGAAGTTATAGCCCTAGGTCCAATAGAGGACTTCAGCATCTCTAAAGACAAAGTCAGCAATGTCTTTCAGGCACTGCTATCCAATTTGGTATCTACAAGGATTTCAGCAGTATACAGTACAATGTGATCTCTCCCAAAATTACCAGGTATCACTGAAAAACACTGTGCAAGGGAAATCTCAGCTCCCATACTTCTTTTGAACAAAGGAAACCTGAGTCCATGAAATATTTGCTTTCATGTACCCTTGGAAGCTCAGAGCTCACTGCATTGCTTTTAGAAGCCAGATGATTTATAAGACTTGTGCCCACCATTTAGAGAGCAGTTTAGTTGTCAGAGAATTCACCTGCAAACTCAGAGACCTGCTCAGGCTAGGGTAACAAAAGGTGGAAAGGGGGCTGAGGTTCTCCTCACTAAAATGCCCTAAACTGTAGGCTGATACCTACTAGTTCTGTGTAGAAAGGGGATTAAAAGCAAAACTCTGTATAAAACTAGGTATCTCACCCACTCAAAGGAGGGATTTAGAGCTCCTCTTTTCTAAGGGAATCTTCAGTTAAGACAGGAATGTCCAACCTACTTAGCTGTACATAAAAAAATAATCTTCATTTGGTCAAAAGCCATATGATAACTTAGAGAGCCAAGGAAGCCACTGCAGGAGTGGTTATGTACAGAAGGTGACAAGTACTCTACAGGGGAGACACTGTCCCACTGCAGATCAGACCTGGTTCTAGCAGTTCCCACTGGCCAGAACTGAGATATACCAAATATCCTCATCCACACTTAATCTGATGCCACTGAAATTGTCCTCTCACTTTGGATCTTTGGGATATTATATTAACTGGCCACAGGCATAATCCCATACTGTGTTTAAAACAAAACCTGAAGTAAGTAAAAGTGCATTTTTAAAACCAGATCCTGTCAAAGTAAGTTGTCCACACTTAAATAAATTGAACAAATTGTGAATTTCTGCAGCATTCTACCTATCTTAAATTCCCACTGGGTTTTAAGCAAGGATTGTTTACCTAGGCCCCCAAGCTAAAACAGTGCAAGAAAGCACCTGGAGAACGAAATAGATCTTTCAGGGTTCCTGCTCTTAGGATACATTTGCAGTATCATGTTTAACCATTTTAGGTCTAGGCAGAATTTCATATTCAGCCTAAATCATGTCTTAGCACATATAATGTTGTTTGTTTTCTTGATATTTTTATGCTGTTCCTTTCGGCTAAGTCATCTCCTTTCTAAAGTCTATTATTCTCCCTGAACGTTTAGGGGTAGAAAGCCAAGAGAGGAAGAGGATCATTTCTGTCCTCTGTCTTCGTCTTCTTGAAAACTCCTCTGTAATGTCTTTTGGGAAGTCAGATGTTGCACTGAGGGCAAAATCTGATCTTAGTCAAATCAAAGGGAGGTTTGCATTGACTTCTCTGGAAATAGTATCGAGTCCTTAACCTACAAAGAACAGCTTTCTGAATCTGATTAAGCACACTCTGTAATAATTGTTCTGACAACTTTTACCTTCCTTTCCATGAGCTGACACTGAGCTCTGGGGTAATGTGGCTCCCAGTTAGATGGAGATTAAGTGATGCAGGAGATGTTATCTCATCTTTGACCTTCAGTACCACCTCCAGAGTGAGATACATTACTCTGATCTCTGGAAGGGGAAATCAGTCATATTTTGCTGACTAAAACTGGCTTTTTCTTAGCAAAATTACAAAAATACCTCAAGGAAAAAAAAGCGTACGTTATTGCTTTGCACCAGAGTTGGCAAAACTGCACATTTTGCCTGTTTGGATTTGAGATTTAACACACAACTCTGCACAGCCCTCCCCCTCCTCAGTGTTCTTCTGAACAGAATATCAATGTCACCAGAGAGGAGTCATCTTTCCCTTTTTTTTATTTCTTCTTTTCTGCTGTTACTCCTCACTGAGTTTAAATTTCATTTACTTTGGCAAGAGGTTTTTTTTTTTTTTTTTTCATTTAAAAGTTTTAATCCACCTTGTAACACCACCCAAAAAGAAGCGAAATTAAGCTGCAGTGTGTACTAGGAGAGAAAACCTACTTTATTTATCACCCAGTCCTACTTCACCATGCACTGACCTAATTACAGCCCACACCACGCAGGGTAGGAGGAGTAGCAGAAGGAGCGCTTCTGCCACCTAGTGATTCCTGTCCTCCCGCAGTCCCCAGCAGAATCCCTTTGTGGGATTGGCATTTTCCTGGCCCTGGCACTCGACAGCAAATGACCTTCCCCAGCCTGCCTGCCTGGATATCGGGCTTATCTGCATACTGCTCTCTTCTCCTCTTTTACTGCTCCAAAACAGCGCTCACGGATGAATACTGACCTACAGCTGGCAACACTCAGTAAGGCAGGTGGGGGCTTAAAAAATCACTTGGAATGATGTAAAGTACAGCAAAAAAAACCCAGAATGTTCAAACAGTGCTAATACATGTCTGAAAACAGAAAATATTTTGTATGCAAAGATGTAGGCTGGGGTTTTCAAAGGGAGCACAGAGAGCTGGGTGCCACTTTGACTGTCACAAACTGGATGCACAAATTATTATAGACTTAAGCACTTGTACAAGATTTTGCTTCTCCCTCTCCTGCAATTATATTTTTAGTACTCTTAATCCTGTAAAATGACAGGTGATCATGCACCAATTAGCCTATTTATTTATGATAACCTTTTCAGCATTACAATCTTGGACTGAAAATGGAAAAAATATTTTCCTATTGCTGGAGACATAAAAATATTACAGAGCAGAACGAAATTTGACTGTTGGAAAATTAAGGTATTTTTTCCATTATTTTTCTTTCAAAGCATGTCAATATTTTTGTTCAGAACTGCTCTGAAGGTCATTTTTCACAACTGGGATGTTAGTGTTGAATTAAACGTACACTATTGACACCACTTGCTATGCAAATGAGTGTATGTGAGCTCTTAAGGATTCCTGTAAGTAGATTTGAACATTTTTCCCCAACATATGCAGCTCAAGGGAAACATGAGGTATTATTTTAAACTCTGTTTATATAAAAAACTTTCATCCTTTTTTCAATTGTCCTTGTGAAGGGGTCCAATACAACCAATTTTTATACTATTTTTGATTTTACTTTTCATGTAAATTCTAGTGAATGAAAATTAAAGTTTCAGGATGCAGCATTATACAATCAAAAAATACCCTGACAATTGCCTTCCCAATTTCCAGCTGTTTCCAGTCATGTTTTTTTGGCACCCAAGACAGTATGTCCAGGGGTATTTTTAAAAAATGTGAAATGTATTCTGCAAATTTGCCTTCTTATTGTAAGGAATATTATCACTACCTTTCACAAAGATTTCATAATGAGACACTGATGTTAAACAGGGGATTAATAACATTCACTCTGCTCTCATAAATGCTCAGGTCATCCAGAAGGGTGCCTGGTTTGAATGTGACATGGTTTCCTTCCAGACCATATTCTTCTGCTGCCTCCCCAGAGCAGCCATGGTTCTGAGGCAAGGAGGGAAAGAAGGCTCTTGCCACAGAGCCAAAGTACAGCCAAAGGGCTCGTGTCCTCACAGGCACAGACATACTTTTTGCCTGTCTTCTCTCTATCCATCTCCACCTTGGGATCTGCTTTGCAGAAATATTGAGCACTCTTGTTTGTAGCTAAAGCTGGTCTTCACATTTAAATAGACTCCTCTGTCATACCTTAAGATGCAAATAATCACATGTTAAACATCTCAGATTAGCCACTCCACATTCAAGTACACTTTTCATGTTTACCTCTCTATTCCTCAGTTCTCTGTGCATAAGAAAGAGGCAATACTCTCAACAGAGGTGCTGTGATGATAAAGGAATTGTTTATGAAGCACTGATATATATCAGTATAGCACTGTAGAAAAAATAATACAAGGAACAGGTCAAAATTGTGTGCAGTAGATAACTTGCAGGAGTATCCACTGAACAGGAACATAAAGGTGCTGAAAAATGTTGGCTATGGGAGCATTCTGCATTCTGTACTTTGACTGGAACAGGAACACTATAGAAATATATAATGTAAATAATACATCTGTACACTATATAATATTCAGACCATAGGAAACCTACCCAAAATGAGTAAAACTGAAGAAATCGTTTCACTTCTGTCCCACATAGTTACAGATCTTATTAACATTCTAGGACCTTAAACATGTTTCAGGTTGTCTCCTTTGTTGCTTGTCATACCATAACCACTGTTGTGATCTTACAGGTCCAATTGAATCAGAAACTTCTTGCTCTTTCTATAGAAATTGATGGCTAGAAATTATTTGATAATGTAATCTAGAAATCTTCATTTGGTACATTTTTGAGTGCCTTAATATGCATAATTTTGACCCTGTTTATTTCCCTGGAATCTTAATTCTTTTTAGAACACATTTTTGATATGTGCCTTGGATTATATGATATGACAGGGTTAGGCACCATCTGATCTGTCAATGATGCCAGACATTTTATAAATATATCAGAAAATAAATAAAACCTCTCCTCTCACCCATAGAAGTTAGATCAAGAATATTTCCACTTGGGTTCTGAGTGTCCTGTATTAAGGAAAGGTAATATGGTAAAAGTTGAAAGGGGTGATATTTATGAGAGCAGCAAAATTATTTGAGAATCATCTGTGGCTCTTAGTCTGCTCCTGGGAAGGGCTCATTCTTGGTTTGGTTTACATGACTATTCAGTGCAAATCCTGAAATGGATCTAGGTTGAAAATAACATTCTCAGCACAAATTATTTTACCCGACTTGCTATTTTAGACAGCTACCAACTACCTGCCCATACAATTCTTATTGGTTTTGATATTATTCCTTGAGTGGGAAAAAATATGTATAATTTTCCAAGTATATAGAGGTGTTTTTGGAAAAATCAAGAAAGGCTTCAAACCAAATTTGATATTCAACTTAAAAAAAAAAAAGGGAAGGAACAAAATGAAATTAATTTTTAAATAATGGGATGAAGCAAACATTTGAGAGGGAAATTAAAACCTGTCTCTCACAGAAATTCAAATTTAACTGGAATTTGAGCCTCAAAGATTCAAATATTAGTGCCTAATTTCTTTCCATATTACCTAAAGTGTTCTGATTTATGTTGGGGTCATCACTTTTTTACAAAATATGTATTAAGTATATATATATATATATATTTAATGTACTATTTATATTTATAATTATTAATATTAATAATTTATAATTTTAATTATATTTATAATTATATTTCTATTTTTACAGATGTGTATATATCATCTGTATGTGTATAGATATATATGTGTGTGTGGGTGTGTGTGGTTGTATGCTGATATATTCATATCAATTATTTGGGAAAAACAATTTTTCTTATCCCAAAGTGTCATAGGTATAATCAATAAAAGACTTCAGTGCTTATAAATTAGTCGCAGTGAAGTCTTTCAGAACACCTGCTGGTGACCATCAGCAAATGTGTATATCTTGCCAAAACACAGAAATACAACAACAGCATCCTCAGCAAAAGCAGTTTTCTCTAGGTCCACTACAGGGAACTCACTTTAGGGAGTAACAAAAGTCCATAGACCAAAAAAAAAAAAAAAAAAAAAAAAAAGGCAGGTAGCTGTGCTAAGTGTCTGAAAGCACAACAGCTGAGAGGGGGAGCTTGTCAGTAAATTCATTGGACACTGTGTCTTGTGTAGGAAGAGGTCTGCTGATTGCTGGCCCAGATGTGCAAAGGGATGTTGCCTTCAGACAGGAAACGATATGTAAAGCAAAGGTCGTAATCTAATTACTGCTTTAAAAAAAAAAGCGTGCACTACTAGCTACTATTTTTAAGAAGTTTGCTTCTATCTCAGTGACTGAGTGAATGAATGAGAAAAAAACCATCAGTAGAAGCTTACTGGTTTTACTCTTACTCTTTTCTGGGTTATCCAAACAGAAGAGATGTCGGTTTAGAAGTATCTTGAAAAGTTTGCATGTCCTTTCTTCAGATGACATGCACTCACACAGTCTGGAGTCCCAAACTATCAGAGAATAAAAAGCATGTGGTCCTTTTCATAGAGTTTTAAGTTATACTTGAGTGCTAAAACTATCTGCTCTGACCTCAATACCAGGTGTCACGATCCAAGAAAGAACCAAGCTAAGTTTTTTAAGGATGCAGAGGGACCTCTAGGGGACTCTGAGTTGTTTTTATAGCTAGTGATCCATTTCCATAAAGTGATAGCAGACAAAGTTCCTCTGCCCTGGAAGCACATTCTGCATGCTGGAGCCAAAGAATTTGGTAAGAGCCTTGTAAAACCTAGAGGAACTTAGTGAAACCAGATGGGCTTGGCATATCAGTGTAAACGTTAAGGTTGGGATTACTCCAGGAGGAGCGCATTGGGACAATGCTCCATGGGGTAAGAGTTTGGGTTGCATTTTTTTCCTGAAGACTGCTCTGCAGAAACCTCTGGGGAAATTGTCCCAACACAGTGAGCAGTTAGGCAGACCGGATTTCCGTGCTTTAATTGGCAGATCTGATGGCTAGCCTAGTTGTGAGAAATCATTCCTACCTTTAAAACCACTTATTCCTGAAACTCATAAAGTAAAGAGAGCAACTCTTGTCTCCACTCAGATCAGGTCTAACATGACTGGTACTGTACAAACAGGCCAATCACTATTCATAATGAAACAGACTTCACACATAGTATCAGATAGCTATAGGAAAAGCAATCTCAATGAAAAGCCTCCCTAGATACAGTTAGAAGCTCTTAATTATGTCATCATTAGAACCAACCACACAAACATCTTCTAAATAATATAATTTGAAAACTATGATGTGTGATGATGTGTGATGAAAACTATGATGTGTGAATTCAGTGTATTTCTGGAGCAAAGCATAAGCATTTCCACCTGAGAGTAGTTGCTATAAATTATGTTGCCAAGTGATAATGAATATTAGCTTACTTAGCTTATAAGAAAGTGTTTATGTTTATATGGAAAAAGACAACACTTTTCTCACACCTTCTCTGCTGCAGTTTTACAAAAACGGTAGATGGTAGATGTAGCAGTGGTTCTGCTTTGTTGCAAAATTTGTTTTAGTATATCTTGCCTCTAAAATATTATGTGAAGCTTCATTATATTTTAAACTGCAGGTGGATTAGATAAAGGATGACCCATGGAAACAGATTTTTTTTTCCTTCTGATCTTTGAGTGGGAAAATGGTTTGAGGAAAAGTTCCTGCAACTGAGGAAACTTGCTTAAATATGTCACAATCACTAAGCCAGAATGATGCACAGATTTTGTGTAAATCCCATGATCACCAAATGAATCCACTTCTTGCTCACAGCATCTGTGACCTGCTGCTCTTCACCATTCTCATTTACAGAGAGACTCTACTGTCTTCGGTTTTGTCCCTCCATACGCTGTGTCCTTTAGCTGCTCCTGCAATGGGTGGCAAGTATATATGTAGAAAAGAAACCGTGGAAAAGTATTTAGACAGAATATAATTTCTGTTACAGAAACTATGCTACAGACTCAGAAGAAAAAGAAAGAAGCTGAGGAGGTATCTGATAATTTTAAATTTGGCTGACAGACAATCAAATTCAAACAATACTGTGGTATGTTATAGTTGTATTACATGCTACATTTAAAAGGAACTTTAAATTTTTCATAGTATGCCAAAAGATACTTCCCTTAATTTTGTGTTTGGTCATTCTTGATCTTTAGAGAATATTTTTGTTATATACATGACTCTTCTAAAGTGCCAAGTAACATGCCACATCCACTTTTCCTTTATCATATCCAGTTGGGGATTCTGGATTTCCCCTTTTGGAAAGATGCTATTTGATATCTCACCATCTCTGTGCAATTCATTGACTGAAGATACAGCCTGATGCATAGATAATTAAACATCTTTGTAATGTTTCCAATTTCAGGAAAATGTGGAAGTGAGGAGGCTTCTTCTCTTTTTCTCTACCAGCTTAAAATATTTTATGGGTAATTTGGCTTATATTTTGATCTGAAAGGTCTTTCTACAAAATGCATAAAATTCTGTGATCTAAAGACTGCAGAATACATACTTTTAGAATGTTTTCAGATCTAAATAGTGCTGAATGTTGCATCTATTTTAATGCTTTATCATTTTTGAATGACAATGACACATAATGATTTATTTTAAAGAATGCCTGCAATTAAACAGAAGTCTACATTGGCAATATACAGCTGGACAACTGAAACAAACATCTCACTTAGGTACTAGCTTTCTGACATTCAAATTACACCACAACTGCACTTTATAAATATATGATTCTTTTTTCTTTTTTCCTTTTGTTTTTTTTTACAGATGAAGGATGAAAAATATAAAAATATCTTCACTACAGACATATGCTAATCTTTCTCACACACTTCCTCTTTTGAAAGGTTTCTTCAGAGCACCAAAAATAATGCTTAAGCTACTGAGAACAACTGGAATGATTTGTGCTTGTTTCCAGTGTTGGAATGGGATTATCTTATTTTGATATTTCTGTTCCAGTGTGTTGGAGGTGTCTGAAATATCCTTGTAAGTGTATAATTTCTGAGTTGGTGCTATATTGACCCATGTCATACCCTAGGGATAGTGAGCTCTCTAAGCCACTCCTTTTCCAAGCATGATACACTTAATTAACCTTTCCAGCTTTCCTGTGAGTCGCAATTTTATTGTGTCCCCATACAACACACATTTTGTTATTCTGCAAACTGAAAAAAAATTTGCATTGTAATTCACCTTGGTCTAAATGATTCCAAGTCATGTGCATCCTCATGAAGGGCAGCTTTCTCAATTTGGTGGAGTGGTCAAATAATTTTTACTGAGAACAATCTTCCAACTGTTCTACTGCCATAATCTTGTAGCAGCCTGAGAGGACATCAAAAACAGGACTAAAACCCCATGGTCAGGATAAACGTTATGAATGAATGAATGAATGAATGAATGAATGAATGATTGATAAAGTTACTCAAGAGACATTATTAGAAATTACTGTCATAGAAGTCTGTTTCAGGAAAATATACTATATTCAAATGATATTGTTTATTTTTGCATCATAGCATTGCATTGTTGCAAAATTATGAGGGTTTGAGTATAATTTTTTTTTATTATTCTCTATATTTATATTTTATACTAACATTTTCACCTCGTACCATGTCATACATTATTACTTCAAAACTTAACATGGAAGTGTCAGAGTTCTTAAGATTTTTTTGAGTTATGAGGCAAAGCTGCTGTTTAGTACTGTTGCAGACATCTTTTCTTTTATCAACATGTTTTATAGCAAAATAAACAAAATACAATAGGTAATTAAGAATGCTTTCTGCTTTGAAGGAAATACTCTCTTGTTTATCTAGAATGAAGAAAAAAAAAACAGTCTGTCTTAAGCCTGGTCTTTATATTAATAGTATCTCAGGATTTCATTTAGTTTCAAATCTTTCCCTCACAAGGACTGTGGAGAACAGAACTGGGGAACAAACACACCTACAGTCTTTCCCTTGTTTAGATATTCCATCATTTTGACTGCCATTTGCCAATGAGGTAAAAAAATAGCTATTCCCAGGAAGTTGGATATTTTTACAGATATGGAATAAGGAGGAGAAGGTCTCAGACCAAGGCACTCCTTTTTCTTGGTAGAAGTGGTATCCCAGACTCAAGCAGACAAATATGATTTTTGCCTAAGTGGAAAACAAAAAATCCCTATGGGTTCAAAACCCAAACAGAACAAATAAAAACAGTACAAGATCAGTACAATAAATCAGCCAGCCAGGACAATGAAAGTAGCAAAAACATATTAAGGGAAATCACATCAAGGCAGAAAAAAAAAGTAATAAAAGGAGCATTCAGCTCCACGGAGAGAGACATAGTTAAATTAGCATGGAATCATTAAGAGAGAATAGGAAAAATACATTTTAAGACACCAGAAATGGAACAATATTATATTCTCACAGGTAAATTTACAAGGTTAGAAAGGAATGAGTAAAGTGCAGAGCTCAGTTCAAAATTTTATTATCATTGTGTCTATGATTATAATGTATTTACATCTAACATTCTTAATAAAGCAACAAAGTCAAAATATGCTCTGCAATAGTTTTTGCTACAAAGAGAGAACAAAATGAAAAAGTGAAAAAAACTTTTTAAGAAGAAATTAAAAGATGAGTGAAATCCATACAGGCAGCATTTAGAGGGTTAAAGTATGTAAGTATTGGTGTCTCAGATAAAATATATGAAATCTTAACAAAAAGACAAGGAAAGCTGAAAAAAAATCAGCTTTAGAAGGGAGTGAAATGGAGTCTATTCAGTTGAAAATGTATTCTTCAGAAAACTGAAGATGTGGCCATGTAGGAAAAAGAAAAATAAGATCCACTGATAGCAGAACAAGAAGGCTGATTCCAGTGTCATTGAAACACCTTAGGAGCAGGAAGACTGAGAGAGAGTTAACAATGTCAAAGTACAGAAGCATTTAGAAAGCATAGAGCTGCAGTGGAAAACTTGAAACATATTGGTCTTGTGTTCACCCCTTTGGGAACTGTTTTGCTTTTTTTTTTTTTTTCCCTGAGAGATAATGCAGATGAGGAAGAAATGCCTTTTGCAGTGAAGTAGCAAAGTCTTTAGGAATGAACACCATGGGGCCAAGTAACATTCTTGTAAGACTTCTTAGGGAGATTGAGATTAAATTTTACTTTAGTAAAGCCTTTGATACAAATTGCCATTGTATTCTCCTGGAAAAGCTGGCAGCCCATGGCTTGAACAGGTGCAGTCTTTGAGCTAAAAACTGACTGGATAACCAGGCCCAAAAGTGAGATGAATGATGCTGGTTAACAGCATCTAATTAGTAGATTCTCCAAGACTCAGTACTGGGACCAATCCAGATCATCTTTGTTGATGATCTGGACAAGGGGAGCAAGTACGTCCTCAGTAAGTTCATGGATGACACTTTGGGCAGGAGTGTTGATCTGCTGGAGGGCAGGAAGGCTCTGCAGAGGAAGCTGGACAGGCTGGACCGATGGACTGAGGCCAATGGTTTGGGGTACAATGAGGCCAAGTGTCAGGTCCTGTAGTTGGGTCACAATAGCCCCATGCAGGGCCACTGCCTGGGGAAGGGTGGCAGGAACGCTGCCCAGCAGAAAAGGACCTGGGGGTGCTGGTCAACAGCAGCTGAGTAAGACCAATGGCATCCTGGCCAGTATCAGCACTAGAGTGGCCAGCAGGACCAGGGCATTGATTGTTTATCATGAGTTTTCAATATTGATCTTTATTGATTAATTCTTCTGGCGTCACATTTCCTTGACCCTATCCTATTAGCATGAGCATTTAGAGCTGCCTTTCTTTCACCTTCAACATTAGGTGCTTATGTGGTATGGGAGATGTAGATTTAAGAAATAAAGATTTAATATAATTACAAAATTTTCCAGTGAGAATGCCACCATTTGTACAGTCTGGCTCTGAGACTGTGGAGACGGAATGATTTCAGATCTCAGGCATATCCTCTTCTTGACCATGGCAGTTTTTGACTATGACTTTTGTAATATGCAAAGAAACAAAATTACAAGTGACACACAATAAGGAAGTCACAGCATTGCTCTCTTTCCACCTTTAATAAAGTATATTAATTATTGTGTACAGTATTTTTAATCTAAATGCATTTCTAAAACATATTACATATTAAAATAATACTTTAAATGCATTATAACCCACTTATTCACACTTAATAACAAAATCTAAATACAAATAATAATTAAACTACCTCTACATGTTAAATTTAATAATTATATTTTGATTTGTGAGACAATTAATAAATCTCAAGAAATTACTTATAAATTTGAACATGAGCATAAGGAAATGGTAACAAAATACTTTTCTATCAGCATTTAAGATCACAGCAGAGGCAGTCTCATAGAAATTTGTTTTCATAAAATATTTTGTTTTGCTTCTTGAACAAAAGGGTATTTCAATATTTTGAGGTTGATAAATATAATTATACTTTGAGCATTTATTCATTCTTTTGCTATCAAGAGAAATAGCATTTTGAATTAAAAGACACCTCCCACTGGGTTTGAACTTCCTATCTCTAAATCATATGGTGTTATCAGTACCATTTTCTCATTTGATCTAAACCATTACAATAAGACTCAATACTTTTCAAGTATCTATAATTGCTTAAGGGAAAGAGAACACTTTAAAACATAATTTGAAATAAGCAGTTTTAAATAATGACTCTTATTTGTCAGAAAGTGATGATAATTGGAAGACAAGCTACAGCAGATAAATCTGTTTCTCTTCTTGTGCAACAAGAGGGAAGGGATATCTTGAATTATGGTTGTGGGTTAAGAGGGGGATAGAGCTCTTTTCTAATAGCTCCACAGAAAGATACTATCTTAAATGCCTTTGGTCTGATTTTGACTGCCTTAAAGTGTCCATGTACCATCGGGTCTCCCTCCCTCTGAAACATCTGGTCAGTGACAACTTTCCAGAATAAATGGATAACAACTCTGATCCGAGGCTGCAATTTCTCTCTTCTAATCCCCAGCAGCCTACTTGATTGATCCTTTATGCAGCTATGCTGCATGAAGATTAATATTCTATTTGTTGAGTATGAAACAGCAGTAGCTGATATCCAGCAGGCATCGCAGATGATTTCAGGAGCATCCTCAATCTTGGGTTGTCAAGTTGTGCATGCAATTCTTCTACAGAATAGTGAGAGGAAAAAACTGCAGGAGAAGAGAAGGGAAGACATACAGCCCAAGAGAACTGAGGCCTTGTGTAAAGGGCAGTCCTGTGGGATAGGCAGACACTCAAAATGGCTCTCATTTCCAAACCACATTTACAAAATCCCAGGCTGGGAAATCTGACTCACACTATTGTCACATGTCTAAACCCTCCAAACACTTTTTAACCTAGTGCTCCTTATTTGTTGCTCTGTACCCACTAGCCTCCCTCAGAGAAATAAAGATTTAAAATCTATTGCATTCTAATTAGGGCTGTCTCTGCAGATGTACTCGAAGAAAGTTACTCACCCTCAGTACTGTATGTTGGGCTGCTTCATTTTGGAGTAAAGTAATACATTGTTAATGATAACAGGTTATTTTGTGTTATAGCTGTATAAGCAGAACTAACAAATATCAAAATTGAAAGCTAACAGCAAGGTCTTTATATCTGAAGATTCTACATAGTTTTGATCAGTGGATTTCTTATAAGTGGTAAACAGCTTGTCATGTCACAGTGACTGAGCAGCCTATTATATTCTGGATTCAGTTCTGATTTCTTTGTAGATGAAAGTGATCTGAATTGTGCTTTTGTTGGTGTAGGATAGAGTTTCACTGTAATAGACACTTTTATAGCACTCATAGATAAACTCCTCCTGGCACTAGATGCATTAATACCTATTAATTTTAATGATTCCCTACAGTAATGTCTATTAAAGAAATTAAAATACTAATGTGTAACCTAAAACAAAGTTTCAGTGGGGAAGCAGACTACCCAAAAATGTAGTTAGCCTCATTTATTTCAATATCTGAAAAACTACATTTCCTCTCTCAAGGAAAAGGAATAAATGTTTCTAATCCTGAAAAATTGAGAAAGTTTGAAGATAGAAGTTTGAATGTCTCTTTTCCGTTCAAGCTGGGCATTCAGGTTATTAATGTGAAGCAACTGTTTGGCATCCTTTTATTAGCTGCCCCTGGAGTTCCTTGTGGCACTGGTGGTCTCCCCCTTTGCTCAAAGCCATGAGATTACTATTTCTTTTGGTAGTCTGACTTTATTCTTTCTTACCCACATCCACTTCTTCCTTGAATAGCCATGAAATATCTGATCATTTGGTAATTCTTGGCTGAAACTGAGAAATAACTGTGAGCTAGCTGTTTAAAATACAGAATTGATATTTCATGGAGATAAAAGGATGCCTGTGCCATAGCTAGATTTTGCCAGTATTCTTCATACTCTCATAGAAAAAAATTTGATGTTGTTATGTGACTGTAACCTTTTCTTTGGGTCAGGCTAAGTACTTGATCTTTCCAACACAGAATCCTAGAATCATAGAAAAATAGCTACTAGCAATTTTTGCTGTATTTTCACAGTGAGTACTTCACCTTGACATTTGCACCACACACTGGTGTCTCTCTCAGAAGTTGCCATCCCACTCAGCTTTGCAGCAGAAATATATATGTACTTATTTCTGCCCTGCTTCTTAAAGGTATTTCTGCCACCCTATTGTCTCAAACTCTGCTCTGTCCCTATGGCTCTTGCTCGTGTGAACTGTTGAATAATGATCTTTTCAGCATATTACACGTGGCAATATTACTTCAAGATCCGAACGGTATAGGAATGGAAGAGGGAAAATGTGATGCTGATGTTTAAACAGGGACTCCAGAGTTATCTGGGAAATGTGAGATATTATTTAATATGGTTAAAAGTGGTAAAACTGAAATTGCAAATCATTCATAGTTAAGCATAATATACCAATGAAGAGTTAAAGAGTTTTCTGTAAACATAAGTAATCCCTCCAAAATATGGGATTTTTTTATCTCAAAAAACTCCCAGCATATTAGATTTTTTAGAGGCATCAGTGAACCTCTGGGTTATTGTTACTTTAGTATTAACAGCTTTCAATATATTTTTAAAGTTTTCCACATTATTTGTAGAATTTACTAGGGGTAAAATGATACAGACTATAGAAATTCAAAAATCACACTAAAGTTCAAAATTGAGGAAGGTTTGTAAAATACCTATGTGAGAACTTGCACTATTCCATCATATTTTAAACAAGCTCATAAAGAAACATTAATAAATGGAATGATAAAGTTTGAAGACAATATATAGTTAATTTCGATTGCTAAAACTAAAGCAGACATTGAAAATTCAGACAGACATCATTAATGACTAAGTAATAAAATGAAACATGAGATTCAGGTCTTAATTTTTTTTTCCTTTATACTGTCCACTGTGGCTCTCTACATCTAAGCTAAAGCCACCTGAAGAACAGAACTGTGATGTCAGCTTGAGTCTTTTTCTATTTCACAGGGTCCAGTGTCCAAAAGCAATTGGAAAATCAGATAAAACAATATCAATAAGAACTAGTCCAAAGTCCAATGCAAAATAATATTAAAGAAATAATGTTCACTCACTGAAATTATCCTGTAGAAGTTTTAAAACCAAAGTTTTCATTGAAAGCATAGCTTTAAGTCCAGAATTGATTGATAGATGGTAGAGGTAAAAACTGTAAATTGTTTTGGAATACTACGCGATAATATTTGGGAGTATGATTAATGCACCAGTCTAAGTCTGTCAAACACAATGATCCCTCTTAGTTCAACAAGTCCTGAAAATGTGCATTGCTGGAAGGAAAAGACTATGCAAACCTCTTACATCTTCTGCCCAGGATTTGTTACTGACTACTGACACCGATACACAGCATACAGCTCCAAGTGGCCATTTTTATTCCAATTTTTATATAAGGCCACAGATTTTCCCTGAAGCTATCCCTCAAATAGATCCACAAAGCAAATGCTGTTGTAGCACCCAGCATCTCACTGTGCAAGCAGACTGTTGAAATGGAAGAACTTGGTGCTCTGAAGTGCACACTACATTTCTGCCTGCAGATGGTTTACATGGACACAAATATCCTTGAAGATGTTGTAGACTCCTTTAAGCTCTGCAGCTGCTGAACATGAAGGTCTTTAGCTGAAACTAGCTCAGAATGAAATAGAGAGAAAACACAGTGCTCTCTAAGGTATGTATTTCTGAGGGGTTTGACCTTAGCAGACACACACCAGCACACACATAAGCACACACACACACATGTGCACACATACACTTTTGTTCATCTGAAACCATCTGATTCTGTCAGTCCCTGGACACACTGTAAGGCTTTCAGGATGGAAAGCTGATGGAGCAGTTGAGTAATTGACATGTAAACTAGAGTAGACTGAAAAGTACTGATGATTTAATCCTGAATTACGTTATGTTTGATACAGTTCAGGGAACAAAACCTTCAGGGTTTCTGGGTCTGCTTAGTTAATAGAAAATAGTGCTTCTCTAAAGAATTAAACTGTTCCATTCAAAATGCAGTCTTCTTGTGCAGATAAGAGCTTGGTTAAACTTCAGCCCCTGTTACCCAGCAGTTTTTAATTGTGTGAGGTTTCTGCTGCATATTCACTCCTTCTAGGGAGTATTCTCAGGATACATCTATCCCTTTTCTAAGTCTTCCCTTCTTTGAAGTATGCCTTCTTTGTTATGATGATGGAAACACATATGCATTTGCTCAGACAAGTCTCCCTTTGCAGAGCAGACATGTGGTTTCCTTTTTTCCTTCTGTGGCAGTATATTTGTAGATTTGACTTTTAATATTTTCCCTTCCAACATGGATAGATATGTATATATCTTAAGAACAACTGCTCTAAATTAATTCATTTTCTCTAGATGAAAATTGCTTTTTAACACTTTCCTGAATGAGCCATCAATTAATATGCAGATCAGAATTGATCACTATTTCCTTGGAGTACAGCTCTCTTACTTGGTTAGTGATTAATTCACACTGGTGACCTCCCTGAGCTCTTGGGGATACAGATTTTAATTTTACCTTATTGGAGAATAAATGTTATGCAAATAATATATACAGATATATGAAGTATAGCAAGATTAATAGAGTAGAGGATGATCATCTGTGCTACATGGCATGCATTTGAAACAATCTCTTTTTTGCAAATTATCTCTGCTTATTAACTTTGTTTTTAAAAAACGTAACACCTGGTAAAGGAAATACCCCTTAACTTTTCACATTCTACTATTACTACTTCAGATAGTAACATGAATCAGTAAAATAACTGAAATGTAAGAACAGAGGCAGTTCGTTGGATTGTTTTTGGTTTTTTCCTGGATGATGAAGATGGTGCTGTCTTTGAACCCAGTTTTCCTAGGATATCTACTGTTCTTCCACCTGCATTATATTTTTCCACTGGCTCTCTCTTGGGTCAGAATCCCTAGTCTAATATTTTATTTTTCCTGGACAGAGGTGAGTGATGTCATTGAGCAAGAGCTATGACTTCAATGTTGCTCATTCAGTCTTTATACTGGATCCTCAGTTACTGAACATTTCAGTTTGGATTTCTCATATTGCACTCTGCTCTAAATACTCAAGCTGGTGCATCACTCACATATTTCACCGTGTGCCAGAATTTTCTTTTCATCTAAAGGATGTGCTACATTCCCAGATTTTCACCTAGCTGAACTGGCAAGAGTTTCACATGGCACATCTGATAGCAATTAACCAGGGTAGCAGCATCTGAAATGACTCTGCAATAACTGAGGCTTTGAGAAAGCAGCAGGGTTTCATGTGAACTGTAACCAACACGTGTGTGGGTTTCAGCAGATGAGATATGAATCACATATTTTCATTACCATTAAATATTTGCCTCAAGCTCCACCTCTGGTGTTTTTTCACCCCTCAGACAGGCACTTCCATTCACCTGCTCACAGTAGGTGTTACCACTGTAGGAAAGCTATTCACCACATTTTTAATCCTTCTATACCTGAACTGACCCCACCTTTCCCTTCTGCAACTCTCCTGAACCCCTTTTATTCTTGCAAAGCCCACATCAAAAACAAGCAGAAAAAGGACCACAAGGATCATGATCAACTCATGATGACAAAATAAAAGTGAGAGTTAAATTAAAGGAGTGAGCAGGAATATTTTAATTGAATATTCCACTTCCTGAGAATATCTCCTGTTCCAAAATGTACTTTCTGTTGGAGAAGTTTCTTAACTACAGAGTGGGATTTCTGGACTTATCCTGAGAAATATCCACAGCCCCATGAAAAGCAAATCTCTGTGAGATGGACTCAAGTTCCTGTTCTGCAGCTGGGACTCAAACCATGTCTTTTCTATTATGGAGGACTCCTTTTTGCCAAGTCTGTTAAATACAAAACTGTTAGTGTGGTAAATGTGATAACCTGTCCACTTACCTTAGTTTTTTTTATTCTCCAAAAATATAAAATATTTAAGTCCATGAAGCTTTGTTTTCTGATGCAGAACCAACCTTTTGAACTTCATTCTCTTTAACAGAACTGCACATGAAATCATGCAGCAAGACTTGCATCCTGCTAGGACAACCATCTGCATCTTCTGGATGCAGATTGATGTAGGATATTAACTACATCCCGAAACCCATGGAATTCACCACACTGAGTGGTGGATTATAACTGAAGTAAAGAGTTTGTCCAAGAAGTATTTCTGTCTCATGTTATTAGTGGCATTCAGTTTCTGGTTGCAACATGCAACATCTTCATGTTTCTCAAAAAGCTTTCTTGCATCTGCAATCCATCTTTGATATATGTGGGATATATTTTGGTGGGATGAAAGATCATGGTAAGGGAAGGATACCCATTTACAAGTTTGAAGTAAGTTGTTATCAGTCTCTGAAGTAAGTTGTTATCAGTCTCTTTGAAGTAAGTTGTTATCTACTGAAAGATTCACTCCTATTATATTCCTATGTATTATTTTCCTATTATATTTCATATATATTATATTCCTATTATATTCCACCATTAGTAGTGAACTCCTGCTGATCTAGGCAGGAACAGGCAAATGCCTGTCTCTGGCTGGACCTCAGAGCAGCTGCTTTTGGAAACAAGGCCAGTGCAAAGCAATTTATTCCCTGATGCACTGTGCCAGCAAGCAGCACTCATCAGTTCAGGGACTTCTTCACTGAAGGTCAGCTACACACACCATGTTTACGTGGCTAATGAACCCATTCACCAAGATTGCCTGTTGCCCTTTATGAGCCATTTGTAATTTGTCTATTCCAGCTCCAGTATGTGGCCTGCCAGGACATAGCTGGTAATGTCCTGATCTAGCCAAAACCAGTACTAGAAACAAGGAGGGTAAACTGAGCATGTTGAAGCTCACCACCAGTATCTCAAAAAGGAATGTCCTGAAAATGGTTTTCAACCTATTCCACCTATCACCCTTAGGTTAAACATGTTCTGACATGCCATATCCAGCATCTGCCCTTGGAGTTAAAATACAGTTTTAAATAAAGTTGTAAGATTAATATTGACTTCCTCCTATAAAAGCACAAAATTCTAGCAATATAATTACTTCCCAAAGCTTATTTTCCCTCCTGTGTGCTGTGCCATGCCAGGGAAAATTTCCATTCCTTCCAAATGAACTAAATATGGAACAGGCAAATAACTGAACATTTTCTGATTTATGGAAACATTATTTTTTACTAGAGAAAAATATTCAAGTCTATAGGGGAATAAATCAATTATTCTATTACTTTATATTATTAGCACCCAAACAATATTTCCCATTCATTAAAATTGTCTGTTATCTCATTAAGTATTTTTGAACAGAAGAATAAAGAGGTCAGATACAGAAAAACATTTTGCTTAGATTTTTTTTTTTAATTGGAACTTTGTACTAAGACTGGAAGTTTCTGTGCTTGATAAACCAGAGATCAGTGCTATACAGACTGATTTTCTGACAGAACTTCAGGATTATATGTCAAAACTGGCATTTACCTTTGAAAAATATTAAGGGAAGTGATTAGCTCATTGAGACATAGTTTAAGTTCACAGCCATTTCTGCTTATGACTTTAATCTAATTTTGTGTCTGGCACAAGCATTAATTGTGAATTTTGTAATTGTAAAATTATTTATGTATTAAGATTTCAATGGGAATAAAAGTATTATACTTACTTTGAAGTGCAGACTGTCTGTCTGTGATAGCCTCAGGGGCCAATTCTCACCTGACTAAGACTTCCCTTTAGGAATGGTATTTATCTGCCCATATGTAGAAGGCTGCAGCAATCCAACCCAGTTAATCTGGGCTTCCTCTATGACTGGTAAAAAATGCTTCATAATTAGAGACATGGTGGAAGAATTAGCGTAGAAAATAATCTCACTCCCCATATTGAATTAATGGTTTGAGGGTTTTTTCCTTATCCTTATAAATAGGCACAATCTCCCACTTTTTTATGTTATCTCATATGTAAAAATAGCAAATGTGATTTTACTTTCTTCTACTGCTACTCCAGTTAACACAGGTTGGTAGGGTGGGGAATGAAGCAGAAGGGAAGAGAAAATAACTCAAATACAGGAGTTAGCATGAAGCTGAGTTGTGTGTTTGGTGTTTTGGTGTGATGTGTCCCATTTCTCAGCTGGAACTTCAGCTCTGCACATTGTCCAGAACAAGGAGCTTCTATAAATTCAGGCCAAGAACAGAATGAAATCTGAACAGCTGGCTAATCTGCCCAGCCTATGGCAAAGGAAATTGAAAATAAAAGTAATCAATAAAAGACATAGCAACTGATATATGCCATAACTTAATCTAGAGGTTATTGTATTCAACTGCAGGAGTGATATTTGTCCAGTTTGGACCAGTTGTCAGAATTGTTTTGCACTGCCACTAAAAGCCTTCAAACATTTAAAGATGTCATTTCTCTCCATTCTCTTTCTATGAACTTAGTACAACATTTAGGATGACTCTAAAGCATTATGAATTTTTACTGAGTAAATTATGAGGTACTCATTTACAATTAGTCAATGAGGCTAAATATAAATTTAGAGGCTGATACAGCTATTTCCAGGCTCTCAATATAATTCAACCTCATTTATTGGAGAGCAGGAACTTCTCATGTCAATGTAATTGAAAATGGAGCATTTGTTAAGGTAAAGAAGTAGACACTTCCTGCCAACTTCCCCTGCCCTAGACTTCTGGATCCACCTAACTGAAAGGTTTATTTTTTCCTTTTTATTCTGTCCTTTTCCCCCCATGTTCCCTCTTCCTTCCTCGCTCTCTGTTTCAATCCCTCAATTTGTCAAAAATTTCCTCCAAGTATATAGTTCTTTTCAACCAATACCTTCACTTTAACACAGTTGTGAAAGTTAGCCAATGTTGGAACCATTCTGACACAGGCTGACAGGTTGCAGTTTAATGACAAACTATCACAACATGAGAAAACCTTCCACAAAGGGTTCATGTCATGTAACTGCACACAATACAGCTCTAGCTTCATCTAGAACTGAAATGTTTTCTTCTCACCACTGAGCTTTCAATGAGAATTTATTCTTGGCACAGCTTAAAGATGCTGGATGCAATTAAATCTGGCACAAGACAACTGGCATTAGCAGAATAATATCAGAGATGCATTTTGCCTCTTCTGCATTGAACAGTCTGATAAATTTTTGGATAGCAGGTACCTCAGCAAGAAACTGAAGTTATTTCACAATACCCTTTAAAAAAATTTAAAATATTGATGTCTGAGTAAACAAATTTGAATATTAAGGCCAATTCATTATCAAGGTAATTTGGTTGGCTTCATTCCCCTTGAAGGAGACGTGCCAATTTATAGCAATAAAGTGTTTCATTCTGGCTGGAGATGACAAGAATGTACTATGCAAGAGCCTGAATTATGGGCAAGGACTGCACTGTGCACAAATAGAGAAGGGAAAAAAAATGACTTTTGCGAAAGGTCTTTCCAGTCTAAACTTTAGAAAATAGACTAAAGGATGATGACAGGCAATTGGAGAAAAAACTTCAGTAAACAACAGCAGAATAAATTAATAAAAAGGTGAATAAATTTTGACGTGTCATGAAGTTTATTTTTTGTTTTAATGTGATGGTGATATTCTGCTCTTTTTGAAGGATGAGGACTGAAATCCAGCCCCACTGATATTCTGGGAGGCATACTACTGGTTTCTGTGGGACCACAGTGGTTCCTTTTCTCTTCTTATTTAAAAGAAGACTAATTTAAATAATAGCCTTATAAAAATGTATGTTTTCTTTTCTTTGCCTCTGGCTTTCCTATACCTCTTCTTTGATCAGAATCAGATGTTCATTATTTGTCCAGCAAATGAATAATCTGCTAATTAACTGCACTTGTTATGTGATTAATATTCAATTACCATAATGGCAAGGGGAAGAAGATGTATCATACCTATGCAAATTAATTTGTTGTTGGGCAATGAATTTGCATCCACCTGGTTGCAATTGCTCACTCTGAAAAGTTATCCAGGTGTGTTTTATTTGAGAATTAAAGGAGTACACAGCCCATTTGCAGCCATATACAAAAGGTCAATACCTTTTTCTCTGAGTCTTTTAACAGGATTATTCAAATGAATTCAGAGATAACTTGTGTTCTGTTTAGTGATAAGAAAAAGGAATTATCAAGTGAATTAAATTTATTTCCTGTCTTTGAAAAATGGTAGCCCTCTCAGATCATGTTAACCAAGAAGTGAGAGCATCCCCAATGGAAAAACAGGCGAAACTCTTCCTGCACTAAAGACTACAATATATATTTAAGTATGTAAGTCTAAATCTCATTGTTTCACTCTTCTTGGTGGTGTCTAAGACAGTACCAAAAGTATCTAGTATGAAATGTTACAAAGCCAGCATAATGGTCCATATTCTAATCATCAAGGTAAATCCAATTAACATAGCAAAGGACAAAAGGGAACCAAGTCCCTTGAAAAGAGAACCAAGTTCATAGAACAGAATGGTGACATTTCTGTCCATGGGAGAGACTGCCTGTCTGACGCTTCTGCCCATCCTGTTCCCTCAAATTTAGAGTGGAGTTATTATTAGTACAGTGTGACAAAGTCCTCCATCTAAGTTATCTGTGACCTGGAACATTCCTACCACAGCCTCCACACTAGTGTTATACCGTATATCCATAGAACAGCTGCTTTACAAGGATGACTGCTTTTTCTCTATTCACTGCCAATTAAGGATCATTGTGGTATCGTATGGGACACAACAGTAACACTGGAAATGATCCAAATTTAATCCATAATACTTCTCTAACTTAAGGAGAAAGTAAAAAGGGGGGAAAAAACCTATAGCAGAAAATTATGCAGTATTAGAGTGAAGAATTGAATTACTGATGGTGTATCATCAAGCTCTCTGGCCAAGTGCTGTGGAGAATAATCTCATTTCTCCTTTGGGAGGGAGAGAAATCTAAACAAAACCAAACCTGCTGACATAAATTAATTCACATAGAAATACTACTCATAAATCCTAGAGAATCTCTTCATGACTTAGATTTTCTTAGTGGTAACCATCACTTGATGGTTAAAGGAGAAAAAAGAGGGAAGAAAGATATTGAGGTTTAAGACCAAAGTATATTTCTTGACAGTTGTAGTTCAGCACAGTGGTTTTCAACACTTAAAATATGAAATGGTGCTTCAGGTTTATTCTATAAAGTACAATGCAGAGGGAGTTTGCAGACACTAGAGAAGGTGCCTGGATTCTTACAAACATCTGTCTACACACCTTCCTCACCAGAGTCAGTGTGGGATAACATGGGGCAGTACCTCAAAACAGATCAGAAAATAGTTGTGGTAAGGCAGATCCCAATGCATTTCTGATATAAAGAAAGATTAAAAGAAGTGTCAGTAGTTGATTACTTTTTTTGACTTTATTTTTTCAATGGAAAATATTTGAATCAATTTCTAATACAGTGTTCATATTTTACAAGTTTTCACTTGGAACTTTTTTAATTTCTGGTTTCCATTAAATAAAAATATAGAAATCTAATGAAAAAATAATGCCATTTTAAATAGTAGAAACCTCTTTTAGAATGCTTTGAGTTTCCAATAAAAAGTATTCTCAGGGCGGATAAAGAGCTTTCGTCTTCCTTTTTGTCTTTATAAAAAAATTTCTATTCAGAAAAATGTCTGCCAGCTATAATGGCAATAAATGTCATTGACTGAGAAGTATAAAAGTCCCCTAGATAGTTCTGACTCTGTCCCTGACAGAGGTTAAGTTCTTTGTCAAGAAGTCATTGAGTTTACGTGCTATTAAAGCAGCATGCATCCCAGCCTATATTTAGCTGTTTGAGTGTAGGTTATGTATGTTAGGATGAGGGTGATAAAGCAGTTGTAGACTGCAACATAAGGCGATTTTCTTTACTGCACAATTAAGGTTTATGTTACCATAAAGCTTTTGCCAGGGATGAAATTTGGGGAGGATTAAAGGAAATGCTATAAAACATATCAAAGTGGATTGCATAAACAATTGCCATGCTCTGGGAAATGGCTGATTAATTGACTGAAGTGAGACATCTGCAGGATGTTGGCACTATGGATATATCAAAGGATCTCAACCGCCTTGTTTGCTTTAATAAAAGTTGCTTAATTTGTTCCAACAGTACGAAACCTCCTGTTATACCTGATTTGTCACCCTCATTGTTAAGGGAAAGAGCCCTACACCTTAAAGTACAATAGTCTTCCCACAGCCAGACCTCCTTGCGCATTCCTCTGTGCAGAGACAAGACCTCAAAAATTGAGAGGAAAGATTTAACAAGCAAAACGTACTTGTTTTACACACATAAAAGTGTGTGTATGTTTGGAAAAAACTTTACCTGCTTCATTGACCTCTGGCTTCTCTTTGACCAATATTAGCAAAATAAAGCTCTTATGGTCCTTTCATCTGTCTTCCAAACTTATTCTTCCCTTGTGACAATAGTGCTTTACAATCTTCAGTGACCATTTTCAGCTAGCCACTGCTATTCCATTCCCTGATAAGAAACTTACTCACAGACAAAATAAGGCCCATAATGCCAGTGATCTCCTGTGTAAGTGCCTAGCTCTGACTGAAAACTGTGCACAGTTTAGATGTACTGACCAGAAAATTTTTCAGGAGAGAGTTTTTTTATACTGTCTTTTGACATTATCTTGGAGGCAATGGTTTATCCTTTCTTCTGAAATCCCAACTATCATGTATATACATGTGTATATGTGTATATTGTGTGTATATGTATATATTTGTGTATATAACCTCGGGATCTCTGACTGTTTCATGCTGATTAAGCACATAAGTAATGCAAAAATCCAAGGAAGATAAACAACCACTATCTTGAAAGTGGAAAAAAATTGGTCCTAATCACAGTCCCAAGCTGTGTATTTTTTGGAGAGATGCTGAATCTTTTTTACATTTTGATTTTGTGTGTAAATGGGAGAAAGGGAGTTGTATGTGCATTTCCTACTATGTCATCATCGCTATGATATGCAGTAGTGATATCTACTACTGCAGATAGCAGTAAATATTTTTGTTACTACCCTGTTAAGAAAGGAAAATGAATATAGAATTGCTGGAAATTCTTCCTGGCTAGAAAAATATCTATATTTTCTAGGGTTTTGCAGGACTATTTGAAAAATCATTTCAAATAAAGAAAAAAAAATGAAATAGCAAAACAAGTATGGAGAAGATTGAGTAACATGAAGTGGTTTTCATACAATTATGTGAAAAGAGTAATTTCCTTACTTTTTCCAAACCCTGCTGATTGACAGGTTTTCATTTACCTGCTTCCTTTAAACAACAGAAAATTATTAGGATACTCTGTTAATATTTTGTAAATTACTTACATTTAGCACAATGCCAGTTTCTCCGGTACTCGCCTTCTATCTGCTGCAGTTTTAAAAAACATTCCAAAAGTGCATAAACATATGTAAATCTTCATAGTATAGCTTATTGCTAAAATGTCATAGATGAAAATATTTCTAAATATTTCATTAAATCCAGTAACTGTTAGGAAAATTTAGAACTTTAGGATGCAATTAGCAAATGTGACATATTATAAATGATTATCAAGAAATCAAACCACTGACCTAGAAAATCAGCTCCTAATGATAGATGTTGCTGTAGCACAAATACTCCAGAGACAAGGTAGGAAAAAAAAGCCAACATGATAGAATTAAAGTAGAATTAATTTTATGCTTTAGAAATAAGATGTTGTGATTGTGATAGGCAAATTTTGAGTAGTGCTAAAGAATTATTCACAGAGGTTTAAAACAGCCACAATTGTTTCTTCTACCATGGTTAAATTTCCTCACCAAGATACAGGATTTATATTGCAGGTATAACTATGCAAATATATATACTGGTTTAGCTGTGGCAGCAAGATCCTTTTCTTTAGAGGCAGAGTATGTTGACAGAAGGAGTTTTTCTGCCTGCATAGTTGTGCAACTTTTCCAAACACCCAGAGGTCAGCCCATAAAGCTCTTCTTTGTCAGCATTGCTGTGTCCACATGGGGTTTTTTGGCTGGCATAGCTATTTTGGCAAAGAATATGTGAGTTTTTTCACACTCTTCACTGACATAGCTATGTGGATAAAACATTGTAGAGCAGAAGAAGCATGTACACACAATATGTCTCTCCGTCCTCAGTCTGCCTTTGCTTTTCACCTCTTCATAAATTAGTAACTTGAGGCATGGTTTGCTGAAGCAAGGAATAAACACAGGGAGTTTAAAGTATCACTTCACTGTTACCCCCAGATACTACTAGCAGATCATGGGAGACAGGAAATAGATGAATGAGTAGCGCAAGTAAAATTTCGAGAGTTTCCTTTTTTTTTTGTTGGGTTTTTTTTTTTTATAATGATGTTAGACACTGATTTAAAAAGTAACATATAGGCTTAGCACTAAACATTTTTGAGAATAGGCTCACCATGTTAAATATACATGGATAGGAAAAAGAATCATCAAGGTACTAATGATTCACCAAAGCATATTGAAGAGTGCACTTTTAATGAACTGGGAGCCTCACAACTGGGTTCATTAAGACTGGACTCAGTTTGGGTTTCTCTGCCAGCATTCAGGAAATTCTAATCAAAGGAGAAGAATTAATATGTAGACTTTACATCCAGGGTACCCTATCAGCCCCACATGGCTCCTAGCATCCCATGACCATTTGAGAAAGGGGTTTTCAAAGCACTGGTTTTTAGCAAAAGGCCACTGAAATTTGACTCTCTTTTGCAGAGCCAAGTAGGTGTCATTACTTGTAGCAGCAGGAGAAAAACCAGCACTATCTTGCCTTCAGCTCCCGTTTACCCATGAGAAATGGGTAAAAAAAATCCGGCTTTTCTGATCCACATACCAAGTGTTCATGTGTCACCAAAGTACTATCCCAAGTGTTCAGCTGCTAAAAGATCTAGGTATTATGTTTGTCTTTTTTATGCTTGTCTGCTCCGTTCTATCTCCTGCTGAGAGCCCCTTTTTCCAGTGTTATGTGGGCTGAGTCTCAGTGAGCAGCCAAAATGATTCTATAGGGTGACAGAAAGTCATAAATACTAATTCCTAGGACAAATTATGCCTCTCTAGGAACATATTCTTTTATCCAGTATGTTACTAAATAGCAAGTGGTAGGTAGAATTAAAATAACTGTGATGCTTGTATGTTGCCAGACATACTTTTCTCCTCCTCCCATTTTTTAATTTCATCTCTCATCCCTTAATGCCATACTTGAACTTCTCTCAAGTGGGTCAATGAATAGTAAGTAGTTTCAATATTAGTAAAAGAGGTCTGTACTCCAGATGAGATTTTACCTCATTCCTTAGGAAGACAAGACATCATTTCTTTTCTACAAAAACTCCTAAGAACAGGAATGTTCTGGTATGAACAAAAGAGTGTTCTACAGTAATAAGTGTTTTCTGAAGAAACAGAACAGTAAGTATTTACATAGAATACATTTCTATATAAACCAGGCAGCTAGAAAATAAATCTATGCCAACAGTTCTGTGTAAATCCTTTTGCTTGGACTAGCTGACCAGCTGGGGGCAGAAGGAAGCAGAAACATCCATTATTCTATTTATTTATTAGAATTAATTCCCTTCCCAAAGAAAGCCATTTATAAATGCATGTGTCATTAATGAAATAGGTTCAGGAATAACAAATGGAAGAAAAAATAGAACATAATTAAACAGGTTTTGCACTGTTTCATCTTGCATACTATTTGCATCTCTTACAAAAAAAAACCACTAGTATGACAAATATGAAAAGAAGAGCCTCAAATTCAAAAATAATCTTTTACCATGATAAGATAACTTCTAAGAAAGGAGTGGAGTAAAAAAAAAACCCAAAAATAATAACAAAGCAGGTCCAAAACTACTAGTGTAAAAAGAGATCATTTATTCAAGTTATGACTAATGCATTCCTCTAATCATATTGTGATAACTGAAATCAAATTCCAGTGTATTACTGAGGTTATAGAGGTCTGCTGCATTTATTATAACTGTATCACTTGATAGACATTTCAGCAAACCTGAAAAAAAAAAAAAAGAATGGCTTGAGCTGTTTTTCATTTTACCTCAACTGACTTGGTCAGACCAATCTGATTAAACCAGCAGGATTATTTGTCTTATGGGCCATAGAAAGCAGGGTTTCAGTAGCAGAAACCAGGGCTTATGGTATTGATCTCACCAACAGGATTGACAGTGATTGCCTTCTAAGCTTGTAGCCTGATAGGTGAGAAAAATAAAGGAAAAATTCTTCAGTCAACTAGAAAATGTCAGCTAAGAGTCCTGGTGACAAAACTGCTACATTCCTGGATTGTTTTACACTGACACAGTGTAAAATGAGCAAGTAGTGGAGGATCATTTGTTTGCCTTGAAGGTACTATTGCAACTTATTTATTTAAGAATGGCAGCTTGATACCTTTCTTGTGCATGAAAAAAAAAAAATACTAACCAGAGCAAGTTACTCAAACTGTAGTGAGCTTTGGTCAGTGAAGAATCCACAAAACTAGCACGTGTTGGTCATCTAGTCATCTAGTCCACTAGCACGTGTTGGTGTTTGAAAGTGCTGCTTTTTATTTAACTGCAATAGAACTTAATTTATTTTATACTCTGGTACACAATCTATAAAATACTTGCTTTCTTGTGCACTCATTTTTTAAAAAATAACTTTGGAAGTTTTGATTGTTTCACCAACCTAGTGGCCTTCTGTGATGGAACTATGTCAGTGGAGAATCAATGAGTTACCTGTATAGTTTACCTGGACTTCTGTAAAGCCTTTGACATGGTCTTCCACAACATCCTTCTCTGAAAATTAGAGAGAGATGGATTTGATGACTGGACTGTTAGATGGATAAGAAATTGGTTGGATGGTCACATCCAGAGGGTTGTGGCCCACAGCCCAGAGTCCTGATGGACATCAGTGAGAAGTGGTGTCCCTTGGGGGTCTATATAGGGCCAGTGTTATTTCATATCTCCATTAAGAACACAGAAGAAAGGATCGAGTGCATCCTCAGCAAGTTTACAGATGACACCAAGCTGAGTGGTGCAGCTGACACACATGGAGGGTGGGATGGCATCCATAGTGACCTGAAAAATTTCAAGAAATAGGCCCATGGGAATCTCATGAGGTCTAACAGGACCAGGTACAAGGTGCTGCACCTGGGTCATGGCAACCCACGGTACCAACACAGGCCAGGGAATGAACAGAAGGAGTGCAGCTCTGCCAAGAAGGACTTGTGGATGCTGGTGGATGGGAGCCGGCAATGTGTGCTCACAGCCCAGAATGCCCAGAAAACCTGAAGTGAGCTTACAAGAGAAGCAGAGAGAGATTATTTGCAAGGGCATGTAGTGATAGTACAAGAGGGAATGGTTTCAAACTGACAATGGGTTTAGAGTAGATGTTAGGAAAAAATTCTTTCCTGTGAGTGTGGTGAGTCACTGTAATAGGCTGCTTGGATAAGTTTTGGGTGCCCCATTCCTGCAACTGTTCAAGGTCAGGTTGGAGTGGGCTCTGAGCAACCTGGCATGGTGAAAGTTGCCCCTGCTACTGGCATAAGCTGCACACAACCACTTCACCTTGAAATACTGTACACCAGCCCCCTGCCTGTTCATACAACTGTCCATGCCTTCCTTCACTCCTGGAGTTATTACTTTATGCATCCTTTTCAGTTTCTAAGCCTAGTGCTTAATTTAGCATGCAAGATTCTTTTATATTGAAGGACTATCCTTAACCATGAGCAATATTTTATAATTTGTTTTCTAGGTAGCATTTTCAAATTCTGCAAATGAAATGATTAAAACTAAGAAATAGGTCACAACCTTGGCAACCATCTGATGTGAGACAGTGTAATCTGCTAGCACACTGGTTGTCATGGAAACTAACAATATTGGATTTTTCCTTCAATGCAACCTGTTTTATGCATAAATAATTATCAGCATATTATTAACATATTAAATCTAAGGCACTGGCCCTTCCAAGCAGATCACCCATGTGTTTTATCTGTGTCTATGAGTAACTTAAACACATTCTTATTGGCTTTGAGGAGAGGGCTCGTCAGCTGAGGACTCTGACAGAGGAAAGAGTTTTTAGATTGGACTGGCTTTTGAGATGAAGAGATCTCAGGCTCTATCCCATTTACTTAATGACCCATCCAAGAGTTTTGTATTCCAATGCTTATTTGCTTTGCCTTTTTTTTCACTGTCAATCACCTCAGAGTTAAAAGTTTGATTGATGTAATACAAAATTTATGAGATACTTTGAAAATTTATATATGTTTTAGTTTACTTTTGTCTCAGCTGGAATGAAAACAAAATCTTCTGGTCTCTTTGAGAGAAAGCAAACAATTCATTCTGAGCTGTTTATTTCTTCCCCACCCAGCCAGGAGTTAAAATTCCTTTTTTAAACTCAAGGACTAGTGCTCAGCTCTTACTCTCATCTTCCTCAATTAGCAAATTGCTAAGCTGTAGCCTCTCTTCCTGTGTTGGGTTCATCTGTTCTGTATTAGTCTGCAGTACATATTGGTTGCAAAGTAGCATTTCTGAATGACAAAAGATTTACTTCATAATTTTATTTTATTTTCCCCAGCCTAAGGCTGTGTGTATAGTAACTTCAACTGTAGCAAAAATCCAGAGGCATGAAATGAGACCATTAACCCATTGCCAAAGAACAACTGTCATACAGCATATCATCTCAGCTGACATCCACGTCTCTTTCTTCTGTAAAAAACATCTTGCCCTTAAGAAAAAAGTTTGGAAGTTGAAACCAAAGGACTGAAAAATGAACTGAATTTCATCTGTAAACCTTTGAAAACAGACAGGGTGACAGCCTATCACCTTTCCTTCCTGCAAACCCTTGGTATGGCAATAACACCTCATGACCTGGAATTCTTTTTCTCATAGTGTTCATAATCCACTTTGCCTTCCCAATAAGAACTGTCTTTCCTATTATTCATAAAAGTCAAATTTGAGCTGTAAGAAGGAGTGTATAAGATGTATGTCAGGAGACATAGGAGGGGTTAGTCTAGGTCACAAAGTAGAACATGAATGTATTTTTAGGCACCAAGGAAAGTTCATCCAAAATATATAGTGGATTCGCAAATTATGCAAGTAATTTTTCTGGATCATATTTTTGTGTTTTCTCTTAAAAAGTTGTGTAAAGTCAGTACAGAGACCAAAGAATGTCCATCTTCCTCAAATGTCTCCTGTCTCATTCTGAAAGATTTATGAAATCAGCTGTACAAATTTTGGTTCTTACATTATCCGCCCTTTGGATATGGCTAACTTACAGAAATTTCATTCACTATCATAATTAGATACAATTCCTTACCTTGAAGATGGTACAAGTGGTGTCTCTTCATGTCACCCTTCACATATGAAACTCTTCATGTTTCCTACACATTATATCAAGCACCTACCTGTACTACTCTTGGTGTCAGAAGGAATATTCTGTATTTGCAAGTTTCATCAAAACTTTGTCTTCCCCCACAATATTGCTTTAGTATAAAAAATAAATATGTATTAGCCAGAATTAAAGATTCTTGCTACAATTTTTTTTTTTTTTTAAGAACACAGAAGACATATTTTCTTGCTATTCACCATAATGATTAAATTAGGTAAATATTTCTGCTTTTCCACTATGACATTTTAATGGTCACTTTTTCTGATTTCTCTCTATAATGCTAAGGTTCATATTAATAAGATAAATATTAAGGTTCATATAAATAATATTCCTCTTTGGTCTCTGTTGAATGTATTGGATCTATTTTGAATGCATATCAGGTAAGGCATGGGAGGGTGTTTCTTGGTTTTTAATTTCCTTCTTTGTTTTTCCCCCCCAATAAGCTAATGAATAGCTGTTTAAAAGTTCCAGTTGTGGAGGGTAAAGACTATTTGTTTATGTTTCTAAATGAGAAGACAAGAATCTTGTTTTCCCTTGTTCTATTTCCTCTCTGAAGTTACAGGAGCATGTTGCCTTCATTTCTATGATTTTCATTATATCACTTCAACTCAATAACATGCAGAAGCAGCAAATCTAGAAACTGTGTTAATGAAGTAAAACAGGATTTCCTATAATCTTTTGATATGTCACTATAGCATTTTCTGATATTGATTTTTCCAATGTAATTAACAAAGGTGAAAAGAGTGTTACTGCAGAATCAACAAAATGTCCAGATTTTATTTGTGATCCAGAAACATGGGATTTTTTTCCAAATCGTTATATTTAGAAATGGCAAAAAAGAAGACTAGTCAGACCTCAAATTATAGTTTTTTAAGTAGTTTTGGGAACCTTTTTTTCCAACCCATCCTGCCAACTATGTCACAGGACAGATTTTTTAGCTGACAGAGGGGTTCTGGGGGGTTTATCATTTCAAGATCTTAGTCGTGGCAAAGCAAGCACAGATATATTAAATAAGCAACTGTATTTTAGTACTTATTGAGATGCCTCTTAGCTAGATTATTGTGTAGCTTCTCAAGTGTAACTCCCATTAGATCTAATCTCCATAGAAAGTAATCCATCATAAACAAACACACAGAGGGACAGACCATAGCCATAACAAAAGAATAGAGTTTTGTTTTCTTTCATTTTGTTTTGTTTTCCCACTGTTCTCACAGTGGCTTTCAAAGCCTTCTTTATTGTCATTTTGTTTTATCAAGATTGATCAGAGACCTTGGTGGCAAGCCAAAACTAAGAGGATTAATCTCAGGTTGAAATAAGAGAGAATTAGAAATGGGTAAAGCATAATGTATTTAAAAGGATTTTAACTAACTCCAATTCCCAAGTTTTTTGTCAGTTTACTTGACTGCTTTTGGTATGTTATTGCAAATGACTTTTCCTACGCATTTTGGAGGGGGAAAATTTGGTTTCATTTGTTTTTAATAATTTGAGAAGGTGGTATATAAGAAATTCAACTTATATCAACAAGTGAGAAGACAACTCTCAAACTTGATCATTGCCTTTGGACAAGAGTAAAGCGATGAGTTCTTGCATGCCTTTCTGTTCCTCAACTTGTTATCCTTGATGAACTCTCTTACTTGCTGTAACTTCAGATCATTCCACTAAAATATTCTTAGTCACCTGTCACTTTTTTCTGCTATTCCACCCTTTTCCCACCAGATGGTAGGCAATAAAAACAGGAAACAGAAGCTTATCTGCTACTGTATACTTAAAAGGAATCAAACAAAATTAAATAAAGTGATCCAGAACTGTGAAGCAATTCTCCATATGCTGGTCTGCTTTTTATGTTTGCAGCTAAAAGACAGCACTGGAAGAGATCTGGTCAGTGCTTGCAGGTAGTTGATTAATGGCATAAGTAAGGCCTACATGAGCATATGCTACATATGCTACTGCATATTGAAAAGATGCTATTGTGTCTCCTGTTCTGTTGTTCTCTAGTTGTAAACAAAACTAATTATTATCAGGATATGCATTTTCTGTCAATTCCTTTAAGGAAAAACATTTATTCCACTTATCCTGCTGTAACCAGATAAATGGAATTGTCTCCCCAATGTGTAAATTTCTTCTCCTGCCTTGTTAGTGCTGTCTTGTACATGAAATACTCATTTAGTTGCAAAAACCAATTATCATCCCTGTCTGGATACATTAAGAATTTTCCTACATGACTTTTTCTCTCTATCACATTTTAAGCAACAGTGTACATGAATTATTCATATTGCCCATCTTGCAGGCAGGTTTTTTTATTATTAAATTCGATCATAATAATAGTTATTACCACAGTCATGGCAGTTTTATGAGTATTCTTCAATGCCATTACCTGGAAAGTTTTCAATCAAGACATATAAAAGATGCAAATCAATTTCCATAATAAAATTAAACTGTACCATCTACTCTTTCATCCTTGCAATAGAGTTGATTGACAACTTCTCCCTGATAGTTGCAGCTGATAACTTGCAGGCAAAGTAATGGAGAATGGCAGATTCTTTTACTCTAATATCCTAAGAAATTCAGTATTTTTCTTGTCTTGTCAGTATTTAATGCTCGTGTCTTCGCGCAAACACAGTGTTTAAGATGCAAACATTCAGTTCACAAATATTCCTCCCAAACAAGAGAATTATTTCTCTCTGGCAATATAAGATTTGCTTTTTACTAACCAAAGGCTGTGCTGAATAAATGAAATTATTTAATTAATTTTGGGAACAAATTAAACAGTTTTTATGTTCTGAGTAGTGCTGTTCTCCACAAAGAGGTCTTTTTCCACGGAGGATGTTTTCCAGGTTATTCTCCTAACTTCATGCTGCACTTTTTTATCTTTCTCTCTTACTTGTTTTAGCACTGCTTCAGCACAGACTTTAATGACCACCTGATGTTCTTCTCTGATCCCTTTCTGTGTAAGCATTTGATAACTTGTTCCTACTTCCTTGTTTGTTTACCACTTCTCTTTCTCTGTTTGCTCCCCATTTATCATTTCCTTGTGCTTTAGATCAAAGGTGCTGTCTAAATAAAACATAAAATGTAATGTCCACTGGTGCTAGTATTAACTGCTGTATAATTTTACCTTTACTCTGGAGGTGGATTAAATCTTAATAAAAGTTTCAAATCTTGACTTCAGATCCATTTTCATCAATTGCAAGGCAGAACAATGAATTCATATTCAGGAAGTTACTTTGAAATGATACTGGAGTAATTAAGATGAGAATATAAACAGCATTAATAGGGATAAATGTGTCTTCTCTCTTCAATTAGGAAGTGAGACCAAACAATACAAAACATCAATCAACCCTAATACCTTGGGAAATAAAGTGATCACAATATAGAATCAAGAAGAAATTTATTTTCATGATACAGATTCAGACAATTCTATACATTATGTAAAGGTTAATGTTCCTACTCAAGTTTCTGTTTCTGGCATCTGTTCAGAGACTCCTGGAGGAGAGACACTCTTGCTCCATTCCAATATAAAATCCTTATACTCCTAAGAACTTCCTCTTTCATGCTCAGAAACACTTAGAAAGATACATTACATCACACTTCAAGAAAATAAATCATGCAAGACTGCTCTGATGTCTGTTATGTAATTCAATTTATTACAGCAGGGCTTCAGAATTAATGAGTGAATTACAATTTTTCCCATAAGCAATTTTTTATTTCTGCTAAGGTCATGTTAGGACTACTATTGTCATTTTTGAAGATGCATGATGAAAAATTAAATAAACTGCACATTTTCCATATAAATTTTCTATTTTCAAATCTATTTAGATGTGGTCTAGATTGCCATTTAAATTATTCACTAGTTTCACCTGCTTATTATGGCATCTGTCAAAATCAATTTCTGCTGAGAAATAATTTCTTTCTTCATCTGCAACATATCCTGAGAAATTTATTGATTTTTATCCAACCGATGTATAGCTAAGTATTAGTCATCTGTAACAAAATTTCAGTTTCTACATTCACAACTCTCCCTTCCCATGACCATTTTACTGGTTAGAATAATAAATTATTCCATCAAGTTTTCAAAAATTATTCTAACTCTGAATATAGCGTTTGGAATTGATAGTAGCACAGTAGCCCATGTGTAAAATATGCAGTTCATGAGTACCACGAGATGTTAGAACAAATGCTGTCATTACTGCTTTGGGATAAACTGCCTTCTATGCCACAGATCATTAGAAAATCCTGGAGGTGTTGGCATTTTCCACAGAGCTGGAAGTTCATTTGGAATTTGGTTCTCTTTGCCTTTGAAATAAACAAGTCCCTTGCAAATGACAGAAAAATATAGCAATCTATTAGCAGCTTATGTTCCTTAAGTTTAGATTTTGAAGCTATTCTTCTATGTCACCTGAATGCAATATAGAAAACAAGAATGTTCAAGAGACACATTTTCTCTCTCTCCACACAACCTGATATGCTCAAAGCTCTTTTTCAAACTGCAAAAGTATGGTACATTCATCCTTCATTGCCTCATCTGAAACATGCAAAACCTCCTGTCTGTGTCATACATCATCTAAAATGGTATCAGTGGTTATCAGAGCTAAGTAGTCATGGGTCAGCCAAATTATTTTCTGTCCTTATCCATGTTGTTCCATCTCCATCAGAAATCTGTCAAGTCCATGTTTGTTACTGAGAGCTTTGCAAATATGCCAGTCAGAAATCATTGGTAATTTACTTTTCTTCTTAAATGAATTTGCTCATTTCCTGCCAGGAAACTTAAATTTAAACAAAATCAATGATTTTCCCAACACTTTTTTCTTAACTATGTTGTCAGAGAAAGGAAAAGTTTGTCTGAAGACTGCATGGGGGAGGATTTTTTAATAATATGCAGTGGCTTTAGCATCTGTGTTGTCACCACACATCCTTACACAATTCCAACAGGTACAATGCCATACCCGGTTACATTTTGGTTCTCAAGAGGCCTTGTCATGGTCACTTTAATCACATTGTCCTTCAGAGATCTGTCCATATCTATCTATCTATCTATCAATTTGACCATCCTTGTACCTATCTGAAGCCAGATAAAAGCCTAAATAAAAGGTAAGTTTTGCCACAATCTGAAAATTCAACACAGGAAAGGTAACTTAATTATTTAGAAATTTATTTCTTTGGAAAAATAAGAAGTAGAAAGAAGCTAGCCATATTTGTGACATTGGATTCTAATGAAATAGTTCAACTACTGTCCTAAATTGTGATGACTTAGTTAAAATACTGTAATCACAGAAGGAATGTTCTTCTAAATGGAATTGCTTTGAGTTCAAAATTGGATTTTAAATTGTACTATTCTAATGTAATATTTTATTCATTGTTTGGTAAAAGATAACTTGATATCACACATGTTTTCTGAGGCTCTGCCTTAGTCTGCCATTTTCCATGGCCCAGTTTCTAACTACTGTCCTATAAATTCTTACACACCAGGTAAGGGAAAATGTGAGGAGAAGACTAAATAGTCTGCTCAGGAATTCATGACTATATTGTGGTTTACCTAAATGGGCTTTTTCTCCCATATGTCATTGAATATATTCATCTTAAGTTTCATATTTGCAGCTGAAGTCCCTTTGACTGACCTACTGTAATTGAGATTCCAAGCAGATAGAGACCCCCTGTGCTTGCTTGTCTGAACCATTCCTTCTGATCCTGGCTCTCCCTGTTTCCAAATCATTATTTCACTTTTTCTATTAAAACTTGATATGACTAACAATATAGTTTTCAGAACTAGACTCATTTCTCATGAATGACAGATATCTCTTTATTTCTGCTATGAATATTGTAAAAGAGGAAAAAAATTAGAGATCTTGAAGAAGTTGCATGATATCAAAAATTGCACTTTGCTTTATAATAGTAATGCTTTGTAGTTATCCATCAGTCTTCAAACACTAATCAATTTTAAGTTATTACAAGGTTTATAATAGAATATATCATTTGTACTTCTCTTATCTTCCCTGGAATTCATTCAAGTAGATTTTTTTTTTTTAATTTAAACTCTCTAACAGCTATTCTTTTGCTCTGACTTAATAACCAGAGAGGTCTGCCCTCATCTTAAAATAGAGTGACAATGGTTATGTCTTCCTGCTCTTACCATCCATTTCACTGTTCCATTTTTTAAGTGGAATAGACCACACCTTTTGATAGATATCAAAGGAAAGCCTCAGAGAAATATTTTTGAAGATTAAAGGGATGGAATTACAAATGAGTAAAAGTAGTTTGATTTAATAAACCTGGTCTGAGGGAAAGAGTCTGAGTCCCAAGCAGTGCAATATCCTAAGAAAATCCTTTACAGCCAGCTGGGGCAAAGCAAAAGAAAATGCTGAATTTGAGCTTTGAATATAAGCACTCAGCTTTGAGGCTGCAACTCAAACCAGTCCCACATTAGATCTAATACAAATCTTACGTTAATATTTGGAAGAGAAAGATGTTCACATATGGGGAAAATCTGGCACTAGGTCATTGGTTGTGTGCTTTTTTGGATGTGGAGGTAGAAGCTAGAAGAAAATGGAAAGAGTAAAGGTCTGGGTAAAAGAGCAGGTGTAGAGGGTGTCTCAGTCTGGACATTATGCAATGAAATGCACACTAGTTATGTGGGGAATCAACATCATTTTATTGCTGTGAAGTGGGATTCTAATTAAAAGGAGTAACTTCATTAATTACTGTAATAAGCTGGATTTTATATGTTTGGAAAAATAAATATCAGATTTAGGATAAATTTTGCAAATCTCAGATGATCAGTTACATCTAGAGCCATCCAGGGACTTCCAAATCTCAGCACTGCATGGGATTACCTCAATCACCACTGCTTAAACACTGATCTTTGAAACCTATATTTATATCTGCCACAAAAACTAAAAATGCCAGTGTTTCTGCTGATAAAGTTGCTAAAGACAGCTTCTGAGGCTAGGTTGGTTGGCACCTGAGCCCAAAGAGGTATTTCACTCTCACTGTTTCAACTTGGGTGTTGTGTGTGAGGCTTGACCTAGTAGGAGTGATCAGGGTAAACCAGATGGATTTCATGTTGCAGCGAATACAGCCAAGGCAAGATGTTTCAAGGCTGGATGGTTTATGAACATGATTTACCCAGGAATAATCACTTATATAAGGCATTTGTGGCATTTACTTCTAAGTCTCTTGCTGCTTGATTTAAACAGGTTTTCTTAACTTCGAAGTGCTCCAGTCAGCTGTTTCTGGAGACCTTTTTGTCTGATAAACATTCAGCTACCTAAAGTAGGGTATGCAAGGATTCTGGTGGGAAGGAATGGCAGTGACTGATAATGAAATCCCAGCATGTTTGCTGGGACTATTTACTTCATTATAAAGACAGGGAGCTGTGTAAAAATTTTCAGCTTTCATTCCAAAACAGGCATGTTTGAGAACATATCCCATCTCTGGCAGAAAAATTCTCTTCCATAAGTATTGGATGTTCTTACAACTTTTCTTCCCCTTTCACTGGGAAAAAAAAAAAAAAGGATTAAATCATATAAGTTCTATTAATAGTTCTTTACTTATTGTCTTCAGGCTCAATTTAAGGTAAATCTCCACCTGAATCAGTGAATCTGAGACAAAGATTTCTAAGCAAATCCAGCTGGCAATAGATTTTGCAAATATATACTTTTTTTTTGCATTTTGTCAATCTTCCTTGAAGAAGGAAAGCAATTACTTCTTATTTCTTTGTCCATTTACTAAGAAAACTGGGTAATTTTGACTCCATGTGTACGTGCATTTGGTTTCTAGAATAAGTTCAGCTAATAATGAAATGGGTCTTTTTTGAACTTTGAAATACTGAAGCATTTGAAGTTTTCTTGGCTTTCTTGTTTTACTGCTGTGTTGACGTGGTCTTGAGGACTTAATGTCCTCACAGAGAAGCATATGATGAAGTTAGGGTATGTATGGGAAATCCATATTAAAAATAATTAGATCCTATTCTAATAATTATAATTAACATTATGAAAAATAGGGTTTAAATTCTATACTTGTTAGTACAAAAATACACTGTTAGTATAAAAATGAATCTTCCCATGTTGTTTGAATGCTCTTGTACAGTAAAAGATCATTCTTCTTCAAATAAGAAAATAAGTTTTTGTTGTGTTCTTTTTATTACTTTTTGACAAAGTTAAAACCCTAAAACTGTTTAAAGAGAGACAGAAAAAAAAAAAAAAAAAAAGAAAACTTGAAAGAATTATCTGAAAATAGTCACTAAAAAAGAATGACTTTTCCTAAATGCTCTCTGGATTTATAGTTGTCTTCTGGAATAAAGTGAACAGGTTTTATAGGGCAAGATTGATAATCAGAGACTGGACTAGTTAATATGTGAGACATTTCAGAATACTCTTTACAACATCTCCACACTTGATGATATGCTTATTTGTTTCGTTTACACTGGAAAGAAGACTTGTTTTCAAGTATTTTTGCCCCTGCAGGGCATCATCCTCCATGGGAATTCACATTTGATGCTTCCAGAAAGAAAAGGGGTCCTGCTTTTCTCTCAGCCTCCCCACAGTGTGAAGGTGTGTGGTTTTATAGAGGCTTCAGTTCTGCTAGCCCAGTCAAATGCTGTAGGATCTTAAAACTTGAAGTTTTAAAGAACACTGCAGCTACTCTGAGGCATCATCTCCCTTGCCTCTCACCCAAAAGAGATGTGAGACATTCTGTTGCTGAGAGCAAAAGAATGATGAAATTCTTTACAGCTCTCAAATAGTTTCAGGACACATCATTTTCTTTATTAATGAAAGGAAAAGGGGTGACTAAGAGGATGACTAATGCTGACTAAAAGGCAGACTCTGTGCTATGAATCTCTATGAACTTTCTTGGAGGAAGGGATTGTGCATGTCTCAGGCTCTATTTCCATAGTTACCCCTCTCTTAGACCTATATAAAAACCCTTTTTGCACTACCAAATGGTGGTAGCTTTCAGCAGCATTTCAGTTTACTGAGACTTTAATTCTTGCTTTAGTCAAGTCCCACAGGAAATGCTTGAATTTTGTGGTTTGGGTTTGTTTGTTTGTTTGTTTGTTTTTAAATATTAATTGAGTTTTTACTAGAACAGTCTGCTGTTCTACAAATCTTGTAAGAGAGTGTATTCTCATGAGAACCCTAGCCCAATTCTGTAAAATTCAGGTTTGTACAGTGTAAATATAAAATCCCGTGTGTATTCTCTGAAACAGAATAAACCTGTTGTACTCAACTTTGTACTGCTGCAAAGAGTGTTCCAATGAGGATGTTATACTGTAACACAGCAACGGTCAGTCATTTTGAACTCTGTTAAGAGAGAAATTTCTGGTTCCTCAGCATGACTGGTGGGCATGAAAATGTTTTATTAAACTCTGTTTAATGACAAATCTGGAGTACTAATATAAACAATAATATTTTCATTTCAGTTATTTTTATTCATCAGATTTGGTGAATCTTGAGGAAGATTAAAAAAATAGAGGGTATTTGTTATGCTGAGACATTATGAGAAGCTTTAAAATTAATAATTAAAATTATTAAATATTTAATAATTAAATTAAATAAATTAAATAATTAAAATTAAAATAATTTAAATTGTTTTACTTCAGTTATCCTAATGAATATGCTTCACAGCTTAGTCTGTTATCATTTTGGTTGCAAAATGTGCATGTTGTACCAGTGAACAAAAAAATAGATATTGCACCATATAGATATTGCACAAGGTAAAAAATTCCAAAGAAATTTCTGAGTATCTATCCCAAGCTAGTTTTAGAGCTCAAAATGTTTGTTTTGTTTTGTTTTCATGAGCCTGCTGATTAATCTGCAATTTTCTTGAGCTTACTTGGAATACAGTGTTGGTAAAGTTTTCTTGCAGCATCTTGGACTTGTCTGTCTAGAAGGGAACACCGGAAACGCCACGATTAAAAATGGGAAAAAAAAAAAAAAAAAAAGGCATGGAAAACTGCAGAAAGGTTCTTGGAGTTTGGGGTAAAGATGGGGGTTTTATGGGGCAAAAGGAGTTTTGTGGTTTCTGGTTTTCTGTTGCGCTGCCGCCTCTTTTTCGGAATCTGCGCGCCCCCTGCGGGCCGCTCCCGCACCCGCAAGCCACCGGAGCGGCCCCATTCCAGGAGTATCAAAATTGCTCCATCCATTACCAAATTGATTATTGAACCTTATAGCAGGAAATATTGAAACAAAAACACTTTCTTCTCGGCTACAGACACATTCACAAGGAAAGCGATCATTCTTTGTCCTGCCCTGCGGATTTTTATTAATATATTGATCTTAAACCTCAGTAGGTTTCATTGTTCTTTTTTTTTTTTTCTCTAGTCAATTTAATTTGTACTGAATCAGTTTTACATCTGCAGTAAAATATTACTAAAATTTTCTATAAATTTTTATGGAGTGAAGATTTTCTTCATATGCTTTATTAGGTAATTTAAGGAAATCCATTCTGCACCATTTGTGTCTTTTTAAGTGCTCTCTCTTCATTTCACTGGAGTCATAAGTGTCCTCTTATGCCTTTTGTTAAGTATAGTCTGTAGAACTGCGCATTTGTTAAAAAAGGTTTTTTATTTTATACCTTGTTTCTGAGCATTCCTGCCCTTCACTCTCACTTTTGAGCACATTATTTTAATCTGTGAAGGACTGATAAATGTGAAATGATAGCAGAGTATTTGGTATTTTCCTAACATGGGAGAATGCAACTTATTCTCCATTAGCATACAGAGTCTCCAGCTGTATGCAAATACACACCTATCAAAACCAGTCATTTAATGTCACATTTGAGCATATTGTTAGAATCTGTTTTCTAAATCCTTTTGTAATCACAAAAGAAAGCTGTAAGTCATTCCCATTTCCAACTTTTCTTTTTTTAAATTAAATTAATTACTACACTTGATTTCTATACCTATGAAATACACTAAAGAAACACAAATAACTGTAAAAGATGAAGCTATTGGCTCCCCTGAAGCCTAATATCTAATCTGAACTTTTTCTGGTTCAGCTTAAAATCGTTTCTCCTTATGCTTTCACTTGAGACATGATAGAAGAAGCCATCCCCACCTGGCTACACCCTCTATTCAGGCAGTTGTAGAGAAGAATGAGGTCTCCCCTGGGTTTCCTCTTCCCCAGACTGAACATCCCCAGATATTAGCAATATTAGCAACACCACTAATGATCTACCACAGACATTAGCATCCATTAACAAATCTCCCTTTTGCTTTTCAGATTGACTCAGTCTTGTCACCACTGTAAAAATTTAGCTGTCTTCCTGGTCAATGTAACCAACGTTTTGTTGGTGCTTGTGAAGACTCACAAACCTGTGAACGCGTCCATGAACACACAAACACACACACACACGTTGTAGTGAATTGATTTGTGTTGATTTGCTGGCCTTTAATTCTGAGTATTTTGTCAGGCCTCTTTACTAGCAGTGTTACAGATTTACTACCACATTTTGTGATCAGAACACATTTTACAATCAGAACCTTCATAAACTTAAGTTTAAATTCAGTGATTTCCTTGTCTCTGTAGATTCTTACTAATTTGACAAGATGAACCCCTAATATTTCTTCAAGTAACTTCTCCCAAAATATGAGTTCCTTAGCAGGCCATAACCAGCCAGATTTGCTGTTCTGTAAGACACAAGTCTTCCAATGTTTATGTCTTTCCTTTTGGATGTTGTGGGGCTTTTTCTTTCTAAACAGTATACATATATATTAAATTTTTATCTTGGACATTGAATGTCTTCAATAGCTGCCTAGTCAGCAACCCTTGACAAAATTAAGCAAGAAATCCTAAATCATCAAAGATTCAAATAAACTGCTGTCATTATTAGGATTATCATATGGTGACCTGTCTTTCAGTTGAGTTCTCTTGGTTGAGAATAAAGGATGAAATGTTTTAAACCTCTCTTTTTAATTTCTGCTGTGTCAGACACCTCCAAGAGAATCTATTCACTGCTCTGTTCTTCCCCTCAGAGGATTGCCACTGATCCATTTTATGCCAGATGTCACATGGGTTTCAAATGTTGTCAAAGGCTTACCAAATCTGTAAAGGAGCTGCTTCACAATGCATGGAGTTCCATGGAGCTTAACCATTAAACAGTCTAGTGACAGGAAGGACACAAGGAATGAGACTCATTCAGTTCTGACTAATAACTGAATTACTCACTTTTGCTCTAGAATGTTCCACAGCATGACCTGCCTCTTTTATAATGGAAATTTTTCCATGGTTTTACTGTTCCCCATAATGTTCTTTCACTGAATCTCTATTAGTAATGTAATACAGCTGCATTCACTTGTCACTTCCTCTTTTGTGTAATCTGTATTATACAGCATACATGTAGTGCAAGAAAGAAATCTCTTTTGTTTTTTACCTAGACTGGTGGGGGTGTCCTTGCACATGGCAGGGGGAGTAGACTAGATGAGATTTAAGGCTCCTTCCAGCCCAAACTATCCTATGATTTATGTCTTATTGGCTCCACATCACACGATTGATCATTTTCTCTACTCTACATAGCAGAAAAGTCTACCGAGAGATCTGTTTCCCAAACTCTGTCTATGGGAGTCTATATAACTTCAGGACACTCCAGCTTTAGGTCTCATGCCTAGAAAAATACTGGTTTATTAACATATATTTTCTTTATGGAAAATATGTGTGGGTTCATTTGCCATGTACTACACTAGCTTCTTTATTACTACTGATAGTAGACTATTTTAAATTAAAGAATAATGATTTCCTCTCCATATTTTACACATTATTTTATATTTACATTTATCATACTATAATACGTCTATTTTACGCTCCAAGAAACCTTTTATTTTAACATCCAAGAATATAAGAAAGTAACAATTATTAATGTAACATTGGAATAACACTGGAATAACACTTTCCCATCATGTTTGTTGTGTATTCAAAAGTACATTACAATTACTAACCACAAGATGGCTCAATAGGAGAGGGAAATGTAGCTTTTTTACATCACAAACCCACATCATTTCTGCATTTTAAAACAACATAATCTTGGCTCCTCAGACACTAGGATTGAATACATCCAGTTCACCCCATTATCAAAACAGAAACACTATATTGTTAACCCAGTTTAGATAAAAGGCAACCATGACTTTTAGTTTCCTTCACTATAAAGTTTAAAAATGCAAGGTTTTTTCAGATCTGAGGAAAAAAATAAACAAGAATGTTTGAAGGAATCAAGCATTTAAAGGCAAAAATTCATTGAAAAACTGCTTTATGTTGCAGAGACTGAATAAGTCCTCAGTCATCATCAATAAAATATTTTAATTATTCTATATGAATCAGGCTTATACTCTTATTAATGTCACATAAATTGCTAATACATAGAGTTCTGATCATTTAGTTGTCATTAAGACATAAACTGTTCATCCCTCTCTCTTTGCCAGTTATCCATGATTTTACTTCAAATGCAGTTGCATGCAGAATCACTTAATATCAATATAGAAAACAATTTTCCTTTCTTTGCTTATAGAATAGATGCTTAGAAACTCTTATTTTGGTTGAAAAGGGACTTCTTCAAACTTGTGTATAATGCTGGAGAGGTTTCTGCCCATTTCTTAGTGACTGAAGCAAAATCATCACAAAGGAAACAGAATCACCTTGTTTGGATCAGCTCATTTCTCTAAAAGTGAGAGATCCAGAAGTATCAGCTCCTGCATTGTACTCTGTTAAGATTAATAGGAAGCATCAGTATTTTCTCTTAGGAAGAAGTAGACTGATTCAATGGGAAGATGTTTGTGGATAACCTGGGAGATGCATATTATGCCTACTCCCACACTGGTAAGTCATAAATAATTCACACATGGCCACACTTGTTCCAGCTGTGCCCTTTGCCCCCAAAATATTGGAAAGCAAGTTGCCAGACAGCATGCCCCAACGCTGATTTCATGTTAATCCATTGTTCATATGCAAAACACTGCAAGCACTCTAGATAGTCCCTTGAGCCACATTGAACCATTTCTAGCAGGTAGCCCTCCAAAACCTCTGTGAGAGCATGGATCACATGACAGTGTGGTTCTTGAAGCAAGAATAATCTCTGCTCTTTGGTTATTGAAGATGATGAATATATATCTAGGAATTAACTGAGTATGTCAGAAGGAATATGCTTAAATGTTGATGTCTGTTCTAGTATGAAGTAGTAACTGCAATGAAAAAATGAAAAAGCATAGCTTCCCAAGGATAAAAGAAAAAGAACTGGGAATGAAGGAGTGAGATCATACTCTCCTTGTCTCTTTAAGGCTTGCCTACTTTCCCCCACACTCCTACACCAAAGTCCTTTCAAGGCAGATGTGATTATTTTCATCATGTCTCCTCAGAGTTTCAAAGCTCTCTTTGACTTTTCCTGTATACTAGCTGATGGCCTTGCCTGCATGCCTTTTGGGAAACACCCTTCCCCTGTAGTGTGCATACTGCTCTTGCACTTTGGTGAGGGTAGTTAGACTTGGAGAAGGCAGGAAATGTGATTCTACATTCAGCTTATGAGGAAGGGGAGAAGAAACTGAGAAGAACATATTTGCTTTTTGCTCACTGAAGAGCTTCCAGGGAGTAGTAGAAAGGGAAGGAAGCTCCATGGGAACTTTGTGAGTAGCAGCTGCAGCTGAAGAGGGGGGAAAATTGATAAAGCTTATGGAAGAAGCAGGCAGAAGAGAGCTGGCTGATTAGACTCTGGAGTTACGGAAATCAACCCTTTCATCATCTGAGTTACTTTTTCCTCCAACATCTGGCTCACCAGCTGCTGCCTCAGGAGCACAGTTTTGCAGCACTAAAGAACCAGAAAGTCTCCAGAAAGCATTTTAGCAGCTCCCACCACCTCTACCGAGTGTCTTCTGCCTCTGCCGGTCTGCTTTCTAGACACTGAAATTCCTGTCAAACTGCAAGGCGCTGAGTGTTCTGCTACCAGCTCCACAGACTACCCTCTCTTTCTTTTCTGGTTGGATTTTTTCACAGGACCATCTGACCAGACACTGACCAGAACAATTGTCTGATCAAGTCCTACACCTGATCAACTCTATTTGCCTGTATGATTGTTCTCCTCTCTCTGTGTCTGACATTTATGATGCTTCAAGTTAGACTAGCTGGGAGAGTAGGACAAGTTTTGGGGACCAGCTACAGGAGACACTTTGTGTTCGCATGTGTGTGTGACTCTAACAAACTTCAAGTTGGTCTAGCTGGAGTTTAGGCTTAGGGCTTTAGGGGCTGAATACTGAAGGGACCGTATGTTTCTGACAGATACCAGAGAGTCTCAAATAAAATCTCCTGGTGAGCTCTGAATGTCATTGGCCACAAGACAGAGAAGAATTGGGCGATTTGTTCTGTTCATTTTTACATGAGCATGCACGTATTTGTGTATATGTGATGCCTGTACAAGAACTGTAGTCCTGTCTGTGTTTATCTCTAAATGGTTGATCATGCTTTTGTGTAACAGAGGACACAGAAAGAGAGCTGCTGGCACAAACCTTGCAAGAATGCTGTAAGATGCAGCTTTGCAGGTGTTTTCTGCTGAGACAGGGCTGCACACTCATGAGGTTTCTCATATTTTCCAGCCCTGGGAAGTCACTTCAGGAGTGTGAATGTGAGTTATTCCTCCAGCCAAAGACCTCTCAAGTGCTCAAGGAACAAGTGTGTATCTTCAAAGCATGACTTCAACGATGCTGCCATCATTGTACTGAGTTCTGTGCTGTGTACCTGGAAACAGTCATCTTTCACACACAGATGTTTAACAACCCCTGCTACTGCCAAAGGCTCTTTTTCCTAGGATTTTCTGAACGATGAAGTGAATAGCGTTGACATGGCAAAAATATGTGGAAAAAAATTTAATCATTTTAAATGTTATTAAAAGTTCATCTGAACATTAAGATGTTCAGTGAGATCAGTGGAGTTCAGACAACAGCAGAAATAGGATGAGAGAGGAGCAACAGAGTCAGAAGAATGATCTGAAGTCTGGCAGCAGAGAGCAAGCAGAAAGACTTTCACAGCCTCTGTCCCTCTATATTGCTTTAGAAATATTCCAGCTTGTTGTGAGCTCTCGAGATTGATCAGGAGCTGTCTGCTACTCACTTCAGAGGGTCTTGGGGGAGCATGAGTCACACTGGCTAAGAGTCTTTTGGAGTACAACTCATAGTTTAGTTCCCCATGGAGAGAATTTAGCTCTTCGGCATTAAAATCACCCTGAAGAGTCAGCCCTGTCCCCAAGTAAATATAGACTGTCAGGGCTTCAAAACCAAGCTGCTGCTCTGAGCCAAGTTGCTAATGAAGGCACAATCTAATGCAGTTTATTCTTTCTCTCTAAAATTAGTGGGGCCAGTGTCTGTCACCTTTAAGGAATCAACATATCAGCTGATGAAGAAAAATGATAACATAAAATGTGCAAGGGCAAGAAGCTGCATGTATATTCCTTCCGTCAGTGATGACTCACAGCAGCGCCTCGAGTGAGCGGTGTGTGGGCACCACCATCCTACCACAGGAAGCAGAGACATTCAGGAGACAGACTTTCTCAATGAATTTCCAGCCTCCTTACCTTTGTCATCAGAGGATGGCTCCATACATATTTCATGAGCTTGGATATTGTCTTTTCTAGCTAAGTAAAAATAACTTGCACACTCTGGTAAGACAAAGAAAAAGTGAAATCAATCCCTTTTAAATATATTTTCTCGCAGCCATTACTTGAATATTGATTTTTAGTGAGATCTTCCAGAACAGTACATTCTGACCTGCCTGTGCTCAACTGCCATGACTGAAGTACAATATGTTTAAAACCCAGATTTATCTAATTAAATGGGGTATGTATTTTTATAGGACATAATCTCTTAAAGTTGGAAAAGGTCGTGCATTCAGAAAAACTGAGAGGAACTTGTTCTAAATTATAGACATTACAACTTAATAATATAAATTATTTGAATTTATATAAAAATACTTATATAAAGGTGTTTGGTATTTCAAACAGCTTTTAAAGGCCTTTAAAGAATCTTCATTTTCTAATCTAGATGCTTGTACATAGTTTTCAACTTTGAACTATAACAATTACTGAAATAAATGGTCAGGTGTAAGTGTTTAATGGAAAATTTTAAAACTTATTTCCTTCAATTATATAAAAGTTCTCACTTCTAATGCCTCAAAACACAAACTCTCATCTTTCAGATACCATTAGAGCAATCTATATGTAATACTCAAGATACCTATGCTTCATTCATCCATTGTTTTTTAAATGCATGTTTCTACCTGGAAACCATCACCTCTAACAAATGAAAATAAAAATTTTAAGTAACTAAATAAATAAATAAATAAGCCAAGCAGAAAGCCAAAATAGTTACAATGCAATCTAAGGGTAATTTTAATTACATGGTCCAAAAGGAGAAATGAAGAAATTTTTTTAATAAGATGATGAAAAAATATTAAAATCCAATACAATCAAAAAAATTTTGCTGGCATAGTTAGGGCTATGATTTTGGTTAGTTGATTAGTGTCTTGAGTCAAATTTATAGTTAGAGCTCTGCTCAAGGAAACCCTATAGCTATTTTGAATTTCATATGCTCAGAGAAGCAAGACCTCAGAGGTCATTATGCCCTTGAATGTATCCAGAGCAGCAAAGGCAGCAAAGCTGGTGCAAGGGCTAGAAGGAATGGCTGAGAACTCTGGGTTTGCCCAATTTGGAGAGAAGAAGGCTGAGTGGGAGCTCACTGCTCTCTGCAACTTCCTGAGGATGTGATGTGGAGGTGCTTATCTCTTCTCCCTGGAATCTCTTGACAGGACACATGGGAATGGTTCAAAGCTGCACCAGAGGAATTTTAGACTGGGCAATGGGAAGCATTTCTTTACCAAGAGGGTGGTCAAATGCTGGAACAGACTCCCTAGGAAGGTGGTCAATACCTCAAGCTCAAGCTCAGCTTTTACTTTTCTAACCCCCACCACTGCATGCCCTGGCAATGCCCTTGAAGTTCCCAATGGGTATTTGTCCACATTTCCATCTCTGGTGCACCTCTCTTTTGATTTTGAACAGACTCAGAAGCTCAGAAGTGGTCACTTTCTCTGGCTATTTCCCATACCTCTGAAGGGGATGAACTGTTTCTGTGCTTCCAGGAGCACACTCCTGAAGCATTCCCAGCATTAACTGGCTCTTTAATTTTCCATGGGAGTTTCCCATGGAATGCATCCCAGAACCCAAAATCCACAATATTTTTATCATTGCATCCAAGACTATTGAGGTATTAAGAGCTTTATATATTCAAAAATTTTAAATTCTCTGCTTCTTTTGTGTTATGTATTTGTTTTTATTTATGAAGGTTGCAAATCTAGGGACTGCTCAGCCTGAATAGAAAGCTCCAGGGGCATATGATCAATGGATATAAATATTTAGTGGGAGGAAATTAAGAAGAAGGAGTCATGGTCTTCTGAATGGTATTACGAATAGGACAAAAGGCAACTGGAACAAATTAAAACTCATGAAAATCCATCTGAACACAACAAAACACTGTTTTATTATGAGACTGGTCAAACATGGGATCATGTTGCCTGGCTGGACATGATGTTGGGGGTTCTGCTCTAGCTGGCTCTGATTGAGCAGGAGGGTTGGACTAGATATAATCAAAAGGTGCTTTCTGATATACAGGTTTCTCTGATGTTGTGATTCTGAGATATATTTCCCTCCTTCTTTGAGAATTCGCCAGTACACTATCTGAAAGAAGGTCTCTAGTGCGCTAGTTTTGGCTGGGATAGAGTTGTTTTTCTTCACCATGGCTAGTATGAGACTACATTTGGACAGCTTTGTCTAGGAAGTTTTAAAGGATAATTTTCAAATTTTGCCTTAAGTCAGTGACAACAGTTCAGTCAATAATAAGCGCTTTAAAAAAATCAAATACAACTAAACAATTATGAACTGGTTTTTAATGAAAATGCATTCAAAATTATTTACAGATTTTTAATGATCAAAAGACAATTATTCATAACTTCTGTAATTCAACTATCTTTCAGTTCAAGACAAAAAGATGATTTTGTATAGGAAAGCTATAGTTTCTTAGTCATAAAAAAATAATATCTGTCAGGGTTTATTTCGTACCATATTCACCCTCAATTTTCTACTGTTTGAATGGTAAGTAATTAGAAATGTTCAGAAGCACATTTAAATAGAAAATGTAATGCATCACAGCTGTTTAGCTGTTGGTGTTTTCCTCTTTTAGTTTTGGGCTGGTTTTTTTTTTTTTTTCTTTTTTCTTTTGGTTACTCCACTTATTTAGTTTTATGCCTTCTATCCTGAGTTAGCATAACTCTTATGCATGGTGTACTGAGTATATTGTTTGGTTAAAATTTTCTTGTAAAGTGTAGAGCTAAATGAATTCCAAAGGATGTAAACAACAGCTTTTCTATGGTTCCGCAGAAACTAATTTTGTTTTTCTCTTACAAATGTTACCATAATATCAGCAACATGATTAGCATATTCCCAATTGTAGTATTTTTATCAGTTAGAAGTGAATCATATATATTCCAGCCTAGTTTAACACAGTTGCTGATTTTCAAGGACTGCGAGCTAATCTCTAACTCATTAAAATATTGTAAAGCATGAGGAATAAATGAAATTAATTTGAAGTATTCATCCATGAATTCTTAATTGCTTTAGCTTGACTAAAGCTTGGCTGGTATCTAAATGAGCTTAAGAACAAGATCTTGGCTTTTACCAGTATCTATCAGCCAGAGTTAATTTTTGACCCTCTTCATGCCACAGGTCTGGAAATTTTGCTGGGAGGTACTTGGCTCCCTGCCCAAGAGCTGATCAGCTGGGTCATGAACCAGACTGATGTTATTACAAATAGGAGAAAAAGAATAAGCTTTGTACGAGCAGTAGACGCATACAGCCAAGCAGGGTCTTTCAACAGCAGAGCCTGTTATCTTGAGAAGGTAATTTCAGATATGAAAGGTGCATAGCAATAGACATGCAAAAATTTCCCATGGCTTGGAAAGCTCTTGTTTATGGATTTTGAAAGTAAAAATGCAGATTTCTCTTTTCAGCTGGAGAACTTCTAGAACCATACATTGTTGATATGCAGAAAAGGGTATTTGATATCAAAGTATTCTACTTTGGCATTCTCTGTTTTTCATACAATCAGTGCTTGATTACAGTTCAAAGCAGAAAGCTAAAATAAAATTAAAATGGTAAATCATGGACTAGGTGTGAACAGCAGGTTTCTGGGTCCTTGAGAATGTGGGAAAAAAAAAAAAAAAGTTAGAATTGACCAGAAATTAAAATTATTGTTAAAATCTGAAACCAAAAATAATCTTTACCCCCACCATACTCTGCCCATTCTCCTTGTTTCTCTTAGCTTTTATTGCTGAGCATGATGTCATACGGTATGGAGTGGAGTACCCCTTTTGTCAGTTTGGGCCACCTGTCCCAGCTGTGTCCCCTACCAGGTTCTTGCTCATCCAAAGCCTACTGGCCTTTGTGGAGGAGTGTGCCAGCAATACTCAGAAGTGGCCAAAGCATTGGTGTGTTATCAACTTCCTCCCAACTACAGCTACAAAGCACTGTCAGAGCTGCTATGGGGAAAACTAACTCAATCCAAGCCACTCCAAATGCACTCATGCGCCTACTGATTATTGCAAATACTTTTTTTTTAACTGCATTTCTTCTCTTTTTATTTTCCTTATTCCCTGCTATGCCATTTGAATCTAGAAAATCAGAAAAAAACAACGCTCGGTAAGAGATAAAACATATGTCTGGTTTTTGTTTGGGGTTTTTTTGGGTTTTTTTTGGTTTTTTTTGTTTTGTTTTTTGGGTTTTTTTTTTTTTTTTGGGTTTTTTTTTTTTTTTTGAGAATACCTTTGTTGAGAATACCTTCCCTTAGGAAACAGGAAAGGGTTTTTTTCAGAAATCAGTATTATACTCAACCATTACATGTCAAAACAAAATTGCAGGGTGTTGGGAAAGGTGACAGGAGAACAAACAGATCTGCAGACTGCATACAAGATGTTCTGTAAATATCCTGAATCCTCCTGGGCCTCTGAAGTCACATAAAATTACTGTGGCTAAGAGCTGAATTTACTCATTTTTGGAAAGACTTTTCTGACATTGTTTCCAGCTTGTTCCATGTGAGACTTCTGGTAGGAGTTGAAATGTTTAATTGTTGTTGTTGCTATAGTTTTCTCATTATTTAACATGTCCATCTTAATTTCTGGTTGCTCAAAGCAACTGTCTTTACATTTTGATCACAGTAAAATATTCTATAACAACATCTATCATCAGCTCTGAAATAAGCAATCCCTAAATATGCTTTAGCACAATTTCAGTTGAGTTTCTGCTATCCATAATGAAAGAATATTATTCAGACTGAAATAGAATTAATATTATACAGACAGAAATATCAGTTAAGCACACGTTTAACCATGATCCTGAGTCCTCTTGCACTCGGTGCTCTGTGCAAATGTAAACTTCTCTTTTTTCAGATTTCTAATATATTTGGTTGTGTGTTAGTAGAGATAAGTACTGCACTAATTTTTGGTCACTCAGACAACCATCAGTTCAGTCAGTGGCTCAGGCAGAACAGACAACACCTATGACTACTTCAGGTCTACTCACTGTTGAGTTCACTCTGAGCAAGAAGGCAACAGAAAAGAAAGAAAAGCTGGAAATTTGACAGACACTGCAAGTTCAGATATTGCAGTATGGGTATCTCTACTTTCTCTTTATCTCCATAAACACACTGAGGCCACATCAAAGTCTCTCATACTTCATCTTTTGCACTTCCTGGAAAAGGCTTCAGTGCTGACAATAAACTCCTAACGTATTGATGAAAAGCAAACTATGAACCAAGTAAAAACTGCCTCCCTCATAGGGCTATTTACTTCATTTTATTACACCCCATGGCTCTTTTCACTGCAGCTTTTTGAGCTATTTCTTTGAATAATGGAAGAATACAGAGAAAAAATCTAAACAGACTGACTTGATAGCAATAAATAGCTACCTGTTCATCTGGTTTTACAAAAAATTGGTTTCAGACAGCATGGAAAGTCCCTTGAAGTTTTTTTAATTAATTCATTCCCTTTTCCATGTTTTTGTTAAGAAGAGTTTTTCTTAACTTGACTATTAATTTAGAAAAATACTGATTTAATAAAAGTATAGTGAACTGAGAAATATTAGAAAAGTTTGGTTTTTTTCTTTAAAAATATATTATGATTTTCTGGTTACTATTCTATTTATGTGAAATAATTTCTTTGAGAAAAAGAGGATTTCTAAAGTTCTCTATTTTTTTTGTTCAAGCATCACAACTGTTTCCTACTCCTTAAACTTTCATTTAGCATATCTATACTGATTACTTAGAAGTCAGCATGGGTAATAGGGCTCAAATAAATAGCAGTAATGAGTGAAATTTAGAGTAAAATGTTTCCTTTCTGAATTTTGTTAATATTTTATTTTGCCCTAAAATAACTGAAAAATTAAATGGTGGATAAAAAGGAATAGTTCTTAAATTTTAGTAGAAAGACTAATTAATTTTTTCAAAATCCTGTTGTTCTCATATGACCAATTCTGTTTCCTGCAAAGCCGATGGGAAACACTGTAAAATTCAACAGTAGCAAATTTTTTTTTTTTTATGTTTTCCTTTGCCTTTCCTTTCGAATTGCTTGTGATCTATTAAAAGAAATTATTTCCTCAAGGAAAAAAATCTAGTGATCCTGAACTGGGTAAGATGCTTTTAATTAAAAGATTTGCTGTACCTTTTCGCTGAACAAAAATACATTTCATCTAAATAATTGTTATCATTTTCTAAATATGCTGAATCCCTCATGTTTTAAAAAATCCATTGTGATAAAACAGTTGTAAACCAAAATCATATAAGTATTGAGTGATGGAAATGACTAGTAAACTCATTAAAAGATAATAAAAATAAGGGAGATGTTAGGACTGTAGAAGTTCTGGATATTGACTGGGAGATCAGCAATGTTTCTTTTTTCTTTTTTCCTTTATAAGTGAATTTTGGGGTTTCCTCTGTGCTTTTACACACATAGTCTAATTGCTATGATAGTTTGGTAGGGTCTTTTACTACTTGATTTCTATTCTGGAGAGGCAGAATAAGTGACAGTGAAATGGAGTAAGTATTTGAACAGCAGGAGCAGAAAATTGCCTGAAGCTCTGCCAGTTCCAGCTGTGAGGAAATGCATCTGTTTGGCTAAGTAGAGTTAGATCAGTATTCAGATATAATTTTTTTAAAGAACAAGACTCAGAAATTTTGTGTGGGGTATGCACCAACTGAGCTTCATGGTGATGAATATGTGGTGTTCTCACCTTGGAACTGGCTAACATTTTTGAAAGATTGCAAATAAATAATATACAATGTGTCAAATCTCTATCACACCTGTTGCGTTCATGTTGGGTTTTTCTACCTACACCTTATGCCACAGAAACTTAGTTTTGTTTGCCTTCTTGTTTTCAGGAAGCAACTCTGATGACCTCTGATCAAATTTTTAAATCTCTGAACATAAGAAATATTCACAAGCTTGTATTAATAGAAAGCAAATAACAGGGAAACAAAATAATTTACACTGCAAAACTGATGATTCCTAACACTTAAGCTGTACATAACTGAATGTTGCTTCAACATATATAACTCCTGAAGAATATGAGTGTTTGATATCAGCTGCCATTTCATTTATTAAATAGTTTAATGTCCAATGCATTCAGATGAGGAGAGAAAATTTTCTTTGAAAGACTGTTGGAAGGCAGAAATTTTAACTCTGGGATTGAAGAAACTTTAATAAACCTTTTTCCTCTGTACAGATTGTTGATATAATACTGATATATTAGAAAGACCCACTTCTTGAACACATATCCTATCTGCATCTGAAACACAATTAACCTAGCTCAGGAGCTTAAATCAGTGTAGAAAATCCATACAAAATGCCTTCTAGTCTGGCACCCAGTAAGGTCATACTTAGTAAAATAGATATACTGTACTGTGAAGGAAACAATAGCTACCTTCAGAATGGCATGAATGATTGCTTTGTTAGAGGGGACACTCAAATGCAGTGATGGCCCACTAAGGATCACAATTGGTTCATTCTAGTTTTGAAAGAGGAAATTCCAAGTGCAACAGAGAATTAGTGTGAATGGAGGAATCCAGAAGGCAATGCTGGTACACAAAACGAGGGTTGCTGCCTCAGGCTTGTCTAAAATTTAAATTTAAATATGTTTGTCATATTTAAAGTATATGGCAAACAAATTTGAATACAAATATGGGAAAACAAACGTAGAAACAGCCAGAAAACACATATATTCTAAGTAGCAACATTAAAAAGAAAGGATAGGTAAAGGGATTTAAATTAAATAAATGTGAAACCTTTCAAAATAGGAAGAATATGTAATCAAAGTCTTAACAAATGCAAAATTTGATTTAGTTGAGTGATTTTATATGATTTTACAGAAATTAAATTATATCTTTTGGGATTTATTTTAGCCCTGATGATGTATGAAATTTTCATGTCCCTGAAATCCAAGCCTGTGCTCCCCACTCTGGCTGAAACTCAAATATGCTGCTTTCAGGGCTCTCTGATACAGGTCATGGTCTTCATTTCGCTTCCCACTTCACTCACATCGCTTTTCTAAAAGAGGGAGAAATACATATCTTTTGTGCGGAGACTGAGCTGTTAGACCTTTTCAGAACAAACTTTCATGTCCAAACATCTCATAACATGTTGTTGCATCCTGGGATTGGGTTTTAGGGGTTCTTATTTGTGTTAGCTAGCCGAGTCCTGTGTACGCCCGTGTTTCCCCCGTGTTGTTCCCCCCCGCGGTTTCTGGCCCCACGCTGCCTGCTGCCGGATCTTCCCCCTCTGCCACTCCCGTAACCACCCCCTCGTCCGGCCCCGGGAAACCCCGTGCTGGTCACCCCAAGCCACACGATCCCGCTCAGCCCGCGGCTCGGTGCCCGCCCCTGCGGGGTTCTCTGGTTGGTCGCTGTTGTGGCGTCACCGCCACGGCAGCCGCCCCTATTGGCCGCCCCTCCATAAAGCCCTATCCCGCCGGCACCCAGGCGCCATTTTCTCCCATGCAAGTGCTGGGAGCAGTCATGTCTTTCCATCGAACCGCGCCACGTGACCAATAAACCGTTCCTGCCAAGCACGGAGTAAATGGACAAAATTCCTTACCTCTTTGCCGGATCGCTAGCGCACAGTAACAGAGGCTGGCCAGCCCACGCGCCCGAGACACGGAGCCGTGTCCGGGAACCCGCGGCAGAAAACCCCGGCAGTACGTGGAAGCTACGCCACAGCCGGGCTCCCAAGAGCCGCGTGCAGCCAGGGAGAGCAAAAACCCACACTGCAACATGTAGCTAAAAGAAGAATCCCATTTCCCCCAAAAATAATCCAAAATGTGAAATCATTAGGCCTTATAAAGTAACAGCATTCTGTTCATGCTGAAATAGCTAGATACACATTATAGGAAATCATATGGGCAAAGATGAAGAGCCAAGATGTATTCTGGATTGAACAATGGCTGAGTATGAATTTTCAAGATCTTATTAAAACACTTGTTTTCTACCCTGCTCACATTTTAGGGAATTAATTCTGAAAACTCGCAACTCATCATATAGGGGTGTTTTTTCATTGACAATTTTCTAAAGCTACACTTTGGTTTAGCTTTACAACAACTGAAAGCTGGTAGATGGCAACTTTTTCTCCCTAAGTCACATTTTTGATGCCACATTTCAGTAATATGTGAAGCTGTTTTCTCATAGGTACTGTCTTTATTTCCATTCTATCTCGACATTGCACACACCGTTTTCTTCAAACACGTTCACAACAGCATATGGCAAACTAAAGAAGTCCACCCAAAGCACTGCAGTCATTCACTCTGAGACACCACAATTCTCCAGGAAGCAAAGATAAACAGCCTTTGCTATGCAGACCAGATAGTGAATCATTTCTATTTTCTGATTCACCTTATCAGCTGGGTATCATTGGACACAACTGGGATTACTTGGAATATTTTGAATATCAGCCAGACACATACAGATGAAGCATAATTGCTTAACATTTTAGGAGATGAGCTAAGCAGTTTAAGTGAAGTAGCCTCCTAACCCACCATTTCCTTGTGCAGCAATGCCTTTTTCTTCCCATTGTTGGACCAGGGAATCAAACCAAACCCAAAATTAAAAAAAAAAAAAAAACACTCTCTGATAGATTATATCTGAGATATAATAATAGATTCAAATAGATTATATTTTTGAGTTAGCAGTAAAATATTTTAAACTCTGAAGTGCTGAATCCTAAATAGCCATTTTGGGACATTTTACATGATATTGCATGTCCTGAATGAAACCTTTGTTAGGATGATCTAGTTGGCATTTATTTGCAGTACTTCTCATGGCTAGAGATTGAAAACCACTCAGTATTACCTATACTAAATATTTTATTTTTCCCTAGCTAGAAATATGTTACTTCAAATATGCATACCTTCCAAACTTGTCTGACTTTATGACGGGAATGCCAATTGATTTTCTACAGGAGTGGTGTCTTAAAAACAAAGCAGTAACTGACGCATTTAAAGCTTCAGCACAAACAGAAGAGATTGTATGAACACAGAGATTGATCTATGTATGCTATTTTCTTTCATTAAACATGTTCCTCTAGGTGCCTTCTAGGAAAAATAATGTGGAGACAACTTTTGATTGTAGAGTGAATGAAATGAGGATTTTAGGCTTCACAGCCATAAATCTGGTATATTTGAAGAGCAGTATAACAAACTTTAAAACTTAAAGAAAAAAAAATACTCCTATATTTCTTCAGTCAAACTGTATTTATATAACAGGAATTAATAAAAATAAGCTTCAATAACTTAGGTATAGATTTATTCTATGTCAGTTTTTTGAGCAATTTAGAATAAAAACAGCAGTGAGGAGCACTGTCATTTTATTTTCAGTTACAGATTACAGATTGTTTTCTTAATCTGGAATTCAAACAAAAACATATTTTCTTGTGAACTATAGTGAGCAAAAAAGACATATATGTAGTCAGTGAAAAAATGTCAGGGTTTTTTCTCACTAGCCAGGCCACAAGCAAAATGAGGTGTTTAGTCTTGTAGGAGGGCAAAGTGGATATATATTCTGAATTTTTCTCCAGAAAAATACATTGTGTTTTCTTGCAGATCTGGTAAGAAATCCTTCTATAACTCTTTTTCCCATTCAGCCTGCTGTGTACAGTATGTAAGACTAGGAGAAAACAATTTTTGAGCATCTTTCTTGCCTTTAATGCTGTTATTTAAATAAATACTATGGTTGAAGTGCAATAGCCTCACAATCTTCCCAGGCAACTTTGTCACCACATACTGTAAGCAGTATGCCAAAACAAAATTAGCTTTACGGATTCTATCAGTTCGCATTCTCTGTAATTCATTTGAAACTGAAATGCAGACTACTACATATCTAAATTCAGAATGCTGTTGTCAGAATCAGACCTTATAATAGATTTATGCTTTATCTGCTGCAGTACCATAAATTAAAAAGCAATATAAATTAATTTCAAAATAAAGTCATCATTAGGCCTAACTATAGCACCAGACACAATTGTAGCATAATTTTTCTATTTTATTGTCGTCCTCTTCAATGTCAAAAACTTTATTCTACATGAGGAAGAGAAAATCTTCAGTCATGAATACTGAATTTGGGTTTTAATTTATTATTTTGATAATCAGAATCTACTTAAGGTACATAAGCATGTTGCTCTCATATTTCATACCAGTTTAAATATGCTTCTGCAACTGAAAATATAGATAAAACTTTGTAAATTCCTCAGCTCCTGTCTTTTTCTGTGAGCCTCTTCTGGCAGTCTAATATTCTCTTGAACTCCATGGGAGTGTCTGTGTCTATATATAAGGTCTCTATCTTCAAATAAACACTGAGGTTAGTGCTAAAATAATGTAGTATAATACAAATTGGCAAAATTAACTTTCTGTGTGAGAGAGTGACAAAATCTACTCCTCTTTGGAAAGGTTCAACCTGAGAGAAGATGTTCCTTTAGCCGATACTGCTTTTCCTCTTTGCATTGCTTGGAAAAGAAAAATATGCTTTTGTACAAACACTCTCTACTACTTTATGTCCTTGTTTTCCCATCTTCTCTCCTATACATGGGCAAAACTAAAGAATATCCAGGCATTTTTTAATGACCCTGGATAAATCTTATCTCAGAAGCTGTCAGACAACAGAAGGTTACTCTACGCACTTTAAGTAACAAGCTGCCTCCAGCATTTTTAAATTCTGAATAGCTCATCCAATTTAAATGCTGTTTTAATCCAAGCTATTTTGCATAATCCCATTGGATCATAAGACAGATGTTTCTTGTTCACACAACCAATTAATTACATGCAGACAACAAACATCCAACTTCAGAAATAGTCAATGTGTATATGTAAAAAGCCAGTCCTTACCACTTTCCATCACTGTGATGAGGTTTGCATTTAAAGTTGAGTACCTGCTTACAAGGAGACATTCCAACATCAATATTTTTAAAGCTATTTATATGCCAAAGGATTTTCAAATTAAAAAATTACTAGTTAGTTGAGTGGGTCATTCTTTTTCCCAGAAGTCATCTGCAGATAAATGTACAAAGATAGTGTCTGTTATGAGATATACCCTCTGTTGATGGTCCATAATTCAAAGTTATTGACTCACGATGATTCAAATGACACAGTACTGATATCAATAACAGCAGAATAAGATAAAAATCCCTGTCAAAGGAAATAGATTTTTAATCTGATTTTGGCCTGGTTTCATAAGGGAAATATGTTTTTGCTATCATACTGTCCATCAACAAGCCAGTCATAAAAGTTCAAGTAATTTTGGTCATACTCAGCCAAATTATTCTTTCAAAGATTAGCAATTAGATGAAGGAAGGATGTTAAATTATCTGAGGTGAAGCTGGCAGAGCTTTCATGATAAGTTCCACTTAAAAGCACCTGATCAGAGAACCACTGCTGACATGCTGGTGACAGAGCTCTAAGAAAGCAAAAGCTTTTGTGTTGTACAGTTAGGGCATCTTAGAAGATCTGTGCAAAAGAGAATCTTGGGAAAATGGAACACATGGATAGATATCTGAAAGAAATGAGTTTTTTTCTGATCCAGAAGTGACTCAATGATTCTTCAGCTGAAGTAATCATGGGTGTTTAACATGGTAGTTACATGCTGAAAAATCTTTCACAGTAATGTTCCTTTTAGGTCTCTGAACATGTGACTGAATTGTTTACAGAAGTCTGCTGAGAATTAGATTCTAACAATACGAAAATACCAGCAGAATTATTTACATTATATTCTAAAGTTTTCTTTAGCATTCATTTTGGATTAGAGAAAGATACCTGCTAAGCATGCCTATGGTTATTAGTGAGAGAAAAATGTTATTTGGTTTTTGTAGCAGTTGATTCCCAAAGTGTTTTCCCTTCAAACATATCTATTAAATAATAGCCTGGTGACTCCACTGATGACAAGACATTGCCTCTTCTCTCCACTCGAAATAGGGGAATTTTCTTAATTATTCTGAAAATAACTCCAAATTTTAAAAAATATCCAAATGGGATGTTTCTCTCTATCTTCCAGTAAAAATCCCAGCAAACCATATTCAGGATAACCCAGACAAAAACAGTATGGCACATGACAACTTCAGAGCCATTTTCTTAATCAAAAAACACAGTAAAATCTATAGCAAGGATCTGCATGTGATGCTCTTATTTTCTTCCCACTGATGAAACCCAACTTTTCGAGATAACTTTCACCTGTTAATCTTAGTTGCATACATGGGACAAAAAATATGTCAGGTAGGTTTCCACTGCATTACCCCAAGCTTGGAAAAGTCCTTGAATTACAATATGTGTTAGACATTGAATGTGTAAAAGGTCAGAATCATTAAGCAAAACACTCTGGTCTAGTTGAGGAAAAGTGATTCCAGGAGGTGCTCCTGGTCAGAAAAAATACCCCTCCATTTTTTTTAAGAAAGATTCCTATACACTCTGCTTTCTCAAATTGACTTCAACTTCCCTAATTCACAGAGTAATCAAGCCTTGGAACTGTTCCAACCGCCTTTAAAAGATTTTTGCTATCCATTTCATATCATGGAAACTCCCCAGCTAAAGGCAAAAGCCCTAATGAGTGTGGGTGCTTGCTATCTTTCAATTTTATAGATATTGAACCCAGAAGCATTGCATTTCTCTCATGCTGCATTCACTAGGCATTTGCAACTACGCATTGTGTCCCTGTTCACATCTTTCAACTGGTAATATAATCCTGAGCTGATGCTAAGCACTTGCATGCCTTTACCCACAGTGCAAAGTCAATTATTCTCATGGATTCTCACAGGGCACATATGCTCTATTACAGTTTTGTGAATTTACTTGCTCACATAAAGCTTAATACAGGAAGTTTTCTGTGTTAAAAAGTTGTGTATAAAATATCCCTGAAGAGTGTGGTTTTTAGTTGAGTAGGTGGGTGCTAGAACTTGATAGCTCTTGATGAATACCTGTTTAATGTCAGATGGCTTTTAAAGGTCCCCTCCAACCCAATTCATTCTAAGATTCCATGACTCTATGATATTGTCAGGAAGTTGGATCAAGATATAAGACACTATCACAAACACTTTGTCAAGACTGAATCAGAGCTGCTGCCAGTTAAGTGTCTGGATAGAGACAAAGCTTGTGCAAGGCACACACAGAATTCTGACCAGCAAGCACAGACCCTCACAGCAGCACCAAAGAAAAAATACAATTAACAAAACATTTGGCAGAACTACATTTTCTTAAAAACTGAAACACACCCAGAGCAAGGCTGGGAATCTAATTAAAATTTGCAATCAAATCCTACAAAAATTTAGAATGAATGGGAATTTTAGAAGTTTTCTTGTCCAGCCTCCAAGGTGCATATTCTAAGGTCCCAGTTTGCTGCAAGGCCAACCATGATGATTCAACTGCAGCATCAGGTCCTCAAGATTTGAAATGTCCAAGGATGCAATTTCCACAAGTTCTCTGGGCACCTATTCCAATATTTCACTACCTAAGCATGAAAAGCAAAATTCAAAATTTCATCTTTCCAAGCAGAGATTAAGGACTTATACTAGGTCATTTTGCAAGTAGTCCATAAATTTCTTATATGTGGTTTTATTCACAGAAGGCACTAATTTCATGGTAGAAGTCTGTGTCCACATTTTACTACAAAGTCCTCTTTTTTATATGAAAACATAACTTTTTCTACACTTATAAATTAGAAAGCATTTCTCATTATGAAAAGATTTCTTGGAGAAATAAACAGTGATATTGCTGTTCTATGAAATAGAAATAATATTTCTTTCAGTGGATCCTTAAAGAACTTTTGAGGTTATTTAAAAACCTTCACTGTGTCTGGAAAATAACTGCACTGTAATATTTGATGAAATTTTCTAGGACCCGTCTGAAACTTGAATTACGGTGCAAACAGTGAAAGGAATTCCTCCTAAATTGCAGAGTGCTTTTATAATGTTAATTATTCAACAAAATTATTACTGATTTGTTATCAGAAGATAACTTTTGTTAAACAGAAGAAAAAATCAGACACAGTGAATTCGGATTTCTTAAACTGTTTATGGCCTTTAAAAATGTGTGTATGCCTTTGACTATGACTAGCTAATGAATGGATTCCATTTTGCACTTAGAAATATCAACAATTAATTCTTAGATCTACACTAATGATTCTGTGTCTGTTACTTCAGAGATCAAATAAATAGTGGAAAGCTCCTCTGACAGTAATTAGGTTTATTTTTTTATATATTTATTTATTAATAAACAGCACATAAACTTTAGATACTCCTTAGCACATTTTTATTGCAAAGTGAGATATTTAAGTAATTTAATATTCAGCCATTATTTCTCCAACCTCCAAACTGCCTAGAGAAAATATTTATGCTAAAGAACTGCACATAATATGAGGAGAAACAGTTTCCTCACAATAACTATAATCCTTGCTTAGATTTACCAGCTGACACATGGAAATTATTTAAGGACTGAATTACTTCAGATTAGATCGCTAATTACAATTTGTGTAATTGCTTACAAAAATTCCAAGGTATTCAAAATTTTAAAGTATGTAAAACTCTACCAGCTATTTTTCTCTATATTCTTTGTCTCCCAAAGACATTTGTATCAATTGAAATCCAAGATTCTGTCTACAACTGAAATGATTTTGTGGATTTCAAATCCACCTTTTAGAAATCAGAATAAAACTATCTTTTCAGAGGACAATGAGGGCCAAAACATGTCTGACATTTGAGAGTTAGAATATTTATGAGTTCAGGCATTTAGCTTTGAGTATTTGGAATTGGAAAACATGATTTTGACTGGCTGATAGGCATAGAAGTAAAAAAAATCAATGCTTGCAATTCTTTTGTTACCATGACAACTATATAATTAGCAACAGTGAATTATATCATTGTACCACCAAGAAACATTTTAATTGGTAGGGCTGTTTTCAAATTATACACAAGTCATTAAGCAACAAGACAGTGGACAAGGGATTCCTACTGTTGATTCAGTACCTTAGAAGAGGTAATGAGACCTGACATAGTCAAAAAATCAAAACCTGCTGTTCAGATGCTCTCTGGGGATGACCATGCTGATAGAACTAATTGGAATGAAGGAAAAGCCTGAGCTCAAATGCTCTGTGCGCACATGGCAGCTGAGTGACCTGAAAGGGGAACAGTAAATGCTTGAGACACTGTCACAGAAAAGGCTTGTACTTGAGCACAAAAGTGGTGCCTGCCAAATAAGATTAGCAAATCATAGAATCATAGAATGGTTTGGGTTGGAAGGAACCTTAAATATCATCCAGTTCCAACCCCCTGCTATAGGCAGTGACACTTCCCACTAGACCAGGTTGCTCAAAGCCCCATCCAGCCTAGCCTGGAATAATTCCAGGGAATAAACAAAGGTAAGTTATGTCTAAATTCAGAACTGATTATTTATCTTAATTAAAGGATTTTCCAAAAAGAAATAAAACCATTGCTATTTGTTAGACAAAATTTTGTCACAGCCATCAGCCATAAAAGAAAACCCTTCAGCAATAAGATTTCATCTCTGTCATCTCCTATAGCCTCTCTTTTGTCAGGCTTGGCTTGGCACTACATATGATCTCTGTTCAGATCTGTATTTCCTACTTGTTCAACCTTTAGTTTCTGGAGGATTCACTGAATATCAGTACTGCTTTTCTATGGGAAATTAGGTGAGCATGACTTTATTTGATTTTGAGGATTAGAAAAGAAGAGGTTCAAAAGTTCATATGAAGTGAAACAAAAAAAAAAAAAAAAGGACAAGTTCTGAACATTCGGTGTAGTAATTTTTGTGTTTGTAAGTTTGTATACAGCAATAAGAAATCATAATCAAAAATTTACTAAAAATAAAAATCTGAGTATTTCCCTTTAAATAAAGTAATTATCAAATATTTAAATTTTATGTATCCAGTAAAAAAAGCACTTTTCAGCTATTTTCATCTAATGAAGCAAAAAATCAAAAAATTTGAAAATAGAAATATATGGCTTATAATTCTTAAAGCATAACCTGCAGTTTTCTATCTCTTGAAATAAATAAACTCTGTATAAAATAGTATCAAAATGTGCTTATTCTTGTCTATTTCTTGCTAGACAGACCTTAGAGCAAAGAATGAGAGCATACTTGGGATTGATTCTCTTAAAAGAAAATGAGAAATAGCATATAGAGGAAATGTATTATAAGAATTGATAATTTACATCTGTAGAAGAAACCACTTGTCTCTCCTTTACTGCAAGGGAGAGTTTCTGTATCAAGTTTGAGATAGCATAAAATACTGGTTTGACATAAAAGAAATAATTAAATTTTGCTTCACTAGAAAACTCTATTACAATTTTTTGCCTTGAGTGGAAGAGCCTAAAATTATGGAATTGAAATAGTTGAGTAAAACCAACACAAATTTAAGGGAAACTAGACTTATATTTGGTTATGTTAAAGGATTCTTTGTTAAGCAGTTAGTTCTGTTCCTTTATACTGCAGTGGTTCACTTCACAGTCTCTGTCCACTCTTTCCAGTAATCCGAAGCACCAATGACTTTGCATCCTGATTTTTGATACAGAAACATGAAGGGATGACAAAGAATTTAAGAGTTCTTTTACTCAATTTTACTCGCACTTTCACTGTGACAACCACCATGAAAGTTATGCTGTCTTTGAAAAAAATCTGGTAATAATTCTCATTTAAATATTGTTGGTGTGGTATTATCAGGCAGACTGCTCAGAACTTTGCTTAATCTTCTGGTAATAACACTTTGTTGGCCATAAAAAAAGTTATTTCAATTGGAGATATATATAAAAGGTATAAATCTTTGTATGCTCTTTTCAGCAGATCATCAACTTCTCTTTGTAAGGAGTACTCAGTGGAATGCTTTTTTGATCCCTGGAAGATGCTTCCGATACCATGAAAACCACCTTCCATTCTCCTTCTGACAGGATCTTGAACAAAAATGCATGCAAGGCCAGAGTAAAAACTCCTAATTAGTGTATCATTATATCCAAATTCAATAGGAGCAATCTACATGCGACAAACAGTCAATTGATGCTGAGTTTATTACCAGAGATGCAGAACTTAGTTTTAATTTTCTGTAGAAGAGGTGTCAGACACCTAGTGCTGTAAATTGTGAGGTAAATAAGAAATGCAGTCTTGCTGCAGAGAACATAAAGACTATCCTGGGCTGCTTTAGGCAAAATATTGCCAGCATCTGGAGGGAGGTGATCTTTCTGAACTGGAGCACTGTTGCCAGTTCTGAGCTTCTCAGTTCAAGAAAGGCATGGACATGCTGGATAAAGTCCAGAGAAAGGCCACAAGGATGATTAAGGGACTGGAGCATCTGACACACAAGGAAAGGCTCCATGAGTTGAGACTGTGCAGCCTGGAGAGGAGAAGGCTCAGGGGGATCTTGTTAATGTGCGTAAATACCTGGTGGGAGGGAATGAAGAAGGAGGAGCCAGGCTCTTTTCAGTGATTGCCAGGGACAAGACCAGAGATTATGGGTTTAAAATGAAACACAGGAGGGCCCTTTCTGAACATGAGGAAACACTTTTTTCCTGTGACAGGGACCAAGATCTAATACAGGTTGCCCAGAGAGATTGTAGAGTCTCCATCCTTAAAAACAGTAAAAATCCACCTGGACATGGTCCCAGGCAACTGGCTGCACTTGAGCAGGGGTCCTGCTGGAGTAGGGAGGTTTAGCAGGTGACCTCAGAGGTTGATTCCATCATTCAATCTTTCTGCGATTCTTTGATTCAGTGAAAGATTTGGCAAACTGTCTGGAAACCTTTAGTTAAGTAGGCATCTCAGTAATGAAGTAGAACTCCACTATCCAAAACTTAATTGTTTTATCCATGTTCTCTAATCTGATTCATGAGACAGAATAGTTTTCCTTTTCCTCCTAGTCTACTATTTACTATCTTCAGTACCTCTAGAAATACATGCATCATGCAATGAATAAAAAGGCCACACTAACCAAATCTCCTTTATGAGCATTTATCCAGGCAATTGCTATCTCCACAGTTTATCATAGTTTACTATGAAGTCATTCTGGCATAAGACTGCAAGAACATTTAATCAGTGTGGGATGTAAAATGTAATAGCTTGCTCACTCAACCATACTTTATTACATCTCCACTGTGTGGTTTGCAGTAGTTTCAATTTGTTTGAATAGCCAATTGAAATCTTTGGCTTTAACACCCAGGACAATTTCCATTTACTTCCAACAGGATGTCATCCCCCAAAATACAGTTAGATTTTTTAAAACTTATACTTCTGTGGTAGCCTTGCCCATTTTGATAAAACATGCTGGAGACAGCAAACAAAGGCTCTTTCATCTTTTCATCTTCCTCTTGCATACCTGATTAGGCAATGTCCTTGCTGGGTTGAAATAAATATATGTCCAATGTATTTTATTTGGGTTATTTAATCTGCTAGGGAGTGTGTCTTTTTCCTGTTTGCCTTTTTTTATTATTATTATTTATTTGGTTGGTTGGTTGTGTTTTGTTTCTGTGTTTCTAAGAACTCTGAGGAAGTAGGAGGAGGCACAGGAAATTCCTACTGGAGAGCTGAATAGGGGTGATATTATAAGGTTTTAATCTATGCAGTCTATGTACTTCTACATAAATTGTTTGTTGATGTACCAAGAACATCATATAGGCACATCTGAAAAAAATGAAATAAATGTAACAGTGGGGACACAAAAAATACAGGAAAATCTAAAGAGGATATGATTAAAATCAAAATTATCCAATCAATAATCATCCATCTTGTGAAGTTCTCCAATTGTTTTACACACTAAATATAGCATTTAGTGTGTGTAATGGTAATTTTTATCTCAGCATTGCATTAAAGAGCTGTATCTCCTCCATCACTGCCTCCTTATGCCAGTAAATTAAGTTATTCACATAGCCATGTGCCTTCTCTGAAAGACTAAGAACATTTTTCAAGCTGACAACATAATATTAGTTATAGTTAAGATTTATTCATTTGTTGTCTTATCTTTTTTTTAATTTCTAAAATGCTTTGTCAATATCAAACATTAATTCAGAGCACCATAGAGATAACAGAGGCTGAAGACTGACCATTCATAATTATGTCTGGGGACTGGAATGACTTCTGAGGAAAGATTATGCACTGAAAAATATTGTTTTTTATTTTAACCACTGGCATTTCAGTTCATTTAAAGCCATGAAAATAAAAAATCACTATTAATATAGATGCTAAAATATTTATTCATGTCTTCCACAGTATCTGGGATATAAATATGTAGCAATTTACAGCACTATTTTTTTGAGTGAATATAAATACATGTGGTGCTTTTTAGCAGTAAATTGTCACATTAATTTGGCCACTGTAAAATGATACCATATTATGTTATTCTTCCTCTCACCTCTTCTTCCATTACTCAACACCAAACATGTGACTCAAATATTCAAAAGCCAAAATCACAAGTATTCCTTTACAGTATCAGGGAAACAAAACAAGACAGATATAATCATATTCTAATAGTATTATTGGAACATTATAATACCCAGATTCACTTTAGTGTTGGGGTTTTTTTTCCTTATGGACTTTATATTCTACATATAGGAATAGAGAGCCCTAGTAGAACAGATATGGCCCTCTCAGGATCATTGATTCCCAGAAATCACCTTCCACAAGGCTCCCAATACAGTTTTATCATGTAACCAAATACCTACCTGCTCCTTAAACCCTTTTTTTTTTTTTTTTAATGTGAAAATACAAGGATAAGCAACACCACAGAATAATGGAATCTGTCAGGTTGGAAAAGACCACAGCGGATCATCTGGTCCAAGCTCCCTGCTCAAGCAGGGTCAGCCCAGAGAACACGATATAGGATTGTGTCCAGACAATCCTTGAGTATCTCCACAAAGGGAGACTCCACAGCCTCTTTGGGCAACCTGTTCCAATGGGTGGTCACAGGAATGGTAAAGAAGTTCTTCCTCATATCCAGGTGGAGCTTCCTTTTTATCCATTTCTGCCTTTTGCTTCTTGTCCTGTTGCTGGGCACCACGAACAGGAGCCTGGATCCCTCCTCTTGGCACCCTTCCTTCAGATACTTACAGACATTGATAAGGTACTGCCTAAATTGTCTCTTAAGACTGAGCAGATCCAGTTCCCTCAGCCTGTCCTCATAAGAGAAATGTTCTGTGGTAGTCTGTTATTTTACAGTTTGTTCTTCTGTAGTATGTTTTAATATTCCTTGTTATAAGTTTGTAATGGTTCAGTCTCTGTACCCCATTTAGCTTTCCTAATGGTTCAGTCCTGAGCTGCTCACCACAGTTTTACCCACCAAAATGTATGTCAATCCACCTGTCAGTCTCCCTGTATACCTCCCTTATTCCCTTGTCTTACCCCTGTCTGTCAAAGATAGCACACTCCTTTGGTTCTGGAGTGTTCCCTGTCTTTCATCCCTTCCTGGAAGCAGAATTGGATTGTAAGGTTTGCTCCCTCCCCATGTTGGCTTCAACTGGGGAGCCCGTACCTGCACACCTCCCCTAATGCCCTCCTATTGGCCAAAGGTTGTGTCCTCCCCGTGTTCCCCCCATCCCTATAAAAGTAGTCTGTTCAGGTTCAGATTTGTCACTTGCTCTACCCCACTTCAGGAACTAAAGCCTTGGAGATTCAGACAAGTGTCCCTCCCTTATTCTTCTGCCTCAGTTTCCTTGTGCCCTGTGCCTCTGCTGTGCTACCCATGCCACAGCAATCACCACCACCCGCAACAGTCTCAGCAGAGACTTGGGGGCGGCCACTTGTGTGTCTGCTCTCCAGCCACAGGCGGGACAGCAAGCCGGAGAGCCTCCATCCCATGGCCTCTGCGAGCCAGACTCAATTCTCCAGTCCCTTCATCATCTTTTCAGCCGTCCTTTGGACCTGCTTCAAGGGCCGCATGTCCCTTTCATCCTGAGGAGCCCAGATCTGGACACAGCTCTCCAGATGAGGCCTCACCAGGGCTGAGCAGAGGGGCAGGATCACCTCCCTCAACCTGCTGGCGATGCTTTTCCTAATGCACCCAGGATGTCATTGGCCTTCTTGGCCACCAGGACCCACTGCTGGCTCATGGGCAGCTTGTTGTCCACCAGGACCTCCAGGTCCTTCTCTGCAGAGCTGCTTCCCAGCAGGTCAGTCCCCAGCCTGTACTGGTGTATGGGATTATTCCTCCCCAGGAGCAGGGCACTGCATTTGCTTGTTTTGAGCTTCAGAATGTTCCTCTCTGTCCTCTCTTCATCCGGTCCTTCTGAGGGACTCTGGGCTGTCAACCTCTCCTCCCAGCTTTGTGTCAGACTTGCTGAGCAGGCACTCTGTGCCTTCATCCACGTCATTGGTAAGTTAAATAATACTGGGCCCAGTATTGAACCTTGGGTGATACCACTAATGACAGACCTCCAACCAGACGTTGTCCCACTGATTATGTCCCTCTTGGATCTGCCATTCATCCAGTTCTCAATCCACTTCATTGTCCATTCATACTGTCCATTCACCTAGTCCATACTTCTTGAGTTTGTTTATGAGGATGTTGTGACAGTGTTGAAAGCCTTGCTGAAATCAAGGTAGACAATATCCACTGCTCTCCCCTCATCCATCCAGGGAGTTGTTTCATCATAGAAGGCCATAAGGTTGGTCAAGCACAATTTACCTTTATTGAATCCATGCAGATTACTGCTGATCACGTTCATGTCAACCATGTGCATAGAGATTGCATCCAGAATGAGGCTTTCCATCAATTTCCAGGGATCAAGGTGAGGCTGACTGGCCTAGTTCCCTGGGTCCTTCTTCTTGCCCTGTTGAAGTCTAAGACAACATTTGCTTTATTCCAGTCCTCAATCACCTTGCCTGATCGCCACAACCTTTCAAAAATGATCATGAATAGCCTCACTATGGTGTCTGCCAACTCTCTCAGCACTCATGGATACATCCCATTAGGGCCTTGTGGATGTCAAGTTTGCCTGGGTGTTCTCTAATCCAATCCTCCTCGACCAAGGGAAGTCTCCATTCAACATTCCTTTTCCTTGGTCTTCTGGGTGAGAAATTCCTGAGGGCTGGTCTTGTCAGTGAAGACCAGTGCAAAGAAGAATTTCAGTAACTCTGCCTCTTCCATGTCCTCTGTTACCAGGGTCCTCCCTCCACTTAGCAATGGGCCCACATTTTCTTTGTTTTCCTTTTGCTACTGATATATTTGAAGAATACACAATGAAATGGGCTACTGAATGGGCTACTACACCAATAATTTCATTCTGCTCACAAATTTCAGTGTTGGAGGAGCAGTCCTTTTCTCAGTAACATTTTATACCTTCTGCTGTCCATAGTCGTTTGTCTCTGCCCTCACATGGCTCTTTAACGGATGCAATTTTTACAGTTCTTTGTGCTGGACTAAAAAAAAAATCCAAGAAATGTGAAAATAATAAAGCTCACTTTCTTTTTATTACAATTATCTACAATGTACAGGCATCGTTTTAATTTTGAAACCAAATTATCTCACATATAATTAAATTATACTTCCAAATTTTGTTTGCTTTTAGGATCACAGAATTTATTTTATGTTTAAAGCTGCTAGAGGACCTCTATTTATATTTAGGGTGCTTTTTGCACAGTTTACTCCCTTGTATTACTTCTGAAGAGATGACTGTCATCTCTTCATCTTATGAAATTTTAAGCCCCTATAAAACCATAATAGAGTTATGTTATTCATTGTTATCACTCTATTTCTAAAAAAACCAAAAAACTTGCTTTGAGGAAAATGTAGCTAAACATATTAATTTCTTCGGTCACTGTAACAAAGAATTCAATTTGCAAAATTATATACTCCGTCAGCCCACAGGAAAGTTGATTATACTTCAGTTCTTGTCTCTGAAGCCAATGACAAAGATGACTGATATGCCAGAGGTTCTTCTCCAGTTTTTGCAACAAACTACTGGCGTATATGGTTTCTCATGATACTTTGGAAATTATTTAATATACTTGTTCTTTACATTTTATTGCATCCCAATAACACAAGTAACAGGTAAATTAAAATAATTTTAAATTACAACCTCTCATTTTCAACCACTTAGAATTAATCTACTATATTTAATGCTGCAATCATATCTTTGACTATAACTTTATTCATTTTGCAATATTATCCTGGCAAATTAAAAGTTTCAACAGTTGCCAATCCAATGCTTTTGATGTGCAAAGTAATTTTTATTGATTTTTTACTTGTAGAGCACTATCAGTGTAGAGTTAATTTCCTTTAGACTGGAAAATTGCTGCTAATAATCTTAAGAAGATAAAACCTTCAGGAAATGAGCTAGAAATTAGTCTAGTGTGCATAAACCTACAGCATTGAACAGGGATGTGTTTGTGAAATTAAGTAGCCCTCTAGTTAGTAGAAAGAATCAATGTCTGGTTATGTCCCCTTCTCCTGGTCTTTATTTTTTCCCTCAGGATTTCAATCTCTGAGATTCTTCACAAGTAAAACTCTTTCTCTTTTACCTTATGTAGATATACTAAGCTCTGCAAATCTTTCATTGGAAGTCAGCTGTTTGGTTTTCCCAGTCATCCTACTGCTTTCTCTGAGATTCCCTTTCTGCTATATTCTTACGATTTTATTACATTACTGAGTTTAGGAATGAGTGAGGATTTCAGCTGAGGATGGCTCCATTTTTTATGTCACAGCTGTAGTTCAGTGGCTCCATTGCTCTAAAATAAACTTTGCAAAGGCAGTGATAATTGTTGATGGTTACTCTTGTTTCATACTGCTATCTGGTAGGAGAGTTTGTGTTATGCTTCAGCTGAAACATCTATTTCTGTTTTTTTTTTCAAAAACAAAGCTAAAAATGTCAGATAAATAGAATTTCTGAGAATTCCCTCACTATAGAGGGCTGTTAAAATTCTCATATTTTGTGTTAATATTTTTAATTTTTTTTTTTAATTACTAGCAGCTTCTTAAGCCTCACATATCCCCAGAAGAATGAGGTCCAGACATTTAAACCCTTTGCAAGCCTTTAAAATTCTGTATGGTAATTCCAGTGGGAATAAAGAGCTTTAGAGAATCTGTGGAATAGAAAATAATGGCTATCAAGGCCTACTAAGATATCTTTTCCTAAGCGTGTGGCTGACACACGCTGAACCTCTGCTTCTGCTCTGTGGGAATCCTTTACTGGTTCTGTAAGAACATGTTACAATCTGCTCAAAATAACTGGGAAAAAAAAAAAAAAAAAAAACAACTTGGCATATTTATTTATTTATCTGAGTAAAGCAATAGCAATACTTCAGTTTCCTAAAATAAATGGTATTATATTTGCACACTTAAGTAGTCATTGTACTTGTTTGATTATATGATTGACTGAATGTTATCAAATTGCCATTGTGGTCATTTGTTTGGAGACACGTGCAAAGCACCTACTACCCTGAAAACTACTATACTAATAAAAATCCCAAAATATGTATCAAGCTATATTACTATGCTCCAGAAATAGTCAGCACTGCAGTAATATAGGGAATACTAGTTTGATGAAATGTCCACAAGAACATTCTACATTTGATTCTACTAATTTACATTGCTGCTTCCCTGGTATGCTCCCTTAAGATAACTAATTTGAATAGTGGTATTGAATGACATTTACATCTAGACATGCTCATAGCAACAATGGGGAAAAGTGCTTTTGAGTGAGCTTATTGTCAAGAGGCTGATGTGATATTCCAAAGCCACTATCTGTATTTTATTAACTGAGGTTGTCAACTGAATCACAATTAAATGCTAAGACCTCTACACCTTTTTGCCCTCAAAATCTGTCAGTATTCTTCATTTAGACCAGAGCATTAAGAGCTAAATTCCTGCTGCTTTGGGGAACTTTATAAAAGGGATTAAAAATTCCCCTGTTATTGTTGTAACACAGGTGAATTGCTATCCTCAAAAATGACAGAGAAAGAATGATGTGATCAGGATGTGGATATATTTTCTTGATTATGACTGTGATAAAAGATACTGTTCACACAAAAGGGTTTTTTGTATTTGTTCTAGCTATAATTTCATTTTATTTGTTTACAATATCTCTTTATTTATTCAAAATATTCTAGTTGCCATGTCTTCTTCTGGATTAAATTTCACTGCTTTATTCCAGGTTTGTGCTAAAATGGAGACAGTGGTGATTATGAAATTCCCAATAATATATGAACAAAATACAAAATGCATTAACATGAAATACACTTATACAAACACAAAATAATAAATACTAATATGAAATGTTAGTTAGCATTAAAATGCTATTAATCTCTTGTATCAATAATTCCCTCCATACTAGATAGGACATTGAACTGGAACCGATACTTTTTAGGTCCTCCTGTACAATTTTAACGAAGAAAATAAGCAGTGAATTTTCCAGATATGTAATTTAGACATTTTGTATTTTCAATGTAAACCTCTGGGAATAGAGACTTGAGTGTCACTTGATGAATAACTACATTTGCAATGAAATTTTGAAGATACACAGCAGGAATTTCAAAAGAGAGGAGTAAGGTGCTTCTTGAAAATATGGGGTGTGAGATGACTAGAAGGCAGTCTTCACATGTGAAGATGCAATAGTCAGTATTTACCCACAATAAATCAGTCTTATTTTTCACTGATTATGAACTATATTAATTTTTCAATTGCTCTTCTTTGCACACTACCTGATACATGGCCTATGAAGTTAAGTAATGATATATACACTATAAAACTATAACATAGCATAATAAAGACCAAAGCTTGAATTATTGTATTCATATTCCCAATGCAAAATCAGATATTGTATTAGGCAGCACAGAATTAAAACACATAAGTGGTCTAAGAGCTCCTCTGTCAGAAAGCTATTTATTGTCCATGTTTCAATCATGATAACTAATAAATATGGGAATATTTGCCTTCCAGAGGGAATTAATACTCACCAAATTTTCAAAGTTCTACAAGCATTAGGACTGTCCTAGTCACTGAATTTTGCAGAAGTTGCAAACTCCTCTCATTTAGGTGTCTGCTTCCTTTAGCATCCCTCAAAAAACCTAGAACATATTTTCCATTTTGATTGCTTGGTTGCTGTCCGTTTGCATACAGACATATGATGTGGGAGATCATTTTACAAAATAGAGTTACTTGAATATATGGGAAAAAAATCATACAACTTTGGAACATTTTAAAGCACATTCAGACATCTCAAGCTGTCATTCCTGTGTCTCACATAGCTTTGTTTGCAGTTAGCAGAGTATCACTGATGTCCTTTGTTGTAAAATGCTGACTTAAGTGATGTTTGAGATGCTGTGTAATAGGAGTGTTTTCTTCCAACTTCCTATAGCCACAACTCCGTAGATCCCCAACAGCAATAACTCAGGTGAATACTGCAGAGGATCCCCTACAGATTCTATATTCAAATCCAATTATCAAGACTCAGCAGAGTTGAGGTATGTCCCCTGGGGAAAGGTAAAGAGCTGCATACCCTCCATTTAGGCACTGCAGATGCAGGTCTGTCATTTTCCTTTAAATTTCTTTACCTAATATTTAGATCTCCATGTCTGCTGCAGGCTGACCTCTACCACTAAGCCAGTACAGCTCAAGTGAACAGAATCACATATCTGAGACCTCACTCTGCTCAACTCAGCATAGCAACAGCTCTTCGTAGTGCCTTCACTTTACACTATAAACTCACTGAGAATAAAGAAGACAAACTAAAAAATAAATCATTTCAAAGCGCAACTCCTTTGTGTACTACATACAGCACAGAAAATGTTTATACTTTAAATTCAACTGAAAAAGGCGTAATAGATTCAAAAGATAAATCTCTTGATTTACAGTCATTTATTCCCACATTAGAGTATCACCAAAAAAGACAAAGGAGGAAGATGCTTTTATAATGAACTGGGCAGATAATGTAGTCATTTTCTCAAATAGTAAGTTTCGTCATTCCCCAAAGGGATATAATCATCAGTTTTTTTCGAATACTCTAGTTATTGCATACATGCAAATGAAAAGTATATTCTTCATTTAGATGCTTTGTGTCTCTTCAGATAATGACAGCATTGTGCAACCGACCCTATGAGATGGATAAAAAATTTAGTGCTATTTACCGTTGTTACCCAGGATTGCTCTCTTAGAAATAGTCCTGATTAGTTTATTCTGAGGTGGAATGAAAAATTACAAACCAAATATGTTTTCTGGAAGTGTATGCAAAATAAATTTGCATTATAATCTGTATAATATTTTATAATATTATATAATATTATGTATATTTTATTATATTGTATAATATTTTTATATTTCTATTATTAAAACCCAAAGTTTTTATCTTTCCAACATCTTTCAGACACCATAAGCTTTATGTGTCTACAGAACAACACTTTACAGAAGCTTTTCCTTTGTTTTTTTCCATGCATTTATTATAAGGCAGCTATGGCAATCTGATCTTCACAATTTAATTACTAATAATTTGTTATACAAGAGCTAGAACTAAAACAAGATGATTTTTCCTTCCATTCTTAAGCCACAGGTAGGAGTGGAGGAATGTGAAACAGGAACATTTTTCTTCAACACTTGCCATTTGAGCCAACTGGGCTTGAGTCATGGGAATAGTTTCCTCTATCAAAAACAGGAGTTCTACTCTTTGATCTTATACTCCATAAAATATTTGAACAGTCTCTGGCTTTTAGACATCTGTAAGCAAAGTCTCTGCTCATTACAGAAAGACTGGTAAATTCCATTTCCAGTTCTTTCCTGAAGTTTTTTCCTCTACCTATATCTGGCTTTCATTGAAAGAGGATGATTTTTATGTACATTTTTATTTGGTCTTCTGATAATGGGCACTAGATGTTTTCAGTGCTCATTACTGCTATACCATGGTTCACAATTGTAACATTTACAAACCCAAAAATGATCACAGATTTAATCTTCATCTCCTTTCCACTATAGGATTATATTCTATTTACATATTTGTCTAAGGTTATTGTGCAAAAACAATAAGGTGTATGACTCTGTTGCTATCAAAAAATAGGACTAGATTCTTCCAAACAGGTCTTTCCAACTAATGGATATAGACTTTCATCAAATAATAACTAGGATGTGAGACAGGGTAGACCAGTCAAATCAGTAATTTCTTTCAAAGGCCCATCATTGTATCACTGACTTTCAGATATTTGACTCTGTCCACTCATCTGGCTTCCCGGCAACTCCAGAATCTCCCATGTTACGTAAGACTTGTGTGAGTCCTTAGAAGATGGTCTTTTGGACCTAGCAGAACCTGTTGGGATGCTTCATGTAAGCCGAGGAATTTTGATGGACATTTCTCACCTAACAATTTTTGTTACAACTAATTTTTACCTATGTTCCAGCACAGGATAATGTTTTGTGCCCAAAACATGGACTTTGAGAGGACTATATATCATAGAGACTAGAATTTTTTGAACATACACTGGACTGGAAGAAACAGAAAATTGGGCAAATATTGATAATCCAAGCACCATTCCCAATTTTTGCTGTTTCCTTAGTGTGGAATTGGAACTTAAATCTTTAACTGGAGCTTTCTCCAGTCTTGTGAAGCACAAAACCTATTTCTGGGTCAAAAGCCTGAAACTTCTAAATACTCCCAGCTTCTGCACTCCTTGATTGACTGAACAGGAAGCATACAGAGCTAAGCAAAAAGATTCAGAAGCTGGAATCCAAACCAGAATATTTCAGAGCATTTTCTATGCAATAAAATTTCTTTTTCCACAGTCTTTTTTTCTAAATAATTATTTCTAATTGACTAGCACATCCCTTCAAATTCAACCACGTGCATAAATATTCTGCAGAATTTTGGAATCTCCCGCAGAGGAAAATTAATATTAATAACTTTGCGTTTCAGAGATATCTAGGATGTAGAAAATTACAACATCGTTGTGTGGCTAATCAATAAAGTGACTGCTTATTCCTAACTATGAGACAGTGGCAATTGGCACATTTAAGAAGATAGACAAATCTAAATCAGAGGTTTTTTCCGAGCTTAACAGAAATTTTTCCAGACAGTTCTTGAAATGAAAATTGGATGATGAGTTTTGTGTTTCACCTTGTGCTGCTAAAATGCAGTTTATATTGCTGAATTCATCTGCACCTTTTAATAGAAACACTTTTACTGTAGGTTTGAACTGTTACATCTGATTAGCTAAACAGCAAAGATAGATTAAAGGTTTCACGGAGACCTTTCCGTATCACCAAAGGTAATCAATATAAAGAACAGACCAAAATAGCATCCTGGCCTTCATTCAGCTCTTTAATTCATTAATTTCTTCCCCTAAATAATACCTACTGGCTAAATAGAGAAATAAAACAAGAACAGTGACAAAAAGGAACAGGCTGTGCATTCAGACAGCTTAAATACTAATAATTTTGGCTTTGTCAGGCTAGCACTAGAGACAAAAAATAAAGATAATAAATCTTAAACAGCAGGAGTCCAAGCAATTATGAGTAAAGAAGCTTTAATCTGAGAGATGTGCAAGATACACACATACTTTGGACTGTCTCCAATTCCTTCAATCATACATGTATACCTCTTTCTTAAACTTTTAATACACAGAGACAGAAAATATTCTTAGTAGACAGGGTTGAGTAAGAGATAAATTTGATTTCATGTTCAGTTTATACACACAAATGCACAAGAAATTATTGTCATAAACAGATGATGCTGTCATTGGATGTGAAATTGTTAAAATGAAAAGGTAAAGATCATTCAAATACAGAAGAAATTTGTCCATTACGTGTAGCTAAAGGAAACAGTACAGCATTTTGTCACCAGAAGTTAGTACCAGAATTCAAAACCAGTGCACTGAGATCAATAATCTTTCACCTTTGTCTGAAAAATATATGCACAAACATTCCCACACACATTTGTCTGAATTGACAAATCGGTCTGATATTTAACAAAGTAATAGAGACAGGGAAGTGAAGTATTAGTACTGCCTCAAGAAAAAAATAATTTGACTGTTAGTCCATTCATCACAGCAAGGTCCAAAAAACACTTTCCTAAAGTGTTAGGACTAAGCAGAAAGCAGCCTGCATCACACAGGCCAACATGTGCTGTTGGACCTCCAGCAGTGATATTGCAGGCCATCATTTCCAAAACTAAAATATAGAAAAATAAAAATGAAAAATATAGTTTATGAAATGCAGTTATGTGTCTCCCTTCTGAATTTCTGTTAGTGTAGGTATTGGCAATGGCTTTAAAAGCAGAGTTTTGTAAGCAAAAATCGTGTACACACCATAGTGCTTCACTTACTGCAATTTCAAGAAAGGGAAGAGGAGTCATTAGGCTGTTTTAAAGATACATTTAGGGTGAGAGTCATGTGTCCTAAGTTGTGGTAACTAAATTTTGGTTCTGTCTAGTCCTACAAAAGTAGCAGGTATAACTCACCTCCTGGCCAGTACCTATTTCTCTTGCTTGCCTATGAACTCAAGACTGCCTTAAAATTTGGCATTATTATTTCATTAATTTCTATAATGCATTGAAAGCTTTCTGGCTTGATCAACCTATTTTTAAAAACTCATTTTAGCAAAAAGATATAACAATGATAGTAGAAAAAAACACGGCCACTTAGAGAATGCTCAATCACAATTGACATATCTATATTTTTCAAAGCAGATATTCATCATCACTCTGCCACATTTTACAGGGAGTAGAAATCCTCCATCTTCATAAATGTCTTGCAAAATGGAAGCAGTGACTGATTTCCTAAAACCTCTGAGACAGAAGTGCTACTTATTTAAATAAAAGTAATAGGAAGCAATATATGAAGCATGTCCATCTGAAGAGTCATCCTTATATCATCTGTTTTCCTGGTAGCATGAATGTGATGCAGAAAAAGAGGGTTTTTTCATATTCCATTCACACAGTATAGATTGGTGTTTCAAACAGTTGTTAAACAATTGCTAAACTATGCAAGTGTTAAAATACCTTCTCTAGGGTTAAAATTACACCATTCTAATTTTCACATAATGCCGACTTAGTTATTTATTGGTCTTCCACCAGCTTTGCCACAAATACGTGCACAATTTCACTGCTAGATCAATGGGAGTCATGAGCTTATGAAGGATGTTATTTCCTCAGAACTGCATGTCAAATGGATCAACAATAAAAGGGAGCTCTGAGATCATATCTAACTATAACCATGTTGGCATTAAACTTAGCATGCCTTATTGCTGTTTGCATGTAGTCATTTTGTAAAATTAAATAAATTTCTAATGAATATATTTCTAGTCTCAAAGATTTTTTTTCTAAGTAAAAACACAAGTTTTCATTTTGTCTTTTCAGTAATATGCTCACTTATTTCTCTTTCTGCCAGCACTGTATTTCCACCACCTTTCATCTTTTAGCTTTTACAGATGTATCACTCTGTGCTTAGACCTACTGATCTTTATTGTTTTCCCCTCTAAAAACAGATAAAACTCATTCTTTTTTTCGCAGTGTGCACTATACTTCCAGTACAGGCATGCCTAACATGCACCAGATTTGACTTTCTGGCTGTTGGTGTCAAAGTAGCCACATACATCTTCCTTGCCTCTTACCTAGAGACAGTAAACAAAATAATTCAGTCTTATCATACCTTTCAGAGAAGTAATACAAATTTATAAAGAATGATTTTTTTTTTTCCTGTTGATGCCGTAATTCTATTTTCATGGTGGGCATATAAAGAACTTGTACCTAAAAAGTATTTAGGCTGTTTTTCTGAGACCATTTGATCTTTTTGCCCTTGAGCTATCTGTAACTTCTGACTTAGAAAAATGTGAAAAGAGACAGAACTGTCTTCTTACATTAATGCTCCTGTACCTGGAATCCATAACCAAGTTCAGGTAGAATTATGAGGTCTTCTTTTGTCATTTAAAGGTTGTGTTTCTACATGAATCTTTCATTATCCCCTACAACAGTAAAAGTTAGTAAAAGAATATTTTCCAAGTATAAAAAAAAAAAAAAAGCCTGGTTTTCTACCAGGCTTTTTTTTAATATTGGTTGATCTCCTCTTTTGGTACATGTGTTCTGTTGGTAGAGTCTTGGTAGATCTCCTCTGCTGTCAAAATTAATGCATTTCTTCTGACTGTGTACATATGAAAAGCCCAAGGATTCTGAAAGAATCACAAGAAATTAATTAGTAATAAAAAAATTAAATCCACCCTCATAATGATTATTCTGCCCAACTTGTCTAGCTTTGTTAAATTAGTTGTCTTTCTTCAGGAAAATAAAGGTCAGACCCAACAGAATTTTATTTTGATTATTAGTTGGCTGTTCTCATTAAGAAAGCTGCTTCACTCCAACTAAAACAAAACATTAACAAAACTCGAATGAACTCAAAAAGTTATTTCCTTAAGAGACTTAAGCACACAGTGTTCTGGATGATGTCATTTCTAAAGCACTTAGAATTTCCTGTTAGGGCACATTCTGAAACAAAGTGAAGGAAAACCTGTGCCGCCCCCTGACAATATTAGACTTGGAGAGAAAGAAATACTTTGGTTGATAGTGAATGATGGGGAATTGGGATTTTGGCTTTTTGGGGTTTTTTTGTAATTTAACTATTTTTTAAAACTTAAAAATATTTTTTTAAGATCTGAAAATTGAAACAATTTTGTTTAGCTATCAGAGATGTAAAAGCTTTACATGTCTGCAAAAGAGTGGGCTCTAGTTGCCAGAGCTTAGATTCCCAAATGAAAGAAAGAAATTGAAATATTGGATCATTACTGAAGACAGTTGCACAATTGTATTAAACTAACATCAATTTTGCATTTTCTATTTACAGATATCTTAACACTTTGTCTTGCAACTTGAAATCTATTTCTAGAAAATGGAAACAAAATACAAAATTGTGTATGCAAAAAACAAAAGCACCAACATATTCAATATTCCCCATCTGCATAACATTCTCCAAGAAGCAGCCAGAAACCCCAAAGGCATGATAGGCCGCTTTATCATGGGGAATGCTGTAAAAAGCTGTGTTTATATGCACTTCAATCGACAAACATTTTCTTAATGCTTTGAAATTTCTCACATAGCTGTAAGAAATGTCTCAACAGGGAATTTTACAAAACATTCTTGATAACTACCTCATATCAGGCAACTACTTATAGGTAATATTTTATAATAACATACTAGAGATTTGGATTTACATTCCTCATGTGGGCTCATTTTATGGGATAGATGGTGACAAGGGAAGCTATAGAAGAAAAACTGTGACTAGATTGCCTGATAGAGTGTGGTCTCATTGAGGTTTTTCAGTAGCTGAGAGAAAAACGTCAAACACCCTACTGTAATAAAACCTCAGTCATTTTCTTGTGTCTCTTTAGAGATGTCTTCTTTAAAAGTTACACATTTTTGTAAGTCTCCTGTCTGTGTCATAGCTTGATATGTTCTTCCCACCACAAGGCAAAACACACCTGCTGATCCCACATGATTGTGAAATTGTACAGTCATCCCTCACACCCCGGTAATTCCTCTCTGTTTTCAATTGGAGACATGAAACCCTTCAGATGTATTTGCAGAGATTTTTGAAGACAAATGATGGATTATCTATACACTGGACACATTTATTAGGCCTTCTGATGCCATGCAAAGAATACCTTCCCACCATACCATACCACCATTATTCAGCTCTGCTTAGTGCTCTAACACTCTTTTAATAACTGTATTTACTTTTAGATTTGTGCTGCATTGGTAGTAAAGGCCAGTTAATTACACACCTTTTTTTTTCCTAGTTGTCCACAAGAGCCTAAATTGTGACTCCCTTCTCCAAATACTGTTCAGAGTACCTGTCATCCAGTTGCAAAATTTCCACCAGCCCTCACCAGTAGGAGTGTTTGAAATAGTAACTGATTGGCTGCAGCAGGAGCGAAGGGGATAATTTTGTGTGTCTCTCTGAGATTACAAAGTACAAATAAGAATTTCAGCTTTACTGCAGCTGTGCAAAGCTACACATTGCATCTCAATTAAAGGATAACTGGGTTCTCTTAGTGGGAAAATAAAACAAAATCATGAGGGAAAATATGAAAGTAGACTTTGTTGTCTTGGGCACAATCTGAAATAAAATTTGTGGGTTTTTAAAAGTTATGGCATGTTTTTTGAAGAATTTATGTACACAGAAATTATCACTGAAATACAACATTTATGTAAAATAACTGACCTCATAAAAATATTTATACATATATTGCTAAAATATTTTACCTGTAGAATCTCTAATTTTTGTTTTAGGTTCTGAGTTTAAGATTATTTTCTATATCAAAAACTAAGGGGGAAAAAGTGGTTAAAGCAAAGAGGGGGAAAGCTTTTTATGGGGGAAAATTGTTTTCTTCAGCTTTCTTAATGCGACAAAAGAAAAAAGAAGACTTTTTTTTCACAGATGGTTTATTAATAATCCTTTTGAATCTGCCTTGGAGTAGAGTTCTATTCTCCAAAATCACTGGAAAGTCTCTGCATAATGTTAACCTCCCATTGCTTAGCTATTTTTAAAAAAAGCTTTCTGAAAAAGATACAGGGATGACCATCTGTTTTACAAGAATGTTTAGCACAGGAACAGTAAAAAAATACATTGACAGTAAGCATTGATATATATAACTCAGCAACTGAAAAATACCTGTGATATGGAGGTATCACTCTCAAAATCATTATAATAGATAATTTCAATGTTAAGACTTTCTGGACAAGAAAGTCTCTCCTGAGCCCCACTGAATTCTGCTAAGGAAGCTCTTGTTTGTTTCATTTTGTTAGTTCAATCTAAAAGATTGTTCAGATGTTTTTTCCATTAAAAAGTTTCTTTCTAGTGTACAGAATACTGCTGCTAAAGACTTGTTTCTAAAGTGTTTCCTACCATTCCCCAGATTCTTTTCAAAATCTAATAATATTGCCTAACATAATGCTTGTCATCTTTTCTTGAAGTTTTACACTTGTTTATTTGAGTGAAGCCAACAACTGAAAAACTGCAAGGATGGAGACTGCAAAGCCTTTCTTGGCTACCTGTGACAGTGCTCGCTCACCCTTACAGTGAAAAAGTGTTTCTGTGTGTTCAGAGGTAGCTTCCTGCTTTTCTTGTAATACCCATTGCCTCTGGTTCTGTCATTGGGCACCCCTGAAAAGATTCTGGTTCCCTCTTCTTGCACCATCTCTTCAGATATTTATACATATATATATATATATATATATATATATATATATATATATATATATATATATATATATATATATAAATGTGCTCAAACAGGCTCCCATGGCTAAGGAATCCAAAACTCTATTGCCAACACTTGCTCCACAGCACAGCAGTTGTTGATCTACAGTGTCACTGCCTCCCTCCTCTTTTCCCTCACCTGATGACTGAGGGGAACACCACCTGACTGAGGGGAACACCACCTGCACCCCTATTCCCAGGACTGTCACTCCTTAGCACCAACTGAATAATTATTGACCCTCCCTAATCAGGGGGAGACTGAAGCAAAGACTTCATGTACCATCGGTCAAGTTTAGCTGATATTCGTGTTAGAAGCTGCTAGAGCTTCCTGATATCCACACTTACTGAGATTCCATATAGGGCAGGCAAATCTACAGGCAGAAAAATACAAGGAAAAAACTGTTCCAAACTGTCTAAAAAAAGCCTGAATTTGAGTTAGTTCTAGGTAAGTCTCTATTAGTGGAAGTAAGGAAGAGCAATTACCACTTTTATATGAACAGAATTCTTAAACCACAAAAAACTGTTTCCATGGGAAAATATTTTAGTTTATGGCATCTCTGAGGAAAAGATTTTGTTTTGCTCAAAAGTCGTTTTAAATTATTTAGAATTTTTTTTTGTGCTTGTCTAATACTTAGATAATCGTCCCAAGTTCTTACACTGAGCTCTCATTTGAAGCCACTGAAATGGCTTTATAGCTATGTAAATATAATGGAAGCAGACTGGGACATGCTTTCAATGTCAATCTCTTCCAGCCATACTCTGAGTAGAATTTCGTATTTCTTTTGTAATGCAAGTATAAAAAAACTCTATGTCTGATTTCACAGAGTAGCGTTAAGTTACATTTGGAAAAGATGCAGTAAAATCATGTTATTAGCTTCTGGGACAATTTTGAAGGGTCTCTTTCTCTACTGCCAGCAAAATATTTATATATTTTGTTAAAAAATTTCATTATCAAAAGCATTCTTTCACATTTTATATGATGCCTGGTCCAGTCCAATCTTCTTCATTTATGTCCCCATTGCAGAATTCAAGTGTGTCTTTGACAGTCACCACAGTATTACTGCACCTGAAGGGGTGGTGAAGGTAAAGAGATTTCTTGTGCTTTTAGGTAGGAGTCAGAAAAGACCAAGAGTTAGAGAGTGTGAGCTGCCAGAAGAGAAACAGCAGCACTGGCAAGATTTCTCAGTGATTCATTCCTGCACTCTCGTGGCAGTTTTCCAGGCAGTATTTTAATTTAACTTCTCTAGGTGAAGTTTGGCTCAGTGCAGGTGAAAGGCACTGCTGAGGCTTCATAAGAACCTATTCTTCTTTTGTTCTGTGCTCTCTGTGCCAGCTGAAAGGGGTAGTTTTCTCTCCACAGTGAATGATGAACAGTAATGCTTTCCATATTCTGTTGAGTGACTTAAAAACTCAGACTGAGGTACCACATTATGTGCTTCCATCCTACATACCACAATTTTTCTAAGTGACCTTTCCCTAGCAAAAAAAAAAAAAAAAAAAAAAAAGGTAGAAAAGCATCTACAAGTGGCACACTTTTTTTTGAGGGGAGATGAAGTGAAGCAAATTTGTGACAAGGGGAATATGTGACCCATAATTAGAACAATTAAGAAGTGTAAATCTTGGTATAAAATGACAGAACTGCAGAAATCTCAGAGATTCGTTGTCAATTTCTTCAGTCAGGTTCAAACACCTAAATGAAAACAAGAACTAACAGCAATATTTTAGAAGGCTTGATATAAATAAAATTAAAGGACTGAGTTGGTATGCTAGTGCCCCTGTTGACAGTGCTTGTCTGGCACATATACAGATGAATAGATTAAAAAAAAACAAACAAACAAACAAACTGTGTTGTTAACCCCTCATTACTTCACAGCTTAAGGAGGAGCCAGACCCTCATCAGAGCATCACATAACATATAATGAAGTCTTACTGGTGTAAAAAATATATTTTGGAGCTAGTCATTGAAGAAAACAGCAGATAGAGAACTGAAGAAAATTCCAGGCCAAATTATTTACAGCAGTTAATAAAAAGGTTTTTTTTAAATGATGTTATCGAAGATTTCTTGGAAGAGTAGTAAAAGAGAACAGTGTATATGACTTGTGTGTGATCAAGATTTTTTTTCATAATGACCCTGAATAGCCTTCCAAGGGTAATAGCTGGATTTAGATTTGATTGTATAAACAAAATCCACTGAGGCTAGAGTTGAGAGAAAAATCAATTGGAAAACAATTAAAATTGTAAAGATATTCTGGATATGTATAGGGATAAAAACAAGGAGGGAGGGAGGGAAGGAAAGAAGTTGCAGAAGTTGCGGAAGGAAGGAAGTTGCGGAAGGAAGGAAGGAAGTTGCGGAAGGAAGGAAGGAAGTTGCGGAAGGAAGGAAGTTGCGGAAGGAAGTTGCGGAAGGAAGGAAGGAAGGAAGTTGCGGAAGGAAGTTGCGGAAGGAAGTTGCGGAAGGAAGTTGCGGAAGTTGCGGAAGTTGCGGAAGTTGCGGAAGTTGCGGAAGTTGCGGAAGTTGCGGAAGTTGCGGAAGTTGCGGAAGTTGCGGAAGGAAGGAAGGAAGGAAGGAAGGAAGGAAGGAAGGAAGGAAGGAAGGAAGGAAGGAAGGAAGGAAGGAAGGAAGGAAGCTTTAGAAACTAGAAGATTCTAGACTGAAAGTAAGCTTTGTCTAATTTTCTAAAAAATCTCTGGCTCCTATGATAGGCCCAGACTATGCTGAGATATCCCTCTCATGCTATTAAAATGCTCCACAATAGTTCCAATTTGTGCAAGATGAGAGTTTTATTTGCATTTTCAGATAGTCTATTCTCATGTTCTAAAATATTTGTATTTTGCCAATTACTATTTGATGCTCACATCATAGCGATCTATGCTACAAAACATTGATTTGAGCTGACAAGAAATACCATTAAGTGGTAGAGGTAGAGAAAATAAAACAATCTGCTAATAGAAAATATGTGTTTCTCATGCATAATGTTAATTATCTTCAGCTTTGTTTGTTGCACAGATTTGCCAGTCACACTATAAGCCAAAGTTCTAATTCATCACATAATAGGACCATGTACTTACTACTTTATAAGCGCCTGTACAGAATTATCAGGCATTAGAAAGAAGAATCACATAGACTAAAAGAGATGAAGCATGTAGAATGAAGCACTTTAATTTAGGCCAGAAATATGCATTCCTTTTCTAGTTATGTTCTGTGTAATATTTCAATTATTGAAAAGAAAACAGCATTTAGATTAAGTTTTCAAGTGAAATGAGACATAAAGTAAAATATTGCCTTTTCTGCATCTTACACGTAAGTTCAGTGTCATGATTGCATAATTTTTTCCTGACTCTCATTTAGAAGCTGGAAATCTGCAAAATTACATGGAAAAGCAGGACCCTGGTACTTTTCTGCACAGAGAAGACCAAAAGGGTTTTTATATGTATAAAGTGTAACAGGAGGTCCCTGAGAGCCTCCCTTCCCTGCTACATGAACACACATTTTGTGTTCACGTGGCAGAGCTGAGAGACAGGACGAGGATAATCAGAAGTTTTCTCCTGTAGCTGGCTAAGACAAAGCAGACACTTCTAGCCCTTTTCACAGAACTTTATAATCTTCTTAACATCAATTACAAAGGATGCCACAAATGACAAGTAGGTGAGATGTTAAGAATCACCAACACCTCTCTCTGAAGTACAGCCCAGAGACATCAGAAATGCATTCAAGGTCCTTGTAAAGCCCCATCAAGAATACGTCATGTTTTGGCCACTGACAGATGCAGAAATCAGTCAAATATCAAGATTGGGACTGTCTGATGGCTCAGGTTCATTTGAATATTCCTAGTCTGTTTCAGATGCCTCTGCTGTGAATGAACAAATTGTCCATTCCAGTACTCACTATCTTAACAAGAAAAAAAAAAATTAAATTTTGTGTATAACAAGAGGATTCTTTACTGCTTAACATCATCTGGCAATGCAGAGCAATGCTGCTGTTCCGTGTACAGGTTACAAGGCTGAAAATGCTTTTTCCAAGTACAAAACAACAAACAGCCTAACTGTACCAGCTAGTTACACAGGGCATTGTAAGGATTGTTGTAAGATTATAAGATTAGCAAAACACCTCATGAATTAAATCTCTTATTTCAATATATGGACATGTATTTCTCTTTAGTGGCTCTACAAATTATGACAAGGTATTCTGAAGCATAAACATCTGACTAACTGTAATTATTCTAAGTTTTTCTTTCCCTTTCTGGTTGTTTACACATTTTCCCAGTCTTCCTGCGCTCTGTGAGTTCTTAACAATAATCACCAGGCACAAATCTGAAGACTTGTTCGACCAATTGTCCTCCATGATAGTCTAAATAATTTAAAAATGCCTAACCGACTGAAATAGTCTCAGATAATCTCACATTTTTATTCCTGTATCAGGGATTTTGTTTCTAACATTACAGGGGGTTTTGTTTCTTTCTCTCTCAAATATAATGCTGGCTTTGATTGGAGAAAACTATTTTTCACGTCAGGTTTTGGGAACAAAAAAAAACAAACCTACAAACAAAAAGCACCCCCAGAAACAAAACAAACAAAAAACATAAAACAATCAAAACCCTATTGGAAAATGCAGTGATAGTCAATTAAATAAACTCATAATGTTTATGGAAGCATTTGTGCATATCTGGAGCATTTTTTCACCATGATAGCTGCCAGCACAGAATGTTATGTCTTGCATTATTTCTCCACAATTACCATTCCTTTCCAGGACAATTATATCAAAATACCTGATGTCTGCTACTATTCTGAACACAATTTTAATGTGATTGTCTCCTTTTATGACAGTGGTGTTTCAGAAACACACCTTGGGGTTTTTTTTTTTTTGTTTATTTTTCCACATAAATTTGTTGTTTAGGGAAGGTATAGATGTTAGACAGTTTTCTTCTCTGCAATAGACCTGAGTAGCAAGACATAGAACCCACAGGGCGCTGGTACTCCTTCCACACATTCTCCTTTCAGAGTTGTAAATGCTGTGCTCTGGTTTTGTTAACTAGAATGAAAAATGATAACCAAAAAATATGTTTCAAGACTCAGAAGAAGAGGTGGCTTTGCAACTTTTGTTGAAGAAATAAAAAAAGAGCAATTCCACATCCTCGCAGCCAGGAATGAGATTTGGGGTTATTTTTGTATTTCTTGTTTTCTTAGACTTAAAATTGAGTCATCTTAACTGGGATTTGTATTTTGTATGCTGCTCAGGAGGCTTTGTTGCTGGATTCAATAAATCAGAACTGTCACAAAGGAGTTTAAGCATTACTGCCCTACACAACTACATTTGTGCTATTTTATCACAGCTGGCAGTCAATCAATGGTTCTTATAAGACATTTTGGTCATTACATTGAAAGATTAAAGTGAAAGAATGTATTTTCTAATCCATTTGTATGTTTGAGCATCTTCACTCCAGGGTATCAAATCAAATTAAAGGGAATATAAAACAGATGTCTTTTGCATGCAATGATCTGTGTGACAAGCCAACTGGTCTATAGAATCATGGTACTGATTACTCCCTTTCATTATTGCATACTCCTTTGTGCATTTTCTGAAATGAATTCCCAGCTGGATAAAAAATACTGATTTTTAAAATTTTGATTCAGGATGTTAACAGCAATTTGTTAGCTACAGAATTTATGTGAAGAAGCCTGTAAGGACTTATGTTAAGACATTGTTACAGAGCTCAAAGATCATGAAATCAGAGGTCCCAAAATGAAAAATAAGATCTAAACAATAAAAACTGAAGTCTTTCTTGCCATCTAATCACTGCAAGGCCAACCAAATCAATCATTCTGCTGAAGGCAGGTATACCCAAGTATGGAGATATTGGGAAGCATTTTTTAAGCTTCTTCTTAAAGACTCTCAGTACAAGACATGCTACAGTTTCCTCACATGAGCTGTAGTTGTGCTTTAGTCACTAGCATCAGATAATTAGCTCTGCACCTTGGATTAACTTCCTTTTCTTCGGTGTGATTAAGATACCTTAGAAAACCAAGCATTCAGTTTTCATGCACCTAAAGAGCATTATTAGACCATCATCAGACCATCATTATTTAATTTCCTCTTCCTTCTGCTTAAGTGTCAGTTGGTTCATTCTCCATGGGTTATTTCTGTGCCATATGCCAAGCTCCAATAGGTCAAAGAAAACTTTTACTTAAAGTAGCAATCACTTTGAACAATCTGAATTTCTACATCTCCAGATAAAAATCAAGGCTTCTAAAAGGCTGTCTTTTTGTTTGTATAATAATCCTATGTAATTCTTGTAGAGCAACCTGACAGCAGCCCACAGGCACCTGCTGACAGATTACAGGTTTGTTCTGTATGTCATGAACTTAATGAAAAAAACCCACATTAATCCTTTGAGAAAGATACGCAGTATACTTTAATACTTTGGCCCCTTTGGAGATAACATTTCAGTAAATGTCCAACTCTATCAACCAAGTCCTTCAAATTTGTAGAAGTGTTTCCAGATGGAAATTCTCTTTACAGTTTACAAGCTATTCATTCTTGGTTTGGATCTCATGGGGCCTCTATGGCATTAGCACGTCTCAGCTACAGTTACAAGCATCCAAAATAGTGTGATAAAAATCATACTTTCCCCTCCTGAAATACTCCAGTTGACACGAAGGGCACAACGTCACTGAAGCTTAGCTCCAGAATTCAGAAAGCATTGTATTGAGTAATTAGATTTATAACAAAACCTGCAGTATGTTTTGAAATTAAAGGAAACTGATGAATCTAAGAAAAGCACATCTCTCTCTCCATTTCTTTGTTACAAATCCTGCATTTCAGCTGTTCCTTTGGTTTCAGACACTGCGAGTCTACAGTGTGGTGTTGAAATTCCCTTCACAAAGTCAATAAACAACAATTTATGTTCTCAAGAAATGTGAGCATTTATCTGAATAGATAAATTAATCCCTGATACTGCAATCTGAGATAAAATGAGATGGATACATAAAACCTTTTGGATGCATTTTATTGGCTTACTGATTTTCTTGTAAATATATCAGACTTTTTTTTGGTCTGAGATATTTTCAGTTGAGTGTACTTGAACTAAGAACATCAGGAGAAAATTAATCATAATATAAGTTTTACCTAGTAAACAGAATACCTTTGAGGCTACAGCCCTAGTACATTCAGATAAAAATCCAAAACCACAATTCATCATTTATTTAATTAGTTTCAGATGATAAAAACTTTTTTCTTGCTGCAAAATTTTTTCTTCTACAAGCACATTAAGATGAAATTGTTGGCCAATAAATACTGACAGCTTTTCTCTAGCTGTTTCAGTAAGGTTTGCTGAAACCATGCCATGGCTACTTTCAGCTGAGGACACTGGCAGACTCAAGAAGGAAGTCTGGAGTTTGGTTTTGCCCTTTCTTTTTTATCTCAAAAATGTTCTGGTTCTAAAGGAAGTCAATCTCCAGAATAGTTGCTTCAAGTATGCAGATATTTTTATGAACATTATGTTAGCTCTAGGTTTTTTTAGAGGTTTTTAAAGAAAAAAATGACAATTGTTGTAGAAAGTTATTCCCACCACAGCAAGACTGAACTTCATTTCAGGTTGGCAAGCATTTAGGATCAGTAATATCAAAATATTCTAAACCAAATACTCTGATTTGAAATCCAGATATATTTTAGGTATACATGTTTCATTACATTGCACTGAGATATAAGATTACTTAACATTATTTTGTGGAAGACTAGAACTCCACCTTACCTTTTTATCATTTTCCTGAGTGAAAGCCAAACAGAGCATTTCCACCAGGCAGATCGTGAATCAGAATAAATGATACCCCCTGAAACAATACATTTTCATCTTGGTGAAATTAACTCAGAGTATTCCAAAGGTCCTTTATTTTGGTAGCAGCTATCAATTTACCTTAATTAACACAATCTGTCCAGACTGATTATCAGTCCCATGTATATAGAAATCATTCCTAGTAACTAGTATATAAATAGATAATCTTTCTTTGTTCTACAACATTTTTTTTTCAATTAACAAAATAGTTTGATAGATTTTCAACATTTGTGCAAATCCTTTTGGTAGCAATTTTGGTTAAAATCTTGCATTTCTAATAGAGTTTTATGCCGTCTCTAATCACCCTATTGGGTTTTTGTCTTCCCCATAAGTAATCCTTGACGAAGGATAAAATTTTTTCTACTAACTTCATTTTAAAAACACTTTTTCAAATATGCTTAATTGTACTTAATTCAGCTTGAACTTTATCAGTGAGTTTTAAAATTGTATGCAGTTATACATATGAAATTTTAAGTGACTTTTCCAATTTATTAATTAAAACAGAGTTGGAGGGGTTTTTTTTATTCATTTCACTATTCGAGCCAGTGTGACATGTAACTAAGAGCAGACTTTATTGAGTTGTGGTTTTTTATTTACAGAATCTTGTCCTACAACCATCTTAATTTCCTGAATACCATGAAATTTGTAATTTTTACTGCATTCATAGTGAAGACTGTTCACACTGCTTGCATCGTACCAACAGATCCATTGAACTGTTGCATTTTAATAAAAGTTGTTTATGAAGACTCCTGTATAAATTAAAATCACTAAAGCCTTTTGAAGTCTTGCTAATTCTTTCTATTAAGGTGCATTGCACTTCTGGTCAAACTCTAACCTTTCTGCAACTGCTGCTGCTCAGGTTTCATGAAAGCTTCTGGTCCTCCAGAGGTTTCTGAAAAGTGCTCTTGGCAAGTAGTTGAATCCTCCTTTCTGAACCCATATACAATGGATAAGGGAATAAAATAAAATTGAATAAGTGCCATTAGCTGCCAATGTTGGAGTAGTTGGGTTTGGTTTGGGAGTTTATTCTGTTTCTTTTTTTTTTTTCTATAAGAACTTGAAAGGAATTGAAGATTTACTCCTCTATAAGTGATCATCAGATCTTCTGCTGTTTCAGTCAGAAAGATTTTCGATTCTTCTCTGGAAACTTTGCAGTCAGATCACTAGTGATGTCAGTGAACCAACAGGAAAGAAATGGAGAAAAATTTTCATAATGCAGATCCCAAAGAACTTACCAATATACACCCACGTGAAGTATCTTGATGTTAACTTATTGCAATAGTTAACCAAGTTTGTAGTATTTAATAAACAGATGAAATAGTAGAAGTATATTGAGCTTTTTTCCTGCTTCAGAAGAAAGCTGAAGATCTGGGACATCTTTCAGTCACATTCATGTGTTGGTGGTAGAGATTGAGAGCACTGTGAAATACCATCCTGGACAGGATGACAGAGGATAAGGTAAATCAAAGAGACCTTCAGTAGAAAACAGCCATTGACATAAATATCGGGCCTCAGGTAACTCATCAATCATAACTCTAGAAAAAATTGGAAGGCAGAAGAGAAGTATGGGAATACAGGAAAATTCCAAGCAGAAACAGTGTGGCTTGAGTCTGAAGGGCAGATACCCAGATTGCTTGGGATTGCCAGGAGCTTATAGACTAGCTTGCTGTTGCATGTCTTGGAGGAAGCAGGGTCTAAGGGGAAGAGCAAGTGAATGATTTACACTGATGTTAGAGTGGCAGGGTGTTGCAAAGATAAAAAGGAGAAGTTAGATCAGAACTGGAAGGAGATAGGGCTGAATATGAAACGCCAGAACATTGTGTCGTGCAGTACCTTCTTCTGCCAATTCTTTGTACTGTATTTGTCCTCTCTTTTGTTGACACAATGAAGGAATTTCTTCATACTTCACCTGACAGTTGTTTTAGGCCAGTGCCTGTGCCACACTGTGTCCTGAAGGAGACACAGCAGGCAAGAAGAAGCTGAATCAATACTTCCATATCTCTTTGCCGAATTTGTCCCAGTAGTTGCACTCTCAAACAAAAGTTTGCATATTTGAAGTGTTCATCTAAAAGGGAAGCATTTTGTCTCTGTCATATTTGAAATGTGTTTTAACACACTGAAAAGACCAAAATGGTTTTCTTTAAACCAAATGTTTTTGCTACCTGCCATGAAAAACTGCCCTATTGCTGCATAATGCCACTAGCTGATTTACTAGGCATTAGCTGTGTTAGCTAGCTCAAAGCTCTCTACAGAAAATTAAGCTGGGCAGTCAGTAAGTGTAGCATAAATAATGTTATGCTGCATTCTTTTATCATACTTTTATCCTTATCAGTCCCCAACCAGGAGTGTTAGCTTTTTCTGAATCCTTTCTGATTTGAGTATTAAAGCAGAGTTAAAAATGACAGTAGGAAAATTTGCTCTGACTGTTTTTCCAGTCCATTTTTTAAATACTGAAAATTCACTATTGCTTCCTGCATACTAGAAAGATGTCCGGGAACAGTGATGCAGTTGAAAGTGAACACAGAACAGCAGTTACATGGACAATCATTCATCACAGCCTGAAGAATACCAAAGGCTCAACTAATGGGTCGATGAACCTCTGCTTTTTACACTGACTCCAAACTATGAAGTAGGGCATGAATAAGTAACCAATGGAAAATGGTTGACCCTTGAGATAGTAACCAATGAGACCCTTGTATAGCTCAAGCCTATACAGACATTAAGTTTTGCATTCCAATTAGTTTTTAGACTGAAAGTTTATATTTGCTTGATTCAGCCTTCTCCTTGTCTTCTGCATAAATCTCCTAGGAAGCTAAGTAATGTCAATTTACCCTCTCTTTTTCTGCTGGTGTGATCTTGTAAGACAAGTCTTAGAAAAGTGTCAAGATAGAGAGAGACAGGTGACAACCTGCTACTAGAAAAATTGCAAGATGGAAAATGAAACCTTTAATATATGTTTGCTTCCTTCAAAATAGGGAAACATTAAATTTTACCCTAACTTTTAATTCCTTCAGGAAGAACACAAACAAAAGGTAAATTAAAAAGAAATAAAAGCAAGGACATAACATACATAAAGGAAAAAGAATTTATGAATGGCTTGCAGCAAGTTTTAAGGAAAGGAAAATACTATGTAATATCACAATATTATGCAATTCAGCCTTGTAATGTAAATCAGATTTGTTTCTGATATCTGTGACACAGAAACAACTGTCAGACACAGTCAGATTTACAGATAAAAGCCAGAAGTAACCTCCAGTTACCTACTGTAGCAAATAGCTGGAAAAATTTCTTACTTCTCCCTGAAAATATGAAAGCTGTTACATTACCTTGCAAACACAATTTCTTTAATTTAAATTAATAATTTATCATTGTCTTTCTGTAATTCTTCATAACACTTTGTAGTGAGCGCTACTGCTTTTAACTTGAACCAATCCCACGTGGATTACAAATTACACACAATTCAGCTTGTTAATGAACATATTCTTTAAGACCATGAGCAGGAATATAGCTCTAAAAATCAATGCCTGCAAAATTTGCCAGCTTCTCTGTTTCTTATTTTATGGAATAAAATATCAGAACCTCTGATTTCTTAATATTTCCTTTTTTTTCCAAGAAAAATAATTCATTTTACTTCCCCCAAAGGAATTAAACTCAAGTGCAATATTATAGATGGATGTGTGATCCACAGCCTATATATTTAACCAAACTAGGAAGAAGGATGCAATTTGTCTGACACATCTATTTCCTATTAGGCATAACATCAGCTTCAATACACATGCTCTTTTTGAGAGAGAAGTATGAAGTCAATGGGATTCATTGACTGAAATGATGGGATTGCTTAGGTGTAACAGAGTCTTTTCTGAATAAAAGTCTTATTAGGGTCCATTTCTCTTTTGTCACTGCTATTAAATTAATTAATTACAATCATTCACAAATATAAATTTCAATAATCAATCTTGCAACAGGAACAGATTAAATGTCTTTAGATGGAAGTGAAACTTGTAAGTTAATGAGTCATTTTAAAATGAGCTCCCATTCACTTTGATTTTGTGTCTCACTGCCATAGAAATAGGTTCTGCCAAGATGTGTCTGTTTGGACCAGCTGTCTCATTGCATATAAAACACATGTTCCATTAAAAAGGAGATTTTTGCTGATTTTTGCCCATTCAAATATGCATTTCAAAGTTGGTTCTAGAATTATACTCCCTGTTGCTTTAGCAAAAGAGCAGATGAGAAACTGTGAGTTTATTTCTTCCCTATATTTACAGAACAGATTATTTTGATCAAAGAGTAATATTCTTCTTTATGAATGTCAGATAGGGACCAGCTCAGATATTAGTTCTTGACCTTGCACAAGGCCCTTGCAGAGACAGTAGTGCTGTATTGATGCTGTGGCGGCTTTCTTTTCTTCTGACCAAAAGGTCTCACACCAAGGAACAGACCCTTACAGAAAAAAACAGAAGAGTAGCTAGACAAGTGAAAAATAGGGTAGAAGGGGATGAAGTGCAGTGATGGCCTGCAGACCACCTCCATATCAGACTAGTGCTATAAGAACAGATTTCTGTTTGGGTAACAGTGGAAGTTGCTGATGATTCTGACCTATTGTATGTAAGTTAGCATTTCAGGAGACGAAACATTTAAATTCAAATGGAAACTCTCAGAGTTACCTGAAACTATAGTTTTACAGTTCTAGATGCCTGTTGTTGAGACAGAGCATCCTACTGTCCACAGGCTTAAATTACATATAGATGATATATATATATGAGTAAATTACATGTACTTATCATATTGTAGTATCATATAATGGTTTGGGTTCAAAGGGACCTTAAATACCATCTAGTTCCAACCCCCCCTTCCACGGGGACACTTTCCCCTAGACCACGTTGCTCAGAGCTCCATCCAACCTGGTCTTCCACACTTCCAGGGATGGGGCATCCACAGCTTCCCTAGCAACCTGTTCCAGTGCCTCACCACCCTCATAGTCAATAATTTCTTCCAACTATCTAATTTAAACCTATTCACTTTCAGTGCAAAACCATTCCCTCTTGTCCCACTACTACATACCCTTGTAAAAAGTCCCTCTCCCGTGCTTTTGTAGCCCCCTCTTTAAGGACTGGAAGGTTGCTCTAAGGTCTCCCCACAGCCTTCTCTTCTCCAGGCTGAACAACCCAAACTCTTTCAGCCTGTCTCCATTGGAGAGGAGCTCCAGCTCTCTGAGCATCTTTGTGGCCCTTTTCTGGACTCAATCCAACAGCGAATGTCATGTAGATCTGAAGCAGAATTTCCAAGCTGGAATTATTTAATAAATACACTTACAAATCAAGAGTGATAAAAACACAGCTTTTTAAATTTGACACTCAAACTTCATTACCTAGACTGTTAAATTTGCTTTGTCTGAGTTCAGAGTAAATTTTCTGCCCTGGAATATATTAATGCAGATATTTACTTTGGGTTTTTTCCATGTTGCATTACAGCTAAATATATGTTATCATTAAGATAATCTATTCAGCCAAATGGAGCAGAGCAAAAAGAACTCACTACAGCTAGGGTAATTTTGATTTTTATTATTTAGTATGTATCCAGAATAGTTTATAGCTGGCTACAAAATAGTTTATAATTGGTAGGGTAATAAACCTGTTCTAAAAAGTCACTGCTTTTTAACTAATAATATTAATATTGAAAACATTAATAGAACATTGTAGCAAGACTCTCAAGAGCCAGGAAGTCAAAGAAAATTATTCATTTCGTTTTTGCAGTAATTTAGTTAATTAGATTTTCTTTGCTCTAATTTTTTTAAAAAAAATATTTTCTTTCTGGTTAAATTAATTCTTTATATAAATATGTGATATTGAGAGGAGGAAAATGTATTCTCCATTAGAAATTCATATCCAGTGTTAATGAAAATGCTTTTCTTTATTTGAAGAATAACATATATTACTTTGCCATCATGATCTTACAAATAAGTCAGTTGTGAAAAAATTATCTATTCAATAAAAATAAAAAGAACAATCTCTTTTTCCTGCTTTATAGTGGTCTATGCTTAGCCTAATAATAGATTATGCTCATTTTTGTTATAGAAAAATTGAACAATACCCCAAATATTTATCAGTTCATGCTTATGCTGAGCTTCTGAGAGTGTTGCTTTGGCCATGCCCTCTATGAAGATGCCCCCTTGGATAACTTAGCTTGGTTTATTTTTGTGATTTTACCAAAAAAAACCTCTTGAAATGTCTTACCCAGAGATTTTCCATCACAGTGAAATGTAGAGGAAATTACCCAGAGAAAACTGACCAAGATTAATTTTCTGTAGTGACTTTTTGAAACATTTTAAGAGAAAGAGACAAGATTTTATCTTATGACCTATTATACTGTTGTTTCTTGCTTGCTGTTTATTTTTATGTCATATTTCCATCTAGAAATTGTGGATGCAAATTAATTAGTAAAAAACTTTGCTTGGGAATATTACTGGATGTTCAGACTGTTTGGGAAAGAAGGTCATCCATACATGCATATGTGCTCGTGAAGAGGCTCTTCCTTCTCTCTGTGCTATCACAAGCCATACAGGGCTCAGCTTTTGCGTGAAAGAAAACTTGGTAAAAAAATGAAGTTCCACACCTTCATGCCTCTCAAAAGAGTAAAGTTTAGGCATTTCACCTGGTGGAATCAATGAAATTTTAAAAAAAATTTATTGCCACATTATCAACACAATGGCCATCACTGTCTTTTATACCAAAAGTCCAAAACCAAGAAATTTGCCATCTCTGTGGAATTCACTTTGTTTATCCCAAGGAGAAGGAAGTTTGACATCTTACCCAGAGAGTGGGGTGGAAATATAGACGGCTGGAAGATGTGGTTGTCCTGTCATCCTCCTGAGGTAATTTGCCCAGGAACAAAAATGTCGTTTTCAAAAAACTTGTTTTCTTATAGTATTTCAACTTAAATAGCTTGCAAAATATTCTTTTTAAAGGAAGATTGATGGTTTAAAATGTTTGATATTATTGCATTAACAGGTGATGAACATCATTAAAGCTTGCTTTTTTACCAAATTCAGTCACTATTTAAAATCTCTTGCCTTCATGTTCTTTTTGAAAAAAAATGAAGGAGGAGAGAGGTTTGCTTTATGTCTCCTGTCCTCTTTTCCTCTTAAGGGTCAAACCTACAGTTTTAAGGGTTTTATATGCATTGTTAGTATGAAGGAATTTAATGGGACATTTGAAGCTATAACAATTGTTTTTAACACAAAGGGAAAGTTTTTATTGAAAAAGAAATACTAAAATCAATATAAAAGAAATAAGCAAGTAAAAAATAAATTAAAACTTATATTTGTAGGTTGGAGATAAATGAAGCAATTGTTTTCTAACACAATTTAATGTAGAGAGAAAAAAAGAGGTATATGAAGAAATTTTTTTCAAGTATATCAGAAGAAAAAAAAACAGTGACTTGGAAGAATGATTCCTGGAAAAATAATATAAAATAATTTAACTATCTAAAAACAGACAGAAAATCTTTTTCACCTGGACTCATGCTGACTATAAAAAGTACACTGAACCCATTTCTACTGTGAGTCTGGAACAAGCAGATAGAAACCAAGAAGATATAATTCAAAAATAACAGAGAAATTAAAAAAAAAAAAAACTAATAGTCAAGCAATGTGAGAACATATATCAAAAGTATGAAAACTTATATACTTTTGCACAAATCAGAAAAATCTTCACAATTTACTTTTCCAGGTTCTACGGTCCAAATATAAAAGAGAAATTGTATCTGTAATGATAATACTATAAAAAGCATGAGCAAAATATGCTGTCCTGTGAGAAATTCAAACAAGGATATAGAGTGCATAGATTTTTACATTACAAGAGGCATGAAACTCTTGGACTCTCTGGAACAGAAAAATTGGAATATATAATGATCTTTATCAAATATTGTATACAGAGAAAGACTTATCTAGTAATACCAACGTTATGCAGTCATGTAAAATTTGTCGCCTGGAATGTATGTCCAAGTGTGGAAACAATCAGACCAAATCTTTCAGGATTTAATCTTTACTTTTAGGTAAAACCTAGAAGTGAGAAATATAAAAGGGGCAAATATGACCATTCCAAGAGGATGTAAAAGGGCAAAGACTGTATCTTCAGCCCTCTCTATAAACAGATACACAATACTGTGTCCTATGAATTGCTCCCATTTAAAAAAAAAAGTAAATATTAATTTTTTGATTGGTGTTTGGATTGTTGGTTGGTTGGTTTGAGCTTTTAAAAATACCATAGAAATTTTATCTTCTCTAGATTCAAACAAAAACACTCATCCAAGGATTTTCCAACAGACATTAACCCCAAAAATTTATTCTATACTGGTCCTCTCCAAGCACTGTCTGAATCTTTACATATTTCTAGCTCCTCTTATGTCTCACTGACAAAATAATAGTGAAAAGAAGGTTGTCTGATTATAATACTTCATGTATATTCTTCTTTGTAGTGTGTAAGTAAAAGCTTATTTTTAGGAAGAAAAGCTGTGTTCTTGTTTATCTTAGTTTTAGCATTTTTGCAAAATGGAATTGCAAAAGGATGAAACATTTTTATATATGATATAATTATGTGTTATATATAATTATATATTATTATATCTTACATATATAATATAAATATAGTACAGTTAAATTTTAGTTGAATCAGGTCAACTCAGTCAAAACCCTAAACTTCTAAAAACAACTGTCAGTACAGAAGTACCTAAGGGAAAAGAGCCATTCAGCTAAGGGACAGTGATGAATGCTGCTTTTAGAGCCATTGCAGGTTTAAAATGGCTTGCTTTAAACATGGAACTAGAGACATTCCTGGAACCCAGTGTCTCCCAAAACTCTTTTCAAATTTCTGTTCACTGAAAATATTGCTATTCCTAGATTTGCAGACCTATGAGGTCTTAACAACTGTACCCAGTTAATTATAAGCCCAACAACATAAACTTTAAATTATCATTGTGTAGAATCACATCAGTGCTAAATAATAACCCTATCCCTATCTATATAAAAGATAAATATATCTCTTTCAAAAAGTCATTGATGAAGGCAGAAATACAGTATTGCTTATATACTTGACATTTCATATGCAGCATATTATTTACAATATTATACTTTGTAGCATATGACAAAATTATGCGTTCTTAATTTTGAACAGTGACATGCATTTCAGGTCATCTTTCCAAGTAATAGAAGAACCTACCAAAGTATTTCCAGTTTTCCCAGATTTACAATGCCATAGAAAAAATTCTGAAGGTATATTAAAAATGAAGTGTTTGTGTCTATCAGATGAGTTTTAACTGGCATCATAGAAAAATTTGTTGTTTAGGTACTTTTGCAACTATTTGTATACACGCATTAACTTTCACGGTATTCATTAAATTTTATTACCATTTAAAAATGGTATATATTTTCTGTCATGTTTTGATGTGTTGTGTTTCTGTGTTTGATTCCCATTGCATCTAACTCTAGTTATTTATTTATCTGTTTACTAGGTATTTTGATTTCTAATGGAAGCATATAAACTATTGCAAGTCTTTGATAAAAGGTTTTCTTGACTCATTAAGATTAACTTCTCTTTCTAATCGTCAGCTGCTCATTTTTTCCCCCTTAAGGAAAAAAACAATTCTGCCATTTCACACAAAGATTTTGAAAAATAAAATTAGTTGACACAGATATTTTCATAATAATGTGGTTTATTGTTGAGGTGCTTTTCCTTGTAAGGATGGCTGATATAAGGGTGTTTATTTCATTCTAGACTGAAGAGTCTAATCTGCTGGGATATTTTGCTCTCAAAATTAGGTGTGAATCTCACAAGAATGTTATCTTTGCAATGAACTTTGATTTGTTGATGGTCTTTGCAAATGAAATATGAAAAAGTATACCCTTTTCTTATATAGTTCACTTCTAAGCACCCGTGATTTTGAAAAAAAAACACAAGCAATACATAAACACTTTGTTTCTGGACTTGTGTTTGGAAGCTGATACAATTTCTCATCCAGTTAAGACCTTGATAAAACTATATACCTGTGAACAAAGGCATGCCATCAAAAGCCATTTCCTTTTTTGAATCCTGTCTCTGGCTTTCCATTGATGCTCCCTGAGAATAAAATTTTGTAAGCACCACTAGGGTACTATTTCACTGTCCTTTCAGGAAGCTTGAGTACACCATGCATGGGAATTGCTGCCTCAACACACCATCAAGCTGGAATTCTCATGTGTGGCCAGAGATTCCACAAGACAAAATGTTTCAAATCAGAGCACTGGCACACTTCAGTATCATGAAAGGTGTCCTTGGGAGCTGGCACTCAGGTTCCCTGCAAAGCCTACATTGGTTTCCTTGGGTGTATAGGATGCAGATAGTAAAGGATCACATCCATGGCTAGAGGGTTCAGTAAACACACGAAATTAGCAAAAGCTCTTTTTTTTCCAGACCACTTGTCTGAATAAGGCACAATATTTTTTACAGGTCTCCATCATTCTTCCTTTTCCATTCTTCTACAATCAAGGGAGTATCAAGGAAAACTGTTCTGAGATCAGAAATTCTCTTTCTGCTAATCCACTCAGGCACACACAGAAGATCAAATCCCACCAATGAGCACAGTGAAAAGGACTGATTTGATGAGGGTCTGACTCAGTTGTTTAAAATTTATTGTGCTTGGAAAATACTTTATTTTTAAAATCTTTAGGAATGTTCACAGTTTGAAATTTAGGCATTTATAAGGCTAGAAAGCAGCTGAGCAGCAACTTTAAATTTCCTAGTGACCAAATATTAGAAGCAGAGAGCTAGAAGCAGACAATTGTCTTTTACAGGTCAAGTCCTGAAATATTAAAGTGCTGCATGCTTACACCATGAAATGCTGTTAATTCTCCATTAACCATTGATGGATTATCCACGTTGTGGATTTACTTGCTCCTGATTTCTCCCAAGGCTGGAGCCCAGTATTGCCAATAATGTAACATAAAGTATGTATTGCTGCAACTAGACCCTACTGTGCAATTTGTGATTAGCATCTATTACACTTAATATTTCACGAGACAAACATAACTATAGTTAAGCGATTCATTTTGACAATAAATATGTGTAGCTTTTACCATTGCACATAATTGGTGCCACCATTAATACTAGTTCTTCTGGTTTATCTCCACCTCTTATTTCAGAGTAGCTGGGTAAGTAGATCTCATCCCTTCAGACTAAGGTTCAAGGTTTATCTTATAAAATAGCCAGTTCAGAATCAGCTCCTCTCCTATACACCTAGAGATTTCAAAAGATTTTCCATATAAGAGATGAACTAGGAAAATAAAAAATACACACACCAAAAACTATAGAGATTTGTTCAAAACAGACCAGAAAAGGTAAGATGTAATAAACTGAGGTAAATGCCACATCCTAATGTTTTTGACCATCACTACTGTTACATTACGCTAAAAGAATTCCCTGTTATTTTCTCCAATAAAGTGGCACATTGGGTTTAATTCCAGTAAAAAGGTTGCATGCTTTCTAATGAGATAAGGTAGAATTGGTTAATCATCAGCTTTGCTTTGAGAATGTACAAGTATGTACCACATTTTTTAGACTGAAACACAAGTTTTCTATTTTTATGCACAAATTAGCACATATTTCACCAACATCTGGCTTTACTTTGCTTTAAATGGGTTAAGACATTTTAAGACTAGCTGTATTCTCTTCCTCTTCCTTGTATTCACCAGAAGTTTCTCTGGGACATCTTCATTTATTTAATGAAATTATTTCTTGCTAGATATAACATAATTCATCACCCACAGCAACTTCCTGCAGATGATTTAAAGGAATCTCTTTTTAAAATTCAGCAATAGGCTCTGCATACATTATTAGTATGTATTTAAAGATACTTCTAAGCTCACAAAGACACGCAGAGAAAACACTGAACAATTGGGTAAATATTAATGTTTATATTAATTCCTTCAGCTTTTGTCCATTGCCTCATTGCAGAATGCCAAATTTTTATGCCACCAGAATTTCAAGCTAGCAAAACTGTCAAGAATTTGGTTTGAATTAATCCAACAAAATTCCTGTGGTCTCAGTCAAGCAAAGCCATAGTAGAGCAGCACTTGTGGGGCAACTCTTAAGGTGAAAGGGGGAACACAGTTATTATACAACCATCCTCCTACCTGTGCTCTGAAACACAGAATGTGTCAGGCAATCAATGCAACAGTGACCTATTCTTTTGTTTCTTTATAAAAGCTGTCATTTCCTCTGTAGTGGCAGACCGAGTGCATACGCACCCCTGGGAAATTATGTACTGAGACTTCCTTGTTCTGCATGGTGGAGCTGCTTTTACCCTTACAGTTTTTCTGGTGGGCCCTACAAATGCAGTTATATTATGGAATGAGCGCTGTCCATGGGAGCAGCTGTCCCTATGCTCTGACCCAACAGCATCATTCTTCTGCACACAGTGAAGCCCACAGGTGTTTAGAAGCTGGCAATACAGGATCTCATGTAATGGACAATACAACAGTCCCATGCTTCTGTTGCCATGCCACACTCTTTCACTTACAATAAAAATAGGAAAAAAAAGTAATGATGACAAGAGCTAAATCTGTATTATATATCATCTATCTTTAATGTTCTTCTCTAAGGTAAACTGAAAAATAAGGTACATAACATAAAGGTATTAAAAATATTATTATGCCAGAGTGTAATGAGTCATCATATATGACATATAGGTTTAGCTTATATAAGTTTGTGATGTTGTATTTAGGTAAAAGTGAATTTCATAACCCAGTAAGCACAACAACCAGCAAGATACTACAAAAAAAGAAGGGAAATAGAAAGCAGCCTAATTACTAGCCAGTTGTTTCTTTCAAAATCACATTTTGTGTTCATATACAATTTACAAAATATATTTTTGAATAGTGAGGAATTTGATAAATATTTTCTGTCGAATCAAAACCAATATTGAATAGCACTTTTCCAGTGCCTCTAATGTTGTACTCCTTTTCTTTAAAAGCTTATGTGAAATATAGGGAACCATTTGAATTCCAAACCAAATTCTAATCTGTAGGCCAGTCAATTTTAATATATCTTTTTATCCAATAACTCTCTCACACCAAGCATCCAATATCCATCATTTGCTGTGCTAAAAAACAACAGATGTTTTAAAACCCTGCAGCAAATGTTTAAACTTCCAAATGAGAACTAAAAATAAAGGCAATCAAAACACTTTGGAGGATTTAAATTATACATAAAATGTAAATCCAAGGCTCATGGTCATGCAGACTAAACAGTGCCTTTATATTCTCTTGTCTGTAGATGCAGACAGGTTACAGAGCCTTTTCCTAGCACAACAGATTTCAGAAACAGAATCACAGCATGAAACTAAATTGAACATACTTATTTGATATTACTGTGCTGAAGGCAAGTTATCTGGAATGTCGAAATACCTCAATGCATAAAAAGTGCTTGTATGTGTCTTCTAATGATAAATATATTGTGTGTTAATCCCTGAATTTACATTGCTCTTCAGAGCTGCAAAACAATGCAACTACGTCCTCATGAGAGAAAGTGGCACCCCCATCTCTTACTAACATTTGTACTTGTGCATCCACTTATGTCTCAGTCTGTCTTGGGGCTGCATATGGGCAACCAATAAAAAATGTGAGGATGGAGGACTTTTATTTGGCAAACTACCAGAAATTTCTTTTCGGATCTGTAGCTACAATACAGCAACACACAGAGCTACCTATTCTCAAAAGGGCAGTAGATTAGGGTCCTTCCCACATGTATATGTAGCTGCTGTGGTAAAGTAATATATGCGTATTATAAACACTAATTTTTAAGGAAGACATTTTTAAAGTTTGCAGCACTCCTACATTTTCTCATCATGTCCCTCAGCTATGTGTGAAGGGTTTTTTTCCCCTGTTATCTGGAAACAGATGTAGGAAAGAATACAAATTCTCTCTACTGAAGATTTAGAGGGTGAAATGCACAAATTTGATTTTTAGCATCCTAAAAGTGATTTTTAGGCTTCTCAGTTCCATATTTAAGTGTCAAGGATATCTCAGCAGTGCTACTTGAGAGTAGCTACTGTCAAACAGTAATTGTGACACAGACAGACAATTTCAGGAAATCCAGGTAATTATATCATGCTAGGACATAATTCATGAGTCTGATGAATAGTACTTGAATAGCATGAAGGAGATTTGGTGAGATAAAATAAAAAAAATGGTTACTATATTAGCATAAAGTTAAGGATTATTTGTGAGTACCTGCCATGGATAGAAACAGATATTATTTGTACTTTACAAGGAAATAGGTATTTCTGGGTATAGAAGTTCAATAGAGTAAGGTTTTTTTCAGAATAGTATCTCCTGCCTACCCAAACAAGGAAGGGAGATGATTAAGTAGAGGGTTTTTCTTTATAGCTGGTAGAATAAGCCAGAGCACTGTGTACAGTGTGTTAAGTATTTCCAATGACAGAGGAGTACAGGGAAAATATCATCCAACAAGTCCCTGGATTGTGTTAGGAACAATGTTTTTGCTGGTGAATTTCACAGATACATTGTCAAAATGAGCTTAATAGGTCCAGACTGTCAGCACTCTAAACCAGTGACTTGAGAAACGTGCATGGACCAGAAAGATATATGCACTATGAACAGCACATCTCAAAGATCCTGCCGTAAGAAATCAGTTTGTTCCTTATGCTGACAGCATTAGAGCAAGTTAGAAAAGCCATATTACCATTCACAGAAATACTGTTGCTTTATGGATTTAATTCCCCTATGGACAGAGATATCCCACAGAGAAACCTTGGCTCACAGAACATATTCTTCCATTCTGATGTGTGAAGCCCATACTAAATGTCATATACTGAGGGTTGGGACCTTTTGTTTTGTATGTTATTCTTTTCTTTTCCTAGTTCTTTTCCAAAGAATAGTGCTTCTACTAATACGAAGTACTAGATGGCAGCAAAATTCTTTTAAATACCTGCTGGACTGTCATCATAGCCTGTATCCATTTAGCACATCCTGTCTGTGCTCCCACTCTCAAAAGAGCATATTACTCTTACTGTTGTATTTTTGGCTCCGTGTTTGGTGACCTCTGTCTCCTCCTGCATTATTCTTATAGCTGTCAGAGCAGCATAGACAGAGTTCAAATCATAAGGATGGCAGTGCTGAAAAAAGTGATGCATTGTATGAAACACTTCTAAAGTGATCTTTCTGTGCCACTACATCAGGCCAGCTTCAGCTGCCACTTTCAGATCCTGCACTTCAAGACAAAGTGTGAGACAGCAGGAAATATAAGCCTAGAAATCAGGTTTATAAGCCTAGAAATCAGGCTTATACTTTGCATCTGGTCAAAATATATGAATTTAGGGGCAGCATTGAAGGCATTAAGTGGGCCAGCATGACCTGCAAAGGACAAGTACATAAAAAGTAACTAGAAAAAAGCAAGAAGAACACTTTGGCTCTTATCTACTCTGGATACAATAATCCATGGGATTAAAGTGCAGCAGAGCTGAAAATGGGGAAAGCTTTTTAAGTGTAGGGATACCTTAGCACTGAAAAACTGGAACATGCAAGTATAAAATTCATGTAATTCAAGTTTAAACAAATTCCCACTGTCATGCTTCAGAAATACATGCTTTGGCGTCCCACTCAGAGGAATGTGATATCTATGTAATGCCTTGAATCCTATACCCATTTTGATGAGGCCAATTCAGCTGTGGCAAGAGACAGCTTAACTTGTCAGAGTTGTTGGCCTCTGACAAAGGAGGAAAGTTAAGGCAATATAGATGATCTGTGTTAAACTGTCAGCACACTAAAATCATCAGAGAGAACAAGCAACCAGTATTGAATCACATGGCTGCAGATTTCACAATCTATTAATGAGCAAAAAGAGACAGGGCATCACATGTATTTGTGGTTCATGCCCATGTGTTACTTCTGTGTAAGCAAGTAAGTGCCTACAGACAAATGTTTCCTCTGAATATGTGATTTTAGAGGCAGTAGAAACTGACAACCATATTTTTGTCACTTTATTCCTCATGGGGTCTTTCTATCTGACAATTACAATGAGAGGTCAATGTCAACCCCTTCAGGTAACTGAGATCAAGTTCCAAAGTCTTTGAAAGATGAAAAAAAACCTAGCCCATGCAGGCGACCAGTACAGCTTAGGAACATCACTCCTACTCTTCAGTCTTATTTCACATCCTCATATCTACATCATGGAAATTAGTCCAGAGACTGGGAAAGAGCATGGCAAATGCTAGAGCACCTGGACCCCTTTCTGGTTTATTGCTGATTTGCTTTCAAACAAAGTACCTGTAAATCCAAGAAGCTATGAGAATTCTCATGTAAATATGTTTGAAAGCATGAAGGGAGCTACAGAAATAACAGCAGAGTGAGCTTGGTGATATATATTACTGTTCCCTGTGGAAAGGAATCAGGAGCTGCTTCTCTGTGTTGTATGAGGCAGTTCACCATTAGGAAGGTCATTCTTTAGGCCCACCGTGGGTATGGAAATATTATTGTACCCCTGCACAGCAGTGAAGCTTCAAACAATACTACTGTCCAGGCAAGGGTAAAAGCAAAGGCCTTTAAGGAGCATCAGGTTTAACATACAGAACACTTGCTATCAGTATGGTCAGTATATCTTTCTTTTCCTCTTTCCTATCCTATATTTTTTCCATACAGGAAAAAATGGTCCCTCGTGGCTGTCAAAATTAAGGTGGTTCAAGGTTGGTTCAAAACTACCTGGAATTAGGCAGACATGCCTTGTCATTTCTAAGATATTTAGAGTCAGGAAAAACATTCCTGGCTTATGAAAATACAATTCGAGTCTCAAATTCTTTCCTACTAATTCATTCAGACTGTGCCCATGCTTTACCTGTTTCATTAAATAAACTTACATGTCAATAGTAAGTGAATGCAATTATACCTTCATTTCTCTTCTCTTCTCTTCTCTTCTCTTCTCTTCTCTTCTCTTCTCTTCTCTTCTCTTCTCTTCTCTTCTCTTCTGCCTTTATCTTACCAGTTTTACAAGACACTTTAGTGTTGTAATAAGAGCAGAAAACATTATTTTCAGGAACTTGTATAGAGGAACTTACATTCTTTTCCTTGCCAGCTCAACCCCAGGTTTCTCACAGATGTCCAAATCCTTAAAATTGTTTAATCTTGTAATAATTGAACATCTAAACAACAGCTCAAGCTAGTCCCTCCAAGGAGGGACCCTGAAAAAAGGAAGCCCTGGGCATACCCTCCCAGTTGAAGTGGGAGAATTTCTGGGGGTCCTGTTGTGTCTCTGAATTCCCATTCAGCTGGCTGGGCCACAGGTCACTGTGCCCTTTGTTTGGGAAAGGGTCGGCACTTCATGGACTCTTGCATGGGGCTTCCATCACCCAGAGCTCAACCTGCAGCTACTCACCAAGATAACAGCACTGAAAGAATTCCTCAGTAAACAGGACAATGTTTCATATTTGATTTTTTTTGGTAGATGTGACATTTTTGTTGTTATATCTTTTGACTTAGTTCACAAAAATATTGTTTGCATATTTATTTTAAAATCTTCCCAAGGATCTAGAGTCTCTAGAAAGGTTGCAGAGAAGGGTAATCTAAAATAATTGACTGAAGTGACTCTCTCCCACAGAGTATCTCTGGGGACAGCCTACACTCACCCAACAATCTGAAAAGAGCTTGCACATTTTCTTGGATGATATAGAAATGAAGAAATATATCTTTGACTGACTGTCTCCTACTTTTTCTTCACAGCTGAGCAGAAATCATGTGACTACTTCAGACATATTTGATAAGCCAAACCACAGCATTTGTTTCATACATAGTAGGCATCCTTTTGACAGGACTACCTACAAGGACCCAATCTTTACATGAGAAACAGAGTAAAGTTAATTAGAAAAAACTTTTTGAAAAAACTTAGAATGTAGTAACACCCAAGAAATTAAAGAAGTACATTTGGCTGGTATATCTGTAAACCAAAGTCTACTGGAAGAGAGAACAGGAAAGAGAGACTTCAGAACACATATTTTAAAGGAATTTAAAGAATAACTTCTTCCTCAGAGCCTTAATTGCTTGGATGTGAAAAAGTCAGAAAATAAACCCCAACCCTTTTATAACAGAAAAGAAATCTTGGGAGTGGAGGAAGAGCTGTTGAAACTTTGATTATGTCCTCTCCTCTAACTCTTCATAATAACCAGAGGAGAATAATCAGAGGAAGAATGCAGGTATTATGGAGGAATCCTATGGGTTTTTTGATAGTATGGAAAAAAGGCTGCATAAAAGCGAATAAGTAATACACATAGAAGATAAAATGCACTGTATCATCCTCTCTTGTCCAATAGCAGGACTTTTTTTTTTTTAATGACTTTTAATGACTTTGGTAGTGCACATTCAGATATCAAGATGAATATTGGTGTCTTGAAAGGCATTTCAGTCATATTTTACTCATTCAATACATTGGTTGCTTTGAATAATCACAAAATATTTATTTCTAGAAAGAGAGTTAAAATTGGGATGGGGTGAAGTTGACAGCCCTGTAAGAGAATACGAGGGAGGTCCAGGAAGGACAGACAGGGAACCTTGCCTGTCTGCTGTTCCAGTGCAGCTGTAACACATGCCCTGCTGAAGGTTCATCTGCATCCCATTAATTCCTGTAGATAAATAGGTAAAAAGAGACACAGAGAAGAAAACTAAGAGAAGCAACAAGAGATTGGCTGAGGACAGAAAATAGACAAAAATTAAAGGACACAAGCTGTATCATCATGTCCTGTTTCAAAGATGGGAGAGTAAGAACATCTCACCTAGTTCAGAGAATGTAATGTATGTTTTTTCCACTCTTCACAAGTAGTAATGCCAATAAGCCAAACTAATACAAAGCAAAAATTAGTTTGAAAGGGGATTTAGTTTCATAATAAAAAATAATGCTAAATCTTCCAAAATATTAATCACAGAAAATGCAGCTTTTGAACTGGACTATTAAATGACAAATCCTTCTTCATACTCCAAAATTGAAGATCTTTGTTCTTTACGGCTGCACGCCACTTTTCCCACCCCAATTGGCTCCTGAAAATGCGGCTTGGCGCCTCGGCTTCTCGTCAGGGTCGGTGCCACCGCTACTTCTGGGCGCTTCTGCAGCTGCGCCCCGGGGTGGGCTGGCCGCGCTTTGTCATCGCCGTGAGGGAAGGAAATGAAGAGGCAGGGAATTGTCCAAATACGTCCGCGTAGCAGCTGGATGCTTTATTGGTCACAGGAGCAGCAATGGAGAAGCCGCGGCCGCTCCCAACCTCGTGTGGACAAATCTTGCCCCGAGGCTGGGGTGCCACAGAGGGATATAGGGGTGGGACAGGGGAGGATGGGAGCTCTCCGCCCAATGAACACAGATGCCGTGGTGGTGACGTTGCCACAACGGCCAATGGGGACACAACAGGGGCGGACACGGGGATTCAGGGCCAGTGGGACTGCGAGAATGAGGTAACAAGCACGGAACTGCCAGGGACTGGATGGGGGAGTGGTCACAAGAGTGGCAGGGGAGAAAACCCAATGGCCGGCAGCCTGGGGCTAACTTCCATGGGGGGGAAAAGCACGGGGAATACATGAGGATACATGGAACTGGTAAGCTAACAAAGACCAGAACCCCAAATCTGAACCTAAAACCCAGGACGCAACAGTTCTTAACCCAAATTCAGTTTCATTTTTTGCGGGTCATGTTCACCTTTGTCTAAAAATAAAATAAATAGTTCTGCAGTGCCTGGTGGGTTTTTTGTTATTTAGTCCAATTGCACCTGAAACTCAGACAAACATAAATAACTTCACCAGCTACTTTTCAGCTTTTCCCAACAAACTTACTTATCTACTTTTGCACAACATCTTATTTGGAGATCCATCACAGTTTAGGAACTCAGAATTAACGGCTTGGTATTACTCCATCAACACATATTTTGCTGCAGTTATTGGCAGTGAAGTTGAATTTATACTTGTGCATGAATTCTGAAATTCAAATGCAGGTAAATATCAGAAACATTTTAGTTATTTAAAGACGTGTAATTATTTCTCCTCCAGGCCTATCTGCACTATGAAAAAGAGGTCCCATTTGTCACCAGGAGAATTAGCCCAATCAGAAGTTCAGTCCATTCTGTGTGTTTTGTTGTTATGATCACCAGAGGGAAAAGTAAATTTATTATCTTCCCAGGACGCAATCACTTCATTCCCCAAACCACCTTCATGCTTGTCACCAGATTTTGAAACTCAGATGCTGTTCTTGTCCTCAGCTGAGTCATTAGAGACTACAGGAATGTAGCAAAGATTGCTTCCTGCCTTCAGCTGTAATGGAGTTTGTGGCAGCACACCTGGGACAACATATTGAATATTTACAGCAGACATTTCTTTTCTGCTGGGTTAAGTTTTTATCCTTGGTATATGTCTTTGGTCTTCAATGCTATGTTCAAACATCAAAACAAATAAAGAACTTTATTGATTTCCCATGAGGTAATTCTAAATTCATGATGCCCACATGCTAGAGTTGATCATTTTACAGCCCACAGGTTATTGCAAAAAGTCAAGAATTTTTTAAGCCTGCATGCTCAGGAGATGTCATATTCAAGCCAAACACTGTAAGACATTCTCTTTTCTTGATTTATTCTAGTCCTGCTTTTCAGCTTTTCATGCTAGTAGCTACAGCAAAGACAATAATTTGCAGAGTTAAAAATTACAGAAGTCTTACTCTATATACCTTTACTTAAATCAACTTGTGCTTCTATCTCCCTATGTGTGAAATAAATGGTTTTACACCTAGCTCTCTAGGAAAGAAAAAAGATTGCAACCATAAAATTCTACCAACCCAAGTTGTTAAGCTGGAAAAACAAACCTCCTTTCATCATTTAACATGTATTACATGAAGGTACTACATTGCTTTGTCCACCAGGAATATGAGTTTCTTTTCCAGCCTCAAGAGAATACAGCTTCTGGGAAAAAAAAAAAAAATCATGCCTGAGCATAAAATCAGTATGAATTTACTAGGGCTCTGAGTCATATAATTCCCCATTTTCCCCACTATGGGCCTACATCTTGCATGGTTACCATGTCCCCGTCAACAAGGAGAGCTGGCAATAGGTGCATAGAATGTCTGGAGAGGAAAAGAGGCAAGGATTCCCATTAGAGACAGAAATAGAAAGACCTATGAACAGCAGAACTCTATAGTTCTTCAAACTACAAAATTCTCAACTGTAAAAATTAGATATCTTTTTTTTATATTAATACTCATCTGCTTTTTTTAATATCTAATCTAATATTCTAAAATAACATCAGTCTACCTTCATATAGGCTTTTCTTAATTAAATAATAATGTATGTTTCTTAATACAGAAAATCCTGCACTCTAGCTTATTTTCTGGTAGAATTTAGTCAGATTAAGTAGAATTATTGAACAACTTCCCTATTATCTATTTCAAATTGTCATTTAATTTCTACTGCGCCAGAAGATTCTGGCTCCAGTGAATCATTAAGAATAATAACTTCCAAAACCTTTCAATCTCTCCTAGCTTCAATTCTGTGGATTTACAAGGAAGTACATGGATCAAAGGCCTAGGAATACCTCTGTGTATTGTCTAGAGATTTTATATGTCTTTCCAATTTAGCTGGAATATGGCATATAATTTAATACCTCTACATAGAGATAAAGGAAATTATTTCTTTTGGGAGTTCCTTGAAAATATTGAGAAAAGGTTAGCTAAAGATTGATTGCAAAGTAAGACAAGGTAAATCAATATTCTGTATTTAAATCTAGGAATGGTTCCAGCATGATTATTTAATTTGCTACTTTATCTCAATGAAAGCATGAAAGCTTATGTATCTATTTTAATGGATCTAAATTAAGATTAAAATAACATTTCATTTTTCTGACCAGGTTGTCTTTGAAGCACGATATTATTTGACTAAGAAAAATTTTTTACCTTTAGAAAAAGATTAAAATATTAAAAACTACTATTTCAAATGACAGCTGAAGACAGATATTTATTGTAAACTAGACAATTCTTGAGTACTTTACCAAAAGAAAATAGTTGCAGATCATTATCTGTGTTTTATAATGAACATTTATCAAAAGCAGCATCATAGATTCATATAATAGTAATTTGCAGTAGAATAGTTATTAAAAGGAATTTTACAATTATTCTTAGTAGAATAGGAACATGAATTATAGGTTCAGTTTAAGAATTTCTGACCCACATTTTGTCACTGAAACCAGGCTTTATCCTTTCACTGTCCCCCTGTGCAAGGGCCTGCACTGAACCAAAGTTTAAAAGAAATAAATGTATGCAGGTCTTGTACAAATTCCCAAGACTCGGCCATTCAACCAGACACAACAACTCCATTCGATTTCTTTCCAAGCTGGGATTACTCCAGTCAAACAAATAATTTCTCTGCTGGAATTGAATCCTGTCAGTTCAATTTGAGAGAAAAAATATTTTTGTGGAGTAACGTTTTTCTACAATATTATCAGGATGGTTACTATGAAAGGTTATTCATGAAGTGCAATTGCATTGGCATGAGGGGAACTCAGGCCTACCATATGGAGGCGTTTTTCTGAACTGAAGGCTGGGTTACATCTAGTGGAATCTCTTTGTAAATCAAATTCTATATCCTGACATATACTCCACATCAAGCTCTCTCTTTCAATCAAGCAGGAGCAGAACAAGTGTACTTTAAACTCAGGGACAGTCTCTGAGATACTCAGTGGAAATAATGAAATGGATTCATAACTCTTCAGACTAATAAAAAATACTAAGTTATCTTCTCCACTCTTGCAAAAGCATCCATTCTTAGGTGCAACTTTACTACTAACAACTTAAAACTTATCTACTGTGGAAAACAAGAACTTAGCACTGCAAAGTTCAGTAACATCTGCCATTTTGGTCAGGAAGGGAAGGAGGAGGGTTGTTACATGGTTTTTGTTTTAACACTATCACCCAAAGCACAAGGACAGCATTTTCCCCTTTGGAAAAGAGACTAGACAAAATGGCATTTTTGCATTCCAATCCTTAGCCATGAGAAATTGTTCTAGTTTGAAATTTTGTTTTGTCTAAAGCATTTCTCCCCCTGATCTGCACATATATACACATTTTTTCTGAACTGAAATTTTCCATTTAACAAGCTGATTGATTAAAGCTCCAGTGCAAAGGGGGATTTATGAGTCATTCTATAAAAATATAACCCAAACTAAAAAAATATATTTGAAAGTCTGAAAAATGCAAGCTAAAATAACATGGAATGTAAAAAAGTCTCTTTTAGAAAAGCTGAAAAGCTACCTGAGAAATTCTTATTGGTCTCCGTTTACTTTTTTGTATATTTATTACAAAATCTCAATTGTTAAATCTCCCATACTAAACTGAATTTTAATTATCCACACAATTTTCTGAGAAAGTTAGAGAAAAGGTTGGATGGAATAAACTCTTTTATCCTCTTTGATAATATTGGCAACTGAAATAGTTTTTGAAAATATTTTTTCATTAAAGCAGACACACTTGTTATGTTCCCCATGTTTCTCTGGCAATAAAACAACACTATCATATCCCGAAATATATTATAGAAATAAAACTATAGGACAGAAACAAAATAAATTTAAAAATTCTCTGTACTTCAAATGTAGACTTGCTTCTTGGTAAAGAAAGCAATGGAGAGGGGGAAAAAAGGTTTACAAGTATTTTTGTAATTAATTTTCAATTCAAGAGCTTGGCAAAATAGGCATTTTTACTACAAGGACAGTTTAGGAATAAGGATGCAGTCAGTTACTAATTTCCCTCTTTTTAAGTAACTGTTTTTAAGGGTGCCACTGCTAATTTTCTTGCCATTATTTACTCATCCTCATTGGTTTTCTGAGCAAACTAAAAGTTTGTTCAATTATTTTGATTTTGACTCATCTTTTCAAGACAGCTCTTTTTTTTCCTCAGTTAACCACCACTTGCATTCCAAAGGAAGTAATAGAAACTACATAATGATACCACTGCACAAGACTTTACAAATACAAGCTAAATATAGACCTCTTAGCTGGAAGTAGTATGGAAAAAGGGATTCTTTGAAAAACAACCAGATTAGCGTGACATTAAGTGACATATTGTAATTGTAGCCTTTATCTATAAAAATTAACTTGAATAATACCATTTATAAACATGAAAGTGAATGAATGAACAAGAAATTGTTTACATCTTGGGGTTTTTACTTCTACCAGAAAGATGTGTTCTCACTGCAAGTGGGGATTGAGTGGCATCTATTTCTAAGGACCTTCAAGGAATTTAAGAAGAGAAGAAGCATGTGGATTCTTCAGTACACTCCTCCAAAAAAACCTAACTCAGATGTACAGTGAAGGGAGAATTTTTACATCATAGGGAGGACAGAAAGAGGCTCCTTAAAAAAGAGTTATGATTCCATATCCTAGTATTTCAGTAACACATGAGGAGTTACCTCTAAAGTGAAGTAGCTATATCCATGTTTTTTTCCAACCAGTTCCATGCTCCACTTTCAGCATCAAGTAATTACATTGTAAAATCTAAACTCCACTCACAAAATAAATTACTTAATTCTGGTTTTTTTCTAAGAAACTGATAACATGGTTAGAAAAAAAAATGTTTTAAAATCTGTATCTCTCTCAATTTTTCCATTCATGCTACAAGAATGTGCAGTATGTTTTGCTACTAGAAGGGACTCACCTTGGTCTGTGGTTTGTCCTGGAAAGGTTCACAGCACCCTTCCACACCACTGGAAGAAAGAGCAATGCTCTCCCTCTGTTTTCACCAGCTTTGCCTGCCACTCCAGATACCATGCTGCTACTATGACCCTCTGGCCATCTGTGCTCCTGCACGGTTTTCAGTTCTTTCCTCATATTGCCCCATGACACAAAAGGAACTGTGAGTGAGAGCAGAAACCTAAATGTCTTTTGGATGGCAGTGGGAGAAATCACTAGGCCACAACTTTTGTGTTTGTGTTTGTGTCTGTGATTACACTGAGAGTAAATCGTCCTTTCCCATCTATTTTCAATCAATAAATAATTAAACAAAAAAAATTAGTCAGTTGGCCCCATCAGCTATTCACTGATTCCAGCAGCAAACATTTTGAGTAAAGGGCTGAAGAGAACTGAAAACAATTAGCACTGCTGCTGATAGAAAAATAGAGGCATTGGGCAATAATTAAGCCAGTGTCCTCAGAGAAGAAGTAGCTATAGGCAGAAGCAGGTGGCACCTCAGAACATCAGATTCCTGTTTTGGCCCACTAACTACAGTGAAAGGAACAGCATTTTAAAACAAAGCAATATAAGAGGTGAACCAGCTTGCTGCAAAGCAGTGTCTCCTTCATAACTGCTTAGATAACTTACCAGCCATCAGCATCTCTGTGAAAAGTGCAGCCAGACCTAAGGCAGTTATGCCTGTGCCAACTTCAGAGCCAGACACAGAAACAAGAAGAGTTTAGGTAATAAATTATGCCCAATTTACAGGGCTGTGACAGGTTTCCTGTGACTTCTGTGATTTTTGAGTAAATCTACCTACCCTGTTACATTCAATAATATGCCAGCAAGGTGCACCATGTGGGAGGTTTGTCTCATTTCCTACAGTTTTAAGTAAGAAATATCTAGCTGTTGTCTATTTGCCTGAATTTATGCCTAATTTGTTCTAAGTGAAGTGCGAAATAAAGATGAAGACATTTAGTCATAACATGTAAAACAGGCAACACTGAAAACAAGTATTTGTACAAGAGGAAAAACAGGGACACGCAAACTGAATTTTTTTCCAATCCCACCTAGGTAACAGTGTAAGAAAAGGTTAGACTGGGTGGGTCTTTATCAGAAAGACATTCTAGTACTTCACTTTGAATTTGCCATTCCCTGTGTTATGACCTCAAGCAATAAAAAGCAGGTGGTTAATGGTGCATCTATTTTTATACATGCTAGTGGTTTCTCATAAAATCAAATGTTGACGCATTAAAACTGAAGCCAAGTTTGTAGGCTGTAAATCCAAAGGAGAAGGCACAGGTGAACAAAGTGTAGATGATGAAGTATGCAATTGCATTGAGCTCCCTTAGCAGATTAGCTCAGTTTCAAAACAAACGGAAGATATGGAGAATAAGAGAGAAGGTATAAAGCTTCATGGGAAGACAGGCGATGATACTGCTCCAAGAAGTGTGGCCTTTAAGGGAGGTGGGGATACCCCAAGCCCCTTTTAAGGACTGAGCCCCTTTTAATGACCAGTTTACTTAGAATTAACTAGAAAATATAGGGAGCTACTCTGCTAAAATCTTTCCATTCTACAAGGTGATGAAGTTTGAAGACCATGCTATGGCTTGTTCTCTCCAACACTTTAACTTTTAAGCACTTTATTTTGTTACTTATTTCTACTTTCTTTAGCTGAATATCTGAAACTGTAGTCTAAACCTCTTCAGAAGATTTTGATTTCCCCTGTGATTGATGTTCCTGCAAATGATTTTCCTCTTGCTCTAGTCTTTAAAATTCTGTTACTTATTCTTTCTGTTTCTCCAATTGTTGAGATATTAAAGCTGACACTGTTTCTTAGAATTTCCCATTTTAGAATATAAATTTCAGAGAATTTTTTTCCTTTATTCTGGCATGTTTTCCACCTTTGTTTTTGAATATTTCCAAATGTCTTATATACTCAAGAATCAAAATACCTTGCTTGATCTAGATGATCAAGCCGTTAATTTAAACAATTATTTGATTCACAAGTCGTTATTTAAATTCATTCAGGTTGTTCTTCCAAAATTTGAACTTTAGTTAAAAATCTAGTTATGCTTGCTTTACTTAAAATAAACCTTCTTATGATCTTGTGGTGTTTTTCCAAGGTTATTTTGATGATTTTGACATAAATTCTTTTTTTTTTTTTAATGTGGGAACTTTGAAAGGGATAAAAGTAGTTTAAAAAAATTGGTCACATATCTCAATGCACCTTTTCACAAAGCTATACTATATTTCAATTTTACACACAAATCTGCTTTTAAGTTATTTGACTTTCTATGGTAGTAGTTAAAGTTTCAGCAGTGAGTAGGTCTGTAAAACAAGAGTGGTTTCCTTGTTTTTTTTAAATTTTCTTCAGCAGTCCATAATTTTCCATTTGATTAATCTTCTATAGTTGCATACCAATTTTGTGGACCAACCCTCTCTTTGCCTTCAACTCACCAGTTTTAATGTCTCTGGTCCTTGAGTTTCACATTTCCTCATAGGATTAGCCTAAGGAGATATTTTTGAAAACTGAAAAGAAGAAATGTAGCTTTTAGTCCCTCTGTAAAAGGATTGTTTTTATCATCTGACATTCATGTAAGATGTTCAAGTATCCACAGCAGCTGATACTGCCAAGGCCATAAACTGAAATTTCTAGGTATCATCCTAATGTCCTAAAATGCTGCCCCAGTTACACACACATATAAACAAACAAACAAAACAAACAAACAAAAAAAAACCAAAAAAGAAAACAAACAAACAAACAAACACAGTATGTGCACTTGATTATTTTGCATCTGTGAATTATATAAGAGGCCAGTCCTTAGCCTCTTGTTCCACTGGTGCCTCTGGTAAAATGATAACTTTTGTATTATACGTTCATGTGTACAGCAACAGTTGGTATCCACCCACAAACATATGTTTATGAAACAACCTCATCTGATAATCCAATTCCTTTTTCTGGACTAATCTAAAGGTTTATAATCTTCCAAACATAATAGTCACTTATGTTCTTAAATAAGTTTGTACAATTCAGGATTCAGAGGCTTTCATTTGACTTTGAGCAGAGAATTTGTCTTCTGTAACTGTTAGTGCAGTCAGATTTCCAATTCTGGTTGCAAAAATCACACTCTTAGTTCCCAAATTATCTTTCAGGCCAAATGTGTTGACTTAATGCCACTGTTCAAAACAGCCCAGTGCAGTGTCTGTGTGCAGGTCAGGCCCCTGTCTAATCACCCACTCTCTGCCAGAGACATACCACTCACTCTTGTGATCCTAATGCTCTTCAGATATAGGGATTTTAAAAGGTTCTGTACTTCATCAAATCATAGCTGGTTTGAGTCATTAATGACAAAATTAAACAACAATTTAGTTTACTCTGACAATCTCACAATGTGAGTTGCCTGGATGGATTAGTGACGTGCTTTCTTATCTTGCAGTAATGTTAAATCATCATTATTTTAGCATGAAGTGCTGCAACTTCTGGTTATTCTAAGTATGCTGAATAACTGCAATAAACCATAATGGGATCATTTCAAGCAGCTGATATGCTTGCTTCAGATTCTTAATGATGTAGATCACTTGCAGCATTCTGTCAACTATATATGCACTAGAAAATAAAATAAAATAAATTAAAATAAAATAAAATAAAAGTGGACTGATTTATGCTGTGCTGCTATTTCTGCAAAGGGCAAACTGAGCAAAACAGTGTATTTGGTGTTCGGCAAAATAGTAAAACTGTTTCTGTGCATTTAAATAATGCTTTTGTGAAATCTTGTAATGGTAAACATAAACAACAAAATTGAATTCAGTCTCCAGAACACCTGCCAAAATGACCATAATTTCCCACAACTGTGGAAATGTATTTTTCTGCATGATTTAATCTCAAATCCACCTAATGAAATTTATTATTTCTTCAGCCTATACCTGTTCTAAGAGGAAATATATTAAAAGATTGGAAATTTGACTTTTTGTTATACCTCATCTTACTTCTTCTCCTAGTATGACTGATCTTCCTATTATTAAATTGAATTTTAAACAAGAGGCAAATTTAAAAAGGAACCTGTGTGTCATTTCAAATGTTAAAAGCAATTTTAAAATAATTTTAATAAGTAGAGTCTTTTAAATTTTCTTCAAGACAACTACAAGTAATTTCATTGCAGTGCGTGCAAAGAGTTTCTAATGAGATTAACAGAAGTTTGCTTCTAATTTTTCCACTTTTCACCCATTCCCAAGGGAACTTTTAAATGATTTTTCCTTGACAAGAACAACTAAGAAAATAATATCCCTTAGAATGAGCCAGCATCACTACTCACTCATCTGAAAATCAATTAGTACACCTTTGCCAAAACTGCAGAGAGCAGCAAAACTGGTATTAAACCAATGCTAATTTATACCATCTTTTATATATTCCAAGACAAAGTTATCCCACTTTCTTTTATCAGCATAATCTTCCTATTAAAATGTTTCACCTTCATATGCTGTCAGTATTTTGGAAAAGCTGACCAGCAAAATGACTGGTTCACAATACATTCTATAACTTAAATTTGCAGAATGTAAAATTGTTGGAACAAACAAACTTCCCCATGCAATTGTTGCTTTAGTTTAGTCTGTTTTCCCTATTCAGAAACAAAGATTCAAACAAGAGTATGAATATTTATCATTTCCTGGCCTTATGTGAGTTGGGGATAAGCCCTTTGCTGGAGCAGAAGGAAGCCCTGGTTTGCAGCCCTGGCTCTTCTAGGCTCAAATTCTGCCATCCCAAAGGAAAGGTGTGAGCAGAGAAAAGGAAACCTCAAATTTTGTGGCTGAAATGGGGTTGTTATTCTCTAGGTATAAACACTGGTTTTGTGCTAGAGAACTGGGAGAACATATGCATATGAGGAAAAAAGCATACATGGCATGTTTTCCCAAATCTAAATCTTACAAGATTTTTTTCTTCAAGTTTTATTAATAAAGTGATTTAAATTATTGCTGGATGAAAAATCCATTTACCTTGAAAATGACCAGTTAATTAAAAACTTGCTAAGATTTTAGTAATTTGATCTCATGCTACTCAACATCACAGCCATCAGATTGTGTGGGCTCATTAAACAAGACATCTGGAGATGTGAACCCAAAAATTATTTACACTGGTGTCAGGATTTGCCTCAATTAGCTTTTGTCTAAAACAGGTCTCTCTGCTCATGTGCATTTGCTTTTTCTCCCAAGATCTGACCAAATGAATCAAATCATTACTCATTGAATCTGTCAGACTGATTCAGCATAGACACCCACCAAAACCATTCTCAGGGTACAGATGCACAAGGACAACTTTCCATGTCAAGAAAGTACAAGTGGAAAAACAGACACATGGTGTGGAAGGACGCTCTTTCAAAAAGAGAAATTAGGACTCAGAGGAATAGTAGACATGTTTCAGGAACTTGGCCTCTGTTTAGCAATCCGATTAAATTGCATTTGGAAGCAGACCCGCTCTTAACTATGTGCAGCATGTCATTGAAGGCAGGGTTCCTCTATCAAAGCTGATTAAAACAATGACTTTCAAACAAAATAACATATCATGGAGCAATTTTATATGAAAATGAAAGCAAGAACTGTGTCAGTAATATTCCCCACAATCATGATTCAGAGGATAATCTTTATGAGAAAGTTGTATACATAGGGACAAACATTCTGCATGGCTGAAAATGGAACCAAGTTGGGACTAGATAATTTCTTTTAAAAGAGATCTGAGCTAGAAGTAAAATCAATTTCAGCTTTCTAAACTTATACAGGGTCTGCACTGGGTTACTGTGTTGTGTTTCTGTTCCTTGAAAATGGAAAATATGAGAAAGAACTCAAAATAGACAAATCCCTGCCTTTATTGGGAAACGTCAAAATGAAAACTAAAAGCAGAATACCAGGTGACATAAGCTGGCATGTGCAGCCATGAAGTCATGAGAATGCCCTGAATGACATAAATATCTAAAGTGGGTACTAATGAGTTAATTTTTGAACTTTTAAAATCAGAAATGTTAAACCTTTCGGACAAAGTTGTAGATAGCTTTTCTAAACAAAAGTTCTGATCAAATAAGAATCATCTGGGTAAAAATATTATTTTCCTCTTACTGCAAGTAAGGGAAGTGAAGCCTCATTTCGTATTTGGCCTGTTTCAGATGGCTATTTAATAATTGTCTGAAGAGAAAGCCTAACAGAGATCTGTTTCCTTTATAATCTGTTTTCTTTCTCTGCCTTTTACAAATATATGTGCATACATATACTTGTGTATATACAATATATGTGTTTGTATATATCTAAATATAGATATGTACATACATATATATAAAAATATACATACAGCAACATCAGCTTCATACCAAAACAGTGTTTAGACCAGACTGCCTCAGGCTAGGGTCTCCTGCATCACTTGGAACTTCCATCCCAGAACATTTTACCAGATGAAGACATCAAAGGATATGCAAAATAAGGGATCAAATATCAAGATGACTTTACCAGTTGTCAGACCCTATTCCCAGCCTAACATTGTCTCCCACAGCCAAGCACTTACACTGAGGAGAGTTATCCATACATTCCACATCAGTGTCAAGTGCTCTAGTAATAGAACTGGCATATTTCTAATGTATCTAGGAAGCAGTAACAACTAACTGTAGAGAGACAGCTTGTTCAGATCTTAGTGGAGCTGAGAATTAAATAGTGACAGTAAGTCAGTGCTGTCAGTGAAAAGGGGATTCAGGCATATCAAACAGAAAACCCTCACAGATGTGGGATATTTTAATCCTGAAAACTAGGAAGAATAACTATTTGGGTGTTCTCTGAAATACTGTGGTGGCTTAACTAGAGATATCCGAAACCATCATTTTGAAATTTGGTATCTATTGTGAGAGTTAGAAATAACTTAGGCATTGCCTACAGCATGTGATTTAGTACCTAGCATGATTTTTTTTATCAAGTTCCCCTATTGCACAAAGGAATAATAGACTTTTCCAAATGCACTTCAGCTTTTTGTCAATAAAATGTTGGAGGTGATGATACAAACAAATTATGTGACAACTGGAGGTTAATAAACTGAGACTAATACTGCAAGAATTCTGAAAATAGGTTTGTTACACGCTTAAAAGAAGATGTCAGAAAGTAATATTGAATTAAATGCTTAAAAGAAAACGTAGGGCTCTCAATACATGGTATTGAGATGGATCCATAGTATTGCACAGTACAATAAATCAGTATTCATGGGCAGTTACTAGTCTGAGTCCCAATGGACAGGAATGGTTTGAACATATCCCCCAAAACAGAAGAAAACTATAATGGTCTGTTAAGAATCAGCAAAAAACCTGTGATAATGCAGATTCATCCACACCATAATTTCCAAGAGATACCGTCTCCATCAAAAATATTTCAGGTTAATTTATTATCAGAAGATCCCTGGGGTTAGTGGGAATATAGCCTCTTTACTTTCCTGATAGCCCAAACATCAAAAGAAAACAGCACACAAAAATGAAAGGATAGAGTATGAGAAAAACAGTGGAGATAGAAGTTTAAAATAGCCAGATTAAAAAAAAAAAAGTGCTGAACCTGATGTGGTATTGTTTTTTTCTTAGTTGCATTCCCTTTGTAGCTGAAACTCAGTGAAAGCTTGTACAGAATGATATTTTCTGAATTTTAAAGCCATATGTTGGTACTTTTTGTGTCTGTTTCAAGGAATGACTAAAATAAAATCAGTATGTTTAAATGTAATTAATTGTTTCTTGTCCTTTTCTGAAAGAAGGAATTTCAACTATTGCAAAGGCAATAGAAAGTCCTAATTGACTTTCTCTAGGAAAAGTTTTTGCAAATCAAGTTAACATTAAAAAAGATAATATTGCTCGTCTTAAGAAAGTGAAAAAGAAGAACTGTTCAATTTGGTTTGGTTTTACCTGATTTTTATAGAAATCCAAACTGACCTACCTTGCTAAGCTATGTACAGTAAGCCAGGGAAGTTATTACCATCACTGGATCCCAGTTTGGTTTCCAGGCAATACAGGAATTATTTTTTTTTTTATTGCCAGTGCTGTCCTTCTCAAAGGCATGAATTTGGGATTTTTTTTTTCTTTCAATCTCATTAAAAACTGAAAGAAAAAAAAAGATTTCTGTACCTGGTGAAGTAAGAAAAAACAATAGATTGCATGCAGGTCACTTAAAAGGTGTTTCCTTTGAGGCCATATCATCATCAGGAGGTAGAGAAAACCAAGACAGTAAAATACTTCTTGTGGGGACATAATACCAACTACATCAGTGGCTCAAGAGAGGCTTCCTTTAAATAGGTACCAGTCCAGCATTGTCCTCCATGTATGAAGCCTTTATCTAGAAACACCTACTTTTATCTAAATTCAGAGAAGTCTTTATTATGCCCCCTTTATTATGAAAGGGTAAAGCAAATAAAGAAAAGGCAAAATTTTCAATGCCAAGAGAATCCAAATTAAAAATAAATTTGGAGGAAAATACAAATATAAGAAAGGTGTTTCACAGATATCTATAATCTGTCCCAAGCAGTGCTTCTTTTGATGGTGAAAGTAATCTTTTTTTCCTGTCCTTCCCAATGTTAAAATTTGTTTATTATATTTGATACTTATGCTATTTCTTTAGAGGAATTAAGGTATTTGTTAACTTGAGAAAAATCAAACAACATGGAAAAGCTTGATAGTAACTAAGAATTCATCTATACAGAAAATAGGTAATAGGGCAACTGGAAAGCAAAAGAGTGAAAATGCAGACAAAATAACATGAGTTGCTCTTTGTTTTGCAATTCACCTCACAGAATTCCAGAGGGTAACTTAAAATTGAGTTGGTGAGATGCAAGGATCAAAAATAATAAGATTTAATAGATTTATCCCATCCATCTCCCAGTCCCAGATCTACAACAGCTTTTTGTTTAGCTAACCTTTTACATTGCAAATTTGCTTTTGTAAAATGGGAATGATGACACTTGGATCCTGTCTTTTCTCTCCCTTTTCTGTCCACTTCTTCTCTTCAGAGCATATACACTTTAGAGCAAGGGTTCTCTGCTATTGTCATTCACTTATGACACTCAGCATGATAGGTGGCTGGTTTGGGTGCAGTGATTTTAGCTTTACTGCTGCAAACAGGTGTGGTGACAGAAATGGTCTTGCCCTCCCAGACAGGGAGGTGCAGATTGTCAAGCATTGTGATAGTGGGTGCTGGGGGCTACTCTTGATGTCAGTCTAATTAATGACTGAACTGGCCGTTTGTGGCACTTGTGGATACTTGTGATGGTGCTGCCTTAATTCTACTGAAATGAGGAAACCTCACAAATCTTATGAGTTTTAAAGGTTAAAAATTATTTACCCAGTGCATAGGTAGGCCTCAGCAGTGTTCCTGGTATATAGCCTTCATCTATTGAATTTATAATTATGATAACATCACATGACCAGTACAAGTTAGATTAGATGTTTTGAGTCCTTCCTACATGACCAGGCTCTCTACAAAATGAAATCCAGGTGCCATGCCTCAGTTCACCTGAAATTCAGAGACTGCCCAGAGATATTCATACAGCTTGAAATTATGGGTATGTCTCAGACTCAGTGATTCATCTGCAATGCCACAGCATGCCTTCTTAGTTCCCATGGTGGCAAATGACTGTGACCAGGTCCCAGCATGAGGCCTGAGGATACTTTCACCATTCCACTCCCCTCGCATTCTGTCTAGTCCTCAAACCTCCACCCAAAGCTCACAAATGTCTGTGGCAGCCTGGCACTGGTTGAAAGACTGTGTTCAGTTGAATGTCCTGCCACCTAAATTGAGGCTGTTCTAAAGTGAGACCACATGCCCCAAAGTGAGCAGTTGCAGCCCACTTTGCTTGCAAAAGCCTTCTCACAATACCCTGTATCAACACACACAAACCATCTCATCTCTGAGAGATGCACAGCGAAATTTACAACAAAGTATTTTTAGATGAGTTTTAATCAGTTTTGAAAATGACCAACACAATAAATCTGTTGGAAAAACATAGTGCATTTGAAAATGAATCCAGGTAGAATTTGGAGATGAAATTTTATGTAAAATGTGTATGTAATTAGAGATAGTAAATTAGCTGCATGATTATTTTATTTAATTTTGGTAAAAAGTATTTGGGACAAAGTATTTATTAGTCTTTAAGTGATATGATATAGGCACTATTATCTAATGAGAGAGTTTGAATTGATAAAAAAATGCATTATTGTTACAGCTGAATAGAGGATTATTTGCATGCAAAATCATAAGCAATATTTGCTGTGTTTCAGTTTTATTCTCAAATAATTTATATGGTGATTCATTTTCATTGTTCCACTTCATTAATAGTAAAAAGGAAGATGACTAAAAAATGAATCATATTTCTGCCTAAAAAATAATCATTTCATACAAACTGTTGACAAAGGCAGCACAGAAATCCACAGCCTCATTTTCTTCAGTGTAATCACACTTAAGATTCATCTTGTGTTCTCTTGCCTCCAGTGTGATTTGAGTGGAGTGGTGCTGGATGATAATAAGACAAATTTTGTGAAGTTTGGACTCACTCTGTACCACAAAAGATATAAAATGCACTTATTAAAATGACAGAAACAGAGTCTTTTCAGACACACTGAAACAAAACAATCTGCAGGGTCTTCAAATTTTTAAACACAAGGGATCTACAAGTGATTTAAACAAAACCTATTTCTTGTACCAGTATGTAGAAAAATATGTGTATACACAGAGAGAGTATGAGAATGTAAGCTTCTAATAAATATTTTACACATTTTCAGCTATAATATTTGCAAGAACATTTTTAATTCATAAAAAAATTTGATTACTAAAAAAGGAATAAATTGACTAATAGATGGGCTATTGGGGTTTTTTAGTTGACTATTTTGTTTTCAGGACAGAAAAGCTAGCTTCAAGCTGGGATGACATTCAAGTTCTCACATTGAAAATCACATTTTGAGAAGTCAACATGAGAGTATCTGCCAGCAATGTCCTGAAGTCACATAAGGAATCACTAAGACCCAGGACAAAATATGTTTGATGCACCAGAAATGAGTCAGTAGTGGGTGGTCTGTTAAAGAGGCACTGAAACCACAGCAGAAATACACTACCATGAATGGAGTCAGTCAGATTTCTCACAGGTATCATTTCAGGTGCTTTTCAGCACTCAGAAAACATTCTCTTTTATTTGAAAGCATCTCACAGAGATGATGATAAAGAAAACACTGATCTTCATGAGCCTTGATGGTCAGAATCCCTCCCGCATAAGTTCTTTCAGTTCAGTAGAGATTTAGCATTAAGACCTCTACTTTCTTTCCCATTCTTGTTTTTAGTGGGACCTGGAGCCCCTATATCATGCAGGAATAAATTATGGGGCAAATATATAAAATTATGGGGCAAATCTGAGGATATTGGGCTGCATTATTTCCAAAATACAGATTACCGCAAAGTTCTGACTTCACTAGAAATAAAATAAAATAAAATAAAATAAAATAAAATAAAATAAAATAAAATAATTAATAATAATAATAATAATAATAATAATAATAATAGAAATTATAATGAATGCCCACACTTGATACAGTCCAGTATGCCATACATAGTTCAAATCAAAGCTGATGTTAAAGGTCAAAGAGAACCACAGTGCGGTCATTGATCCAACCTCCCTGTTCAAGCAGGGTCATCAAAGAGCACATTTCACAGGATTGCATGCAGACAGTTCCTGAACATCTCCAGTGAGGAAGACTCCAAAATCTGTCTGGGCAACCTATAATCCACGTAGGTTGGCTGCAATGAGAGATCAAGAGATCTAGATGTGCTGATCCTCTCCACAATAATGCCTGAGATAAAACAAAACTGATGGATCTTAGCCTCAATATATCTAAAAATTTCAACTTAAGAAGGCTCCTTTGCAAAATGTCTGTGCTTGTCTCCAGACTTCCTGCACCAAGGATGCCCTCAATCAGCCAGAACTCAGGGCAGTGCCATCCCTTGACCTACAAGCAGGGAAAGGATAAGATTTTCACACTTACCATGTTATGAATTTTACCAGTTGACTTCTCAATGAAGATGATGTGATGTCAAGTTTCATAGCTTACCTCTTCCAAATACTCCTCAGATGTGATTGGGTCTAGCAGGCCCAGATGCAGTGTGCCAGAACAAAGGCTTGTGAGATTTAACAGTCCATTCACTTTTACAGTTGCTGGATGATAAACTGCATGAAAACATCCGTCTGGTCTCTGCACTTGTGTAAACAGAGTTTTGTTAGACACTTTATGATCTAAAAGATAATCCCAGTTTGGATTACAATAACTTGGGAAATATTTTATTCATAGATGAATGACGTTTGCAGTCTCTTGGAAGTCATAGACCTGGGACTGCTCATGTATCCTGATTTCATTCCCACTAAAGAGCCTTACAACTGCTGCAGGAGGATAAGTGCCTCCTGGGAAAACAGTTAGACCAGTGCTCACACATGTTAACAACATCAATTGCTTCTGTACATCAGAGTCATGTAACACAGTTAACCTTTAGTTTAAAAGTGGGTGGCAACCTTATTTCTGTGCTTGTTTCTGATTTACCTGTGATTACCAGTGTCTTTTTTAGATTAGATTTGGAAGTGGAGTAAGTTCCCAGTACGCATTGAAAAATATCCAAGACACCAAAAACTATTCAAGAAAATATATCCAAAATATATTCAAATATATCCAACTAAGAATAATATTAGCTTATAGCTCAAATGCATTTTAAGGTACTAGAAACTTTTCCTCCAGATCTTGGTGGTGGTGGTGTGACTGACTTCAAACCACACACCTGCCAGGAATGTTTTGTCCAGAGGACCACACTAAATTTACTGAGAAGAAAAACTTACCAAAAAATATTCTGCTTTGGTATAAGGGCACAAACACTGACTGCTCTGATATACTGATCTGCACCCTCTGTGCCCAATTACATGTTCATAAATGGATAGTGGAAGAGAAACTCCTTCAGGAAACCTTGGTTTCCTATTGTTCGCTATATAAACCATACTATAAAACTGGAAGGATTGATAGAAGTGTGTGCTGCCACCACATCTTGGGTTCATGAGTTGAAAGTTGGTGGCCATGTCACATTCTAATGAAGAAAGCATCTCTCCACTTCCTTTAAAAAAATGAAATTGGAACAGAAAGGCGGCCTCGTAGTTTTTCTGGCCAATATATATCGATGACAAGTGTGACTCGGTTTTTAACCAGCCTGGGTACTGACAAGAAGCTAGATGTGGCAGTTGAGAAATTACATTTATGGTATTCATTCTCTAGCACTGGTCCTGACATGTAAGTATGTATGACCTTAAAGGAATGATGTGAAAAATGTGTTTGTGGACTGTGTTTTATAAATTATGTCTGCCACAGTGAGTAATGAAAGATTGACACTGAGAGCCATAAAAATTATTCTAGTAGAGCAGATGTTTAAGTGAAAGAAAGATACAGGAAATCTCATTGTGGAATAGCCTGCCCAAAGGGAAAATTTCTTTTCCTCTCAATAATCTCTGCTATAGTCTTATGCCTCAAACTAAAGGAGTATCATTACTTCATAGCTCCAAATTCTTTACACAGGACTGTGTGCCTAGTTGTGTATAGAACTGTTAGGTTCTTATGCGAACTAAGGAGCTGATCACAGGAATGTATGTTGGCAGTGGATTCCAGAAATCATTTATGTGCTGTGCAAAAATCAGAAATCGGCCTGGTTCTGAAAAATAGATGAAGGCATACTGAGCTCTTTCTTGTGTCTCAAAAGAAGCAGAAAGTGTGCAGCTAGAAGTCCTCTCTATTTCAGTCTTCACTTCAAAAATCCAGAGAATTACTGTGTCTTGGAAAAGGAGCTGATGTGATGGCTTCCAGGATACTTTCTCAAGCTACAATTTTTCATCAGGTTTCACTCTTATTCTGACACCCACAGGACATAAAAAAATTATTGATTTATACTGGGAAAAAGACTTCTGATTTTGTCACGCTGTAGGATTCAGTGGGCAATCCCTAGGATATAAAATGTACTTGTATTTTTCTTTACTGCTAATCCTACCGTGTAGCATAGATTACGTTAGTCTGTACCCATGGTTTGTGCTCCCCAGTAAAGGTTTAGCTGTTCTAAAATAGTTTAAATACCAATTAATCCACATTTTAAAGAAAAATTTAAAATATTAAGGGATATTTTAATGAATTTTTTACTCAGTGATCTCCAAATATTTTGTTATCTGTGTGTAACTACAGGAGGGACATGAGAAATCTTCCTGTGACTAGAAATAGTGAGGAAATCACTGCATATTTTTCCCAAACATCAAAATAATACATGCAAATCTTGAGAGGCAAAACTCCAAATCCTTGTGACTGTCTTTAAATTAGAATAAGAAAATTTCCAGAGCTTGATAAGAGGCATTTTAAACAGTTCAGCTAAAACAACAAGGAATATAGGTAGAAAACAAGAAGGAAAATAGAAATTGAACGCAGCTGGTGTTTGTCTGCATCATTCTCAGAGAAAGTTTTGAAATAAGTATAAATATTTTCCTGGGGTAACATCACATAATGTTTGGTTTATGGGATATTGAGACCATGAATTACTGGGAAATGTTGCTTCAAACCTTGCTTTTCCAAACAGTGGCTTCCATTTCTTTCTCCATCAAGGCTGCATTTCTCCTTTTCCCTTCAGTTTTCCTTACAAAAAAATAAAACAACCCATAAAGCAAAGCACTTTTCTGTAATTCTTAGGTCAATTGATTTAGCAAGTCACCATCTACAGCCAACCCACTTTCTTTACATTTAAGAAATCCCCTGTAAATCCTCCCGGGCTGCTGTTGACAGCATGGACGTGCTCAGCATAACACCTTCTCAAGGTTTGGATGGGTGGAGCATGGGCAGGTCCACATGTGCTACTGCCCATGACACAAATGGATAACTCTGCTCTTCCAAAGCACCACGTGAACAGCTGGAGCCTGACCTGTGAAGCAATCAGATGTCTGCTTACTGTTTAATGTTTGCATTTCCAACATCCCCATGTAATTTTCTTGCATTCAGAAGAGTTTCTTTGGGATTGTGTTGCAAGGCTGGCAGATACTACTGGATTTTTTTATTATTCCCTGCTCTGTGCTCCCTGACCCTTTCTGGGTGTTGCATATGCATCATTGCTATGCACACTGGGGAATGTTTTCACAACTGACTATGAAAGTCTAGGAAATTAGTTAGCTTGGGCAAATGCAGAAAATTTAATTTAAACTGCCATGTCCACTGACATCCTCTAGAAATCAAGCTGCAAGATCAACTATTTTTCCTCATAAATATCTAATCAACAAACATTCTTGAAGAGTACAGTGTCTATATTAGGGTATATTAACAACCAGAGTAGTATAAAATCAAGCCTTAGAAGTAGTCAGATTTAGCAGCAGTAAAGCTAGGTTTGTAGGTTTAGTAGTAGAAAGCAGTTAAAAAGTATTAATAACATATATAGCTAACAGTAATAAAGTATTAATGAAGTATATAGCTATCATTAATAGCCTACAGTTTATGTGTGCATCTATGCATACATGTATATATGTAAGCATATCCACATATATATAAGTGTATGCACACCCATATGGTCCAGGACACTACTAATGGAAAAAGTGTTGCTTTGCAAGTGTACATACGTGGAGGCACAAGTAAATGTACAATTGGGTACAAATTTCTGTGTAGTGTTTTTGTGGGTGCATACAGGCACAGCATACGTGCATCATACATACAGAGGATATATGCAACATAAATTGCTGCTATTTTAGGAAATTGTTACGAAGTTCATTTCTAGTGACAAAGAACCTAACTTTGATAGTATATGTCAATGAGCTTTGCTTATTGTTTTACTTGGAAGTTACTTTTAATTTCCTTTTAATATTCTATTGTGAAATTGTTGACTTTTTATGTCACTTCATCCACAAGGGAAGGTTAGAAATGAAGAGTGAGTCACTTGGCTCCCTATGACAGGTAGCTGTTAGTAAGTTCTACTTCAGCTCAAGAAGAGAATCTTTATTCTGTGATATGATCCTATAATTTATATATTTCTTCTTAGGTTAATATATGTTGTCTTGCACAACCTGAAAAAGTTTGTTAAATTTTGCAATCCCTCTGCCTGTAGGCTTAGTATTTGAATCTTTCCAGCTGCCTATTCTGCATTTTGGATTACATTGTATGTTTTTTTAATCTTGGAAAGGTGCTTTTGACCACAAGTTGGAAAAATGTAGTAGAGAAAATCCAATAACTGAAAAGTAATAAAGCTTTTCTGTAACATTTCCTTTACTTACAGAAATTCAAGGTTATTCAGGTGTATAAAACATAATTTTTATCCCAATGCCTTTAAATATTTTGTCACAGATCTTTGGTGCTGCATAAGTATTGCTTATTAGATGCTTAAAGTGATTAATTATTCTTAAGATAAATTAGAAGTAAATTTAATTTGAGATTAAGTAAATTTAATTAGATTAATTAAATAGTTATCCAAATAACAGGCGAAAACTGAATCCAAAACTTTTTATAATACATATTATGATAATTACTAAATTTTTGTATAAACTGTATTTCAAGTTACTACTTTAATTTCATTTAGAAATTGACTAATTGTAAATGGACTCCTTATTAAAAAATTCTTAAGGCTGAAAATTCATTTCATTTTCACCCATGGTATGTTACTATTTCTTCCTTGAAAATTACTGTCTGTGGTAAAACCTAGCACTGTTACCTAGTGTAGCAGTTTGAAAAATTTCAAAGTCCTAAATTATCTGCTGTAGCAACACAGAGTGGAACCATAGCATTTTTTTTGAGTCAGAGGTCTTCATTCAACCCAATAGGGACTGAAAAAATATAAATCCTAGTAGTAGGATTTTCTGTATGTAGAACCAAAAAAAATAAAAAGTAATATCAATAAATAATTTGAAAATATTTTTCAAATTATCAAATGAGTTTTCAGATTACATTCTAGAAAGAATTGTCTTTAAAAATTAAGTTTGTTTGGTCACTCATTCTCATTTAACCAGCAGTTTTTCCTGAGAGTTTCCAAACGCTAAACTTTGAAAGTCATTATGCAAATGTAATGACTCACAGAATTTGTTTAGTCCTCTTTTTCAGGGAGAACAAAATATCTTCAGGACTTGTAATTATTGAGAAATATCAGCAATTGCAATTCCTTTCACTTCTAAAGCAATATAATAAAATATCTGCTTACTTTTTAATTATGGTGGCAATCTCTGCGTGCTTTGTTTTATTTATTCAATACCACCATATTTTAGTGTATGTTTTATTAAAGAGCAAAATAATTACATGCTTTTTCAATAATGATCTGCACCCACTAAACATTTTTAATGTATAATTTCAGAATTCAAAAAACAAGTAATTACTTAAATGTTAATTTCTATTTTTCTTTTAAAGTACATTTACAATGGGAAAATTCTACAAAAGCAGAGAGCACATACTTAATTGTTGCAACCAGACATTTCTTACAGATATACCAACTTGCATATTCAGAAATGAAATTGCTGGAAAGCATGTTCAAAACATCTTAGGATCTTTGTGGGTTTTGGCTTGGTTTGGGGTCTTTTTAACAGTAGGTTTCACTAACATTTGTTATTAGGTTGCTGAGACTGCAGTTTATTGTAAGTCTTTCACAGCACACTGTAGGTGAGAGACTGTGTGCCATAGTAGGGAGGGAGTCAACCAAATTCTTTACTCAAGAATTCAGCAGCATGTGTCCCTTACAGAAATTTTGGGGTCCAGTAGGCATTCCTCCTGGTCAATTTTCATGACTATGTTTGCTTTCAGCATGTCTGACCTCCTGAGTGTCAAGGCCAGGTATCTTTTTTCTTTATTACTTGACATCTGCTTTTTAGATATGAACAGTGTCTAAAGAAATACTTTTAGTCTATAGTCTCATGGAGCTATAAGAAAAAGAATAGCAGAAATGAACAGAGCTGAGATGCTTCAAGTAACTTCAATAATTTATGGGGGGAAGAATAGCTACATTTGTTCAATCTAGACACAACAGGAAGTTTTTTCAGATCCAGAGAAGGGGAAAAACAGATTTCATGGCTTTATACATAAAACTGATTTAATAAGAATATGTCTTTAACAATGTTCCATTTAAATGCATCTCCAGTTGCTTATTTTTTTTCATATGCAACTCACAGCAGCTTGTTGAAAAGCATTCAGAAGTCTGCCAAGAGGTAATCCTCTCAATGAGAGTTAAGAGACAGACACCTAAGTTCAAGTATTTGTTAAATTGGAGATGCCTCTGAAAATCTATAAAGTAGTTTCCCTCCCCTAATGCAAGACATATATCTGTGTTCACATAAAAAATTTGAATCTTTAATCTTCATGCTTGTGACTGCATGACCGTTCATCCTATAAATAACATTAATATATTCTAATTTTCAATTAATAAAAAAGGAAAAATGCCTTTATGAAACGGTATCACAAGTGGGTAAAGTTTGTTACATAAAATTACAGAATTTAACACATTTTTAGAAATGTGTGGTTCTCATTAAAATTACCTGTTCTGAATAGAAAGCAACCCAATAAATAGTAGACCCATATGTTATGAATAGGAAGGGAACTAATGAATATGTACTGATCATTAATTTGAAAAAAACTTAAAAAAAATAACTCGGGGCTTCGAAAGTGAATTATCATTATTATTATTATTATTATTATTATTATGTATAGTTTGTATACTAGCATGGCTTGACTGTTGATAAATTTAGTAGATTTTTTTTTTTTTAACAATACTTAATACTTTTTACTTCTAAGAAAAGATCCACAGAATTTTTCTGAACAGGTAAGGTAGCTTACCAACTGTACAGACCTTGAGAGAGGAGCATCCTCCTTAGCCAATGGGACAATAATGCTTGTGAAACACATGATGGTGACCCACTTTTTCACATGAGGAAAGGCACCTTAGCTGTGAAGCTCCCAACCCACAGAACTTCCTGGGTATGAATCTTGCTCTGGATGTGAAGATGTAACACACAAGATTTTTTTTTTTTACAATACATGTACCACAGCACTGACTATACATTAACACAGCACTGCCAAGCTCATCTCTTAGGGATTTTTTCACTGCCTCACTGCTTTTGTCTTTTGAACAAAAATGAGAACCTTTTGCTTCATCCCAACATTTATTTCCACTTATTTATAGAATAAAATCCATCTTCTCAGTTATTCTCAGCTCAATATCACTAGCTATTTTCAAGCTGTACAAAATACGACTTTTAGGTCAATTTTTTCAAAAATATATCCTCAAACCTAAATCTTCCAGGGTAATCCGCCACCCAAGTGACATCATTGCTAGCACTACAAATCATTTTTATCCTTTATTTTTTACTTTAACATTAACAGACTACAGAGTGACAAATTTTCCACTGACCACAGTCAGGGTTACAATGAGCAGTCAGTTGTCCATGTATTGGATCTGTGTGGAAAGGTTTTACCTTCAGGTTCAGCTGCTGTGCAAAGCTATGAGAAGTTTCCCTTATGTTCAACAGAGCCAATGCCAGCTGGCCCCCCCACTGGCCAAGGCCCATCAGCAATGGTGGTAGCATCTCTGGGGTAACATAGTTAAGGGAAAAAAAAAACCTGCATAAGAGTAACATCAGCAGGAAAGGAGAGAAAAAGAGCCCTGCAGACACCAAGGTCAGAGTAACAGGAGGGGGAGGAGATGTCCCAGAACCAGAACAGATTCCCCTGCAGCCCATGGTGCAGACCGTGGTGAGGCAGGATGTTCCCCTGCAACCCATTCAAGTCCACCATGGAGCAGAGATCTACCTGCAGCCCAGGGAGGACCCCACACTGGAGCAAGTGGATGCCTGAAGGTGGCTGTGGCCCCAGGGGAAACAAGTCCTGGAGCAGGTCCTGTCAGGATCTCTGGACCCATGGAAAGAGAAACCCCCACAGAAGCAGGTTTGCTTGCAGGACTTGGGACTCCATGGGGGACCTATCCTGGAAAAGGCTGTGCCTGAAGAAGTGCATCCCATGGAAGGGACCCACACTGGAGCAGGGGCATGTGAGGAGTCCTACCCCAGAAGAGGAAGGAATGGCACAAACAATATGTGATAAATTGTTTGCATCCCCCATTCCCCATTGCTCTGCACTGTGGGGGAAGAGGAGGGAGAGAAAATAGGGAGTGAAGTAAAGTCTAGCAAGAAAGGAGATGTGGGTAAAAGGTGTTTTTTAGATTTGGGTTTATTTCTCATTATCTTACTCTAATTCAATTTGCAATGAATTAAATCAAGTTTTCCTCAAGTCTGTCATGCCCATGGTGGGAACTGGGGAGTGATCTCTTCCTGCTCTTATCTTGACCAATGAGTTTTGTCTCCTCCCCCCCATGCATCTGAGGAGGAAAGTGATAGAGTAGCTTTGATGGGCAGCTGCCATCCAGCCAGGGTCAATGCAGCATAGCCTAAAAGCATTAATATATTTATATAAGTCCTCTCTTCTTCAAAGTACAACATCTTAACTAACTACAGGAATATTCATGAAAATTTGTCTATTAAATGAGGTTAGAGTCCCTTGTGATGGATTGATGATTCAATGCTCTCTACTTTTTGTATTCCTTCTTGGGGCATTCAGTGATCACATTTGCTGTTTTCTTCCCCCTTTGTCTGAGTCCTCCCTCTTCTGGTTTCCCACCATATTTTGTTTTACAGTCTGATGCTTTTTCTGTTCACATTTCTCTTACTCCTTATGTTCCCACTTCTCTGTTCTAAAATTCTTGCCAGCTGTTATTCTTTAAATTTTGTTCCCCTTCTTCAGAACAGGAACAACATCAAAACTCTGAAGGGAGGTGAAGCTGAAAATATATTATTTTGCTCCTCGGTGCTGTGGCATTAGAAAAGAATTATGAAGATCTTCTCATTTATGCCAGCGGGAAAGTTCTTGGATATGCGGTACTTACTCATTTGATTAAGAAAACAGCATTTTAATATATATTTTCTCTTTCTTTGTCAGCTAGATTACTCTTCCTGTCCATTTTTTCTTCATTCTTTTTCTAAGGGAAGTCTGAGATCATCCATCTTATTTCCCAACTCTCCTTCTGTCTCCAGTCTTTCTTCTCTGGTCTTAAAAGAAAGTTGCAAATGAAAGATGAACATCTCTCATCCATATCAAAGACCAAAAGTTACATCCTATACCTAACAATTAACTTATCTCACAACATATATTACACAAGAACATTTGTCTTGCTTTAATCTGTATTGTAGTAATTTCATTCTTAAAAGGAATTGTTAGTTTTTCTCATTTATTTCATATTGTTTAGCTTTTTGACACAAAACTAATTAGTGTAAAAATGCTTCATTAAAAATACATCTGCCTGTCATTTGAACTGATGTGAACAGGGACACAGTATTTAAAAATAATCCTGTGCTTTGTTCCATGCAGTGATCTGATGCCTCATTAGAGTGAGCTTCTCACTGTGCCTCTGTGAATTCTTTGCAGTCTCATTATGCCAAGCTAGGATCCATGAAGCCAAGAGGAGGAGGACCCTGACATGCTAGTCTCATTCTACTAGCATAGAAGGATACAACCCTTTCACCAAATATCTCACAGGGTTAAGAGAAACCCTTCCACCCTGATGGAAATGGAGGAAGAAAAACAACACTGAAAGATTAAGTTCCAGCATTCAGAGCCTGTTATAGAACTGAGAGATCAAGTTCAGTGCCTGCTGTTCAGACTGGAGTGGTTCAGAACACAGCACTGAACTTCTGTTGAGAAAAAAGTCTGCATGGAAAATAAATGTATGTTTGGGATTTTTTCACTCATCAGCTGCATTAATTGAAAGGGAGATTTATAGGAGAAACTGTGGCTATCCTTCACATAAGCCACTGTACAGACTGCTCTAATTGAAGCTGTGTTGAGCCAGAGGATGAACTATATGGCCTCTAGTGGTCCCTTCCAATCCTTCACATCCTGTGAACCTAGCAAGTGCCATAGTCTCTCATCAGAAGCTGAAAATATTTATTGGAAACACAGCCTTGTCTATATTGACATGATTTGTATTGCTGTGTTCCTGCTATGGACCTGTTCTGAAGGCCATTAATTACTATTATGTTCAAACTACCTACTAAGCAGAGTTAGCCTGTGAAGTCAAACTTTCAAACCACTAACACTGTGAACCCTGCCAGTTACACAAATAATTTACCTTAGGGATGACTATCTAAAAGGGAATGCCCAGAAATACTTTGTGTTTCACCTCTACTCAGATTAGATATAGATGTAGTCATGCACACTAACTACAAGTTATATTAAGTTTAGTTCCCACTGAATAGAAGAACGAGATTTAAAAATTACCGAATTCAACAGGCCAAAATTTGCTGTAACGCTCATCCTTTACATTATAAGTAGATATCCTCCCACAGCACAGACTGAGACTAGCTTGTGTAGAATACTGTCATTCTCTTTTCATGCAAGTTTTTGATGTCTGACCATAATGTCTGCTAGATATCTACTTGAAGAGATTAGCTGCTGCTGGTTTAGATCTTTCCCAAACAGATGTTATTTCTTCTTTTTTTTTTTTTTCCAATTAACATTTTCCTGATTTTTTTCCTAATTTAGCAGGCAGTATCTATAAAGCATTTACTAAGTAATCAAACTATCAGATTCAGGACCTCTGTTTTTACCTCTTCTCTAAAATTCTTTTGGACATAGTTACAATGATGTTTTACTTCATATTCAGCAGTGGCTTTAGCTTTAAAAAATATTATAGAAAGATAAAGTGAGTGAAATTGTGCTGCTAGAGATCTAGACTGTAACCAAATCTTTCAATCTTAATTAATTGACTATTTTATGGTCATAACTAATGGTGCAATGGGTGAGGAAAAGAAGTAGAGAAAAAAAAAGTAAGATTTATCTATGAAATTAAATAGCTGTCCTAAAGACAGTTTTATCATATGTTATATGTTATGTAGAGAATCAATGAAGCATGCTCTGTTTAAATACATATTTTGTAAGAAAAAGCTCTGTGGAATGCTGAAATTTCAGAGATGGGGAAAGAATGATTGAAGATCCCTCTCCTAGACATCTTGATTGACACACAAGAGACATCAGTGATCTTATTCTGTGGAAATGAGACTCAAATCAATAAATGGTTGAAGTTCCACTTCTAGATGTTTTATTCATGACAGGACAGCTGAGAACAAGGGCAGAGATGATGTTAAATATTTCTGACATTGGAAGGCATTATATGTTAGAGTCACAATTCCTCACAGATCCCTGCTCACACTTATGAGCAAATCCCAGTGTAAGCTTTTCAGATGTTTTCCATTAATGCTAACACAGGGGAGCACAGATCAGTTTGCCACACTTGGCTCATTTATTTGGCAGCAAGAAGCTCCTGTGATAGAAGCATCATAACATTTTCCCTCATGTCTGAGCAATTGCCCAGGATACTTTGTGCAAAATCCCATCTGACAAGACAGCCCTCTCACTTCTTTCTCCAAATGAGAAGTTATATACCAGAGCACAATTGCTAGATCTAGCTAAAACAATGAAGCATTTTACAAGAAAAAAAATTATTCATCGGGAGTAACTGAATATATTAGGCATGATGAGACCGTTAGCAATTATATATAGTGCTGTCAGTATCAAACAAATGCAACATTTAGTTAATAGGAGTGAGGCAGCACATTAAAATACAGTGCATATCATCTTGTGATAAACATGCTCTGCTTTCAAAGAACTGCATGGAATTTTAATTAAGCAGCTACTAACACAGTGGGATCATGTTGTAAGGAGACATTTGACAGTCTTTGGAAAGAGGCAAGAATGTTATTAAGCCATTTTTTTTTTTACCATGATCATTGTCTCTTTACTGCATCTATTGGGAACAGAGTGAAGAAATGTTTGACTAATACAGAAAAGAACTCAAGGAATTTGCTAGTCAAGAGGATTATAATATTATTTTTGGAAAAGTGCTGGGTCTGGAAAGTAGTTTGTGGGAACTGATTTAACTGGGAGTCTTCACACTGGGATCACTACAGGTTTGCAACTCTTCCTTTGGACTACTAATTGATAAAATTTTATAATTCATTATACCATTATATTATATTGTATAATTTTATATTACATTATACTATTATACTATACTATTATATAATTAACTCAATGTACTGCTGTCCTCTGGGAACACAAGAAGTTGGTAAATTAATATCTTTATTACACCAAGTTCTTTCACAAAGTGGCAGGGTTGTAGTTACTTTTTCTGTCAAGGTTTTAATATACCCCATACTGTTAAATAGAGTTTGTATATATAGAAGCCACAGCTATTTTTACTGCTTTATTTCAAGTCCTGTTTTCAAACATAGCTACAGCATCTGGATTATAAAAATCATGGCATCTTTTATTTTAGCCTCTATAGGAACTATTTAATAGAAAAACAATTCTGTTATCAATGTCCTCTGAAAATATTTGTGTGAAGATTTCAAAAAATAAGCATCCTAAAATCTCTTTAAAAAGTATTTTTAATAATCAATGAAGGATTAGAAATATACTTTTATCTTTATCATTGATAAAGATTCAATTAAATCTCTGCAACTTTTGTGAAGGAAGACCTTCACATAATTCCCATGATACATTTTTCCGAAGTGGGATAAAATTGTTCACGATTAACATAGGACAGCAGTATACTATTAGCTATTTTTACCTCCTGACTAAGAACAAATAGAGATATTAAGTACTTTTAAATGGTCAGATAATTAAGAATCATTGACAGTAAACAAGATCTAAGAAAAACGTAGGAAAGACTTTCAAACACTTTACCTACTTTCAGTTATTACTTGGCTCCAGCAGTAACATAGGGATGTCACTGCTGAGCAGCCAGGATGCTCCTGAGGACATGACTGTATGCATGTCTTCATTCAATATGAAAAATCTTTTCAAAATCTGGTCCCAAATTTAAGATTTCTGTCTGAGTATGAGAAGTTTAAGTCCCATTAAATTCCAATAGGATGTGAGCGCCAAACTCTTTCATTTCTTTTCCTTGTTTCCACTGCTTTAGCGTGATGACAATTTTTAGTACTTGCACTTTCCTTTCACTTGTTTCTGGTCTGGCATAGAGTAGCTTTTTACAGCCTCATAAATGCAGGCAAGGTCTTGTGAGACTTGCCAGGCTTTGGTTATAGGTATTCTACTACCACATGTAACACGGAAACTGCAGCACTTTCACACTTGCAGTGCTACAGCTTGAACATTTGCCTATGTAGAAGTACATAGGCAAAATGCCCTTGCAGATGGATTAATTGGGGGCAGTTTGGATCAATGATATCTTTAAACAGGATAAAACACCAGCTGGATGTTAGTGCTGATTCCATAGTGCTATGAAATTGACTTCAGGAGAAACAAGTTACCATCATTCTCTGTTAAGCTTCATACAGGTATTTGCACAAACTTGAAATCACACAATGACTCTGTGCTCTGGAGTGCTGATAATCCAACATCCATTTATTATGGTCTATGAGTAAAACTGAGAAATACATGCAAGCCTCCCCAAAAAAGTCATCCAAGGGACAGACAAAAACATTTTTACTGTTACTCTTTGCAAAAACTACAGCTCCCCAATGCCTCAGAAAGTTATTGAGAAGTAGAATTCAATATAGAGTGTCCACTCACAAACTTTCTCAAAATAAGCATTGGGAACACTAGTTCACTTCCAGGTATTCAGAATGCTATGAATAAGAAAAAAGGATTTACTTCACACTGAATTTATTCAGACTATTGTACTGGTATGTTCATTGCCATCACAAACTTTGAAGAATATTTCTCTTAAGCTATTTCATCTCTGTGTCTCTGTTAATTTTGAAATTATATAGATATTATCCAAGTGTAGAGTACAGAAATGATTGCTTATATTACCAGAGTAATATAAGCAATGCAGTGTAAACAACCATTTAAGTTATTTTTAGATAATACACTTTTCCTTTCCTTTTCAGACATAAAAACTTCTGCATAAAACATTAAGCACTTTTAAATTATTACTGTTCTCCTCTGCATAGTTCTAAATCTGAAGAACAAGCTTTCAAGGAGACAGACTGAAATACCTCCGTTTAATCAAAGCTCAAGAAAGCTATTTGTGTTAAGTTCCTTTTCCCATTTTTTGTACTTTACGCTCACTTATTGCATTTTATTTCAGATTAGATTTTAATGCTTTTGGCAATACACCTTACAAAGCCCAGGAAATGGAAAGTGCTGGAAATAAACCAGCTACAGCTGTGGAATGAGTTTCCTGAGAATTTAGAACATGGAAGGATATGCTGCAAGATCCTGATTTCTGTGGAAATTCTCACAGTTTCATTACTTTTAAAACTTTTAGTCATCTTCTCCAGAAGCAATACATGTAAAATAAACAAACAAAATATAATATTCCTCTGCAGTACCAGTGCTCTCAATGCTGCAAAAACTATCAAAATTAAATTCTTGTGATCAAATATATTTGATCCAATTGTTCCAACCTGAGACACACCAAGCTCCATGCTCTCCTCCCTGCCAAGGACACTTCCTTCATTTGTAACAGACATTTGTATTTAAAAGAATACAAAAAAAATTAAAAAGAGATAAAATCATATCCTTTACTCTAACTCAAGAATAACACATTATGCAGAAACATCACTCTAGCTATGAAGATACACAAAGGAACTCTGCTCCTGCACGGTGTGCTTTGAGTCCAATTTCAGATTGCCAGAGTACTTGTCTCAAGAAGATTCACTCAGAGGAGACACCAGTCTGGCACTGGTTTCTGTGCATGCTTTCAGATCCAGGTTATTAATGAAATCCAAAAAGTATGCATGAATGAGACTTCTACCCTCCCACCTGAAAGAGAAAGGTGTAAAACTTGCAGGGAATGCAGTTTACCATGTGCCCACATGCACAGGCATACATGCTGCAAAGGGAAGTCATTAAGCATAACGCACTGTATTCTTCCTCTTCTTGCAGTGTGAGCCAGCAGAAAATCAGGCTTGTATGCTTCGAGGAAGAAATTGACATCCTTAATGTTGCAGGATGAAAGTGTTCACTCTCCATCCAGGGAGAATTAAAAAAATAAATTTTATCTGGTTTTTTTTTCTTACAGACTTGGAAAATAAAGAAGCAATTAAAATAAGACAAGTATAACAACAGGACAACTCTTTCAAATAGAAGATGCCTTTTGTGTACACCACAAAACAAACATATTAAGTTGTTTCAGACCAATACCATGAATATACAGGCAAGCTCTGACTTTTTATAAACCTATACTACACTGCAGATTTACTGCTTCAAAGGAGAAAAGAGACTGAATACCTGAATAGGGAATAAATACCAAAATTCCATTAAATAAAATGGTGTGAACCATGTAACTAATATTTCTGATTTTTACTTGAAAAGAAGCAAGGAAATATTTTATTACATATGAATGTCAAAGTGCTTTTCATTACATGACTACTTAAGGAAGGTTATAATCAATTGTGTGGATGGAGGTGAAATAATGTAAGCTAATGAAAGCCTAGACAGTTTGCCCAGAATAATAAAGTGTTGGCCAAGGAGATGATTATTTTGCTGATGCTTTTTTCAGTAAAGTGTGGAGGAGTGTTCAAGTTCCTGGACTCCCCAGCACTCCAAACTACAACTGCTGCCATCAAAAGTGGGGTTGGTCTGGGGGGTGACAACTGCTGTATGGAATTCTACTGAGAAATCCCAGATCCAGCTCTTGTGGCAGCTGAACCTGGACTAGCCAATATTTCTTAGCTCTCTTTATGCATCCCACAGCTGGTCTGCAGGTCTGTGGTCTGGCCAGCATACCTCTAAAAATATAAAGAATTAAGATTATTTCATAGAGAACTAAAGAGAAAGTAAATAATGAATATCAGTCAAACACATTCTTAGGGAAAAAAGATCTTGTCAAACAAATGTGATATCCTTGGAGGGGTTTTCACTTACAGCACATAAAGACATAATAGAGACAGACATAATACAGGCAGAACCAAGGCATTCATCTGAGTGCTGCTCAAGAGTCTGATTAAAAATTAGTAGACATAGCACCCATGAAGTGTAAGTTTAATAGATTTGAATATATACAAGCAATGATGACAAAGAGGGATGATGATTCTCAAGAGGGAATCATCATAAAACAGATGTATTTCTAGCATTTACAGTACTATAATAGACTGAAAGCTCTCAGTACCTCAGTGATGAGAAGCACATAAAAGCAATGCAATATTTGCAGATGGCACAGAGCTGACAAACTGGTAAATACTGATAAGGAGAGAGTGATCAGAGAGATTGCTCTGAATTGTTTGTCAAATGAAATTTGCCTAAGCACAATGTTTCAGTACAGCAAATGCAAAGTAATAGATATATGGGAGTAACAATATTCTGTGTGCTAAACAGCAGCATACTGTTAGAATGTAGCTTCTGCAAAATCTGAATTATAATGAGATGGCAGTAAAGTAGTACATCTAGTTTTCATAAGTTTAGAAGTGTAGAAGTAATGAGACAATGCTGAGAACAGAATTTTAAAAAATTAATGAGGGATTGCATCTTTAAAATTCAAAAGGTTGATGAAATTATCTATTTACAAAATATATATTTCTTTACAGGTAGAAACTACCAGTCATCAAACAGCTCTTTAGTCTTGTGAAGAAAAGCATAATAAAACCAATAATTTAAGAAAATAAATTGAAAGAAAAGATTAGGCATAATTTTCTGTTACAGTGATTAAACAATGAAAATCAATTACCAAGGCTTATACTTCTGCTTCTCATTCTTGTTATACTTAGCTAAGACTGTCCTTTAAGAAAAAAGTTCTAGCTAGTGATAGTGGGGTGCACTCAGCATGGGGGTAACTGAATAACTCAGTCTTTTTCAAAAAGCAGCAGTTCAGTTGTGCCTTCTTCAATAAATTATGAGCATCTTAAGATTTTAATTAGGGTAACTCCGCACAACATTTTTATTTTTTTGTCTTTCGGTGTGAAATTTTACCCTTTTTGTGGTAGATCTCAGCTTTGTTTCTGCCCAGTATACATGGCACACATGGAGCCTTCCCTTCAATAGTGTTTGATTTAGTTTAGCTTAGGTTTTAATGCCTGGTCTGATGCTGAACTAATCATTGGATCAACTAATCTATTTTGTTTTCTACTGAAACAATAACTGGTACTTGAAAACATCTGCACTGAAACATTTGTCCTTCCCAGGACAATCTGGTAGTCTTTTGTTAGTCTGTGTTAAATGATGGTGAACACTTGATAAAACCTACACATGTATTTCTCCTTTTCTTATGAGTTGAATTCTTTAGCCTGACCATTTTAATACTAGCAACCTGTTGTTATAAGCTCCAGCACTAGTTCATTTTAATCTGTTCTAGTAGGTTAAATATTACCTGCTATCCTGCCACTGTTCATTCTGCATGCTGCTTGTAGGTCTGGGAGACTTCTCCCTCAAAAATATGCAAGCAGATAATGATGTTGAACTGCTTCCTTCTAAAGTAAGAGAGCGAAGAAGGTGCCAGAAGACACTCACAAACTAAATTTTTCCATCACTCTGCAATGTTTTCCATCACTCTGCAGATTTTTTCTCCTTAAATAGATTTCTTGCCTTGTTGCAAGCAGAATAATTTCTCATGGTTATCAAAAGATATGCAAACAGCAAATAGCCTTCAAGTCTTTCAGGTAGCTACAGAAGTATTATTTTATTTTATTTTATTTTATTTTATTTTATTTTATTTTATTATTTTATTTTATTTTATTTTATTTTATTTTATTTTATTTTATTTTATTTTATCTTTCTAAAGGTTCCCAGATGAGATAATTTCTATCTTAAAATATCTTCCTCATGAGGGAAGGTGAAGGGGCAGGTACTGAATTCTTGTCTCTGGTGACAGTGACAGGACACAAGGGAATGGAATGAAGCTGTGTCAGGGGAGGTTTAGGCTAGTCATAAGGCAAAGATTTGTCACCCAGAAGGTAGTTTGTCACTGGTACAAGGTCCCTGGGGAAGTGGTCATAGAACCAGGCCTGATGGAGCTCAAGAAGTGACTGAACAATGCTCTCAGGCACATGGTGATTCTTGGGTGATTCTCAGGACTGCTCTGTGCAGGGAGAGGGGCTGGACTTCAGACTGATCCTTGTGAATCCCTTCCAACTCAGAAGATCCTATGATTCCGTGATTTCAATGTGGTTGTAGCAGCTGTGAAGCACCCACTCCACAATGACAGAAGTGTCATCCATGCTGCATCATGCAACCAACCCAGTGCAATTAGGAGAGGAGCACAGAAGAGATAGATGTGAATCTAGGAAACCATAAATCTGAATTGGTCTTGCACTGTGCCTTAGAAACTTCCCATACTGAAGAGGAGGAGCTCAAACACTTTAGCTTTCTGCTATGGCTGAAAAACTTAGAATTTTGGGTTGATACAGTAATGAAGCTGGTGTCTGGGGGTCTCTGCATCTCAATGCATTGAGCAATAGAGTAGCAACAGCTTTAGTAATTCTGGCAATTCACTATGCAGTATTAATATTTCAGGGTGCCTATTTTGTAATACTGCATGTGTGGACTGTGTGTTTCTGCTGGAATTTTGTGAGCAGGATTTGATTTCACCACGTCACTGAAAAACTGCCTTTAAATGGCTAGACTATAAAATACAGCAGAGAAATCCAGCTGTAGTATTTTATGCATATTCCAAAGGGCACAGTTTAACTTGTCAGAAATCTTTATTTACATTTATGATCCTTGCCTGTCTTGTGAACCAAGGCGAAGGGAAAAACTGTGAAATAGAAAATATGGAAATAGAGGGGGTTGTTTGGACATTCAGACCACAAAGGATTAGTATCACACAAATTGGCTTTTTAAAATTTTACTAACCAGCTCAAATAGCAAAGGATATTTATTTAGCCTTACTTTTCATAATAAAATTCCTCTTCAGCTCTACTAAAATATATATTTGAATGCTTTTACCTCAAAACTTTTTGCTTTTCCTCTATCTATATGAACCATTTCAAAATTGCCTTATTCTTTTATGAAAGTAAAATAGATGTTTTTATTTCAGTGTGATTTTATTTTTTTCTTTTTCTTATTGAAATTTTTTCATTGAATTATATTTTAAATGAGAAAAGATAGACGGATTTCCTGTACTAGCTAATTGAAACTAACAATTTTTAAAGCTGAATTTATATAAAACGAGAATAAAACTTAAGCAATTTCAGATTCATAATAGTTCAATTAAGCAGCTATTCATTAATCAGCATTGTTGTTAGTCAAGAAAAAAAGGTAAGGAACTTATCAGAATAAATGTACATAGAATGCACTGAAAGCTGATGTGTCCTCAGCAATGTCTAGTGGCATATTATTTATAATGTTATGTTTACAATGTCCTAGGTTTACTGGAGAAGTATTTTATGCAACCATTGCAATCTGCAAAGACTTCAAATATTGACTTTCTGCAATGACATATCACCTTCCCTTTCTGCCCATGGTTTAGATAGATGTGTATATATAGCGATGAAGCTCAGAGAATTGAAAGCTAATGTGGAAAACTGTTGCAAGGTCTGCCTTACTGTACCTTTTAAAGTTCCAAAGTCATTATCTTGACATAAAAAATTCTGTCTGTGCTTGCTTTAGTCAAAACCTAAGCAGATGTTGCTTGCTGTACCAGGGCCAAAGATTATATTTTCAGTATATTCCCAGGCAGACACTCATCAGAGGCAGTTAACAACTGTTAAGCAGAAGTGGAGCTTTGTAATCAGATGTTGACCAAATAGAAAATCTGTTGGGAATAAGATGTTGGACCATGTATTTATTTGCAGTTCATTTTTGAAGTAAATTGTTACATGAATGTAAAATTTGCTTAAAATGTATTTAAATTAAACTGAGATAGCTAGATGCAGAAAAATCCAATCAGTTTAAAACTATAAAGGTTTGCTGTTTCATTAAATTTTCTGGGTCACTCTGGAAATCTTGACTCTCACTTGTAATAAAATGAAAATAAGTGCGCTATCAGCAATTGTACCTGTGTTAATTAAAATATTAGAGAAAGATTGTCTAACTGTGATGACATCTGCAATGAAGTCATTCTATCTGCCTAAAATCCAGACAAGTTCCTTTTATGGATGTTAATAAAAATAAAAATGAAAGGTGTTAGTAATTCTCATGGATTATTATGCTGTGATTCCTTCAGAGATTTAAATAAATTATGAAGAAAAACAACAAACAAATTAGCTCTGTTTGGAATCACACAGACATATACAAGAGGTTTGACTTTTCATACACACAGTAAATGGGGATGCTGATGCAGATATCCACTTCAGTAACACCTAAATTATCCATGGTCTGAATACTGTATAAATATATTTGTGCAGTACATGTTATACTGTGATTATGAATCTGCAAGTACATAGCCTATAGCCTGAAGCATATAAATTTGCATAGTGCTGTTCCATGCTATACAAGGAGAGGAAAATTTATCTCCTGAGCTGGTTTCTACCTAAGAGACTTATATCTTCATCATGATGCATTTCAAGCCACAGGCATGTTCATAATTACTGTTCTCTCTTCCAGAAAGATCTTTTTGCTTTTCCAGAAACCTGAGCTGGTCTGTGCATTTATTCATCTCATTTCTTGCTCCAGCATGAGGTATAGAACTCCTTTATGACCTAAGGATGAGCCATGTACTTCTGTCCTACCAGTAAATTGTACAGAATGCAAGAGAGGGGCAGGAGGTACACAGCCATTTAAAACTGAAGTTAGTCTCAGTGGTGAACCTGGAATCAAGAGTTCTCATTCTTAGACAATTACATGGATCCAAATAATGGAATCATATGTATGGAGTGACTGGATGGCTGGATTTGTAGTGTTGTGGAACAACTTCATCTCTCTCTAAAGTCACATTCCAAGGAAAGTTTTAAATTAACTTTTGCTAGAATTAGCACAGAAATTGAATCTTACCTAACAATATCTTACAAAACTTCAAGATGATCTATGCAATCTTATTTTTTTCTTTGTGTGTATTAGGGCACAGTTTTCAATTATATCTTCTCACTTCATTTTTTTCCTTGGGAGTCTTGGCTCATTCAGTAAAAACTTTGGAATCAGTGAAAGCTTTTTTAGTATTATAAAATCTGGAAAGGAACTATGACAGAAGAAAATATGTTGGGTATGATCTTTGCCATCTACAATAATAATTCTGAAAATTGTATTCACTCAGTTAGAACAAGGTCCTGTACTGTAAGCATTATTACCATTCCAAATTAGAAATGACAACAGAAAATTTGGGTTCTTTACAAAAGCAAAGCCAGACCAAGCAGAAATATCTTACTACCTTAAACTTAATATTAATGGAAATAAATAAAACTTACTTGTATCTACTTTTAATGGAACTAAAATTTCCATTTAAACTTCCATTTTTACTTCCGTTTAAAATGGAAGCATTTTACATCCATGTATGTAAGGGGGATCTTAGTAAAGTTCACAGGTCTGCTGCTAATTGTACTAGGATCAGTTTTTCTAAAAGGCATTTTACCTGCAAAGACAGAATATATATAGTTGCAAGTTATGGACCTAACTCAGGCATACTGAATTGCCAAAGAACTTTTGAAAGATTATCAGAAAAATAATACTTCTGTCTCTAGAAAGGTGTCAGTATACAAACAGCCATATTTTAAAGGAAAATGAATCTTCAGTGGATTCATTCAGAGTTGGAGCAGTGGAAAAGAGAGACTGATATATTATTCTGTATACTGAATATATTCTGTATACTGAAATGTCAAGAATGAGTTTTACAGTGGTGTTTCAGCTGCTTTTAAATCCTAAAGGGTGAGAAGAATTAAGCATTATATTCTGATGTCTGACTAGCAGGCAAAATGTATGACATAAAAGGCCTCCGGAGCAGAAAATGGTCCCTCAGAGAAAGAACTCATAGGGGAGATTTGGTAATAAAATGATAAAAGACATTGGGGGAAAATATAAGCCTTTTGTTGTTTCATAAAAACAGAATGCATCTGCTTCTCTCCCACAGTGAGAGCCTTTAACTCTGGAGAGGTGTGACAAGAAATCTGCCACACCTTGGCACACTGCTGGGATGCTCTGGCTCTACCCCAGCTCTTCTCTGACAGTATTACGAACCTGCCTTTCTTTCGCCCAGAGAAGTCTGTAGCAGCCACCTGACAGTGCCAGTCTGAATCTGTGCAGGGAGAGAAAGCCAGAGCACAGTCTCTGCAGTCTCAGTGTGGTTCTCCATTTGGAGATGGTTGGTAGTGCAACCCTCTGGTGGTCAGCTACTTGGTACACCTCTGCTACCGCTGGACCAAAATCCCAGCTCTGTGCCATTTGTAACTGAACCATGAGGCACTGCATTTTCTCCATTGTCTCCATGTATTTCATGGCCAGAACCAAAGCACATCTGTCCAAACAACTGACCTTTGGTTGATGTTACCGGTAATAGTCATTTTGCAAAAGGTTGCCATGGTTGTTTTGGTACAGGATAGAACCTCTTGATTACAGAGACAAATTGCTGCAGACGTTAAATCCCTATTTTTTGACAAAGCAATTCTGCTAAAGATTTGTGCAAGTGTAACCCAGAAGAATAAATTCAGTCTTTATAGTTTGTAATAACAGTTGTGGTACAATTAAAAACAAGTTCGTTTGGTTTGATTTTTTTTTTTTTTTTAAGAAATCAGCAAGTGTTGGCCTCTTGGAGAGGAAAAAAGTGGGAGGAAAAAAGTTTCTACGACAGTACTATAATGAAAGCTGCTTATGACTGAGAATCATCTCTACCTATGAGGATTAGAGATGGAACACAATGAACACATCAGAACTTTGCTTTTCACTCAGGAGATGGAGCAATTAGTGCTCCTTAAAATAATAAGGAAGATGAATGGGCAGATCTCCGCAGTAAGTCTGCATGGTATGGCAGAGGTTAGCCATGTATGTTTATGGATTTGCCAAGTTGCAAAAGTGGAAGGATAGAGTGAACAGAGGGGCAAATGGAAGAGATGGAGACAGAAAGTCTGGAACAGCAGATGAATGTCAGAAAAATTCTAGAGGGAATGAGTCTGTCTAGAGCTGTCAGGTGAGAATCTCCTTCCTCAAATGTCCTGTGTTTCATGCTGATCACCTGTCTGTAGGTCAGGATTAAAATGTTAACACTGTGCTCATGAGGAGGTAGGTGCCAGATAGCTGTTCTGTGGCAAGCCAAGCCAGGAAAATATCTCTACTGAAGTTTGTGCCAGTTGTATGAGCTATTCTCACGTTAGTGTGAATGACTGGAGAGTCTAGCCTTTTTTCCATCTAAAAACATTTGAAGATTTTGCCTCCCTATCCAAAATGAAGGTGGACTTCTTTGGAAACTAAACACCTCCGGGTGTTTTACAATGTGAACTCTTTGACTAATACACACAAATCTTCTGTTGTCTTCAGTGGCATGAAGATTGGAGGGTTTGCAAGTCTCACTATATTCTGTTACCATATTTTGCCACATTATTTTGGATAAATAGAATTAAGTGTCTTGTTTTTTTAAAACAACTTTAGAAGCACTGTAGCTGTATTTTATTGATTATTATCCCTTTTATAGTCCCCATGGAAAAAGTCTTGTCTTTACCTTTATGTAGTTTTCTATTATTCTCATGAAAATTTGTGGTTTTTCTGGTTTGATTTCCTACTGTTTGTTAGTCTTTCATACATTTAAGTTTTTTTGTATAACTGACTTTCTTCTTCTTGGGTACCAGCATAACACCCAATCTCTTCCCTTAATAGAACTCCCCTGTAATCATGACAGATCTAAAAATCTATTGTTCCAGTACTCACACAGTCTCCATCTGCCTAGAGTAGTTCTTACTGTGAATACATTTCATTTACAAAGACCAAATTCTCCTTCATATTTCTTTACTTAAACCATCTGATCATTATCATTCTTTAGCACTTTCACTGTTTGTTTAGTAACATGAGAATATCACTTTAATCTCACCTAAATCTCTGAGAATAGTTAGCCAGTATCTAATTAAATAGGAACCTTGAAAAATTCATTGTAAGAATGTTAGAGGGAAAAAAGTGATAGTGAGGTAAAAAAGAAAATACTAGTTAGCCCCTTGACCTGCACACCCCTCCCAAAAAAAAAAAAAAAAAAAAAAAAAGGTCAGTGAAGCAGAGACCAGTATTCAAGGATATCATATGGCAAGCAGGAAATAAAAGAAAACATTTTGGAAAATGCATACAAGGGGAAAAACATAAAGAGCAGTACTGAAGGTTAATACCAGCATCAGAATCAGACAGATTTATGTGAGGAACCATAGGCCTTTTACCAGAGGAAGGACAGGACAGGAAGTATTTCTGCCAGGGACAAGAACACCTATTTCTGAAAAGCAATGAAGAATTCACTCTTTGTAATAAATTTCAAGACTAGTTCTCTTCCAAGGCTCCTATTTATTTAGAACAAGGCTGACAATTCCCAGGCAGAATTCAGAGGATCTTCAGTGATACCATTAGCTTAACCCTTCAAGGAAGGGCAGAAAGAAGTACAAATGAGGATTTTCATGCCTTCCTGACAATGTTAACTGGATGCCACTTGCTATTCTCAAACTACTGTGTGCAGGAAACATCTAAGCCACCATTCCCTTGTGTGTGATCTTTATACATTATAATGCCGACGAAAATGAATCCAGCTTCTACTGGGCTCAAATTTGCACTGTGAAGAATGCAGTTTTATTTTCTTTCTTTTCCATCAATCTCCTAAACATAATGTAACATCCCCCTCTTCCTCAGATAGCAGTCTCTCCAGAAGTCAAATTACATTTATTTTTTACTAATTACATTTTAAAGTTTGGCACCCTAACATGACCATTATGAATATAATTTTATTGGCTCTTAACTCTGCCAAATGCAACAACTATCAGTTCCTCTAAAGTGTGACATGAACTGTTAATTAGACTCAGATGTTCAGCTTTAGTTTCCCATTTTGAAGCTTTTAGGAACATGCTAATTGTTTACCTGCTAACACAGCAGGTAAATAATAATCTGAAACTCTATTTCATAGCAATTACAAAGAAGGCAAGATAAATGTGCAAGTTACAAATGGATTTAAAAAGCATAGTGAGCTTAATAACTGCTTACACATATTACGAAACTTGACTGTTCCTAATAGTCAGACATTTATAGAATAGTCAAATGTGTAAAACAGAAGAGTGCATTTTGACGAGAAGACAGGGAGATCTGTAGTGTTACTGCATCTTCCAGCTCTATATATACAGGACAGGATAAACAAATGTCATCCTTGGAATAGAAGATGGAAGTATCTTGCTTCTGATAGTCACTGTTCTCTGGTGCTATGTGAGCACAAGTGTGACAAGAACTGACAGGGCCAATCAAATTTAAGATTTCACCAACCTGATGACATGACAGTTCTAGAAATGTGTTAGGAAATACCAGATAACTCAGTATTTCCATCTATTGGAGTTCTGACATCTTTGTGGCAAAGTGCTGCATTGACTGTGACTTTGAAATGGAGTAGTACTGCTTGCCACTGGTTCCAGTAAATTCAGTAAGCAGAGCATTCAGAAATAGCTCTGTCCTTCTTAAGATCAAGCATTAAATTTGGTTTTTGAAATAGTTGTAAACTGAAACTTTTCAAGTTTTGGTTTAGTTTTTTTGTTTGTTTTTCACCTTGCCATCACACTGCCCAAGCTCAGAGATTTTTTTCCCAGGTGTCTGTTTTAAGGGCAAGAGACACAGCTGGGTAACCACAATAACTTAAACCACCTTTAATTACAAAGCAGCCTTGAACATGAACTTACATCCTTACAAGATAAGCTGATATCGCTACAAATGAGAATATTTGTATCTCACCATAACAGAACACTATGTCCTACAGCAAAAAAAGGGCATATCTGTAGCATGCCAACATTCCCTCATGTTCATTTAAAAAAAAAAAAAAAAAGTGGTAAAGCAGTAAAAATGTTAAAAAAAAAAAAAAGCTAAGAAATTTTTCATAAGAGGCATTACATGAACTAAATACCAGCTTTTTCTGACGGACTACATTTTGGTTAGCTTAGATCTTCTGTGCTATCTTACGGTAGTTTATCATACATTTACTGACTCTTTCCTGTATCTACCAAACTTTTATAATTCTCACTACATTTTATGATGCCTTTGATGACTATAAATTTCAGTGGTTAGAGATTCCAGGAATGATAAGAAAAATATCTCAGTACTAGAACTTCTTTCAATATACAGATGGCTGGTTGAGGCCTTGCAGGACCAGGAGGGAAATGTTCAGAAAGACGTGACCAAGGAGTATAAAGCTCTTTGGGAGGGGTCACCTCCATATACCCAAATTAAGAGCAACACCTCTGACAATTCCCATGTCTGACAGTGAAATATCACTCAATGGCATTGAGAAAACTTACAGAAATTACATTTCTTTTGTGATTTCTGAACTTTGAAAGTGGAGTTGGAGCAGATTTTAAAGGGGTTTCCTCGAGTTTTAGAGAATAACTTTTGAAAATGTTACTCAGTTGTTCCCTCTTTTCTATATATAGTCAGTGTTAACACAATTTCCCTAATTATCTATACTTACATGTGCTATTGAATTCCTCTGAAACAGATTCTCAGTTTTCCTTGGGATATGGATCTTCCATGGGTGGCTCCTTTGAACCTATATCTCTAATATGCCTCCCGCCTTGCAATACCCTGCAAAGCAAAACTTCCCATGTGTACTCATTATTTTTTCTCTGCTAACAGATAAAGGTAATTTCTTCCTGCTTCTTAAAAAGGTTTTGTGGTAAATAAAGAGTTGTAATTGACATAACTGCGATATAGAGCAATACACAAAATACTCACAGTCACATAGCATTATCAAGGGCTGTTGACCTGATTGAACTGAAAACAGACACACAGCCATCATCCTTGATGGCTTGACACATTTTCCCATGTGTAGTCATTTAAAATCCAACCAGAACACTGGTAAAAGACTTTTCTATGCCTGCTCAGTGTCACCCAGTGCTCTACACATTGCTGCACTTCATTTAGGATTCCTGAATAAATTTACCCCCCATCCCCATCACTTTTCTGAAAACCAGCTCCTTGGCACCTCTGTAGCAGAAACTGGGAATGTGTAAGTGGAAATATATTAAATTATCCCCCCTTTTCCCTTTCTTTTCAAATAGCATTTGTAGTAAATGCAAGTGTAAGTCAATGTTACAGCTTTCCCCAGAGGGTGTTGCCCTCAGTAGTACAAAATATGTTTGATGATCAGATCCTGTTGGTTAAATCTGTTTCTTCACTAGTGAAATTAGAAAAATGCAATGACAACATGTCAAGAAAAAGATATTTAAAATACTCTTGAAATTCATATCAATGGAATTATGAGAGAAAATGGCATGAAAAAGGTAAGACAGGACTTGCACAAATGTAACAGGGGAGTGAAAATTGAAAAGAAGCATAAAATAAAAATGGGCAGCATTTTTTCCCCTCTCCCCTGCAAATGGTAGAGCAACTAAAAGGAAGCAACAGAGCCTGAAAATCACAGAGCAAGCATATGAAAAATGGAAGCAGACAGAGGAAATTAATAATTTCCTGTACAACAGAACAATGTTTTCAATATAAACAATAGGCTTACAAATGAAAACAACAAAAGGAGAAAAAAGTTTCTAGAGAACATTCTTTCTTTTTGAAACGCTAAACAGCCCAGATTCTATGTATGTTCTGAAAGAAACCTTTTTAAGAAAAACCTTTGTGATTAGGCTAAATTTAGCTAATACATTTTCTTGGGTTTTTTTTTAATTCAATCAAGTAGGTCTGAAATATATAAAAATGTTTAGCCCAGAAGATATATCAGAGTAGCAGCTTTTCATATCGATATCAGGAATAGACAGCTAGAATGCTCTTTGCATAAAATTATGTGTGCTTCTTTATGATAGTTGTGTTATTTGCATTAAATAGCAAGTTAAGGATATATTATATTAAATTATCTAGGACATTATCAACACATGAATAAAACATGCTTTTGGAAATGTAAAGTAATACTTTTGGCTTGTGAGAGTCCCTAACATTTAATGGAGAGGAAAATACACTTCAAAGAGCAAAACACAGCATGGGCCAGCATACAGTGCTATCACTTTGCTCACATGGGTGATACTGATTTGTATCAAGTGAGGGTTTGGAATTAAACACTCCCCTTTGCCATTGGCAGTCACCAAGTAAAGCAGATTTGGGTACACCAAGTGATGTGATGTAAGACAACTGATCTGTGGCCCTTAAATTCCTGCAGTTTGTGAGCAACTCCAGAACAGCTCCCACTCCCGGGCAGAGCCACACAAATAGCAATGTGGCTTTGATATCTAAAGGTTGCCAAGCAGTTCAAAATCCCAGCTCTGGGAGCAGCTGAGCCAAGCACAGGCTGATGAGTCTGATATCAGTGGCTGTTGTGATGTGCAAAGGAATCTCCAAGCATACGCTGCAGACCTCATGACAAACATATGTCTTACATATCTGCATTTGATTTCAGGGTCACAGTAAATGGCCAGCACTGTGTAATGGACAGAGACTCAGTTCAGTGAGACAAGACCCAAGTCAGAAAATTTGTTCAGGCTCCAAATCTTAATCCTCTTGCACTACTGGAAAACTGACAAAAGTAGCTTCAAGCTTGTTATTCAAGAACTAAGTATTCACTCATTATCAGCTAAAATCTGTATTTTTCCTTCTACCTAGGACTATACCAGAGGTAAGACTGCAACTAGTACATAAGATAAGGCATAAGATACGAAGAATAGGGTTTCTTTTTCTATGTTGTTCTACTTCAGTACTTCTGAATGTTAACTTATTTTGATGATCACTAAAAGTTTTTAAAACAGTTGGAAATTAATTTCCTGGCCAGAGAAAAATGGCAGATAATTTATATAGCCTGTAGAGCCTCCTACTTGTCATGCTTGACAAGGAAGACATGATGAGTTTCTTCTGCTTCATTTCACTTACTATTTTGATATGAAAATGAGGAGAGAATATGGTGTGATTGCAATGCACATGTGAGAAAAGGAGAGGAGGCACTGAAATTTTCCTACTTAATTACAAATCATAGGCTTATATAATACTGATTTTTTGTCTACTGTGGATTTTATTTAAAAAAAAAATGAAAATAATTTCTGTTTAAAAGGAATAAAAAACATAGAAATAAAGAATATATAGGCAATTTTCTGTTTGCTTAATATTGTAAGGGATGTTATCTATTGCTTATACTGATTACATTGCAATACACTGAGCTCTCATCTTCAAAGCATGTGTTGGCCCTAAACTCATCCTGTCAGGAGTCCTTTATTCTTAACAATATGTAATACTAGAAGTTGATAATAGGACCAAACATTCTGTCCCAAAGAATTTTGTGGATTTTTAGCTAGACCACCAGTCAGTTGCAGCAGCTGAGTTTACTTCATGAAGAAAGGAGTTCCAGCCTGTAGAATACTTTTAGCCACTAAAGGTTTTTACTGATGCAGCTGCAAAAAAAAGTCTAGATTTTTGCATTATTTATTTAATATTCAGCTCTGTGGGTGTTTGGACAACATCAGTGGTGGAAGTTATTGGAAGTTAGTGAGATACTTTGAGGGTTCATTAAGGTGAAAATTCAGTTTAGCTTAATTATGTAGCGGAAAGATGACATAAATACAAAAACACAACAATATGCAGGGGTTACAATTGTTTGTCTTACTAATTAAACCTCCCATTTGGCCTCTTTGTTACAAGCTTGATTTTATAAACTCACCATGCATGTCATTCCATGAGTCATGGAATAGTCTAACTGGTAGACTACATATAAATTTCATCTCCTATTGGAGAATTTACTGGGATTCTCCTGTGTGTTTAAGTGTCTGTTTTTCTAAAATGCTCTGAAACAGTAGAAATCAATCAAAATTAAAAGCAAGTAAAACACTGGGGGTTTCATTCAAAGGTCATTAAAAGTAGAAAGTTTTAATGGATGTCACAGTTTAAGACATTATAACAATAATGCAGGTGACACCAAGTTGGGCAGGACTGGTGTCATGATCTGCTGGAAGGCAGAAAGGCTCTGCAGAAGGATCTGGACAAGCTGGATCAGTATTGCAAAGCCAACAGTATGAGGTTCAACAAGACAGAGTGCTGGTCATTAGCCTTGAGTCACAACAAGTCCATGCAGCACTTGAGGCAGAGTGGCTGAAAAGCTGCACAGCAGAAAAGGACCTGAGGGTGCTGGTCAGCAGCTAAACACGATCCAGTGTGTGGCCAAGAAGGTCAATGGCACCCTGACCTGTAACAAAAACAGTGTAGCCAGCAGGGCCAGGGCAGGGATTTTCCCCCTGTACTCAGCACTGGTGAGGCCACAACTAGAATCTGGTGTCCAGTTCTGGGCCCCTCACCAAAAGATATTGAGGTGATTGAGCACCTCCAGAGAAGGACAACAGAACTGGTGAAGAGTCTAGAGAGTTAGTCCTATGAGAAGTGGTTGAGGGAGCTAGGGGTGTTAAGCCTGGAGAAAAGAAGGCCCAGGGGAGACCTTACCACTCTCTACAACCACCTGAAAAGAGGTTGTAACCAGGTGGGGTTTGACCTTTTCTCCCAGGGAACCAACGACAGGACAAGAGAACACAGCCTCAAGCTGCACAAGGGGAGGTTCAGGTTAGACATCAGGAAGGATTTTTTCACTGAAAAGATGGTTAAGAATTGGAACAAGCTGCCCAGGAAGGATGTGGAGTCACCATCCTCAGAAATGTTCAAGAAACAGCTAGACATGGCACTCAGCGCTGTTTTCAGTTGGCGTGGTGGTGTTTGTTCAAAGGTTGGACGCAGCGATCTTGGAAGTCTTTTCCAGCCTTAATGAGTCATTTCCTCTATGATTCTGTGATAAATACAGAAGGATTTTATAACTTCATCTTAATTGCAAAAAAAAAAAATAGTTTAATAGAACTGTATTTATAGTTCTGAATTATATTCCTGCCTAATATTCCTTGAGTATGGAAAAATTAAAACTCTTTTTTCTTTGAATAATTTTAGTAATATGAAGACTCTTCAAGAAAAATTAGAGTTCACATTGTTTTGCCTACAAAAAGTACACTACTCTGATAGAAACCTGATAAAAACAGAGGATGCCATAAGAGGGGCCCATGATTAAGGTCTATATTATAGAGTTGTTATAACAATTGCCAAGAGTGAATGACTTTGCAGACACCAAATACAAAATTATTTTAATTTTGTTGTTATTTTCAGTCCTACTGTCTCTATACTTTTTGATTAGGCACTACTGAAAATGTGCCTAATGAATCCACCAAAAAACCCAATTCTCTGGGGTGAGGAAGTTGTAAGACCCTTTATCTTCCACCACAAGGAAAGATGTTAGTCCTCACTAGGGCTTACAGGAAAATTAGTACCATGAAAGTTATCCTTTAATTTTCCAAACAACCTGTGAAAGTAGAAACAGGAGAAGACTTGGGTAAAAGGGACACAGGTTTTTTTTTCCAAGCATATTATATTTGCACTCTTCAATAAATATATTTTTTGATACACAAGATTTTGAAGAGGTCATGTGTGGCTGCGACAATATAATAGATTTTATAAGTTTTGTAGAAACAGCATTTTCACAGGTGATTCTGAGTAAAGTTAGAAAAGGACAGGATTAAGAAGAAAGCAGTCAATAAACAGGCACCGTAAAAAATATTCAGAGCCTCATGCTTTGTTCATAATATTACATATGGTTATATACATGTATTTATATATTATGTGTATATTTTATACCTAAAGACTACACATATAAAACATGCATGTCTATACACACATATGCATATAATTTGATTTTATTGCTTGATATATAACATACCAAAAAGAAATAATATGCTACAATCTAATATACAGAGAGAGAGACACTCATATGTATGCACATATATATGTTCTGCATTTATGACATTTGAAATCTTGACCTTTATTTTGATTTGAGCATCTTTGAAACTTCGAACAAAGAGTCTTCTTTAAAAAGACTTGCCTCTGTAAAGACTCCCTACTTCTGGGATTTTATAGTGTTGGGAAAATCTTTGTAGTTTCATAACATGTATGCATATTTTCTTTGCCAAATGAGGAACATTTATGGTCTAGTTTTAGGTAATTTTTATTAAAATTATCACTAGTTATTAGTAACTAGGCACATAAGCAAGTACTAAACCAGTGTGCAGTGAAATCTAAAACAGCCAAGACCAAAGTAAGAGAGAGTAGGTAGATTATTGGCATCAAAATCTTCCAAAATTAAAAGCACTTAGAGTAATTTTAACTGTTTCCAAGAGGCTAAAACTCTAGTAGCTGAATCCAAAATAACAACTTTCCTCTGAACCTTAATGCTTTGGCTTCAGAGAGCTTTGATTAATTAAAACACACACAAAATAAGGGGGTGGGGTGAAAGAACTTTAAAAAATATGTCAATATTCCAAATCTTTGCTGTGTGCTCAGATAAATGCCTACATGCTTTGCTCATGAGTCTCTGTGCCAAATTTCTGCCAGCAGCAGCTTGTTGCCATAAGAACAATACCAGAGACAAGAAGATAGTGAACCAGGTGACAGAGTGAACCATGTACATCTGTTTGTCTCTGGAGACTGGGTCGCCTGTATCAGCTGGGGACAAATGAAGCCAAATATAGCCATCCAATGTTAGTGTCTGCCAAAACCCAACACAATTTGGCTAACTCTTTCCTCCTGATATGATTATCTGTTTAGCTGAAGAGTTACCATATTCATTATAATTCTGAACATCTCCTCAATCTATATTAATTATATGGGTAATATTATTTAGAACACAGAGCTCACAGAGTCACATCACCAGTCAAGGAAGCACATTAGCCTCAGGCTAATTGCTCAAGTAAATTGTCTGGTTTCTGTATGTACAATTTAGATAATAATTCTGTTCACAACATAAAAAATCACTAACTTTGCCTAAGTTATCCTTTCAGTATAAGTTCCTATTCCTGCTTAAAAGAGGGAATTTTCTCCCAAGTGAATTAAAAAAAATATATATTTCTCTTCAGGCATCTGTAATTGGAAAGTCACTCCCCTGAGCAGTGTCTGTGCTTGTTTAATCATGAAATGGAGGCATGATAAGAACTAAAGTAGAAACCAGTATGCACACGGATTTAATGGGATCTTGCTTTATAAACTATTTGTAAATCTAAACAGCAAATGTATTCTATTGCACAAAACAAGTTAAATGGCGAGTATAAGACAGTTGCAATGCAAAAATCACAAAGCCAATTATATGAGTTATAATTAATAGAGCAATAAACATAGAAAACTGCAGATATATTTAGTTGATTTTGCTGACAATCAACCAATGCCTCTAAGTTCATGAATTTTAGCCTTGCAGGGAGGATTAATGTAGATGTGTTTTGCAAAGCAGACTGAGAGCATTTTCCCTTGCACAAGGAAAAAAACAGTTGATATATCTGGATACATTAGGAAATCATAAAGCATATGGTTATAAGTGGCTATCATTCTTGGAACAGTGATTAAAAAAAAAAAAAAAAAAAAAAAAAACAAACCTGGTTTGGCAATAATTAGTGCCATTCCAGATGAGGCAATTAGAATCTCAGCTTAGTAAGAATGTCACATTGTTTAAAACATCACAACTAAGTCAAGCTGCCTTAAGAAGTGGGTCAATGGTAAAGAGAAATGCATTGTGTCTGCTTTAAAATCAATCAGGCTCTGTGGGGGGAAGCATGGGACTGTAGAATAAAAGCATTAACTAACAGATTCACTGAAATCAGACCAAATCAGATTTAATTCAGGATGCATTTTCAGTGCAAAGATGTATTAGAAAAAAGATGTATAGCTATTTCCAGCAGCAAACTTTTTAATTCTATAAACTCGTCACCAGTTACAAATTAAAATGGTTTCTGCCTTCTTAGACTATCAATGCCACCCTGAACACACCTCCCCAGACATGACAGGTAATCTGAACAAATTATCTTCTCTGCTTAGAAGAATTATGCTTTTCTGTGGGAAATGACCGAGCCTGGTGCTGTCTCTGCTTGCACTTCACATTCCCTCGGTTAATTGATCTTCCAACACAGGAGGCACGTTCTGATCTGTTCTTGAAAACACATCCAGGTTCCTTTGAAGTCTCTAGTAGTGTTTCTGCTGACTTCAAACAGCTTGGAAATAGTTGTTATAAGTAAACAGGGAAGAAAAATAGGATAAGCAAGGAAAATTAGCTTGAAAAAATACTGTTGTTAGTGATCTAGAAAAAAAACATACACATGACACAGCATGCGATAACAAGGCATTCTCATGTAAAAAAGCTGCATCATCAACAATCAATTTTACATGCACAGGCATTTAGGAGGGGAGTTTCAGCAAAATTATCAAGACTGCAAGTGGTACATTGCTGAAGTTAATGCTTCAGTATAGCTCACTGAGGAGGTAATATTTCCCAGACAAGTTTTGTGCCAGCAGACCCCTCAGACTATTGCTACCATTACTCAACCCATTGAGGCTGACAGCCTGGAAGTTCTGTGCACCCAAGACTGCCTCTGAACTAATACACACTGCCTCCAGACAGCACCTCCTGCTATAGATGTGACCTCCCATACCTGCCAGGCACTGCTGCTGCACCAGGTGAGCTTGTGTCCAATGATAAATTCAGGACCCCCTGCCTTGGTGTCCATTTGTACCACAAGCATGCTTTCAGGTATGTGGAGCATTAATAATCCATGGTATCTGCTGCTTCTGAAGATACTAATTTAATCAGAAGGATTCATCACAACTGCACAAATGTTCGAGGTAACCCTGGCTGCTCCCAGTCTGCCCAGATGTGCCCATTGCAAAATGAGTTCCTTTCTATTTGTACAAAGCCTTTAGTAACTAAAAAATGATGTAACCTTCTGCATCAATAAGTATTTGCTTGATTAGGACAGTTTTCTAATCCTAGGCTGTTGTTTTGAAAATCAGAACCTTAAAATGCTGCAACCATGCTTAAAAAAAAATTTAAAATACTGCCCATGGCTGATTTAAAAACATGAGGGAATATAAGCTCACTCTGCATTGCAAATATTTTGCTTGGCAAAACATTGTCACAATTCTAGTGCTATAAGCAAAGTCCTGATGTCAGCTACAGTGCTGTTCAGACTGTCCATCTGCTCAGGCTTTGCATTTTGCAACAGAAATTAGTGGGGTGTATTACCACTCTCCAGATTATATAGCTGGAGGATATTTACATCCATATTTGTATATGGAAGCAGCCTTTCCCCATCTCCTTCAATAAGCTTTATGAATTGATCAGTTGAACTGGCAAGTGCTGTTGGTAATTCAGACATAAAACAATATTGCTAAGTATTACCTCCATCAACCTTCCTTATCTTTCAAAGATAAATCCTTCTCACTGTAAGCTGACTGTTAGGAAATGATCATGAATTTTTTTTTTGGAGGAAGAAAGGAAAGGAGAGAGAAAACTATTGCAGGACATGTACAGAAACCTATTTTCCCTTTTCACCACTACTAATTTACACACACACACACACACACACACACACACATGCACACATCCCTTAGGTCTGTTCCATGTATTGCTACTGAATACACTGGCTATATTGCTACTGAACATACTGGCTTAAAAAGGTAGATTTGGAAATGCTGATGAAAAACCTGAAAGCTAGGAAGAACTAGCCAGTTCTTTGACTTCTAGTGTATCTTGAATTTCCCTCCATTATTTCCATATTAACCTCAGTAATTTGAATTTGGCCAACATGTATTCCCAGAAATAATTCAAATTTCATTTGAAGATCTCAAGAATAAATGTGATAATAAAAATACTGTTCTTGTTAATATTTACAGCTTATCTTGGTGGTTTGGCTAATTGACTAATTATGGCTTTTTAAAAAATGTACTTATTTTTCCTCATCTAAATTATACAGCTTTAAGTCCAGAACATTTACTTTCATTACTTTTTTTTTTTTTTTTTTTTAAGTGAGCTGGAAAGAATCCTAAAATACCTACCATTCTACCATTTTCTCTTCCTGAAGATACTTTTACAACTGAATCACACTGCCTCTCTTACTACCATTAAACATAAAAAATAGGGAACTCTTCAATTCTTTGGAAGAAAGTCATGTTTTACAGATCATTCATCACTTCTAGTCTTATACCCTCCCTGTGTGCAAATTTTCACAATCCTAAAAATGTGGAAAGCCATGGGATTCAGTGTGTTCCTTCCATAGGAAAAAAAGAGCCATTTACAGAGGTAAAGCCATGTATTTTCTAATTCCCTCCCTCTATAAATAAGGATAACACTAGATTCTTTGTCTAATGTGTACACTGGTATTATTATTTTTTTTAATCTGGTTCTTGGTTACTGATGAGTATATTGAGTCATTCTGCACTGCATGAAACTACTCCTTGAAAATCTTCAATGGAAATTCCTACACTAGGTACTCCATTCACCTCTTATTTCTTATTAATGACAAGGTTTGAGAGCTTCAGGACAGCTCTCATCTAATTATCTTGAGTATAAATGCCAGATTTCAATCTGAAGGCCATAAAGTACAAATCAAACTGCTTACTCAAAGGCTTTGTGTTTTACAGAGCCTTTATCAGCCAAAGTCATTATCTCAATTCAAACTGATGTTATATATTGTAAAACAGATATCCTCTGGGGGGGATTTTTTCACTTCTGGAGGGTTTTTTCTGTTGTTCTTTTCCCACACAGGAAGCTACAGTGGCTGCCATTAATAATCTTGTCTGCCATGACTTCTTTATGGATTGAATCCAGTCTGAATTTTTCTGTTATTATTTCCAAGAAGACTGTGACTCTCCAAGCAAAATAACATCCAAACTGTTTAGTGTTGGTGTCATGACAGGCCATCTACAGAAAAAGACCAGGACTGTTAATCAGTGTAATATATGCAGTAGCAACCAGCACCGTAGATTATCTTTCTAATTCACTGAATCTCCAGGAACTGTGGAAATTACCACCAAACACCCTACACACTGCACAAAGACTTGCACAAGGCACCCTTCCAGTTACTAAAATTTGTTATATCAGTAGAAATGCAACCCAGAGGTTTCAAATTTACTTATCGATGACCTTCATACCTGATTTTGTATGAGATATGAATCTAAATACAAAATTTGAACTATGATCACATCCTTGCTTGCAAACTTTGAACACTATTGATTTTACCCTTTCATTGTTGTCTCTGTTGTATCAGTCAACAACAGCTTTTAGCTTGCTTATGTTGCTATGGTTCCCTTTGCTGTGCTGAGCAAAACCCTGTGAAATTAATTTGCATTTTGCTGAGAGGAACCTGTCTTTTGCTTCTTCTCACCAGGAGATCATTCTTTGCAATATTTCAGTCTCTTGCTGAGAACATTGTCTTAAAATTGCAGAGAATTAGGCTTTTTATGAGGTGATAATAACAAAAACTATACATGGTTATTCTTAAAGCAAATACTATTTGTTATCAAAATGTTGTGTTGAAATGTAACAAATATTATTTCATCAAGATAAAGCAAGAGGACACTGTACTTAATATTTTGTTATAATGTAATAAAAAAAGACACTTCAAACTTTGTTTCATTCTTTTTTTTTCTTTACGGATAGAAACAGAAAGAAAATAATTATGATATTGAAATAGGTGCAAGAAAGTAAAGAAAAATTGAAATTGTTTTTATTTTCATAACTCCCTACTAGAAAAAGGTCAGTCATATATCAAAGAAAACTCTCTAATATTTTAAATTTTAACCCCAAAATTAAGCAAAAAAATAGAAATAGACTATTGCTTCCACATAAATTTTGTAAGCCAATATGATGTGCCACTGTGTGATATACTTAATACTGATATAATCTAACTAAAGTGCTGAAATCATAGATTAGGGAATAAAACTCACAAAATATCTACATCTCCCAAACTGATTGAATTTTTGGAAAAAAAAAATACTGTAACTGCAAAATGATGTGATGGTTTGCCATATTATTGAAAATGCAGGGGTATGATTTCATTACTGCATCAGTCTAGAATGAAAAGCCTGCACTCCAAAAGTCTAAATCACACTCACTGCCAGGAACTATGTGAGTATGCAAAGGCATCTATATGTCTTGAGGATATATGGCTTGCTCCTCTTCTTAGCAGGCAAACAGCTGACAAAATCTGGAACTGGAGCCCTCAGGACACTCTAGGTTTTCTGCTCATATAGCCACACATACTGGAGTGCTGCTGCTAGTATAACTTAGGGCAAATTAAATGCTTTTCAAAGCAGAAAGGAAGAGTTTAAATTCCCTGCCTTAATGAAACATGGATTTTGAAGAGACAGGAGCCCACATTTATGACACCCCTTTTTCTTCATCCTTCCTCCCCTGGGGCTAGGGAAGCAAGAACTGGGTATTCACAAGGTAAAATGGTAGCACTTTTTAAAGGTGATAATGCTAGCATGTCGGGCTGCAATTTTTGTCAGAAGGGAGACAAAAGCTATTTGTTACAAGCCATCATGGTGAAGAAAGTAGACAGCATGCTGCAAGGACCTCTGGAAAAGGAAGGGCTGTATTAATAAGTGACACTTTTTTTAACAATAGGGAGAAATGAACCTAATCCAAACATAATTTGAGATCTAATATTAAATTCAAAAATATTCAAAATGCTTTAAATTATTCTTTGTAGTGTCTGTTTAATAGCTTGAAGCTGCTTAGTATTCTAGGTCTAGCCATCAGAAGATTATGACATCTTCAACTCAAAATGAGAAAAGCTAATAACTAAGACAGCCATGTGTGGTATCAGAATTATTTTCTAGTGCTAGACTTAGACTCATAACACCTGCAAGCCCTACAGTATCAGAAAACACTGCTAGAGTGCTTGTGTGTCTAACACAAATTTCCTTCTCAGAAAGACATCTGAGAGCACATGAGCTGAACTTCACCCAAGCATAAATAAGAGCAAGCATCCTCTTTAGCTTCATGTTAAAGGTCATTCTTCTTCAAAAGCTGTCAGGTGCCTGCTCACAGCCAGCTATATTACAAACAGATAAGTCAAGATTTTGTCATTAAGGAAGATGATAATAGAATTACACTAATTAATGCAATTAAGTGTAATCCACCATAACTTTAAATAGCAGAAGGAAAGCTCAGTAATGCCAGTGTATCAAACATCTGGTCAATGGTATTCATTGGCAAGGCAGATTGTGGAGCCACAATGACTGTAATTATCCATTATTTAAAGTGACAGTTTATATCTCTTTATCAGAGACAAAATATGAGTGGTTAAATTTTCTGTTATAGAAAACTGACTTCAAAAGCTGAGCCAGCTTTTAAAGTTCTTCTCAATTAATGTTATTTCAGGCTTCTCCACTACATCTCTTTTTTCACCCCAAGAAACACAGAAAAGTCTTCATTGGAGATTCCTTAGCAATAAAAAAATTTAAATGTTATGGCCTCTTCTACAAATGTGCTGCTGGCTATTTGCACAATTAATACAAGAACATGAAATAGGATTCAGGAGAAAAGAATAGCACAGAAAGTGCTTGGATGTAACAGAAAAGAACAAGAACAAAACGAATACACCTAGAGCAATCAGATAAACACGTGATTTTGTATCTCTGTGCTCCCATGTGGGTTATGCATGCTTTCCCTTTCCGATGTCCCCTTAGGCATGTTGCAAGTAGGATTGCATTTAGCTGTTTGTTCACTTACCAACAGGCTTCCCAAAAGGGAAGTTTGTGTTTAAGACCTTGCTTCTCCTTTGAACATGTCTAGTTCCCTTCAAAAAACAATCTCTACCTCTCCATCCCCCTTTAAAGAAAACAAGTGAAGTATTCATGTAAAAAAAGCGTGTGTGTGCTTGGGAGAGTGGGTTGTCGTGAAATGAATAAAAGAATAAGAATATCAGAATCAGAATAACAATGCGAATAAAATGAGAAGAAGGTATAGTAAAAGTAAATATTAGAAATTCTCTTGCCCTCAGTGAGGAGGTGCCATCAGCAGGGACAGAGAGCCCAGTCCCTGCCTCACACAGCACCCAAGGCTGCAGCCAGGCTCTGCTGGACTTAGCGTGGAACACTAGTATGAGCAAGGCTGTGCTGGAGACTCGGGCATCTGGCCACCAGCCAGCAGAACAGAGGGACCTGGAGCAGAGCATGGCTGCACAACTAGAAATGGCAGCTCAAGGATGAAGGGAAGAGACCTGAATTTCTATCCTGCACAGCCCTTGCTGTCCCCAGCCACTCCCCAAGCTCCCTGGGAGCGCACGCCCTCAGTGAGCAGCAGGAGGAGGCAGAAAGGGGGTCAGTACTGCCACAGGAAGACAGCAAGGAGGGGGCTTGGCTGCAAGCTTGAGCTTTCCCAGTTGGATAAGGCAGAAGACCAGGAGCTATCTAAAGGAGAAAGGAACAAATACCAAGAAGTGACCCAAGGCAAAGCCTGCACAGAGCCAGAGCTGACCCCAGGAGATGCTGGTTTTTACAAGGAATTTTCCAAGGGGGAAGCCTGCACAAAGCAGAAGCTGACCCCAGGGAAATGCTGAACATATCACTTTGTACCAGAAAGTATATGTTCTGAAGTACCAGGATGTATCCTAAGGGGAAGGCTGCCATAAGACCGGGAAGAATCCAAATGGGAAGCTTGCAGTGAGCCAGAAATGTCCCAGGGAAATGCTGGTCACTACCAGGAAATGTCCCAAGGGGAAGCCTGCAGTGAGCCAGAGCTGTTCCAGGGAGCTGCTGGTAGCTATTAGGAAGCTTCCCAGGAGGAAGCCTCCATTAAACAGGAGCTGATCCCAAGAGAATTCCCTAGCTACCAGAATGTATCAAAAGTAAAAGCCTGCAGTGAGCCAGAGCCATCCCCAGGGAATGACGGTAGATAGCTGAATGTAAGGGGAAGCCTGTAATGAGCTAGAGCTGACCCAGGGAGATGATTGTAGATACCAGAGGTGTCCCAAAGGGAAGCCTGTAGTGAGCCACAGCTGTCTCAGGGAAATGCTGGTATCTAACAGGAAGCCTGCAGTGAGCGAGTGCTGTCCCCAGGGAATGCTGGTAGCTACTAGAACATATCCCAAAGGAAAGCCTACAGTGAGCCACAGCTGACTTGAAGGAGATGCTGGTAGCTACCAAGGAAGTATACCAAGGGGAAGCCTGCAGTGAGCCAGAGTTGACCCCAGGGGATGACAGTGTCTATCAGGAAGTGCTGTAAAGAGGAAGCATGCAGTGAGGCAAGGCAGGACCCCAGAGATGCCAGTAGCTACCGGGAAATATCCCAAGGGGACGCCTGCAGCAAGCCAGAGCTCTCCACAGGAGATGCTGGTAGCTACAAGAAAGCACCCCAAGGGGAAGCCTGCAGTGAGCAAGTGTTGTCCCCAGGAGAGTCTCGTAGCTACCACCAAGTGCCCCAAAGGGAAACCTACAGTGAGCCAGAGCTAACCCCAGGAGATGCTGGTATCTACTGGGAAGATTCCCAAGTGGAAGCCTGCAGTGAGCCAGAGCTATCCCAGGGAATTGCTGGTAGCTATGAGAAAGTGTTCCATGGGGAAGCCCGCAGTGAGCAAGAGCTGGCTCCTGGAGATGCCAGTATCTACCGGGAATTATCCAAAGGCAAAGCCTGCACAGCTGCCCCAGCCCCTCAGCTCCCCATCTGGGAGCCCAGGCCCTCAGCCAGCAGCCAGCTTCTCCTCAGAAACATCCCTCCCACCTCTGGCTAGCGCTGTGGGCACCGTGCAGCCTCTTCTGCTGCCCCTGCCTGGTGACACAGCCAGAAAATTAGTGCCCACTGCCAGCACCAGGCTGGGCCCCACAGATGGTGGCTGGTGTGCAGACTGCCCAGTGTCCTGAGGGAGCCACACAGGCTGCCTCTGCCTGGACATGTCCTTGCAGGCTGAGCAATCCCCAGCTGCTTTGGATCACCCCAAGCGAGTCTTCCCAAGACCAAGTGTTACCCGTGTGGCCAGCCCCAAACCAGTGCCCATGGGTTGGTGTGATGTGACTCAGCAATGAATCACCAGGGAGGGAAGAGACCTTGAAAGTCATCCAGTTCCACTATGACCCCACCACCAGCAGCATCACCCCTAAACCATGTCCCCAGCTGTCACATCCAGATGGCTCTTGAGCACTTCCAGAGATAGTGACTCTACCACCTCCCTGAACGACTTCCACTTCTTCCAATGACTGACCACTCTGACAGGGGAAAATTGTTTCTGATATTTAATCAGCACTACTCCTAGTGGAATCTAAGGCCATTTCCTCCCATCCTAAAAGGATTACTTGTGATCCTTTGGGATTTTATCCATGAGGAATGGGCACAGACAGGAGGTACTGCTCCCAGGACCCCACTGCACACTGCAGGACTGCAACACGCACAATTCATCCAAACCAAATAGAAGTTGATTTTAAGAAATAGTAGTAATTAAAAAAAAAAAAAAAAAAAAAAAAAACACAGAAAAAGGACTAAAAATAGAAATAAGAATAACTAGAAAAAAGAAAAATAATCAGAATCTGAATCAGAATCACATGGTGTAAAAAATATAGCAATAATAAATAATAATAAGAAGAAAAAGGATAAGAACAAAAATGTGAGTAAGTATAATAAAAAAATAAGAAGAATAACATAAGAAAAATAGTCGTGATAGCAGGAAATAATTAGAAGAAGTAAAAGAAGAAAAATAATAAGAATAATAAGAATACAAAGATGAAGAAGAAATAGTAGTAGTAATAAATAAATTAATAATAATAATAATTGCCTATTTCTATCTCTCTCCCTCACATTTCTTGTTAAATAAAATCTTTGTCAAATAAAATCTGTATCTTGTCATCATATGGTTGCTTTTGCACCTTAATTCAGGCAGGGGCATCTCTCCCTAATCTGATCTTAACACGTGAAATGGGCCTCACTGGAAGGGCTGAGAATCAGACCAATGTTATCTGTTTCCACTCAGCAAAATATTGTTGACAATAGTCCTAATGAAACCTCAATTAGTGCCAATACAGGAATTGCCAATACTACAATAGTAAGCTGTTCGTGAAAAAAATTATTTCTAGTATGTTATTTGATGGGACAGTGGCTGTGAAATTGAAATGCTTCATTCCATCTTATACTGTTTCCCATCTTCAAGTGTTTTGCCATCACTAGTGGAAGGAACTAGCACTGGAAACACCTTTCCTTGCTGGCTGGTATGTTCCTCTTCTTTGTAGCTCTTAGTGTTTCCTAGTTTTCCTATTTGCTAAGTCATGGTTTGGTGACTTTCTGATTGATACCAGACAAAATAATGGAACTAGGAAGGAGGTATGTAGTAAACCTCAGATAGCAACTTAATCCTTTTTCTAAACCAACCTTGGTGTTTATTAACTATGAACAGAGGCCCAAATATATTGGATTATGATACTTCATCAGGCCCATTGCAGACCATGTTGAAAGAAGAAAAAGAACTCTGCCTACCAGAAGGCTTGGTTTCCAACTTTCTCACAGGGCTCAAAGCTGCTGGAACATATACATCATAGAATATGCTGAGTTGGAAGGGACCCATAATGGATTTGTTCAGTGGTGGTTTTGATTGAAGCATATTTCAAGGAATAAAAACCTCTTTGTCTGGAAATTGACTTTTAATGAAGTTCTTTCTCATTCATTTAAGGCTAACTACTTGTATAAATGTTCAAAAGCTCCAGTAAATATGCAAATTAGTTAGAAGAAAAGTTCTTGATGGAGCTGGTCAGCCAACATTAGAACTGGAAATATAACAAGGTATGAGCCAATATAAGAAGGTATGAGCTGTTTCTTCCTGTTTATTTATTTTACTAGGACAATATCAGGGAGAGGTACTGTTCTTCTCACATCCCAAGACACATTTTATCTTCCATTTATATGACAAGAAATAAATCCCTGTCACTCAACAACTGAGTATTGTAACTTGGAAAAAAGAAGGTGTTATGAAAAGTTAGACAGTGGCACCAACTATGAAAACTTTATTTTCAATTAATTAGACAATATTTTATGAGTGGGATCTGATTGAATACCCTTGCATAATTTTTTTCTGTCTTAGTGATCATGTAGCTTTTCCTTACACCCCAAACTTAGCTTATAAGTTCACTTTTGTTTTACCTTTTTCATTAATTTCCAGATCCTTATGTTTCTCTTTGTGTGACACTCTTTCAGAAAAATACAGTACAGGTAAAAATATAGATGGAAGCACTTCTTTTACACTGAGCTGATAGGTTGTTGCGGGTGATAGTAAAGTCAAACATATCCATTTAGCACCTGCAATGCAAAATTGATGACTCATCTCTTCCCCAGACTGGAATATTCAAGTTAGGTCTTTGCAGTTCTAGTTTTTGTGGAGTAATTATTTCTAATTTCCCTAAGTTAAACTCTGGTTCACTTCATTCTTGAATTACATGTAACTTCATAGATATTCACTGGATGTAAAGCTAATACTGTTAATGCAGGCAACTCTGAGAAATTTGTAAATTATATCTTCCTAAAGTGATTTTTAATAGCATTTATTCTTCATCTGTACAGAAAAATAGGTTTAAATTATCTAAGAAAAAAATAGCTGATCATGAGAGATGTCCTAAAGCATGAATGCTGATAAGTCATGGTACAACAGGCTACCAACATCTGCAATAAAAGGTGTCCTAATTACTGTACGGTACTTAAATTGTGACTTGACTGTAATACTGTTTTTAGACTCAGTGCTTGACTGTTTGGAACCAGTATAAAATAGTCCCCAAATGCGGTGGTTTCTTGGGAATCAGGTCACTTATTACAGCTTCAGTAGGTGCTCCCTGTAAATGTTCATGTAACTACTGTAGACAGTAGATTTGATAGTGGGAACTGCTTGGGTTTAAGCATTTTGGGTCAAACTATATCTGAAAGAGAAATAAATTCCTGTGAAAATGTAATAAGACCATGGATATGTAATATTTAAAAGACCTGTTTTCTCTCTGGAAATTCCAACTAAAATAGGCCTAAAGTTTTTTCACATTCATTATTAGAAGAAATCAAGTATGTGTACTCCCAGTCAGTATAAAACAGTTGTTTTAAAAATAATATTTTTAAATATAATAATATTTTTTAAAATAAGTTATGATTTTTTAATACATTGAGTACACACTGAAATGGCCATACTGTATTTACTCACATAACTGTGATACACAAGCATATGTTTACAACCAAGAAAATATTTAGGTATCTGTCTCTTAGGAAAGATGTCAGTGGAAGAGAAACCCATCCCATCTGCAGAGCCTGTTGAATCAGTGCTGTGTGGCAGCTTGGCTGTTGGGGGAACATCACTTGCCATAGCAAAGGCTGGGGCCACCATTAGCCATATCCCGTAGTACTTATATATTGCACTGTTGAAACATGAGCAGGTTGCATGTGGCTTTTATTATTGGGTTTATTTTCTCCCAGTTATCATAATTATTGCAAAATTCGGAAGCCAGTTGGGACAGTGTTATTAAATTTACCTCATACAATACACCCTTCACCCCATTGCCTATAGCAGTCTTTGAACCCTGTGCCATATTTAAAATATGTCAAAAATTACTCTGATTTTTTTTATTTTCACCTAGTTTCAGAAGTCACCTAAAGAAAGCACTCCCAATGGTTACTCTGTTGAGCTGCGAACAATTTTCACCTGCACAGCTGAAATTACTGGAAGAAGTTATGCTTGCATATTTTGAGTCATCACTCAAACAGGTACTGTTTCATTTTTTTTTAATAAATGTATTCTATAGACATCATACTAATTATATATGTACATAAGCATATAGGTCTTTTCAATATAGTCCTTACAAACTATATTTTTCATGTTCTGTTAGCTTGCAAGGCCAAAGTTTTAACAAATACTAGTGCAGAATTCTAACATCAATAACATTAAATTAAGTAAAAAGATTATTTAAAAGAAGAACTATGAAGATTTAAGTTAAAATCATATGTTAATATAGAGGAATAAGTCAGTACATTGAAGATGGTATCAAGGAATTGTGTTACACAACAATAGATTAGAGCATGATTTTGCATTAGTAGATGATAAATATTAACAGTTGCTATACCATACAAAACAACAAAACATGTAACAAATTCCCAGGAAAGCATAAAATATTTGGGAATAGGTTGCTTTAAAATGAAATTGTGACACTAAAAGGGAATACGGAGAGCAAGAAGGGTGGGTGAGACAGATGGGATCAACCCTCTTTTTTTGTTTTCTTTAATGTGTTGCATTAAAGAATGTATCTGCACAAGATGCCTACATTAGGGCTGTGCTGGTGACCTGAACAAATAGCTGAGCTCAATTCTCCTTCGTTTTGCTTTTCCTTTAACTTTTCCAAATAATCTCCCAGAGCTTTTAATAAGGTCACTTATTAACAATATAAAAATTTTGGAAGTTAACAAAGTGATTTAAATGTGTTTAAGCAAGACATTCTTCCTTGTGATTTAATCTTGTGCTTGAATTCCCATAAAATTATACAAGTCTATTATCTGTGAAGGAGCTATGATGACTAGGTAGAGCAGATTTTTAAAATTTATTTTCCTTTCACTATGATGATTCTGTATTTTTTTTCTATATCCTCTTTCTACTGTTCTTCCCTCTCTTTTCTTTTTTTTTTTTCTGTTCACTCTTGGCCACAATAATTGTAATAATAGTAACTCATGCTCTCAAAACCCACATGGTGTCCCTGTAATGAATCAGGAGATTAGGAGAGTAGTTGCAGCAACCTTTCTTGAACCTAAAATAATCTACCACTGGGAGGACTGTTCTCTCATGTGTTGGCAATGCATAGAAAGGAATAGAAATGCATAGAAATATTGTTGTATTAATACCTGGAAAATAAATCAGAGAAAGGGATTAGACCTGTATTTACTGGTGCCTGTGATTAGGATTGGCTTTCTTCCCAGTCAAAGAAATCAAATGCCTTTAATATTATTAAGAACTAATATTGTGTTGAAAAGGCAATAGATTTTGTTAACTCATCAAAGTGGATCTACATATTCAGATCTAAATGAAAAATACTTCATTTGTAATCATCCCCTCTTTTCTATAACTGCACATCCCTTAGTTTAGCTCTTTCTTATCACATTACTGAAAATGAGTTTGCTCATGTTTCTATCATCATTTGCAAGCAATTCAGTGAGAAAAAAATGCCTAAATTGTCTTTTCAATTTCAGGTTCCTTGGTCCTTGAAAAAGGCATTTCCATGGTGTGGCAGCTGAAATAGAGCAACTAATCCCAGTGATGGAAGAGCATTCTTGTAGCTCTCATATGAGATTGCAGGCTGAGGTAAAGAATGGTAGGAAACCAAGCACGAACCCTGCCTGGTAAGAACTACTGACATTTCATCTCTGCTGTTCCATGCTATTCAGTGGCCATCATTAACAGAAGGTTTTGCCTTGGGGCACAAGTGAGTGTCCACCATGGAAAATAAATAAATTAATAAAATAGCTAGAGTGAAATAGAGCAAGAAAATGTATATTTGTATTACTGAAAGATGAAGTCCATCTCCCACGAAGGCAGAAAGTTCTCCTTGCAAAATCATTAATACACCTCTGGGATAAGTCTACACTGCCCTTCTGTGCCAGACCTAGAGCGGCTTTAAATTAATTCTTCATCTGAAGCAGCTTTCTCTTAGTTTGTACTGCCTCAAAAAATGAGCTGAAATGTAAAAGACCCTGCAACACACTGTCCAAAGATTATTGGTTCCCAATTAGCTAATTGTAGGTGGCAGGTGTTTTTTAGGCAGACATATGTAGGACAACCAGTTTGTTCTGCAAATAATAAAAAACTTGCAGTGATAGTGAGCAGCTGCCAAAGAACCAGCATCTGGAGCTTTCAGCAAAGGCACACAAGGCTTCTGTCCTATTCATTGTTTGAGCCTGCCTCTTCAAAAGGTAGTCTCAGGAGTACTTTCTCTGCCTATGTCGTGGAAGCTGTTGCAGAAAATACCTGGATAATCCCTGGAGAATGGATCCCGGAGGATTTGGGCTGACTGGTTTTCATTGAACATGTACTGAGAGATGACAGTATCCACCATCCCGTGCTAGAATCAACATATTTAATCACTTTTAGAAAATTAAGGTATCAGGTGATTTGTGCACAATCTGCAGATTTCCTCCCTTCCCAGTTTCTTTCAGGGGATGAAGACTCCAGAAAGTGTCAGGCAGCATCACCTAGAAATAAGCAACCTTCCTCCTTGCTTCCCAGCTAGATCTTTTTCCCAGAAAACAATATACAGTAAATTGAAAACAGATCAAGCTGATACAGCAGCTGTCAGAAGTCCCACAGGTGCTGCACAGTTTTATCACGGAGTCATTATCTCTTAGTGCAGCTGTCTTCCTTGAAGCTATGAGAGCTTCTGCAGAGCCAAAAGGCTTATGTGACAGCAGCCTACTGACACACTCACCAGGTAGCTCCAGCTTCCCTTTACCCAAGTTCCTGCCTCCAAGATCACTGCTGCCTGTTCCATACCTTCAGGCTGACCCACCCCGAGTCACTGGTCAGTTTCATCTACCTATCCCAGCCTTTCCTGTGTGTCCTCTCACATCCCCATGACTGTATGACAGCCTCTTGGCATCTCCCTATTCTTCACAGGTGGTCTATCTTTTAACACCTACTTCACTCTAGGTAATGCTGGCAAGCAACTTAATCATTCTTTCCTTCCTCTCCCATTCACTTCTGTCATTTACTCAAGCCAGGATGGTCACAAGCAGATTGCTATCTTTTTTCTAGTGGGTAACTCTTGCTTCAGATTTAGGATCTCCGATTCAGTACAATGTGTGGAAACTGCTTGTGGTCCACACTCTGCTAGGATCGTTGGCTTCCCTGACAGGTTTAGTGGAACACATTTTTTATAAAAGCTAAACTAAAGGGTGGAAGGTAAGATGGGAGCATATCCTATGCATGTTAATCAGAAATCTAATTGGAGAATTATCAGACTTAAACTCATTGTGAATCTCCAGAGGAGGTAGTAGGCTGGAAGAGTACACTACTGAAAAACATTTAGGTGTTGAATCTCACTGCATAGGTTTTAACTCCTTGTCTACTTACCACATTAGTGCCCATTGTGATGCTTTCCTGATTTTTATAATCCCTAAAAGGGCATTCAGCGAATACTTCCTCTCAAAGATGACCATTGTCTTTATATGTATCTTAGAGACTTGCAGTCACTTCAGTCATGAGTGATGGACTAAAACACAGCTACTTTTGGTCCATCACATTGCTGTTGACACACCAAAAGAGCACCCATTTGCCCAACAGAGAATATTACTCTTTTTGCAAGGTTGACTCTTCATTTCTTTCTCGCAAGAAAAATCTTCTCATTGCTTATATTGATGAAAAACCATCAGCATAACAAAAGAGTTGGCTTTAGGCAAACAGCTAGAGGATTAATTACTTGAGAGAAACATATATTTGGACACCTTTTTGTTCAGTTCTGAGTACATGAATACTTTGGAAATCCTGCATCAAATAGATTCTTTTTCTGCAGAGCCAGAATATCTGCCAAAAACTTGTAAAAAGCAAAAATTCTGCTTAAAAGTAGTATATCAAAAACTTCTCAAAAAAATTAGGTTTGAGGTTGATTATGAAATATTATTCTGGGGAAGTGAACTGGCAAAAAGTTTGAGAGGCCAGTTTTTAGGGATTAAGTAACTTTAAATCCTATTCAGCTGTGTCAACTAAAAGTTTAATCCTTCATAGATTGCTACCAAAATGTGAAATTCACACTATTGGAGAAAAACCCTTAATTTGAAAAGCTATGACAGTATGTACTAATCAACCCTCTTCCTGGGAGTCATTACAGATATGCCAATGGCTGAATGAGCATGAAGTCTGGGAACAAGGAAACTGCTGACAGTTTTTGGAAATGCAAGGTCCATCTGAGGGAAAAAAAATTGTTATATGTTCTAGGTAAGGAATATTGTACTTAGGGGAGACGATTAATATTAATATATGCAAACTAGGGACTAGGCTTCTGATTTTCCCCCTTCTTTTTTACATAATAACCACCTTTCTGCATATTATTCTTTCCCTTTTTAACAGCTGAATAGAATAGTTTTATAGATAGGGAATGACAAATCAAGCAACACACTTTCTGTCAATTTATCAAAGATACTCTTCAAGTGAAAGCTGAGGCACTGTTAATAGCAACCTTTTTTTGTTCTAAGGTTTCATTTATCATGCCAAGAAAGGGGGGGGAAGGAAAATATTTCATAAATTAATCTTTATATGGTTTAATGGTACATCTACTTGTCAGCTCAGTGCAGGAGACAGTAGGTCTAAGTTTATAAAATGTTAATATAGAAATAAACCACAAGACGGGTAAAATTCAAGCTCTCAAACCTCAATGTTATTTCCTGAATGGTAAATCATTGAGAGTCATAGAATACACAAAAAGTAACCAATTTATTTTTCAACATTTACAGAAATGAATAAGAGTTATGTAGCAGATATTTTGAGTAGGATGTAATGAAAATATTTTTCTAATGTTACAGTCTGACTTAAGAAATAGATAACATGGCATTATTCTTATTTGCACTAGTTTCATTCTACTAATGCTTAAAACACCAAGAAAGAGTGGAAGCCTTCAAAGGTACTGCATGTATACATATTTACAGGAAAAATAGAGAAGCTGGTGAAAGAAAAGGAAATAAAATGGATAACACTTATCTTAAAACACATCATGGCCAGGAAAAGACTGCACCCTTCCAGTGCTGTTTAACATCTTTGTAAGCAACATGGACAGTGGGATTGAGTGCACCCTTAGCAAATTCAGCAACACCAAGCTATGTGATGTAGTCCACATACTGGAGGGGAAGGATGCGATCTAGAACTTTGAGAAGCTTGTTGTCGTCATAGGCCCCCAGACGGGTAATAATTAGCATTAACTCCATGACCCTCAGAAGGCTGATCAATCACTTTTATTTTACTATACTTATTAAGAAAACCATTGCCCTTATAGACAGTCATGATACAGGTGGACCCAATTGGTCCTTAAATCCAAACACCATCACCACTGGCCAGTTAAGAAACCACCCTTTGGTAAACAAAACTCTATAACACATTCCACATGTTCACAACAGCAGGTGCAGCAAGTGAAGATAAAAATTGTTTATCATTCTTTTCTCTGATCTTCTCACAGACTTTCCCAGGACAATGCCTGGGAAAGTTGTGCCACCACTGTCTGTAGCCAGAGAGCTGCTGCCACAGCTTGTGAGGTGGACCTGTGTAAACCTCCTGAACAAGGGCAAGTACAAGGTCCTGCACCTGGGTCATGGCAACCCCTGATATCAGTACAGACTTGGGGATGAACAGGTCGAGAGCAGCCCTGCTGAGAAGGATGTGAGGGTGCTGGTGGACAAGATCCTGGACATGAGCTAGCAGTGTGCACTTGCAGCCCAGAAAGTCACCCAGATCCTGGGCTGCATCAAAAGCAACATGGTCTGCAGGTCGAGGAAGGGGCTCTTGCGGGATCCCACCAGGAGTACTGTGTCCAGCTCTGGAGGCCCAACTTAAGAAGAATTTAAACCTCCTGTACTGAGTCCAGAGGAGAGCCACAAAGTTGACCCGCAGGCTGGAGCACCTCTCCTAAAAAGAAAGATTGAGAGAGCTGGAGTTATTCAATCTGGAGAAGATAAGACTCGAGAAAAATTATAGCAGTTTTCCAGTATTGAAGGGATTCTACATGACAGCTGGAGAGGGCTTTTTCACAAGGGCATGTAGTGACAGAACAAGGGAGGAATAGCCTTAAACGGAAGGAGAGTTGGTTTAGATTAGCTATTCAGGAGAAATTCTTTCCTGTGAAGGTGGTGAGGCACTGGGAAAGGTTGTTCAGAGAGGTTGTGTACTCCCCATTTGTGGAGGAGTTCAAGACCAGGTTGGACAGGGTTTTGAGCAACCTGGTCTACAGAGAGGTTCCCTGCCCTTGGCAGGGGTTGGAACTAGATGCTCTTTAAGGTTCCTTCCAACCTATTCTACAATTCTGTGTAATTATTGTGTCTGTGTTCATCACACTGGACTAGTGGAGCCTCTCAGCAGTGACCTGCACTGTAACACATCTAAAACTACCAAAGACTGGATGTGTGACTAGGAGAGTGAAGGTATACAAGCACTCAGAGCCAACACATAAATATTTTAAATTAACAGTTCTGGTTAGATTTTCTGATGATGATCATTTTCACCAAGACAATCCACTTAGCATTAATTCTTACCAGTACTTTGTGTCTCTGTGTGTGTGTGTCTGTGTGTGTGTCTCTGTGTGTCTGTGTGAAGGGAGTGTTTGGACTCTCATCATGGGCCATGATTCTGCTCTGCTGAACTGTGCCCAGAGACAGAGCCTGTGACTGTCAGGTGTACATATAAAGGATTTACTGGAGGTGTAGTGTATCCATCAGCAGTTTCCAATCTGTGCATAAGACAAGCCATAGAAGATGTTTAGGGAGTATAAGGTCTACTCAGCTGAACCACACAGCCCCAGAAGGGACCAGAGCACGTGCACATTACTGCCTTCATATCTTGCATGCCTGAGAGCCCTGAGTACAACCTGTCCTTATGTCAGACTGCTCAGCTGGTGTCCACGATGGGACATGTACTGTGGTTGCCAGTTCTCCCCAGGCTGTTTTTTTGCAGCAAGGTCGGGCTGGCTCAGTCAGCACAAAAGGCACAGTCATGCACTGGGAGCCTCATGCTTCTCAATCTTCTTTGGGGCCACAATAGTTTGAGAATTTTTCCAGACATGATGTGCCCTTGAAATTTTCTTTATCTGGTCTCAGTAAAGTAACAGTGTCCTATTTCAGTAAGGCTTTTAAAACAAATATAGGACCGCTTCAGTCAATATAGGATGCTGGGATTTACTTTTAAAAGTAAATAATAGCATTTTAAGGCCCTTTTGCCTATCTTCTCAGTTACTTTCCTCTCTCTCTCTGTCACACTTCTAATAAAGTCCTCATCTAGGTCTCAGGGTCCTACCACAAAGACCTACCATTCTTTTTATTTTTTTTTAATGGCTAAAAAGAGAACTTTCCTTTTTACTAAAACTCCTTCTATGTGGTAAGTTTTCAAGACCAGCCTTAATATTTTTATATATTTTTTCTTCCTGGAAGGCATACCAGTACAATAAGAATGTCTTGTATTTTTAGGTATTTTCCAACTTTCAGGTCTGAGTGAATGTCCTACCTATATCCCAGCTTCATATCAACACAAGACTCTGGTACTTGCTACATCCTCCAGCACATCACAGACAGTAGGCTGCAGACAGCTTCAGGAATTTTCCTTCCTAAACACCGTAAACATCTTGGAGACAAAGTTAGCTCTGCATAGCCTGTGAAGTCTCATATATTACCTCTTAAGACTTAAAGGCTGGTCTCAGTTGCCTTCTTTCCCCATCCATAAAATTATAATCTTATGAGGACCATTAATTTTTCAAATTAAAGTTCTGTCTTCAATTCCCATCATGGTGAAAGTAAGTTTGTCCTGTTATTTGCACCATGGAGTTTTTCCAGAAAGAGAAACACTAACTTTGCCACTGGAATGGGGAAGGAGAGTAAAAGCCAAGTATTATTTATCACCATAGTCTGGGGGTGTAAAAACTGAGAATATCATATTCCTCCTTTTTTCTTTTAAGGCATTTCTATCATAATATTACTGCATAAAAGACTAATTTCTAGCTTGGGGGTTTTTCTTTCTCTTGTGGAGTTGAAAAACTTACTGAATTTAAATAGGAACATAAAAAATAGTTCTCTTAACTGCTACAGCACAAACTGTAGCATGATAAATTGTCCAGAGGTTTCTCATGGTGTGAACAATCAGAATGCTTGACAGAATGGAAAATCTTTGTGTGTGCATTACATTGCAATACAAAGTTAGAAATGCCCGCTGTAGGAAAGCAAAAAAAAGCTCAATTTCCATCCAAAGTCCCCAGTGATGTATTGCTATTCTTCCTGTTTGTTCATGTCACCCTTAATCCAATCATCTTCCTATAGAAAGGACTTCCCTACCAGGAAGATGTGCATATATAGCATCAACTTGTTCTAGTTCCCCATAACCTAAGAAAATACAGTGAAGTCCCTGAAGTCTGCTTCCTCTTGGACTCTAAGTCCAGAATGAAACCAAGTCAGGTTTTCAGAGTAATGTCTCCTATTTTAAGGAACTTTAGGGGCTTCTTCACTGGTACCTTCCTATTGTCTTCTTTCATTATTTCCTCATCCCATGACAGAGGAATTCCTCCTTCTGGGTGAGCATGCCACTGTAGCCACCTCATAAGAGCATGTGTAATGCTCAGCTTTTTAGGCATGCTGAGCAGCTATTGAATTACACAGGAAAGGTTGCAGGACTGACTGATCAAACTCTTATCCAGACATGGAAGGGAGCTTTTTTGTTTCGGGTTATCAGTGAAGCATGCACTATGATAGTGATACAGTGTTCTCTGAGATACGCAACCACTTCTGCTTTCAGCACTGGTCTTACAGAGGTTATGCCTTTCTTTCCTGGCAGAACACCATGATTTGCAGATTATGGGATTCTTCTGTTAATGAGTCTTCAAAAGCAAGAAGGATTTTCCACTTTCTTTTCTGTAACAGTTCTGATGATTATAGTGAGAAAGGACTATTTACAGAAAACAAAGTGGGCTCATTTATGACTGCCCAGCAAACACCTTTCTTTTAAAGGACTGTATAAATATCCAGGCATTCAGGCTGTGCATAACTCTGGATGAGGGCATAGACATATACAGAGCAACACACTCTGTAGAAGGTGAATTACACATCTATGCTAGGTGGAGTGGGTTGCAAATAAAATGAACACAAATCCTGGAAGATATCTCTAGACTGCATTTGGATGAATAATTATAGCCAGATGAAGCACATTCTTAATTTTTACATTCATTTTGTTACATTAAATTAAGATGATTAATATTTAATATCTTAATTGATTCATCAGAAGACTGATAATGATCTGGTTTTGTGGGGTTTTGTCAAGTGCATTTTCCTGGTGAGTCTGGTGGTGTTACCACTTCTGACCAATGCCGTAAGGCAACACATTCTCTGAAGGGTACAGAAGCCCACAGCAGTCCTATGGGAGTGTCTACTCAGCAGTATCAGGTATGAGATTTATTCTGGTTCTCTGTAATTATGGATGTGACAATTTTGTATCTTTTCAAACCTATTTGTCACAGCAAAAAAAGTGCAAAACAGATGCATTGCAAAATGAGTTTTTTCCCATTGATTACACCTCCAGCAGTATTTTCTGCTCACTTAGCAGACATTGTTTGCTGCATTTTTGAAAACACAAGAGAATGTAGAAGTCACAGACTTGACATTTTCTCTTATTCTTTATGAGTACTGCGTGCAGCCATTGATCCAACAGGATTACATGAAAGACAGCTACAAAAAAGGAAAGTTTTAATCTATCTGACATGTTTGGAGGGTGTACCCAAGGACTATACCTGCTGTGTACATTTTTGCTTCTGTAAGAAGAGAAACTGCTTTTGCATTGAAACATTCTCTTAGTTCTGCCATTGTGCAAGCTCTGGGAAAACACTGAGGTGTTCTGATGTGCCATGGCTTCACTCGTTCAGTGTCTGGTATTAGACTGTGTCAGAAAATATCTTTATTTTCATCTGACAGACTGATGGAATAAGCACTTTTGCTTTCTGCATTTCACTCAGATTACTGTGTTTTGCTTGTTCGTATCAATATCTTTCACATTAAATAAAGGCCATACATAATGTTGCTAAATATAAAGGCAATTCTCTAGTAAAAATTAGCAGTATACATTACAGATCCTTTAAAACTTGACCTTTTACACAGATCACTTCTGCATGGGGACTGTCACTCAGTTCCCTAGATTTAAGATTTATGCCAGAGAGTTTGAACTGGGCAGTTTGATTTCACAGAATCATAGAATCACAGAATAGTCTGAGTTGGACTCACAAAGATCATAAGTCCAGCTCTTAAGTGAATGGCCCATATGTGGATCAAACCCACAACCATCACATTGTTAGCACTGTGCTCTGACCAACTGAGATAAGTGGAAATGTTCTTCTCCTCAAAACCAGAAATCTCTGTCATTAAGTAAAATACCTGATTTTTCTCTGCTTATTTGCTTAGATTTAAGAAATACTATATTTTTTCTTAAAAGGTTTACATTTTTTTCATATAAAATGTGATATTTTCAAGAAACAATTGTTGATATCTTTTGCATAATTTCTTTTCTTGGGAGCAATTTCAATTTTTAAGACAATCCTAGTGGAAAGCATCACACAGGACACTTTGGTTTTTAGTTGTTTGTTGGTTTTGTGCTTCTGTGGGAATTATAGAAGCTAAATGAGATGAATAAATGGATTTTTAACAGGCTTATTACAATGAACACTTGCCAACATGTTCTCAGCTTGAAACATAAAGCTCTTAAGATTTAATTTTTAGCTGCCTTTCTCCAAAAGTAAAATTTAATTAGAATCCAATTATACTGAAATAGAGGTAACTGCTGAGGTAGTGCAATGGATACGCAGTCCCATATGGTCTGATTTATAATCCACAAGAACTTTGAAGAACTACCTTATTGTTTTCTCTATATTTATTTGAGAAAAATTGAAAAATAAAGTTATATAAGAATGTCTATTATATATTTACTATGGCTTTACACACATGCATAAATTGATGCTATATTTCAGAGCCTGAGAGTTCCTGTTGGAAAGATAAAGAGGAAAGTAAAAAAAAATCTTTCAGAAAGACCAGTATCAACTTAATTCTTTTGTACAAGAAAACCTTTCTAGAAAATACAAAATAGGGTTTCCTATTTTGTATTCACACCAATGTGAGCCAAAGATAATGTTTCTAAACTTATGATTTCTAGTTATTCAAAACTTTAAATGAGGTTTTAACAAATATCTCTAAGCTATATGTAAATCCATTAAAATAAAATTTATTTTAAATTCCCCAACAACAACAAAATAACACAGAGATCCAGACTATTTTCTTACCTCCACCACTTTTCTTCAAGGGATTTCTTGATGCTTTTAAGGGACTTTAGCTGAGATTTCTAATTAATTACATGACTAGAATTTATAGCAGAAAGCATTTTCATGCTCTCTCTACATAAGGCACAACATAAGGTACAAGACAAAGGAGGATCAGAAGGGTCAAAAACAGTAAAGAAACAGAGGCCTAAACAAATGGCCCTTCTTGATTCATGCTGTAATAATTTTTGGGCAAATTTCACATCATGAAATGCTGCCATTCCTTATTTTTTAACGTTTAACAGGAAATATTAACAATTAAATGGTAATTATTTACCTACCTGATTAGCACATTCTATAAGATAATTTGATGTGGAGTTAGGTTCGTTTGTTAAGCTCAAGCTTTTTTCTCCACAAATAATTTTTTGTTTTCAAAATCGTTTCTGTAGGATAATAATCTATATTTTAAGAATAATTTTCTGGATGATTAGCATGATGACAAGGTTTGGCAGGTTAGCTAGATGGCAGTAAGGTAACAAGTAAGTGTTGTGTTATGACCTAAAAAACTTTCCTTTTTCTCCATAATGGAAAGCTCCTCTCATTCTCTTACATACAAGAAGCTTAAAAAATGTATTTATTGTATCTATTTTCTCCACTTACATGTCTGATTGCAGATCTAATATGTCATGGGAATTGCCAACAGCTCTGCTTTTTGGCAGCTGAATGTCACTGAATGCTGATACTGTACATCACCACATAACTTCTCAGATCACACTTGCATCTACAACCCAAGCACTGCCACAGAAAGCTAATGAGTGTTCCTAAAGAGGAGGAAAGACTCTACAACCCACCATGCAAACAATAATTGATCTGCAGCATTCATACACCCATAGAGCTGTTAAGGTTGGAAAAGCCCTCTAAGATCATCTAGTCCAACCATCAACCCAGCAGCACCATCATGTTCGCCCCTAAACACTCCTGAAGTGCTGTAGCCACGTTTTCTGAACACTTCCAGGTCTGGTGACTCCACCACTTCCCTGGGAAGTCTGTTTCAGTGCTGTGCAAACCCTTCTGTGATTTTTTTCCAAATATCCAATGTAAACCCTCCCTCCTAACCCAAGGCCATTTCTTCTCATCCTGTCACATGTTATCAGGGAAAAGAGACCAATACCCACCTGGCTACAACCTCCTTTCAGATACCTGTGGAGAATGATAAGATATTTCTTGAGTGTCCTTTTCTCTAGGCTAAACAGCCTCAGCTCCCTCAGCCTTCTCATAAGATTTGTGCTTCAGGCCCTTCACCAGCTCTGTTGCTCTTCTCTGTACCTTGTTCCATCATCTTAATGTCTTCAGTACAGTGCTTGATTACATATGGTTAAAAACAACCAAAAACTCCTTAGCAATGTGCTCCCTTTTTTTTTAGCCCAATTCAGGCTGCTACTGTCATTATAAAATAATCATAAAACATCTTTACATCTCTGAAGAGCGGTTCAGAAGTTGGTTAAATTCCTAGCATGTGCTTGCCCATTTGGGAGTCTCACAGGGTGTGATCATCATCATGCTGGTCCTCCCATGCATACTGTGTAAAAGGATCATTTCCTCCTCTCTGCACGTAGTCTCTGTTCTCTATTGCACTTGTAGGCAAAAGAGTCAAACTGGGAGTTTGCATCTGCTCAGGTTTTAATAATATTATTCCGAAATACATCTTGATTAGCTGATTTTCTGGTCAGCTGCTGCTAAATCCTTTCCAGGTATAAGCTGATTTGAAGCTTTGATGTTTAATTGAAAAGTATTTTTGAGCCTGTCGTTAGTACTGGTCAGTGTGCTGGAAAATGTAGCCTGACTTCTTGTGATATGAACTGCCAGGGTAATGCAGACACTTTTTTCAATAAAGGTCAAACCCACAAAACTGCTCTTCTCTGTAAACCACACACAGATCATTCAAGAAAACCATAGTAATAGATAATTTTTCAAGTGGCAAAGCAAAGATCTCCAAAATAAGTAAATACTGGACTTACAGTGATCCTTACTATTTTTATGTCCTTCCCTTTGCAGTGCATAAAGAGAAGTACTGTGGAAGAGTTTGTGGTCCTAGAAGTAATGATATTAATAATGTCTCACTCAAAAGTTAAGAGACACACCACTGATTTTAGCCTTTTCTTCTTTGTCTGTGCTCTGGTCTGCAGTTGAGCTAGACTGCTATAGCAACTGTATATCATAAAATCATGGAAAGGACCTTAAAGATCATCTAGTTCCAATCACCCTGCCATGGGCAGGGACACCTTTCACTAAACCAGGTTGCTCAGAGCTCTATCCAACCTGGTCTTGAACAATTCCAGGGGTGGGGCATCCACAACCTCTCTGGGAAACCTTTTTTGGTGCCTCATAATTTTCTTTCCATTTGATCCCATCCTCCTTCGTCCTGTCACTATATGATCTTGTAAATAGTCTCCCTCCATCTTTCTCGCAGGCTGTCTTTTTCCCTTTTATTCCTGGGACTTTATGTAACTGCTATGACTTTTCAAACATCTTAGGAAACAAGATCTTTGAAAAGGAAACATCTTTTCAAACAAACTTGGGAAAGTGACTTGGTAACTACATCAGTCAATTCACTCAGAACTCTGGGATGTGTCTCATCAGATCCCACTGACTTACATTCGAGTTTCTCAGGTGGTCATGAACTGACCTTTACAGTGGGAGGGACTTTGCTCCCCCAGTCCTCATCCTTCTGTCCATCCCCTTGAGATATGCAGGAAGAGAGGCTGCCATTGAAGACTGAGGCAAAGAAGTTTTTGTGTACCTCAGTCTTCTCATCTGTTGCTACCAGTTTTCCATCATTGCTTATCAGGGGGTACACTTTTGACTTCTTTTTTCTGGTTAATATACCTGTAGAAGCTCTTCCTGCTATTTTTGTGTTCCTTGCCAGGTTCAGTTACAGCTTCACCTTGGCCTTCCTCATCCCCTCCCTTACACAACCAAACTTCATCTCTACACTCTTTGCAGGTTACCTGTCGTTATTTATACTATCTATGTATGTGCTTCTTTCCCTGTAGTTAGACAAGCAGTTCCCGACTCAGCCATGCTGATCCCTTGCCTTCCTTGCCCTACTTCTTACTCCTGGGAATTGCTAACTATTGCACTCTGTAGAAGACATCCTTAAAAATATACCAGCTCTGTTCCACCTAGCCCATTGTCCCTGAGGGCAGTAACCCACCTTGAAAATCTTAAATTCTGCCTTCCTAAAGTTCAGGGGTCTAACCTTACTCCTTACTTCACCCATATTCCTAAAGACAGCAAACTCCACCACTTTAGCCCAGACTGCCTCCAATCTTGATATCCCCAGCTAGCTCACTGGCATTGGTTACCAGTAGATTCAGTAACACATGCCCTCTGGTAGGACTATAATGTGGCTCAAGAGGTTGTAATGATGCCCATATCACTTCTGGGGGAAAAAGATGGTTTAGAACACTGTCAGAACACCGTCATTCCTTCATTGTATGGAAATGTACTACAGTCCATGTGTTTTTATTTGATCTGTATCTATATGAAAGTGGTAATAATGAAATGTGTCGAACGTATAGTTTTTTGCCATCAGAGGAAAAGAAAGTAAACACTGTGTAGACATAGGAGAAGCATTTAACAGAGGCTGGTGCACAGTGAAAGCTATAATATTTGCCATTTCTGGCATTTTCTTCTACAGTTAGATACCTCCTCTGCTGATGACAGCTCCATTCTCCATAGCCACAGAATCAGATTGGAGAAGCTGCTGTAGATTTACAAGTCCACCTAAAGTTATGCTGTGCTTTTCTGAGATGTGTGCACTGTTATAGAGGTTAAGTAAATCTGCTCTCAGACAGCCAAAGCTGATGGGGGCTCAGCAACATTTAGTTGCAGACATTGGGACGTTCAAAAGTAAAAGTACTTTGTAATTTTAGAATTGGCAGTGGTTTTAGATCATATTGATTATATTGCACTGTCTTGAGATCATCTACCCTTAGTTCTAACTCCAGACTTTCACATCTCATAAAATACATCCAAATCCTAGTTTGGCTTTTCTCATCTTCTCCCTATATAACCTTGCAATATCCTTATAGTCCTCGCAAGTTACCTGACCCTCCTTCCAGAGATGATAGATTCTCTTTTTTTCCCCTAAATTCCAGCCCAAGTTCTCTGTTTAATCAGGCTGGTATTTTTCCCTGATGATTTGTCTTTCTACCGTTGGGGGCAGCCTGGTCCTAAATAATTAAAAATTCCTTTTTAAAGCACATCCAGCCTTTCTAAACTCCTTTGCACTTCAGACCTGACTACTGAACTGAAGGGACTACTGAAGAGACTCTGTCAATCAGTGTCCTAAATAGGCCAAAGTCTGCTCATTGGAAAGTCCAAGGTGGAAGTTCTGCTGGTACCTCTCCTTATTTCACCCAATATTGAAACTCTAACATTTCCTGACCACTATGTCCAAGATAACTACTGACTATCAAATCACCCACTAGTCCTTCTGTGTTCACAAACAACAGGTCTAGCGGGAAGACCTTTCTCTGGAAGGCTCATTTACCAGTTGTGTTAAGAAGTTGCCTTCCATACACTCCAGGATCTTCCTAGGTTGTTTCCTCTTTGCTGTGTTGTGTTTCCAGAAGACATCTGGCAAGTTGAAGTCACCCATGAATACAAGGGTCAGCAATCATGAGACTTCAGCCAGCTGCTTGTAGAATGCCTCCTCTGTCTGTTCATCCTGGTTGGATGGAATATAACAATTCCCACCACCATGATGTCCACCCTGCTGACCTTCCCCCTGATCTTTGCCCACAGGCACATGCAGTTTCACTCCACCACCTTTCCTGCTTTGCCTGTGTCTTCTAAAGGGCTTATAGGTATCCACTGCAGCATTCCAGTCATGAGAGTCATCCCACCATATTTCCACTATAGCAAATACGTTAACTTTCCTGTTATACAATAGCTCCCAGCTTCTTGTTCTTGCTGCTCATACTGTGTGCATTGGTGTAGATACACTTCAGTTGGGCTAATGGTTTTGTCCTTGTAACAAGCCTGCTATCCCTAGACTGATCGCTAGTAGCCTGGTCTTATCCCTTTTCCCCTCTGAGCACGGTTTAATACCTCTCAATCAGCCCTGCTAATTCCTGGGCCATAGTTTCTGTAAGTCTGTCTTGACTGAGTTAAGAAAAATATCTATGGGGCAGGTGTGTTGTAAAAATTTGTCCTGTATTGTAAGTGAAGTGGCTTTGTTGAAGATTATTATCACCTCACAGTGTAATGCTAAATGAGATATCTCAGGTTGGTTGAGAATTTAACCATACTGACATTTCAGGATTCAGCAGTGTATGTAATACTCCTAGTATTGACAGGATGGAGTGAGAAGATGCTATCAGACTTATGTTGTACTACCTCTAGTCTACAAAAAAATGTTTTACACTGAGGAAACAGTAATTACCTCTATTCTCTCATTTTTCAAAGACTAAGAAGGAATGGTAGTTTTCTCAATTGTTGCAAAAATATTTTTGAAAGAAACCATCTCAAAACTGAGGAGAGGAAGAGAGAAAATAACTGATTTTTATGAAACAAAAAATTTTTTATAGTAAAAAAAAAACCCAGATGGCATTTTAACAACTATTTTGGCATAGATCTCAATGTAGCATATGAAAAGCTGACATGATCTTATTTACAGACTTTCTTTGTTCCTCTGACTACAGTTAGAAGAAAATACTTCATAAAATGCATTCTACTATCATTTTAATTGTTAGCAAGCAGAGTTGTCTGAAAATAGCTTTATACATACAGCTTATATACAACGTGTACAGAAGCACAGTAACAGACACTTCCAAAATGTGCACATTGGGTTAGCAACACACCTAGTAAAGCTCCAGACAGATTAACTAATTCCCCCACACCATGCTACAAGAATCTGAAAGGAGCTATATAAAATTCAGTTTACTTACTTGAAACAGACTTTGAATATTAGGTCTGGGAAATAATGAAGCAAAACCATGCTGATTTCCTGACAAGAAGGAGTTATAGTCTACCTCCGAACACCTTGTCCTCACAACAAAAAGGAACAGACTGTAGCTTTCCATTCTGCCAGAAAGCTGGTTCATGCTGTCCATACCACACACAGCAATTTAAGACATTGGGTGGAGAGCATGAATCAAACAGAAGCATCACATCTACTACAAATTAGATTATTATTTTTCCAGTAGTGAAAAATATCATCTGGTAATGTCCACATCAGAAAAATTCGTCTAGGAAATAAAAACTGCAATGGATTTCAAAGTTCTGTGAAAGGCTATGCAGTGTAGAAAGATTGTCAAACAAAATGAGGAGCAGGGAACCACAAAAACCCCAGCAGAAATAAACAGGAAATTTGATCACAGTCAATGATAAACATCAAGAATTGACAAAGGAAGACTTTTAGCATTAGTGATTTGCAGGTGTAAAATATTTGTGAATGAAAAGGACTTGAGACTGATCAGAACAGCAGAATCCAAAACTTTGTCTGGCATCCAGGAAGAATTAGTGATATAAAATTAAAAAGTAGTTCTGAGAACATGTGTGCTCACACAAAACTAAGGCATGAAGAAAGAGAAAAGGCAAAAGGAAGAAAAAGGAGGTTGAAGCAGTGTCAGGCAGTTATGGATGTGTCCTGGTTCCAGCCAGAAAAGGGTTCATTTCTGCAGTCGTCAGGAGGGACATGACCAGGAGTCCGAGGTTACTCTATACCACCTCATGCCAAAGCAGGGGGCAGGGGAGGGATGGGTTCCTTCATTCCTTCCAGTCAGGCCAATGGTGAAGTGAGTGGTCCGGGTAGTGCTAAGTTTCCTGTGATAAGTGATTGCATGTGAATCCTTCACTTCTCGTTATTAATCTTTAAAACACTCTCTTATTAATATTGTTGTTTCTACTGTTTGTTGCTTATTTCATTGCTGTTTCTAGCAAATTTTTATCATCTTAACCCTTGATATGTACCTTTTGTGCCTTCAATTTCTCATCTCCATCCCACAGCAGGGGGAGGGAGAGAGGGAAGTGTGGAGTGAGACAGCAGCACATGGTTTGGAGTGTTCCAGTGGGAACACTAAATTGGGGAATTCCATTCCTAAACTATGACAAAATGACAGTTTTCTAAACCATTCCACATAGATTTACAAGTCCATGTTAATCAACTCCTCTGTATAAATAATTCTAAGGAGCCACTGAAGTCACAGGGCAACTGCAACCAGCTCGAGTAGGCCATATGAAGCCAGTCTAAACTGAACTTAATAAGTTTTCTCATTTGAATGCTGCATACCACTTTAACTACTTTACATTCTCCTATAGGTCTCACTGACTGGTTGACATTAAGAACTTCAATCTGTTACTTTCCCTGTTGAGTGGTTACAACTAGGGATTTTTTATTTTTCCAGATAGTTAGCTAGAACACTTACAGTTTACATCAATATAAGTTCTCATTTCTTTAAAAATTTGGGTAGGGATATAACTAGTCTTGAAGAAAGAGGAATTGTGAAAGAAATTTTGAACTTCAGGTGGTTCAGAGAGTTACAAACAGAACTAAATAAGCGCAAGTGTATTATTAACGACAAAGAGAACAATGAACTGATACACTGCATTAACACTTCAGCTTTTGAAATTATAAGACTAGCAACTAATTCCAAAGTCCAACCTAAATTTTTAGTGTATTCTCTAGTATTCACCTTAGAGAAGTCACTGCAGAAGTACAGGATACAGTGTTGTGACAGAGACAGATCTGTGCTGGAGCAGTTCCACCCAACTGTAAAGAAAAACATACTTAAAATTACATTTGGCTCATGAACCGACCATAAAAAAACTAATTCCACAAGGTGCCTTTGTCTGCTATTACTCATCAATGGGAATGATTATTTGTCAGATTCTATGACACTATATAAGGGGGCTCAGCTCTGACACCCCCCTTCAAATTTTTATATGAACAGCCTTGTATAAGTAGCAGCAATAAGCTTCAGTCATTGTGTCTATTTGACTACCTGTGCTAACATGTGAGCTGATTAAAGAAAAAATAAATTAAAAATAGACGTGTAATGGACTCCAAAATGCCTAACAATCTTAATCAGCAAAGCTAGCACACATACCACAGAGCTGAAGTCATGCAAAATCTATTAAAGCAAAACATAATCCTGGATCAATATTCAGTTAAAAATACATATTTTCATATCAGAAAATTTATTTAAAGCAATGTTTTAGCAGATACACTGCTTTATGTTAAACATATATCAGCATCTCCTTTAAAGTACAATATTATGCCAGTCAGTTTTGTTTTCACAATAAAACATACTCTTCACTTCTAAGAGTCAGACGATGCAAAACAACCTCTTTTGGCCAGAATTTAACAGAGCCTCTCTTCTGAGGACTGTCTAAGAATAAGAGCCAAAAGTGACTTACAAGCTGCAAAGGAAAAGTTCAAATTTGTTTCAGAGTCAAAAACCACACTCATTAGATCATAATGACATTTCTTGTTTCAAGTTGTGCCCATTCAGTTGTGTCATGGTAGTTACTGTGTTCCTGGTATTGCTTTTCAGGGAAGTCATTTGAATGGCAGAAGAGTTGCACAAGTAGCTGGCAGATCTCTCTTTCTGAGCTTTCTTCCTGCAGCGGAGCTGGTTGTTGAAATGTCTTCTAAAACTCTCACTGAGGAAATAGAGTGCAAATGGGTTGACACAAGAGTTGCAGAAGCTTAGTACTCGGGCCACTAAGGTAACAACCATATGTCCCATCGATGGATCAATCTTATCGTAATGAAAAGATCTGTACATGTATAGCACGTGGTTAGGAAACCAGCAGATAGCAAAGAAGCCAACGAAAACTAAAACAATTTTTGCCAGACGCTTCCGAGTTTCCATCTAAAAAGATGAAGAGAATCCAAATGAACAACAATGAATAGAACTACCCCACATAACAGACTTGATTAAAATACGTAGCATTTTGCTGTATTAGCTTCAGCAATTGTCATGAGTAAGGCAAGCAAAAATGTTTCCTTCAGGGCCTGAATTACTTTTGCTATCTCACTTACTTTCCTTTTCTTCTTTCAGTGAACTTTTTTAGCTGTTTGCAGTCACAGAAGGTTGCTCTTTCTATATGATACACACAGCCAGAGTGATTCATGACCCAAGGAAGCACTGGCTTTTAACCCGTACACATGCACCAAAGGATGTTATGAAACGTAACCTTTTCTGATAAGATCTCAGTGCTTGCTCAAAACTTAAGTTTTAGTTAGAAAGCTATTTAGAAATAGTTCCTGGCATCAAAATCTAGAGCTATCATGAGATAGACATTACTAGGGTGTTAGCTATACAGTGGTACTTATATCCCTTTGTTTTTCACTGAGGGCCTCAGCTTGCACCTCTCTCCTTGGGAAACCACCAAAATTGTATTACATCATCCAAAGCATCTTCATTCCAGGGTAAGGTGAAAGGTTCCATTAATTGCAATAAGATCACAAAATGTACCTTAATTGCAGTGCTAAGGTATAACAGATTACATTGCAGATACTGAGAGTGGCTGAAAAGATGGCAGGATAGGAGCCTACACAGAGGTTCCAAACTGAAAGAGAGAGATAAACTGGCCAGGTAGAAGGCACCAAAGAGAGGCAGAAAGTTTCTCCATATTCCTCCTAAAAGATTTGTTATGTATATCAGGCATGAAAGTTTTGCAGAGGAAGGAAAGTTTTCTACTCTGCTCAGTTTTCTGGGGGAAAAAAACCAAATAAGTGAATTTATTCTAACATTTTTTCAAAACCTGTGAAATTAATCTTTAAATTATTTTCTTGGATCTATCTAAACAAAAAACTGGGGAAATCAAAAAATATGGGAAAACTTTAACATTCAAATTTGATAGCATTTGCACTCAGATTGCAAGAGCAGACTAAAAGGTGCAGAAGTATAGTGTGAATACTATACTTGGCTTAAAGAAACATGAGCTGATAGCAATAGTCTGAATTTATTTCCTCTTGCTAGGAGATATGTAAGTTGACCAGAATTTTCTATTCTTCAGAGCCTCATAGATTAACAAAAAGAAAAAAAAAAAAAAAAGGAAAAAAAAAATTAAGTAGAATGAAAAACTGTGTTCTTACTTTGAAAATACATGTGAGTTCAGAAATGTGGTATAAATTAAATATTGTTTCCATCCAGAGGGTTCAGCCAAAAGGCTCTCTATATTTCACAGGGGAATAAAATAATGCATGAAGTGCTAATATGTATGCACTTTTGACAAGAAACAGACTAGGGCAGAAATGAAATGCTGCTCAAAAAGACGTAAAGGAATGCAGTCCTTCTAAAAGTATATGTGCATGCAAAGAGATTTTTGAGAATATGAAAGTAGTTTTCTAAATTACTGGCAGAGAAAACAATTCAAAACTGTTTAAATGGCATAACTATTTTTCTCTATCAGTACTAATGCTTTTTTAAAGCAGCTGAGGCACTTTCACTGCAAAAGCTGTTGTTTGTACATATGTGTGTTCCTATTAATATTACTATCATATTGCTTCCTGTGCCTTACGGGGAAGATTGGCTTTGTCCAGCATTTTAAAATGCTTTGTCTCAAAGATATACAGAATCTATACCAAGAGTTTTATAGCATTTCTAACAGAAAATATATTAGAAAAGTACAAGTTCAAATTGTATCCAAGAAAGTAAAAAAAAAAAAAATCAGTTAATGCTCTATATTCACGTTTCCAGCACTCCATCTGAAAAGAATCTCAGATCCCCTAAGTAAAGTTTTCCCTGCCTATGTCAGTTTTCTCATTTCCAAGCACAAAAAGGGACAATTCTCAAAACATTCCTATAAGGTTTCTTTCCTAAAATGACTTTCTATAGAGACAGGTGAAGCCACCATCATTAACTACAAAAACAGCAGTTCTCAGTAAGAATACAAGTAATGGTTACAGTAATAGCATACAGTAATACATACAAACATATATACCAATCTCATTTGCTGTTAAGAATGTGCATTCATGGCAGTGAATTTATAATTTTCCTTGTTCATATTCATTTATAGACTGGGCTTAATATTGAGTAAGTGTGAAAACAAGGAAAATCTTGAGATAATCCTTGGTTTATTTCACGTGGAAACTGAACTAATACTCTGCAAAATCCAACTATTTGGATGTTATAATTCCTTGACTTTCATTTATAAGTGTATACAGCACACAAATATTTTACCAGTATGTAAAAAGTAAATTGCTTACCTGCCTTTTGGAATGCTCACTGTGTTCCCCAGGGATGTTGTGAGCACTTTTTATTAAACTCTTTGCAATATGATAGTAGTAGATACTGATAATTACAAGAGGGACAAGGAAATACACTAGGAAAAGCAGCACAGAATGGATCTTCGGATGCATGTCATCTGTCATGGGGTATGGTATGCACGCTGTGAAGGTGGCATTATCTGTGTCATTGATATGAGCCAGTTCAGAGAACACTGCTTCAGGAACTGCCAGGAGCATGGAGATTACCCAGATGGCAGTGGCTTTGAGACAGGTCCATAGCACTGCACTGGAGGTCTGGATGTCCATGGGATTTACAATTGCTTTATACCTGAAATTGACCAAAATGCAGATACAAATTAAAAGGTATTCAAATTCAACATGCAATCCACAAGCATACTTCATATCTTTGATTAAAATAATGTCATATTTTTTCTTATTTGAAATGTCAAGGGGTTGGTAATCTTTCTTTAACTTGTATTCTCTAAATCTCCACCTTTTTTTGTATACACTCATCAGAGGAGGCAGAAGGAGAGCTGGGTACAACCTGTGGCTGTAGGTGCACATTCTGTGCCAGTGTGGTGAAAATGAAGAATCAGCTATGGCTCTACCCTTTGCTTCTCCAAATACCCTCAGCAAATCTCCACATGTGCATCCTACCTCCATACTCCACATATACCAGCACATGCACACTTAGTGTTTCCTTGCTTCTTTCCTCAGCTCCTGAAGCCCAGGGCTCTCTCTTGCTGCTACCACAACTTTCCCACTCTAGGACACTCCCAGCCCCCCTCAGAGGAATCTATGCATCTTTGTGAAGTCAGGCATATATGACTCCCAAGGACCTGAGCAGAAAGTATTAAACTCTTACATAAATTAAGCATTTCCACATCAGTAGCTGGAAGCTGCTGCTCTACACACTGCATTTTGAAAAACTGTTTCATAATGTATGAGTGCATATAAACCTTCGCGGAACTGATAATTTCATAGCCCCTGCAATGGAAACAGGAAGAATTGCAGAGAATGGAAATATCACTCTAGAGTAAAATAAAATAAATTAATAGAAATAGAATTTAGTCAGGAATTCTTTTATTAAAAAAAAAAAAAATCATTGCAGGAGGTGATAAAAGTCAAACTTTCCACAAGAAAATGTAATTGTTATAAGGACAAATAGAATTTGAGAAAAATATTTCAAGGATACCTTAAAGTTCCACTTAGACTTTTAATTTATTTTATTTTTTTAAATGTAAGTAAATTATGCTTTAATATTTTTATTAAAAACTAAATTTTAAACAAAACATTTCATTTTGTCTAAGCTGTGGCAATATGGGAGCTCATGAGATTTTTCTTAAGTGCATTAATTTTTTTGTTTCTACTTACAATTTGATTTGGGATGGCTGTGATTTCTGAAAGAGCAGACATTTTGAGAAATGGAAAGAATTATTCTTCTTTAATATTCAAGGAAAAGTTTAACAGGATGAGGAGAGTCAGGAAAGATTCATACTCCAGGTACATAACTTTGTTCATCCTCAGGTGTTTGTAGTCTCTGGAGAAGTATGAATCACTTTCAAAGAGTGATTCAGATTTTAGGTATATTAAATCACCCTCTAGGGTGCTTGGTTTTTTTCTCTGTTAGATACATAATGATCTTAGATTAAGGAGAACAGTAAGTTAGAAGCCTCTACTTTGTGGTAAAATTCCGTATCCATGTATGTAGATAGATAGACATGATGCATAAATACGTACGGGTATGAGCAAGTGTCTAAATACTTACCAAGGATTCGTTTATACGCAAATATAATGTGGTTGCTGAAGGGAATGCTAATAAATGGAGCTGTGATCCATATACCCCTTAGGGCTAATTTGCAGGTCCTGACAGGTAGTTCATAGCCCCTCCACACCTTAAGCAGAAGTTTGCAACTAGCTATGGCATTAAAACATCTGGAGCAGAGCACTGAAACAGTACCCAAGGAAGCCTTTCCTTCAGAGAATATGTGAGTCAAAATGTGCTTTTGAGTTGTCTTTCTCAGGTGTATGATAAATTGTTTGATCATTAAATAACTAAAAAAAAAAGGCTATTAATGTTCGTATCCTCTCTAAATTCAGAGAGAGAATTTTTACTGCATTTTCACCCCTATCATGGAGTAGAAAACAAAACTCAGCAAACTGTCTCTGTTAATTTATATTTGCCATTTCTGCTAACACACAGTGAGAAACTCCCTGGACACCAAGGTGTAAAGAAAACTTTTATACTGCCACAGGAAGGACAGAAGTTTCTGCACAAAGCATGGATACTCCCCAGCACAAACTGTGACCTTATTATTCAATTATTGCTTCCTATTGCTGTCTGCCTTTATTTCATTACATAAAGACAGACCCTCTATTTTTGAGGTGACGTCAAGTCCTTACATCTGCTCATTTTTTAAAAAGTTTGCATTCTTAGGGAAGAGCTGGTTTGGGGATTTTGGGATATGGGGAGGAAATTGGATAAAAATAATGTTTTGTAGTACAGCTTTTTTCCCTCTCCTTTTCCATTCCATCACTTCAAAATATTTTGACCACAGTCCTATGACCCAAGTAAATGACCATGTCACAAATAATTGTTTTAGCAGCAAGTTGGCCTAGTTAATCTCTAAATGGAAGACTTTTTCAGAAGTCTTTACATTAGTAGAAGATGTGATATATATTTGTACTTTGGCATATATTGCTGTTTCAGCAGATAGTATGCTTTTCCCTGAGCCATAACTTACTCCAAGTGGAAAGGCATTGAAGCAGAGTGCCTTTTTTCACAAAACAGCTGAGTTTAGCACAAAAAAAAAAAAAAAAAAAAAAAAAGCTTCTTTCATTCAGCTTGTGACTTTACTGACTACAAGGTGGCACTCTTCCTAGGACTCAGCCTTTCACAGTACTTAGTGTCAAGAAAAATGCACTGTGTTTTACAAAAAACCTGTCATCTTGTTTATATCTTTAAAAAGCTATAGAGTGCAAAGAAACAGGTTACAGATAAAATAAAATATAAACTGAGTGCAATGAGAAGCTCCAAAGTGAAAAACCAACCTTTTCCTTTGTATAAAATCAGTGTAAGGCTAAAACATGCCACCAACCATTCAAATTACAAACACCATATTTTCCATCAATAAAACCAATGTCAGTAGACTAATTGTGCGAATTAGTCAAATTAGTAAATAAATTCATCTTTTCTTTTACTTCACTGATGAAAAAAGAGCAAATTCTAAGTTGCCATGAAGTTCAGGAAATAATTATAAATATGCATTTGGTTTTAATTAAAAGCTGTCATGTAAATTCTGTCTTCCTATATCCTCTATCATTATCACTGCTGACAAAGGGACCCCAACTCGGGAAGCCCTTCCTGTCTTTGGAGCTGTGGTTTCTGCCAACAGACACAAGCACAAACTTGCCCACTCTCCTTCAGCAGATTTTTTTTTTGTATAGTCTTTTTTTTCCATTTTAAAGCAATCTCCTCCCTCCTACACAATCCCAAAATAAATTAATGAAAAGAATATCCTCTTTCTCCAGAGATATAACATTTTGCTACCTTCTAAACCAAATCTATTTTATCTACTTCTCCTAATCTTTGTTTTCAAAAACATTCTAAAGTTATTTCTCAGCTCCAAATTAGAATGGAAAGCTCTACTCCTGATTCTGCTGCATCCACAATGCCGTTTCCCTCTCACACAGCAGATTTCAAAAGAAGGTGCTCCTTTACTAGACCTGTGCTGTCCTTCCTGTGCTTTCCTACCTCTTTTTCTAGAGTACTTTGTTGTGATGACCTTAAAAAAAACTAAAAAGAAAACCCCAAAACAACTAGTCCATACTTAGGCAGCCACTGGAAAACAGCCTACCATTCTAACTAGATTAGCCTCAATATCTCCTTGCTCTTTTGATTCTGCATGGTGTCTTGTCCTTTTTTAAAAGTCCTTCAGGTCAAGGACTTTCTTCTTGTTGCTGTTTATATAGTACCTACCACAAATAGGACCCTAATTTATCATCTAATTTCCTACATGGCATCACAATGAAAATAAATATAATGAAGTTTCAGAAGCCAGGCAGAGACACAATTCAGGCAGGGAAGTTTCACATTACTTTTTTTTAATTTTCATTTTAATCCTGGAACTGGAGGGGTTGGTATTATTTGCCTCATTATAAAAAAGCTTTCTAAAGTGATGTTGCTGTGCAACTGCATTTCCTGCAAACTAGAGTAATTTATCAAAACCATTCATATGGCAGTCTTTTATTGTGTCCCTGCATGGTGCTTTCAAACACAAAAATCTTAACAACATAAAAGCTTATAAGTATATCCAAAAAGGAAACCTGGTTGTATAATCAGTATTTGTTAAAAATACCCATATCACGTCCAGTTGAAGTCCACTCGACTACAGTAAAATGAAATTTTGGATGGGACCAAAGCCCTTTTCCTTGTATGGGCAGTTCAAATCGCTCAACTCCAGCCGAATCATTAAGAGGACAACAATTTATCTAGCTGAAAACATTGTGGGATCATTTTATCATTTGATTTAAGATGTGCATTGTTCTATTTTATTCTCATATATTCTTGAAATGTAAATTACATTTCTCTCTTTTTTCAGGTAATATCAATATTTTTATTCTGTGCTTATCTCTGGAGAGCAGAGAATTGCATTCACTCAGGAATGAGCATCTCTGAGGTCTGATAGTGAATATAATGAACAGTATTTGAAATGCAGACTAGAAGACCATATGTTAACACACTTAAAGTCAATGTCAATGACATGTGCTCTGTTTTCTCAGGGGGAAAATCTTAAGATTTTCCTAAGTGGAAAAAGTTTTCTACTCTGTAAAAATATGCTCTATTGAGCCAAAAACTATCAATAACAGTTCAACACTTGTTGATGATTTCTCCACCTTGAAAAGAATCAAACCAGAAGTTTCTCAGGATGGTGGAAGATTTTTTTCCTGCATGAAGTGTATTGCCTCTCCTGTCCACCCAGCATTTCAGAGGAGAAATTTTCTCTTTCCTTTTCATTTTTTCTTCTCTTTCTACTTCTGCTACTTGCTATTTGCCTCACATTAGCTAACTATGCTTCTTACAAGCTCATGCAAATCTTGCAATGCCAGCTCATTGCCTGCAATCTGGACTTTACTTCTACTAGTCCAAAGCCATTCATTTATATCTGCACTAGTTAAAAGCACAAGTTAAAAGTACCATAATTAATTTGTTCAATTCTGCTCCTGAAATCAATATTAGTAAGTTGTTTCACCAGCTGTTATTCAGAAAAGTCCATATATTTGAGTATTTCCAGTAAATTTATATTTAAGTTTGATAATTTCAAGTTACTGATGAACATGTTTTAACATATCTTAAGACAGACTAATAGGTCTTCATTAGAGTTGCAGTTTCTCAAAGTTTCTACTGTGAAAAGGAGGAGAACCAAATCTAATAAAGATGCTACATCTGTATGAGCAAACTAAACAGTGCCATGGTCTATATTTTGGCCTGGAGGCCAAGTGGCATTGGCCAAACATCCATGACTATTTAATTAATCTCATTAATTGCCCAGTACAAGACCACCACATCCAAACAAATTAGGCAGTTTACACTTCTGTTGGTAATGGCCACTGGGCTTGTGTTTAACCCTGAATCATGCCTAGAAATTGTTTAGAGAATACTGATTGACCCAGGTCAAAACCATGGACCTCTACAAAACCATCTTGACAAGCGTCGGACTGCCAGTCCTCAGTCCCATACGCTGGTACTGTTGAATATGGGTTTGTGCATATATAGATAGACATACACAGACATATGTACATGCATAAAAAAGACACCACACTCTTTCAGGCGTGTGAAAACGTTATCCAGAAGCCTTACACAATGGCTGGCCCATCCCAACCCACTATACCCATTCTTTCTTGACTTTTAAAATAAGCAAGCAGTTGTATTTCCCAGCTGTGTGTGCCAGGACCTCCCCAGATTGCATGTACTCCGTTTGCACATAAGCTTCATTTACAATCCTGAAACTAAGCACAGACAAGCTGAGGAGTCTGATCTCAAAGTTATGTTTAAATAATGGTTGGGGCACACCAAAGTCATCACCCTTCACAAAACTGCCATGGCAAAGGCAGCTCTGGCATGTGCCTCTTCAGGCCCAAAATGGGGCCAGCCATGCTGCCAGGGTGTCTGGGAGCCATTGCCCAGGCTGCTAGACAGTGGCTCAAAATTAACATTTCACCTGTGAGGAGAGAACTTTATTCTTAGCCTGCTGCATCACACAAGCAACTGTATATACTATTTCCCAGGAGGAAGCATAAGGAAGATTAGCATGTGTATTCTCTTGGCTTCTATCACCTTTCTGGACTATTAATCACATTCCAACATTAATTTGGAATTCTGGTTTTTGGATTCCACTCAGAAGGAGTGGATAGGATGGGGGGATAGTCAGTACCTAGGCTAGATATTAGGCCTTGCAATGTGCAGCCTGGACAAGCTTAGGTACTTTTTGGCTTTGTCCGCTAGTTCTCTGTTCTCCTTTTAAAAAAACATAGAAAACCACAACTAACCTTGTTTAATTCTTTCAGGGTTTATAGTCTCAATCCTGAAGGGTCTAAGGACTTTGAGAAAAGAGAAATCCATTTCTCATTTCAAATGAGTTTGGTCCAAATCCCATCGATACCCCAATCTATAGACTTATGAAACAGAGTTGCATGCTGTCTGCATATTTGCTAAGTGCTTACTGCATGTCTCTCAGCAAAAATATCTATACATACTTGAATGAAAAAGATGTCATAAAATAATCACTGCTGGATCAGGAGGTCAATAAAAATATCAATTACAGAAACTAGAGTGTCTGAAAGAAGAACTCCCAAGTGTAAAATGTGCTTAGTGCCAGTTTATAAAATTTTTGTTGTTACAAAACAATTCCTCCCATTTCATTGATGAATTCAGTTATAACCCAGGCCACAGCAGATATCATACTGTTGTGGAGAACATTATGTAGTCAGATGATTTTTAGAAATGTTACAAACCAGGAAGAATTAAATAACCAAACCCCTATTAATATAGCTAGAACAGACTTAGATTTTCCCATTTGAGAATCTAGACCCTAAATCTCTAATTTCTAGATTCAAAAATAATCAGATTCATTTATTTGCTCCAGTATTATCATCTAAAAGCTCTACTCTCTCACTTTTACACACATTTCCAGTTCAATTTTATTTGCAACTTCTGATCTTTGTCTGCCCTGAAATCAGTATTGATGGAAAATAAAGAAGTACACACCATGGTCAAAAAAAAGGAATATAAAAACATTATAGAGGGAAAAGTTAATGTAGTAATCCTTAAAATACATTAAATCAAACAAATTTGGAGCCAAAACACAAGCATGAAACTATTCTTTAAAAAATACTATGAAAAGCAGTTGGAAAAAATGAAACAGTATGTGGAATAATCATGTAAAGGAAAAAAAACAAAATTTTATGAGATATAATGACATATCGGAATAACCCATTTCTCTCCTGTTTGCACACACACCACAATTTTATTTTGATACAGGCTCATACAAAGCTGGAAATACACAAATCTACATGTAGCAGATGCAGTTATGAAAAGCTTATGTGGACTGTTTGTCTTGTGGTTATTTTCTCTGATACCTGAAAATTGTGTCACCTTAATTCCAAAATATGCTTCTCTTCAATGGACACCAAAGTAGCATTCCTTATTTCTCCAAATTTAATAAACTTGTAAGAACTTACTTGCTATTTGTAATTACACTATCAAAATACACTGAATCTCAGCATGGCTTAGAAATTGCTAGTGGAGCATGTTTAGACCTAGGGATTGTGATTGCATATACCTTGCTTCATTAATACATATAAAAACCCATAAAATAATTTTGCATCAGAAATATATAGTCTGGTTCTGCAGCAGAACTCATATCATAAATACACAAGTTCTTCTGTAATTAAACAATTTAAAATGAAGATTCAATTAAATTATCCCGTTCAGGAAGATATTGAAGAGTTACATCACACTGCACACATATACAGAGACGTATTATTTATTCTCTAACAAACTTACCATGTGAAATCTTTTCCCTAGACAAAGCATTGGTAGAACATACTTGATCTTTGACATAATTTCTGAGGATCTGCTAAATGCTAACTTGAGAATTCCAGCTTTCCAATTCGTATTAACCCATTGCAATGTGATAGATAAGGGAAGCATGTACCACATTATGTTGAGGTGCAAACAAATAAAATGAATTAATGGTGATATACATGCTCATTAAGAATTGGGCTGGATCTGCTGTTTAGCAGCTATTTTGTCTGTCACAAACACAGGCTTTTACTGAATAGCTCAAAGAAGCAGGAAACAGGAGGTTTGAAGCTGTTTCTCCGTGTTTAGGCTGTAGCCTACAAACGGCAATCTAAACACCAGCATTTGCAATAGTTAAATCAAAGTTGCTTCTGCCAGCACAACACAGGCACTGCATTGATCACTGACTGGGATAAACACCACAGTCATTACTCCCTTCACCATCCTCAATTTAAGCTGTTTCTGTATGGGTGGGAGAGTACACACAGGACATGCACAAACGCAGGAGTTGAACAGATGCATGTGTCTGTATGAAGTTTGAGTAACAGTTGCCTACTTGGCAGGAAAATGTTATTTGCTGAGAAATCCTTTTCAGCTGTGAAAAGACAGTCACAAGAGGAACTTCTCCAACAGCTGATTTGAATTGCCTGGCTTGGACAATATTACCCTAGAATAGTTAATGCCTTAATCTACTCCAGACATAAAAATCTTTCTGCACTGTTGGGCAGGGGGTGGATCTACCATCTGTTTTTCTGGAATATTTTACATCATACTCCTTTTATCTGCATAAGATGGATATAAATTAATTGGAAAATTATTGGGTGGGGAGAGGCCTCATAGTTTAATTTGACAAAGGTTTTCTAGGAAGCTTTATTTTGAGAGTCAAGTTTGCATATGGGAACTAAAAGGCAAGTTGAGAAAATGTGACAGATAAAGCTTGCCAAACCTCTCTTAAATTTCTTTTGCGTTGTCTGTTATTGCATAATTATAGCCATACTGCTGTAGCCTACAGTGAGAGAAACATCTGGACCATCATTTAGTTTGATGTGCTTCACCAATTCATTCATTCAATACCTTTACCTCAAATGTTAGGGTATCTAAAATATATACTTATAGAATCTCATAGTTCTACTTGGTCCACGTATTTTTGTTTTCTCATCCACTGTATACAGCTAAGGCATTGTTTTTCACTTACACTCTTCCATTTTACCTTTGATTATTTTTTCTTTATTCTTTGGTTAATTATAAGTAAATTTCATGGTGTTATTTAATACTATTTTCCTCACAAGAACTCCTTAGTTCCTGAATATCAGCTATTAGAGCTCAAAAGGAAATCATGTCCACTGTCCTGCTTCACCTGCTCCACTACATGTAATAAGAAAGGAAGATTTTATATTTTTTCATTTATATTTTTCAGTACAGTCATTGTATTTCAGCCTGAATCAGCATCTGCCATAATAAAAGAAGAAATAAATAAAATAAATAAAATAAATAATAAAATAAATTCTGAGAAAAAGAGAAAGTTTTCATTAAAGTAATATTACTAATTAAAAACCCAACGCTACTAGGGCAGCTTTTCACACTTCAGAACATTTCTGAAGTTCCCAAGAAAAAGGAGATAATAGATCAGTAAACTGAGCCAAAACAGATTTTGCTATTAGATGTCATCAGAAGTCAGCACAGAGTGCAAACATGGAAAAAACATTTTTGACTTTTTTACAATACAGATTGCAGTCTTCCAAATCAATAAAGGAAAAAAAATAGAAGGAGCAAATAGTTTAGCTATGAAAATCTATAGAATACATTTTAAGCACCTCAGGCACTATATTTAGCTATTTAAGTATGAATTTAAATTTTCAAACTGTTACCTGTTAATCAAGTATTTGTCTCAAAGGTGTCTTTATGTCACATTACTGAGAAAGAAAGCCAATGCGGTGCTACTCCAATTGTATTAGGGTGAGTTCAGCTTTCCTGTCTCCATTAGAGTGCAGCAGAACTGCATTAGAGCTAACACATTTAAATGTTTCATTAAAAATAAAATTCAGTGTAGGAAAAGAAACAGAATTAAATCTAATCCTATTTTTACAGATCACTTAAAAATGAGGCATAAATTACAGTTAAAGAGAAAAGGAAAGATTATGTGGGACAAGTCTAAAGCTGTTAGAAGGGGTTGCTATTTATTCCTCCAAAGGCTATTCACTTGTGTGGGTACCACACAATAATGAAGTAATGCCAGAAGTGCACATTGTACCACCCAGTCTTAATTCACTGCCCCCAGAGCTGTCCACACCAAGGTTAAAATGCCATCCAGACCTCTAACTCTGAAAAGCACTCTGGAAACACCTTTCCATACCTCCCCAATTAAGTTCTTGCCCTACATGCACAAAACAGCAAGATCCCTCACCCTGAGAATAAGATGAGCAGCTCTATTGGCCCAGTTTGCCTTTTGAGCTAAATGTATGGTCCATTGTGGACACAAATTGGAAAACCACTTCATGCAGCAATAAGCAAGTTAATTGGATGGTTCAAGTCAGGTTCATCCCTGGCTTTACCCTTTTTGCAGTGAGGAGATGCTGGCACATATTTTCTTCATGTGTGTCATGCTGCAGTCCCTCTGGCAAACGCTTCTCACTTCATTATTTTTATCCTCCTTATCAAAGACCACACCAAGTCCTGAGATGTTCTCATCAACATCCATTAACCCTTGCCAAAACTGCAGTCCATGGACTCTGGAGAAACAAGCTCATCAAGGCCTCATTTTTCAATTCTTGTCCTACCATATCTTTATAAAGTGCATCCCTGGCCATCATGCACCAGCTCTGGGCACTTCTAGGGTGTGCTGAGTGTTATTGGGAGTGTTCTGTCCTACACTCCCCTTAGTTCCCCTCATGTTTTTTTGGTACATTTTTGTCTTTCAGCCCTCTTCCTTTTCCTCATTTTTCATCCAGTTTATTTTCTCTTTCTGTTGCCCACCCTCTCTTTTTTCTTTGGTTTTATAAACAAGAGAAATATTAAGATTTGTAGAGGTGGTCTGGTTTCTCCACAATAGAGAAAACTCAGTGGCCATGAGGGACAGGGTTTCTGTCCCTACATATCCTGTGTGGCAGTGAGAAGGGACAGCTGGCTCAGCAGCACATCTCCTGTGCTGCCTACTCCATCCCATAGGATAGGGAGATTGCATCCTGCTCTGGCACCAAAACCCTGTACCACCAGTGCCACCATTGCATCATCTCTGCTGCCACCATCCCCAACTGCACCACTGACCTCCAACCCCTCTTTGCCCCAACACATGCAGGGCTGCAGCAGGGCACCACTCCCCACACCTGCGAGCCAGACCTCCAGGAGCTCAGGGAAGAACCAGCTGCTATTCCTGTGATGGGGATGGGCAACCTCAGGCAGATATGCTGCTAAATTCCATCTGCATGGAAGGGAAGTCTGGAAAGTATTGTTAAAAATTACATATGACATTTGTACACACACACACAAAAACCCTCAAACTAAAACTCAAATATCTCAATACAAGATAATGAAGCTTTCCAAATAAAAGGTGCATGTTTGTCACACTGAAACATGACTGATGCTGAGAAGGACTTCCGTGACAAAAAAAAAAAAATCTGTACGAAATCCAGCAACTTTAGAAAATATATATGTGCAATTTTATACTACTACTTTTACTAAAGTAGTAGTATAAAATTGCACATATATATTTTCTAAAGTTGCTTTTACTAAAGTAGTAGTACTTTTAATACTACTAAAAGTACTACTTTTTCTTCCTTCAGTTTGTTGGCAACAATCATTCAGAGTTTGTAGCTTCCATAGCCACTTCTGTTAAAGGTATCACACACAAGGAAATTGTTATGCAGTATTTCCACATGAACAATAAGTATTAATTTGTGGAAACCAAAACAACCTCTCTTACCCTAATTTACACAGGCATGCTCCAAAGAATCCTAGGTATTCCTAAATCTGCTCTTTAGTGTAATCAATGTCTGGCATTCTATACAGTCTCCTGGTTTCAAGAAGCAAAAAGCAGGAAGGGCTTTAATTGTCCTATATTAAAATGTACTTTGAACATTACCTGTGAAAGAAAGGGCCACTAAGAAGACATTGTGTACCAGACCAAATACTGGATTATAATGGAGCTCTCTTGATGTCATCACTGCTTACATCCTACCCTAGATTCACTTATCTGGAGAAAACATTGCCCGCAGCCAGACCTGACCTCTTCAGCACCTCTTGGGTGCAGGATGCAGCCAACACTTCTGATCTGCCAGTATAACCACCCACAACTGATCTAGCTACAACACACATTAGAATCTGGCTACAGATTAGTGTCACAGAAACCCCTCCACACCAGTGCCTCCCCTCTAGTTCAACACAAGTGTTGTACAAAGTGTTGTACAAAGAGCAGATTTGTCTCCAACCCAGACACCACTGAAAGTTCAGCCAGCTTCACTCAGCAGTCTCCGGGGCCCTAGGAGACTGGTCTCTGAAGTCAGTGGAAGATCTTCTGGCTGGAAAATAAAAGCTTTTTGTTCTCAGTGACCTAAAATAAAACTACAAGTTTAAAGAAACACTGTAAATTCCTAGTATAACCATTTATGACATTGGCATATACTGTGGAGTCCAGAATCCTGGAGAAATGTATTTATTATGAGCTTATTTGGTCTCAGCACACAAACTGTAACTGTTTTTTAGTATGTGCAATTATAGATGCATTAAGCATAAGCAGAGTCAGTATTATAAATTCTTGACTCTTTACTGATATAAAAAGAGGGATATAAAATTATCTGGAAAAATCAAACAGTGAATATTCCAAAGCTATACAAAAAGCAAATGAATGAATCCTTAAACATTAAATCACCAGCATTCCCTCACATTACATTTCTCTAGAGAAATTATCTCCACTAACTTCTTCCCTTTTCAAATAAGATGTATACCACAAGATACTAAGGAGTGGAAATAGAACAGAAAGAGAACTGCAGAGTTTCCTTGGATCTGTAAGGACTGATTTTGAAATACTATTTAACTGAGGTAATCAGAGAGTTACAGGTGTTCATTTTAAGATATGTTTTGCAAGCTCTTCTTTAAAACCATAGCCCATTTTCACAAGTTACAGTCTTTGTAGACAAATATGTTAGGTCCTGATTCAAATAAAACTGAAATTAATGTTCACTGAACACTACCCTCAAACAATGGACTGAATTAGCTAAAGAAAAAAAAAATAACAACAGAAAATAAAGGATTAAAAGTTTTAAACACTAACATTAACATCTTAAACATTACTCTAAGTGTGAAGATGTATTTCTAAACTCAACTCTTCACATCATGCACCAATATAATGAAGGGGCTCAGTTCAAAACCCAACAAAAGAAAATGGGCGAATTTCTATGGAGAAGGAATTAAACATTTTAATTTCTGTCAAAAAAAATTTGCTTATATAAAAAAAAACAAAGATAATTCCATATAATTTAAATTTGCAATTACACTGCAAGGTTTTGTCCCTCAGAGCCCGAAGCATACACTCAGCATACAGCCACTCAGTTGCTATAAATTCCTTAAGTACCCATTCACAGTAATTGGAAGGAAAAACTGGGGATCCAGCTCTTTGTTTCCTCCTAATTTGACAAGTATTGGAGATAAAACTGTTACTTTCTAGTTTATTTAGGGGTATTTCCTTTTTTTTTTCTTCATTTCTAAAAGTTCAGAAGACAATAAGAATAGTTTGAACAAAAGTTTAAGACTGACAATTAAAACAGAGCAATTTGGTGTCACTGAATTCCCAAAAGCTAAGTTAGCTCTGGCAGTCACCTCTGGTAACCTGCTCTCCTACTAAGGCACAGACATACATACACACACATGTGTACACCTTAGCAGAAATAAATAAACTGATTAAAAATACCTCTGTGCCTAGCTTGGTTTAAGACACTCACTGCCTGTGGACACAACATTGTGACTTGTCAAGGGTCTTATCTAGCATCTAAAACCTTACTATAATGAACAAAATTCCAATATATGGACTGTTACAGGACCATCCCAGAGGTGCAGAAGACAGGGCTAAATTCAATTCTTGCAGCTGACTCCCTGCAAGCTAGGGGCCAGGCACAGCCACTTCCAGATACCCTTTAACTGCAGTTAATACCACCTGCCATCATTCAGTGAAGGAAGAAGAAGCATGGGCACCTCACAGGTTGGAATTAAGGGATTGCAAACCACAGATCTAGAGAGGTGCTTTACCTTTCATCCAGTCTTAGCCCAAGTTGCAGAGAGCTGAAGTGGCAGCCCAACTTTCCTACCTGTCAGCACTGAGGGCGGTGAGGGTGAAGACAGAGACACCAACAGAAGTCAGCTGGATGACAGGGATGAGCTTGCAGCCCACTTCTCCAAAGAGCCACTCTTCAGAGAAATACCGGGAGGCATCCACAGGCACACAGGTCACTAGCAGGAGCAGATCACCAGCAGCGAGGCTGGAGATGAAGATGTTGGGCACACTTCTCAAGGCGCTGCTGGAAATGAAGATCTTCATGAGGGTGATGTTGCCCAGCAAGCCGACAGTGATGATGAGCAGGTAAAGAGAAGGGATCACACAGCGGATGATGAACATGGCCGTGCGTCTCCCCGGGGACAGCAGGGCTGTGTCGGGCACCAGGCGGACACTCCCATTCTCCCCGAGGGGCATCGCTGTGAGCTCGGCCGGGGGCTCTGGCTCCATCCTACAGCTTCGCGTGGACTGAAGGTCTCCAGTGCAAAGTGCAGTGGGAGCCACAGGAAAGCTTCACCTCTCTGCAAGTCAATTAACCTTCCCCCCTTCCCTACTGCCTTTCTTCCTATCCCTTCTTTGCCGAGTTTTCTCCCTTAAGAAATACAGAGGAATGTCCGCCGGTGCAGTGGCCGGGGAGGGTAATAAAAACTGCCGTGCGCTGTCCCTCGGCTCTTCGGACAAGCCTCTCCTGGTGGGCAGGAGACCCTGAGCCTGGGGGCAGAGAATGCCGTCGGGACAGCCGCCGTCGGGAGCGCACTCGGCGCGCCGCTGCCGCTGCGGCGAAGGCGCGGTCCGCCCGCCGCCCCGCGGAGCCGCCTGCGCTGTCCAGCGGCGCCGGTGCTGTTCGGGCCGCGGCACCGGGGGCAGGGGCGAGGCGCAGAGCGAGCCCGCTCCTCACTCCGCTGCACCGGCTTATACCTGGTAGCCGCTCCGCCCTGCCCCTCCTCCTGCGAGCGCCTGTGCCCTCGCCCCAGCCCCGCGCCGCCGAGGTGGATATTGCGGGGAAGGGAAAGGCGGATCCCGGAGCCGCCGTTGTCCCGCGGGAGCCCCCGAGCGCGATGGGCACGACTTGGTGAGTGGGAGGGGAGAGGGAAGCCTCTCCCCCCGCCGCTGCCCACCGCAAAGCAGCCCCTGCCAGGCTCTGCCCGGCAAACCGGAGAGCTGTCCGGCACGTCGGACAGAACGCAGGATCGCCTCCGGAAACTCGTCTTTCAGCATCTTAGGTGAAACCACAGAGCTTTGAAACGCAGGGTGGCAGGGAGCGAGGAACGTGAGAATGGAGAGACTTTATTCCTGACATCCAGCTGTGGGTTGTGCATAGATCTTACTCAAAGACATCAGCTGTGTTTAAAGTTTTAAGGTTTGATTTGTGGAGCTGCATTTCACAGTGGTCTCGACTATGGAAAGGGGGATAGGTGATGTGTTTTATCCATGACTTACTCTGCAAATGCTATAACAGAGCAGAGAATTTTGTTTGCCTCTTTGAAGAGTAGAATTTGTCTCTAATGTTTCTTGCTTTTCAGTGAGGTAATGTCTTTTACTTCCGAGTGTCTGCACATGTATAGGCTTTCCAAACAGTTCCATCTGTTTCCAGCAGAAGCCATGAATATAGGTAGTCATGTAAATACGCTGGAAGACAGGCAGACCCGTTGGACTGAAGTTTCCAAGATAAAATGTTAAGGTAGAATAACAGCACTGTCCAGTAACATGTTCTGCAGACTGATTCCTTTATTTCTTTTTCTCAAAAGAGAATATTCATGAGCTTGTAGAGAACTAGCTTGTTCATATTACTACAGCAGTTCTCTTAAAGCTCTATGAATTTATGACAGGTCTATGGAGAATCTCACCACTGAAATATCAGAAGCAAAGCATGTCACATGTGCATGGCCTGTCCATGGCATGCTGTCTAGTGTAGGAATTAAACCAGCGATTATTTCTTAAATAAACTTTTACTAAGATTATTAAAAAAAAAAAAAAAAGAATTAATGTTTCTTTAAACTTACACTTCTCTGTATCTATTCATTGATCGTTGTGACTCTTCTCAAATCCCTGAATATATAAGTTAAAACTGTGTAAATTACTGATTCATACAATGCTGAGTAATTTGTTTGAACCCAAACAGTGCTAGGCTTCAGAAAGGATCAGGCTAGATACTTCACCTTTACCACTAAGCAGCTCATCAGAATCATCACAGAGCTCCTCTGGTGTGCTTACCACACTCTGGAAGGGATTCTTGTTACTGATCAAGTTCCTTCCATATGGTTTTAAATTCAGCTATGCTCCCTCAGACACAGCCTTACTGATGGCTTACATATTTATATAAATTGCTGTGACCCCCTATTTTGTTAAGCATATGTGAAATTTTCTAAGATGAACAACAGTCACGTTTCTGTTAACACTCCAAATCTCTCTTTTTGGTTCCCATTGGCTGGATCCAATATGTGTCTTTAACTCTGCAAGTTTAACACTGTGAGTATGGTCCTTTTGCTAATTTGTTTGCAAATGGGTTTATGTATCAGCAGCCAATATGATTCCCATGGGAAGAATAATTTAAATTCAACTTGTCTTTAATATTGATTTTCTTGGGACAAGAGGAAGTTGAGTCTTTTTGCATGAGTATCAACAAAAAAAACTCTTTAAAAACTTCTATTGATATAAACTTATTGCAGTTTGCATGGAGAGAGGTGAGACCCCTTGCTTTTTGTTTCACAACACTACCACTCCTACTGCTGCCTTTCAGGAGAATTTCTTCTATCCTAGTGAATTTTATTTGTCCTTTAGTCCACAGGATGGAATTCCTAAGGTTGAAGAACTAGAAACATTTTCAGTGGAAATTTACATTCCTGATTTTTATCAGTACTTGATTTTATCTACTCCACATTTTTTAGAACTCTAACAGCAAGGAAATAAGCCTTGAAGAAAGTGAGTGGCTCCAGCTCAGGGAAACCGGAAAGTTAGATAATGCTTCAACTGCAGTATAATATAATTCAACCAGTTATTATATTCAACCAGTATGAATATAATTTCCTGCAGAGGTAAAAAGCCGTGTGTGGGGAAGATCCACAGAACCTGACATAAACCAGTCGAATTCAGATCTCCACATACAAACTGTTCATCATTCTCTTTTCAAACAAGAGTCCACCCACACCTAGATGTTATTTCAGATTACATCCTAGAGACAATTTCATTGTGCAGCTCTGACAGTACTTGGCACAAGAATGAGGGAGAGAGTGCCATAGGTGAATCTTCCCAGTGGGAAAGAAACTGCACAGTCACATTCAGCCACCACAAATGGAGTGCATGTGGGAGTGCAACACCATAGGGGAGAAACCATAACAACTTGGAACCGTGAGAGGGAAAACTTCTTCATCAGTAATTCCGAAATGTAGGGATTCATAATCAGCTCATGTAGGAATGAGGAACTCCACATATCTCACAAACGCCCTCTACTGAGACGTGGGTCTGACAGGAAAAAACACTCTTTTTGCACATTTATGCAGCTCAAGGCACTTGATAATTCCAGAGCTAATTCCAGATTTGCACATCACAACATGTGTAGTCCCGTGAAGAGCCAAGCATATCTGCCACCAAAACTACCTGCAGTAAGTAGCCTTTAAATAAGTGTGTATACTTGCACATTAAATGAAAACTGGGTTCAAATGGAGCCCTGGAAGTGATCATGTTTGAAGGCCTGATCATCAGTCAAATTTTAAAAAGAAACAAAGCAACAACCAAGCAACAAATACTACCTAAATTTAAACACTGAGCATTAGGAACCAAACCTTCAATAAATGTTGTAATATCACACATTATACTAGTAGATACACCTGGAAAGTGAGCATGCATTGTAGCAGAGAGTGACTTCTTCCAGGCAGTCAAGTGTACAAAGTAACTCATGTGTTTTTTCTTATTATTTCAATAGAAGCTTTCTTATTTGGATGGAGGGAACTCTGCAAACCAAAATGGAAATTCAGATGCTCCTAGCACTAGACAAAGCTGGAAAGCTGGCAGAAGTGGCTTTCTTCAATATTCATGCAAGTTCTCTTTTGAGAAACAAAGCCTTATCCTATTGATACCAATTCAATTTTTGTACCATTTTCATGGTGCTGATTTTATTCATGGCACAAGGGTAACAGGTGCCGTTACATTTAACCACATTAATAAAGGAATTAATTGGGTGCTTAACGTTAAATACACAGGTCATCTCTCTAAGCACAACTGTAGCTTTATGCACGCATTTAGATTCTATTTGTTTTACTGTATTCATTCAGTAGGACTTCAACTCATTAAAAGGTTAAAGAGCACACCACTGAGCTGCAAACTGGAGTCAAAATCCAGGCTTCAGACTCACTTAGAAACAAATGTGATATCAACATCTTCCATCCCATTTGTCCATGATAGAAAACTAACAGACAGCTGCTCCTACAGATTCGAAACAAATAATGATTTTCTGTCAAGGAAGTCTCAAAGAAACTTCTCTCAGTAGACTGCACTCAAAAGGACTGCACAATGCCAGCTTACTCTACTTCCATCTCAAGTTATTCTCCTAATATGGTGTTAAGAAGCACATTATTGAACACACATGACAAAAGAAAAACATTGCTATTAGTTCCTCCTAGTGCGAAGATAATGGGATTCCTGTGCTTGAGCTCACATGACACTGGAGCCACTTCAAAGAAAGTGACAATTTTATTGTGGGCCCATTCATCACACTCAGTGGGGTTTTACTGCAGATGCTCATGGGGTTTGTATTTGGTTCATCTGACAGCCTCTCCAGAATTATTTTTTATTTCAATGCAGCTGTATTCCTTATGTGTTCATAGAAAAAAATCAGAGCATTGCCAGCTAAGTCTTCTTTAGCACCTTCATCACAGGACAGAGATTCAAGTTTCTATACCGCTACTGAGGCTGATTGTTGATTGTCTTGTATTAGACAGTCCAGTCAGGTAAGTAATCATGTGATTCTCACCTTAAAATAAAAAGATACAAAGTAGCATTTGTATAGTGCAGATTTTTACCTAAAATCTGTTCTGAAATGTTGTTTCTATCCATAGCAGAATCAAATGCTGACCAAACTTCATGGGTTCATGTTCATCAATTTATGTGCAAATAATCACTACTATACCAAGCATAACAAAAATCTTTGAAAGATCTATCTCCATTTAGAAAGTAGGAGTTGTTGAGTTTTTCTATTGTGTTTTTAAACTTTTCTATTTAAAGAGATCCTAATAAATACAAACACAACTACTTTTTGAGGTACATTCAACAGCAGATTTTCAATAGGCAATTCACATTTTAACATAATTAAATTATTGAAATATTACTGGTATTAAACATGATGAACTAATTTAGTCATTTCATAGTACTGTGGGGGCACTAGAATTGCATTTGGATGATAATTAAGCTCCATATGTATTGAAAAACAATTCACTGTAACCAAAATCATTGCATTTTGGTGAAGGTTAGTCACCACACTGAGAACCACAGTACTTTATTGCAGATCACACACCACTGAGAGACATTATTGCTTTTAGTTCATTTGACATACACAAACCTCAGCATTCTCTCTATGCAGCAGAGCAGCAGATTGCATTAAAAACGTTTGGAAACCCAGTCCAAGTGCTACCAATACAACATCTTTTACATTACTCCAGGAGACAGACAGATTAACTGCCTGAACTAGGAGCTGTAAATAACTTATTAATTAATATTGTTATATTATATTATATTATATTATATTATATTATATTATATTATATTATATTTTAATATTAAGCATTAACTAATTAATTAACTGTAAATGCACTTATTGGAGCACTTTTCACCTTCTTTGTAATTTACCTACTTCAGTGGAGGTGGAGCGGGTTCCCTTTACAAAGGACGTTCTGATGTCTTAAAACAGTTATTTTGACCATGTCATTAATACAGTCTTTGAGGCACCTTTTAGAGACACAACAGCTAAATCTATACATAAAATGAACACCGATTCCCATCACTTCCCTTCTTCTGCCTATGTTTCCATGCCTATAAGCATACATGACAGAGGGAACAATGCTTTTTGATACATCAGCTTGGAGTCATGCCGCAGCCAGTTACAAGGGAGGCTCTCTTTTGAGTTTAGAGGCAAAAGAATAACTGCCCCAATCTGGATTTAGTGACCTGATTTCACTTTCCTGTGCACGCCAAATAAACTACTGCATGCCACTGAGTGAATGACAAATTAGCATTTCCCCTTTACTGGTTTCCTATCTCCATCCTTCCACTCTCCATCTTCTCACAGAACTCCCACTGGGTTCAAACCACTGAGTTGAAGTACATCCTTGTGGCAGTTTACCAGCAGGAGTGTCTGGCTCATGCACGGATTTGCATGCACAGCTCTTCTGGAGCTGCTTCAACTCCGCATACTGAGTATGCTAGCAAATTATTAGTAGCAATTATTGCCATTAAGCTATTTGTAGCAATTGTAAAGTGGGTAATATTATTTGTTTTCATTCAATTTCTGTTTCTTTGAGTTAAGAATCGTGGATCTAGAGCTTCCAAGTCCTGCTGCATCTTTATTGGACTTAAGTTATAAAGTTGATAAACTCTAGACGCTCCAGCTAGCCTGGTCCCGGCTCTTCCCGCCGAGGCAGCCCCGAGCGCGCTGCGCCAGGGCCTCAACCGGGACGGGGATGGGGGCCGGGGCGGGGAGCGGTTCTGGGGCCGGGCGGGGGTGATGGTCGGTACAGCGGTACCCCGGGGCGGTGGTGAAAGGCCGGCGTGGGCCAGCGGGGCAGGGGGCAGGTGCGCAGCGGGCGACGGTGGCGGCAGGCGCTGCTGACGGTGCTGCCCGGGGATTATCGGCGGGCGCCGGCCGGCCCCGCTTTTGCTGCGCCCGCTGCCGGCCCGAGCGCGGGGGCCCGCCCGGGGACAAAGGGCGGAGCGAGCCGGGGCCGGGGTCGGGGTCGGGGCCAGGGCGGGCTCCGGCTCCGGCCGCCGTCGCCCACACAGGGCACCTTCCCCAGCCATGTCCCCCAACTACATTCGGAGCTTCTCGGAGGGATGTGTGAGTACGCGGGGCGCGCTCCCCTGGCCCGACCGCAGCCGGGGGTCCGGCCCCAAACCGCGCGGGGGCCGCGCCGCGCCCCGGCACGGGCCAGCGGGGCCGCCCGCCCGCCTGGCCTCCCGGCCCGGGCACGGCGGGGCAGGCGGCCGGAGCGGGGAGACAATTGCCCCTCTGGGGAAGCTGAACTTTAATTTGCGGGAATTGGTATGCTTCTAAGCATGGTCAGGTTTGATGGTGACACGGCGGTCCGTGCTTTGCCATCACCTGACATCATGTGAATGAATCAGTACAACAGCAAAACGAATAGACTTTGGGTCGAAGCGCTCAGCTCCGTCTGGCGCCTTCTGCAGCAGTGGAATACAGATAAAGGCAGTGAAACAAATGAACTGGCAAGTGCTAGACAAATTAACGTTTATATTAAGTTAGTAGGAACAATAAAGTGTTGTAAGAATATTATTTTGTTAGAGAGCTACTGCACCCTTCATAGGCAAACTGTCTCCTTTAAAACAAGTAGGATAAAATAAATATTCTGGATAATGAAAAAGAGCAAGTAGACCTCCAACAATAACACTGTTCATTTTTTGTTTTTTATGTTGAATGAACCCGCTGATTTGCAGCTCAGGCCGCCAACAGTAATTGGACAATTCCACACTCTTTTTTTTGGCTCAATTCGAATGTTTTTCCTTGGTGTTTTGGGCTTTGCTGTTTATGGAAATGAGGCCTTGCATTTCAGCTGTGACCCAGACAAGAGAGAGGTTAATCTTTTCTGTTACAACCAGTTCAGACCTATAACTCCTCAGGTAATTATCTTTTTCTGTTATTTTTTTCATGGTAAAAATCCAATGTGAAACAAGTAAACTGCAAAAATTAAAGCATGATTGTTCCATATAAGTACTAACTGACTAGGTAATTATCACTAGCTTTTTTCATTAATACTTTCCTTTTAATATCCCTTCAGCTGTGACTAAATATGGAGCTGTGTTTCCTGTCCTTCAAAATAATACTCATGTTTCAGAACCCAACTAAATTTTTCAAATCAAAACATAACTGTTTTTTACCTTTATTGTCATCTAAGCTTTTATACATTTGATATATATTAAAAACAGACTTGCAAAATGTTCCAATATGCATGTGTTTTAGCTGTTCCAAAGCAGTTGTAAATTATCTGACAGGTACATTTCTGCTACATTTTAGGTATTCTGGGCATTACAACTGGTAATTGTACTGGTACCTGGAGCCTTTTTTCACCTCTATGCTGCTTGTAAGAGCATCAAACAGGAAGATATTCTCCAAAAGTCATCCTACAGTGGTTTTTATATTTTCTCTGTTTTCTTAAGGATTGTCCTTGAAGTTGTGGCCTTTTGGCTTCAGATTCAGCTCTTTGGTTTCAAAGTGAATGCAATCTATATGTGTGATGTGGGAGCACTTGATAAAAAGTTTAACATTACCCGGTGCATGGTGCCAGAGCACTTTGAAAAGACAATCTTTCTTATTGCAATGTACACATTTACTGTGATTACAGTGATCTTGTGTGTTGCTGAAATTTTTGAGATCTCATGTAGAAGGCTAGGTTTCTTAAAAACTCAGTGATGTCAACTCACACTCATTTACTGCTCTGTCCACCTGCAGTTTTGTAACAATGGTTTCAAACCACAGCAAAAAAACATCTCCTCTATGCAGTGCTGCAGAAGAGAACCACACTCATGATTACTGAGGCAGAATAGTCACTTGACATAAACTCCTCATTGAAAAATTTGCACACTGAGAATAATCTTTGTTTCCATGTCAAGGTCAAAGGCACTAAGATCTTCAAGAGCAATGTATTTTCATGACCTGCTACCTATGATAGTTCTGCCTCCAGAAGAGTGTCTGTGTGTGAGGAGATGGTTATTTATAAACATACTTCTATTTGCAGCTTTTCTGAACACATGCCATGTGAGTTAATAAGGCCATTGCCTTTCTAGGAAAAATTTTTGCAAATTTTTACATGTTCTTATAGCTTGAGAATTGAACAATAATAGTGGCTACTCTCTGGGTACCAGAAAGCATTCAAGCATCTTCCCAAGAAGTGTCACTGGGATGCAACCTGCAACTCAGCTCCCAGTGGCAGAGACTCTTGGTTAGGCTGTGGTGACAACATATCCATGGATACCAGCTCACTTTGCAGAGGCTCAGCTACCGTCACCTGCTGGCTCAGAATCTCCTTTTAAAAGTGAAAGAGTAGTATGGTATTCTTTGTGCTGACTGCAACGCCTCATTATGTTTTGGCTTACCATGTAGAAGATTTTTACCAATTTAGTATGATCACATTTTGAAGGAGGAAAAGGGCTTTTTAACAATTTTGCAGAAGCGGCTTCAAAGTGTCAAAATAAAATCTTGGAAAAAAGCATTTCCTAGGCCCAATCATGACTTGATTTCAATGTGTTTTGCTTGTGTGTGACTGCAGAATTGGGCCCACAGAATTTTCTGCTGTTTGTGTCACATCTAACTTTTTTGTGCTCTGACTGAAGCTGCTGGAATAACAGTTAAAAAAGAACTCTGCATATTAAAATTATTCTATGCAGAAAGTGTATTGGGTTAGGTTAGGTCTTAAACTTTTTACAGGCATCAGATGTTTTTGTGTGCAACAGCTTCTTCTTAAGGTCTAATAAACATATTAAATTTAGAAGTGATTTCTTTGTGCTGAAGTGAGATAGAGGAAAGAAAACAGATTTCAGAATCAGAAAGAGAGGAGGAGGTAGTTTCCTGTATAAAATATGTACAAATAGCTATAATAGCAATCAACCATTTTCCATCTGTTTTTCAAACATAAAAAGCTGAGAGCCTGATAACATAATTTGGGTAATTTCAGAAATATTTAGAAAATTATGGAAAAATTCTTACCAACTGTATTACCACCAAGTGTTAGTTAATAAGTCCCAAACACAGTTGAATTATCATAGCCTTGTAATTCTCACCCACAAAAGTAAACCTGCTAAATAAAATGGAATAGCAAGGTTTAGGTGTCTTGGATTTGATTGAATCTGGGCCGTTTAAAACAAAGTGGGCTACAACTAGATGCATGGTTTATGCTGATCAAGAACAAGCCTATGTATTTCAATACATTTGCTATATTAAAGCATTAATATTATTTTTTCACTATGGAAATAAGTTTTATGTTGTCTTAAAGAAATGTCCAGTCAAAGCTATCAGATTTATGCAATATTAAATATTTGATATTTGCAAGCATTGCAAGTGAAATAAAAATCACTGTGCTATCTTGTTTGCATAATATGCCATGTTCTTTGGTTGATACATGTTTTAAGTTTTACTGTATATGTCAATATACATCTGGAATTATTCTTACCAATTGAAACTTGTAATCTCAGGTAAAAAAAATTTATAAAAATATACAGTATATAGAACTACTAAGAAAAAGAATTTACTTTCATGTGCTAGGTACAGTTGTTACCAATGGTACACTTGAAATCCCACTTCATTAGTTATTTGTATAATAACAAAATAATCACAACCTTGTATGTATTTCCCTGGTGCTCAATATGTCATTGCTTGTTGTTCTTCTGTAAATTTTCAAACACTTCAGAAGGGTCAGAAGAGTGCCAAAACCCACAAACCCTCAGGAGTTCTTTAAGTCCTTGTTACCATCAAGAGCCTTGAAGAACAAGTACTGGCATGGAACTGTCTGAGGATCCCTGGAGTGCTTTAGGAGCTGGGTTACTCACCACCATGGGCTTGCTCTTTGTGATCAAATTCTGGAACATATTAAAAATTTTCCTTCTTCCAAATCAGATACACTGATTTTTTTTTTTTTTTCTGCACTTCCTGTGGAATTAAAATTGTCAAATTGCTTAGTCTTTAATTTTTTAAAAAAGTGCATTATTGCCTTTTAGTGCAAATGTTTTTCTATGCCTGATTCAGCCATTAGTTTCTGAACGCTGATGGAGATATTATGCCCATGAAAAGAAATAATTTCCCCATGGATGTCAACACTTTCCTATATTTGCCATTTGTTTTCCTGGCGCTCATTGTATTCTCAAGTGTCTATAAACTTTCCTTTTGCTTAGTCTTCCAAACTCCCACCACTTTCATCATTTACATTGTTTTCTATTAGCTTCCTTCCACTCTTACTCCCTCTGAGATTGATATGCCTTCATGCATTTCTCAGTGTTGAGCTGATTTTTGCTCAAAGGCTTAGCACGTATTTGAGACAATCGTGAAGGCTTTTTTTGTTTGTTTTTGCCATTAAGAAAGGAATTTATAATACAGTCGGGGATTCTTTGATTAAATTCTATTTCTTTACACAGCGAACATGAAGTCCTGTCTCCCAGAACACTGAGGAAGTACTTTTGTTGCTTACATCAGGTTCGCACTGTAAGTGCTTCTTTGACTTTTTCATTGTTTCCCCCTATACTCTAGCCACCTAATTTTCACAGACAGCACTCAAAGCAATCCCCACCTCATGTGTTTGTAGTCAGTTTCGTCTCTAGTCAGACATCATGACCATTTTCATTTTCAGTTAACAAAGAGCTGTAATTGTGACGTGATTGCATTTACATCAAAGGTATAGCTGCTCTGGGCCAGCCAGCTTCTAGTGTAGCACCACAGCATCCCAGTCCTGTAACCACTCCTTGTTCTATTCCTTTCATGGATTCCTCTCTTCTGTTCAGACATCATTTCCCTTCTGTTCCCTTTCTGGCACACTCCCATGTCAGCAATGAGACAATGCAGCCACCTCTCCTACGCTGTGCCTCCCTCCAACATGCACCCTTCTTTATGCCCTGCAGCATTGACATTCTCTTCCTTTGCAAACAGACACTTTGAGATCAAGAAGAGGTTTGGCAAAAGGGCTACCTGAAAGAAATGTAAAAATAGTTTTAACTAGGGCATCATAATAAGGTAATACACACTAAAATAATTTATATTGTGAGATGCATTTGAAACCATTTTGCTTCAACAGTTCACATTTCTTGTGCTGTTCTTATCCCCTCTCTGCAAAACCAGAAATCCCTGGCGGTTTCTCTGAGAAAAAGTTATCTGGGAAGTGGTGATCCTATGAGATGCATGTTCCAGGGCTGACAGTCTTTCTGATAGCCGCCAGGAAGCAGCCCAGTCCTATTAGCCAGGCCGTGGTAGTATTGCAAAATGCAGAATTTGTTAAATTTTCTTAAGAAAGGATTTTCTTTGATGTTTAATCTTCGAATACTTTCAAGCTTAATCAAGGGAGATTTATTCTGTGAAAACAGCAGCTAACAAGCAAGCTCTAACTGATATTCAAGTGTTAGAAAAACAAGTCACTTGGTCGTAGAATTGCCTTGTTTACCAGGTTTACATTGTTTGCCAGGTTTAGAGCTTGACATCCTTCATCCATCTCAGACCCTGGGGGAGGTTAGCAAAGCTTGGGAAGAAGGATGCCCACTGGTAATGGACACAAGGAATGAAGAATTTACAGGCCACAGGGCCATTTGGCAGAACTCACAAAATAAGGAAGAAACTAATAAGGCCACTCAGCTACCGTGCTGCAATCAGCTCTGACTGGGTAAAAGGTAATTCTGGCAGGGGGAAATCCTGACCACCAACTCGTGGACCAGTGACCCAAGAAACCCAGTGACTCAAATAAGAAAGCCTAACATGCTCACTAATTAGCAGAAGAAGCAAGAGGATCATTAACTAACAGAATACAGAAAACTAATTAGTAAGAGAACTGTTGTTCTCTTATTAAAAAACAAAGCAGCCTTTGTTTGCTAAAATGTATAAAGTGCTGATAGTTGGGGTGCTTGATTTATGGAATACCCCCAAACACCCAGGCTCGCACAACTCTGAAATGAACAATCAGTATCTCTCTCGGGTGTGTATCTATTGGCTTGCTGCATACCACGTAACTAATCCGATTTTTGCAGACAAGAGTTTTTGGGCATGAAGGGCAGAGGCCCAGAAGTAAAGGTACAGCTCAGCCCCCAAGGGCCTCACGGACTTTAGCAAGCCTTGGTGCAGCCCAAGGAGAAGTTGTTTCAATCTGAGAAGGGATTTTAGTTGCAGGTGTACCTGCACAGGCCAGGTCTGCACAGCTCTCTGGGTTGTCCTGCCAAAGGAAGGGAGGCAGAAGGGACGGGGAGGCCGTCACTGCTCAGCCCAGGGCAGCCGGGGCCAGGCTGCCGTTCCACCGCTGCGCCAGCGCTCCGACCGCCCCGAAGTCTCCAGCCCTTCCTCACGGCTGCTGCAGGACGGGTTTCAAGCACTAAGGGGCCACGAAGGTGGCGTTTGAGGCTGTAGGTCCCCATAGACAGACGGACGAACGCACGGACAGACGGACAGCCTCGCCCGCCCCCTCCTGGCCAGCAGGGGGCGCTCCCCGCGCCCCGCCGCCCGTTCGCCCACGGCGCCCGAGCCGGAAGCGGAAGCGGCGCGCGCCAGCCCCGGGAGCAAGACCCGCGCCCCGCCGCCTGCCGCCGCTGCCCGCGCCATGGCGGCCCCGGCGCTGCCCCCGCTGCCGCCGCAGCTCAAGAGCATCCAGCACCATCTGCGGACCGCGCAGGAGCTGGACAAGCGCGAGCCCGTGGTGGCGTACTACTGTGAGTGAGGAGGCGGCCGCGGCGCCGTGCCGCTGGCCCCGGCCCGGCCGCCGCTGCACCGGGCGGCGCGCTCCTCCCCTGCCCGCTCGGGCTGCCCGTGGGATGCGCGGGGGCGGGGGAAAGCCCCACCTCTGGGCGGTGCGGGGTGGTCGCGGCGTGCTTCGGCTGCCGCTGCGGCCCCACCCGCCTTTCCTCCGCTCCGTGCCTGCGGAGGTCCGGCCTCTCGGCGGTCCGAGCGCACGGTCCGGCAGCCCGCCCGCCTGCTTGTACGGCACCGTGTAAAGCGGTCCTGATGGGACAGTCCTAATCAGTACGGCAAAAAATAACATTTAATAAGTTTCTCAGAATTTTTGTTCTCCTGAAAAAGACTTCCCTTCGATCATGTGCAACCCTGAATAAGTATTTTGAGTTTGAGAATCTTTCGTGCTGATAGAAGCTTTCATTTTCTCGTCTGTGAGGCTTTGTCACTTCTCGGAGTTCTCAAAGGGAGTGGTTTGCTTTTTTTCTGCCTCTTTCGCTGAAATGAACACAGCAAAACCTTACTGTAAAACTTGCAAATTAATATGTAGATTTTTCAAGCTGATGTGGTTTCTAAGCTAATGGTTGTCATCATGGTCTGTGAGCCTTTTTAAAAGACTGCATAGTGTATTAAGAAATACAAGCTTGCTGCTAGTCTTAAATTCCTGTTACAGTTAAGCCACACTTGTAAAGGCGTCTAAGACTAGCAGATCACCAGAAACGTATGTTTTTGTTGCTGATAACCCACCCTTAAGGGGAAGGAAGGTTGGTCATCACAGCATTGGTACTTTTATTGAGATAAGAGGTCATTCGAGGGGTTTACTTGGCTTGTCTTCAAAAATGAAATAAAATATATCTGTAGAACTAGTAGTTTTTCCTTATAAGATGATCTTAATTTAGAAGAATGAATTAGTGAAATTTAGGTTTCAGATAGCTCTGAAAAAAGTGCTGAGTGACAGAAGAATAATTTTACTTTTTCTGTGTTACACAGGAATAGTGTGATAATGTGGAAGAGTGCAACCAGGAAGGTGAGGTAGCCACATATTAGAACACTGGATGTTCTCAGTAGTACACGCTCTTTATTTACTGGAAGAACACAAGACAGGTGACACTGTGTGTGGCAGGAGGCACCAGCTAGGTCAAGTTGCACTGGGGTTTATTTTGTTTTGTTTTTCTTTATTTCTTTGGATTTCTCTGTTAGCTGTAACACACTGTCTGGCTTGACAAGAAAAAGACATGCATTAGTGTAGGTGATAAAGTGCAAGTCTGTTCTAAACCAGAAATGTTTTAGTGTACGATCTCTACTTTTCTTTGTCTTTTGCATTCTGAAACTTAGGTCTTAGTGTAGAGGAAAAAAAAAGCCTATGTTGGATAATTACCATTTTCTGTAAATTTACCTTGTCTGTCCTAAGTAGTCTGAAAACTTTATTTTTTCATCTGGCTACTTCAACACATCTGGTTCATTACTGAATATAGCAAAGACTGTATTCTAGAGGTATCTATTTCATTACAGTATTGTGTAAAGTAAAAAGCACTGACATCTCTTTTTCAAGTTAGGTCTTGCTCAGATCCTTTGTTTTTTAAATACACGAAGGAGAAGAATTTGTTTTCACCAGTGTTCCACTGATGACACTTATTTCCTCCCATGTTGGGTGAGTTTGTCTGGATTGACAAAAATGCAGTATTCATGCTCCGTAGTTGTTTTTTTTCTTCATTTAGCTCTGGCTTTGAAGCAAAAATAAGATTTATGAAACATTAATTTTTAACATCATGAGTTTGGCATAATTACATGGAATCCCAAAGTATTAATTATTAATATTGCTACTCTCAAAAAAATGTACTGCATATACTCCTAGTACGCTATGAATAATAAAAGCTTCACTAAAAAGATTTTTAGAAGTGTAGAGCAGGGGATACAAAAAGATTTCAGGATTCCTTTCAGATAATGTTTTTTCACTGAAAAAAAGTGAGCATCTCTGTGGAGCCTTGGAAATGGGCTTCAGAGGAGCTCTATACATTTTATATAATGTATTGTGTGGAAGGCATAGAGTGAGGAGCACTCTGTGTGCTAGATTGTGTGTCGTTCTCTGCGCTGGCGCTTCCCCACCAGGCTCATCTGCAGGCACTTGTCTGGCACCCTGCATGTCCCAGGACCAGGGGGCTGGTGAGGCACAGCAGAGTGCACCCTGTGTTGTTGAAAGGCTGTGTTCCATCACAAAGCTGCTTACGCAGCCACTCTGTGAGGGGAATCGTTGGTTAGCCAGTGGATGTAACCATCAGTCTGAACAGTGATGTGTTTATAGCTTTGGAATGTTGCCATATGTGGTTCATACAGAAAAAAAGCTCCAGTCACAATATTATTAATGTTGCCATGGCACAGTAGTTTGCAGTATGGGCATATGTATGCTAGGTTTTGATTTATCTTAATTTTTGTTAAATTGCATTTTTAGATGTCTAATAATAAGAACTGTGACAAATTAATTTCAGGATTGGAAGCAAGTGAAATCTGGTAGGATGTGTTTGCAGCATAAAATATTGCTTTCTAGAGCTTAACAATAAAATTTTCAGAGAAACTACTTACTGCTCTTGTTAACGTTTTTGTCTCTCATCATAGGTGCTGTAGGTATACTCTTAAAGCTGGGAATTTATGTGACAGTTACATGATTTATTTGCCTTTTTTTTCCTCTTGTGTTGTAGTGCATTTTGAGCATCAAGCTAGCATAAATCAGTAATGCCACCGAAAGAAAATGCTGTAGTCCTTCTCTGGTCTCTCATTCCCAACCCTAGACTGCTTTAGAAGCAAATGTTGATGTAATTGTATGATGAAAGACAATAATAAGCTATTTTTCAGCCAAGCCAATTCACTGCTGCTTAAACAGCTGTGTTCCCGCACAGACAAAGAAAAGGAACAAGACACAATGGCTGGGGGCAAAGGCAGGACTCCTGCTTTTTTGGTAATGCTGGCATATGTTGATTTACAGAAACTGTAATTTAATTAACATTAATCTGTTTTACACAATATAAATAGCTACAGCGGGGATTATTTGTCTTTTTCAACTGCCACATAATTTTCCACATGACAAATAAAATGTTGAACACTGATGTTCTTGTACACTCTAACACAACATTTTTTGTTGTGGTACTTCCACATTGCAAACATTTAAAAACTGGTTTATTGCTGATAATCCTGTGTAATCCTTACAAAACCTTCATTCTTAACCTCCTTTTTAGGTATTCAGATTCAAAGCAGAATATGTTCAGTAGCTTTATATGTTGTGTGTATACCGTTACCTTTTTAGCCCTATCTATTGTTAGTAGATGGATGTAATTGAGCAAAGTAATTAAAATATTTTTTCTTGACAGTATGCACCATAAATTCACATGGTTGTAACATTTCTTCTACCCAGAACACTGACTGTAGAGAAATAAAGAAACCAGGTTTATTTTAAAAAAAAGTTTAGTAGCACATGATCTCACAAAACAATTCTGATTTTAAAGAGATTAGACACGTAATGGTTAATGCAAGTGTCCAGCACTCTGGTATTCTACCACTTTATTTTAAAATGGCTTCCCATATGATACTTTTTCCACTTTTGTATTATTTGTTAATCATTGTCATTAAGTATGTAGCTATTTCAGGATCAGTAGAGGTCAGCTTATTCAGCAGGTATAATGAAATATCTGAAAAGTGTGCTACATTGGTTGCCTAGCAAAGGACAAATATGTAATTGGTAGTCAACAAAATAACTTCTTATGTTAAAAACTTACTTGAATCTAACTGTTTGACTACTTTGAGATGTTCTTTTGCAGACACAAGGAGGCAGGCTCTGATAAAAAAAATCTCTGGCCTGTAATAACTGAAGGAATCGTGTCTCCAACTTTGGCATAAGAAGTTGTACTGATGAGTTGTTTTGTTGTTTTTTTGGTTTTTTTTACAAATTGCAAGGTTTGAGAGGTAACTCTATCTTCCAAAAACTTCAAGTTTAGAGTTAAAAGCAAGATTTTTTGTTAATGATTGTTGTTTCAGCCTTCTAGTTGCATTGTTAATCTCTTTGCAAAGATAAGTGGTAGTCTGTACTTACTGAACATTGATGTTCTAATTCAAAAGTATTGAGAGAATGCCGGTGAGTTACCAGAAAAGGACTGATGTTTCATGAACAGTGTTTGGATAGTCAATGAATTCATGTGAGAAATTATGTTTCTAGTAACTTTTAAAAAGCAAAGTGTGGTGATTTTTGCTTTACAGTCTACTAAACATCAGAAAACAATAATATAAGATCAATAGGTATGATCTGTATAAAAGAGGCATGAAAAAATATTCAATTTTTAATTCTTGAGATGGAAAAGCATCAGAGAAATGCTTCCATACTCTTATATTAAGATTTGTGGTTTTGTGAGATCAAGCGAGAGAGAGAAGCAAGAGACAACTTTTATTCCACAACTAGCTGACAACCTCTTGTACCAAAAATCATTCGGCTTTTAACAGAAATATCCATCTGTTAAATGTGACTGCCTTGTCACTTTCAAGTGTAGTCAGACACCTGTGAAACAAGCTTCTCTCTGCATACAAATTATAAGAATTTTTTAGTAGTATTATTACAAAAAAAAAAAAAAAAAAAAAGGACTCTGAAGTTCATGCCCAGACTAAGAATTCAAGAAATATAGTTACTGTGCAATTTTACAATGGAAATACCATTCTTTTTTACCAATTCTTTCCTTTACCAATCCAATTAGTCCTTCTTAATAGGAATGACTAAAAATGGCCAAATATTTTAACTGAGCTTTTAAATTGTTCAATTTTTAAATGTATGTTGGTGCAGTCTGAATGATTAATTTAGAAGATGCATGTAATTAAGAAGTATTAATAAAATTAAAAAGTAACTAGTATTTGCTGTATTTGGAGAGATTCAGCACATACTTAGTGACCTCATTTATACTGGGACATTGTGGAATTGAAATGCCTAAAAATGTGCTTGTAGAATTCCATATCTAATATGATCAAATACCTGAGCTTTCTAGTTTAAATATTCATCTTTTGTACTAGTTTTATATAGTCCATTTGTAAACGTACATTTTCCATATTCTCATATTGCTAGTGGCAGAAAACTATTTTGTGGGCTACTAATACAAAAAATGTTTTAAAGGCTTTTATTAGAGCTTGCATACAGAAGAATAGATTTAATCTGTTCTTTATTCAGGGTAAGCTAATATGTTTAAGTCAGATATTTAAGTAAATACCAATTTCATAGTGTACTGTGAAATTGTTTTGATTCTGCTATGAGTATAAGCTAAAATTTATACTTTTCCCTTTGCTTTCTATTTTATTTTTCTGTTTTCAGTCTGTTTGTTTGCTCTGATTATTTCAAAGATTTGTAACTGGGGAAGACTGTGCTCTTAAAACTGCTTTGTCTGTGGAGGCAGAAAAACTAAAAAAGTGGTAGGAATAACAAAGATAATTGAATAAACCCCACAATCCTTGAAGCAGACTCTGGGTAGTGGCAAAAATTAAGATGATGTTAACTGTTATGTACTATTTTGGGCTTTGCTTTAATTACATAGATAATATTTTAAAATAATCTGTTTTAACAGAGATAGGAATGAGAACATATAGAACAAGTGTATTTCAGAGATTGAAACCTTTTCTGAGTTACATGTATTTGTGTTAAACTCCTAAATTTCACTTGTATATGTAAATATACTAAGGTGCATTTTTTCCAACATACAATTCACCATTTTTTGCTATATATTTACTCAACTTGAACCTTTGGAAGTAGAATTAACAACTGTCTTATCCTGCCTGAGGTTTGCTGCTGCCTTTGAAGAAAGGATGCATCAACATTCTGATTTGCAGAATCACAAAATTGCTGAGGTTGGAGGGCTTTGTACATCATCTCGTGCAGTGCCCTGCTCAGAGCATAATCACTAGGGCAGGTTGGTCAGGAGTGTGTGCAGGCAATTTCTGAACATCCCCAGGGATGGCGACTCCACAACTGCTGGGAGCAACCTGTTCCAGCGTATGATTACGCAGACATTAGAAGATTTTTCTTATGTTTAAATGGGATTTTTTGTATTTCATTTTGAGCCCATTGCCTCTCGTCCTGTCACTGGACACCACTCAGAAGGGTCTGGCTTTGTCATCACTCTCCACTGCCAGCCTCCTGTCTTCAGGTATTTACACACAGTGGTAAAACCTTCTGATCCTTTGCTTTTTGAGATTTAAACAATCTGAGCTCTCTGCCTCTCCTGGTGTGACATGTCCCTAGATTTTCATCGGCCTTGTGGCCTTTCTCATGTCTTGCACTGGGAGCCCAGGGCTGCAGGTGTGCCACACCAGTGCTGAGTAGAACAGAAAGATCACTTGCCTCAACCTGCTGGCAGCACTTTTCCTAATTCAGGTGTGGATGTTAGTAGCCAGTAAGGTCAGGAGTACTCTTTGGAAGCTTATCTCGTGGTCACCTAGGGTGCTTTGGTTCACCTCACAGAGTAGTTTAAAGACATGAAATAGGCTTCTTCCAGTTTAAACAAAGCAAGAGGGTGATTCAGATTTGTGCTCTAATCAGTAAAAGCTGTTTTATCCTCATGACTTGACCACAACTAATTGAGAGTAGCTGCCTTCTCCTCTTTTCACATTCTAGAGATCTCAATTGCTGTAAATCCTATGTTTAATGTAGTTTTTCTGTTGTAATTGGAAATATTTTATTTTCTTTATTTAACTGTAGAGACCAGCTTTTAAAAATACAAGTAGTTAAAATATTATAGAAAAGCTTAGAAGCTTATGAATTGTACTCAAATTTTACAAGACCAAAATAAATCCTTAAACCAGACAGAAGTGTGGTAGTGTAGAATACAATAATTTCCTGAGATTCATAGTAGGTATTACTATGTTATTTGTTTTGTGATCTAACCTTAATAGTTACCAGTCATGTATGTAATTGAAAATTTTGTTTCACCTATTTAACCTGTCTATAAGTTGCTATTATTATTATTATTAATGAATTGTAAGGGGTCTGACTTGAACTTTCACGAGTTTTAAGAGGCAGTTGAGGTCGTTTTGACTTAATAAAATTTGTCTAGCATGTAACATACTATATTGTTATCCACTCATTTTCTTCAGTAAGATTTAGAATACTATAAACAAATCTGGGAGGACCAGAGGGTCTATCTTCTGTTGAGTTTCTTAATTATATTTTTTGTAGTCTTCATTTCCCCATTTTTTGCATTATATTTTTTTTTCTTACAGATTTCTCTGAGCTAATTTTATTTGAAAATAAGTATTTGAAAGTAATTTTGTTTCTCTGGAATGTTTTCGATTTTCATTTGATGCTGCCAGCCTAATGTCTTGTCTTTTACAAGTTTCCTTCAGCATCATGTAATGAAGAGACAGTGTAAGGCCTTCCAAGATTTTCAGTATGTTAAGTCTATTTTTAAAAGACTTTGAATTCAGACAGCTTGGGCTTAGCCATATAGAAATATATTTATGACCTGCATGCAGAAATTACATGATTGAAATATGACACATTAATGTTTATGAGAGCAAGAATAATTCATTTTTATATAAAAACGTTTCCAGTAGTTTTGGACTTGAGTAGAATCCAGTTTAATGTCTTTGTGGCCTTTGCGTCTCACATTTATATTTCAGCTATTGACTTCCTGTACCAAGCATTTAACAAACGTTTTTCTGTCATCTTTGACAAAAGGGATGTAGAATATGAATGAGTAATAAATTATGGCCTGGTAAAGCTTTCATCCCTTATTCAGGATCAAAATATCGCTAAAATTTATTGCAATGTTATTTGTTACTATTTTATGTCAGTTTGTTACTATCAAATGTCAAAAATATTTCAGTTGCTAATAATTTATTTTCTATGCTAGAGAATTAAATATACACAGGAAAAAAGAAGTATAATCTTTTGATCCTGTTAGACCAGGAAAAAGAAAGATGGGTAGTAGGACAGAATTTAGAAGATAGAGAATCAACCTATTGTGCATGCTTGCTGGCTGGAACTTTTGTTCTCCAGTATTTTTTACTTGGCACAAAGTTAGTTTAAAATGGGAGTGAGGGGAGTTTCAGTTGTTATCCAAACATAAATCTGGAGTAACTTACTGTGTATGAGGAATGAATGTCTGGCACATACTAGAGACAAAATACTTGCTCTGAAATTGTGCTGTGTATTAGCAAAGGAAAAATAACATGGTATTACGTGACATAAATAAAGGCAGAGAAGTTTCTGTAAAGCTCACTGTATAATTCCAGCCAGCACACCCACACTTAGTATTTACTGAACAAAGATTAAGGGCAGCAAATCAAGATGTATATTTTGTAGTTGTCTTGGCAAAACATTTTTGTGAGAATTACTTGCCAAGTCTTTTTGAATTTGAAGATAAATGTCCTGTCTACAAACTCTGAGCAAACTCTCTTAGTTAATAATTGGCAAAACAGTTTTGTCTTTGTGTGTAAAATTACAAGTGACTTTAGCTCTACTTCTGATGTTATTTAATATTTAAACATTAGCTCTTTGTAGCCTCCTTTACATCCTTAGTATTTTAATTTCTGCACATACAGTACTACTTTGTTGGCCACATAAAAGTCTTTTTTGCTACTTAGTTTGAATAGAGAGGGGCAAAAACCAGTTGTATCTATTACAAAACTGAGTGCATAAAACAAAAAGGAGGAATAACTTCATTCATCTGTTTGTTCCCAGATATTCCAGATCTTAATCATAAATAGTGAAGAGAGATAAGAAATACAGGTCACTTAATTCCAAGATTGTTTACATTCTTCATATGGCATTTAGACTTTAAAACTTGAAATTTTTTGCAGCTACATTGTATGGGTTTAGTTTTCTTTCACATCAACATTTTCAGAAGCTTGGCTGTTAACAGAGGATTTTCTTTTATTAGAAGTTCCTTAACAAATGCCTCCTGTAAGTCAAGTTCTTTTTACTGTCTTTAACAGTATGTCACTGGTCATTAGGGACATGCACTTTAAACATTTTGTTCAATGTATAGAGAAGTTGTGAAGAGAAAACTAAAATGATTTTGACATTAAATGGCCTTTCAAGTGTGGTATTCTATAAGGTAAAGCAATGCATTTGTAATACATAACATTATGAGGATTTCTTTTGTGGTGTCTATATTGTTCAGGAGATCACTTTACATTTATTAGAAATTGAACCACTTCCATTAAAGCAAAAGTTTTGTGGCTTAGCAGGCATAGTAATAATACTGTCCATTGCTTTTGCAATATTGCAGAAACCAGAACAGCTGTATTTCATAGAATGTAAATAATTTGTTTTCTTTTAGATGTGGGGGAAGGGGGCAACTGAACTCATATCACTGTTGACTTTCTTAGTGGAGATCCTGGAGGCGGTAAACTTTTGACATCTCACTCATGAGTTATTTGCTACTGAGATTACTTATCAACGTAAACATTGAGGACAGTTTTTTGACCATTAATTGCTAGTTTAAAATTTGACTGATGATATTAAAAAAGGAAAGGAATAGTTTGCTCTTGCTGAAAATTTAGTAATGAGGTACATTTGCCCGTTTGCTGCAGTTAGGCAGGAAAGGGACATTAATAGATTTCCTTCACTAAGTGAAAACATATTTTTCAGTTGCAATCATGTATCTTTACAATAAGTTATACTTGTGTGATCAGACACACACAGAAGATATGCAAGAGATCACCTTAACTGGCAAAGGTGGTAGTGTCAAAATAGTCTTACAGATAGCCTTCTTGTAGAATACTTGGGACATTTCAAAATTAGAGCAGAGAAGATAACAGAAGACACAGATGGAAGAACTTGCATTTGGAAGTAAATTAATTTTTTTTTCCTTTTGAATATGATATAGTAATACTCAAGAATGGAAGAGGTATAACTAGCAGATGCTTTTTCCTGTTGTCAGTACTAAGGCAAAGGATTGCTTACTGCTTTCAGATTCACTCCCATATTGCTCTTCATACAGCTGATTTCAAAAGCAAAATTTTAAAGCGTTAAAAGGTTATTATATTTATTTCAGTATTGTCTTTCAAGATAAATACCAATTAGTGTCCTCCTCTTCCTATTTTGTTTCTTTCCATAGAAATCTCTAGTTCTATCAGTTTTTCAACTATTCCACCTTCTGTTTGCTTGATAAGTTTAATGATAGATGTTTTCAATCCCAAAGCCCTACTTCTGACTAGAGCAGCTCTGAGTAAAGCAGTAAGTGTACCTAAACATACTTAACATTCTGTGTGTCACTGATGAGATTCAAACTGGTAGAGTGTACTTTTCTTCTGTTTCTTCAGTTCATCAACTGAAACTGATGTTTGTGGAGATTTTGACTGGTGGTGTCTGCTTTGCATTTCCTGACCTGAAGGTTGCCTCATCTTTCATTGCAATCAAGTTTTATCAGTGTTTTATCAGTAATATCTGAGCCAAGACTATTTTTTTGCTCTGAATGCTACTAGGTAGTGATGCTCTGTCAATAGTTAATAGTTGTTTTCACAGACATTGTGCTCTTTCTTCATCACCATTTACTTGACAAAAAAGGAGTAGCTTTTGCCTTTATAGGAATGACAGCCTCATCAGAGGCATGTCTCTGGACAGGTTAGTCTTTCTTTCAGACATGTAAATGTATGTGAAGAAGTGAGCATGCAAAATTTGCAGACTTCAAAAGCTTTTAAAGATCACAATAGATTGTCTTGTTTGGGTAACTTAAGTGTGCTTTGACCTTTTGCTAGTTAATAAGATCTTTTGGGAAATCTTAACAATTTCTATAGGCAGTGACACAAAGTGGGACTTGGTGGCTGCACGTGGTAACTGTCTACTGTGGTCAGTTGTGTGGTACAGAAATGTAATTGCTGTGACAGGTGGAACACAATCTTATCTCAGGTGACATTAACAGTCTGTCTCTAGGATGTCTCTTGCTGCTGCTGCTGCAAGAGCACCTTCACTCTTTCTTGACAGTCTGTGCTTTGGGTAATAGTACTTTGGTTTTTAACAACCTAGGAGCTTTGGGTACCTTGGTCCTAGAATCTTTTGGTAGTAGGAAGGTGTTGGTGTGGAAGATTTCTTGGCGCCACCCACAGTGTAAAGTTATATATGGACAAGAAAAACATTTGTCTTTTTCCTGTAACTGTTGTTCTCTGACATGTGATTTCTGTGTATTCAAGAGTTGTTCTGCATTTGTTCATTGGAGTGCCTGAAGGAGTCTTAAAGTCTTTTTCAGCCACTGAAATCCTAAGAGGGGAGAGGACTTTTTTCAGGGCTTTATACAAAGCATACAGATGTCTCAGTCCTGTAAATTCACCCCTTTGGATATTAGTGAAGGAAAAATTATCTGGCTTCCACGATTTAAATGGCTGTATCTGCAATAAGAGTGGAAAAACCCACATACAGATAACACAAGAGTAACAGTTACAACATAGAAGATCTTTTATTTTTTAAACTGATAAAAGCTAAAGACATTTTCAAGATCCATATATATGGAAACAGAGTTCTTTTTATGTAAATGAGTTATGGACGAGATCTGAAGATGCATACTTCAGCAAGTAAGGTAAATCTATATCCCATAATGAACAAATGTATTTTGAATTTGTCACCCTAATGCATATCAGTCTAAAAGTAATTTATTTGCCTCTGAAAATATCTGATCTTGGCATCCATCAAAAAGAAATAACTGATCTTGATGGCTCATAGGTTTAGCAACCTTATGTTAATTCTTAAGTTTTATATTGTTAAATTATACCCTGAAGTGGGTTCAATGGCGCTTACAATCAAGTATGTACTTAAAAATCAATTTAATTGAAGACTGCGAATTAGCTCCTTGTCGTATAATGATGGTATTTTAATTGATGATTGTTTTTAATATTAATTTTAGTGCCTTAGATACAATTCTGTCTCTCTCTGTGTTTGACTGTCTTTGAAATCTAATTTCAACCTTACATGTACTAGTTTTGTAATATTTAACATTAAAGTGTCAGCATCCTGAAGATAAATTAGAAGGGTGTGAGAGTACCTATCAGTAATTAACTTATTAGTAATGTTATCACTTGATGAAACCTACCTAGAAATTCTTCAAGTATTGTAGTTGTTTTAAGTTTTTACTAATTCCTTTAGTCTTGTTCAGGACTTCCACTTGGTTGTTGTTTACTGAAAACTTGAATATGAAGATGCTAGATCCTTCTATACATTGTAGTAGTAAAAATAGAGAGGCACTGGAGAGCACAAGTATTTTATTTTTCAGGGAGAGTGTCTTTAAATGGTTAGGCAACCCAACAGCTTTAACATTCAAAAATAAGTGAGCTTTGCAGTCCCAAATAAGCAATGTATACTTAGTCTGGTTTGAACACTCAGTTGTATGTAAAATAGGAAATACTACTTTAAAAATCCAGAAGAATTAGTTTAATTATGGCACTCACCAGCAGAATCTAAGTTTTGTAGAAAGAGATCGAATCTTATGAGACAAATTGATGGAAAATGTAGACAATCTTTTGAGTATAAAATGTTTTCTTTTGCCGCAAGCATGAGGATAAGTGCAATGTGATAGCAGTTGTGTTATAGTCATGTTAACTGAGGTAATTTGAAGGGAAAAGATTCTAGGGTATGAAGAGGTGCTTGGGAGGACCAAATGCTAAAGCTGTGAGGCAAGTTATGATTGCTTGCTGAACTCTGTCCTGCAAGGACAATGGGGTATTCCATAATAACTACCTCATGACAATATTTTGTGGAGTTACAGCTTTTGATTCTTAAACTCTGCTTTTGAAAGTGTTTTGCAGGACTCCCTTGAGAGTCAGAAGTGAGAGTTAGAGGAATTTTTTTTTGTGGGAAATGTTCTGCATTTGATTACTGTATGTTTCTGGCTATTTTCCCTTCTTGGTGTGTGTTAATCCTAGAAAATAATGCTTGCATTTGCCCACAGTTTCATGAAGGCTATAAAGTTCTGCCATGTGCAAACCTAAAACTCACAGGTTTTTTGCTAGTAATAAGATAATTTTTAATCAGAAGATGTCAATCATGTTCAAGATCTTACTAAAAACTGGCAACTCTACTTGGAGAGGAAGTTTGATGAAGTCTGTCTTGCCTGATGTAAAAATCAGGTTTGTGTCTTGAGTGTTTTGATTCTATGTATGCATATAGATGAAGATAGTAGGGGCTTAATACCATTTGTTCAAGTGTTTTAAGGATAAATGGCTCCTGCTACATGAAGCTCCATTTACATCCATACACTCTCTCAAATCAATTTGAAGTTCCTATTTGGGTGAGTTGCAAGTAAGGGTGGTGGTAGTTTATAAAAGGACTTGATATTGCATAACCGTGATATACAAACATCAGTTTAAAATGTGTAGGAATAGTCATTGGGGAAAAATAAATCTCCCCAAACTATCTCCTAGTATCTCTGCAAGGCCAAACCATACATTTTGCTGTCACTGCTCACTAGTACTGGAGTCAGTATATGGTTAAATCATGAATTTGTCTTTCGGGTGTGTTGGGGGGCATTGCATTGTTTGCTTAAGGGTTCTGCCTTAGATAATGACTTTCAGTGTTTTTTGTATGTTTTGTATCATTTCAAGGTCGTTTGTATGCAATGCAGACAGGGATGAAGATTGATAGTAAAACGCCAGAATGCCGTAAATTTTTATCCAAACTTATGGATCAATTGGAAGCTGTAAGTAGAATTTATTGCTTTCCTCAAAAATGATCATGATATTAATATAATTTTTATTTAAATTTCTGGAAATACTGTCTCTTCTCTGCAGCTATTCTGCATGCAAGCATACTGCATGAGCTTCAGTTGTATGTAGTAAATTGCAGGAGGATTGGAAGGAAATAAAGCTCTATGCCTGTATGCATGCACAAACATAATTGAAATTTTGCCATAAGATTTTGTGTAGACAGCATAAATGACAATGCTTTATTTATACATATTCCCATAACAAATCAATTTATTATTAAGTTAATGCAGGTGTTCCAGAAGACTTTTTTAATTGATTTGCTTTTGATTCCTTGAAGTCTGTAGTTATTTTCACTGCTATAGGACTTAATAGCCTAGTCCTTGGATGCTTTTGAAATCTGTAACCTAAACTGTTGTATCCAGGGAGGTTTTAAAAATATACTTTAACAGATACAATCAGAAGTATCTTTATCCTGTGTTACAGATTGGTGATTTTATTTTATAAATTGTTGTGAGCACAGTCTGATCTGTCTGTGTAAGGGATAGCTATGCCCTGCTTTTCTGAATAGACCTGATACTATTAAAAAGCCTTAAATAGAAGAGAGTCAAACAAAGAAATGTAAAGTTGTGGTGTACAGGTGGTCAGTTTAAGTTCCAGGAGCTGTTTATGTTCATACACTGTAGTTTTCAGCATTCTCAAAGGAAGAAGTCTGTTGATTCTGAGGTCTAAGTGCTCATTTGGTATCAGAAAGTAGTGTTGAAAAATGAAGCAGCAGTTTTTTGGTTTTTTTTGTTCAGTATTGCTGATTCCATCCAAAGTCTAGCAGTGCCTGAAGAGTTTGTGTGGAACTAGTATAAGAGCCTTCAGTTATGAAAGATGAATCAGTTGCCCAAAGAAGTATTCAAGGCCAGGTTGGATAGGTCCTGAGCAACCTCTTCTAGTGAATGGCATCCCTGCTCACAGCAGGGGAGTTGGAAGTAGATGACCCTTGAGGTCCTTTCCAGTCCAAACCGTTCTGAGATTCTTTGGAAAAAAATGAGACATGAACAATTTCTCTTTTTTTTTTTTTTTTCATAACCTGTGCTTCTTGCTTTTTTATCACTGATTTTTGGCAATGGAAAATTCAGTGTACAGTGATTTCTCAGTGTGTTATTTCATCGGATTTTGACATCTTTAATAGGACTAAGTTTCATGTTCAAAGGAAGAGAGAGATAGCAGGAGAGGTGAGATTAAAACTCAAAACGATTTTGCTCTTCATTTCCTAAGAAATGTTGGGATTTGCTGGGTTACTTGTGGTACTGCAGCAGTTAATCTGCAGCGTTCAGTTACCCCTTCTGTTTCAAAATTGAAAAGACTAAAAAAGCAGCAAAAATCTATAGTTTCACCTTTGATTACCAGTAAGATTGTCTGTGTGGCAACTCATGCACAGGTACTGATGATTCTTCTATGTATCCGGGTGGTTGAAAGACGGAGAGAGCACTCCTAGTCAAATCTAACAGAGCAGTTTTGGGGCTAGGAAGTTGGGGTTTATGGAAAAGTTGGACCCCTGCTGTAATTTAGGAGCTGTTGTTTCGAGTCTGTCCATAACCACCAGGGGGCGCAGAGGGGTGCGGTTTAATTTTTTTTAAGATTAAGCCTAAATGCCTTGAGTTTTAGGTTGAAATTTTGTATCAACGCTTAAAACACCAGTACTGCTGTATTGAATCACGGATTGTGTGAAGGATAATTTCAACAGTAAACAGCTTGGTTAACTTTAGTACTTTTAGAAGTGTATGTAACAATGTCAGTTGTGTGCTTGAAATAATCGAGCATCAGATCAAGTATAGTAATCAGTTATTTTCTGAGTGTGAGGTATACAGATAGGTTAGGGAAATATATGTGTATACAAACAGTTTTTTTCCTGAGTTAGCTTCAGTGTCTGAGTGTTTCATTTGAACACATGAATTTTGGTACTTTCACAAGAAAATTACACTTCATAAAGCAATAGTTTATGAAAACCACAGAGTAGTTTGATTAAAGCCTTTAAATTTAAAATTCTATTTGGAAAGCTTATATTTAACTACTGAAATGAAGTAAGTTTTCTGGCAACATTCTATGTCTTAGAAAGTTGGCAGCAATCTAAAAAATATGGAAATGCTGCCTGTATGATTAAAATTTTCTTTGCACGCACAGTGAAAAATAACTGCCATTCAGAGATTGTTTTTAAATCTTTTGGCAAAATAAAGGCTGCAGGTTAGTATCATGCAGTGTTCCTGTTTTTGTTCTCTAAGGATAACCTGAGATTTCCTTATGTGCAAACAGTGAGCCTATTCAGAAGCTGTAAATCCACCTGTAGTAACTGTTAGAGGGTTGTTTGCTTTACTGATTTTTATTAGGAAACCTGAGGATTCTGGTACTCTAACATTTTTGAAAAGAGTTCTTTGAATTGAAATACGCTGCTTACACTGAAAATTCCAGTAAATCCATAGGTCACTAGACTGGTTGAGGTAGGGCTCAGGTACTTTAAAGGATGTAATGCAGTGAAATAACCTTACAAGAAGAGAGATACATGATGACTCTGATCTACAGTACCTTTATAAAGCATACATTACCAGTTGAACTTTGTTGAATATTGACACAGGCTTCAGAGTGCCGGCTCTTTCAGACAGTAAAGGGAAAAATATCTGTTGCTGTTCCTTCACAGCATTGTAGTTGTGTTTATTTTTAACTTTGGGGGAGAAAATGTCAGGGTGTTGGTGGTTTTTCTAAGTATTTTGTGACTGAAGATTCAGAGCTACTTATTCATAATATTTCTCTCTCCAAAAGAATGTGTGTTCTCTTTCACATGCTGCTTTTAGCATTTGTTATGTTAGAAGCTGCAGATTTGTAAAACAAAGTGTAAGTTGTTTCTTTTTAAATTGTACTTGACTTTATTTAAATCAGCAGGTTCTTCTTGTGTTTGCAGAATTGCTAAGGTCTAATAAAGTAATTAATGTATTTTTCCAACATTTTTCAGATGAAAAAGCAATTTGGTGATAATGAAGCAATTACTCAGGAAATTGTTGGCTCTGCTCATGTGGAGAATTATGCCTTGAAGATGTTTCTGTATGCAGACAATGAAGACAGAGCTGGGCAATTTCATAAGTAGGTGAAAATCTTTTTTTTCTTATCTGAAGATACTGGTTAGGGAATGTGAACATCCAAACTCTTTAATTTGAATGGAAGCAAGAATTGGACTTTAATATATTCTTTTCTCTTCTGGAAAACTCAATTTGTTACTACTTTTAGGTCTCTAACTTCACACATTAACTGGTATCCTCCTCCTTATGTTCCTTAGGGAGTTGCTTACCTACTGGCAAGCCTTCTAAAACCACAGGCTAATATTGTGCTTTGTTTTATCAAGCATGTTATAGTTGGTTGACCAGTGATAGTAAAATAGTTGTGATGATCCATTATGTCTTTTGGTTTACAGCAATTACTACAGCACGTTCATGTATTTTTCTAAGCTAATACAGGATTTCTGATGTCCTACAAATTCCAAGCTAGAAATTAAGTGCGGAACACATAGCCAGTTTTAAAAAATGCTGAACATTTTCTGCAGAGTAGTTAAGAGACTAATCAATATTGCTAGATTTAAATATTGTGAAGCAGCTTCTGTAACATCAGATTAAAAGAAAAAAAAAAAGCTATGTTTGGCTTAAAATAAGCCAGAATGGTCTAAGACTACAACGCCTAAAATGTGCTTCTGAGACACTGACATTGCCAAGTTAACAAAATGCTTTATTTTTTGCAGAAACATGATAAAGTCCTTTTATACTGCAAGTCTCCTGATAGATGTTCTAACGGTATTTGGGGAGCTCTCTGAAGAGGTAAGTGTCAGGCATATGAATGTATTATCTGATTGCGTTTCAAGCACAGACATTGCTTTTATATATCATGAATATGAATTTCAAAGAACAGTGTAGCCAAATACTTGTTAGAAAGCCATAAAGAATCATGCTAAGTATTTTAAATAAATTGCAGATGAAATACTACATCTGTTAGAAGATGCTTCATGACAAATATCAGTTAGAAACTCAAAGTTTGATTTTTACTGTGGGACACATAGCATTACATTGAGTAAGTGGGAATACTTATAGGGGGAAAAATGATGCAAGGTTCCTAGCTTTGTCCACCTGCACTTTTTTTCATGTCCTGGTTGAAATTCACAGGCTTGGCATCCTGTATGTAAATCCCCAATCTGGTAAGTGTGCCTAAAGTGCAGTCGTACTTGCTCAGTTTAAAATGCAATTGTTGTGGCTACTTTCATTTGTAAATATTGGAAAGAAGTAAAAGCATGGTCTTGATACTGGTGCACTTCTGGAATACTATAGGATGTAAGTGTAGATACTAAAGATAGGTCTTACCCTAGAGAAATGCTTGGTGAAGAGTTCTTGCAAGATTCTCCATCTTCCATAGCCTGAGACTCTACCAATCCAAAATTTTCATCTTATTGAGAGGCACAAATAAGTTTGCCTTTTGATGTGTTCTCTTAAAACTGTCTGCTCTGTGCCCTGACATCCTTTACTAGATCCAGTAATAACATTTCCTAGAGCCAGAGAGTGAATGCATGCTTTGAAGATGGAAGAAATTGTTACAAATGTCAGTGCAGAATAGCAGTGGTACATTTTCTGTTGTGTGTTGGGGTTTTTTATTGTTGATACTGAAAGGACAGAAATGCTTTGTAAATTGGAAAGAAGCAGAATTCTCTCATTTTGTTTCATTGATGAACACCAATGGTAAAAGAGAGTGTACAAGAAATACAGAAAATATTTGCTCCCCTGCATAGCATCATTACATTTCAACAGTTTCCTTATCCATTCTCATGTAAAGGGATGATGGGTGTCTCCTCACAGACACCACTCCTGCCATGCTGAGTTGCCAGCACCTGGGATGGACACCTGATACAGCTGCATCTTCGCACTTTGTCAAAAATAATTGCCGTATTAGAATAGAGGGGAGATGTACAGGCTCTTAAATATTCCATAATAATCTTTCCTAAAAGTAGGATACTCTGGGTATGTGTTTTCTGCATTTTGTGGCTTCTAGAGTGTTTGTTAAAAATGAAGGAATTTAACCTGTAACACTGACTGACCAGAAGTGATTATTAAAACAAAGTTTAACAGAAAGCCATGTTTTCCAATTTCACTTTTCATTTTGATGTAGAGTGAATGCAATTTAATAAATATGTAGTCAGAATGGGCTTTTTTTTCCTGGAGAACATCTTGTTTTCAAAAATGAAGACCAGATCTTTCTCTTGTGAGCATCTTGGGTGATACAATGTATTAAATACGAGCAAGGGAGCTTGCTGGAGATACCTTTTGTATTGTGTCTTTCTACCTTGTTCTAGATGACAGTGCAATAGGCTTTGTGAAGTACAGTATTGAATTTCAGTTTATTCATTTCTTAGAAACTTTGGATTTAATTTCCAAATTAATTTTTAAGTTTTTAAAATAAAATATGAATTTTTAAAATTTTCATGTTGGTGTGAAGCATGCTGTCTCAACCTGAATGATTCATTTGGGCAAATTATTCCACTCATCCTTCCATATTTCTAATGTTTATATTCAGCCTTGATCCTTGATTTATATTACCTCATAACTGTCAGAACTGGTTGTTTCCCATACAACTATTGGCAAAGTAGTTGATTTGCATAATCAGTTTAATATCTCTTTCAACTGACAGCTCTTCCTCTTCCTGGATTAAACACTATTGTAACTGTCCCAGGAGATACAAAGTGGCCAATCTTCCTTTCATGTTTTGACATGTTAAAAGTTGTACCTAGGAACAGTAAAGTATATTTTAAAAAACAAAATGGAAAATCTTAATGTCATAGAATATTACAAACAAATCACATTAATCTGCAGTTACATCAGCCTTTCTGTATTCATGCTTTTAAATAAAATTTTAAATTATAAAATAATATAATTAGAAAATCTTTCATATTTCTGATCAGCAGCAGTAGCATTTTAAGTTTCAAGTATTTAAATCTAAAGTAAATAATCATCAAAGTTTATGGAGATAGGAAGCTTTCTTCATTATTTCATATCAGTAATTACTACACAGTGCTATGTCTTTCGTACTAGATGTTCTTGGTATAATTTATTTCCTTTTCCTCATATGCTGCACTAATTGAAGATCTCCACACTTTCCTTTCATTCTGAGATCTTGTTAGAGCTGTTATTTTAATTATTTTTTGTAATTCACCTATTAATTTTACACATTTTTCTTTAAAAGGGTGTCAAATGACAGCAGAGAAAATGGAAAAGATGCTTGTATTTGTTTTGAATGCATTAATTCACAGAAGTGAGTTGTTAAAATGGCTGGCCTTTTCCCTCCCCCAGAATGCCCAGCACAGGAAGTACGCCAGGTGGAAGGCAGCGTACATTCACAACTGCTTAAAGAATGGAGAGACTCCTCAGCCTGGCCCCATTGGAATGGAAGGAGAGAGTTTTGGTACGTGTTTCCCTTTTTAAGAGAGAGAAAGGCTGTGCCAGGGTGAACTGGTGGTATGCACAGTTCTTCAGGGAGTACCCCTCAGGAAGCACAGCTTCCCAGCTTGATGTTCCATTCACAATGAGCTGCCTTCTTCTTTTCAGCTTCTCCTGCTGTTATTTTTATTGCACCTTACTGTGTGATTGACTTATTTAATAAAATATTCTTTTCCTTGTAGTGGAGATTATTACTTTGAATACAGCTACTCTCTAAGGAGGCATTGTCAGCTTCGAGCCAGAACCATACATTTCTTTAACATTAACCACAGTCCTTCATTTAAATCTGTTCTGTAAAGTTAGGATCCCTTTGCCACTTTATCCTCTCTCAGAAGTTAAGTAGGAGTTAAAAATGGATTGATGGCAAGTGAATTCTAACTTGAAAGCAAAGACCTGCTTGTGAGACATCTCCTTTCTCCCTGTGTAATAATGTCAGTTTCAAAACAGGTTTATGGTCTACTCTTACTGAGTTGGATTTTCTGCCTCTTTCTCACTCATCCTCCTTTTCCTTGTGTTTTCAGTTGCTTCCTCTGGCTACCTGAGCTCCCTGTACAGGATTCCTTGAGGTTCCCACTTTAACTAACAATTAAGGAGATGATTTCCAAGGACATCCATTTAACCAAACTGAATGTGTGTCAGAACAAGTTGTTTTGCTTTAGGTAGTGATCAGTTTCATTGGTTTTGGTAGTGACCAGTTTCTTGCTTTTCTCCTCAATGCAGATTGAATACAAATTTGAAAGGTTGATCTTGTATGAAATAGGATGTCATTGGAACGGATATTTTCACTATGCAGAATAAAAGAGACAATTCTGCACAATGACAGCCTCTGTGTATCATTATTCACATACCTAGTGGAACAACTGAGACCATCAAATAGTTTGTAATTTTCTTCTGAGATAGAACATGAGACTTTGTGGCTTGTCAATTAAGTTGATGCTAATTTATCTCTTAAGCTTGGATTTAGTAATACAAATTACTCCAAATAAAAAGGGTGAATAAACAAATCTACAGTGCAAAAGGAAAAGAATCTAGCTTGTAGAGTATGTATCTATCCTGTAGAGCCACCTTATCGGGGTGGCTACATAAAGTTTTGTGAATGTATGTATAAATATAGATGGCCAGTGTATTTATACTTGTGCACACATGTGAAATATAAATGTATATACACATAAAAGTAATTATTTATTTGTTTGCATTCGTTTGTGTTTGGGGTCTGTACCTGAGTTTTGAGTGGATTTTGACATCTGAACTTGTAATTTACTTATAATAAGTTACGAGTAGGCTTGTAATTTTCTACTCAGTACTTTTGTTTTAAACATGTCAAAACATTAGAAAACTAGTTTATCTTCTGGTTCTCAATATTTTCATCATGCAATCTCACATTTCGATGCATCTCCACATTGTAATTTATATGTCCTGGACAGTGTTACATAAAAAAAAAAGGATATTATCATGATTTTTTTTTTTTTTAAGGAGAATGTGTACCGAACATCTATTTCAGTTTATTTTTATCTTTATAGTGTCTACAAATATAATTTATTTACAATTTAATGGATAAAATACTATTTATATTAGTGCTCCAGAAACACTGCAACATAAGTAAATTCAAATATTTGTGAACAAATACCAAGTATGATAGTTTTATTTCCAAGCTACTTGTTTGTTCTTATGTTTTCCTAACCTAAAGGCACCCTACAGACTTAAACCCTGGAATGGTTATCTTACCCACTGAAATGTGCTCCAGTCTAGGCACAGCTGTATTTGAAGTGAAGCATTAGCAAACTAATTTCTTTAACATGCAATCTTTTCCAAGGTAGTTTCCTTAGCTGTCCATGCAGCTGTAGCTAGAGATACTGATGATGAAACTGCAACCGCGAACATCACTTCATCTTTGTCAAAATACACCAGATTGATGATTGATTACCACCAGATTGATCACAGAATGCAACATGTGAGAGAAAAATCTCTTGTTATCTCTTGAATGTAATGAATAGTTCAGTGAAATATTTTCAGCTTTAAAAGAATGCTCTTTTAGTGGTCTGGCTCATAGTGTGGTGAAGCTGACCTGAGTATGTGAAGCAAACTATGAATTTTAAACAAGTGCAAAAATAGAATTTCTAAGTAAACATTACAAAGCTTTTGCTAAAAATCCATGTGTGTGATTTGTAGAAGCTAATTATTTCTCAACAGAGAACAAATAGACTCTTCATTTTATTAATGTGCAGAAGTAACTGACTTGCTCAAGGCTACACAAGAAACTGTTGTAAGAAGGAAAGCAGAATTCAGGCTTTCCTCAAATCCTTGGTATTTGTTGCAGCTCATTACAGGTGGTAATGGGAATTGGTGAAGACTTTTGCTTTCATTACCAGGTTATGTCTACATGCAGCTTAAAAGGGACACAAATGCTGAGTGAATCAAAATTTTAACATCCTTTTTGATAGGGAGCCTGCAAGATCTGTAACTTGACAATATTTTGTTTATTTTGTTGTTGAATTGTATTTCATGTAGAGAAATTATTTCTCACACTCCTAATTTTCTAAGAAAAGAAATGAAAAATACATGTTGATGTTTATTTTTTATTATTAGATCTATGGTGTAGGTGTCCATAATGTCTTTCATAATCAAGACAAAAATTTTATGCAAATTAATTTTTATGAGAAGAATCAGTACAAAAGAGTTTCAGTTCCTCTTTGTGCATCATAAGAAGAAAAGCAGTATTGTTTGAATGTATGACTGGACCTTCCCCATTCCTTTCTGCTTGCTCATTTTCTTCTTCCCCTTGCATGTGGAAAAAGTCTGTTTAAACAGAGTGAAACTAGGTCTCTGTAGCTTGACAAATTACCATTTTTTCCAAAGTTGGTTTTTGTTTTTTTTTTGTGATTCTTGAAAACCATACTGTAACTCTTGGAGATGTTTTTACAGTACATAGGCATGCTTTATGCAGTTCTGCTGTTGGATTTATGGATGCTTTTGTCAGGATGCCACCATGGAAACCTTAAAATGACATGCTTAATTTATTAATGCAGTTGGAATACAAGTCTTAGAATATAAAGGTTACTTAGCATTAGCATTAGCATTAGCCCTAGGTCATCCAACAAGGTTTTACACTAATGGAAAAAAAATGTAAATAGAAAAAAGTTCCTAAATAGCCATACTATAACCATAGTAAATACATTAAATTTAATCACCTTCATTGCAATATATAATATGTAGGCTACATTTCTATTTCAGAATTTCAGAAAACCTTAATAGTTCCAAGTAGTAAAAAGAGCAATATGGGAAAAGTTGGTGGATTTTGGAGTTCTTTTCTCAATATTGTGGAAAAAAAAATACATGTTTAGTTTGTTTTTAAAAGGCAATGTTCATATAGAACCTTACATTGTGAATCTTTCAACAACATCTCAAGCAAAAGAGAAACAACACAGCAGAATGAGACCAAGGGGAAAAATATATTGATAGATTATAATTCTCTGAACTCATGAAAAATAGGAGTCCAGAGAACTGGAGAAGTCTGGCCTCCTTAAAAAATTTTTGCTAATCTTATATTTAATGCACTGAGCTGCTGAAATTAAGTCATGATCTGTGCTTGCTTACACTGGAAAAGGGAATGCCATTAAGCCTTGAGAATCCTCTGTTTATATAAAAGTATCTTTGGATGGTTAGTTGTGGGGATGGGGTGATTATTTCACAGAATCTTGCCTTCAGTAAATAAATAATTAAAAAAAAACCAAAAGCAGGTGGTCTGGGTATACTGTAGCTCTGCAGAAAATTTAAAGAGATTGTGAATTCATTATACTGGGATTCAAGCACAAAAGCTGATGAGATTCCAAGACAAGAAACTCAGCTGGAGCTGAAATGAAATGTAAAACAATTGTGTCACTGTTTCACAGCCTAGTTTCAGCATTTTTAAGAAAATTGTAAGGAACTTTGAATTCTAGGTTATTACTGCTGCATGAGAAAACAATTTGCTAATTTTGTAGCATTCTTTCCCATTCCCTGGAAAATATTTTCTTTTTTTTTTTTTTTTCAGTTATATTATGGACATTCTAACCATAGAATTTAAAACCTCTGTTGACTTAAATGTTCTTTTATTGCAGCCTGAAATCCTTTTATCTGACACTACTGTTAAAAGCTATTCACAAATACTGAGAGTGGACATCTTAAAATGTTTCTAATACTTTAGTCTTTGATAAAGAATATTTTAAATATTTGCTTTGCTGAAAGAATAGTTACAATGCTTTTATGATATTTGGGTACTTTAAAGACCTAAGGAGAGTTAACTTAAACAAAACTACTTTTATGTGTAATACAGTTTTAACATTGGCCACTTGCACAATGAGCAAATCAAACAGTTGAGCTTAATCTTTTGATACATATACCTGATTAAAGAGTAGATTTGTGAATTTGCCTCTTGCAGGCACTGTTATTACTGGTGATTAGCACTTCTAACACTTTTTTGGGTTGTTTTTAACATTGCCAGACTTTAACCCTTTGGGTTCGTGTCTTCCGTGGCCAGTGTTGGTCACAGCTTTGCGCTGTTACAGGAGTGAGTAGAGACCCTGAACTGTGCAGTTAGGAAGTTGGAAGCTGAAACTGGGAATGGCTTGGAGAGAAAATGGGAGCAGTGCAAGAGGAACACAAGTATGTGGCAAAGGGTTGCAGATATGGGATATGCAATCCTAGGGCAGAGAAAGAAATGAGAATGTGCCTTGAGAACCAGATGAGGGCAACATGAAGCTCCAAGGGGCAGAATAAAGGAATAAATGCATTAAAAACTTAAATATGGGCATGAATTTATGGGTAATTTCTCACAGCTGAGATACCAAGGACAGTGGAAACACGTTTTCTCTTACTGCCTCATCCTCAGAAATCGCTTAGTAATTTTTACAACAGCTTTCCTAAAATCCTAGCTTCAAGCAGACACCCAGTTTGGAAAGTACAACTTTATGGCTACAATTTACCCAAGCTGTAAATAATTGGTAACAGTGTTACAAGTAATATTCGGCAGCCTCACCTTCAACCAGCACGATGAGTGTTGTATGTAACTATTTCATTCATATTGTGTATAGTAAGCTCTGGTTTTATTCACTTTTTTTTTTTTCTGAAACTGTTTTATCTTTTTTTGTTCAGTTGACTCCAAAAACAGTGAAAAATACAGCATTCAAGCAATGGTTTCCTATCATTATATTATTATTTAAAATATAGCATATGCAGTGTTCACTCTTGAATCTCACATTCTTTTTGCCAGTTTTCTCACTTTTAATTTCATTTCCATGCATGTTAGCCACACGATATTGCAATATGAGTTACTAACACAAAATACAGCAAAAGAAAGATCTGGCACCTTAAGATGTTTTTTGTCTTCCAGAAACCTGTCAGTTGTTCATTTGTATGTGTCAGAAATTGTGCCATAAACCCAGAGTGTATTAAAGTCCACTAAAAATGCTCTAATAACCATACTTGATTTTACTCTGCTTTATAGCCTTTTTATTAGTAAATTGTATTGTAAATTCAAAGGTATTTAGGCATTTTTCCTAAAGGTAGCATGTGAATTTTTTCTGGGAGGTAAAAAGACTCACATGGGAAACAATTCTGATCTTTATAATAGTAATATTTTTAATAGTAGACCATTTAATTATTAGGCAGTGGAAGTGTTTTCATAACTCATAGTCTTGTGTAGTTGAAGATCAGTGTGAATTTCTTTAAAAATATCTCTTTTGCTAGCTCTATGCACATACAAGTTTTGTCCTCCCATATTTTTTTGTTCCCTTTCAAGCACTGGCTGTTAAATAAGCAATTACTAAAACTGCTTGTTCCATTTGACATTATTGATACAGGTGAATGCATACACAGTAAATGAATATCAGTTTTTTTAAACTGAACTTAATTCAAATGAATGAGCAGGAATCAACCATGTATTCTGAATTTACTGGATCCTTAGCCTTTAAAGCAGTATTAAATAAAGTAGATCAGAACCTTAAGAACATGACTAGATTGAAAAATATGTATGTTCTTTGTACGTGCTGTGGGATATATTGAACCTCATTATTCATATAGCTCATTATGTATTCTAACTGTTCTAGATGCAATTATGACTTGGCTAGGCTGCACTTAGTTTCTTGTTTGGTATTGCTTTCCCAAAGTTCCTCTTGGTTCTTATTTATTTGTGGTTTGATTTGGGGTAAAAGAATTGGCACTAGCTAGCCTTTTATGAAGAGTTTGTAAGGCAAATACAGTTTTCCATATTCTGGTTCACGTATCTCTTAAAATGTAGATTACTGCCTATTTGTAATAACTTGTTCAACTTCTATGGATGCAGAGCATGAAGCATGTTAGAACAACAAATTGTTCTAACGAGACAGCTTATATTCAGACAAGTAAGGAAATGATTTTTCAAGTTGAACAGAAGAGATCTTTGAAAGTATGAGTATCTAGATCTTTGTTGTATGGTATGTTGCTTTTTAGCTTTTCAAATCGACCCTATGTGGTTTTGGGTTGATGTTTTATGTCACGCTGTGTGGTGGCAATTTTTTTATAAAAATTTGATAATAAAATAAAAATTTGAAAGGAGATGTTAAGGAAAGCCAAAGTTTTCAAGTGTTTATACATAGTAGTTGCAGTAATTCCTATTTTGTATCATTTTAGCAGATGCTGAAAGGGAAGAAGCAGGGTCATCTTCTGTCCATAGTGGAACAGCTCCATCATCATCATCTACATATGAAGCTAACAACATACCAACGAGTAATTACACTGGCATACATATACCACCAGGTGCCCATGCACCAGCCAACACTCCAGCTGAAGTACCTCATAACACAGGTATGTCCAAATCACACCTGAGAAATCCATGCCTTTAATGGGAGATGAATTTTTGCCCAAATTCTAGTTCATCACATAGAAAGTAAAATAACATCATATTGTGTGGCAAAAGCATCTTCATAAGCTAATATCGTAAAAATGCCACTGGAAATATTTTTTAATGTTTTCTTAAAATATGTAAATCATAGTTTGGAGTACTTTTACGGAAGACATATATGGACTAAGAAAGTGACTGTTCCTGCAGACAGAATTTATTTGTCTTCTCTTAAATCAGTAAAATGGTGTTGCATTGCAACATCTGTACTGTAAAGCACAATTTGAATCTTTCAGTTTGTAGATGGAATTATATTACTTCATTTCATATGTAGCTTTTCGTGTGCAGATAGGCTGCTGTTCTTCATGTGAGAGCTTATCAACAGTGTTGAAATTGTTACAACCCTATAGCAATATGCCTGATGTACCATTCATACTGGTTTGGTTTGGCTTCTGCCTGTTTTCCCAAGTGCTTTAGTGTGATTGACTTCAGACATTATTATAAATGGGAATTTTGTCCCTATGGCTAAACATATTGGCTCCTACATCTTTATTAATTTTGTGTAATTTTGGGACCAAAACCAAGTTCTTAACAATTCCAAGTTCCTTCCCAGATGCTGTACTTAATACTTAAAAAAAAAATATTAAGTGATTGGCGAGTACAACTTTTTTTACCTTATGGGACCTTTTTATAATAATCATAGAGTAGAATTACTAATTAATGATTAATAAGACTAAAAATTAAAATCTCTTTATTTCAATCCTGGTGATCATTTATTATTCAAATACATTTTTATATTATCAAATGTACAAGATACTTTTTGTCACACAGTCCCTCCTTTTCTTTTACTTTTTCATTTTAAAAATGCTTCACCCTATGAAGTGTTCAGGATGCTCTTTTTTTCAGCTTTATCAAAGGGAAATCCTTCAGATAGGTGGAGTTGTTTTTGGATCTGGGAGGATCTGAAAATTAGGGAGTACATACCTTGTTGGAATACATGAATTCTAATGTGCATTATATAGTTTTAACCCCACCAATCGTTCAGTGGAGTGATGGAATTTAGAAAAGTGATTATACTCTCTTCCTAGACAGCAGATGTTGTAGAAATAACTCTATGCTAGTCTGGTATATTATGGACATATTGCAAAAATACAGTTTTGGATCACAGCAAATGAGTGTACCTAAAATGAGAATGCAGGTACAAGAATGCTTCACAGCATAACGTGCTGTTTCTTCTTCTAGCAACATTATTTCCCTTTTAAGCTTAGTTAGCATTTTGATGTTCAGTGATTGTTTTCAAAGGAATTAGGAAGGAGATAGTTTGCACGTGTGAGGTGACTGGCACTGGGCTTTAAAATATAATAATGTAGACTGGTTCTGGTATTAGAATGTAGAATTTAAGTTTTAAATATAAAAGTTTACTCACACTTTTGTTTAGCAGGTTTTCCGCAATACTTTTGGGTAACCAGTGTCTCTTGGACTAGTATTTTCTTGTTTATTTAATGCCTGAAATTAAATTCCTGTGAAATCCTGTACTGGTAAAATGGATGATAGTCTATACATCGTTCTGTTTTATTTTATAAAACATTCATATTTGAAGTGAAAGCATTTAAATTATTTGTTACACAGTTTCAGAATTAGTATGCTATCAGCTGCTTAATTTGAAAATCATAAGGTGAATCTGTTCTGGTTGTTTGCTTACTTTTAAAGTCAATAAATAAAAAATAATCCAAGTTCATTTTTTTGCATTGGTTTGCAGGAGTGACAAGTAACACCATTCAGCCTGCTCCTCAGAATATTCCTCTGGTTGATCCTTCCCTTTACAGTGCTCAGTCTGCAGGTAAGCTTGTGGCATTTGTATTGTTGTACATGGACATACTGTGTCCTCTGTGTCTCCCCTGCCCTGAAGGAAGAAGTTTGAGAAATATTGTCACTATTATCTGAACACGATCCAAGAATTTTAAAAAGAGTGGTCAACATCTAAGCATTGTGTTGCTAAGATTTTAGTCGTTTCTGAAAGCTGTTACAATATAGTATTGTCTCTCTGACTACTTTGAACTAATGAGGTAGCATTGCATAAGGCTTTATTTATATTGTTGCTTCTCAGGTGTGGTTCTGATATACTTTGCAATGCCTATATTCCTGATAGCCTTGGTAAATTATATTTTTTGTAATTAATATACATTCCCTTTACTTAAAATTTATTCTACAGGCTCAGCATGTAAGTTACTTATTAATTTCATAAAATAATTCATAAAACATTCAAGTTATGTTTTTGTACAGAATAATAGTGTGCTTCCTGACTGGAAGTAGTACCTGTGTTAAATGAAACAATCAATTTGTAAGGTACTGCTAATGATGTTTTTTTTGATGTACCATTTAATCAAGGCTTTTATCTTCTAAGATGTCATCTGTCTTTGATGTTCAAATCACTGATAACCTATATCATATGTATTTTATGTCTGCTTACATATTCCATGCTTTGAAATGTACACATAAGGGCTAACCTTGGGAAACCATGGCCTGTGGAAGAGTAGTAACTGACAATAAAGCTGGAATCATCCTAGATTTTCATTTGAACACTCATGTCCATATGGACAAAGAGTTAACTGTTTTCTAAGAATTTTTCTGTCCATGGAAAAGAGAAAAGAGTGTAAAAAAACCCCTTAAATTACATCTGTTTGTAATAATCAGATTTTTATTGGCAGTATAAAATGGATGTTGAATGAGGAGGAGGTCTAGGAGTCCTGGTACAAAGTCTGTTCATATTCTTCCCTACAGTTTATCCTCATCAGGGAAAGCTGATAGTATATATTAGTATACAATATTATACATAATTGCTATATTAAGTTCTAGTACTAACCATGGTCAAACATTGCCTGTTACGACTACAAAGTTTAGATAGGTATGTTCTTGCATTTTATAACTTACAGATACTTAGTTACTTTATTATGTTGTTGAAGACTGTGTCTGTGTTAAAATACCTTTACTGAAAAAGCATTTTTGCTTCAATCAAATGCTATAGGAGGAATTAAATGTTTAACTTGTTTTTAATCTGCTGGCATAAAGAATGCTTAAGGGTATTTCCATTCTAATATATTAGAAAGCCATTTTTGCAGAAGATGTCTTAAAAATAGCAAAAATTTGCCACTGATAGAGACATATTAACCTTTAGTATTCTCCTGAAGAGCAAATGATACTATAGGTGCTACAGTTTTTCTGGCATATTATTGTAATCACAGAATCACAGGATAGTCGAGCTGGAAGGGACCCAGAAGGATTGAGTCCAGCTGTGAAGTGAATGGCCCATACAGGGATCAACCCCACAACCTTGGCATTATTAGCACCATGCTCTAGCCAGCTGAGCTGGCACTAATATTTCATGAGGCAGTTACTCATTTTATTGTAAACAACACCTCAGACCTGTAGCTGTAGCTGTAACATTCTAACTTGGTGATAGTTCTTGAGTTTTGGGGACTGCTGTGGGGGTTTTGGTAGCTCCTCAACTGAAATGGCTCAAAGCTTTACTTAAGCCTTGCCATAGTAACTGCTAGTTGGAAGGCAAATTTTGTGGTGTTTGGAAGCAAAGGTTTCATGTTTAACTAGCTTATCATGATGTTCTAGACAGTCATTGTACCAGTTTTTTTGATAACTACTCTGAAAATTTTAATCATCATCATTTCTTGGTTTGAATGTTTGTTTCTGGTTGTCAAAAACATCATATTTTATCAAGTTTAAGACATTCTATTATTCAATATCTGAATAATGTGAGTGCATTGCTCCCTTTTACCACCTACCTGAGATAACCTGGTTTAATAAGTACATAAATAAGAAGGAATTGTGTTTATGAGAATGCTTAATAAGTAGTATTGTGTAATTAAGAGATTAAGACCCTTGCTAAGCACCATGATAAATCTCTTAACTTGATCTAACCTGAGTGTTTGCATGCCTGCATTCTTCCTCTGCACATCTGTTGTGTTACTACAAGTTTGGGTCTTGTAACAGCTCAAAGTGTTACATTCTTATGAGGGAGTGCTGCAGAAGTGCATGCAAAGAGATGATAAAGGTCATACAGGTTCTTGGTTTGAAAGCTTAGAAAACACACTGTCAGTTATGCCGGAGTCTCGGGGCACAGGGGATGTGTCAGCAGAGGTACAGTGACAGTTTTCTTTGCGTGTGTGGAGTTAAGAAGCTTGAGAGCAACGGAAAGTGTTTGTCCTTGCCTGTCACTGTCTTGTGCATTCTTCTCCCGCTGCTGAGGAATCCTTTCTGTGCCAACAGTGGCTTTGTTCTCCATCCCATAAGTAGATGGAGAAATGCCTGTATCTGTTAATGGATGTACAAAACTATGTGACCCATGAGCCCTTCCCTGTTCCTGAGCTGCAATATACATATCTGGGCTAGATCCTTGCTGTGTATTGAGGTGTGTACCATTCCTGTGGAACTGAGGTTTCCTTTGCACAGGAAGGAGGGATCAGTGTTTCCCTCCATCCAATAGATCCACAGAGCTAGCACAGTGCAAGGTACATTTGTTCCAGGATTTAGACACGATGTCTGTGTCCATGCTAACAAATTATACATACTTGGAAATATTTGGCACAGAGAACAGCTGGCACAGAACCTCTCACATTCATATTATTAAACTTCTAAACCTAAACAAGGTAGCTTGTTAAGACTGCTTATATTGAATGGTCTGTAGCTTGCTCTGACCACAAGTCATGCCCAGGAATTGTTTGGGAAAGTGCTAGTTTGCATGGGCCAAAACATACTGGAATCTGTTCCAGCAGTTTGACACTGCAGACAGTCAAGTTTGAGTGCTGAGACACCTTTCTTGGCAGTGTTGAATATGGTAGTATAGGCATAGTCAAACAGGATATTCCACATATTCCTGCAAGACTCTTTCTTGTAGTAAGATGAAATGTGTATTTTAAAGATAAATTATATATTTTCTTTGCTTCCCCTAACATGGGAGAGGCCTGATTAATGCTGTTATGGAAGAAAAACTTTTGATGGAGAGGAGTAGAATATTTTATCAAAGGAAGATTAAGTTAAAGGAATAGTGTTCTTTGATTTTTAGTTAGCATAAATCTTTCAATAGTTGACCTGTCCTGGGGGAAGAGGTTTCAGAGTTTAACACTGACTTGTGAAAGTGTCAAAGCTTTTTCATTTAAGCATGAGTTAATGTGTCTGACAACAGACTGTAGCATTATGCAGCAACCTCATGTATGTGTGTGTGCACTTCTCTGATGTAGTTGTCTTAAAAAATTTATTACCCCTAGATTTTGCTAACACTAAAGGCATTCATAGTTGTGCTACACAGATTTTATAAGATCTTCTTATGTTGCCATATGGTCCCTTCCACAGGTGGCATAGTACAAAGAAGGCATTTGTCCATTGTAGTTGTATGTACAATGTTTGATATTCTACACACAAAGTAGAAATACTAATTTGACATTGAATGTGTTATCATCATCTTAAAAAGAAATCCTTGCGTACTTATATTTCAAATATTTCAAGTGATTTAATGGGGAAAAAAGAGTTATCTTGTTTCAAAAACCATTTATTACCTTTTCCATCACTGTTTTTATGCACCAGTTTGCATGACTGAAATGTTCTTAAATCATCTGCTTTATATTTGGGCATTATAAAAAGGAAAAACATCTGAAGGGTAGAAAAGGATTCCAGGGAAAAACATATATATTTATGTGAAATGCACATTACTTTCATTCTAAAACTATTTTTTTCCCCAAAATTATTTCACCAGCTCTAGTAAAATCAGTTTCATTTTGTGTTTCTTTTAAACTAAAAGAATCATGCTTGTTGTTACAGATTCCATATTCCTGTTATGTTTCAGTACTATAACTACAGTCCTAAAAATTTCAGATTACCAGAGGAAGCAGGTTTGTTTCAGAATAAATACAGTATACCTTTTGTATCTCAGTGTTGTTAGGCTTTTTTAAAGCCAAAAATCACTGGATACTTGAGGTTGGAAAGGACTTCAGGAGGTGGTCCAACCCTTCTGCTCAAGGAAGGGTCACATAAAACCAGTCACACAGGACCATGTCCTTTGTGTCTCCCCCTGACTGTGCACTCTCCCTGTGGTTTAATTTCCTGCATTGAAGAAGTTTGAGAAAAAATGTAACTGCTAGTTCGAAAAATAGGTTTTGAATCTCTCCAGGGACAGACATCACAACCTCTCTGGGCACCCTGTCCCAGACCTTGGTCACCCTCAGAGTAAAAACTGTTTCCTGATGTTCAGACAGGACCCTCCTGTGTTTCAGCCTCTGGTCTTGTCACTGGGCATCACTGAAAAAAAGCTTGTCTATGTCCTTTTAATACCCTCCCTTCAGGTGTTTATATATTTGATATAAGATCCCCCTGAGCTCTGTCTTCTCTTGGCTGAGCAGTCCCAGCTTTCTTGGATGCTTCTTGTGCTCCATGCCCTTAGTCATCTTTGTGGCCCTTTGCTGGACTGTCTCCAAGTTGTCAGTCTGTCTCTCTTGTGCTGAGGAACCCAGAACTGGACACGGCACTCAAGATGTGGCTGAAAGGGACAGGATCACTTCCATCCACCTGCTGGCAGTGCTCTTCCTAATGCAGGACAGGATGCCATTGTCACTCTCCACCACAAGAGCAGATTATTGGCTCATGGGCAGATCAGTATCCACCAGGACCCCCAGGGCATTTCCTCCAAAACTGCTTTACCCTTGAATATGTAAATTCAAGTAGGATATTAACTTTTGTGGTTATACCTTTGATGTAAGTACAGTCATTGCAGTTAAGTTTTACATTATTTGTAAAACTTCAGAACACAGAGCTGGTTTGTTTCTATTTTGCTTTTCCATTGTGAGGTGTTGACTTCAGTAGGAGCTCAGGCTACTGAGCACATGAAAAGATCAACCCTCTTACTGTATAAACTTTGGTTTATAAATCTAAAACTAATAATTTTTTTCCCCTCACGTTATGTCATAATAGCATCTGAGGTAGATTTCATAATAAATACGGCTTTATGCCAGCAAAATGTTAATAGAGCTCATACTGTAAAAATAAGATTAGACGGGTGAATTTAGGCTTGCTTCCAATAAATTATTTGAATACTGGACTGATGCCTTGACCAGTTTTTAAAGAATGATTTTGTAGTTTCTTTTGGCATCATAGCATAAAGCTACTTTGAGGGAAACTTGGTCTTTTTAATTTCTTAAAGGTGTTCAGTAATGTGGTTGCAGATTGACCCCAGCTGCTTTTAGTCTGTGACTTTCCTGAGGTACAAAATACCCAAGGTGTGTATCTGTGTTTGTACACTCCCTCATGTGTATTTACTCACATGTGTATGTATTTTAAGGGATTTAATGTGGCTTTACTTACTAAGCATGAAACTAATATACATTGCAATCATAATGAGCCCACCAAGTTTTTATGTCCCTTGATGGTTATATTTATTTATTGAAAGTGGAGTTCTAGAGTATATTTTAAAAAAATGATGAAATTAATCTTCAGAGTACTTACCTTTATGATTTTATTTGGGTAGGGTTGTTTTGAAAACCAGCAGACCAGTCTAATTTTTTAATATTCCCAGGCTTTCTTTTTTATTTGTTCAAAAGCTGTTCTTAAATAGTAAGACTGGGGGAAGGAAAAGCAAATATAATAGACATTTTTTTATAAGAATAGAGATTCTTTAGTAAACATTCTCACAGTATTGCTAACAGTTCTATTTTGAAAGAAAGGATCCAGCTAATGGAAATTGCGCCATAAAAAATGACTTTAAGTATGTTCATGTAGTTGCTTAAGAGTAAAATGTACTTAGAGAGCTAAATCTTTGTTTAACTAAATTTTATGTAAAATGTATGGTGCATTTAAAAGCACATTTTCTCTTAATCTGTGAAATCTATTTGGTGCTTATACCATACTGTGTGGGAAGTTATTAAATATATACATAATCTTTAGTGTTTTATATAATCATTTATCTGTGCCCATAAAAATCTATCATTTACAGGTTGTTTTGAGAGAACCTGAGTAAAGATTTTATAATTTTTCCGTATTTGGATATATATAAATTTGTCCATTATTGGAGTGGCATGGGATTAGCCTTAAAACTCCCAGTGAATTTGTGGGTGGAAGGAGGTACAGTACCACAGCTCTGCTTTATTTTACACCCACATCAGTGGCACTATTCACATATAAAATCTTCTGTCAGTTAGGGCTTAAGTCCCTACTATGTCTTCTCCAAGACTTAATGCATGTGTTTGAGTGCTAATTCCTAAAGTTTTAATTTACATGAAGAAAATAGTCTGATTAATAAGTAATATTTGATTTATACTATATTACGGGAATATTTTTTGCTAGTGTTCTCCAATGTTACAAAAATGGGCACATTTCATGACCTCAATCTTGTTTTCAGTCATCTTACATAAAATTGGAAACAAAAATTATTTGGAAAAGCAGAAACATAAAATGTGTCAAAACATGCCAGTGGGAAATGCTTCCATATTCTGAAAAGTTATTCCACTTGAGAAGGAACAGTTTCTAACTATGTATTACTTCTGAAGAAAGCAGAGTAATTATGCTGTAAACACAAAAAGCACTGTCCTTGTTTCTTGCAGGTTGTAACATGATTACAACTAACTTAATGTCATATAAAAGCTCTCCCTTACTGTCTTAGATGAAGAGCAAATCTTTCTCAAAGGTATTTGTTTACTTTTGAAAGGCACTGGGTCATGCAAATACCAGTGTTTAGAAAGGTCCTCACATTTTTCAATAGCAAAGAAGTTAAGTTTTATATGAATGGAAAGAAAAGAGAACAGAACAGAAGAAATACTGTAGCTTGGTCTTTATAATGTTACAACAAATATTAGCCTGGTTTTCATAATATTACCACAAACATCAGTAAAACATAAAAATCATAAGAAAGGGAGCTTAAGTCAGATCTCCTTTGTAGTAACTTTGTAATACTTATGTTTTTACAGGAGAAGTCCGCTTGACTCCAGAGGACTTTGCCAGAGCTCAAAAGTATTGCAAATATGCTGGCAGTGCTTTGCAGTATGAAGATGTGAGCACTGCTGTGCAAAATCTACAGAAGGCCCTCAAGTTACTCATTACAGGCAGAGAATGAAGCTTTAATCCAACAGACTCGTGTCTTTTGCCTAAAGAACTAACAGTTTATTACTGTACCTGTTAGGGAAGTGGACTTACACAGAAATTCTCAATCCCATCACTCATGACTATGAAACCACTGTTTCAGTGTCAGATTAGCAATTAATGGTACAGTAGAAATCTCTGTTTTCATTTTACAGACAGTGGAGCTTGAAACATGAATGCAGTGGCTTGATGTATGCAAACTATTGAAGAAAGTACTGTGAGCACCACTCAAGAGTTAGAATTAATTTTGCAATATTTGGATTTTCAGAATTGGAAAATGCTCACTGTAAAAAACTTGAGAATTAGGATGTTCTGTTAAAATTCTTACTCCTGGTTTATTATTGCAAACAATTATTTAATAGGTATAATAGCTTTAAAATGGTAACTAAGATGAGTGCTTTCCTCCTGAAATTAGAGGCTGAATGTGAGAAGGTTGACAGGTCCACACTGGGAAGGACTTTTCTATACATAAATTATTTCAGTATTTGTATTATCTGAAACATAAGTCTAAGTTGAGGGAGTCTTGAGGACATTTGTATTTCATTGGAAAGCATGCTGGAAAAAACATATCTGATACTTCAGAGGGAATAATTTTGATGGTGTTCCAATTTAATCCCCCACAGGTGTATGGACTACTACATGTATTCTTGATTATTGGTTCTTGCTCCTTCTGAACACTTAAAATTTTATGTATCTGTATGGTTAATTAAGAGAAAATACTAATATTTATCAACAATGATCCCAAAACTGGAGGCAGAGATTCTAAATAATTTGAATTTTCAGGAAGACTTACTAAAAGAACAAAACTGTTGCATCTTTTTAAGAGGCTGGAAAAATGCTTGTTCTTCAGCCACTAAAACACTATAGGTTTGTCTCTGGTATTAGTATCATAGAGCTTTGTATTTCCAACTAATATTTTTCCTGTCGGCTTTGTTGTGAAGATTTTTTGGACTTGAGATTTAATTAAAATATCTTGAAAACTGAATTTTGAGTCTTCATGAGGTCTACCACTGCAATTATAGAGCTCTTCATTGTTAAAAATCCCCCCATGCTGTTTAAAAGAAAGAATATGCAGTCTTTTAACGTACGTGACATAATAATTGAGTACACCATAAAGCATGTCAGATATATATAATAATTTTAATGGCATTTTATCTGATCTCTCTGTCTTTCCAAGCTGCTGGATCAAATCCATGTTATTTATAGCTGCACTGCTTTGGAGTGACTAAAACAAGTCTTATATTCAAAGCAAAAAGATGAGGAAAAGAAAATGAAACATAAGCATGCATTAAAGTTTAGCTGGTTGTATCCCTTAACGCGTGTAGTGTCTTTGACAGCAGATTTCACATGGGTAATATGAAACTTAAAAACATACACTTAAGCACTTTAGTTGACTGAGACTTAATAGATAAAATGTGGTATTTTTTGTGTTGCTTTCTGATATGGTATAGCATGCTTATCTGGACAGTGACTTGGGTTAGATTTTAATCGCTTGGGGAAATTTAGAATAAAACCATCTGAAAGTTTTTTGACAGTAATGCTGTACAGACCTGAGCATTAAGTCTGTATTTTGTACAGTGTTTCATGCAAGATAGATCTCTCACTTCAGTATCAATTACTGCAAAGTCTTCTGCATATATAGTTGTTGGATTACACTGTAGCATTGCTATAAAGTATATATATTTTATATCCTATATATTATAATACTATATATTTTATATGCTATATATTTTATAGCATTGCTATAAAATAGTCAGAAGTTTCTTTCATTTCAGTATCATACTACTATTTTTAAAACCAGCTTCAGTCCCCAGAAATTGTAGGAAGACATTCAGTTTTCCTATTTCTATTTATAAAATAATAAAAAGAAATTTGGGGCTTTTGTATTACATGCAAAAATAAGTAAGCTATGATGTAATGTTGTATTGATTTGAGGCTTTTGAATTGAAGTTGTTGGGGTTTTTTGTAATTGAATAATCTGAAATGGGATACGTAACTACACTTGAAAATGAAAATTTAAGTATTTCTTAAAGTATATAAAATATTTTCTGTTGGCCATGATTATATTGTACCTATTGGTTCCTCTAGGAAATCATCAGTATTCCTCAGGGAATCAGCAGTAAAAAAGCGATAAGCAATGCAAAATCCATAAGCAATTTGTTTGATCATTTGCCCATCTGCTATCTTTCTTCTGCCTAGAAAGAAATTCAAGTAAGTGTTTCTGAGGGGAATGGAGATGAAAATGGTAACACAAAATTTTAAGAAATTCTTAGAGAGAAATTTCTTAGCAAAACATTCTTTTTGAAAATAAATTAGTGTTAGAAGATTTGCTATATAAAATTTCATGTAAAATGGAACATATCCTAATACCAGCCTTCAGACCACATAACCTATTGAATTTATTTTCCGTCATTTTATGGAAAATAAATTTAATAGGTTGTGTTACCTGACATAACCTACTGAATTTATTTTCCATAATTATTTTGCTGTAATCATTTACTTCTTAATTGAGAAGTTTTGTAACAGCTCATGTTTTAAACCCCATCTTTAAGCTGCTGATTTTTGATGTAACAGACTGAATATTTATCATCTAAACTAATGCCTAAAGTAAATTATAGCAAAGCATTTCCATTCCATTAAGTATAGCCTCTGGGACAGCTTTAAATACAGCAGATAGCCCAAAAGTACAAACCAGTGTTGCAGAACAGTTCAAACAGTGTACATATTTGAAAATGTCAGAATGTAGGTACATAGGCTATAACTATTCCAAATTGGAATTTGTGAAAGGCACTGAAATTTATGAGCCCATTGTTAAATGTTACGTGAGTTTTAAAGTGTTGACTGGTTCATTCTACAGGCATTCTGAGTGATAAAGTAAAAACACATAGCTTCTCTCAGCTGCTTCCCTACACAAACAAGTACAGCATTAAACAGAGTGCTGATTTTATTCCATGCTGCAGTTAACAACTCTCCTTTTCAGTCTGACTGCCACTTACATACTTGTTGGCCATTGTCCTTTGGATTGTGAATTCTGAGTCTCCTAAGTCTTGCTTAAGAAAGGAGAAAGAGGCATCTGTCAGATTTTTATCAGGTATTCCATGTTCAGTTTTGCTGCTTATGTAAGCTAGAATTTTAGTCAGTCTCTTCAGTATCTGTTACTTAAAAGGCTTTATGTTTTTGCAGTTCTTTGTATTTTCATTTCTCGCCAGGGAAAGTTCCATATTATACTTCAGGATTCCTACAGAAGTCTTTAAAAAGTGCATCGCAGAGGAGGTCATCCTTTATGAAACGGTGAAGGTTTCTTCAAATGAATTGGATTTACTAATACTGGAAGCAGTGTTCTCAAATTTTTGAAGCAATTTCAGGGGGAATATTTAATAGTGTCCTTTGTATGTAAAGTTTCAGAAGCAGAGACTTAAGTATGATCACATTCCAGAATGTGATTGTAACAGTAATATTTGAGACTGTATAATACTGACCTATGAGAAACTAACACCAGAGAAACTTCCTGCCTGAAGCAGAACTGGGGGTAGAGGTGGTTTGTGTTCAGACGTATCAGTGCATGTATAATATAATGCATGTAAATTCAATGGTGAGCTATAGGAATGCCTTTCAAAAAAACGATTATTACCTTGTTTACAAGTATTAGGAAAATGTGAGATACAAATATATAGATACTGCTGACAAATATTCTTAATGTGAGGTTTTAAATGTACTAGTATAGGGCCAAAAGTTAGCATTTAATTGTGTGGTATTCCAAATGAATGATCTTTGTTTTTCTTCTTTTTCATGTCAACTTCTTCTTTTCATGTCAGTTTCTTATTTTTCATGGGTTAAAATAGGAGCCCAGTACAAAAAGAATGAGAACACAAATTCAGAAGAAGTTAAATTTACAAAAGCTCAAATGTAGTTTCTGTTATTTTAAAGTCTTTGTGCTAATGTTTTGATTGAGATTGTAAAGTGCCCATGCTTATATAAAGTGTAATTCTTGCGTACTTTTACAATATCCTTTGTCGTGTAGTTTATGGAATTAGAGCCTGAGCCAGGATATCTGGGATAGGAAAACCTAGACTTTTATGCCAAGTTTCTAAACCACCAAAGCATCCTGGTACTGACAGCAACCGTTTTTCACAATCACCTCAGTATCTATTTTTAAATGTTGGAATTTTAACCAAGTTTGTTGGGAAAAGGAGCAATACTTTTTTTTTTACTGCATCATCACCTTTCAGTGCACGGCTGTAGTAACAAGAGAACTGGACAAAATGTGAATTTCCATTAGATATTTCACTATCAATCAAGAAAAGAGTATTAATGCTGCCAGCAGAGCTCTCCTTGGCTTACAAGAGTATTGGAACAGTCTGATTATAGACGCTGTTGTGATGCCCTAAATAATCTCAGAATAGGAAACTTATTTAAAAGAGCATTGAAAACAAACTTGAAAGAGGGAAGACATATGCCAGGGGAGAAAAAGAAATTGCATTCTTCACAGAATGAGAGGGGGCACTGAAGTGATTGCAGAAGAAAACAAGAAATACTTAAAATCCCACATGGAATGAGAGCAGGACAGTGACTGTAATGAGGTTATCTGATCTCTTTAGAACCTTGAAAGTGAAGAGAAAAAGTGCTGGATCTTAAGGTAGAAGATTACAGGGGGATAAGAGAGGTGGAAAGGAGCACTAGAATGACAGGGAAAAAAACAACTTTTTTTAAATGCAGACTGGAACAAATGTGAGTTACAGCACAGGAGAAAGTTAGCCTAATTGACAAAATGATAGCAGAATCTTAAGTTTAGCTATAAAAGGGAAGCAAAAAAAAAAATACAAGTTGACAACATTCTGAAAATGGAGAGTAGATCCTCTCATCCTAAGAATTTATGCTTATTAAATATGTAATATTTATTAAGTAATTGAAATTGACTTGATGTGCCCTTTTGGAGAACTTGGGAGATTGCATAAGTTACCACCTAGTATCTGCAGAGAACTACAGAGGTCTGTTTGCCTTAAAATGCTATCTGCTGATTTTGTGCTTTCCTTCCTGTTTTGATTTGCTTCCCCATTTTCAGTGTCTGTGTTTAATCTGTGGTGTTCCCATAGCTGGGAGGAGGTTGCTGTCATTTAATACAATGCTGAGTCTGATTGCTGTAGTTTAATACAATGCTAAGTCTGAGTGATAGCCCGCATGTTTAGGCATTCTTGGATAACTTGCGAAGATTATCTGGTCTGGGTTTTAGCTGGTATGTACTGTAAAGAAAGAGGTAGTCATTGTACTTCCCTTCTTTGAAGAGCTTCAGAGTCTCTTTGGCAACAGTTTGACTACAACATCTAAAGAAGGATATATGGAAATTAATTCTACTCAGAGCTATTTCACAAGTCAGAGCCCAACAAACTAATCTAAGTAGTTGATGCAATTGTAAACTTTCCTTTGCCTCAAATAGCCCACCTGCAAAATGAGATTATTTAGATTTAATACTTATTAATATAGTCAGGATTTTTGTAATTCTGACAAGTAACAAGAGGAGAAGGGCTGATCATTATAATATGTTCCCCAAATAAATTGAATTTCTAGGCGAGGCAGAGAAGGTGGTTTGTTTGTTTGTTTTGGTTTGGTTTTGTTTTGTTGTTGTTTTTTTTTTTTTTTTTTTTTTTTTTTTGCCTTATCTCAACCCACTAGTTGTTTTCTGTCTTGTTTTCTCTCCCCTGTCCTGCTGGGAAGGAGAGTGATAGAGTGGCTTGGTGGCTGATGTCCTGCCAAGGTCAACCCACTAGAAGAAGAAATGGAAAAAAAACTTGATAGGATAATTTAGGAAACAATGGGCAGAAGTTAGAAAATTTGAGATATGGAAACATTGTAGTTGTAAATGACAGAAAGGAATATATATACTAGCATCTAATGCAAATATTAAAATGTTGACCTTATCAGAGGTCCAAAATAACCTCTGTTCTACAATACTGAAATAAGTATAAATGCAGTAATAAGAACCTCTAATGGAATTAAACAATTGCATTAAAAAAAAAAAAAAAAGAGCTGCGATCAACTTTAGACCTGCTATTTTAACCACAAGACTAAGCAAGAGATTACTTTAAATGGTGAACAAAAGCCTTGGAAGTTCAAACATGTGTATGATAGCATATAGTATATTTCCTTCTTGCCCTTTCATTCTTCCCCTCATCCTGAGTGGTTTGGGACGCTGAGTTTTTAGAAAATGAACACAATTAATTTAATTTACTTAAAATTAAGTAATGCTTGACATAAGGCTCTAAAAATACTTGAATGGAAATAGATTAACATGAGAATTGAAAAACAGATCAAAGCTGGTGGAAAAAGAGACTGCAGTAAATTCTAAATTATTTTCAGAATCTAAATGGAGAGAGATCAGCCTGGGGGCACATCCTGTTTCACATACCAGTGACTTAGGTTGAGGTCACCATCTAAGTCAGACATAATTTGTAAATGAGATGAAGTTGGGGAAGTATTGCAAGACCTGCAGAGAACTGGGGAGAATTCTGTGATTTTAACTAAAGGATTAGAATGGAGTGAAACTGAAAACATAAAACAATGTAATTCACTTGAGTTCTAACAAGACAGTGTTTTTTTTAATGAAAATTATGATACAGGAAACAGAAACAATGCTGTTCATAATGTGAATTTAGTATGCATTTGATGAGATTGTATAAGTACAAAAAGTACATTGTCACTTAGTGGGTTTGATTCTGATAATTGTTGATGAAAGTTATTTCAGTATGAGATGCAAAGTGGGGCTACTGAGATGATGCAAATCTTGTTAATTGAAAAAAGATTAACCATGGGTACAGAATGGCTTTCTTACGGTGTTAATGATAAAGCATTTATTTTAAGACATCTTGATAAATTTGTGGATTGGATTGCAAGACTGAAATGATTCTAGAGTTAAAATTTTGATTTGTCAAGGCTTTTGGGAAGGTTTTTCTGGCTTTTGCTAGACCCTGAGTAATGGTCTGTCTTCCAAAATACCTGGAGATGTTACTTTTGAAAAAGGTATTGCAGAACTTGAGACATCGTGATGACCTGATTTCTCCCAGTGTTTTGCAGTGGGAAAATATTTTCCACATAATTTTATCTGAATTAGGCCTAATTTTTGCTACAATGGATTGTATGCATTTTTGTGAATAACAGTGAATGTGGGGTAGAATGAAGAGATATTTATAGACTGTATTAATTCAATATCTAATGTGCATTTGCTTTTGACTGTGAAAGAATACCCACAGTTGGCATACTTCTCAATGCAAGCACTTTTCCAATTTGCAGTATGAAAAGCTTTTCAAAGATTGTAATGTATAGCATATTGTTAAGAAACAGCACTGCTCAAGATAGAGGCCATAACTCCTGGTGTCAATTCAGCTTTGTAGGAAGGAGCCCATACTGAAATCTCTGAAAGCTGATGTAAAAAACAGCAATATTTCTTTTGTGCTGAAGTTTATCAAGTGTATCTGCACAGTCTTGGGAAAAAATACTTCATTCAGTGTCAATACTAAATCTGTGTTTGTAAAACAGGCATGCAGGTACTCATAACTGCTGCACTTCAGCTCAACAGCTTTTGGTAACAGAAACCACACACATCTGGCCTTCATCCTACACTTACTTGCCTGGGTAACTCTATCCATTGGAATGGTCTTAGTAAGGCAGTAAGAGTGCTCATGTACATAAGTGTTTGCTGTGTTCAGAAAGCTTTGCTTGCTGTTGAGTAAAATATGAGAATAGCAATGGCATTACTGGATCCAGGTGTGGTATGCTGATAGCTCTCCAGAGTGGAGGTTCTAATCTCACAATCTTTATACTGACTTTTTTTTTCAGCCATTTTCCTGAAATTCTCTATTAAGACTTAGATTTAAAGTAGTTTCTCGAAATTTTGGCATCAAGTGGCAGAAGCACTTGGCAAGGATAGTGTGTTTTATCAGTCTGTATCTTGGTAGGTTCCTTCATCATCACTCCAAAGCAAAGGTCCTGCTCACTGGGTCTCACTGGGTGGCTAGCTTCAAAATACTCAGAAAACCAAAAATTTAAACAAAAAGTACAAAAGAGTGCAGAAGAGGCTTGTTTTGTTCATCTGACCAAACACAGTAGCCACCATGTCTACTGTTGAACTGAGTGGCTTTGTTTATAGTAGGACCTGTCAACCACTTCGTAACACTTGAAGACTCGCTAAATAATTTCTTCTGGGATTTGGCACAAAGCAATTGTCATGCAATTCCTTGGGCTTCCCAGGAGATAACCAGAGCATATGCATTAATGTCTACTCTATGTGCATCCTGATTCCTGAAGAAAATTTATCATGCAGTGAGGAATCTTGAGCATCTGTATAATGAAGTGGTCATTTTGATAAGGATAGCTGCTTGACACTTTTTGTCACTAGGGGAATTCCCTGCACTCTAAATAATACTAAATCTGATCTTTTTGTTGAGTGCAATTCAAATTGTTTATTTTCTGTGTGTTGTGACTTTGATCTAATGTCATTTGGTGTGCCATTTATCTCCAGTGTTTGACACCTGGTAACCTCAGATATGCTTAAAAATATGAAACAGTTTTTTCTTTGTCTGCTAGAACTCCTCCCACGAGACTCTCATTCCCTTGTTAGACATGCTAATAGAATCAGAGGCTCATCATATGTCATTACTAAAACGACCACAGCAGATATTGTTCATGAAGATGCAATGTAAGTTACAAACTTAATGTACATGCAAAATAAAAAATGACAGAAAATTTAAGGGAGCTACTCATAGTCATCCTTTTTTCCAGCTATGCTCTGGTAGTGCCCAGTAAAAGGACTTTATATGGAAAGCACATCTCACACAAGAATTTCCACACAGAAGTGGATGGAAGAAAGGAAAAATTAGCCCACATTCTAAAATAAAACAAATGTCAAAAATGTAACTGCTTACATCTTTTTTTGCTGTAAGTGTTTAGGGAGACGTATGCTTATTTCAATACTTTGAGATTCTGGTTTTATGCTGTATGGGAATATGTGCTTCATTTTAGAGTTTTTTATGTAATTAATATTTCTCTCTGGCAAGGTCTAGCTGAAACCTAAGTTTTATGTATTTGAAGTCTCACAGTAGTAGAATATAAGAGGGGCTGGAAGTGGGAGAGGAAACTGTACCAACACAATTCACTCATTCTTCAAATAATTTTCATAATGGATTACACCGTTGATTCATTTGATTGTCCAGAATGAGAGATTTGCACATAACTTTTTTATTCATTACTAAGTTAATGTACTCAACTAATTACTGTTGTACTTAAAATTGTATTTTAAGATAGAGGCAAAGTAAAAAATTTAGGAAATATTGATGCAAATTGGTTATTTGCTTCATAAACATTCCAACATAGTATATCAATTTCTATCTGGCTTTTTTTTAAATGCTACACTTGCCACCAAATGCAGGTTCATAACCTGTGTTATGGCATTCACAAACAAGCCTATGATCACACTGGAATTTGTTGCAAGCATTCAGCTGTTAAATGCAGATAAGCATTTCTTCAGTGATTCCCTTCGCCTGCACCACAGATTTTGATTAGTGTCATCAAACTAGGCAGGGAGAGAAGAAAATTACTTGGTCCAATTCTAAATGAAAAGAAAACTAATAAAGTTCAATGTATGAACATTGGTCTCTGTCTGAGTAATGTCTGATTCTATCATATCTAATTTAGTGTCTAGGTGTCAAATTTTCTGCATATGGGAGGAGAAATCTAGAGCCATAGGGATCTTTGACTTAAATGATGAAATTAGCACTTCCATGGGGACAAAATCAGGACTTTCAGTAAGTATGTGGACTTCTCTGTGGAGAAGATTTTGCAATATGAGCATTTATGTGGAATAAAAATTATTCTTCCTATTCTGTTTACCACTGTCTGACTGCTTTCAATTACTGTTCCATGCATGTAGCCAGTGTGTTTGTTGCCATATATCATGAACAAGTCACAAACAATTTGAAAGCAACCAAATCCCACCCCTACAGTGTGGCAACAGGAATGGCAGGTACTTCAGACTTGTCGGGAGGGGTTTTTTAACTAACATTGTGTTGTAACAATTGTGTGAGTTGGCTGGTGTGAGTTGGTTGGTGAATAACTTGGTGTTCTCTTGAGGTGGAGCACACTCATACAAATTTGTGTTGGTTTATGAGTTGCTGCAAGCATGATTTCTTTGAACCCCTGTAACTGCTACAGGAATGGTGGGTTCATGGAGAAGAGACAGATATTCTTTGGTGATATGTGATTGCAGAGCATGTAAAAGAGAAGAGAGGGAAAGGATGGGGGGTATAATTTGAGGATGCTGGGGAACTTGTATCCAGATTGTCTTAAGTGGAAGCAAAGATGATTAAAACAAAAACATACTCTTAAATATCAGTTCAGAGTTTCAAGACAATTTGTTGTGAAGACTTTAGCTATAAAACTGTGCTTCCAAATGTTTTATAACAGGTGCAAAGTCTAGAAAGACCAAATGCCATCAATGATTGTCATGATTTTGACCATTTGCTTTACAATACCAGAGTCTGGTATCTGTGGACCACAAGGTATAAAAAGAACTATGTAAATATTAAAAAGGTTTTTCTCCGTCACATTTGTACCTATACCTGTATTTGCCATTTCTGAGATTTGCTTGGGAATGGAAGTTGTAATTGATAGGGGCTGACATAACCCTATTTGGACACTTGTGGAGAGTGCGGTGTTCTATTTGTGCCATGACATTGGCATGCTCTGGAATTTCCCGGTTTTATTTTCATCAGATACAAGATTCCACTACTCACTTTTTGTTGCAGGTTGGCATTCTTACTCAAAACAGCCTAGCTCTTGCTGGAGTGATTAAACTCAGCAAACTAACCAAAGATTATTTTTTTTTCTTTTTACTGTATTTTTCTTGAGCATCTTATACAAAACAGGCAATTGGTAAACTGCAAGGAGAAAATTGTATCACTGCTTATGATTTTTTTTTTTAATATAGCCTTATTCCACATTGGCCAATACTATTTTTTCAGTTGTTCCTTCCACTATAATTTTGAGAATATTACTTCTTAAGAGGACATGTCATTGTTTATTTTCTCTAATTACAGAGAAACTTGACTAAATTTGCCAAAATGACACTCCAGTGAACCATGACTAGTTTAGGGGGAAAGGGCAAGAATTGGTATTTTGCAGTGCAGATTCCATTTTGATTGGGTTTTGCTTTCTTTTAGAAGATACTTGGGTAGCAAAATCTGAGGTTACAAACCCCATTAGCCAAGGAGGGAGTTGAAAGCAGGCCATTGTGTCAAGCAGCATCCCTGAGCTTTGCATAGCTCTGGTTGTTATAACTCTACATAACTGCAGCCTGCTTTCTAGAGGATTTATCTATTAAACAGGTGTGCTGCTTTTATGTTTTGGGATTTTTGGTTTTTTGGGTTTTTTTTGTTTGTTTGGTTTTTTTTTGTTTTTTTTTTGTTTGTTTTGGTTTGGGTTTTTTTATCTTAAGTTTGGACTAATTTCTTTCACACTGAATTGCTATTTTGAAAACAAAAGTAAGATTTCAGTATGTATTAATTTAATCTTGGAAGTTGCTCTGATGGATATACAATAGCAGTGCTTCTGGCCACAGTATGATGCATTGCAAAAGAAACAGGATGTAAGCATGCCAGAGTTTTACAAAGCTCCCTTGTAAAAAAATGTTGAGTGTACAACTGTGTTGAAGTGTATCCACTGTCAAACTACAAAGGCATATCCATCCCTTTGCAGACTAATTAGACTTCCTACTCTTGCCGATTTGGAGTCAACAGTTATTCTGTACTGTTTCCTTGGCAAAACTAGGAGGCATGCAGAGAAGAGGATCAGACAGAGCTTTGACTTTCCTGCCTTCATAAAGGATCTGAATTTCTAAAGGGAGAGCTGTGCATTTTTATGTGATTACTTTACAAATGATCACTAACATGCAACTAGCACCAAAGAGGAGAAAAGAAAAAATCTACCCTTTACTTTGTTTCTATGATGGATCTATATTATAATATTTAAAGTTTATATTTTATTTTATTGGTAAATTCTCATTCAAGTACTGACCCTTCATCTATTAAGCATGTTTTCTGTTTTCTGTAGCACAAGCTTAATGAAACTGGTAAATTTCAAGAAAAGTTTCTGTTGAAGGAAACCAAATTGATAAAAGGTTCAACAATCAAGTGCTTCTTGCTTCACCTGATGCAATTTATTAATCATAAAATTTATTAATGGTGAAATTCTAGTATATTTTACTGTATTACCATAGGAACATGGCATTGGTGTACAAAGAATTATGTTAATTTGTCTCCAGAAAAGAGGGATCACCAAGCATGAACAAATATTTATGTTCTTATATGTGTTTTATAAAAATGCAGAACCTTTGATTCTGCAGTATACTAATGCAGTAATTTAGACACAAAGTATGTCAGTGGTGAAGAAGGGAAACAAACTGGGAACAATATATTTCCTCCAAGTTATTTGAGGGCAGGATATCTGGGTAAATTCTACTTTCCGTAACCTGTCGTGGGTACTAAACATTAGAGAAACATATCTAAAAACTCATAATTTCTAGGGGACTATACAGAACACACACAGCATGTTCCACATGGCATTTGAGTTATCCAAATGTTAGGAAGAGAATCATAGATCATAGAATCATTAACCCAGCACTGCCAAGTCCATCACTAAACCATGTCCTTACCATCTGAGCAACAACCATAGCATGAGATTTGTGTCCAGTTAAAAGGATGCTTTATAAGTCTCTGTCTTTATTTTTTTTTTTAATAAACCTGGCACAACTGCATTAGAGAAAAAGTAATCAATTCCTGGAATTAAATGAATATAGTTATTTCTCAAAGCCTAAACCAACTCTTCATTAGTGTTTGTTCTTCTAATTTCATACTGCGACTATGCTTGTGTTTTGAATTTTGGCTGTGCTTTAGGCCTGGCTGAGCACAATGACACAAATTAAGGCTGTGTACTACCATACACAGTGGAAATTGTCACAATGAAAATTAAAGAGTATATAAACAAGTAAATGAGTGTAATAGGAACAGTTAATTGTCCAAGTGAGATAAGGAATTTCAGGCCATACTTCTTTAACTCTCTAGAATGACAATATTAAAATTGTCAATTGACAATATTAAAATTCTGGACAGATACACTGAAACATAATCTGAAAATGAAAACAGGCAGTGTAACAGTAACTTTAAAGCACACCAGGTAAGTGGGAGTTTTAACTGTTGTGCAGTTTCTCTCTTCTATGACTAGAGAATTTATTATTTTCACTGGAGAGAATTGGCTTTAGTGACATGTCATAAGGTCAGACTATTAAACTTACTAGATGTGTAAGAACAGGATAAATTGTGAGGCCATGGTGAGAATTGTGCTGATGGAACACAGTACGGGGCTGTGTGAAATTTATGGCACGTTTTCGCCAAGAATTAAAGACTCATTTTTGTCATTGTTCATATTTCCACCTCTTCTTATATCCAAGTAGTAAGAGTTAATTGTTGCATATATGAAAGTATGATACAATATAGAATAAAACTTTAGAATCATCATAATCCATTCTAAATTGCCCACAGAGAAGCAAAACATTTGCATTTCCCTGGTATGTACTATTAAATCTTCTCTGTTTGCAAAATACCAGGCAGATTCCAGTTCAGTTTAAATAATCTGTCTGCCCAGGTTGTTCTGTGGACCAAATCTCATGTACCCCTACAGTTCCTAGGACAAAATGAGGAAGCCTCAGCTATGTGTGGTCTATGAGAACTGGAGTTATAAGTGTGTAGAATTTAGGGAAAGAAATGTATTTGTAAACTCAGGTGTCTTTATAGTTACTGATCAAACACTGTCCATTCCAAAGGTAGCCTCCAGGTTTGATATTAACATTCCTTATCTCAGTGATAGTTTTGGTGGCACTGATAGCTTTCTGTAGATAAATTCCTTGCATAGTGGTATTCTCTGATATCCCTCTTCAGTTGTTTCACCAGAACTGTTGATGTTGTCATCTTACACCATAATCTTGCAGAAGCATGTGGACAATAAAAATCAATTAAGTAAATGAGAACCTGATCCTTACAGTATTTCTCTACAGATTACTTGAAGTAGATTAATGGCTCTGTTTGTACACATATTTTCCCTGTTTAGTATCAAATATAATAGGACTATCATTTATGAAAAATTATTAAGTGAGTACTTGTCATGCGAATTTACATCCTGTTTCCTTGCCACTTATCACAAAGCTAGAGGCGATACACCGTTTCTGGTGTTCTGTTCCCAGAGGAGACAGAAGTGCTATAGCTGCGGCAAATGTAAACCTGGCAGACACTGGAGACGAGGGGGAAGGAAGTACATTAAGTGCTTAAAGGTGGGTAGTGTAAATATCATTTTCCCACTCCCCATACTGTTGAAATCCCAAATATTTAGACCAACTGATAAAGCCAGAAGAGAGCTCTTTGTTTCCATGTGCAAAGCAAAGGCATTTTTTTGAAGGCTGTTTAGCTTCAAGTGAGGGGCATTATTGCAGCAAAAGAAAGCATGGTCTAAGTTACTTTAATACTTCTAACACAAAACTGGCAGCTTGGGTTTCAGCATGGCTGGTTATCCCTCCTGGCCTGGGCTTATGGGTTTTAGTAGAGCAGCAGCAGCCTGTGTTGGGGTGCCTCACTGCCAGCAGTACTGCAAGTGGTTGCAGCAAGTTGTTTATGGTGCTTCCTGGACCAGGGTTTATGGAAATACTGGTATCTGTGTGTTACTGTTTAAGTAGTCAGATTATGCTTAAATCATTAAATTAGAGAGGTTCCTCTGAACAGTGAAGTAACAGTGTCCTCAATTACTCCTTTGTCTGTCAAATTAAGCATTTTGGTGATGTCCTTTACTGAAGAAAAGCTCATTTTAGGAATATTATTTCTGTTACACTAAATCTGCATTTTCTACTAGCAAAGAAACTTTAGTCACTGATCGTGCTCTGTTTCTTCCCCTCAGATCAAAATGGCATTTTTACTGCTACACAATAATTGTTCAATTTTGAAACTAATGTGCACTGAAGCACCTTTGGAGCCATACCAAATCCATTTTATCTGCCCAAATGTTTCCTGTTTTTCAAAGAGTGTGTGCAAAAACATTTTTGACAAATCATATGTGGAGAAGTATTTGGTATCAGATGTACTTCTGTAGTAGATCTCTCTAGCAGAAATGTAACAAGTAGGTTTTTTTTTATTAAGGTGTTTTAAAAGTAAAATTTTCCTGTAAATTTCCTGCACTTCAGATAAGGTTCTTTTAAAATAACTCTGTCTTGAAGTAAGAAGAGAATTTATGAGCTTTTGTATTTCAATACTGATGTGGAACTTGTGCTAAACCATTAATTATAATAAATGTAATTTCCTTATCATATAGATACACTATGGCTAAATGCAAACACAGTTTTCAAACACAGTGCAGCCAAAATTCCACACAGATTCACTGAAGCCAAGTAATCCTATGTAGCAAATTTCACACAATGTATTATTCCCATCTCAAGCTGCACTATATTATCCTCACTGCCTTCTAGTTTGCATCTCTATGTAGAGGTAGTAATATATATCTCTGTCACAGCTAGCTTTATCCCAGAAAGGTGAAATTTCTGAAAGTATATTTCTAATCTTCAGTTCCAGGTAATATGCATGCCATCAGCAATGAAGTTTGAATCTGGAAATTTTGCTGAAGCAGCATGCAGTCTTTAAGAGGTGCCTGAATACTTGTTAGGCATAGAACATAATTGATTATAGTGCAAAAGATTTTTATTTTCTTTTTTTTAAGTGAGAAAAGATGGATTTTAATTAATAATAATTTGGATAATAATTTGACTGTTACCTGAAGAAATGGGGAAGATAGATGATTTTACCAAAATAAAAACCCCAGCAAATCAAACCAAACAAACAAATTAGTCTGCCCTCAAACCAACCAAACAAATTATTCTGCCCATATTTCTGCTACGTGTTACACTTCTCAGCTGTACTTGTTAAGGGTGTTTAAAGACATGCTTTACTTTTCAGCATAGTCTGATTCTCTTAGGTGCACTGTTAGCCTTTATTTGCTGTCCTTTGAACTAAAGTTGAGTTTAAACTGGCTTTGTCTAGACTGCAGCCATCTCTTTATAACCAGGATATTAGTGCTATAGTTATTAGTTCTAGATAAGATAAATAATATGTTAGTTTCTGAGGAAACAGTAAAAAGCAGTAAACACAAATACTTTCGTTAACAGCAGTGCTCTGACATGAAAGATCTATAAACAATAACTGGAAATAGTAAATTAGGCAAGAAAAGTAAGTCCTTCCTTAAAATTGTCTCTGTGCTGCTCCTTAAGTCTCTTCCTATTGTGGGTCTGCCTGTATTCAGTCTGTGTTTGTATTCATTTAATTAAATCTTGGTGCTGAGGGCTGTAACAATCATAGCCTTGTTAATGACAGACAATAGCACAGCCTTCTCTTTCAAGTATCCTTGCTTTACATACAGTTTAATATTGGGAGGATACACACAACAGTGTATCTGTTGTCCTGGCTCTGGATTTTATTGACTAATTGCTACATCAAATCCAGTAATTCAGTAGCTGATTTGTATAGTTCAGATAGTATTTGATAATAGCATTCAGTGACACCTTAGTGTCATATGCGTATGATTTCTGGTTTTGGCAAAACTATGTAAGCAGTTACATCAATAACCTTTTAGAAGCATCTATAGGCTTTTTTGCTAGCATCTGGAGGGAGCCTTCCCTCCAAGTGGATGTACATTATTTCAGCATTAGCAGGTGTGTGCTAGGGTATGATTCACCTGTTGTCTCAGTTGATGACATGCAACAGTCCTTTTTCTTTTTTTTCTCCCTCCTTTTGAGTATTCTTTACTTCTGGAATTATCCTTATATTTAATTTCCCTTTTTTTTTTTTTCCATCAAATCTTAATGACTAATACTGTGTAGTATTTTAAATTTGCAGCTACCAAATAAATGAACTGGTATAGATTGATAATTGCATCTAGCCAAAATAAATGTCTTTTACAATGAAACAAAGAACTAAATGAAAACCAAGATGTGCACATGGATCCTACGTGTCCAGTAGAGTGCAATGAAATCAATAACATAATTAAATATTGCTCTATGCTCCATAAATTATATTTCTAATGGAAGCCAAGCAGTACATGCATCTATGAAATAGACTGCACCAGGCATTCCCAATAGTGGAAAAATTCTCATGTGCAAACAGGGAAAGGAACACAAATACCAGAAGGATTGGCTTGGAGCAATGAGGAGAAAGAAAGTCAAGGAAGGCTCCAAACATGGACAGAAAATGATAGCTACTTACTTGTAAAAGTTGTACTTGACAAATATATTTAAATCTATTGCAAAGTGAAATACTGTCACCTTTAAGAGCTTGGTGCTGGACTAATGAAGTGCACTTTATAAATTGTTTCACATGACTCTGTAATATCGGTAAATTAAAAATGGCCCGTCACATAGGGCCGTTTTAGGGGAGAATTAAAAACTTAATTTCTAATTCTGAACAGTGATGTATTGGCAGTTGTTTTTTTTTTTGTTTTTTTTTTTTTTTTTTTAATTTTATGAACAGTGGGGCAGTTGAGGACTTCAACTTACCAGAAGTCTGCTGGAAATACAATGCAGCAGAGAGGAAACAGTCTGGAAGTATCTATCAAAAATCATTAGGTTTATTCTGGCATATTCTCACCCTGTCTTTCAGTGGTATTTACATTTATTGCAGAGACAACTATATGTGTTACAAGTTTATAGTCCTCAAAAAGGCCTCAAGGCAAACCTTCCTATCTCATTCTTGCTGTATTTCACACATTTTATTAGATGTATATCTGCTCCGTGGGAAAATGCGGTCTCTTAAGTGTTTGCATATTGGTTCCAACCATCCTTCAGCTGGAAACCTGATTATTAACAGGCTACCACGTTGCATAATGGAAACCTGAGATATTTCTCTGCTATATCATTAATTTATTTCCAATTAAAGGTGGAGGGAGAGTTCTTGCTGATATGGCTCGTAAAAGACAAGATAGAAATGCTCATCTCTACCACACTCAGATGCATTTTGTCACTCATACTAAGGGGAGGATTGTGTTGTAAACTTTGGGTCCTGCAGACAAATACATCCAGATAGAAGGCAGAATCTTGGCACACAACAGAGAAAACAGAAACATAATTTCTTACACTGACAGGATGAAGTTAAGTAAATTTTCTGTTCCCATGTGCTGATAAAAGTAAAAAAGATTTTTAAAGGAAGCCTAAAAGTTTTAGAAACTCTTCTGCAAGTCACCTAAACTGGAGCAACAGTCAAGAAAATTTATCTCAAGAGAAAGACAATACCAATAGTTTAGCCTAGAAATAAGGGTAATAGAGACTTCCGTTGAAAAAAAATAGCTCTAATTTTTTAAACCACGGAGTCTAAGATTGTATGCACATGCCTGCCATCCCATTCTCCTGGAAAGATTTGTGGAGAGTAAACACAGTGTTCCACTAGTGCTTTCAGATACTGAAAAAAAAAAAAAATCTGAATTTTTGACCATACAGATGCATATGTAAAAGAAAGATGCTCTGATTTCCCAAGAGTGCTTTGTGCCATGGGGTTTCTTAAGGGGGCTGCAGCTGGAAGGCAGAAAAGAGAGCGTCTTAACTTCTTGTCTTGTCCAGGCTGTCTCAGGTCTGAAAACCTGGAGGAAGAAATTGAAGATTGCACCATTGCTCAAAGCAAACAACCTTAGCAAGGGCAAAGAATTTTCAAAGGCTTTATTCTTTTTCTAATTTATCTACAGGATCCAACAACCTGTCTTCAGAGTCACCAGGTTGTAGATTGTGTTTGTGAATGCCACTATGGGTAGAAGGTCTTATTGGGATGTTCAGTACACTCACTCCCAGATTCACCACAAAAGTTTGGGCTGTCTCGAGATCCCATCATGGAATCCAACAGCTATTGTCCTATGCAGCTTTCAGTAAATGTGGCAGGACTGCTGCATGCAGTGAAGAACCTACAACCAACATGTTTCCAAGGCATTTGGTAGAGAGAAAGATTAAACAATATACATTCCAACTGAAGGAGGTAGTGAGATTCAGTATCAGAAAGAGAGGTAAGGTGAAGAGTTAAGCCCTGTTGCAACCCCTGCCTCATGTCATTGCAGCAGCAGACTCTAGTCAGGAAGGTGGATATAATTCCATGAAGGATAGGATGAAAATCCCCTTGGCATAAAAGTGAGCTGGTGCTGTGCTAACATGAAAACAAGTGGGTTTGATCGTGACAGAACATCTCAGAATACCATTCAGATTCCTAGGAGCAGTGAGGGGAAAGAAGCCAGAAGAGCCCAGTCTGAATGATGCATAACTTCTTTTAGGGAATAGTGTTCCTGAAGGCTGAGACTTCATTCACTGTTTAGGCAGGGAGAGGGGAAGGGAGATTGAAAGAGGAAGAGAGAGCATTTGTACCTTGAATTTTGAAACTGTGTAACAGGAAATTGAGACCAAAGGATGACTGCCAAAGCCATTGTGAAGATGGATATATTATTGTCTCTGTAGACATACTGTTATATTTCCCAAAAATGAAAGCCAGATTCCTTCTCCTCCTCAAATTTTCTTTGTTTAGATGCCAGTATCGTTCTTAAGAGAGAAAATAACTACAACAATTGTGTGGGGTCTATTTCCATCCTTTGCTTGCTGTGATTGAATTAAGTTGGGGTCTATTCTCATTTTTGATAATTCTTTAAAGGAAAAAGTAGAAGTGGATGACAAACTAACAAATATTATAAATGATCATGACAACCATTACAAGAAGGTTTTCCTTCAGTCATTTGGTGGCCATTTAAGGGAAGCCTAGTCACTTTGTTTCTGTGCAGACAACATAAACTGCCCTTGGCTACTGAAAGGATCTTCTGAAGGAATACTGGCAAACCGTAGACTATCAACCACTTTAGACTAGTTTCTCCTGGAGTAAAAGGAACTATGTGACTCTAAGAACAATAAACTCTGTAACTAAGAACAATATCATCATAAGGGTGTACACACAGAACTTGTGAATCACTGGTCTACGATCATTCTGATTAGATTAAGCCTAAAATAAGTGTTTGCACCAGGAAATTGCACTTGCCTATCTTAAAGTTCATAATGGGGTATGTCAAGAGTTATATGTCAAATTCTTTAGTACTGAATTTAATTATTCTCTTCACATTTCACCATCTTATATTAAAGTGCCATACTGGATAAAAATGCTTCTCATTATTTTGAAAAATGGCCAATAAACGTGATAATGCCAGTTGCATAAGAGGAATTTGGGTTTAGATGCTTTTATATATATGTACATATAAATGTAACTGGCTTTTCATGAAAATAAGCCTCATTTTGCGTGGAATAAGATTTTGCCCGTGTTTTCTCGGTATGTGAAATTCAACATGTTTATCAATGGCATGCACACAGTTAACAAAATAAGCAGTGATTTAGCCACTGCTGGAATTTCTATTCAGTAGATTTAGTGAAGCTCACAATTGTACCTGAAACTTTCTGAAAAATGCTTGGGCTTATTTTGAAATAGAGAGGAACATTCATGCATATGAGAAGTAGAAAGGCAAGATGGAAGAAAATGCTTACAGTGGCTTATAAATAAAACAAGGGGACTCCAAAACTGTTGCAGACAAAACAGTGCCAAATTGAAAGCCGTTCTGAGAAGGGCTTTGTTGGTGGATGAGAAGCTCAATGTGACCTGGCAATGTACACTTGCAGCCCAGAAAACCAATTGTGTCCTGGGCTGCATCCAAAGCAGTGTGGCCAGCAGAGTGAGGGAGAGGATTTTGCCCCTCTGCTCTGCTCTGGTGAGATCCCATCTGCAGTGCTGCATCCAGCTCTGGGGCCCTCAACATAAGGAGGACATGGACCTCTTGACACAGGTCCAAGGAGGATAATGAAGATCGTCAAGGAGCTGGAGCGCATCTCCTATGAAGGTGCTCAACGCTGAGAGAGTTGAGATTGTTTTGCCTGGAGAAGGCTCTTGGGAGACCTTACAGCAACCTTCAAATACCTAAAGGGAGCTACAAGACAGCTGGAGTGAGTTTTACAAGAGCATAGGACAAAGGGTGATGGCTTTAAACTGAAAGCAGGCAGATTTAAGTTAGATATTTGGAAGAAATGCTTTACTGTAAGAATGATGAGGCACTGGACCAGGTTGCCCAGAGAAGCTGGTGGATGTCCTATCCCTCTAAGTGTTCAAGGTCAGGCTAGATGGCATTTTGAGCAATTTGATCTAGTGAAAGGTGTTCCTGCCCATGGCAACGGGGCTGGAACTACATGCTCTTTAAGGTCTCTTCCAACCCAAACCATTTAATGATTCAATTTTTTTTTTTTTATTGCTTGTTAACGTAAGCTTCTAATAATTGATTTAACAATTGATTTTCCTTCCCCTTCCCTAGGTTCACCTTCAGTCAAATATAATTTCTCTACTCTTTCTGATTTCAACTGTCCTCATTTTGACCACCTGATACTGTCCCAGACTCTACAACAACGCACTGCATGAAATTGGCATTGGTGAATAATGGTTACTTTCTGACACTCCTTTTTTACTCTTTTTCCTCTACTCTTCTTGCTGTCCTGTGCCCCAGTGTGAGTCCCTCTGGGGTGTCCCTTCTCTGACATACATTTTCTATAGCTAAAATCCTTCAAAGCCATAACTACTTCATTGTTGGAGCCCCTCCTCCCAAGAGTGTATCTCTACCCACGTCCAAGGCAACATCCCCTTCGATTTCTTCCTCTGTTCCTTCTTCCCCTAGCAGCTACTGCTCTTAAATGTCTGAGTATGAGCTGAATGCTCCCTTGCATTGGTGTGAAATAGGTTACCCCTCAGGTTTCAGAGCCAGAATGAAAGGTTATTAATGTGGGTTTAATAAACCAGATTCCTATAGCTCTCTCTAAGAACTGCTCACAGACTAGTTATGTTCTGCCAGCTATCTTTCTTTCAGCTGGCCTCTGCCAGCTTGCCTCCTGCATTTAACAGATCTACCTGCAGAGTCTGAGGAGGCAGTGAGGCAGGCTGGGACAGAAAGTGTGTGAAGGAAAATAGATGCTGGGGTCTGAAAAAAACCAGTATGGGAAATCATTTGCTCCAACAAAGAGGAAAGCAGAATGGGAAAAAAAAAGAGGATTTAAGGCTGCATTGCCCTAGGCACTGCAGGGAAGAGTGCTGTTAATTGGGATGTGAAGGAGGCTGCAGAACTGGGGTCTCCACAGCGCAGTGAGGGTCACGGGGAGGAAGAGGTTTTGTGAAGAGGAGTGTTGGAGATAAGACCATACTACCCAGCAATGTAGGTATCAAAAATTTTCCAGACCATTTCTTTCATTGTTGGGTATCAAGACTGTGAGGAGCAAGTCCTGCATCCATCAAACAGAAGACAATTTTGAAATTTTAGTGCTTCATGGCTGTGATAAGAATTATTAAAAGGTTACATATTCCATGGTTCAGGCAGCTTGAAATACAAGGACAGATACACAGATAAAGCATTAACTGAGGGAACATAGATTATTGGTTAGACAGTATTACTCTCACTTGGATTCCGTATCTTAAGAGTTGTCTTGGTGATTTTATTGACTGGGCTGTGCAAGACTAGTTTTTATTACATCTGTAATTTAAATGAGTAATTCTATCATAAGCTAGAACTATAATAATAATCTAGAATGCATTTATATCTTTACAGACACAGGTGGATTCTTAGCTCCTTTATTAAGGTAATATTTTACTTGAGCAACACACATTAACAAGATGATTGTTTTATTATCAGAATACAGCACTACTTTTATAGTGTGCATCTATGAGTTCTCAGTTTCTTTCAGTCCCTATGCAGACAAAGGATTAAGTAGTTATTATTAGTTATTACTCAATACACACACAGATATATATTTGTGTGAGTAGTTAGTACAAAGGAGTTTCTCTTCAGAGAAAATATGTTTTATGACCAAAATATATTCACATATATCCTACACACACATATAATACTCATATGGTCTTGCAGTTTCTTATGCAAAGCAAGTAGAAACGGCTTGGTGAGTTGCCAAGGACCTATTACCTCAAGAGAAAATAAACCCAAAAGCTCAGGCACTCAAATCTACTATGCATTTAAAGTAAAAACTTATTCCGTGCTAAAAGAAACCCAATCTGAGAACCTTCAGTGTCATCAAGGCTCATTTCATCAAATAGAATACACAAACTTGCATCCAACTTACATGCAACAACTTCTGCATTATTGACTAAAATTGAACTGAGCCCCAGCTTTAATAATCTAATTGTAGAGACTTTTTTTAGGCATGCCATGATAAGGCAACCCTACTGTACTACCAAGTTATTTTCCTGCTAAGTCTGGGCTTGGGATGTGGCGACCGGGTTACAGCCAAGGGATTTTTTAATTGTGCTTCCTATCTGCTTTTAAGTTATTCCCACCAAATTAAAAAAAAAAAAAAAAAAAAAAAAAAGTTAGTGGGAAGCTTAACTGTATTTTCTGAAGAAGAAAGCCTCAAGGGCCATTTTTTTTTCAGAAGCTTAGACAGTAATGTGTAAATTGCACGTATGTGCTTTCTGGTTCAGAAAAGGACAAATGCCTTCCTCTGCACTGAAAATTCACAGTCTGTAGGAACTTGTACCAATTTTTGTTGAAACCTGGTTTTCTGGCAAAAATTATCTATTTGTTATTTCTTAAAAACACCAGTATGTCACCTTAATATAATAAATTTAAATTTAATACAGTGGCTACATTTGCTGGTTTTTACTGCAAATTGGCTTGAGCAGAAAATGGTTGAAGACAAAAATTCATTGATGGTCTAAAGAATACAATATTTAAGAGCTTGGAGTGCCTAATATAATGGTTTCAACACATAGGCAGCCTATAGAATCATAAAGTCATTTTGGTTGGAAAAGACCTCTAAGATCAAGTCCAGCTGTTAAACCAGCACTGCCATGCCCATCACTATGTCCCTGAGTGCCACATCTCCATGTTTTTGAAAATAAGTCAGTGTGTTTAATTCTGGTCTAGTCTAGAAATTGCTTTCAAGGTGCTGGTCCCCTCTTTGTAACAATTTTTAAATCTTGTGTAATTCAGAAAACATTAACACTTAGATTATTCAAAAATATGAAAACCAATGGATAATTAAGAGAAGCATTAGTCAGTATAAATTGGAATTTTTTTTCTGTGTCCCCACACAAAATCAGCTTTTAGAAGGGTGTCTTACTATAATCTCATTAAAATGGAGCATTCAATAAAGGGATATTCCTTGGCCCTTAGTATTCCCAAGTTGGATAAAAGGGAGGGGTAACATTGCATATTGTATTGAAGAGGATGTCCCAGTACTTATCGTCAGAATATTTCCAAACATGTACAGACTAGATGCTGATGGGGAATGGAATTCTCCAGTGTACACTCTGGCATTTCACCCAAAACCTTGTTTATAAGAATTGTCCATGGGTTCTAACACCACTGACTGGATCATACCTTCTTACATTTTGATTGTTGTCACTGTTAATAAAGAGTGTTTAAAACAAAACATTTCTCACAAGTGTACTGACATTCTGTTGAACATTCGAGAGCAAAAGAAAAATTCAGTCTTTTCTCCTGTTTCTTTTCTCCTGACCTTTTTTTTTGGACGGGGGATAATTAGAACTAAAAAACAAAGGATAGAAAGTCTCCCCTCTTCCAGGAACAAAGCATTCTGAAATTCCCCATCTCTTTCTGTGTTTATCTGGCAGAGCCCCAGATTCTGTCACCAGAATTTACCCTCCTCAGATCCTTATTCACAGCTTAATCCAAAGCCTGTTGAAGTCAGTGGGAACCTTTCCCTTAACCTCAGGGGGAATCATTCTGCTTGTGTAGGCAGAGCAGTTTCAAATTATTTCCATTGCTGATTGCAATATAAGTACTGTTTGAAACCAGTAACCTGTCCTGAGATTCAATGTTACAGCTAAGCTGATGACATCTTAAGATTCTGTTATGCTCTTTTAGCTGTGATTTCAGAAGCTTAAGTAGTAACAGATGCCAGAAAAAAATCCCCAACAGATAAATTACTTTTCTGAGAGTAAAGAAATTAAGAACAATGTTACAGCTTCAAGAGACTGTCATCAGTAACCATCACTGGAGACATCATAATGATTCTTCTTGTATTTTGAAATGTCTATGTCAATAATACAAAGTTATTTAGTTATTATAACTCAGGAAAAAAAACCCCAACCTTAGTTTTCGTCTGGAGATTGTTTTTAACAATAGAGGAAGTTCTTCTGATGCAAGATAAAGGGGGAAGATATGGAGAGCAATTAAACAAACATTCTTCTTACTGACTTCATATGAATTTGGGGTGTTCAGACCTTTCTGAATCTGATCTGGCTATCAATGGAAACTCTACAAAAAGCCCCACTTAAGGTTGTGCAGACTATTGAACTACGTGGTGTTGGGAGCCATTCCAGGCAGACTACTGCAAATTCAGCTCAATTTTCCTCGTGAGCTTAATGGATGCCTGCATTTCATAAAAAAGAAAGGAATGAGAAATGGAGGAAGGATGTAATGATTGTAAATTAATAACTTTTAATGATTTTGATAGTTCATCTTTACAATAGTTACTATACTGGACATTATCTCTACACATACATTCTCACATAATATGTGTGATACTGAAGAACAGTGGTCTGAAAAGTGCATTTACAGTTACATTTTAAAATATTTCCAAAAATACTTGCTTGCAGTGTATGAACTTCAAGACCAAATTTTTACATATCTTTTTCGCACCCTTTTTATTTTGATCTCATAATTTTAATTTTAGTAAATGTAATGCTTACTTCATATTTTTCAAGTTTTTCTGATTTTCCAGTTTAATTTAGCATTCTCCTTCTGTATCTTCTTCAATCATCTGCCATTCTCTTCTCACTGCAATGTCCCTTGCCTTTTTACCCTGTAGCTGTATTTCCACTTATTGTCTCTCCATTATGTGGCCCTGCCTTTGCTTCTTCTGTACCTATTTGGTTTATCCATTCAGTCTTCTTCCACCAATTCATTTTCAGTGCTTCTACCATTTTCCCTGCATATTCTCTCTGAAATTCCTACCTCCTGAGATTTTCTGTATCTTCTTAGTCACCCTTAGACGTTTGTCTTGTGCCACCTCATACACTCACCCTTTTTCCTCAGTAGTGGTTAGGGGTTTGCACTCCTTTGTTTACATGTGCCTTAATTGCTAAGATGCTGTGGGAAATTCCAGTGCAGGGTGGAACCAGTTGCCTATTATTGAGCAAGGAGAAGGTGGAGGTGGAGTGCTGCATGCTTAGGGGGAGGTAGAAGGATGATTAGGAAGCCCCTGTGCATTCTGTGGATATAGTGCCACTTCCTCTTTCATCCTCTGAAAAGGCATGAGGAAGGGCAAAGAGGGGACAGGGAGGAAGCATGTTTCACAAGAAGAGATGAAGGGCAGCACACACTCTCAATTCTAAATGCAGTTTTTTGTGGTAGGATCATGGATTGATACACAGAATAACTCTTTGAATGTATTAATATTTCTAGCAGACTACTTTAAATCCTAAGTCCTAAGGCAGTTTTTTGAAAGTGGGATTCCAGCACTGAAGACCTTTCCATAGAAGGAGTTTGGGGCAGACACTTGTGCCTTCCCTGTCATAGGGCTAACATGTCTTGTCCCTAAGGTGAGTGGTATGTGCTTCCCATAGGAAGGAGGTTGGCCCTTACTGCAGTCCCATTCACCTCTCCACTGAGTCTTTAAATAGAGATCCCAAGGCAGATGTTTGGAGCTATGATGTGATGATGGTAAAACAAAGTCATTGAGAGCTGGACTCCAACAACTTAGGACATAAAAGAACCTGTACATGAAATCATTGCTTTAGGGACATATTTGAGCTGTTGAGTCATTAACTCAAACTGGTACGCCAAATACCTCTAGTTTAATAAATTAGTGTCTATATGAGTGTTGGGAAATTTATAAGCAGCACTAACATTCAACTGCCTGAATTTCCTTTTCAATTTGAAAAAATAAATATGTTCAGGATACATTAGACAAAGGTTAGCTGCAGGAAGACATTTCAACATCATAATAAAAATGGTGAACTTCAAAAGAATTACTGTATGTTCTTTAATTATTCTTTGTGACTTATCAAAAAAAGATTATTAAACTAAGTTCAGATAGTTTCATACAAGGCATTCCTTTTGAATTTGTTCTTTAACCCTCTGCATTCTCATGATTGCCTGCTTTTAATGAAAATAATTTAAAATAGCACAATAAAAAGTTAAATGGGAATGATGTTCAAACACCTTTTTCTTTGTGAATCTTGAATATTTATACTTGTACCTAAATTTACATTATTTGTAGTGGTTTCTCTCTGTCACACTATGCCTTGTAATAGATTTCTGAGATTAAGAGTGTACATAAGTAATCAGTAATTAATATTATTAAGAGAGATTTTGCTCATTTCTTTTTACCTTAGAAGTACAGTAACCCTAATAAGTGCTATAATATAAGATTTGAAGCATGTAAGAAACAGCAGCTCTCATGATTAGCTAGACCTCACATCTGAAATATGAAGCAAGCCACAGGAACACTGAAGTGTCCCCAATTCCTGTGCTGTGGGATTTGTCCTCTCCTCTGGTGTCCTGGTCTGCGGGAAAGCTGGCTCCTCGCTTCAGTAAGTACTGGGTGACTTCTTGCCACAGGCTGGAGTTTGCTCAGGGAAAGCCACCATCCCTTGCTCCAGGAAGGAGGTTGGCCCTTACTGCAGTCCCATTCACCTCTCCACTGAGACTTTAAATAGAGATCCCAAGGCAGATGTTTGGAGCTATGATGTGATGATGGTAAAACCAAGTCATTGAGAGCTGGACTCCAACAACCAGTTTCACTGGTGAGGGCTGTCCCATCCCTTTCTAACCTCAGTGCAGGGGAGAGGGTTGTGGTGTGGTGAGTGTTACACTGCCAGCTACATCTGCCCTTAAACTCCTCCTGGCAGTCAGGGGTACAGCTGGCAGGATTATTTTGTATGCCCATATAATCCCTAATACAGCTGTATATCCCAAATGTTTAGGGAAGTAAATGTCCCCCAGGTTCCAGGAAAAGAGTACAGGAGACACCTCTACTGAGGCTAGGACTGGCTTGTATTTCCCAAACAAAATAAAAACAGCACTTAAAAAATAAGAAAAAGTTAGAGGCAAGGGGTTTTTTTTGGTTTTTTTTGGGTTTTTTTTGTTTTTTTTTTTTTTTTTTTTTTTTTTTTTTTTTTTTTTTTTTGTTTTTGTTTTTGTTTGTTGTTTTTTTTTTTTTTTTCACATAGAGGCTTTGACTGACTGTTCTAGAATACAGTTTGTTCTTTCTCTGATGTTTGGAAAGTTTCAGTACAATTCAGGGAAATGACTGAATATACCTAGGTAATACAAGCTTGGAGTTTGTGTTTTCAGGGCTTTTTTTTTCCCCTCAAACTTATATTAACCTTACTATTTTTCAAAACACATGCAAAATACAGATTTTTGATAATTTAAAAGCTATGTCACATTTTTTCATTTAAGTAGGTCTTAATATAGGGTGAAGTTGAATAACATTTATTTTGGAATCTCTAATTGAAGATCAACTATTTGTAGAGGAAAGGTGCAGGGAGAAGGGGCAGGGAAGAGGGGAAAGCAGGGTGGGAAAGAAAGAAGGGGGAAAAGGGCTCCAAAAAATTATAGTTGTAAGAATAAAGCACCAACATTTCATACAGGGCTAAATGAAAAATGTGTTCTTTTCTCTTTGCGTATTTTCCTGTGACTTGTCAAGCCCTAATTTTGAGTTAGGGAAGAAGATATTCTTTATTTCTTTCCCCTTCCCCACAACATTTTCCAGGACTTATTCATTCCTCATGAATAAATAGGAGTACGAGAAACATATTCCTCATGAACCTCAACTCTTTTTCTCATGCACTCTCTCTTAAATTAAGGAAAAAAGTGTTGATATAACCATCCAACACATGCACCACAGAAATAACACTATAATATTACATTGATTCTGTTCCTGAGACTATATTGTATGATCTTTTACTATGTCTTACTATACAGTAAAAACAGAAGAAAATGCATAAAATTTCACATAGGATTTAAAATATTTTAAAAAGAAAATTAAGTGTGACTTGGGCTATGACAAGTAAAAAGAACAGCCTATGAACATAGTCTTAATTACCCCTCACTAAATGAAAAATTCAGGGGACTGAACATCGACATTGCAGTACAAATAGAGGAAGTCTTGTTTCTATGATGAGACTTACAGCAGTGTTTAAAAAAAAAGAAATCAAAACCATGTATCTAGCTCAACTTTCACAATGATTTGAACATGTTCAGATGCTGGACTAGGTCTTCCATGACAATTCTGAATTAAAGCTGTCCATGAAGCTTTGGTGTCTGTTTTTCCACTGCTGACTTCCTTTCCCTGTTTTGCAGCTGGTCTGTGGAACCACTGATAGCTCTCATCCCCCACAATCACACAATCACAAAAACATACTCCTGTTCCAGTAGCACTCTCTTAATGACATTGTGCCTTTGCTTTTCAGGGCTTTTTCACTGACTTTTACCTTTGTTTTCAATTATATTCTGCTTGTGAAAGGAAAAGAGAAGACACAAAGAAGAAATAGCCAGGAGGTCAGCAGATGTGTGGATTTTGTTTTCCATCATCATATGGAAAAATTCACGTTTGGGTGAGACAAATAAACATTAACCTAGTAATTTTGAGCTCATTTTGGCTCATCTCAGTGGTATTCTTTTGAGTAAATAAATTATAACCTGTTTCAGATTAGCTGCTTTCCCTCCCTAGCTTTTTCTTCCGTAGTTGCAGAATGTTGTATTGGTGTCAGGTCAACTTGGAGTAAGATATGGTGGCTTACCTGGAGGTTCTGGAGGTGGGTGATCCAGTTTCAAGTGGAGCTTACTGAGCTGGATATGGTCAAGTAGCTATATAACAATATATATTGTGATACAACTTTTCAATTCTCACCACACCCTCCTCCAGATTCCAGCTGTGTTCACTGATAGGAGTCTATACATGCATCTACAAGAATCACAATTATTTTTAGAATTTGAGATGCCTCTTCATTGCATGCAATACCTGCAACCAGTGAGAAAAGGGGATCAACACATGGGAAAGGAGCTGAAGGCAGACAAAAAACCATTTTAAAGATGATATGAAGAACTTGTTCCTACTGCTCCTGTAGTATTTTAGATTGAAAAAAAAAATCATTACTGATGCACTTCCACTTCCCTATTAATTTTTACTATTAAAAAGACTGAGCTCTACAGGAAAGCATTTTTAAAAATTCAGAAATGTTATAAATATAGCAAAAAATCACAAGGGAAAATATTACCCTAAGACTTTTAGGCTGGACATTTATTATGGGGGTACTTTTCTGTAATTTTGCCCTTAATCTCTCTGTCTGTCAGCTCCCTTTTTGGAACATTACAGTAAATTCATGTATTCACTCAAAGGTACTGTGTAATCAACCATTCAGATATAATGGTGAGGGTAATTCAAAATGTACATTGAAAAGTTCAGCATTTGGGCTGTTTTTCCCAGATAATTCTTTTAATGGAAAACACTTTTAAATTTCAATTAACTGTTCTCATACTGATGGGGCCTGTGAGTCCAAAGCATTGATTTAATCACTACTCCAAATTCATACCGGAGTCTGTCTTACTTAATTCAGCTTTTAAAGAATTCCTAATAATTTAGTTTGAGGAGCTGAAGTCTGTGAGACAAAGTGTTACCTGTATCACTCCATCATGCTCAAGAAACTGTCTCATTTCTTCATCTTGTGGAACAGATAGTACATGCTTCTGTTATTTATCATAATGCATATGCACAGGAAATGGAATTTAAGTTCTGAAGGCAGGTCAAATTTTCACATACTTCTGAAAAAATATTGGGGGGTTTTGTTTGGTTCTGCTTTTTGTATAATTTATTGAAAACTGGAATTGCAAGGACTTTTAATCATATCTCAAAAAATTTTCTTCACAGTAATATTTTAAAACATTGGTGTGAAATTCCTGTGGTTTCAGCCTGAACACAGTGGAAAGTTTCAAAAGAGCTGTAGCTAGCTAGTTAATCACAAACACTACTAGTTCATTTTTATTTCATTTTCTTAAAAGTTAGAAAGGTTTTATGTTTTCTGCCTTCACCCAACAACTCAGCTCTTTGAACCCTTCTTTTAATTTAATGTTGCATTTAGCATCTAATTTCCATTCTGCATGGATGTATATTATTTTTATGACATGGGAAATAATTAATTGTTTATGATTTACATACAATTGTTTAAATTTCTATGTGATCCTATGATTTTTTACTTGTGCTATTATTATAAAAAGTGATGAATGAATTTCGTGCAGTTCCCTCTGGCTTCAGTTCTGATAAGCATCCAAATATTTCAATACTTACTCAAAACTTATCCAAAGTTTCCTAAGCTCTTGAGTCTGCAAAACTAGTCTGAACACTTAAGAGAAGGGCTTTCCTCATGAGGTTTCCAGTTGTTCCACTAGTGGAACCTGATGGAAATACCATGAGATCAGCTTTTCTTCCAGTTGTTCCAAATATTTAACATCTGTACAGAAAACGGAAGTGAGAAATCCTGCCCAGAAGTTGTATAAAAGGAAAAGTTGGTTTCTTTAAATAGGTGAAGAATGGCTGTTTTTTTAACTCCTCCAAACTGGCCAAGGCATGACTGAAAAAAAGATCAAGAATCCAGAATTAGAGATGAATCAAGTCAACTGGTACCATAAAAATATAGCCTGTTCAGCTGAAACCTGTTGCTCCTTATAATTTGGCTATTCATGAAATAACATATGTGGAGAAAAATTTAAATTTGGTGCCATTTTAGAATCTTTCAGTGACGAGTATTTATTCCAGTCAAGTATTTGTTCATTTATGAGTAGGTTGTACAGAGATCTTGGTGGGAAAATGCTCTTGTACAGAATTATCAGTGTGTTTCTTCCCAGTACCAACACTCTGGGAGAGACCCTAGCTATCAGTGTCACCTTTTCTAAATAGCTCTAATTTCAGAGTTAATCTACCGAGGAGATGGGCAGTTTAGCTGGTGATGTACAGCCTTGAAATGAATTGTAGCCACAGAGGCACATTTTTAGACAAAAGAATTGATAGATAAATAATTTTACAAAATTATTTTTGTTGGTTGGTATCTATTAAGTTCAAAGTCTACTTGGCAGAAATTAATTACCCCTTGTTGAAAGTCCTTCTTTTCACCACTGAGCCTCTACCCACTGTGTTTTGTAACACACCACGAATGACAGATTCTCTTTGCATGTCCTCTGATTCTACAAGCTCTTTCTTCCACATTTATCATCCTGTTTGAACACCAGACATCAGCTGCAGATTCCTCTTTACAGATAACAAATCACCCTACAGAGTTCTTTATATTAGGAGTGCATCACCATGCAAAGTGAGCACCACTCCCAAGTTCATTCATCTGAAGCTACAAAAATGTTATGAGGTTCCTCTTCCCCTTTATAAAAATGAAAGTTCAGGAAGCAGGGACCTCCAACATCCTCCCACCCCCACAGATCAGAAATGTGTGGAAAAATACCAGTGGCAGCATGCCCCAGCAGGCTAAGGTTCAGGACCCCTGGAGTGCTTGATCAAAAATAAGGAGTCGAAATGGGCTCAGAAAACAAGACAGTGATCAAAGACATTAAATGTTTTGTGAAAACCATCCAAATTAATTTGCTGCCTGATGTGTTTCTTGCTTTGTTTGAGGTCACAGACTTTACAGAATTTTATGGAGTGCAGTGTGTGCAGGCACTGTATATGCCATGCTCTCAGCACTTCATCAAAGGCATCTCATCTGGCACAAAGCACAGCATTTTAGCTGGTGGTAACCTCCCTAACAGGAAATATTTCATAGCCTAAGTTTTGTGCACATGAAAGCACATAGAGAAAGTTCCAAATAAGATAAACATACAAGTATATGTTAGCTCCTGAAATCCTCACATGCATTGTAGAAATACATTAGCGTTACAATTCACTTTATGCTTGTTTTCAGGAGACAAATACTTAAATTCAAGAACATATAGGTCAGTGCAATCATTTGCAGGCAGTTTCACCACTTAAGGACATTCATGAGTTGATACAGTCCTCAGAACTCCCTTGCCTCCTAGGTTCTTGGAAATCATTCTGGCTTGGTACGTGGTTAAGCATAGAAACTGTGTGCTATTTGCCCCTATCTACTGGGTTAGCAGCTTCTAAAACATGCTCACTCACTCATGCTGGGTTAGCATCCAGCCATCCCTGCACAACACTTAGGTGAAGCCACTGCATTAAGGCCCACAGGGAAAATTGACTTGACACCTCTTCAGCATCTTACTATGGGAAGAAACCCTGTCTGGATGGTACTTTAAATCTGAAGGGAAAATATCTCTCCAGAAAAAAAAAACCAAAAAAAAACCAAAAAAAAAAAAAAAAAAAAAAAAAAAAAAAAAACACACCAAATTAAAAAAAAACAAAACCAAAAAAAACCAAAAAAAGCCCACTCGCCCCCCCCCCAAAAAAACCCTAAAAGAACCCCAAGCTCCCCCCACAAAAAAAAAAAACAAGTAAAGAAAAAGACACTCCTGATCCTGTTTGTGCTGCATTTACACATGAAACAGAAAGGTAAGGCCCTTACTCTCTCAGAAAATAAGGGAAAATATGGAAACATGAGCTGCTTAGAGACCTTCAGAAAGTAGAAAAAACAGGAGGTTTGGTCAGATTGTATTCCAGACTGTGAGAAATGGGTTCAGCTGTGGCCCAGGAAGGGGCGGACAGGGCTCATTGCTGCTGGGAAATCTGGGAGCTAGTTAAGTCATCTTTAGAGGGACAAAAGATTCTCAAAAAAGAAAAGCTGCAAGAGAGATTACTTTATGTAATTTATGAGATCAGTTTATGTAAAAGCATTGTGAAACAGAGATATATGTCAAAAGTCTGAAGTAATTATTGGATTGATGTGAATTCTTGAATCCTTTAATTGATGTGAACTGTTGTTACCAACAGTTCACATCAATTCTGCTACTTCACCTTTTAGACTGATGCCCAAACCTCTATCCTCAAACCAGCATTTGGGAGCTCACCTTTGAACTTTTGGACTCAGCTGTGTAACATTTTTCTTCAAGATATGAGAATGACCAGATAGAAAGCCAGTAATAGTTGTAGAATGCAAACCCAATTTTTTTTCCCCTAGAATTTTTGAGAATGCATATGATCTTGAATTTTCTTCAAGAGTTTATAGCACTTTTCATGCACTAATATTTTCAGCTTCCTTTTTATTTTTTCAGGTTGTTTTCTCTTTTACACTCTTACAAGCAATAAAGTTTCAGTATTTGCACTTCTCTAGAAAATAAACACAGATTTTCCTAAATGAAATTGTTATAATATAGAAGAGACTTTCAAAACAAAAGCTCATTGACAAATCATGTGTCTCAAATATTAAAATGAAGTATCCAGACATAAAATATGGTATTTCATACTATTATTTAATGAAGCATTCTTTAACATTCTTATAAGATATTTAAATGAGTTGATGCAAAGTTGCACAAAATACAAGGAAATCACGCTAGCTGTAAGTTTACAGAAACACATGAACAAAGCCATAAAATATCAGGGCCTATAAATTCATGCAAAATATTTCACTAATCATCTCAGAATATTCATGAAACACTCTGCAATATTTGAAGAATAAGCTACACCTGTACCTAAGAATATTCAGACCCCACTTGCTTGAGGTGTAATAAAAATAAATGTAAAGCAACATTGTGACTACAGATGTGATAAGAAAAGAATAAAAAGAGCTGCTTGACTTTCTGAAGGTGCTGCTCACTAAATTATTAATATAAAGAATCCTGGTTAAAGCACTGCTTCCCAGACTTCTGTAATTTCTTCCCTCTTAATCACATTGTGCAAAAGATAGCCTGCAATGTTAACCTGAGTTGGGTGTTCTAATGTAGCCTGTGGTTTCTCATGCTGAGACACAGATCTTAAAATCACTGTGATCTGCACAGAAACTCTCACTCTTGCTAAGCAGCAGCCAGAAATGCAGCCCTCTCCAACTATCCAAACCATGCCAAGTTGTTTCACTATTGATTAAAGGCAGATGTGGCACAGTGAGCTGCTGCCAGATAATGATCAGCATTTTCTCATTAGTGATTGGGTTCCCTTCACTGCTGTGCAGCTCTGAAACTGTCTTCAGAAACGTGCTACTTCATTGTCCAGAAAGTCTGCACTGCATATTATCCCCACTGGACATCACGGGCATTTCTCACTGGGCAGTGTTCAGTTGGGGATCCAGAAGCAGCAGTGCTCCTGCTGTGGAGGGGTAAGCAGATTGATGTTTGCAGAAGTGTATGACAGCAAAATCAGAACAGGAGAATTAACCAAGAAATAGCTGAACAAAAACATGACAGGAAAAATCCCTTTTTTTTTTTTTTTTTTTTTTTCAGCTTGACTGCCAGGTTCTGGAATTGCAGTCATCTCTAATGCCTTCCAAGTAGGAAAGGAAGATATAAGTTTCCAACACCAGCAGATAAAAGCTACACATATATCACTAATCTGGGCATGAATGGCAGATTGATTTCTTCCAGATGCTCTTGATTTACTGTGTACATCTCATACCAGGTGGGTTCAATATGCCCAGGAGATAGTGAGCTCATGTACAGTGAGTCCAGTGTGCATTCTAGAAGCACAGAATTTGCTGTGCATGTAAGGTAAATGCAATAATCTGCAGGTGTACAATAAACCCAGCAGCAAGAACTTGTAGGCTGACATTGTCCAAACCTGCACTATTGCCCAGGTGGATTTGGCTAACCCAGTCCCAGCAGTTCTTGTGCCCATGTTCGGTGCCAGGAATTTACAATGAAAACAAGCCTATAGATTTGTTTTAAGGACAGAGAATAAAAATTGACCAGAATAAGTGAATATTAATGTTCAGTATAAAGTTAATGAAAAATTTATCAATGTTTTCTTTATTTTTTTTTAAATGGGCACTGTTTGCTTTTAACTGCCATTGCATGCTGATAACTTCATTGAATGATTTGCTGTGCCAGGTCCTTTATTTCCCCATCCTTCCTAATCCTGCCTATTCCTGCCTAGATCTATGGAGTACTGTGTAAATTTTGGATTTCTCTAATGACCTTTTGTTTTTCCCTTTCTATAATTTCAATGCTTTCCTACCTACCCGTAATGCAGTCCTATGTCCTACAGATTTTAACTGAGCAAAGCAACTCAGGATTATTAGCAAATGGTGCAAACTACCATCCTCCAAGAACGCTACCCAGGAGTGAGGTGTGGGCCAGCATTCCATGGGAGCAGCACATCGCCTTGCACGCTTTAAAGTGGGTCAGAGCCGCGCCACCTCCACCCCACCCATTTTGTGTCTCTAGTGTGTTCGTTACTTCAAAAGAAACTGACACACTTTAAAGGCCTTGGAGTCTGTGCCAGCGGCTCTGGGACACAGTGGGACAGGTTTTTTTTTTTTTTCTTCAGTCGAGCAGGTGGGCTTATGCACGCTTCCCTCTGCAGTGCGCAGCGTGGTGGGTGTGCAGGGTGTGCTTGTCCCCAGGACCCTGCTGCCACCGGAATGCTGCGAGGTGCTACACGCTCAGGGCGCTGTGACCGGCAAGGGCAGTGTCCCCAATACGGAATCTTCTCTGAGGCTGCCCATGTCCTTTGGCTTTGGGCCTGCAGCTATCATCTCCTGAGGGGTCCTTGGGGACTGCACACCCCTGGCCTAGCCCCTAACCAGTGAGCCGGGTCGCTGCACAGCCGTGCCAGCCTGGAAGGTGCCGTGTGGTGCCGCCCGGGGAGCGCCTTTCCCGGGCGGGGGTGGGCATCCCTCTCCCCAGAGCGGCGCGCCGGTCCCGTGGAGCAGCTCCTCCGAGGGGTGCTTGGGGCCCCCGGTGGCGGCGGCTCGCCGGGCCCCGTCCTGCCCCTGGAGCGCGGCGGGCCGGGCCGCCCGCGGGGCCGCGCCGGGGCCGCCACCTGACTGCGGGGCACGGGGAGCGGGCGGGGCGGCCCCTGCCCTCCGCGGGGGCGGCTTCCCTGCGCACCGAAGTTTCCCCGACTGGTGCAAAGAAAGAGGCAGGTCCCGCCGCGCGCGGGGTGGGAGAAGCATCGCGGCGGAGGAGGAGCGGATCGGCGCGGGCGTGGAAGAGAGGTGGGCAAGGAGCGATGACCTTTGCGGGGAGCCGGCGAGGGAGCGGGCCAGAGGCAGAGCGAGCGGCAGCGCGGGGAGATGCTTGCTGAGACCCGGAGGAGAGCCGCCCCGTAATGTCACCATGTAAGTCTCTTCTCCGAGCTCTGGGGCGAAGGCTGCGGCTGCCGCCCGAGGCGCTGGGGGAGCGCTGATAGCCCCGCGGGCTGCATCGAGGGGCGAGGAGCCCCGGGCGGATCGTCAGGGCTTCCCCGCCACCCACAGTAGGTGGTGAGTAATGTCAGGGCTGAGCCGTGCAGGTAGGTAGGGCTGAAGGAATGGGGAAACGGGGAAGTTTCAGGCCGGGAGCTCGGAGGGCAGGGCTGGCAAGGCTCTGCCCCGTCCGGGCTCCGTGTCCGTCGGCGGCTGCCCTGCCAGCTCCCGGGCGGCCGCTGCCTTTCCAGGGCGCCCTAACCACGTCCTTAGGACCGCGTTGGTGGATTTCCCCGTGCTTGCGGACAAGTAGCGAAACACTTGGCCCCGCTGGCCTCCTGCCTGAGCGGCGGTACTCCGCATCCTCCCGGCCCCGGCCTCTCGGCTCGGGGCCGCGGCAGCTCACGTCGAGGAGCCCTGGCACCACAGGCAGCCTTCCAGGTGAGGTGCCAGCACAAGTAGGGAAAATGTAGGGGCAGAGAGAGGGAGGGCAGGGCGGGCTTCATAGAGCATTCGCATCCCCGCCGCGACTCTCGACAGCGCACGGAGCGGGGGCAGCGCGGGGCTCCGCCACTCTCGGAGAGCGAGGGGCCGCGCCGGGGGCTCCCCCTCCTGCCGGACTCCACCAGCCCCGGGCCGGACAGTGCCCTCGCCTCCGGACGCCTTCCCAGGGATATTTCTCCTTTACTGACTGTCAGTCGCCGAAGGTAAGGCGAGACACTGAGGTTTGGGGTTCGGCGTTCCCCCGGTGCGTTCACAGCCAGGAGCGAGAACCTGGGGATGCTCCCGAGGGAATCAGTACAAGTGAAAAGGGCAGGGGGTCCTCACACCGTGCCGTCAAGTTATGGCAGAAATCAGGAGTTCCTAAAGATCTAGTATTGCGGTGCTACCGGGTTGGAAACAGCCAGCAGATTTGTTGCCTGCAACTGGGAAAAGTTCCCTTTGAAAGGAAAGCCAAGGGGCTTAGATGGATCTGGTAGGGCTGATACTGTTTAAATTAAAAGGCAGTGTCTTATTTTTTTTTCATCTCTTTTGATGAGCATGGGGGTAAGAGTAATTAGGGACAAGTAGTGCTTAACAAAATGAAAGTTTTAAGGGGTATTGTGTAATTAATCGTTCAAGACATTCATGTATTACAGTTTAAAGCAGTGGTTTCAAAGTTAAAATCAACTTCTCTATTCATCTTGGGGAGCTAAACTGTGAGTTGCAATCATCTTTCACTTGCAGTTCCACTTGGGAGTGATTAAGATTAAAATATTTTTGTTTACAATCTGTGTGAGAAAAAAAAATTGTGACATTGATGTTATCCTTGTTTTAATTTTAAAGTGTCAGCAACATTTTTCCTTAATAGCTTTAGATGTGTCAAAGACCGAAAAAAGTCACGTCAGTGTGCCTGAGGTAGAATTCACATCCTACTCCAGGGAATTTTGACAAAGTTTTGAACACAGAAGGTGGTGTATTCGAATTTGTATTGCATGTTTTGGGATGGTACAATCTACAAATGAAATACTCCAGCATTATTCACATTTTATGTATGTTGTCCTGCAGAGCTGTATATTCCCAAAAAGGCAATGCTATTTTGTCTGCTAGCTGGCTGCTGGCATGTAGAATAAAAGATTTAGTAGTTGGATGTAGCAAAACTCCCAGTAATTCCATCTTGAACTGCGTCAAGTTACTATCCATTTAGGGTTTAGATAATTTACATGTCTATTTTTCTCTTCTGAAATGAATTGTGAATAAGCTCATTGTCTCCCTATGTTATAGGAAATGAAAGTAGCTGTGGACTAGACTGGACTGAAGTGGTAGCTTGGAGTGCATAGATGGTCATGTCACACAGTGTCTGCACTGGGAAATGCAAGTCCATAGAAAAATTAATACTTCAGAAAAATCAGATTCCACAGAAGGCCAAAACCTCAAAAACCCCCAAAAAGTTAAGAGGGATTGCTGGTTTTAGACTATATCCATCTGTAGTAGATGTACTTCTACCATAGGTGTCCTAATAATTCCCAGATATGTTGGGTGAAATGTTTTGGTTCTGTGGCAATCTAGAGTGATTTCTTCAGAGCTGCTAGTGTGTTACCAGCTGGGGACAAAGCAGGGCTTTTTCCTTTAAACTGATACAAAATAGAAAAGCAAATTCACTATGAACTGTGTTCAGCAATTTTTGTGTAACCAAAGACAAAGACTGAAATAATCCATATCTCTTCTGAGATCTTTGTTACGGATCCATCTCTTTGTTACAGGGTCCATCCCTTTGCTTACCTAAACTCCTGGTATGTTTTACTACATTGCTGTTCTGACATCCATCCCCTGTGCTGTTAATGAATATTAAATCACAGAACATATCTTTTTAATAGTATTTAAAATAAGAACACAAGACCAAAGACGTCTCTTGGGCCATCAAATCAGTGCTGTCAGGGGACCATAAAATTCCTTGATAAGCTATAAACAAGCTCAGAACTGTTTGCTGATTTTTCTATTGAATTATTCACATGTTGTTTGTACTCACTTCTAGATGTTGATTAACACTAGTAAAAAGAACCTTAAAATAAATATGGTGGCTACTAAGAGGTGAATAATATCTGCAACTAAGTTGTGTTTTTTTAAAGCCTGAGAAGTATTTATCACTTATTACAACACCTTATCATAATTGTCAGAAATGTCAAATTATGAAAATATCAGGGATGGATTTTGTTGTGGAAGAAGCCTTTTTGTTGACAATTATCTGACTTCCATCCCTGAAAACTTCTTGTGTGAAGAGGAGTGTTACACATCACAGTGTAAGTCAGTGAGAAGTCAGCTTTCTGAATTTTGACTTTTTTGCCTCTGCAAGATCCTAGGAACATATAAATAACTGATTTCCTCACTAATTTATAACACTCAGCTAGTGGTTGTGCTTTATAAAACAGTTCTTCAGCAATCCTCTCCAAAAGAAACAGATCTGACTCATGGTACCCACATTAGAGGCGTGTTTTAGTAGTGTGTGCTTCTGTGTTCATTCTTGTCAGAGTTTGATAAACCTTTTTCTTGTCAACTAAGACAATGTTGTATAAAGAGAATATATGTATGATATATATAAAGACAGTTTGCTCTTTTTTATATATTTGTTTTGTTTGTTTATTTTGGTGGAGAATTGTGTATTTTTTAATAGCAATTATGTAATTATCTAGCTTTTTACTCTGGGGAAAAGTCTTTATAGCTATTCCTTTCTGCCTTATTGTTTGCACTTATGTCTTGCTCTGTTGTTGCTTATCTATGTTCTTGAAATCTTTCTTGACTAGCACTTTTTACATGGGTGAGGGTGAGGAAACAGACTATAAACTATCACTCTGGAGTACCACAGAGTACTTGTAAGCATTACCGCAATGCAAGTAAACAGTAACAAATAGAAATTGGCTAAATCAAACACCTCTTTCAGACTAACACAGAATTTCGTGTTCTTTAAAAAGGCACTAGAGGAAATGTAACTGGATACATTCACTCCAGTAAGTGGCAGAAGCTTGTCATGTTATTTTTCCCTGAGTATCTCAAATGTGGTTTTTTGGATTCTCCAGTTATTAAATGAGCAAAACCTTTGTCTGAGCTCACAAAGATATCAAAAGTGATGATACAATTTATCAGTTTGATGGAAATCAACACAGATTTATTCTGAATTAATAAATAATTGTTTGTTTCCTAGTCTGATAACTGTTAAATGTGCTTGCTCAAAACAAACCAGCAACAAAAACCTGTAATGCAACTGCTTCTACAGGTTTGCATTGGTAGATTGAGCAGCAGAATACCATGTATCTCATTAGTACCTGCAAACTCTTCTGTAGGAACAGGAAAATTCTTTTGTGTCTCTGGTGTGTCATGCTGTTAGCCCCAACATGTCCTTTTCTCTGTGAGTATATATGTATACCGTATGTGCTTGCATGTGTGTGTGTAACTGTTTTCGTGTCTTCAAAGAACTTCTGTTTAAATTCAATTTTCTAAATTAATATTAAAGTTATTGTTGATTTATGAATTACATACATTGGAAAGTAACAGTTCTAAAACCTCAGTTTTCTGTTGTCTGAGATTTTAATAGGGATTTTTGGATCACTAAGTGGAAGGACAATAATTCTATTGTTTGATAATCCAGTTATTTTGTATGTCTGGCTTCATCAAAGAGATTCTTGTATTTCAGAGCCCCATGTTTTCTGAGCTTGTCTTCAACACTTGTTAAGTTTGACTTTACAGTATCTCAGAAAAAATAAAGCTGCTTCAGATTCCTAATTTGATACAACTACCCACAAAGAACTGAACTTCTTTTGGAATCAGATACCTGTGCTGTGTAACACTGCACTCAAGGGAAGCCTAACTGATCGCAGCAGTCTGCTGAAGTGTCATTTACCTGGGCCCATTGGCATCTAGCCCACAGGAGTGCTTTGATGAATTACTACTTCTAAAACTGAAATATTACTTGTTCCTTTTACAGTGGTTTATCTTGCTGCATTGGGTTCCACTTAGGGAATAAACAAAAGCTTACACTGGAAAAGGTTTTATATTTGCCCCCAGCTGGTGCTGGTGTGTTCACAGCAATATCTATGGAGAAGAAGGAAGATTTTTGTCCTTATCTACCTCAGTATAGGTAGATAATATCTTACTGAACAAAAGCCAGTTATCATCACCAAATAGGAGAGGAATGAGTTGGTCAAAATAATGCATGTTGTATTTCGTTACTTGTTACTTCCTTTTGCTTGCTGCTAACTTGCTGAATAAAATGAGACGTGAATGTAGTGGAGCACCATTCATTTTGGATACATGGTTAAAGGTCTGAAGAAGTTTATTAAGAGTTTTGCTTCCTGTTCTGCCCACAATGGAGGAAGCATTTTGGTTAGCCGTTACATATCCTCTAGGCTGCAAGGGAAAGGAAACCTTAACTTCAAGCTATAACTGGTAGAGACTTTTCTATAAATGCATTTTTTTTATTAAATAATCAGGATGTCCCTGATTCCTCTGGAAGCACAGGTGAACTCCTAGATTTTGGCAAGGAAGGTTTCAGGATTTTCATAAAAGTTGTCAGCAGAAAATATCATAGCTGTCAAAACATTAGAACTGAAAAATGGAAAGCTTTGTTAAGGGCAGAGGCAAATTATCATCTATCATCTTTATTAAGTTAATAACAAATATGTATTATGTATAAATAAATAGAATAAATGTGTTTATACATGTACAATTTCATATTAAAAAAAAAACCCTACAACTTAACCCTTTCAGACTGTGCTTCTTGTGTCTTTTACTAAAATACCACCCACATCTTTCTGCTTAGAAGCCCAATGCTGACCAATCTTCCATTTCGCTGTCTGCTGAGAACCAAACATAATTTCTGATCCGTTTTAGCAGACTTTTGTCTCCATTTAAGCAATACTGGGGCCATCCATAATTTTCACTACTTTATTTACTGCAAGTACTAGTTTGACTAACAACAGAGTCTTCTTCATTTTAGTGTTTTATAAAACTCCCTGAATTCTTGATTGCTTTTCTTTTTTCCCAACAGGATGTCTCATGTAAGTGAAATGTGGTGCTATCACTGGAAATGGAAGCTGCATCACTGTCTCTGCTTGTTTACCACATATATTATATACATGCAGCAAGCAGGTAAGTCAGCAATTTATCTTCTTACATAAATAAATGATCTAGGAGCCAAAGTTTTAATGATCGAGGATTATGCTTACATATGGCTGAATTCTGTACAATATAACACTTTGATGAAAGTGATGCATTATGATCACTATTTGTGATTTTATAGCTTGGGTCCTGTGTTCTTCTACTGCTGAATTTTCTTTTTGCCATTTTTTATAGTTTTGCTGTTATTAATTGCTACCATTTTCTTTCCTTTGAACTTCTTCTTTGAATTCTTTAATTTTGTTCTTTCTTTGTGTTTACCTTGTTAATGCCTGCCTCTTTTGAAATTCTTCTGGTTGTTGAAATTCTGTGGGTAATCATGTAGTTCTTCCATTTTCCACAGTACTATTTGTGCCTGCAGATTGTGTATTTAATAACCCTTCACTGCACTTCAAAGTGGTAAAATACCTGGAGTGTGCTTATTATTTTTAAAAGATTTTATGACTCAAATAATAGAAACATTCTTTAGCAAAGTATATGTAAGATAACTCTACACTGTAAAGAACCATCACTTTAAACTTGACATCATTTTGATCTGTGGTGACGCTTCAGCACAGCATAATGTAACATTCTGACTGTTTTCTTCAAACATATGAATGAGAGATTTCATTTAGTAAATGTCTTGTCCTAACCACTGAAGTGAAAAGTATTTTAGGAGATCCAGCTGCTTTGCTGGAAAAAAGATGTCTGGAGTTTATTCTGGAGCATATGAAAATTTTGGAGCAGCCTGTGGTGCCTAGCTAATTCTGTATCAGATGGGTCATTTTGCTTTGACAGGCTTGCCACTGGAAAAATGATTGTTTATATATAGAAAGGGCTTCTAACTTCTTTGGTAATGTTTTTCCATTTCTAAAAAGTGCTTTTTAAAAATTTTTAAAACCTACACTTTTTTTTAAGAGGCGAAACAATGTTGTCGCTGTGCAGTAGCACTTTCCTTATTCATGTCACTTTAATAGGTGTTTTCCATTTCCATTAAACTGTAGACAGAAATGCATTTAGGATCTGCTCTCACCTGTGGCTCCATTGACTGATTGATTTTGTGTCCCCATCATCCTGGTCCATACTTGATCTTGGGCCATGCCGCTGCCATTCTTAGCACAAAGTAAATCAGTTAAACCTCCTCTAATTTACATCTGCTGTGTGCTTTACCTGGTGACTAGAACACTAGGATGCCAAAATTATTATCCTTTGCTAATTCCTCTTCATAACAGATAACTGATAGCTGAAAGTGCAGGTGACACAGGAACCTAAGCCCCATGGGCCAGAAGGTTGTCAGTGTGCTGTGAGGACAGAGAAAGCCAACCACAAACTCACCCGTGCATACAGGTAATTGCACCATGCATAGCTGTGCTGGTGCTGAACAAGTGAGGTCAAAAGCCCTGTGCCAAACTCCAAGATACACTTCTATAAAATCATATATTTCCCTGGCTAACATCTTCAGCAATAAAATGATTGGTGCCATTGGATTGGTAGAAGCAGCCAAAGCATTCCAGTCTCAAGTGCGTCCCTGTGGGGGCTTTTCCTTTCTTGCCTCCATAGGAATAGATTTGAAATCTTCTAAACTTTCAATAAATTGAAAATATATTTCCCTGTCTACCTGAATGATAAGTAGATAAATAAGGTACACTAGAAATGCTCAGGTTCAATACAAAGATGTTTGCTGTTCTGTAGTGAAAGAGATGATAGGTAGTCTGCTGTTAATACTTGACTGAAATGAAAATGAGACATTTACCTTTACAGGAACCTGTCATTTGGCAGCACTTGCCTGTAGACCCTCAGGGTTCATATTTCTTTTTATGTTGATGTAAAAGCATGGGTTGTGCTGTAAAATGGAGTCTTTTCATCTGCTTTTCCAATAGGGAAGACAGACAAAGCAGGAAACACTGCTGCTCCTGTATTTTTTATTTTGTGTTCTTAAAAGGTATTGGTCACTTTGGCTGTGGATTCATACGGTATTCATAATCTCTCTGGCAGCTTAAGCTTGACTGAATTTACAGTCAAGCCTGACATTCATCCAGATTCTCTAGTGAGCTGTAAGCTTAAAAAGCTATTGGTGCTTATTAAGCTTTGTCCAGAGGAGGTTACATACAAGCAAGGGATTAAGATCATCAGGTTCAGGTTTTATGGATTATTTAAGGATAAAGATATCAGTCACACTGTGACATGGAAAAATGCAAAAGGAATACTTTTTTAGTTTGGTTTGAGGAAAACTGCAGTACTGGGCCTGCTTTCAGAAACAAAGCTTAGGAGAGGGATTACACAGCAGAAAACTTAGAACAGGAGTGAGATGGTCTGCGGAAAGAATATTTAGACACAGACTGGTAAGGTACAAGCAGGTGCACAAGTGGAGTGCAATCCAAAAGTCTGATACCTCAAAAGGAATCAATGAATGGATTGTAACACTTGAAACAGAAAGAAATTATTAACAGCAAAAAATGATAAAAATATAGCGCGTACTTTAGTTAAGATCTCAGGAGCCATGAGGGTTTGGACACACTGGTTTCAGGTCATGTGTTGTGGGTCAGGGGTAAGTTACTGCACAGCTCAGTTAGTAACTTGTCAGAGTTCATTCCTATCTGCGGTAGATGTCCCTGATGGTCTTACATGGCTCATTTAGCTGTGCCTCAGTTTCCCTGTGATGAGTGTGTCTGGCCTCCCTTGTAAACAGCTTGCCTATCTTCCAGTGAAAGGGTTGCATGGGAGCTGAGATGTTAGAATGGGGGTGTTTTAAACAGAATTAGTTAAATCTGCTTTTATAGGAGACTCAGATATTCCTAACTTTTTGTTTGTATGCACATTTCGTTCGTTTCAGAGAGCCCAGGAAAGAACAAATGGAGTGAACAGAGTTCTAGAAAATATAACTAATGAAGGCAGACAGAAAGAACTAAGATTTTTTGGTCTGTAACAGACAAAAGAGGGAATGCATAAGAACTGAGAATATTTAAGGAGGTAGGTGCATTGGGAAGGGATAGACTGATCTTTACAAGTTGAAAGGGCAAAAAGAAATGGGCTTAAATTACAGGAAGATAAATGAGGGGAGGACATCTCATCAAAAGGTTTAGATAGCAGTGAAATAGATGTCAAGAAAGACTGGGAAATCTCAGTCCCTGGGAATGTATAGTAATATCTACCAGAAACTGCTTAAGTCTACAGTCCTCTTTCCCTGGGACTGAGAAATACAGTATATAACTTCCAAACTTCCCTAATATCTATAGTTCCTTCTTAATCATCATCCTGTAGAATCTCTTTTGCATAAAAATCTGGAAAATTAGGAGACCCATTGGAAATTGCATGTCTTGGAATATGATAGTGCTTTTGCTGTGCCTAAAAAATTGGGTTTGTGTTTGTCCTGTCACAATGGTTTCAATTTATCTGACATAAAGAAGCAGCAGTTCAGTATGGAAAGGAAAAACCAGTTGCTTCAGGTGTGTGTAACCTCACAAAAACACTCAGTTTAGCCCCCCCCTTGCTTTTTTTGCTTTTCTGCTGTCATAATAAAATGTTTATTGTTTCAATATTGTGCTGTCTTTTGGAGTTGTATGTGTTCGATATGGTAATTCAGGAGCAGAGCTGGAGTTTTCTCAGCAACCTTAAGTGCAGATGGCAGTTAGCTAATTATTTTCCAGTCTAGTTATTGAGTGTCTTGTCAGCACTGGACTTTCAGAGTTTTGAACACTTGAACACTTGAGGAGATGGCAACATCCTCATAAGAGTTTTCACCTTCTTATGTCATTAGTAGACTTATAATTATGTAAGGTTCAATAAATATTTTAAGTTTTCACTGCTGTGCAACCATATTTAGTTTTATTCAGAATGTGGAAAATATTTATTTTAATAAAGCCATGAGGACATCTATAATTCTTACTACACTGTTTCTACATTAGGCTCCATGTTGATGTTACCACAAAATTACTGTGGCTGTAGCTAATGCCAGAATGAACCTTTGTCCTTTTGGTCATCCATCAGTAAAGTGCACTGGTGTCTGTAATCACATTTCCATGTCTTCAGGCAGTTTAATCAATTCTCCAGAGTTCACCAAAGTGTAAATTTCAATTCTGTTACAGCCCCTGAAATCTTAATTTTAGAGGTGATTCAAAGCAAAATTTTGTGCTGTATTTAATTCATCAAGAAAAAAAAAATCTGAAGGCAGGTCCTTCACCCACATGTCTGATGGTGATCCACAATATAAGATCATCTTTGTCTGTTATGCTCCTTAATTGTGTCTGTGTAGATAAAGGAGGGATTAAAGTCCTCCCTTGTTTATGGGAGGATTTCAGGGTGAATCTGAGGGTTCAGAAGCCCAATAAGAGATGGGAAGTCAGTATGGTGGGAAGTATTGCTTATGCCACAAGCACTGGCAGCTAGAGTTAGTGACATAGTGAAAATGGATTGGGCTTTATCTGGCACAGCCAAGTCAGGAAGTGTGGTTTTTTTCTCCATAGATCTCAAGCTGCCTACCCCAGACAGGGGCCAAAGATTCTATCACTGGGCAAATGATGATATGGTTGTCAGCACATTCCCTTATCTTCCTCCTTCTTACCATGTGCAGAGCAAGAACCCAAGTGTCAAGGCATTAACCCAGCCAGTCGGCACAATCCTCTCATACAGCAGGGGGTGGTTTTATAAAGTTGTTACTGGTGCTTTGTCAAACTCTTCTCATGGCATCCCAGGGGTGGGAGTGGGTGTGCATTTATTGCTGAGCAGGGTCAATGTGACTGATAGTTCTGTTCCTGACTCAGGCATGGAAATTTTTATTTCTGAAAGTTATGGAAAACATCAGGAAATTTAAAAAGTTTGGAAAAAATATTCAGTCTGGCAGTCTTTCCTTACAGAGGCATACATAAATCATGAGTAATTGAGAGATTAGTCAGAAGGAATCTATGTATTTAATTAATTGCTCCAAGGTTTTTTTATTCTTTCCTCTTTCTCTGTCAGGTTTTTTTTTTTTAAATATATTTTAATTTAGCTTAAACAAAACATACCATAAGCTATCTCTTTTATGTTCTGTTTAATATCTAAATTTTTGCTGGCTTGAGGCATGTGTTCAAATTTCTGTTCATACAAATCTTGCAGAGAAAAAGTTGCTAGTCGGCTTTCTTGTATTTCCCCTCATTGACAGTTTGTTAATATAAAAGTAAATTACTGTTGAAATTAATTTCACAGGAACCTACCTTTCATTACCTCTGTTTACTTTTTTTAATTATATTCTTTTGATTAATTCTTTTCCCTTCCTTAAATGTTTCAACCTCTTTGCATTAACCATGACAATACTGCCTTAAAAGCACAGTGATTTTTTCCCCCTCCTCTGATATGCCCTCACAGCCAAACTGATATGGAATGTGCTCAGGCATTTCTAAGCTGACTGCGACCTCATTGTACAGGGTCTCTGCACTCCTTTATTGGAACAAAGGCTAAGTAATGTACCTCTCTATAAAGAGTATGCCTTCAAAGAAAGAACCAGTCACAGAAGTCCAATCTTTATGACCTACAGTATTTTAGAATTTGTTTGTAAATTATTTTTGCCTCATTTTCTCTGTTCGCTGTTAGAAATTAAAAAACATGGCCAAGAAAAGCTTGAATATTTGTCAATACTATTTATCACAGCACATAATAAAAGTACCTACCTTAGCAGTATATCTGAAAATAGACTCAAATGACTTGTGGCCATCTGGACTGTGCTTTACAAAAGGCTGCCCTGGTAGAGGTTATAATGTGAAAAAATTAATTCTTTATGGTATTTGTCAGTTGCTCTCAATATATTGAATGAAAATTTTAGAAAAAAAAAGTGGTTTTGTCTTATTAAAAAACTGAGTCTTTGCAAATGACACTTTTTTCTCCTGTGGATTACTAATGTGAGAAGCATTGTATCGTGAAATGAAGGTGTTAACTAGAAATAGAGTTTTCCAGGTAAAAGTTCCTAACATACAAGTCTAGCAATTGTGTGATGTGCATTTCAGTAGGTATCACAATTAATACTGAGTAATTAAAATTATTGATTTCATATCCCAATGGACTTTTTAGAAGTGAGTAATTACCACTGTAAAGTCAGCATTTCTCAATTAATGAGAAGGGCTGATCTTGCAGATTTTAAGATGCCTATTTTAATGTCCATGATTACTTTTGCTAGAACATAGTATTTGTTTACTTAGTGGGATTGCTTAAGCTTTTTGCACAAGGTATAACATGTAATGTTTGCCAAATCAAGGTCTCAGTTATCACTTCCTGATAAAGAAATGTTAAAATTTACATTTTCACATAACCACAACACAGAGATGTCTGAGATAGATATACAATACTAAAATGAAGAAAAAATTATGATATTTATTTTTGAGTAGTCTGAAAAAAAAGGGGATTTTTTTGAGAGAATTGTGACTGTGTATGAAAAACATCTGATTACATTATTCACATGTACTCTTTCTGAATTTCTTTCTCTCATCATGGAAGAGAAAAGTATCTCTGCTGTGGGAGGAAAATAAAGTATTTTAGCTATAGACTGTGAACATTTTCTACAGAGTTAACAAAAAATTAAAGTAATAATGATAAGTTTCATCAGAGAAGTACATCCCTTGCTGTGATATCTTGAACCAAAACGACTTTTCCTGCCCTAGATATGATAATACAATTTATTTTAATGAAGTAATCTCAGGACATCTATAATTCTGTAAGCATGAATATCAAGGGAAGGGAGAGTTTCCAGAAACCCCTCTTGCTTTATCTGGGTTCAGTGCTTGTTGGTCTGCTCAGTTCCTGTAAATGACAGACTAAGCTCTAACTCTTACTGCAGTACAGGAAAATTAAGTGTATAATTCAGAGTTAGAAGTCTGCCTATGTAGTCTAGCCTCCAGATACCTTTCACATAAGTCAATTTTAATTGCCATCTCTGAAAAGATCAAGCCACTTTGCACTCTAAACCCAATTCCAGTCCTACATTTTTGGTACCACTATGAACTTGTGCTCTTCTTTTATGATCTTTCATGTTGTAGGTTTTGTGGAGTGTTTTGGTTTATTTTCCCCCCTATTCTCTGGGGCTACAGCTGCTTGAGCAGCAAATTGAAAAATTGACTGTTTTCAATTTGTTAGTTGGAAACAATTTTGCTAATTGTTCTCAAGATTTCAGCTCCCAAAGATATTTACCAATTCCCATTCTCTGAATTTCCTTTTCAGTAATTTCTGAACATCTTTTCGGTTATTTACTGGTTTGTCCAAATTCCAGTGTAGAAAATCGTCAAATTTGACAATAGAGGCCACCACAGTGGTAACTCATATTGCATAATCCTCTAAAACTACTGCTGTATTAATTAAGATGTTAAGACAGTTAATATTGTATGGAAGTGTCAGCATGGCATATTTTTGATAAATTAATGTTTGAAAAGTTCTTGTAGACTGAAAAAGTATGTATTGGAAAATAATTTACTCAAAAAGTGACAAAAAAGTTCCTATTTTTGAAACCGTTTTTCTTCTGAATATCCCCAAATCAGTCCAACTGTCTCCCAGAACAGTTTTTTTCCAGAGCTTAGTATCTGCAAGAGCTTGCAGGGTACATCCATGAACACAGGGTAGATCCATGAAAAGATTGTCACACAGCTAATGTAATTTTTGAAAGCATAAAATGCAATCAGAATTTTTTCTAGTTCCAGCTTTTTTCACTCATGAATATGCTCCTTAACGGGTGTCAGACAGAAAGCTGCAACTCCCGTCTCGAACAGAGTTTGTTTTGTTCAGATGCATGCCCTGGCTTCTCAGAGCTCTTCTAATTAAGAACTCTGCAGTGACAAATCCATACTATGAAACTCAAGGCACTTTTTAATCAGAACTTGCTTTTTAGGTGGAGAGAAAGACCTCATGGTTGAAGTTATCACAGAGGCATTTGTACAAGTGACCCAGTCCTCTGTGACTTTTTTTTTTTAAGTGTGAGGGCAACTGTTTTTTCTCATTGTCTTGAATTTACAGGAAAAGTCTATAAATGAGTTTAAATTTTGAATATTTTTTCTTCTTCTGATTCTGTCTAAATATCTTCCATATCCAAAGTATGATATTCACATATTATACTGAATTTTATAGAAATTGAAAGTATACAAAAAATCATGAAATCACTTGTCTGATGAGTTGTTAAAAATACAGAAAGGAACAGTAGTGTTTCTTTTGTAATCTAAAATAACTGAGAGATTTTATTCTGGGTACGGGTACCCACCTATCCATAGTATTTTGAACAGCAAATCACCCAAATGGTGTTAACTTATCTTGAGTTTTAACTTTGTTTAAAAGAGCCATTATATTTCATGTATGTATGTAATATACACACAAAAATAAAAACTACATCATTTGTACAATGGGTTAGAAGATGTGGGTTTTTAAAAAAAATTGTTTGACTGATAAAGGTACTTAAAGGATGTGTAACAATACCAGTGATGGGCCCCCTCCCTCACATGGGTAATCATGGTACATCAGATGTGCACTAGCTGCTCTGGTTACAGTTTATTATATAACTGGTTTATAAAGTGTGGGTTTTTTTTCTTTGACCAGTCAGATTTTGGCCTTATACCATTTCCGTGATGCCTAGTATTTTGGTCATTTTTTGAATTGGTTGTGCTTCTGCTAAAATCTTGCCACTGGAACTGGAAAAGGCATTGTATATCAGCAATGCCACCACTCAGGCCTTCCCTCTACCTCTGCATATGAGGAATTGCTCCACTATTAAGTGATTATTTCACTACTATACAAGTGAATTGCATTTAACCCTTCTTTATTCCTGGAAAGGTCTCTGTGGAACTCAAAAAGGCAGAAGTAGCATTGGTAGAATAATAAATCAAAAGATACTACTGAGGATTAAAAAGGCAAACATCTTTCTATGTATACACTCCCTCTCTCTAATAAAATATACACATATTTTTCATGTGGGTAATAACAAATGTTAAGTTTCTAAATCTCTGACCAAGATCTAATAACTTAGAAGTTACCTGCAAATAATATCTGGCGTAGTTGTCTTTAGTTTTGGGTGGGTGTTTTTCCTTATTTATTGGCAATGTTAATGTGTGTGATACAAATATTCTGTTGTTCACAACCCCTGTGCTTACTGACTCCTTTGGCTATTACCTTCAACAAAAGTATTTGAAGCTGTTCCTTTTTTTTTAGAGCTTAACAAAATTGAATTACTGGCAATTTAATTATAGAATCAATAGCTGAACTCAAGATCTTAGGAAAAAAAATGCTTGGCTGCATAAATCTTTTCTGAATAGCACATCATAGCAATGGAATGTAGCAGATGCCAGAAATGTAGCTGAGAAGAGTCCAGTTCTTAAAACTATTGTTTTCAAAACATTTATCTTGCCTTATCGTCCTAATAATTTTTCTGGTGTATTAAATATTTTGAATCTGAAGGAGAAAATTACAACATTAATTTAAAATTTTTGCTATGCTCTCTTAAAAGCTTTAATTTTCTTAAATAAGTATTCTTTTCAAGAAAGTAAAGGAAAATAACTTACTAATAACATGATTGAGAAAATAATGAAATAATTTCATAGAAGGTGTGTGCTGTGCTTTTTTATGCTTAGGAATGGGGAAATTGAGACAAATCTGCTATAATCTTCAAATAGTTTTTGCAAAACTTCTGGACTAAAATGTAAGAAAATTCTTAATTGGATGTTCATCTGTGTATGTTCTGGTGGTTCCTCCACGGATTGCATAACGTTCATTTTACTGGGTCCCACCAAAGTCAGTGCAGGTTTTATTATCCTTGAATAAGAGCAGAGTTACATCACTGTGGAACTCTTAGGAAAATCCCTCCCCAAATGTCCAAACAGAAACTATGTGGAAGTTTGTGTCTTGGCCAACCAGTGCTCCTGTGTCAGAGGAAGCTGAAGTTCTGCCCCATGGCTTTAAAAGGTTTAATTTTAATGGTGCTGCATCACTGTTCAGGGTTCAGAAAGGAAGAAGGCTTAAAGAACGAAAGAAGAGTTGCTGTGTACACTTGGCAATCATTACATGTTGTAACTTGTGGGTTTTGTCTGCAGATTACTGTGATCTCACTCAGTGAAATGGAAGAGGTTTTTGTATTCTGCTTTTTGTCTGTGTAATCCCCATGTCATGTGAATCCTTTCTTGGTACTTAAGAATTGACTTGAGCTCTAGAAAAAAATTCAGATGCACGAACTCTTCTGGAAGGACTGATACTGAAAGCCTTTTCCTTTCAGCACTGTTCCTGCTTTTTCTGGGGGACATGGTACTGTTTGTGGGAGTCAGAGCACCTCAGATTCCCTGAGATTCAGTGTTAAATGAATATTCTCAGCAGTCTCAAAAACTGAGCCAAGGAAAAGCAAGCATTTTTGCTCTATCACTCTCTTTTTCAGCTAGGTTTACTACATCAGTTTGGAGATTAGTCGGTAACTGTCAGAATCAGTTAAAATATCATAAGTATCCAAACATCCACTCTTGTTTTTAATCCTAATGCACAGAGGAAAGCTTTGTTTTTCCTTTTGAAGTTAATTGCTTTTGATTATAGTGGTATGATTTTTTGAGCTTTCCTCTTATTTTACTTTAGTGTGTGTGTTTCTAGTGAGAAGACAGCTCAACCTGGCCAGAGTTTTAATCTTTAGGGTGAGGTCTACGATGCTTCTTATCTTAATCAGCTACTGTGTTTATTCACTTGAAATATGTGAAAATCCAAATAAACATATTTTATTAGCAGGGATCAAGCCAAACAAACAAACAAACAAAAAAAAACCCCACAAAACCAAAAAAAAAACAAACAAAACAAAACAAAAAAAAAGGGAAAATCAGGTCTTTTAGCAATTTGTGGTATTTGACATTAGATTTTGATTAGTTTCCCTTCACAGAATTCAATATAAGAAATAGGACAGCAGAATGGAAAAATAATGTTATGTACTGTAATAACAAAAAGGTCTTAAACTAGAATCTGGTCATCAAAATGTGACCATTGTGAGTCACAAACATAAATTACTTAATAGCAGTTGATGAAACTTTTTTTTTTTTCCTTGTCAGGAAGCTCTTCTGTGGTACTTGTAATTTGTTCTTTATACTTTGTCATAATTTAATTCTCTTCATGTTTGTGGTTCAGTTTTTTATACTGGCCCTCACAACAGTCCCCACTTATTCCTCTTACTTCATTCCTCATAGTAATTATGGTGTTGGTGTGTAAACGTGGAAGTGTGTCTACAAATACTGATGGTAACAAATATGACAGTCAAATGCTGTGCAAGTAGACTCCGTATGGCCAAGGTGCTATACAAGGTGCTATATACATTCAAGAACCAATTACTTGGGAGGCGGAGAGATATTCTGCACTATTGGGCTATACTTACCAATTTGTCAGCAATTATGAAAACCACTGAAGACCAATATGCCCAGTCTAAACACTGATCTGGGAAATATGTTCCCTTATGGACCTTTCTTGGCGTTATGCTATGTATTACACATATTAAGCTTTCAGTAAGATTAACAATTTGCCTGTTATGTTTTTAAAGCTATAATGCAACTCAAAGAGGACTGCCCACCTAAAGTCATAAGATAAATAATAATAATGGTGGTATTTTATTATTTTTCTCCATGTAACATGAGCTTTCATAAGTAAGCAAGTACTAGTTGACATCTCCATCATTGTATCTTCATCATTGCTGGAGATACATAGTCTGGAGGTAGCATCAACCATTACCCTGTGCTTGTGTACTGCCATAAATAAAGCTACTTGACTTGTCCTTTGATGTTACTTTAAAAAATGCAATTACTATAAATTACAAAAATGACAGATAAAAATGATCCTAAAACATTATATGTTTATGATACAGCTTAAACTTTAACCGAAGCAAATGTTGAACTAACATTTTGTATAAGTTTAAGGACAAATGTCCATACGGAAACATGGTATTGTGTTTATTTGGGTTGTGCAGGTGGATCTCCTGTGTGCACTGACAGATTCGTAAATCGAGCCACAGAGCACAAAGCCTTTGTCCACGCTTTAAGTAAATTATGTTATTGAGTATAGGCTGCTTTGGTCATGGAAAAATATATCTGTACGAGACTTGAATGAATAATGGCTTTCATTGTGAGCACCTCTTTATCAGCAGCCATAAGAGAGTAAATATCCAGGCTCCCAATTATAGGTGGGCAATGCCATATCCTTGTAATCTATCTTTTCTAATTATAACACAGTATGTTTATTTCTGAAATCCCACATGCTATTAAATGGCTCTTACTTGTCTGTTACTGCTTTAAATTAACACAACCTTTTAATCACACCAATTCTGACAAAGAGTAAGACTTTAATGTATTTTGCAATAATTTTTATTTTGCAGTAATTTCCTGTCTTATATGGAGGTGAGGAAAAGCTTGGGATTCAGCTAGTAAAATAGAGAATTATAATCTAGAATCAGCAGTTGCTAGTTTAATTGATATGTGGAAATCTGTGTGGTAGACCAGCGGGGAGTCCTTTGATTGTCACACAAGTGTAGTTTTCAAATTTGACTTACTGTAAATAATAGAATAAAACTTCAGTAAGAAAACAGATAAAAGAAAGTAGTACTTCTAGAAAGCTGTCAACCCAGTAAGTAGGAAATAACAGACTTGAAGAATTCAGCTTGCCTATGGATTTTTCCATTTTCACATCCATGGTGATCATGCAGGGTGTATTAGAAAGCCACCTGCTTTTTGTCACTGGCCTTCAGTTTTGTACAAAGTAGACATACCAGGAGGCTGAAAACAAACATGTTTTTTAAGGTCTTTGCTTAAAGTGTGGCCAGAGGTAGAGTATGTACACTGAATGAGGAACTGGATTGCAAAGAGATCTCATGGCAAGGGTGGCTGAAGGCTGTGCTATAAAACTGAATTCTGTCTCTATTTTCTGTTATGGGTGGCTCAGCAAATTAATTTCATGCCTGTCTTTAATGTTTCTCAGTTTCTGTCTCTAATTTAAACCAACAGAATGATTTGTGTCTCTGATTGCAGTTGAGGTGCATAGGAGCTGACTTTGACTATACTAACATTTATATAGTGCTGCAAATCACAAGTTAGATCCTGCATGTCTGAGACACCTAACATCAGAAGATTTTTCTGAACTTGATATTCCCCAGATATACTTCTGTAAAATGAGTTTAAGAATACTTCTTCCATCACAGCGTATTGTAAGTTTATTTAATAAAAGAACTGTTGGAGAAGGGTTCCAGTGTTATACTAATGAACACCACAGAAGAGCTCATGAGGAAGTCAGTGATAATGCCTCAGGAGAGAACTGGAATCACTTCAAGGTTGAGGGTAACACATCGAAGAACAGAAGTAAAGCAGGATACTGCAAAGTTGCTTATTTCATGGGGTTTGTCCTTCCTGTGCACTGAATGAGATCCTGCAAAAACAGTAGTATGTGATTATGTAATTGAAGATTTTTTTTTCAATTATCTGTGCACAAGGGCCAGAGGAAGGTTAACTCTGGCATTTCCTAACTTCAGTCGTCCTTGATTGTGCAACCCTAATGGTGTCTGTTTCTGGGAGGGGTTTATATTGTTGAGATGTCTGTGTATATGTAGATAAAACTATAATTACTCTTAGAGATGTGTAGTTAGAATGCTAATGTATCCCATATGCAGAGCAGAAAGTCCTCTTAACAAAATGTAACACTCTTATTTTTCTTGTTTCATGCATTTCCACTTAATCAAGTTGTTCTCCACTATATTTTTGTGACATTTTAAGGAAGCTGAAGATGACAGTGATTGGAGTAACCAAACTGTCCCTGTGAAGCAATTTGCTTAGGACTAGAACTTCCTTTTTCATTTAATCATTTATTGCAGCCTTTGAATGACCCAGCAGTTAGAACAACTGCAACCTGTTTTGGTACAACCTATGTAACACCAGAACACAGTATTTCATAACAAAAAGGAAAAAAAAAGATCAGAGAGATATTTTGTTGTTGTATTTCCAGCACGCTCCTATCACTTGAAAGATTTTTTCCACTTCATTTTTGTATTCTGTATATTTTCAGGAATTTCTGGTTACACACTTAAAAATATAATTTCTTAATCTTCTCTGGTATTTTCTCCAGAGTGATGCATGGGTGCCGTTTGGTTTGGGTTTGGGGGAGGTTTTAGCTTGCTTGTTTGCTTTTTGTGTTTGTTTCTTTATAAGGCAGTGTAATTTTAGTTTATTGGTGATTGGTTTGTGTTGTCCTGTTGGAAATAGGAAACAAAACACTTGGCATTAGGAATAGAGGATTCAACGTTACTCTTAGGAAAAGAGTGACAAGAGAATATCTATTTAGGGAAAAGATGTTAAGGCTTTTACTTCTGCAGTGTTATTTTCTGAAGGAGCACCTAGGGAGTGTTTTAGTCTGGATGAGCAGGTCCTGTGTTTGAGGAGAGGTGGCATTTTTCTAGGAAATGGGGTCTCTGAAATGCATACAATCTTTCTGTATATCTGTGGTAATGGCAGGGTGCCCAGAGCTTTGTGGAGAGATTCCTACTTCTTCAGCAATAAATAAAGTAAATTTAAAAATACAGTTAATAAAGGGTAGGATATCTTTGATGTCAAGATAGTCTGCTAGATGAAAGACTGGAACTGGCATGCAGTGCCAAGCACCCCCTGCTTCCTTAGTGCTTTCAGTGCCAACATCCTCAAAAAGAACAAGGATCCTAATCCTTAAGACACCAGATTGAAAAAGGATTTCCTTTAGAGCTGAGGTTGTTTTTCTTACTCTCCAGACATGTAGCTAGTGGTAAGACAAGTAATTCTTCTAGAAATTATAAAATGTTTAATAACTGTGTCAGTTTTCAGATTACAGATTGTATGAAATAATTTTTTTCCTATAGCTATGGACAAAGTCTTGATGGCCATCTGCCCTTGGAAGAGATGTAGGTCTGTTACTTTAAGATGGGGTCAAACCAGACTCATGCTCATACCTGGGCATCTGAAATAGAAGAATTAAAACAAAGCCTGTGTATTTGATACTTTTCCTCAAAACTCCCAGTCTTCAACTCTTTCCATTTTGGGAATGCAAATCTTAACTGAGGCTGGCATGGCTTGCCTGTTTGGTTTGCAATGGATTTCTGCCAACTAGTTGCCCACTCCCTTTGAACTCACACATTCACAGTTGTCCTCAGGCAGGGAGTGCCATGTGTCCATTTCCTGCTGTATGGAGAACCACCTTGTTCTCCTTTGAAACTGGCTTGTATAGCAAAGGGTCACTAAGTGATGACAGTGAGCAGGTACTCGTTATCTCTTTTCCCTGTCACCTACAGACCTTTTGTAGACCTTTGTTTGTTCTCCATTACATTGTCTCTTTCCCAGCTTGTGTACCTGGCTCCTCCCTTTTTGCCGTGGCCATCTCCACCCAGGACCCACACCCATGCATCATCTTCCCGTGGCTCAACAGTTTCCTTAAACCCAGGCTGGGACATCCATATGTGCTTTGGGCTGTCACCTAGCTGGGAGCTGCAGGTGCTCGGTTGCCCATGATGAAGGATCTGGAAGCCAGGCTGACCCCAGCACAGACAAGGTTCTCACTGACTGGATGCAGTCTCACCATGTCTGGGCTGGGTTAACAGACAGGGTGAGGTGAAGAAGCAGGTCTGGGGTGCATCCAGAGAGTCTTGTTAGGAACAGCCAGAGACAAAACCCAGAGGCAGCTACACCTACAGCATATGTCCAGAAAGAACTGAAAACCAATTAAGGGCTTTTAGTGCACTCAGGGCATTGTCATGCTTATCTATGTTGAATTTTATTTTTCACTTTATTGCCTAGTCACTGTCTTATAAGAGACTAATTTTTTCTCTTCTTTATAGTTTGCTTTCAAGGTATCTACTGTCTGGAGCAGTGTTCCATTATCAGCAAACTTTGTCTGTACTCTTCTACTGCTTTTCCAGATACTTTCTGGATATACTAATTAGCGTGGATTCCAGCAAAGACCCCTGTGGGACTCTGCTGGTGACTTTTTTGTGTTTTTACACCTTCACATTTGCTCCAATGCCCTACTTCTTAACCAGTTACTTATCCGTAAGTACTTTTCCATGCCAAAACTATGCTTTTTATACAATGGCTTCTTAATGGCCTTTAAAGCTTATGGTGAAAGTCTTTGCCAGAAATTTTCTGGATGTCCAAGGGAAATATGTCAACTGGGTCATATTAGCCCACATAGCACAACTGAAGCCTGCAGAGAACTCCAAGAAGTTTATAAGACAAAATGTCACTTTACAGAAGTCATGTTGACTCCCCAGATAGATTTTATTTATCCAGGTGTCCACTAATTCTAGCATTTCTTGTACCACAGATCCTTTTTGGTAGCCAAGGCACTGGTCTAGTCAAAGGGAAAAATTGTGGTAAACTAATACTACTTGACTGCCTGTTACCAGTAAACTGTAGAGGTATTAATGTTATTAGCAAATCTTTAGAATGTATGACTTGTAATTACACTCCTGCTCTAGACTAAGACTGTATCTGGTAAAAATGGACCCAAAAATAATAACATGTGTTTGATCATGTTGGCAAGCAGTGGAAAGGACTGAGTGGTACTTCAGGTCCTCTATTAAAATGTAATGAAAGCTTCGAGCAGCTCACTTGAGTGGTAATTCCTCACAACTGTGAACATTAGCAAAACAACCTTTTCAGTTGCAACGAATAGCTAGACCACCCTCTCAACCCTTTTGAAAGTGTCAAATGACTGTTTTTCCCTCAGACTGTGAAGGGGAGAAAATTGCAGAAGGAATGGATTAATTTCTTCTTTCTTCTGAAATGCAGAAGAGACAGAAAGAAACTGTGATGCAGAAGGAACCGAGATAGTCTGCAATTCACTATATATGCTCTAAGTTCTTTCTCACAAATGAGGGAACAAACCTGTTATTCTGCACAGTGCAGATCTGGTAGCCATCGGACTAATGGTGCTACCTCTCCCTAAAAGGACAGAGCACTTTGGTATATCCTTGTGTCAGCTCAGATATGGTCACATAGATTATTTCTTATTGGTGGACAGGTCAGCGATCAGCTGGTTTAGACATCAGAGGTTTTTAGACCCTTCTATTTGAAAGACCACGCCGATGACAGCTCTAAGCAGAAGATAACACTGTTGCGTTAGTTTTAGTTTTTTAGTAATCCAAATGGCAAGAAACTTCTGATGCTATTACTTCCTGTAAAGTAATTGCTTTCTCAGAACAGGGCAGCTTGTTGTTTGTAAATAAAGCAGCAAGGTTTTCATGTGCAGGAAAATCAAAATTGGTTTAAAGGAGATTTAACTATGAGAAAAAATAAAGTTAAATATTTGTACTCTGGAAATGGTATTTTTTATTGTCATAATTTTTCATGAAGTAATAACATTTCACATTGCATCTGTGCTAAGAGTCACAGATTACAACCAGAATAAGGTGATTTCCCACTATAGCTGCAGCTTTGGCTTTTGAAATTAAACTGGACCTTTGGCTAGTGTCGGGGATACTAGTCCTTGGACCAGCTTCAGGCAGAGCAGAGAGTTGCTTTGAGCAGAATTCTACTGTAGGTAGCAATCCTGCTGCAGTCCTGCTACATAAGGTGTAGGGTTGCCTTGCTGCCATTAGGGAAGGGATGTGAACATATGGTTCACACTTTTATCAACTTGTAATGATAAAAGTAGTAGGTGCTTCAAGGCTAGCTTTCCAGACCTCTTGTGATAACTCTGCATCATGCCTGTATCACTCAGCCCACTCTGTCCCTTATACTTTGCTGAAGCGCCTTCCTCACAACCCTTTTTCTACAAACAGGCAAAGTAAGACCATTCTTACCCTATTGATAAGGTTTGAATGTAAGCGTGGTGGTATTTATTTTTGTTGATTTATCCCACTTGCAAGGTTTTGTATGATCAGCTCTTTTAGGCTGAATTATTTATATCCTTGCCTCTGTTATTATTTTGCATTTGTTTCATCAGTTGCCTCAGAGGTAGCACTTGCATAGAGTCAGGAAGCTAGAAAGAAAAGGTGCAATTGTCTGTCTAGTTATAAATGAACTCACTTCTGGCAAATGTTTGCAAGTCATAGTTGGGAAAGAATCAAGGAGTTGGCTGATTACTTACAAACAACCCTCTGCCATTTCCATAACTAAAAACTGCTTAAAATTGCTGCTGGCACTATGTTGTAGTTATGTTTAGAGTTCAGGCTGAAGCAGACTTACCAGACAATCTGAAAAGAGTTGTAAGACACCATTACTACTCTGTAGCGCAGTGTAATATCTTCAATAGTGGAACAGGTGACCACAGTTTCAGAGGCATTTAGATCAGGCTGACATCACCTTTTTGTTTATATGGCATTGCAGACATGCAAGAGGTGCTGGAGTGGTTCTGTTGGAAGGAACACATTCCAGCCAACCATTAAGCACTGCTCTGCAGCTTTCATAACTGGTCCAGACTGAAGAAAATATGCAAGCAGTTACCATCAGAGCTATTATAAGAACTTTTCCTTCATGTAGATGTTGCAGCCTGATCATAATGACTCAATTACCACATGCTACAAAATGTTGTAATTGCTGTTAGTCCTGCCTACTGTCAGAGCCTGTTTTGGCTGTTCTGGCTGAGTAGTTTTGAGTCTGACTACAGGAGGTGATCTGAACTGCCTGGATGGAGAAAAGCCAGCAGTCATGGGAGTCACAGGAGAGTTGTCTAGCACACCCAAAAGCTTTTCATGCTACAAATGGATCTCCAGCACTCTGTCTCACCACAGAATGTGCTGCATAATAACACTTAAGAAAACTACAAAGAGAAAGAAGGTATCAGCATTACTGGAAAGCTATTTTGGATGAGTTGCTGTTATTAAATAAGATTGATTTTTCTCCCCAAAATATATTGGTTTTGTTGAAACTTGAAGGCGTATAAATTTTAAAGAAAAGCAACAGGTTAAAAAATCTGGCTTAAGTGTTTTAATGATGGAGAAAAAAAATTGCTCTGAAAATTAAAGCAAAATTCTAAATATTTTTTTTTAATTTTCTTCAGTATTTAAAAAAAGGTTTTCTAAAAGTTTTAAAGGCAATAACAATCAAATGTTTTTATACTTATCAGAAATTACTTTGCAGAATAGTTTTGAAGGAGATTTCTTTTTTTCCTTTTTTTTTTCCTAAAAAAAAGCCTTCCAATCTAATTATTCCTATGCTACTTATTTATATAAGGCTGATTATACCTATAATTTTTTTTTTTTTCATTTAATCTTTGCTGCACCAAATTAATGTCTGGATCAGCTGACTCGGTATAAGGTTCATATTAGGCTTAACACTTGCAGATATTAAAACATTTCTCAGCTTTTCCATGCACACTGTGGGAGAGCTGTACTGAAACTATCCTGAACCATACTGAAGAGTTCCCTGTTGTTTTGCACACACTGCTCAGCAACTTTTGCTGAAAAACTTGAAATGATTGATGCTAATGCCAACCACACAGCTACTAAAATAGATTTAATAGATTTCATAAGAACTAGGAGATCTGGAATAGCCTGTCTCTTAAGGAAGTAGGTACAATAAATTTTTAACTCTAGACCAGCAGCAGTTTTGTAGACCTCGGCACTTGGGTCAACTAGAGTAATGAGAATAAGAAGGAATACTTTCCCTAAGGAGCTCTTTATATTGACTGTAGCTTAATTGACCTAATAGCTGAGAATCCTTAATAGAAAAACCCTGAAGAGAGCAATTATTAAGTTTTATTGACTGAACTCCTGACCAAAGTCAGATGACCTGCCTAAAAATTCCGCCATTCTTGCCATGGGAGTCTGCCACAGTTCTGGGCTTAGTCATTGGCTTTTGTGGAAGAAATAATGCCATTACAGGACAATAGCAAGGTGGATTTAGATGAACATGACTGTAGAGTAAAATTACTTATGCACATACATATACACATACATAGCGTAAAAGGAATTTTTCAGTTTTTCTTATCCATAGGAGTTAGACACCATGGTCAGGTTGAAATGCAAGACTTCCTTTATTTCCTGTTTATACAGGCTTTATCCTTTTTATTCTGTGCTTCTTGCTCGTGGTTTGTGACTCTTTCTCCTTGTTCCTCTGTGCTTTGACAGCCTGTCCAGCTTAGTTCTCCTACAGCCATGGTGTTGGACTAATTTCTGCAGAGCTGTTATGAAATCACTCATGACTCATTCTTCTCTTGCTTCCATGAGTAAAATAAGCCCTCTAAAAAAATCTCATGGTATGGCAAGGAACGCTTACCAACTTGTTAAGTATGCTGAGCTGTGTTTAAGCAGGTCTATAAAGCGGGTTCCAACCTACACAGTGCGGCATTAATATCCCTCTTCCTAATTCCTCTCAGGATATAGTATATCATATTCAGAAGGAGACACTATTAGGAGACAAGGAGTCAGATACAACCCTCACTTTTTTCCCCACTAGGGAAAGAAGTCCGCTTTTGTTCACTTTTTTTGTGATCCATTCTTCTGTGAGCATCATGATACGATGACTTAGCAAGTGGTGTTTTGCTGTGTCTTATCTTCTTTTCAGTGTCTGTAGTATTCCTTTTGGGACTCTGTGTTAGAGCCAAAACTCACTGAAAAACAGTTATATGTTTTTAGACCATGTCTTGCCTTTTTGAACACTACTTCTATAAAGGTAACACATTGCCCAAAAGGGGCCTTGTACTAATGTTTTTCTTTCCCTCTGTAGAAATACTGTGATCTGCTTCATTATCTTACAGTTTTTATTACTTCTTGCATTCAAATATATGTTAAAGGGACACAGGGCACTGATGTTGGAACAATTTTTCAGGTTACTTCTTGTTTCTGCAGATTTTTTCTTCATTGTGTATGCCTGGTAGAAACCAGGCACCTTAAATAATGATTCAAATTTAACACTGTGGATTTATTAATACAAAGGACTAAGAACAGCTGTCTCCACTCTGTTGCCTGCTGTTTTCTGGTCAGATACTGTAGTCACTCATAGGTAGTATGCTTTCCATATAAAAACTTGCTAAACCCCTGGTTTAGGTGTTCACTTTAAGCACTTCTATATTTCTGTTGAACTTTGTGTGTGAGGATCCTAAGGTAGGTAATTTGTTTCTATGACAGAAAGAAACTGTGTAGTACCAGTGCTCAGGTCACTCGATGAGGTTTTGCTATTGCCAATTATTGTTTTTCATGTTTGAGTCTAAAGGCTGTGGTCCAAATCCTGCTGTGAGAGCATTTGTATTGAGTTTTGAATGAAGCCTAAAACTATATAGTCTAGTCTGGCCAAGGATGATGAAAGGAGAAAAGCTTTTAGTTAGCATTAGATGTTGAACTAAATAAAGAGAATTAGATGTATTTGATGTGTTATTTGTTTAATATGTTTAAACAAACCTGCTTCTTCAAAACTTATTACCCCAAATTCCTATTTTTAAGCGTTCCTCTGCACTTCTGATAAAATGTGTAAAATATCTGGGTGAACAACAGTGAATGACATTCATGGTAACTTTCTACTTGACAGTCTGATAGGATGCAGATGTGGGAGATAGTCACTGTTCTCACCAGTCTCCTCAGACTACTTTTGAACACTGCACTGATATGCTTCAATAGCCCCAGAAGTAAATCTTCAATGCAGGGAAGTGGTCACTGAGACAAATACAAAAAGAACGGAGATAGAAGTCATTGATGGGTTCATTTATGAACTCAAGTTTACAGTTTGAGTTTAATAGTACACAGCAAGTGTGTACAAATTAGGCAAAAAAGTAATAAAAAAGAGAACCTCAAGAACACTGCTTTATTCTATTCTTGCAGGAGGTGAGTTTAAACACTTGCAGCTCTTCTTGGTGCATTTTGAAGAGTCATACTGGTAACAACATGGCATGTACCATAGCAATGTTATGCTTTATATTTTGCTTTATATGGACATATGCTTTATATTTTGCTGCATTTTTATTAATTGTCACACATGGCAAATTGCTTTTCTGTTAATCACTTTGTTCTGTAACACTGAGATATTTCTCTCTGATTCTCCCTCCAAACCTTGCAGTTAACTCTTCATAATCATAAACCTGTGGTCATGGGTAAAAATATATTTAGTGTTAACTATTTGCTTCTTACTTTTGTTATTCACTGTTATTGCCAAGTAAATCTACATTCAGGAGGCAAAATCCCCTCCCTCTTTAAGAGAAGCAGGCTTATACTCTCCATGCTGTTATGTTTCCATCTTTGGGCTTGCACCATTGTTTGTTCAAATGATAGCTCAAAAATTACAGTATTGCAAATGTTAAAATTTTCCATATCTGCAGAATCAGAGTAATTGTACTTAAAAACTATAGTGAAAGGTAAGTAATGTGAAAGCAGTGGGAATTGTAAGCTCTCTTGGAACTTCATAGTCAGATTTTCGATATTAGAATTTGATTAGTGTCTCTTCCATAGGAATTGAGTCTCCTTTTGTTAGGTCCAGTTCAGTTTTGATCTCTGCCAGGCTTCCTCACTGGAAGACCCAGGGCTTATTATCCTGAAGGAGTCAATCTTAGTGGGTTTGAGAATTTCAGCACTAGAAAACTTGCAGTCAAAGTGAGCTTCAATTCTCAGAGGTGTCCAGATAATCTGTCTAGATACTCAAATTACTTTCATATTGTTATTAGTTCATATTTTGGGTGCAGAGACAGAGAAAATTGATAAATGGACTCCAGTTCTAAATAAGAAGGTATCTTTATCATTGTGGCTTTGAAATAGGCTTTCCTTGAAAACAGTTGAAATGTTGGAAATAAGTGGTGTTGGAAATGGTGTTAAGAAGGAGAGTGCCATGGTCACTGGTGTATGCCGAGCTAGGTTTTGCTAGAAAGATTAGCTGAAAAGTTGCACAGTGAGGATGTCAGGTTTTGAGAAGATGACACATGTTGGCTTGCTTGAACTTCAGAGCTTTGTTGAATACAAAACAATGGCAGAGTTTAATATTTTGGGAAAATATTTTAAAAAATAACCTCACACAGAAGGACTATGGAAGCAACCCAGTACTTGGCTTTCTTTAATTGAATAGTTAAGGCAATTAATGCAGTACAATGTGTTAAAGGTCAAGTGAAGGGACCTTGAATACTTGGTTGTAAATGTGACTGTATAGTCATTTTTAAGAGAGAACAGTTTGTTCACTTAGTTTTATAGAAGGTTGATGCCATAAAATTTTCTCATACTCACTTCCCGTCTCATATTAAGGAACACTGTGCACCTGTCATTATACTTCCTAATCTTTTAAAACCTCCTTAAACAGTGTCTCCAGAGCTAACAAAATACCTTTTTCCTGTCTGCTTTATATGTAAATAACAGATTCATGAAAGAGGTTTCCTTTGCTTGATTGGCTTGGTTTGGTTTCAGAAATTGCAGAGCAAGTCAATTGTAAAACTGCAGTTTCCATTAAATGGCAAGTGCTTTAAATGTTGTTTTCAAATCATGCTGATGACTGCAGAACCATCACAGAAAATAAATTCCTTCATTTGAAGCAAGTTCTCCTGAGACTAAGAAAGCACTCTTGGTCTTAAATTAAGCTGAATAACTTGCTGATTTTGATTTGGGGAAACCAGAAGTTTCCCCAAACAAACAAGAAGTCTATTTTCAGAATTCCTCTTTCAGTTAAGAATTGATTTCTCATGGTATTTGAGATTTAAATTGTTTTCTATTGTGTAACTAAGTGCTGTATATGTTTTTAACAGAGACCAGTTTAATATTTTTGTAGACATGTTTAAAAAACATCACACCAATATCTGTAAACCTGTTCTTTAAGATTTAGAGTAGACAAATACTAAAAAGAAGACAAAGCATTTTAGAATCTAACAGAGAGATTTTAAAGCCAAACTTAGTCAAGCTTATCATAGTTTTTCTTGATTAAGGAGAAAATATTTTCAGGTTTTATGTGGTAAGTAGTCATAGTTGAAAAAAAAGGACACAGTTAATAATTTATTTCTGATCTGATCCCTGTCAGTTTGGGGATTTCTTTCAGTACGGAAGCAAGATACAAAAAAGGGAGTGGGGCCCATAGTATCCATAGTCAAGGAGTTAAATGTATGTAGGTTGATTAGAATCAAATTCCTAATTTTGAATTCCATTCACCCATGGAATATTTTTCTTTAGAGAACTTGTAGAAAAAGGCTTCAGTGTTGGAAAAAGCACTGGAATGTGTGGGGAGAATTTTTGATTGATTGCAGTGGGAGTTCAGTGTCTAGAGCAGTTGCAGTACTGGACGGAGGTTAGAAAAATAAATCACATAGCCGAGACTGATGAAAAATAAAAGGTTCAGGTATAGTCACACAAAGATCAGTCATTGTAAGCTTAATGGAAGCAATAAGGAGACACTTGGCTGTTCAGCACAAGACTTTGCAGTCTGTGTTCACAAAGTTTTCTTTTCAGCTGTTATGTGAGGAGAAATACACCAACATACCAGGGGTGGAAACTAATAATACATCAATGAAGGAATTACTGTTTTGACTTAGGTATGCCAGTCTCTTCCATCTTTACATCTGATAAAAACAATATGATAAGAAAGCAGTTTTAGATGCAGTATAAGTGAAATTATTCAAAATTGCAATGAATGGCTTGTTTGATAATATACAGCAAAAACAGCATTAGAGATATCAGAGTAGCATTAAATGTCCAAAATGCACACTCTTCACTACCACAATAGATATTAGTCTGCCATATTGTACACAGCTAATGTAAAATGCAGGCGAACCCAGTGAGAAGAAATGATGATGTACAACTCCACTTCAGAAGGCTGAATGATTTCTTTATTATAACTATGCTATAATACATTAATATAGTATATAAAGGAAGATACTAAATCTACATACCTACTTTTCTAACTACCATATCTAACTCACTACCAACTCGTGACCCTGTTCTCGAGAGTCCAGACACAGGTGGATCTGATTGGCCATCAGGCTCAAACAATTCTCACCAGAATCCAATCAAGCAATCACCCCAGGTAAACAATTCTCCAAACACATTCCACATAGGAAAAACAAGGAGCAGAAACAGAAATTGTTTTCTCTTGCTTTCTCTCAGTGAAGCTCTATGAAAAATCCTGAGAGAGAGAGAAATGTGCTTACCACACAGAGCATTATTCTGTTCTCATCAATGAAAAAGAATTACTTCTCAATTACTGAGAAGTAATTTCTGATCTCACTTTTACTTTTGTAGCTGGACTACTTCCAGAAAGTCCCTAAATGAAGTAGGAAATTGAAATCTTGGCTTGAGCAAAGATGCTCTAACCCTTTGCAGTCTCCTCACCCTTCAAGAAAATACCTGATATCCTTATTCAGGACATCTTTTCAGTTTGGTCTGAAGTGAGCTCATTGTGGTAACTCTGAATGTTATTGTCTGTGGAAGGTGAAAGAATGGCTGATCTTCTATGATGGGGTAGAACAGAATATTTCTGTGCGTAATAGGAAAAACTCTTTATAAATTTGTAATGTTAAAAAATCCCAAAGTTTTTGACTTAGATTGCTACATCTTGCAGATCAGATGAAACAAATATATTACCAACAGTACCTCTTTTTAATAACTTAATAAACGGACACAGAAAACACTAAAGTACTGAAATATAAGTAGCCCAAATAATACTGAAATAGTTACTTTGAAAACTCATAGAGAAGACAAGTAATAAAATGCTTAAAGTGTTTCAAAGGCTCTGTATGAAATCAGTTTTGAGTTGGTGTTTCCCAGTATGTCTAGAATGCTTTGGTATTTTATTATAATAGTGAATTCCAGTGTAAAGTAATTTTTCATAGTTTCTGTAATTTGTTAAACAACAGCAAAATGTAGTTTCAACATCTACTGCAAAAGATTAATGTAATCACTGCCAGATTTTCTGGAATAACTAAACATTCTAAAAAAAAAATCTAGACACAAAATTTGACCTGTAAACAGAAAAAGCTTGAAGAATATAATTGATAAACCATACAAAAGCCCTGCTACCTTGTGTTTTCTGGAGGTCTTCATAGGACTTAAAAATTATGCCTATTCAGAATACTGATAGTAGCAGCCAGAAAAGAGCTTCCAACACTGAAGCCTCGGAAAGAAAACTCTGCAATTGAACTATCCTCTTATAAACAAAAAAAGATTTTGAATGCATCATAGATCAGATGTAAACTGCTTTGGATATTGGGTGTGTGCTGGATTCACTGTGTAAAGCACCTGGTGAAAATGCAGTATTTTATCCTTTCACTGTACAGAATATTCTGTTACCCAAGAATTTAATCCTAACAAATTCTTCCGTCTGTATACAATGCATATGTAGAACAAATGTGTGCTTCTGTATGACTGGGGTTTACCAAGATCACCTGTGCCTTGTTGTAACATTGGTTTAACCCATATCTGGTTTTAACACATATCTGTGCAGTTTGGTGGGAACTCAAGCTTCTACAAACCACTCTTCCTCATTAAAAGATTGTCAGCTGTTTTCCCACTCATTTTTTTAACTACTTCCCAGAGAAGTGTGACATGTGTCTGCACAAGTGATATCTGAGAATGTATTTAGCCATACAGCTCTTCAGTTTGTGCAGCCTGGTATTGAATTTAACTGCACCCATCAGTTTACTCCAGCTGAGGATGTGATCTTCATTGTAACAGTGCAGCAGCAGAACAGCTAGGAGCCAGCAGCCAGATCTTGTTGCTGTGGCAGACAAAAGTAAAACATTCTTGATGACTATTCCTCCCGTAAATCCTAGCACGATTCATGATGGAGCGTGAAATGTAGATCCAAGATTGAAAAACATCAGGTTACATGCAGCAACCTCACAAAAAACCTCTCACCTGTTCCCACCCTATCCCTTCCCTGCCTTAATTTTCGTTTTACTTACATGTGTGCTAGTTAATGTGCTTAATGTACTCACCTGTATACTTACTAGTTAATGCCTTTTTAACCAGCATATCTAAACTGAACTGTCAATACCATTCTTTGTCCCAAACTTCTGCTACTTTGTGGAAAAAAAAGTCCAACTCAAGCCAAAACTAGCAAGTCAATTCTGTTATTTTTATAAGATTATCACAGGAATGCCAATGAAAATATTCTTAAGTTACAATGGGTGTAACACAGGATTTTCACATTACCCCCTCCCTCTGGGGGAAATCCATAACTTTGTCTACACTGTGAACTCCACTCATATGGGTCAGGGCTGATTTACCCAGTCAGTGTGTTTGTTTCTACTTCCATTTTCATTGGCACAAACCCAAACAACTAAGGGGAAACAGGCAGTGCAGGGCCCCCACCCTGGCTCTGAACGTATTTTCTTCTATTGTAGCTGGTTCCCTCAATTTCCCAGATCAATCAAAACCTGTTGGAGTCACTGCTGTGATAAAGTCAGTTGCTGTCAGGGAGTAGGATATCTGTGCTAGAGTGATCAAGAGGGGTCAGAGCATTTTTACTGGCAATGATAATCCTACAGAAATAAATACCTACTGAATTCCAGCATAAAATGAGGTCTGGGGGCAATACGGAATATCTTGAAACACACTGAATCTCTAATGGTCTCTGTATTGTGCTGGCATCCCACTCTCAATAGCTTCAGCTCCTACCTTTCCAAGACGATCATAAAGTTTTAGAGATCCAGCACATAACAAATACTGATAATGTCAGTGCTTGAATGACTCCTTTAAGGACTAGGATGCTAATCTTGAGAAGTCAAGATGTCAGTTCCCTGAAATGTCCTATCCAAAGTGTCAACAGCCTGCATATGAATGGTGCACCTTAAACCTGTGTAAAGTTCCAGTCCGTGTGCCTAATGAAAAGATTAGCAATCAAGCTGTTGCTTATATATTTATTTATGAAAAAATAAATAACATTATCTCTCTCGGTGTAGGACCATGTTACACAATTGTGTCAAGAGGAAGTGCAAATCCGCTTCTGCTGATTTCTGGTTTTAGTGAAAAACCTGCTCCTGGATTTAGTAGTAGCTGGTTACTGCCTATGTTCATGGTAAATGCTTCTTGAGTCAGTAATTTACTATTCTAATGTCTGCTTTTCTAATCTTAACCTGATTTGAAAATTAAGCTTTGCTCTTCCTGATTTTTTTGTTACATTATTACTGCTACTGACCTCAAGTGTATCCTGAAAGATAATTTTGATTATCATGTTAGAAACAGGATGTAATACCACCTGTTTCTCCCAGATTTCTGTGTAGTGCTGGAACATCAAAACTAATGAGAACTGCCCAATTGGCTCCTATGAAAGATACACAAGATAGAGCCTTGTGTTCGGCTTCACATGGCTTCATCTTCTCTCCCACAGTGCCATGGCCACTTTTACTCCAGTAAATGGGATGTGCCCAGGGCTGCTCTCTGCCTCAGAGGCCAGCTCATGCTGTGTTTCAAGTGCATGCAGTTCCAAAAGCTGGGGTAGCTGCGTCCAGGTTGCATGCTGGGAATGGCTTCTGACCTGTGCTGGCTGCTTAGCTGTACCCAGGAAGGGTTTGGAGAAGACCTGTCTGGGCTGGCCTTGAGCTGCAGCCATATGGGCAGGAGGCTGGGATTGTGTCCATGACCAAGGTGGAGCTATTAATACTGTTCCTGGACAGTTGGTTAAGATTAATTTTAAACATAAGCCAAGAGGTTTACAATTTCTTAGAGTTATGTCCCATCAATTATTTTATCTCTGGAGGGATTCAGAGATCATATTAGATACTTGGGAAAATGTCTGTGCATTTCTGAGTTTTATGTTCCCTTCTTTAACAGTTTTCAGGTCGAGTTCCACAGGCTGGCATTGTTATGTAAGAGAAAATATTGTCTTTTATCAGTTTTCAATTTGCCACATGTAATTTCATTAATTAAGTGCTTTGTTCTTGTCTTACAAAAGAGAGAAAATAATCAGTTCTAATTCAATGTGATGACAAATATAATTTTTTAATAAACTGATAAGCAATATGGGCTAGAGCAACAGGAAGCAGAAATAATAAGTGAATTCATAGTCAACAATTACACTATCATATAAGTCTCTATACTAGCCTGTAAGGAGATTTTTTTTCCCTTACATTTTATTATTCCTAGGTGTGCCAACCAGTTCATCCATTCAAAGCATATGTTGCAGGACATAATGCATCAGCAAATGATGATGCAAGGCAGGCTGATAGGACTGGCCAGGGCATAGTACGCTCTTTGTCCCTTGGCTTCACTGGCCAATACCAAATTGTTGAATTATTTTGTGAGAGCACAATCTTGTCTTTCATTGAATTATAAAAGACTCTGCCAGGGTTATGTGCTATTTCCAGTCAGGAATATGGAGGCTTTAAATTCTTGCTGGGTACAAGGAGTACTATGAAGATGAGGCAATGGGAATGATGCAGAATGAGAATCTGGACTGAGTTTTTAAAATAGTGATTCCTCACAAATCAACCAAAAGAGTCACATTTGCAAATGAAGAATAACACAGATACAAAAGATTCTTGCTAACTACAACTTTATTGTTCTTGTGCTCTGCAAAATACATCTTATTATATGTTGCAGAAGAATAATGTAAAGTTTCAGTCATAGAAAGCTTATAAAATTTTATTTTATAAAATATGATAGTTATATTACTGATGAGTCTTTGCAGTGATTTCACAGAAAAACTTGTAATGCTTATCCTGTTGGGAATTATCTGTATTCTACAGCTATTAATAATAATTAAAAAAAATATTTTGGAATGTTTCAGAAAATTATTTAAATTTTACTGAGTTCCATTTTTTGATGACCCACACTGCACTGCCTGGGATTTTTATGACCTGCAGTTTGACTGTTCAGTGTTTGGAGAAATAAAAAAAAACCTCAAGGGTGAATTGAAATACATTTCTCCACACCCAAATTGTCCATCATCAAAGCCTGGTACTGATGCCTTTGCAGAGCTGAAAGTTAGCATAACATCCTACTTACAAAGGGTGGTGGGATGGGCTTGAACCCTATGCAGAGGAATAAAGTTTATATTTTTAAGTGGGGAGGCCAGGGAATAAAAGGACATTTTTAGGAAGTTCATGGCTGACTTAGAATTAAACCTTACCTTTCCTGGTGTTTAGACATAAAGTAATTTGGTAAGGAAATTCAAAGTCTGGAAGGAACTATTTCATTGCAGTTTGGTGTAAAAAATCAATCTCTTTCTCCCACCAAATTCAATCCACATTACTTAATTACATGGAAACCACATTTCCATTAGTATGCTCTCTAAGAGTGGATCTCTCTCCCTGAATGGGTGTTTGCCAATGTTGGTCCAGTTGTTACTCCTTTCATTGAAATGGAAAAGAAAATGGTCAGACCTAGAGAGAATGGCACAGCCTTCCTCGCTGCTCGGGTCTGTGCAGTGCCTCCCGTGTTGTTTTCAGACAGCAGCAGTTATGGTGTCATGTTCTCCCATTCAGCCTTGAGGGGGCTGCAGGGCTAAAGACAGGACTGCAAAGCTTCAAATACAGAACTCAAAGACACCATTGTGCAGGAAAGGACTTTAAACAGTTGCTGAATTTTAAGTCCATGCTTAAATTCAAGGCATATCTGTGAGGTTTTAGGATTTGCTCAACACTTCTGGAAATTTAGAGCTGTTGTAGAAATGTTTTAGAAACTTTAGGAATGTTGTAGAAATGCTAAAGTAGATATTGTTCCATATGATGATGACAAATCTGGGGGTATCTGCATTTATACGCAATCACAGTCATATTTCCAAGCAGTAGACCTCAACCCAATAACATGGTTTGTGAAGGGACAAACTTTTGTACACATCAGAATGAGTCTTCCTTTCTATTTGTTCCAGAGATAATCCTTTATTTTATTTTTAAATCTGAATGTTTAAATAGAATTAGGATTGTCTGTTTAATTTGATAATTACAGTAGCTGCAAACATTAAATTAGGTATGGTGAATAGTATTTTTTATCAGCATAGTGTAGCAGAATAAAGATCTTTTTGACAGATCATACAGCTTCTACAATTTGGAAAGTAAATAAAGAAGCAAAAATAAACCTGCCACATCTCCTTATTTGAACTTTCCCAGACTGAGCTCAATCAAAGTGTGGGTTGCACAGAGAGCAGAGTACATGGTTTGGTAGGCAGAGGCTTCAGAAGAGTGCTAGGATTCCTGTTTTGCATAAACAAATTGAAAAGGTTTTATCTCATTACTAGCTTAAATGTAAGTAAGCAGAACAGAGTATTACTTTATGTTCAGAGTGAATGATGGGACATTTCTTTGCAATTAATATGCTCCCACTTTGCATACAGACAGTTTTCTAGATCTACAGATTGCCTTTACGTTCAAAATTATTTTTGAGGTGAAGATAAGCTACTGTCCAAGCCTATGCCATAGGATAGCTGTTTTTGGTTTGGTGTTTGTGTCTTGCTGGAATAACACAGGTTTGTTTGTTCTGTAGCCATTCCAGCCCACCCACATCTTGGTGGTTTGGCCCTTCCTTCTGCTTGTCTGCAGGTGTGCCCATTGCTGACCTCATTCACCCATCTATTTGCAGTCATAAATACATCTAACCTAATGTTTGGCCATATTTGTGTTGTGATATCCTTGAAATAGAAAAACCCTGAACAATTAATTGCTTCTTACAAAGCAAAGCTTTTTTCCATCCAATGTTCATCGAACTAGGGTTTTGGTTTTTTTTTTTATGCTGTGACACGAAATGATTGTAAATTTTCTCTTTTATTTTGGGCATCACCGCACACTTGCAAGTGCCTCTGCTGTGTTGCCTGCCTAGTCTTTCTCAGTTCAAATGACCATGTTTGTTAGTACTGCCTTTTAAAATATATATAAACTGCTTAAAAGTTCTCAGATGTCAACATGAAAGCAAATTATAATTAATTCTGTACTGCTTTTTTATGTCTAAAGTGCTAGGAACTCTAGCTAAGATTTTCTGTGGTTTAGAATTGGCCTGATTCTGTCAGGGAGGGGAGATTTTGTTGTTCAATTGAATATTACTAGAGTTGACATAAAATTTTTGGGTTTTCTTTCTGAAAATTCAATTCCAGAGCTACATAGATTTATATCAGGATATTTTCATATAAAAATCGTATCATCCACAGAGAGAAGTGGATTTAATTTTTATGCCAAAATGAAATCCAGCAGCATTCTGTTTCATGAGGGAATTAATCTTAATTTTAAATTAATTTAAAAAAAATACTGGTAATGTTACTACAACCCACCCCAGCTGTCATTGGTATCCTGTGCTACTGCCTAAGCATGTGGAGTCATTTACACTACTGTCAGGTGGGAAACGCTGCGTGCTTCAGCTGTGAAAAGAAAGTTCCCATGCAACGCGTAACTTAGTGTGAAAAATACTGGATAATGCACAAACTCCAAGTATGGGCTTTTCCCCCCACAGTGACCTTGTTTTCATTTGATCCTAACCTTCAAAAAATTTGGCTCTTTAAGGCTGAAATAGACAGTGTTCCAAACTGGATTGGTTTTGCACACTTGTAAAAATTCTTGGCTGAACAAAATTTGTTGTCCAGCACTTTACCTAGGTTGGATAAGTGCAGAAATGAAAGCACGTGGAGAGGTAGAGGTCAAAACTGATGCCTGAGAAAGAAAGGCTGACTACAATAGGACAAAATACAGGTTTTAGGGGTAAACAATGACAATGGAGAGAAGTAGAGAAGTATGAAATTAGAGGGAAATATGAATATTAGCACAGATTCTGTTTGCAAATGCTGGAGTGTGTTAGTCATTCAAGAAAAACAATTTAAAAAGAGAAGTATGTACATATGGGATAAGATTATATGGAGAATGTTTCCTTCCCAAATCTGCAGTTAGGCATTGTAGTTCTGTGTCTGGCTGTGGCTTTAGCTTCCCACAAATGACTCATGAAAGTTGCTTTTGAAATTGTGTATTTCAATACTTACAGTTACCTTGATGAGTTCATATGGTGGAATTCACTGCTGGGACTCTAAAGAGGCAAAATCAGTGGACAGAACAAGCTGAACAATTAATTTTGTTTCATAGGATATGAGGTTTGCATGTACACATGACTGTTTGCATGGTTCAGTCATTAATGAGTCAGATAGTTTTCCTTAGCCCCTTAGTTTTAGGGCAGTCTTCAGATGATTGAGCATGGTGTAGGAAAGAGTAGGATAGGTTATTTTCTGCCTCACACAAGTTAAAAGGTATATATGTAAAATAGTCAGGAAACTCCTAGAAGAGAGTGAATGGTTTCATGGTTAGGAAAACTGGCAACTGTGAAAGTGGGATTTTATTCCTGCTTTTACTGATAAGTTCTTATTAAAAGTGGTCAAATTGCTTTGACCAAAGTTTTCCATTGGGCACTAAATACCCATTTTTGGGCCAGATTGTCAAAGTGCTCTCCCAGCTACAGTTTAAAGTCATTGGTAGTGTGCTTTGCACATATAAAACCCTGTACAAATACAAAGTAGTTAAGGAAAGTCAGTAGTTTAATTTCATTGATGAGGCACCAAAAATCTGTGGAAAGTTTTTCCATTTTTGCCCATTATCTCCATGCCATGATAGGAAAAAGCCATTTCCCCTACAGTCTATTCCACTTCTGAAGTCAGTTAACATTTTTGAATCACTTAGATAACTTTGGTGAAAGCTCTTAACTAGCTCCAGAGGAATTTATTAATTTCCATTTTCAGTTTAGTGTTGAAGTATCACACTAAATACTTCAATATTCTTTACTATAGGAGGTATGAGTATGATGCAGAAAAAAAATTGATTATGAAATGAAAACCATACTCCAGTGTATTCTCATGATGGAAACAAATGAACTGCCCAGTGAAGCTTTCAATTTAGGAAATGTTAAAATTAAGTCCTTGGTTTCAGTATTTGAAAGGGGTGTTCATTGTGGTTTGGGAAAGAATGGAGGAGGAGAAAGAGAAAGGCCTTTATAATATAATATATATTTAGACAGTGAATTTCCTTTGGTAAAAATTTCTTGACAGGCGGATTCTGGATGTGTGGGGCTCCTAAACAGGAATATCGTAGCTAAATTTATTCCCATTAAAATCAATAAAATATCTTGGATTGCTTCTAGAAATGTTTGTGGTGTGTATTGCAACAAGTATTCATTCTCCACAGTTCAGTACTGATCTGGGCCAATGGGATTGCAAAATATCTGTCAGCTTTGGCTGACAGCCTAACATTGCCACAGCAATTTTTCTCTTTAATGAGTAAAATAGGTGATGTTTATAGAAAAATAACTGTCTCATGAGAAGCTGTGCAAAACATTCCATTTAAAACCATTCTGTTTATATATAGTTTTGTTGTTTGTTTTCTTTTCTTTTTACTTACTACTGTGGACATTTGCATGAAAACAGGATATTTCTCCTTCAAATTGCAGTCATGGACAGAATAGCTACTATACCAAAATGGAGCCAACCCACTTAAAACAAAAACCCAACTGCTTTACTTACCAAATCTGTTTCTTCTGTGCATGCAAAGTTTCAAGCACTTATTTTCCAACCTAAATTTAGGGACTGGGTTTTTTTGCATTAGTTCTGTAAAATCAACAAAACAATATGGATGTAATAAAGTGAGAATACATTTCTGCAAAGATTAAATTATTAAGAAATCATAAATAACATTTATATTTTAATATTTACAGTGACATCAGGGATAAGATAATTTTTTGTTATATGCACTGGCTTTTTCTTTTTACACAGCCTAGAAACAATGAAAAATGCTCAAGAGAGAGAGATAAATTGAAAAGCTGAGTCCTGTTTTTTGGTTGCTGATGATCAATAGAATTAATAAACACAAAGAACATCATAGTTCTCTCTGATGGACAAATTTGACTTTTCCAGTCTCAGGTTAAGTGTAATAGTCTACCAATTAGGGACATACACTTTTACTGACAAGTAGCATATTTTCTCTGGTTTGGCAGTGTCTTATAATGCCCTTAAGATCGCTTCAGGTGTCCCAGAATGAACCAGTGTACATTAACAGTATATATTAACACAAATGTACATTAACCAGTGTACATTAACACCATGTTCCTTTATGTATTTACATCACTTAACACCTTAGTCCCTGGCTTTAGGTCCATCTGAGTGCCCAAGGAAAGTTCTCAATGGCCCAGAGACCTCAGAGTCATTTGTTTCTCTGTCAGGAATGAGAAGGGAGAGTGGGTGAGGTGTGCTGCCAAATCCCCAGCCCATGTAAGCCCTCATCCTGGCAGTCAGGATCCTGGATCACGGAGCCTTCCAACTGCAGACAGCACCGGCTGGAGCCATCTTACCGGGGCTCTACCCTGTAGGGGCTCACTCGCTCTGGCCTAGGAGACTGCGTGCGGTGGCTTGTGGCACAGAGCATGCTTTTCCTGCTCCTCCTCCTCTCAGTCTAAGGTGCTTCTCTGAAAGCTGATACCTGTGTGTGCAAAATCCACTGGATTAAGCCGTCAACTGCAGGATTTATAGTCACTAATAAGTAAATATTCCCTCTCTGGTTAATAAATGGAACACCAGGATTGCAGTGCAGGTGAGCATCATCCTCTGACTGTAAAGATTTGCAGGGAAATTAAAAATGGACAGGGTTTTGTTTGTACTACACAGATCAAGTTTTCAAATTCCAGGAGCAGCAATGCTTCCCAAAGCTACCTGCAAATCTTTCAGACAATCTTTTTTTCTCACTTGAACAAAGAAGTGTTGCTCTGAGCTTTCCAAGTGTAACCAGTCTGCATTTGGCTCTGAGAGCCCAAGCAGTCTTTTTACCTCATTGGGGCCATATGAATTCATGCTTTGCAAATAAAAATTATAAAAACTGTAAAATATACCTCTCAATTCTAACTGCAGATGTAAACTGCATTTTTGGCATGCAACTTCACAGAGTCAGGGTCCATTTGTTCAGGCCAAACACCATTTAAATGTGACTGAAAAATATCAGGACCCTGTCTGTAAAGAAACATCAAGGGCTCTTTGGAGGAATTAGTTACATTTATTCCTATTTTATATGTGTTCTGTATGTAACTTACACTCAACAACTTTTTAGGTTGTTTTTAGTTTGGGCAACTAATAATGCGTGTTTTTTCATCCTTGTAGGATTTGACACGGGGTTGTGGCTTGATGAAATGTTTGCAAAGTAATTCAGCATAAATGGGTCAGTTAGTTTCTTTGGTTATCTCTTGGTGATATTCAGTTCCCATCTATTTTGTTCAGTGCTGATTTGGCAAACTGTTACAGATTTTAGCAGCAGGCAGTTCACGGTAATTATATAATACACTAAATAAATATATGATAAATGAGCAAACGTTAACCAAACAAGAAATGCAACCCTGGGGACTAACTGGGCTTGAAATTGTCATGGGTAAACACAACAGGTGAGCAAAGGAGTATGACAAATAGGGTAAGAATTTCTTAAAGCCAGACTGCCACAAATATGTCAATGGAGCTGAGTCAGCATGGGAAGGACACAGTAATTTACTGTTGATTCAAAAGCCAGTAGCTCACTGCTACCCTTCTGGGTGATGTGGAATGCATCAGCTGGAAATGCAGATGACTAACCTTCAGGGACTGCTGCTTCTGCTGCTCATCAGCCCAACTCTTGTTGCTCCTTTCCAGGGACACTTCTCTGGAAACAACAGCATGTCATAGAGCTGTTGGGATAACCTGCAGTCAGCATCAGACCAGCAGCCAAAAAGTCTGAATGATACCAGTCATCTTTTTGGAAGCTGCAGTTTTGCAATTTGCCTTTCTGAATTGAAAAACATTGCTTTCACTTTGCCTTTATCAGGCCAATAGACATGGTAAATATATATATATATGTATATCATGTGCACAAATTATTGTTTAGCAATATAATTTATATTTCTTTGCTATAGGATTTCTTGCATCAAATATGCTTTTGCTATGCTACTCCTCCAGCTTTTTCCCCACTAGAAACAAGGCCTTTTTCTGTCTTTCTTCCTCCCATCTCTATTTGTCTGTATAGACATACATTTAGTTCTTGTGTTGATGGTTACTTTACTGTTAAGTTACGTCTCTGCCTGACTTCCAGATTTTCTGTGTTTTCATTGTCAGCTCACGGATGCTATGACTGTAGGACTGTGCTAACTGACCCCTCTGGAGTTTTCACTTCGCCATGCTTCCCCAGTGACTATCCCAACAGCCAAGCATGCAAGTGGATCATCCGAGCACCTCATGGATTTATCATACAGCTAACCTTTATTGATTTTGACATTGAAGAAGCTCCAGGCTGCATCTATGATTCACTGACATTAGACAATGGAGAAAGCCCAATGAACCTTTGTGGCATCACTGCCAAAGGATTATCCTATAATTCTACCGGAAATGAAATGATTGTGTCATTTAAAAGCGACTTCAGTATCCAAAAGAAAGGTTTTAATGCCAGCTATGTACGAAGTAAGTAAGTCCAAAGCATTTCATCCCATTATAGATGTTACAAGGAAATGTCCTATAAGGATTAAAATGACACTTTCCAAAGGAGCCAAGAGAAGATGAGTGAATGAGTGAAGCTTCACTTTACAGGGTTATCTTGTATCTTTTATTGGCTAATTTATTTTTCTTTGGATCAAAATTATTTTATTCCAGGACATGATAAGTGTTTTAGAAAAACTTTTCACATGCAAAGATTTTAGGCCTAACAGTTCTCTCCCTGCCAATTTTTGCTGGAGGATTTGGAAGCAGGATAGGTGTCTTTCAGGTCAGCACACCTGCAGAGGGACATAGAAGCCTAAAGGAGAGCATGAGAGGCAGCTTAGTTGAGCCAGAAAGGTCAGCCTGGACCTCTGGCCCAGTGTAGCTCCCAGAAGTGGGGAGAAGTTAGTGCAGAAAGCAGAACTTCTCAGAGTTCATCCAGCCTCTGGAACAAACTCCCAGGGACGAGCTGATGTTGCAAAATGGCTACCTGTCATTCCAGTTCCTTGACCTTTCTTTCCCTTCCCTAAATATGTAACAGTGGTTTTAAAGGTTTTAAAAGACACTCATGCTTTTTTCCCTAGAAGGTAAGCATACAAATAATTTCTGATTAGAGCATTAATTAGACAGTAAAGGGCAGTGAGGTAATGAAAGACATTCAGGGCAGTGACTGACAGGCCCCATGTGTGGTTCACTATTCATTCTGCTTCAGGGTTATAGTTTCCAGTTGCATGCTTTCAGTAGACTTTCTTTTTGTAGTGGTTGCACACCTTAAACTGGCCACTAGTATTGCATTTAGCCTTTATATTGTTGTAGCACAGTGATGTTCTGCAGGTTGGCTTGCTGTAAAAAGATAGAGCAGGGAAGCTTGGCAGTTCTGTCTTCAGTCACAAGTATATTTTCCTCATGGTTATTTTAAAATATTTATTGCACATTTCATATATTTTAAAATAATTAAGATAGTAAATCCCAGGAATCATAAGACAAAAGTAGGCATGATTATGTCATCAAAATCTGTGTGCAGTCCTGAAAAGAAAAAAGGTAACATCACAGAGAAGCTGAAAATACTTCTGTCTAGGGAGGTCCTTTTATGCTGACAAAAATATATAGTAATAATTGTAGGAGTACCTGTTTTCTTATGAAAGTCAAAGCAAATTTTCTGAAAGGCTTGTCTATTTAATTAACAAAACTCTTGCCGTATTGTAAGAAGTTGTAAGATCAAGTAGATCACAAAAAATCATATGCGGTCAGATTATGCAAAATATTTAATATTTTAATGTTTAAGTATAAATGTAAGAGATGAGTTACAATTGCAATTAAAAGATGCAATGTTGACCTCAGCTCTGTTTAATAAGGAGAGGAAAGGTCTATGAACATGGGCAGAGAACAACTTGCGTGTATATACCCACAGTTAAGTATTGTAATGGAAGCAAGAGTATTGCCTCCAAATTGAATAGTACCTAATGCTCATGGATATCACCATCAAAATTTAATAGTCTTGGAAGATAGCCTTTTATTTTGAAAAAGAAGGCTATTCTCCAGTGCAAGTAAAAGTATCGAAGTATTGAAGTAAAAGTGCGAGTAAAAGTATCAAAGACCAGTGACGTATATTTTAATGTTTCACATATATACTAGTTCAGAAGCTCTGTGTTAAGCTGTGCTGTTAAGCACCTAGTTTGAGACTGACTTCATTCAGTTTCATTACTCCAAAATTGTAACTTTCACTTGACATCTTGATTTTGACTGTGGATGCTGGGAGAGCTGTCTGCATTCTTCTAGGGAAAGTTATAACTATATTCTACTTATTGCTCACAGTTGTGCAATTGTGTTACTTTCAGAACATAGTTACAGACACAGATGATAATAAAACTTAACCTGGAAATGGATACAGAAAAGGGTCTGGGAAAAGGGATCATAATGTACTGCTTTCCTTTCAAGTTATAAATGCATGTGGAAAACAGCACATCAATATGCACACACACTGAAATGACAACACATCCACATGGCAGATGCCTGTACTATGCTCTGCTGTGCTTGCAAAGAGTTTCCAAAGCCATCCAAAAGATTGCACACCCTTCACTTCACGTCGTGTGAAAAATTGCACTCTCCTCACTTCACATGACGTTTCAAAGCTTGGAGTTCAAGTTGACACCATCTTTGACTACTAAAAATGTGATAGAGCAGCAAAGGCATTAATTTCTGCCAGAACTAGGGGAATGCTGTTATATTTTTTCTATTTCTAAGAAATTATATTTTTTTTGTATAATAATAAAATTAATTCGTTTGTTCCACTTTGAATTTCACAAAGTAATGCAAAATTGGAAAGTAAAAGGCCATTCAAAGACACAATATACTATCTAGAAATGTAGTTTAAAAAGACATTAGTGATACAAACATCCTAATATGCAGTACGTACTCAAGACAAAATACATGTGGGGAAAGACATGAGTGAGTGGTGGGACGGAATTAGCTGGGGAATAGAACAGCTTTTGTGTGATTGCTCAGTTTTATGTAAGTTTCAAACTGAGTTTTGCAGAGTCCTTATTATAGTTGTCCGTATCAAGTTGGCCACCCACACAAATGTTTGTTTCCTGCCTGCCACCTCCTGCAACACACAATAGCAGATGGACAGACTATATCCTCAGCTGCAGTAAACCAATCTAGCTTTGCCAGTCTTGGGGGAATTATGTCAATTTACCCCAGCTGAGGAGCTGTCATGGTAAATAATTTCCTAGTAACACTGAACTGTTAGTAATTACTCCACCAGTAAGTAGAAGTCAGTCACCAAAAGGGGAGGAAGGAGAGCCAACAGACCTGTGTTAGTACAGAAATGCTTGAGGCAATTTAGCGTACAGTTAAACAGGACTGAAGTGGCCCAGATTAAAAGCACTATTCACTGAGGTAGTAACAAAACACCGCCAAACATATTTGGTATGTGGACACTTGCAGACCTCATTAAATTTTGACACATATCTACCAGCATCAGTGACAGGAAAGATGAAAGCAGGGGAGCTAGAAACAGCAGAAGGCACTCCTTAAGCACCAGACTATACTGAAAAGCCCATCAGCTGGCAGGAGACCAGTGTGCCCTGCTTGTAAAGGGCTTGTGAAATAGAGCCTGAGGGCTCCTGGCTTGCTTATACGTGAAGGGGTGTATGAGATGTGAGACAGTGAGACACAAGTAAGGTAGATGTTTGTGCCTTCTTTGTAAGAAAACGTGTCAAAAAACCCCATGCCCATTGTAATCCAGTTATCACAGAACAGTCTGAGTTGGAAGGGACCCAGAAGAATCATAAAGTCCAGCTATGGAGTGAGTGGCCCATACAGGGCTCAAACCCACAACCCTGGCATTATTCACCCCATCCTCTAACCAACTGAGCTAATCTCAGGATCTTCCTAAGGAAAAAAAAAATAGCATCATTCTGAAAGTATTCTGAAACACCTGGATGAGTATTCCAAGAATATATGTATATTCTTCTTCAGAGAATAACCAGTTTCCCTGATACTAACATTTAAATTCAGTGTGATGACTGACTGTGCAACAGCAACCAGGAAAGAAATCTGCACTTGATATTGATGGCAGTATTCTGTTTTCTCCATGTGGACAAAATACTTGTCAGTTTTGTGTTTTCAGTATATGGGAAAGATGCCAGTGGTTAAATCTGTACGATGAATACAGCAAAACTGAGTAGACTTCTTCACTACAGGAGCAAAGTCCTTCCCATTTATTTCTCCTTCTATATTGTTCAAAAGTGACCAGGTGGTCCATAACTTTTCTGACCACCTTGTCTGGATAGTACTCATATGTATAAGCTTTCTTCTTTTTCGAGTCATGAATCCTTATGCTTCTTCTGGAACACTTTCCATGTACGTAAAGGAGCTTACAGTATAATTAACCCGCTAAAAAAATGCCCCTGTTTTCAATGGAGAGTTGAACGCATTTTCTATCTATAAAATTGTTACGACATGCTTTTTCCCTTGGGAAGAAAAATAAATCTATGAAGTATATCCAGTAACTATAAAAGCCCAGTATTTATCTCTCTTCCCTCCCATTCTGCAGTTGCTGGGTTGGCAGATAATATGCAATGCTTTATGTTATTTTACTGTGTAATATATTGGTCAAATTATGTTCTTGTGTATATCCAAATATGGTAGTTTGGAGCTTCAGAGTCTTTGCAAGCAGCTGGCAAAGGGAATTTGCAGTACCACAGACAACACAGAATTCTTATACACCATGTATCTGTGTCTTTTCCTGGGTATGGCGTGACAGTCACCCTTCCCTCATGTCTCACACTCTCATGTTTGAAAGGGTTTTATTTCAATCTGAGAAGAGAATAGTTGTAGTAATTAGTATAAGTGTTGTGACAATCACTGATAAATCCCAGAGGAGACTGGAAATTAACTACTGTGGCAGTTGTTCTTCACCTTCTGCAAGAAACAGTTTCACTTCCAGCGTATACACTGTGAAAGTGTGTAAGAGGTAGCAGACATTTGCGGGAGATAGGGGTCTGAGGCAGAGCTGAGGATCCAGAAGTAAAACCGAGGGCTGTTGCAATCTGTACCAGACACCTTTGCATATCTGGTAGCCAGAAACTTTTCCGTGGAGAAATTTGCTGGAAGAATTGTACTGCCATAAACGTAATAATAAACAATAAAACTGAGCATATTAACATTCTCTTTTGAAAAATAATGTTCTGTGAAATACAGTGAACAGAATTGTCATTCATGTACTCATGGAGAAAAAGTATGTGTCACGTCATACTTTCTCATTTCATGGCTGTCATTTTGCCCATGCAAATGAGTATAATTAACAACAGTTAGAGCAATTCTGCCTAAATACCCTTACAGCAATACATAAGTTGCTGTAGGACTAGAAATTTCTGGATACTTATGCGAAGTCCAGAACTGCTGACCCAATTGTTAGTAAATAGGAAACAGCTTGGATAGAAATATTCATGAGCACACGATTGCAGTATTCGACCAGAAGGCTGCTGGAGACGAAATGAGAAGATGCCTAATGCTGTGCAGAAATACCCATTAGCTGAATTCAGCAACAAAAGGCTTCAGTTTGCCAAGGAATGTAATGGGGGCTTTCTTCTATTGCAATATTTGAAAGAAGGAAGGACTGAATTTCACTGGTGTAATGCAGTCATGCAGACAAGTAATTAAAATATATCTTAAAACCAAGTTGTACTGTTTTTTTCAAATAACTGGTTTATTCCATTGCTTAATGCATCCTTACTAGGTGAATAAGAAGTAATTTTTATTAAGTGAGCTGAAGCAGCTGAAGCAGAGGTGGAGGTCAATATGTAGTATGTCCTAATATTGCTCTTAACGCAACTTAGGGGGTTTTTTAACTGGGTGTCACACAGCATTCTCTGTGCCATTGAAAGGATCACTGCATATTTTCAGCTGAGTGCACTCCCAAGTCAAATTCCCCTTGGTGTGTGCAGCTGGTATATTACAGTGATAAAAGTGACCTGATGAATGTTTGATTTAATGAATGTTGCTTTAACGCCTGCTGCCAGTCTGCCTATATTCCTATATGATGAATTTTTACATATCTGCTCTTGGTTCTAGTTGCCGTGTCTCTGAGGAATCAGAAAGTCATCATTCCCCAGGTTCCTGACATCGATGCTGTGTCTGTGGCAGAGACCATCTCAGTGCCAGAGCTTAGACAGTTTACACTGTGCTTTGAAGCAACCAAGGGCAACAGTGATGACAACGATGACTGGAAGGTTTTCTCCTACACTGATGCATTGTTGAGAGAGCTCTTCAGCTTTGGGAAGACCACAAAAGGCCATTTTCTATCCATCTCAGGCACACAGTGCATCCTTAAGAATGCATTGCCCCGAAATGCAGAGTTTTTCACAGGAACCTTTCAACAGCTCTGTGTTGTATGGGACAGCTTCTTGGGCACTATAGGTGTATATGCCAAAAGCACCTATCATGTGGTGGACTGTCCAGAGATCTTTGACAAAGTTATCCCTGGAAATGGAAGGCTGGTGCTGGGCTCTAACAGCAATGAAGTGAGCTCTCTAAATGGGGACATTTACAACTTCCGCCTCTGGAATTTCACCATGAATGCGCAAACACTGGCCAACCTCAGCTGCGATGTGAAAGGAAACATTGTAGACTGGGAAAATGAATTCTGGAGTATTCCAACTTCAGCACTGAAAGCAGAAAACAATTTGAGTTGTGGTGAGTATGCCTTGCCAAAACTTTTTTGCTTATTCCCATCCCCCCCCAACTCTTCTGTATTGCGCTGAACATACCACATACCAAGATGGAAAAAAATGAGAGCATTCCCATGAAAGAAAAATAGCAAGGTCTTACCTTTATTAGAGTTTAGCTTAACTCTTACCATATACAGAGACTTTGAAAGGGTATGGAGTTGATTCCTTAAAGGAAAGGAACAAGTCTCCTAAGTGTATTGAGTTGCTGCTGGAAAAGATCTGCAGATCAAAGATTTCCTAAACACTCCTAATTGCCTCATACAAAAGGGGGATAATGGCAAGTACCTACCAGCCTCAAATAAGATTACTGTGGTCTCTGGAGAAAAAAAATTATGTTAGCTAATTAATTACTAAATGTTTTTGTACCTGCCCTTTGGCCCTTTGATTAGCCAGAGGAGCCCATGCTAGCCTCGTGCTGTATATGCAGAGCCAGCAAAAGCAGTGGCAGATGCAGTGCGTAGGTGACAGGAAACTAGAATAAAATATTAAATTAGAAGAGTTGGACAGGAAGGAAGACTTTGAGATCAAAATCATAAGATTTTTTCTTCATTATGACATATTATCAGTCCTTTTTTAACTGGTACTTACTGAAGGTGTTTTTTCCTGTAGAATACTCCAGAAGATAAATTTCAGTACATTTACCAACCTATTCTCATTATATGGCTCTGACACTTGATTCACATAAATGTCCTGGAGTATTTTTTGTATATTTGACAGAGCATCTGTCAGCGTTCTGAGAATCCTTAGTTTAGAAGAGAAGCTGCCATCACTAAGGCATTCTATTTTGTATCTAATAGTTCTTGAGGGATTAAGGTGGGTAAAAAAGCTGCTTTGCTTGCTTTATTGTACTCATATCAAAGTATGGGATACTCATTCACAGCTTAGAACTACTGAGAAAGATTTCAACATGCCTCTGCTAAAAAAAACATTAAGCAGCACCTGTATGAAACCACAAGCAACTCGGTACCTTTGCCTTTCTACCAGGACAAAGAAAAGGCTGATCTGACCACAAGTGATGAACAAAAACATTTTCTCTGGACAAAAAAAAAAAAAATTTCTGGGCAAAAAAGTTGTTTCTATTTCATTGGTATAAACTGATCTGGTAGAGAATAACTTCCCAGAAAATCGCTGGGACACCAAATCTTATGCTGTTACACCATGATGTCTACTATAACACTTCTACCAAACAACCTATCTCTGTAAAAGCTGCAATCTCATTTAATTCTGACTGGAGTCTTGTTCTTCTTTCTGCTAAAGACTGTACAATCCTAAGATATAAATATAATATCATAGCTGTGATATTATAGATAGAACTTTTTTCATTCCACATCTTTATTCCCTGGGATGTGAGTTATCAGTAGTTTTCCTGCAGCAGAACATTGTTTTAGAAAAACTTTAGGCCCAATATCTATTTAAGTAATTTAAAATATATCTACGTATAAACATTGTTGTTGTCTCTAAATAAGCCTATGAGGAAATTGACTCACTAGCCAGTCGTTTTATTTCCTTGACATGAAATCATCCTTTGTGATACAGGCTTTCCTGAGCCATAGTATTCCTAAAAGAAAATTCTGGGTGCAGTGCCATTTCAAGGATGGTTACTAATCCCAGAGATGAAATTGTTAGAATTGTCTTCCCTTCCTCCTGTCAAGTAAAAGCCTTCTTTGTAAAATCAGCCTTCAACAGGAGAGTTGATGAGTCAGGCTATCAACCATGAATAAACTACTGACACTGTGGAGCTGACTCTGATTAGGCTTCATTTAACAGTAATGAAAGGATCTATGCAGAAAAGAGTTTTTCACACAGCTCCAATAATGCTTCAGCAGGAAGTGGCCTGTAACTTTAAAAAAAGCAAACCAAGCATTTAGCAGTGATCTCAACATACCTTTGCCTGAACAGTGCTTACATTTTCAAGGGGTATTATTTTTATGGTTTCTCAGACAAAGCTTTTACAAGTAGATTTATGAGGCATAAAATACCAGCAAATTGTATCAGATAATCTTTTCATAGTTTTACTTTTTGTTAGTTTATTCCTTAGACTAATGTTTTCACAGCTGTGCAGTTGTGGTGGGGTGTTTGCATAAGACTTGACAGAATTCTGTTTTTATTGCCATACCTTTGTGCAGATTGCATGTAAAGGTATGCATACACAGCCTAGGTATCCAGACTTAATTTAAAACAAGTAACCTAGGTAATGATAGAAATATGGCTATTGCTCACCAGTTCAGAGTTCAGTGCAGGCAAACTTAGGAGCATTTAATCAACTTCTGGTTTTGATTCTGAAGCCTGCACTGGCTACAGCTATAGAAGGATATGATCTTCTCATTTTAAGGGTAATGTGGCCACATATCTGTCCATGCCTGCAGTTGTTTGTTTGTTTATTGTTCGGTTTTTTTTTTTTTTTCATGTGCATTTAATGAGTCCTTCATTCCCAAAGGCCAAAGGAATCCTTAAATTCACTCTCAGATTTAACTCAATGTGGGATGTGTCTGCCTTAGGCAGCTGGCCAATGTTTTGGGCTAAGATAATTGCCCTCAGTGTTGTTTATGAATAGTGGAATCAAAAAGGCTATTCCACAGGTCACTGCATCTCATGCTGGAAAAGATGTCGCAGTGAAGTCAAAGTTCTTTTGCTGTAGGAGTGTCTGTTCCTCTCCACTGACTATAAAGTCTAGCATGACAAGCAGATATGGATGTCTGAGTTTTAGACATTTGAAGGGAAATGTATCACACAATGTGTCTGTAATATAGGTTCATGGGGTCACACGTCCTGTCAGCAAACTTGCTCCAGAATGGGCTCCTGTCTTCATGGGTCCACAGCTCCTGCCAGGAGTCTTCTCCAGTGACAGTTTTCCACGGAGTAACAGCCTCCTTCAGGCATCCACCGGCTCTAGCATGTGGTCCTCCACAGGATGCAGGTGGATATTTGCTCCACCATGGACTTCCATGGGTTGCAGAGGCACAGCTGCCTCACCATGGCTGCACCATGGGCCGCAGGGGAATCTGAGCTCAGGCACCTGGAGCACCTCCTGCCCCTCCTTCCTCACTGGCCTTGGTGTCTGTGGGATTTTGCTCTCACACATTCTCACTCCTCTCTTGGCTGCAATTGCTGCTGTGCAGTAACTTTTCCCCCTTTTAAAATCCATTATCCCAGAGACACTACCATTGCTGCTTACAGGCTCAGCCTTGGCCAACACATCCGTCTTGGAGCCAGCTGGCATTGGCTCCATTGGACATAGGGAAAGCTTCTCTGAGAGGCTTCTTAAAGAACTGCCCCTGTAACCCCCTTGCTACCAAACACTTGCCATGCAAATTCAATGCAATAGTCTTCTGACTTAAATGTTTTGTAAATTTGGATTTGATTTTTTTTTTAGTTTCACCAAATAAAATCACAATCTTGTTTTAAATACTCTGTGAAAAAAATATGAACACCCACAGTATTTCCAGCCAACTCTCAGGTCATCTTTCCATGGTACACAACAGGGGTGAAACAGAGTAGGTTTTGATATTGACTGTTTAATATTAACGAATTTATTTTGGGAGAAAAAACCCACCTCATGCAGAGGATAGTACACTCATTTAGGACATCCTTCCTGGAGTTCATAAGCAGTGTACCAAGAAAGTGAATTTGTCTCTATCTCTTAATCCACTTAAAAAATCAGTGAAATTTAATATTTGTTGAGGATCATTTAATATTTGTTGTTTTAATTACACCCTATATTTGTTGGCAATACATATAGTGGTATCTGTGTCATGATTCAGTTTGTGTGTCAAAGCTCCATGCTTCATTTGTTCTTGCATCACAGGAAATATTTTCTTAGCTATCTTTACAAGCTGATGGGTGGTGGCTACTTAATTTTACAGAAGGATAGTGTGTTTCATGAGAAAACCTCATTGAGTCGATATGATTCTGAAGTGGTAAAGCAAAAGCCAAAAGGGCAAAACTCCTAGTGGGTTCACATCTTGCCAGAGCTCTATGGTCCCATTATGTTCAACACAGTGTGCAAAGGCAGCTGTATCTGCAGCTGAACCTCTGGGATACGTGAAGTGTAATTAATGCAGTTGCACCAATTCTTTTTCTGTAGCCATTCTTACGTGCCTTGGTTTTGCCACCAGATCATCAAAGTGTAATGCTTGTTATGAATAATTTTGTAGAGGTAAAGACTTATAACATTATCTGTTTATAAGTCATGCATACCAGCATATTAATCACACCCTCACCCTGGGCAAAGTAACAAGTTTAATCACCTTTTATCTGGCTGGTGTCTGTCCCAGTCAGATTACTCACAAGTGTGTGCTGGGTAGCCTGTGCTGCAGCAGCAGAGTGTGGTCGCTCCTCCAAGGCATATGTTGTTATGAAAATCACTTAAATCCCGTAGCCATAACCCCTTTGCTTAAACTCATTTTACAGAGTACACACAAGCTGCATTCCTGTAATATGATGTTATATAGTGAAAACTAAGAAAACCACAGGAGGATACATAAGTGACTCTAACTTGCGAGTCAGCAGGGTTTTCAAGGATCCCCGAGCTGCAACAGAAACTGAAAACTTTTAAGTCTTATAGGCAAATGGCAGTGTCATTTTTGCTGCTGAGAGAAATTAGGAAGAGGAATGTGCCACTGCACAATATAATGTGTTTTAGGCCCAGTAACTAACCCTTTCTAAATTATTTGATTTCTCCTTTTAAAGGCTCATATCTAATTCCCTCTTCTTCAATTGAACCAACCAGTTGTGCAAACCTAGGAAGCCTTTGCCAAGGTAAGAAACCCAGATCCTTCTCACAGTTTCATCTTTGGGAAATCTTTATTTGCCTCCGGGTTTTATTCCATTTCTTTTTTATTATCGTTTATAAAAGGGTGAGCAGCATTAAAAAATAGCAAGGAAGGGAATTCTTTCGTCTCATCAAGTATGTGGGTGTCCTGTTCGTACAGTATGTGGAAAAAATGTGATCACTCCCTTGATAATACATTTTCCAAATAGTCTCAATTATATCAAAGCTGAATTAACTGACTGCTTTCATTTCTTTCTCCACCTCTTTTTCTCCTGTACATTTTCACAGTAAAATATTAACCACTATAAGTAGTAGGTAAATCTGTAAAAAAAAAAAAAAAAAAAAAAAAAAAAAAAAAAAAAGCAGATGTAAATAAAGGATCTAGCTTTTATCCAGGCTGTTTTTTCAATAAGATATTTTGAGGCTAGGTACTTTAAGATTAACAGGTATAAAATAAGTACCATCAAATTGTAAAATTTTGCAGCTTTTAGAGAGAGAAACAAATGCTATGGCACTTAGTGATGGATTAATAATGTAAAAATCACCACATATAAAAATTCATTAAGTGTTTTTAAAAGTCAGTTCAGTTGAATGCAAGGAATGGGTGAACCCTACAGATTTCCGTGTCACATGAATCAATGGGCATGCAAGGATGGTTTATTTGTACTGCTCTGCTCAGATTCTGCAGTTCCATAAAAAGTGCTTGATGGGCAACATTAACCTGTTTCCACAATGCCTTCCTTCATGAACCCAAACCTTCCAATGTGTTGGCATGCTATGTTAAACTTTAATTACAGCAGAAACTGCACCAAAAATATCTAGCTTTGTAACCTCTCTCCAGCTGAATGGTGGAAGAAGGAGAGAATAAAATATAAGACGAGAACAAGAAGTCTCAGAACTCTTTCAAAACCAATATTTTCAAGTAAATTTGATTTAGCTTAAAAATAAAAGGGAAAATGCACTCTACTTGGAAAGCCAATAAGAGATCTATGTCAGTTTTCAGTATATTTTTCCCAGATCTTCCTGAGGTAAATTTGGTTCAGGTTTTTTGAGCATATTGTTCTGGTCTCCACAGGGAAAGTGAAATTCCATTAATGTCCATAATCAGATTTTAAACAGTAATTTTCAGGCATGATATTCACAAAGCAGAGTATGATCTAAATACTGCTACTCAAATAGTTTGGGTAAATGATGCATCCACAATTATTCAGTATTAGTCTTTTTATATGTAAAGGGTATCACTGTATAAATATCTTTGTCCATTCTTCTGGAAGATCTCTGAGTGTTTTCCTCCATTAAAATTGCATAGTATGGATGGGAGAAAATGTCTTTCATAACATCAGCTAATATGGCTGCAGAAATGGACACACTTTCAGCTAAACAAGCCTGCTTTTCTGAAAACCTCATGCTTTGTCCCAGCTTTATTAACCTGTCTGGTAGATATTGCCTCTGATAAAAGATGCTGCCTTTAAAACTTGCCTTCTTAACTTCTTAGACCATCAATAAAGACGTCAATAAGACTATGAGTATTTTCATGAAGGTAATACTCTTTCTTTCTCTAAAAAGCATTTGGTAAAGTGTCCCTTGTGTTCAGTTTGTCACTTTGGAATAAGATGCCAAATCAGGTTTGTCCCACTCAGCACCATCATAATTGTTGTCATAATAATGAAAAAAAATAAAAATATGTCTGTCTGTCTATTTCTGTCAATGCCACAGACTTTGTCTAAACTTAGAGGCCAGTTTGGATTCCTTTGTTTGTTGGGTGTAATTACAAGGGTAAAATAATTTGTGGATGCCAGGTTATGTCAGCTATGTCTGATGAGAGAACTGATTTCTCCATTATGCTTAGTAAATATTTTTGTTCATTAGATGCCTCCTTTAGCAGCACTGGCTGCTAAGACCCAATCTGTAAGAAGCCTTGTAAATTATTCCTCAGACAATATAGGTCTAAAGTTTCATGGAAGAGCTTTTTTATATTTCAAGGTGTCATTTTATATGCTCACTTTCCCAGTTAGAATCTGTTTGTTCCAATATCCAACTTTTACTTCTCTTTCCCTAATTGTCTCACTGAAACCTGAGCATGAACCTGCTCCCTAAGCTGTGACAAGTTTGTGACTTTTGGACTCAAAAGGTTAGATAAATCAACTTAGAAAAACATAAAAAAATGTGATTTCTTGCCCAAAATATAACTGCTTAACCTTCCTAGGTTGATTCTTGGTCAAAATCTTCCAAAGCCATGTAACACGGGGAGATTTTACCATACCAACCTTCAGATTTTAAGTAAGGGTTTTCAGGAAAAAAATCTATCAGTGAATGGATTTGCATTCCCTGGGAGTTACTGAACAAAACTAAATTATTTTCCAAACACCATTATTTGAAGATGTAGTGGCATGATCTCTGAATTCTTATAGCACATATACCCTTCCAGTCCATCATGGGGGAAATTTGCAGGTTTGGCTCCTCCTTCTAATTTTGAAAAGTGTTCAGCTGGTTCTCCAGGATTTTGTGGAGTGACTCCTGTTGGTGTCAGTGAGAACAGTACAGCTGAGTTTCTTCATGAATCTTTCAAAATAGAGATTTTACTTCATCTGTTCCAAGCCTGATCTCAATTCTCTTCATTGCTTTGAGTTCAGTGGAGTTAAGTGAATCCTTGCCATGAGTGCTTTAGTTTCTTATTTGTTTGTCATATTCAGTCTTTGAGGAGGGGCAAAGATTCTTTTCACAAGCAACATTCTACATGCACACATCTTAGAACTTCCCCATTTCCTGGTCTTCACACAACCAAGGCTCTCATGAGAGGATTTTGAGTTTATGACAGGAGTGCAGGACTGATCCTGCAAAATTTACACTGGCAAAATTCCCACTGAAGTCAGTGCAAGGGAGGACTGCAGGACTGGGGCCTCAGTTCATATCTATTCATCACTTTGTACAGAAAAAAATAATGTGTTTTTTTAACATTTATGGCATTGTGTGTAGATGGTTTCATTTTACATTGTCATGCATTGTTCCCATTTTGTCTTACCTTATTAACATTCATATTTCATTCAAGTTCACCTCTTTCTCATCTTTATTACCAGCTACTGTAAATGCTACTACTCCTACACCACCCACTGTCACCACTAACATGCCCGATACTAATAGAAACGATAAGCCAAACAATGGTAAGAAATCCTGTGTTACATTTTCCTTGTACTGTGTCTAAAGTAAATTTGTTGTATTTTAAGGTGTGTTTTTCCTACCATCATAATGTCAAGGGTCACGTCTCAGTTCTGATCTCATTTACACTGAATAAATCAGGATTAAATCTCTGGACCATGTCAGAATGGTGTAAATGAGAACAGAACCAAACCCAGTGTTTATTTGTTTCATGTTTACCTGGCTCCTCTGTGAAAGGGACTAACTTTGTGTCACCCATTGCATTTAACATGTGTGAAACCCATTGCATTGCAAAGAACAAGGGAAGGGAGAGGGATGTTTGGAAAGGGTCTGAAAAGAACCATGCTGTTGAAGGATTTCAAGGCTGCAGATTGTCAGGCATTGTGTAGCTCCCACTTGTGCAGCCAGGGTGGTAGTAGGCTTGGATTGTCTGTTCCTCACTAGTTCCTCGCCGTTCCTCAGGCGCAGGAGCCAAGTGGAACCATTCCTATGGAGAAAAGCCACTTCCACTGAGTCAACAGAAATCTTTCCACTGACTTAAAGAAGAGCTGGATCAGACTTTACTAGGGAAAATGTTGACAGTATCAGATATCGTTTACTTTTCATTTAGAAAGATTAAGGGAAAAAATAAGGGAGTAAATGAACCTATTATTAGCACAGGAATAAAGCCAGGATTTCTTTTGAGGCTTTCTCAAATTCTGTGATATCACTGTCTCTTAAACACTGAGCATAATTTTGTGAAGTGCTGCTAAAATATTTATTAGTTTGTTAAAGTTCGTTGTTAAACACAGAGATTTTGCCAATTTTCATCACAGGCTTAAATGTATATTTTTTTTAAGTTTTATTTTTTCAGTGTACTCCACAGAAATAAATTAGAATCTGGGTGGGGTTTGTGGTTTGGTTTTTAGGTTGCTTTTGTTTGGTTGGGTGTTTTTTTTCACCCCGATCCATCAGTTGTTACTGTAGGATTTAAAACTCTTAGAGTATTTTTTCTCTTGGCAGATATTTCTTGTACACTGGCAATCAGGCAGTACAGTGCATAATGTGAAAGAATTTATCTGAATCCAGACTGTTTGGTTTTAATAAGCTGCAGAAGTAAGAAGAAAATATTGAAAATTTCTTCCAAGCAGTGTTTGCTTTTTTTTTTTGTGGAGCCACTCACAAATGTTCACCATGAGCAGTTAACTCTGTTTTTTTTTTTTTTTGATGACAGAATGAACTAAATCTTATTAATATTAGTATGAATAAAAAGGGACAATTAAGTCCTTTCTCTAGCTTTGAAAGTCCCAAGAAAAAGTAGAAAGTCTATGAAAATAAGCCAAGTTCACTTAATGTTAGAAGCAAATTAAACTTTCACTCAGCTAACAGGCATCATTTTCCACTCTTGGTAAGTTGATTTTTAGACCAAGAACAGAGAGTTAAGTTACATATATTTTCTTTAATCCATTAACTATGTGGCTTGCTACACACAGAATTCCTGCAGGAATTCAGACTTCCTGCTGCAGTTATCTTCAGAATGAAGAGACATCCACCTGAATTTTCCCATTCACAACCACAGAGGCAGCAAGAATCTAAGATAGAAGGGATCAAAACAATAGGAATTATCTCAACCCCAATTATTTGGCCAGTGAAGCAAAGGCCTCTGCATTTCAGTAAAAATTCAGCAGATGATAACCCAGAGAGAAAAAACCCATACAGCTTGCTCCTTCCAACTTTGTCCACACCAGCTTCTTCTGAGAAGACTGGCAACAAAACCTTGTCTGCTTTTACAGAAAACATCAACCTAGATAATACAGTAATAAACCAGTTGCCAAACGAAAATATTTTGGATTATTCTAGAAGTCCATTCCATGGTACTTCTGGTGCAGCAGATGCAGTTACAGAGCCGCCTGTGAATGCAGCAGTTCCTCTTCTTTGCAGCAGAAATCCCAGTGCAGAGCTAGCAAGGACTTTGGCAAGTAGGCTCCATCTTTCTGACTCTGAGCCATCATTCTGCTCTCCCGTTAGCAGCAGCAGCAGCAGCGGCACTGCTTACAAACACAAAAAAGAAACTCTGTGGATTTCATCCTCCAACAGCAACACAAACAATTTCATGCATACAAGCAATGTCTTGGAGCCTGTGAACTGGTGGAATGAGCCTGTATTTCATCGTCATATCACGTCTGATATTCAAGACAGACATCATTTTCTTTCTAGCTTGTCTGTATCACCTACAGATGAGAAGCCATCATTCCAAAAAAGTAGGTTAGATTTGCTAGACTTGGTACCTGAAATTTTTTACTTGGAAATGATAGAAGGCAATGCTGACAGAAAAACGTTTTCTACATTATCAGCAAACAGTGAATTTCAGCTTAAAAAATCTGTGCACATTAAGGAACATCACTCAGGAGGCATTACAAATTTAGCCTCTGTGGAGATTCTACATGCAAAACCAACAAGTGTTTTTCAGAACATGAAAAAATCATACACAAAATCTATGCATGACAGCCAACTGACAAATTCAGTCCAAGGACACAGTAGAGAACTATTAACATTTTCATCATTTCTGGTAGAACCAGGCAGGACAAGCTCAGCATATAAGCATGTCGTAACAACCCTGCCTGTTTATCAACAGCTGTTGACTGACACATATTTGAAAAGTCACAGCATATTTATATCTAGTAGTAATTACTGGTCTCATTATTTACAACATTCATTATACTTTCAAAATCCAAGTGAGACCCTCAGAAATGGAGCACTGGAGAACAATTTGGATGCATTTCATGGTAGTAATGAAAATGAAGAGTCAGCTGTTTCCATATTAGAGTCAGAGAACATGAATCCAGTTGCTGACTCCTGTGACTCAGATTACTTGGATTTTCCAACAAAATATGTAGATATATCCCCCTCTTTAAAAGCAAGTTTCTGGACTGTTTCCCGTCATTTGAAAGAAGCATCTCAAGTGTTTTCTGGGGAGCCATCAGAAAATTTCTGGCTCTCATTTAATAAACTGCTTTCTTCCTCAACAGAGAGATTGCTGTCCATTAGTTTATATGCTAAGTCTGACAGTATCTCTGAATCAACATCTGCTATTAGATTTTTAGGTCACAGAGATGAAGAAATTAATTTTTCTAGTCATGTGTCAACTTTGGAAACACAAATCTTTAGTTCATTTATTCCAGGCATTTCAAAGAGAATTTCAGAAAGTAATGGCCGCTCAATATCACAATTGCAATCAACAATGAACTTTGCAAACCTATCCGTGACTTCCAACAGTGAATTTTATTTTGATTTTCCTTCCCTGGAAGCACCTTACATTCAATCTTCTGTATGGGCACAGGTAAGCCCTTTTGATCAGGTACTTGAAAACTCCACAGATAGTTTGCACATGCAAATTCAAACTGACATAGTAAGTGATCAAACTGACATGACCTTCCTAAACAACAGGCATCAGCCTGTTTCTGTTTTTCCAACATATTCAGGAACTCAGCCTTCTGGTTCAAGGGATAGCCGAGCTCCTTTCTTGATCAGTACACCTGGGACTCAGATTACTTGGATAGTTAAGAGTTTGATAAGCAGTACAAGAACACACGGAACACCGCAGTCTCAAAGTCTTCTGGAGAATGATGCTATAACAAATACAATTGATAAACCAAGAAGTAAAGTTAAAAAAGATGCAGGTATTTTTTTAAAAAACATCAGTTCAATGAGTTCTGACTTTTTTCCAGTGTCTTTGGAATTAAGGCAACTTCTTCATTCAGACTCCGAATTCAGAGACAGTGTAGCTCCTAACAGCTATTCCACACCTCCACTCCCACAAAGTTTTCAGAACCACCTCGATACAATTTCTCCAAGCCTGCTCCCTCAGTGGGATGTGGAAGAGTTAAACTTGCCAAAAACAGAAACACCAAGAAATTATCTAACTGTTTTAGGACAAAACTCCATTGAAAATCAAGTGGATAGTCCAAGATACTCTCTTTGGGCAGTAGAACAAGAAATCATTGATAATAATAAAGACAGGAGGGATTTTGCTGTTCTGACATCAATAAACATACCGAGGCTTTCTGAATGGAATTCAGAAGGGGAGGTGCATGGACCCTTTAGCAGGAACAGAGAAGCAATATCTATCATTACTGCTAATGCCTCGGATTTTGAAAATGCTGATTATGGGCATCTTGCAAATCTCTCTTCTGGAGAGTCATCAAGAACTGCAATAATGAATGACGTGGTACCTTTGCCATCTTCATATAGCCGAGTTTTTATTCAGCACAAAGAGACCATCTTGACAGGCACTCTGACAGCAGCTGCAGCAGCCATCCATCACTCTCTCATGCAGATCCAAACATCACTTTCTTCTGTGACATACCATGAGTCATCAGTTTCAGCCCATGTTAATTCCTTGGCCAATTTACCATCTGGGACAAGCCAAAACAGCACCTCTTACCCACCACTGAAACAACTTATTAGCTCTGCTGCAGTCCTTTTGCCTTGTTTGTGTGACTTCTTCACTGAGCTGGGCTGCCTGTGTCGACCTGAGTTCCACTACAGTATGTCAAGCCACTAAGTTAGATGTAGAAAAAGCCCCTGATCATCTTATCTATTAGATATTCAGTTTGTAGACTGAATGTAGAAGTAGCTGTCTTTCGTCCTTTAGATGTAGGACCATTTAGCATATGAAGATGTTTTGGAATAATAATACAATTACAATAGAAGGGAATTTGTAACATCTTAGTGATAGTAAATGTCATTAATGTGTGATTTCTTGTATTTGTGTACTTCTCTAAGACAGCTCTCATGAGACTGTGAGGATAATATACTGGTTGCCATGTATTTTACATGATTTAATGACAGTTTATTGTTTGGGAGTGTATGAATGTTTTTTACTGACACATTTTTGAGGATTTCACTTTCAAAAATAGAAGATTTTTCAAAACTAAGTGTTTGGATAATTTTCCTAATAGAATTTTAAAATATACTCACATTTGATTAGTCATTATATTTTTGTAGTTGGTGGCAGGGGTAGGGAGCATTGTTTTCCAGGTTATTTTTTCCTTTTTTTTAAATTTTCTTTGGCTACTTTTCACCAAATTTATACTCTTTTTTTTTTTCCAGCATTTTGAGGTGGGATTTCAACTGTTTAATTTGAAGAGGGATAAATAAGTTTTAGTTTTTACTATCTAATTTACAGTCTCCTGAGAGTATTTTAAAATGCAGATTAGTTCTTGTTCTTTTTTTTTGCCTCCTTAAAACATGCTTTGGGTCACCATCTGGTGGAGATCTTGAAGCTGTCCCCTAGTTTGTAGTTACTATGTATGATTTTTAAAATACTTTGCATATTCCTATGTTAAGGTGATTTTGTCACTATACATAATTTTCTAAGTAAGGTTATAATTAGATATAGAATTATATATGAATTTGTGAGAGTATATATAATTCACACTTTCTGTACATGTGTATCTGTATGGCACATATAAAAGATACATTATAGATTTAAAAGTGAATACGTGTTTATGCAGAGATATATACATACAAAGGACATCTAGGTCTTGCAAGTGTTTTCAATTTGCCCCAAGTGCAAATTCTTCTTCAAAGACTTAATTTTTTAATCTTTTTTTAAAACTGTTTATCACAGTAATAATAAACTAAAGCTCATTTTCAGATTAAATTATGCATCAAATTTGTGTGCCTCCTCTGGAAAATTAAAAAAGACAGTAAATCAAAACAAAGTTCATTCTGCTCATATCAAAAATTTTATCATAGCTTACCAAAGAAGGTGTCAAGTAAACCATCTTCTTTACTGTTTTATTGTAAAAGAATTTTTTTACCAATCTTAATATACATATAATTAATTCCATATTGTAAAGAAAGAACAATACTCCAACCATTTCATGAATAGTAACCAATGTATGCACACTTAAATTGGAAAATACTGACTTCAAATTTTTTTCCAGGTGCCTTTATTTCAAGCTCTTTTACAACAATTATCTATGAAGTTGTGAAATTATGACATTTGCTCCACTTAGAATAAAAGGTCTTTTATTTAGATTCCGAAAGGTAGAGCAGTTCCTTTCCAATCAGAGACAGAAAGGGATTTCTGTATAATTATTGTCATGTCCTGCTCTGTCCTGTGTAGTGTCTCTGTAAGATTTACATAAGATTATATAAATGCATGTATCTGTGATCAAGACCCACAACCTTGGTAACAGCCCATAACCAAGCAATGCCACAAATGCACATAAATGCAAGTTAATTGATCCAGAAGTTCTTAAAACCTCCCCCCGCCCCCCCCATCCTGGGAACTTTTATCCAGCTAGAGCTTACAGAATGTTTAGTAGCTTAATGAAAAAAAAATAGGCTTGTGGAAAGTACAGACTTTTAACACAGAGCATAACTATGAAATGAATTGATGTTATTTATTAGATGTGAAATCTTGTAATGCTGCCTACCCACTCATGAGCTTAAGGAGAATTTATATTTACCCAGTGCCATTTCAAAACAGTTTTCTGAATATAAAATTGCACCAAGCCAAGTGTTACACATTTTGTGACTGAAAGATGGTTTGTTCAGCTGCCAGTTTTGTAAAGCTAATATGGGTTCTTCTACTGTCTGGCCATTGCCAGGCCTCAGAGCAAGCCTGTACTTTGGAAACAAGAGCTCTATATCCCTTCTCACACCTAATTCTGTCCTCAGTTACCTTGGTACTTTTAATTGATGAGCTTTATTTGTTCTCACAATATTTAAACTCTAATCTGCAGTAGTTCAATTCTGGAACATATAACAATATTATAACAATATGCCTAGGAGCAGAATTTATCTGTCTTTACACACTTCATTAATTACAATATTTTTTTAAATTCCTGACACTGTCATGAACTTGATTTTACACACCACATTAGAGGCACATGCAAAATACTATTCAGATGTATGTTGTCTGTGAGCTTCCGTGTCACATTTCAAGTGCCTCTGAAAATACGGAGCGGGAGGGAATTCTTGTCAAAACCAACAGGACTAGTGAGAATGGGTCCAAGCCTGCAGGGCTCATTCATTTCAGAGTTTAAATGCCAACAAGAGCGTGAGGTGGCCTTGTGTCTGAGGTTCAGCACAATTTTTATATTAATAGTGAAGCTAAAATCTTATTATTAAAAAGCTACATTTGCTCAGTTTCTAATATTATAATGCTGTTTTTAATGGACAGGTGGGCTATTCTACAGGATATCTATAGTTGTCTCTAGTTCCAACCCCAACTCAGTATCAAAAGTACATGATGTCGTTGCAGAATGGGTAAGTTAAGTTTTCTTTCCTGTGTGATTACATATATGAATCTGTCCCATCACTGTTACCAGTTGGAAAAGAAAAAAAAAATGAGACTACCAAAAAAACTCTTCACATGGGTTCTTCAAATATCTTTCTTTTATTTATTTGTGCAGTAATAAATTCAGGTCTAGCTGGGGCTCTTCAGCACTATGGATAAAATTTGAAATGTCTGCACTATACTAGCTAGTTTCTTAAGAAATGTAGATAGTAAGTGAGATTTTGGAAAGTATGGAGAAATCAGAATTGTCCACCAAAGAGGTACATGTCTGAGTTCCAGCATCATTATACAGGACAAAGACTTTGTCCCCAAGTGCTAATACGGTTTTGAAGCTATATTGTGGCAGAAATCATAGAAACACCAAGCAGTGTTGATTTGTGTAAGGCAATAAACTTCTCCAATATATCCCAATGTTCGCTACTTTAGAAGGTTTCTGCCATAGGTCAGCTGCTGAGGTTTCTAGTACTTGCTGGTTTTTCAGCCCATTTTAGCAGACATAAGCTCCTCTCTGGGTGAGGGATTTTTGAAGTTCTTGCCTCTAAAAGTTCTTCTTGTCTGAATAAAGACATTCTCTGTCCTTTTTGACCGTTCACATAGTCCCTCTCACAGAATTTGTGAAATCTTTTTACCAACTACTTATGTGAAAATATGGTACAATGAAATATAACAACTAGTCTTTGTTTTTTTTTTTTTTTTAATTTAAAAAACCTGGAGATTTCAGCTATCAGAAGCTAAGGAATCCATAAACCAGACTATATATGAATATATATATATATATATACATATATATATATATATATATATATATATATGTATAATAATCTACAAAACAGAATTGCAGTCATCCACACCTGCCAAGGCTATGCCCTTAGCAGCAGTACCCAGGCAAAGTACATAGGTGCCTGAGCCAAAGAAATTAGAAAGGTGTAAGAGTATGCAAAGGTGTCTCTTGGAGGAAAACTGAGCACTCAGAATAAAGAGTACAAAGGTCTGAAAAGAATATCATCATAAGTTTGAAGACTTTCAGGTGAAAATTTAGCCGATAGCTTTTTCAGTAAATCTGTTCTAAGTGTATCTGAGGATTTAAGATGTGGACTAGAGGGAGAAAAGGAAAAGGTCAGGATCCTGTGCACTCACGTGTTCACTCTGTCATGACCTTCTGTCATCTCTGATTTCCTTCTGTCACACAAAAAAGCCACATCTCTCACTACCAGTTGTACAACAATCACCTCACTGAAATGAGAGTGTTCTCTTTGCTTTGCAAAGCTGAAGGGGATTTCTCAAAGGGCAGAATGGTGAAATTCTAATACTGCTTTAAGCAACAAAGAGCCCCATTAACATCTCACTGTTCATGTGATCAATGTCTTCCTGTTTTTCAGCTGAACCGTACTTTCCAGAACTGGAATTACACTGTGTATGTGGTCAATATCAGGTAAAAATTAAGAGGAAGATATTTATGCTGTATTCCTTGGGAGAATTAATCCACCCTAATTAATGTCTGTTTCTTTCATAGCATCCACCCTGCCTCCATAAGAGAAGGAGCAAGACAAAAAAGAAGTATTAAAAGGTAATATTTTGAAAGACATTTTCTTAATAGAGACAACAGCTGCTATTGCTGCTATTGCTTTACAACAGGCTTTACTGTCTATTATTGGATTTGTTGCCTATTATTTGGCATATGCTGCAGGTCTGTAAATACATGACTGCTGTCAATCTCAGTGTGCTGAATGTTCTTAGAAACATAATGCTGGTTATCATGTTTATTTTGGTTTAAACCTATCACACTTTAAACCCTAACAGATAATTTTTTCAGAACTCAGGTTTCAGCTGTCACAAAACTGAATAGATACAGGATATTTAAGTTGCACAACACACCCAGCTTTCTTTAGCAACAAGCTTAGGTACTAGTATCTGTCCATTGTCTCTGCATTTGTTTTCTTGAACCAGACACTCTTGAGTTAATAGACATCTTACTAGATGGAAAACACTGAAAAGAAGTGAAAGCTAAACGAGTGTGAGTTAAACTATTTACCATATGCTCTCATTTCCTGACTACTGCTGGGCTTGGAGGCGCTGGAGTTGGAATGACCTCAAAGGCAGCCAGAGAAAGTTAGATGGGTCAGCCCCCTGAAAATCTGGCCTCCATGAGCTTCTTTGAAAGCAGCAGGCTGATTTTTGAGGGATGTCTGGAGAGGGAGGAAAACTTAGGACCAAATTAAGAAAAGGAAACCAAAACATAATTAGTCTTCTGAGGATGGGGCGATAAGTGGGTATGGGATGTATTTGTTTGCAGCGTAGGCAAAAGTCCTGTTGAGAATTTTAACTACTGACTCTTGCGAACTGCCATGATAATGGCAAAAAAAGTTGTGCTTTTTAATATCAGAGCCCAGTATTCCCAATTTACCATCAGGAAGTAGTTAGTGGTGCTTCTAATTTTCAAGAGTTTGCCTAGACATGAAAAGATCTATAGAAAGGTAGTATCTCCTTCCCACATAGCCACAGCAGAAAGACAGCTTTTATTGGCAAAACCTTTTAACTGGTACAGTGTAAGCCCAGTCTCTGAATGGGCTATTTTGCTGCTTGACCTACATTTACAGTAGGGTGTAGTGATGTGGGTAGGATTTTTTTTCACACTTCTAAATGATATGGTTATGCCAGCAAGGCCTTTCAAGTGGAGACCACACCTCGGGTCTTACCAACAATCCAAGACTACTGAGGAATATAAAGCTTTCCCCATCTTTATTCCTGTATCTTTTTATAAGTCTAGCAGTGGAGCTGTACACCTGATTTCTTCTTGTTCCATCCATCCACCTTCCCCCCATCCTGCCCTCTGGTTTTTTTTCGTCTCCCTAGTCTACTCAAAAAAAAGGTCGCAGAGGCAGAAACTATTTTACTAATTTCCCTTTCCTTTCCCTTCCTTTTTGATATACAGTGAATATACCATTAAATTACTTCTCATAATATATTACTCTTATGGGGAAGTAACCCCATCTCTATTTCTTTTGTTCATTATATGTAATTTCAGAGGCAATGGAATTACATGTTCATAATATGTCATTTTTCAAGGAAGGCCTCTTCTAATGAGAAACTAGTCTTCTTGTAGGCTCTAGTGCACTTTGTGTCAAGGTCAAATGGCATTTTTCATCATTCTGAATAATTTAGTATAAATGCTGGTCATGTCACACCAAATTTTAATGTTCTCCAAATAATCAGGAGTGTCATGCTGTGAATGTTCTCTTAGAAAACAAAGCAAAACAAAACAAAAAGACAAGTCAAGATCCTACTTAACCTAGAAATCCAGATGAGATAAAGCAAGGATAATTAAAAATTTAAGTGAGCTACATGTTATGTGACTAACAAAAATTATGCTTTTTACACACTGTTTATGTACATACACATATATAGAAATATATATACCCATGATTTTCTGCCTTTTTTCATGTAGCTTTCAGTCTTAAATACATTTTCGTGCATCATTTACCTCTTACAGAAGAAACATTTGAAAAAAATTGGTTGAAGCATCTTTAGGTCTTCTGTGTATATCTATGATAGTACATCCCTCCCTTCTGAAACCAAAAAAGGATCAGCTTCTCAGTAGTCTTCAGTGTTCCTAGGTTTAGTCACCAGTTCCTTACTTCTTTGAGGTTCACACATCTGTTTATGAATTTTGTGGGGAAGAAGTCTGTTGAATTTTTGAAGATCCATAAAGCAAACTTCTTTTCCGACTGTTTCCAGATAATTGTTATCATGATTCTTTGTTAGAATTTCCTTGTATTTTTCTGGGATAGGATTCTTAGGAAATCCTACAAGACGCTAGGGTAACACTTGAGAGTATAAAAAAATAGCTGTTTAGAGGTTAGAAATTCTAAATACCTGATGGAAGTAATGGTAATTCCTGACTGCCTGGGTGATTCACTGAAATGTTGTGGCTGAATTCTTCAATATAACTTGCTCACAGTGTGATATCATGTAGTTACTATTAATGTAATGTTCCTATAAATTATTTCTGTGGGAAGTTGCCCAAATATTTTCTTATTTCTTCATTTTGGATAGTCAAGGATAAGTCTGTTGCAGTCCTAGACATTCTACTATTTCCCTTAGTTTTTAAGTACTTCTTGTTCTATTTACCTTCATGTTCATCTAAACAGAAATTCACTTCCACAGTTAAAATTTAAGACCTAACACAGTAGTATTATGGCCTTAACTTTATCTTTTACAGAAGTGAACATATTAGTCCTAACTCTTAACTCACTGAGCCTTATTTCTCTTTTTTGAATTCTCTACAAGATCATAGCCTTCTTATTTCCAAGGCAGTATAATAATTCTTAAAATTGTTCTTTGAGAAGGTTTTTCCTCTCCTTACATTAATTCATATTTTTGTAATTCAGATCACATATTTTTTGCATTCCTTTTGGATTAGTATTTTATACAGCAGTTAAAAAAAAAATCTCAAAACCAACAAAACAACATCCGCAAGCCTGTTCTATACATTTTGCTTTGCTCCACCCTTATTTACCACACTGCTTTCTCATCAAGGAACTTGAGCTGTCACTCTCCCCACCTAGTCTTCTTGCATGTGAAAGAGGAAGAATCGTTAGAGAGAATGATTCAGAGAAGAAATAGTAGCTGGAAGTGGGAGGTAGGAAGCTGGCTTTTTTTGTCACATTAAAAATAGGTGTTTTCCAAAAAAATATTTTAAACGACTGCATTCTGGAGAAGAGCAAAACAAAACAAAATTATTGAAGCGGATTGTTGCTCTTTCATTGCTGTGTTGTATGAGCTGCAGAAATCCAAAGTACACCATACTTGCTAGGCGTTTATGTACCCAGCGATGAGAGACAGAGTGCCAAGTCCAAAAGTGCATATTATTATCAGCACCTTTAATACTGTGACATCTCTGGATGACAGCAGTATGTATCAAGCTAATACTTTGGTAGATTATTAACTACTTTAATAGACAGAGTTTTATAAAAGCTATGTTTGACTTTATGTCAGTGTTCAATTCTTCCTCTGGTTGTACTGTTTCCGCCTCTTCAAGAAAGGGCAGCTGTTCAAAATAGACAGGAGTTCAGCATGAGCTATGGATATAGCTATTTCTTTGTCCCCATTATTTTTGCACAAACCTTTGAAAATGAAAACAATTTGTGGATTTTATCCAAGTGAACCAATTTTGTAGGTAAACTATAAATATGTTTGTTTCTTTCATTAATTCTTTGCCCTTTATGACTCTGCAGCTTTGTCAAAACTTCCTGTGACTGCTGCTGCTGCTTTTCTCAGAAAAGTCCTACTGATCCTAGATTTTGTCAGTTGACTACACAGAGCTGCCTCACAGTAGGGGAATTGGTCTTTAATAAAGAGTTCAGCTCCCTTGCTTCTCCTTTCTTCTCTTATTTTGCAAACAATTTTGAGAATTCAGGCCCTAATTAATTTATGAATTTTTCTCCACTTAACATACAGTAAGTTTATGCTTGTTCCAACTTCCACTGCTTGATTGTCATAATTTTGGCCTATTTCCAGTGTTGAGTTGCTCCTTCTATGGGAAACGATATTAATGTTAGTACTGTTAAACATCTCATCCAAATTAAAAACCACAGTGGTAGCCATCTGCGTAAAAACTACTAAATCTAAACAGAAATCCCTTGTTTTGGGAATGAAAATAGAGAGGAAAGCAGGAAATCAGAGCTACCCATGCCTAGTCCTGCTCTTTTGAAGTCTGTGGGAGTTTTGCCACCAATCCTAGTGAGGCATATTCAGGCTCCTGCATGCTGTGTTCTTGGGTGTTGTTTTGCTTAATGGAAAGTGTAATGCACTTGGATAAAATGGCAATTAGATTGTGTAATAGTTTTAGACAATAGTTAGCAACACTAGAACAGCATAATTTTGCTTTTCTAGTCCTAAGTAAGATATTAGCCTTTTTATATTCTTTGTGAGTACTTCAAATTACTTTTATGGAATAACTTTTCTATTCTTGTTATAAATTAACATATCTGTGATGTCTGTTCCTATTTAAAAAATATTCTGGATTTCTACCAGTGAGTTTTAGGAAGGACTTGGACCTGGCCCTTCTCTACTCCACACAGTATTACTAAAGGTAGTAAGGGACAGCCTTTACCAGGGCTGAGAAATATTTTAAAATTCCGCATAACATGGACATTATGTGTAATATTTCTGTTTGAAAAAACAACCAAAAAAAAAAAAAACCAAACAAGTGAAAATTCTCAGGTTTCTCCACAATGCCCTGCTGGCATCTTGTGTCCATGACCTGTGAAGAAAGTCTTCATCACAGATGGAAGAATTTGGGATTTCCTTTTGAGTGACTGAAGAATGATGCCTTCTTAGTTTCCTGCTGAAGCTTCCTGCCCTTTTCCAGATTCCAATTACTTCTTTTGTCTTTCCACTGACTTTAACTAGATTTAGTATAGATCTGACATTGTTAGATGCTGTTTTTAGAAAAGCAGTGTATTGGGGAATAGGGAATGGTGATTTTCTTCATTATTCCAGAACGTAGTGGAAGTGTAACCAAAAACTCATTTCAGCAAAGACCAGCTGTTCCATGTGAGGGATTCCAGTCCTTTCTGGTTTGACTCTGCAACATTCCCTAGTAATGAATAGCCTTCATACCAAATTAGCACATATTATAAGTGCTTTCTGTTGAAAAGCCATAGTTGATTGTATTCCCACACCAGATCAGCAAGGAGCAAGACCCAGAGACACAAGCCAAAGCACGAGGCTTGTGCACAAGGCATGCTGCTTGCAAAATTGTTCTGCTACAATGGTCATTAACTTAAAAGGAAGACTTAGGATGCTTTTATTTTTAGTAGTCCAAAAAGTAGCTTCAATTTTTAGTTTTGTGTCATGAAGTCTCAGATTTTATATTCTAACTCTAACATCACCTTCTCCAGGGAAAGGAAACTCTTCATCCTTGACATTTCTTTGAACGTGTCTGTTACGTCAAGTCATATTTATTTTTCTCTCTGTTTTGAACATTTTAATGTATTACAGTCAAAATCACCTCAAGTAAAAGATTATTCACAACTCAGATGCTTCTGTGGAATGCTTTTCGTTTTCCTCTGCTTTCATACTTATTTCTGTCTTAACTCTGTGTGTTTTCTAACATTTTGTCTGCTCTTTGTGTTGTATCTTCACTGAGTGACTTATGAAACAGTCAGCTCTTTTTTGTATGTCCAGTTAATGTGAAGTAGTTAAAACTTCACAAGTGACTCTGTGGGTCTACCTGTGCAGCCAGTCTTCAGTTATAGCTATCCATCACCACTTATCTTCAGAGACAACATAAATGTGAGATTAGTAAAAAATTTAGTGTTGACATTTGAAAACTATTTAAAATATGCCAGGGTAGTCAGCACTGAAATTCCCAGTGATTTTTAGTGGAAATTTAGATTCCGCAAGTATTTAGGTTCTTTAAAAATAGTTCTTTATATTCTTTAAATCAAGGTACACTAACTCTGAAAGAAATTAATAGTGATTTGTGAAACAGTTTGACAACAGCAGTAATTCAGTATTAGTTCTGCTTGTCTGTACAACAGAAAGGAGAAATGTGCTTTGCTAATTATCAGCTGCATCTCTCCAGGTGCAAGCCAGCCCGTGCTGCAGGGTTCGCGTGGTTTGTTAATCCTTCCTCTGGGCACCTCGCAGGGCGCAGCAGTGCGACCACAGCCCGTGTGTAGGCACACTGTCCTGGAATAGCTCTGAGTCACACTGCCGGAGAAGAAAGCTGGCTTTGTGGTCCGGGCCATGGCAGCACAGGCTCCACCACCGCCTCCTGTGCCTCTGATGAGGATGCAGCTTCGTAAATTCCTCCCTCTGAGCCAGCTTAGCTCAACAGACCAGGACAAAGTGGGATAGACCCTGGTCTTCCCAAGCTTTCCTGCTTGCTCCAGCTGTCGCCATTTCAGTCAAAGAAAAGAGAAACATACTAATCCCTGTTGTGTTTACCTATACCACTGTCCATTTTTTAAATTATACTGATGGCAGTAATGTTGGCAGTACAGGTTACTATGGATGATGTGGAATTTGTAATTGATTGCTGCTGTGAGAATCTATCTGCCTTTATATGTCACACAATAAAAGATATAAAGTTAGGTGTAGCAAATCCAATGGCACCAGCAGAGCATGGCAGCATTGCCATTTATTTGAGTGCAGGCCTACTGTTTCCCAAATTGATAATTTGCTCTTCACCATTATAATATTTTCTCTCTGGGATCTGAGTGTGACAAAAGTGGAAGGAAGCACTGAACTTCATATTGCGTCAGCTGTCAAGTTAAAAGGTATTTATTTAGTCTGGGAAGCTAGCATGAGTCATTCTGAAAAGTTTGTGGAAATTGTTTTCATCATATTATGGAGTAGGCTCTTATTATACAGTATACATGACTTGTGTTTTAAGAGTTTCTCAGAAAACAACAGATTGGTTTAAGGGATTATTTTTGCCAGTGCTTCATAATCAATACTTTTCTCTGTAATTTTTCAGTATAACTGCAACCAATTCTACCTCATTTATCATTATCCCTTCCATTTTGTTGGCATTGTCCTTCCTCACATGTATGGATACTAAATATCATTTCGGTTAGTTGGGAATCTTGAAACAGGCAGCTAAGCAGTAGCAGTGACTGTTCAGAATGTCTGTTCTGCAGCCAGAGTGCTGAGGTAGGGAGTGGCATCAGTATATTAAGTTTTCCTCTTCTGAAGTAAAGGCAGTAGATGAATGAAGCCAGAATCTTTTAGGAAAGATGGTTAAATGCCAGGAGACTCTGGGGCTGAAGTACTGGAGGGCTGAAGGAATTGGCAATCCCGTAGGCAATTTCCATACTTCTACTAGAAATAAATGCCGTAATAAATTTGTGCTTGTAGCATATCTGAGGTATACAGCGAAAGCCTACGAATTCATATCCACCCTACTGAGGCTATTTGCCATATACATGTTAAACACCCCACAGAGACCAAAGGAATGTTAGGAGGAACTCAATATCTCTGGGAGCAGGGAAGGAGAGACCTGGCCCAAGATAGCTGCAATTTCTCTGTTAAAATACATCCACTGGGAAAGGAGAAAGCCAAGCCTGCAGGTGGTCACATTTTATCTTTCTTCTCCAGCAACACGTTACCAGTAAAACAGTGAATATGTCAAGAAAATTAGACATATCTGGAAAGTGCAGTTCTGAGCTGTCATCATGGGGATGTCTTTCTGAAAGATTTTTTTAGTTGAAGTCCTGGTCTGTCTAGGAAGGAGTACCTGAAAACCCTACTGGCCCCCTTCAGCACCCCTACAGTTTTTTTTCTGCTACTCTTCTTCCTGTAGTCCACAAGCCCTTTTGGCTCACTGTTGCTTTCTTGCACAGGGGGTCACAGGTGAAAGCACCCCTGTTGGGTGTGTGCCCTGCTCACTGTCTATGTGCTGGCAGTGCCACCATCACTGCCCAGGCTGCCAGGAACAGCTCACACATTCCAAAGGTCTGTCTTTATTCAGGCTGATGGGTATCCAATGGCAGGGCTAAGATGAAGACAGCCCAAAGCATGTTTGTTTTTTCCTTTTTTCCACATTTTGGCTTCCATGGACATCCAATGTTCCATGCTTTAGTGGCTTACCTCCTACTTGCCAGAGCCAAGCAATGCTCTTGGGTACTGACATATTCTCATCTCCAACATTTCCTTTTGTCCCAGGAGGAAATTTCTGCACCTTCCACTCTGGGCTTATTTCCTGTGTCCTGCTAGAGCTGATTTGCTGTTCATGATTTCCCTTCCAGAAAAGCGATGTTTTTGGACAAGGGTGGGGATTGTTTTATTTTGTTCACAGGAAAGAGTCTTGGGCACTTTCAACTACTTCTGATGTCCAAGAAAGTAACAGTGGGCTACAGCTATTAGTGCTCAACCTTCGATTAGTCATCTGAGGAACTCGACTTTCCTAATTATGACTAAAAGCTTCAGAAGTATGTGAGGGTGTTTTTCACTCCATAAAAAAACTTAAGAGATTTAAATGTTAGGCATCTGTTCTTTGTTAATCTCCTAGTCTTTCTCTGTAGTCAGTGTAGAGATTGATCCTCTGGAGAATGACTTGTCCCACCCTGACAAGTTTTGTGAGGTGGGATGAATCAGCTCTTAAGTTCCTAAGCCGTTAGCAACCAGATTTTTTAAATTAATTAGGGGCCATTTAGAACTCACAACTCTATGGTTTCATCTTCTGAACTCTTCTGAAAACATTTTTAGCTTTTTTGATGAGATGCTTTTTAAAGGAAACTAGAAGATTAAATTTCCCAGCCATATTTTCTTGTCATGGCCCTCTATATATACAAAAATATTAATTTACAGATAATGAGCAACACTGTTTTGGTGACACTGTTCCATACTCAGAAAACCAGAGTTTGTCAGATATTTTTATTTCCACACATTTGGTCTCTGCTCTCCTGACTGAAATACTTGGATAATTTTCTTTGCAGCTTTAGTGCTTTGGCTCTTCTGGTTTATAATTCTACCAACAACATCAATTTAGAAGAGGAGGACATCCGACAGAAGCTTATAAGTAATAATCGAACCATGGAAGAGGGATATCAGCTTCATACTGTGGATGTTGATCCAGTGGGTAAGTTGTGTTCACCTTTGTTGCACAATTTTTTTCTTTTTTTGCTTATTCATAAACAAGCATCTCCTGTGTTAAAATAATCACACATTTCCAAGCAGTATAATGGTTTCAGATTTTAAATTGTCCCTATAAGCCTAGTTGTTCCACTAATCTCAAAGAGCCATGCTCAAAATACCACTTTTAAGACAAACAAAGTTATCCAAATCGCTTTAGTCAGTGTCTTGCTGTCTGGTTGAAAGAGGCTTGGACACCTCCTGACAGCTTCTCTGGTGATTTGAGGATAACGAAGTATGCTTTACAGCCAGAGCTAAAATGAGACATATTGGACCTCCAAGGCCCCTCATCCCCACTTCTCAGTGGTGTTTGTGTTTCTGACAATAGTTGCCCTTAATCTTCTTTTAGCTCTCATCTCTTCCCATTCAGCTTCTACCAAAGATTGCCCTTCCTTTGGAAGGGAGGTGGAGGCTGCTGGAGTGCAGATGGATGCAGCATGCACATTCAAGTCTTGCCTTTGAGCAGCAGCAGTATGGATGATCCCCCATTGTGCATCCCTCTATTGCAAACAACCAGGCATTTAATTTTAAGACAATTTTGTGCTGTAGGCTGATTGATGAGCTGAGGACAACAAATGGAAGATGATTAGGTGAAGAAATTTACTATTAACACTGATATACTCATTTTTACAGAAAAATGTTTAGCTGAAGAAAACCCTCCAAACTATTTTTGGCCAGATACCAGGCCTACAGTGACCAACTTCACATTTTGCCATGGGAGCTCAGTTCAGACTGCATCAAGAACCTGGTAGGTGTACAAATATCTGAGAAGCTGAGTTGTTTCTGATGCAACTTTCTGGTTATATATAGTTATTATTTAGTTATATGTGGTTGCCATTGGCTGGTATTGTGTTTCAGGAAGATTTTTTCTATACCGTGAGAGATTAGGTAGGTGCAGTAATAGTATGTGTTTCATCGATAAGAAAAAAAACTCACCTACCACTTCTGTAGGGCATATTGGAACCCACAAGTAATATATGTTCAACATGACTATAAAAATAAAATCTTCTTACAGAATGAAACTGTTTTATTCCAGTCATAGAATCATAGAATGGGTTTGGGTTGGAAGAGAACTTAAAGATCATCTAGTTCCAAACCCCCCTGCCATGGGCAGGGACACTTCCCACTAGATCAAGTTGGTCAGAGCCCCATCCATCTTGGCCTGGAACACTTCCAAGGATGGGACATCCACAACCTCACTGGACAACCTGTGCCTGTGCCTCACTACCCTCAAAGTAAAAAAAATTCTTTCTAATATCTAACTGAAACCTAATCTCTTTCAACTTAAAACCATTTGCTATTGTCCCATTCACTCTTGTAAAAAGTCCCTGTCCAGATCTCTTGTACCCCACTTTAGATGCTGGAGACTCCCCAGAGCTTTCTCTTCTTCAGGATGAATAACCCCAGCTTTCTCAGCTTCTTTACAGAAAAGGTTCTCCAGCCCTCTGATCATTTTTGTGGGCCTACTTTGGACTTGATCCAGCAAGTCCGCATTTTTCTTTTCTTACAGGCCCCAGAGCTGGATGCAGCCAGCATATGGTTGGCTTTCTGGGCTGCATCCTCCACCAGCATTCCCAAGTCCTTCTCTTCAGGCCTGCTTTCAATCTGTTTTCCTCACAAGCCTCTATTTGTGCTCGGGATTGCCCTGACCCAGGACCTTGCACTTGACCGTGACCTTTGTGTTACCATGCCCAAAGCTTCACATTTGCTACCACTCCACCACTGCTATCTGACTTGTGTAAGAATTAGAATAAAACTCTATGAAGATGAGATGTGTATTTGGTTTAATCCAAAATACCTCACCTCATTAGGGGAGAAGTAGAAGAAATTGTGAAACAAATATTTTGCCAGTAGTTAGTCATAATTGAAGGTGGGGATAATCTTATGCTTAAAGATTTGAACTTGAGTTTTTAAGGTTTAAGAAATTTTCCCTAATGTAAGGGTTCTTTTGCAAATATCTACAAAAGATGTTTGACTCTGTATGTCCATTTTCTGTTTGTAAAGTGGGAATATTATTACTTCTGTTTATATATTACCCAAACATTATGGCTTTGATCTCCTTTGAGTGCCTTAAACATGGTTATGATGATGCAATATTAATTAATTCCTTCAGTATTTAGGATGATTACTGTTAAATGCAATATATTAGTCTTATCCACCCACACTGCATCTGGAACATGTTCTGAGAAGACCAGATCTCTTACTTTTTCCAAATAGTATGGTAACATGGATATGAATCAGCTTTGAGTTTTGGTGCCAAACAGGAAAGCAACCCGCATTATATTTAATAACTCACTTCCTCAGACTCCTAATCTTGTACAAGAACTGATCTGACTGACCAACTTTTGTTGTAGAGAGAGTAGTGCAGAAATCAATTTTTTTATATGTCAGAGCCTCAGAATCATTAAAAATTAAAGTTTCTGACTTTGCTGTCTCAGTATTGCTTATCTTTATTATTAATTTGTGGGCTACTATACCACTGATTGTGTACAGCACTTCCCATTAAAAAAAAAAAAAAATTACTGTGTTCTGCCCTGTGCTGTGCCTTCGTTGCCGCTGCCTCCACTAGCTTTTCCAGTATGGAGCACTGGTGGGATTTGTTTGGAGAGAAGAGGAAGCTCTTCTAAAAGTCCTCTAGTCATCTGCATTCCACAGTAGGTGACTACTGGTGCTGTTACAATAAATGTGATCTGCTGAGGAATAATGTTATTTTATCATATGCTGAATAAAGGGATACATTTTTCCCATTTATTGTCCTGCCTTTTTCCATACTGTGACAACATGATTGTCTTTAAAGAAAACTGAGGCAAAAGTGTGTTTAATTTTGGAGCCATTTTTACAGGGTGACAAATATGATTAAGAGATTGGAGCATCACTCCTACAAGGAAAGGCTGAGGAGGCTGGGCCTGTTCAGCCTTGAGAAGAGATGACTGAGGAGACATCATCAATGTCTATGAGTATCTGAAGGGAGGTTGTCAAGAGGATGGGTCCAGGCTCTGTTCGGTGGTGCCAGGCAATAGGGCAAGGGGCAGTGAGCAGAAACTGATGCACGAGAAGTTCCACCTGAATGCGAGGAAGAACTTCTTTACTGTATGGGTTACCAAGCACCAGACTAGATTGCCCAGAGAGGGTGTGGAGTCTCCCTCAAGGGAGTTACTCAAGAACTGTCTGGACTCAATCTTGTGCAATGTGCTCTGGGGTGACCCTGCTTGAGTTGGGCAGTTGGACCAGATGCCCATTGTGGTCTCTTCCAACCTGACCCATTCTGTGATTCTGTATTTTGCTATGGTAAGGCTTTAAAAAACAAACAAAAAAGGAATCTTTATATCCGCCCCTAACTTTGGACTTGGATCCAGTAGTTATTTACCCTAGTTTTCATTGGTGGAATAAATTCATAACTTCACATGGCTTCTGTGCATGTTCTTATGAGAGGTAGTATGTCTTGCTATTGTCTAGATCAAAGCCATTTATATCAAGGAGAAATTATAGAAACAGCATATGACTAGGCCATAATAGTGGCAGAATAGTTTGTGTAAATATTTGAGTATTTCCTGAAACACAAGGCCAGAATTTCCGCTGAAAAACTGGGATTTATCTCTGCACTATCTTTTAATCAATCATCTACTTTCACTGTCAAGTACATTTATTGTATTTCACTAGGGGCCATGTTGCTATGAATATAGGGAATTGAGAAGAGTAGACCACTGTGACACCTACATAAGAATTATTAAATATTTATGTAATTTTGTTACAATATTTCATGTGAATTTTGTCATTTTTCCTCTTTAGCTATTTGGGTCTGCAGAATTATACATCATACTGGGGTCAACCTGATCTTAGAAATTGCACAGGTGGGTATATTAATGCTGGTCTTTGGAAGAATATATTTTCTCTTTATCCTAAGTTGTTTAAAAATCTTTCTAAAAAAATCAGTGCAAAGTAGATAATTCAGCTCTGGGGAAGTCCACCCAAGTTCAATTCAGCTCACCCGTTTAAAGCTCTGGAAACCAATTACTGAACTAAATCAAACTCTTCAGGCAATTTAATCAAGAGTAAAGGAAGGTGGTATCTTACCCCTATTTGATATCCAAGTTAGGACAATTTTTAAAATATTTGGAATGCCTGCCAGGGGAAAGGCTCCTGCTCTCTTCACCGGACTTATAATCAGATATTTTCAGATTTCTGTAAGCTCTTGTTCTGAATTGCTGTCTTGGAGAAGCCTCTTTTTCTTTCTTCATTGATAGGGGTGTCCTGGGGAGCCTGGCTACCTAACTCAGTCAATTGGGTACTTGCAGTCAGATTATATGAAAAACATCATGTCATGTGAAATGAACATTCCACAGTAAATATATCATAAAACTGTATTATAAAAAACAACCCACAGCCAGTTGCAAACAAAAAAAGGCTGATCTTTGCAAATCTTATTTGCAAATTCCATTAAATCTCAAGTATTTTGATGTTGTTAAAGGTTAGTGTTTATATTAGTTTTCTGTCCAGGTGGCATTGAAATTACTGGTTTAACATGTTTTGCCATTGGACATGCTATCAAACTTTCCTTATCAGGAAGATTCTTGTCATGAAAATTACTTGTGCGTTGTGCTTGCCAGCCTTCTGACAAGTAAGAATAGCATCCTCTGAAAGAACTGAAACATTTGCAAGGGGGTCAGACTTTCTTCAGTAAGCTTAAAAGTGTGACCACTTTTCAGTAATAGAGACTTTGGATGCATTTGTTTCACTTCAAGAGTGAAGCTTTTTCCCAGTGAAAAAGAAAGGATAGCATAAGGAGGAAAAAAAAAAGAGATACTATTCATTGTATTCCTCTCTTTTTCATTCATCACCCCTTTCTATAATAGTCCTGATTTACAAACTCAAATCAAAACAAAGAAAAGACACAGTCAATGAGGATAGCATATAATCAGCAGGCCCTATATACTTTTTTAAAAAAATTATAAATCTGACAAAATGATGAAATCCTATGTTCATTACCAATACCATAGAACATTCCCTAGCTTTCAACAATGATAAAAATTTGTATTTCTTGATTACTTCAGGACTGTAATACACTATTTTCTCTTTTTGCTTGATTCTGTATGCTCACAGAAAATGCAGCAGATATTGCTAATCAGCTTCTGAATCTCACTGGTGAGGGGCAGCAGCTGACCTCAGACAAAGTAAATGACGTTGTGCAGAAGCTCAAAAAAATTGTGAATGATGAAGAAATCGATGAATCTCTGGGTTCTACCGTGGTGACAATTTTTTCCAATATTCTAGCCAGTTCAGACAGTGTATTGGCAGCCTCATCGTCAGAGTAAGTACTTCTGCATTTGAGAAAAGCTTTTGAGAGCAACCTGCAAGGCTGTAATGATTCATTCTTCCATGTATAAACAAACCAGAAAATCAACATTTTCTGATTTCTGTCAAAAACAATTTTCCAAAACAGATACACAAATATTTCTTCTTTTAGTGTGCATGACAAAGTATTTGGATGGAAAAGAAGTCTTCTGATACAAGACACAGCATAGATATAAGTATTGTTGGAAAATTATTTCAGGATCAGTGATATGTAGTCACACAGTTCCTGTCAGTCAAAAGCTTTTGTTTTCAAGAGACATGCATAAATTTACAGTCCAACACTCTCCTTGTGAATACACAGATGGGTAATTGAAACATTGTCAGTAACAAAAGGATCATCTTGTTATGTGAAGAGCATGCAGAGCATAGGTGGAGGGTTTTTCTGTATTCAGTTTTCAGACTAATTTTTATTTCTGTTTTTAGAGCCCTAAAAACTATTGATGCCTTGGCTTTAAAGATCCATTTTGCTGGACCATCCATGAGTATTTCAACACGAAATCTCGCACTTGGAGTGTCTTCTATAAATTCAACTTCATTCAAAGGTGGTGCTTTCAGCGTCAGTCCACAGAATAATGCATCTGATTTCCAGGTACAGAACAAGCAGCTGTATTTGAACGTGAAATGTGCCTGTTGACCCAAGTGTGTTTACTGTGGTTCCTATAAATCCACTTAACAACTCCCAGTTCTCCCCCTACTTTCTATTTCCTTTTTCCTACAATCATCCAAACAGATAACAGATTAATGTAGTATTTCCTTGAGTGACAGGAAACACAGATAAACTCACATTCCATGCAGATAAAAGTAATTTGACTGACAAATCCACAACACACTTGACCTTCTTTTAGGTTTGTGGGGGTTTTTTTACTAGTGAAAAAGGAAAATAATCTTTAACAATCTGTGGTACTGAACATTGTACAATATCTAATGACTCTTTTGATGTCTTTCAGCTTTAAAATAAGATACCTATATATAGGTATCTACATATAGATTTCTGCAGATACAATAGTTCTTCAGTCTTCCGGTACAGTTTAAATATTTAGTGGTAAAAGAAACCTAAGTCTAATCCAGTTGTCCACATATAGGTTGATTGGCTTGTACCATTTAGGGTATCTGAGGCAGTTAAAGTCATTCATGTGGAGCTTGACCAGCCTAGACATTAAGAATAAAATGAACAGAGATCACACAAGATTTAGGAAGGTCTCCAGTGCTACAGTATCTAGACAGGATACTATAGTTAAGATATTTATCATCACCTCAAAAATATTTTTTCTTTGCCTTTTTCCCACAAATAATAAAAAACAGACATCTTAAAATTTGAAATACTGCTTGAGAAGCACATGAGCACCTACAGGATTTTCCAAAGTTTCTTTTTAAATCAATGGTGAGGCGGTGCCAAAATTTTATAAATTTCACTGCATGCCTGTCTGCATCTTAAGGCACCTAAATGCTTTTAAAAATGCAGTGCAATTTAACTTTTTTTCAGTTAAATAGGAAGTCTGTGACAGAGGTAATGTAATCTCAGTTTACTGGGTGTTTAACCATTCCAGTACAGTGACTCTTACTTGGAGAAACACACAGAAAATATTACACAGAAAGAGAAAAAAGTCTGCTATCATTTGGGCCAGAGGAACTAAAACTGAATTCAACAAAATATGACATTATAAAAACAGTTAAAAACTAATCACTAGAGTGTAAGTATTGTATGGAAACAAATTAATTCCTGCTGCAAACTGGCAACACAACAATCCTAATAAATGTTTGATTACTTTATAAGATACTATATACTGTAAAAATCAAAATAAGAATTAAGAAAAACGTCTACTTCCTAGAAAAAGTAGTAGTGATATAGTAGGCTTTAGGACTTGTGCATATATATAGACTTTGGATCAAAACTCAAATGCTTGTTTAAATAGATAAAAATAGATTTAATGTACTTGAGTTTTCACATATTTATATTCCTAGATATTTTAGCTAAAATTCCTTTGAGTTAATTTTATCAGAATTTTTTGGTGATTGTAAATCTACTTTTGTTTAGCTGTCATATTAATGAAGCTCAATAGCTGTTTGTGAAGCTGAATAGTTCTTTGTTATCAAAGGAATGTTTCTCCTGCAGATTTCATCCTTTATTTATGGAAAGAGGAAAGGAAAATTCTGAAGCCAGGTTTTAGATGATCATACATAGAACAGCAATTACCATCTGTGGCTTGAGGACATCCAGGAATTTTCTCGTCCAGGAATCATTTATTACAGCACTGTCTAAATAATCATAAAATCCAAACTCCATCAAATTATTCATAATGTTCCTATTGGAACATGAGCTTCTTCTCAGACTTTCAGATTTCCAACAGCTGATTGAGAATTCTTAGCATCCTTCCTACCAGAAAAGTTGCAGCAGCTGTGGGCAGCGTTTATATTTTCCATGCCTGTCAGAAAGATACTTTCTATCCCTGCTGAAGGGAGATTCCCTTATGAAAGCCCACGTTTTTCACCAGTGATGTGATGATCTATCCTAGGCTCATCAGGGAACATTAAACTCTTCAAGCTGTATGTCAGAATGTTTCCAGTTGTTTTTTGTTTTTGGTTTTTTTTTTTTTTTCTTAAAGTAGATACCAAGCAAATTTATCCATGGCAATTTGGAAAGATTCTATTTCAGTCCCCTGTGTCTTTATGTTTCTTGCCAAACCTTTGACTAAGTTAGGTTTTGGTGATTCATATTATTAAATTGTTCCTGTAATATATCCATGCTTCTTTGGAGAAGCCTCTTCTACTCTATTTACAGACAGTGCCTAATGGGACATCTGTATCACATACACACTTTCTGTTTACTGTGGCAGAATCAACCTCTGCAAACCTAGTTTTGAACTACATTTATCCCTGTCAGGAGATGTCTGTGAGCTACTTCTTACTGATTTCCAAGGGTGAATAATCTGTCAATAGCCTATGACTTTTAACTTTCTATTAGCTATTGGTGCTTTTAGAATGATGCAATTCTCCATGAGAGGCATAAGTACATGGCCAGGATGCCTCTGGGGAAGTCAGCAGTGGGAGTTCCCATATCTCACAGTAAAATTCTGAAATGCTTTTACTATAGAGCCACTGTGAGCTGGCTTGCTCCCCTTCCTTCAATGGATATGGTGGCACACCTTGAGTAGTCCACAGCAGGAAAGTGATTAGTCATAGAATTGCTAATAAAATGCAGGGTTGCATCCTCTTTTATTTCATACTCACTTATTATATTCCTGGGCCACAGAGGGCTTTTAGATTTCTGATACACTGAGAATAAATATTAAATTGATATGATGTCAGAAAGTGTCTCTTTTGTGCTACATAGCACAATAAATACGAAAAAGCTACACTAATACTTTTGAAATCTCCTTTCCAGAGAAACTATAAAGGCTCATAAGAGAATTATTTCAGATGTGCAGATGAAGACAACTAATACAATTTAACAGAGATAGATTCAGAGCATATATTTTAGTTCTCAACGTTGTTTGCTATGAGGAAAAGTATCCTGAATGCTACTGAAAATGGTTATGACTGTCACAATTAACATCTCATTATTTCTAAATCATCATTATAGCAGTGGAGGAGTTTGCTTCTTTGTTGGTTTTATCTAATATCTTTTTGTAGCAGAAGGCTGATCTCATGCTGGAAAAGTGGGAGACTTCCCTAGCCTTTAAAAAAATTATTTATTGTATCAACTCTTACATAGACACAAGTAATTTTAGTGTTGTTTGGTTCTAGTCCCATATCTAGATATTTCTGTTTACCCACTTGTGGACAACAGGTGTTTCTTTATTGTTTGAACATGTTTTCCTGTTGTTTTTATTTAACAGATAGATTTTGACAAGGATCAGACAAGTGCGATCGCTTCTGTTGTTCTGCCACCAAGTTTACTGAAGAATTTAAGTCAAGATGAGTTTGAAGTTATATCCAGGGCTCAGTTTACTTTCTTCAATAAAAATGGTCTTTTTCAGGTAAGCACTAATGTGCTTGAAGTCATTTCAGATAGGGTGAATCAAAGCCAGCTGCTAAAATTGTCCTGTTTCATGAGTTACAGGAATTAAAATATGACAGCAAATGTAGGGACTAAAGACAGTTTTATGTTCAGAGCATCAAAATAGTTGAAGTGCCCAAACTGAGTTGAAGTCAGTGGTATAACTGCAAATTCCTCTCACATATGAAATAAACCTTTTCTCAGGGAAATCTCTGCAAAACTGTATCCCAACTGCTTAAAATCAGAGGAAAGCAGCAAAAGCCTTTAAAAAAAGCCTTTAATTCTGTTAAAATTCATTAATATAAGTCCTTGATTTTCAGTGGAACCAGGTTTTTTTCTATCAGGAGGGAATTTGGCATATAACACTGCCAAATACTCTCCTTTTAAGAGCTGGTTAGCAGTCATATCCAGCTGACTGCTTTATATTCAGTTGGAAACCCTGGGCTGATGGTTAGCAGCCAGAGAACTTTTGTTCAAATACATACACTATTCTTTATACCTGTGTTCTGATAAGCATACCATATTTTAATAGGAATAAGAAGAACAATGCTTGTACCTGAAACCTAAACATGCTTGGGTAAATTTGATGTTTTATTTTTTGTGTCTTATCAAATGGTAATTGTAAATAGTGCCTGCATGGTAGGTGCCAAAAATATTAGGAAGAGTTTGCACCTTGGAAAAAGAAAACCAAAACCACACTTATAAAAAAAAAAAGAGTTAATTAAGAAGGAAACATTGTTTCATGGTGAACTGTAGAATGTGTCTCAGAAGACTTGAGTTTGTTTTCCCATCAGTATTTCAAGTGACCTTTGGCTCTTGTGCATCCGCAGAACTCCGTAGTATTGTATTGTCCCTATATTATCGTTTTTATTGGCAGTGTATCCCGATTCTTCAGATAATCTAGGCAAGAAAATACCCATGACCCACAGCTGCCTTCTGAAATACACCCCAAAGTATTTTTATTTTAAATTGTATTCATTTTAAGCCTGCTTTTGAGAAAAAACAGGATGAATATCTTTAATAAAAAAAAAAAAAAAAAACAGAAGAATACACATGGAGGCTGGTTATAATGGCATAAAATCATAGGAAGTCAGAATGTGTCCCTTAATGGTGCCAGAATGTGTTTCTAAGTGGTACTTAATAAGCCATTGAAAAATAAAAACCATAAAAATTGCACCTTAATTTGCATCTAAAATGCCTTTCATTTTTTGTGTGTTTTTCAAACTCTTCATGGGTGATGTGTTTAACACAATGAATTTAAAATGTGCAATCCTCACATTTTTAGGAAGTCTGAAAATAAAGGAAGTTAAAGAAAAAGGGGATTAAAATAAGGCCTACAAATAAACTCCACATGCCATCTCAAACCAAATAATGTTATCCATTAGTATGAGTATTTTATTTTTATTGCATTTCATATTTCTTCCATGTGCAATTACAAATATCTGAATGCTATTAGTTGTCTTCCTTAAAAGTATTCAACATAACAATGAAACATACTTTGCAGCATTGGAGGTGGTGGGTTATTGTATTGCAGCTGAGAGAATTCCAGTAAGTTTTGGCTTGTAATTCATTAAAGACGGTCCCATTACTTAGAGGACTATATAAAAGCTGTTCAGGGTGGGATTCACTTCACCAAACACAGGTGTGTTCACTGTAAACATCTATGCCTGAACTGTTGAACTTCAGCTGAACACAGCCTTATGGCTAAATAAGTAGTAATCTGTATTTTACTTTAAAGCACACATAAGAATATATTAAATTGCCTTCACTAAAGAAACCAACTGTGTCTCATTTTTCGTATCTACTACAGACAGAATCCACTGAAACCTGTGGAAAAATGTCCAAGGACTTTCATAGACTTTGTCAGATGTTCAAATTTAGGTGGTAGCCAAGAGACTTTTTCTTGTCTGAATACCTAAGAACTGCCTAGAAATTTTCATTTTCTTTCCTCTTCAATTTTTAAGGTTTTAGGAGGAAATTTTGCCACAAAGCTCCAGTATAATCTGAAATACTGTGTATGAAAATTCTTGGATATGGTTGTTAGGAAATAAAATATTCTTCTCAGGATAATATCCACCTAATAATGGAAGCTATTGTATCTCTCATGAGTGGTGGGATCTCACAAGCCCAGTGCTGAGCTGACACCTGATATCTCGTTACGTTAACAAAACTCCTAAACGGAAGGAATCAAGGGTTCAGGAGTTTGGCAGACCAGATTTTGGGAGAGAAAGTGAGTGACAATAGAAGACTTTATTTTACCTAAGATCTGCCACAGGCAGTGACCAAGCTTCCCAACCAGGCATCTAAATATAAAGGTTCCAATAGAAGCCTGTCAAAAGAAAATAGCATTGCTAATGTACTTCCGTTTCAATAAATAATTTGTTTCCAAGAAAACCACTCTTCTGGAAAATTGTCAGCTGCAGGTTAAAAATCCTACTGGTCAGTGATAATGTCAGAATTATATTTGATTTCCTGTCAAATAAGACCTTATAGAAAATGCTATCCCTTTCAGTATGAAACATTGCTTTGAATTTGTTTACTACTTCATAGTCATTCATTTTAAGATTGAGCATGATTTAACAACTATATGCAGAAAACGGTTTATTCTCTAAAAACTTTGCATTTACTAAAGGACAGTGTCAACAATAAGATAAGTGAGCTGGTTCATGCTTGTTTAGGGAAATGAGCTAATTATATCATGGGTTGTTATCTGCCACATTGTTTGAGTTATAATTTTGTTTGCCTTCTAACCTCTCTCTATAATTGTGCCTATGCATATTTATAGCTACAAGAAAAATGGGGAAGCTTCCATGAGGCTAACCCATAATTTGATTTTATAAACATAACGTTCTTATATTGTGTGATTAAAAGTACAGAAATGCTGACAACTTACATATTCTGGCACACTGCAAAAATGAAACTGTGTACTCTGGCTTTTATGTTAAGTGCCATGTAAGCACTTATTACATTTTTCTTAATGTCTTGAAGGATGCAGAAAATTCTGCCAATTTGACCAGTTTCGTGGTAGCATGCAGTATTGGAAACTTAACCATTCAGGATCTTCAGGATTATGTGAAGGTTACAATCAAGCATACCAAAATTCAGGTAAAACAAGACTGATTATTCAAAGGAACAGAAATGCAGTTTATATATGGTAAAGGCTAAGATCATAGCCTGATTTATAAGGATGCATTTTGAGTAAGATCAAAGTCAAATCAAAATTAAGAAGTCTAGAACAAAAGCATGCAAGCACAAAGTAGAAACAAATAATCTCTCCCATTCTCATACATTTGCACTCCATTCATGACCTTACATTTATCTGCAAGACCATTGATTCTGCCCCTCAGAAGTGATCTCTGTGCCAATCAATAACTGTAGGTGAAACCTTTGTTAATGACCACATTCATGCCCAGGGACCAGGGACATGATTTATTACACTGGAACTTCATAATTACTTAAATTCTTTGACCAAGCATTATTTGCTTTGTTAATAGTTCCCAGAATTATTTTGTTGTTATGTGGTTTTCATCAGAGGAATGGACAGAAACACATTAATAAAATATGACCACAGTAAATTTAGGGAAATACAGTCTAAATGCAACCTTTTGGCACATACTGTTCCAGTTAGAAAATGTGTGAGCTTGTCTCTGTTCTCAGTATCTAATCCAAAAGAGGCAATAGCACTTGAAACATTAAAGAAAATGTTAAAGTGCAATACCTAAGTAAATTGTTTATGTAATGAGAACCTGGTTTGTAATTTTCACAGCTCAATTGCCTTTGTCTTGCGTTGCATTACAATGAATATTTTAAGGTGAGGAAAAACAGCTTACGTATGGTTTCAGCAGGCATTTGTACATTTTCAAGCTTTATCTAGAGGACTCATGGAGATGCCCTAAGGAAGTAAATGGGTAAAAGTATTTAGATTCTATAAAGACGTCATATTCATGGATAACTTCAGTAACAAGAAAACTTCATTATTATTGAACAGTATATAGAAGCAGTACTCTAGATTTTGCAATTTGGACAAATCCATCTTTCTAGCAGAAAAAAAACCTCTAATTTGACACTAGGCAAATTTTCAACAATCTAATGATATGGATTCTTCTGCTCGTTAAATGAAAATATATGCATTGCAACATGTGTTGTAAATGTTGAGATTTATGTCTGAAGAGATATACAAAGTCTACTTTTAAATCTGTTTTTAGGAAGATCCTAAACCTACCTGTGTCTTCTGGGATATGAACAAAAATGGTAAGTTTGAAATACTGTAATTTCTTTCATGAGGGGAATAAAGATGTCTGAGTTTTAAAATTGGTCACAGTATTGGCTATTTTGCTTCCAAATCGATCCTTACAGGATTCAATAAAGTCACTCAATGAAGTGTATCATTTCTTCTGGGTAGCATAGCATAGCATATTACTTGTAACAGCAAATTTTAATTACTCCTTTTAAAAGTTTGTTTTTAATGTAAATGTTTTTAACATTCTAAATTTTTCAATCAAGTTTTTACATTTTTTCTCATATCTACAGTTTTTCTCTGATCTGTCTGTGTGAGCAAATTAAGTGACAATGCTAGACACATGAATGGTTCTTAGCCATACTTTTAACTGTTCATTTTTTTAAGAACTGTGTTATATAGGTGTAAGATTGTGATTGTTACAGATTATAAGCTTTTATGGTCATATATGGAGACACATTAATAAAGCAGCATTTTAGACCATTCTTCATCAAAGAATGGTCACTACTGCCAAACCTATGTGTGATGTTTTACTCAGGCTCTTAATCCTTTGCACAAAATTGTTCTATGAGATGAATTTCCAGATGTCTGTCTTAGAGACTACTGCTGAGATGTTTCTCTTCCTTACAATGAAACAGATAGAGCTGTAGGATTTTGGATAGAGAGATTCAGTACACAGAGTCTTGCATGAAATAAAATTTAACAACCAAATTTGTATTCCAAAGCAGGAAATACAGACAAAGCAACTGAGGAAAATTTGGGAGGGTTAAAATGAACAAAGAATCACAGAAACTAGTTAGGAAGCTGAACTTAAGAATCACATTAAAGGAGAAACACACAGGGAGGGAGGAAACTATTCCCAGTGGCTGCTTGAGTGGAAAAAAGCTTTAAGTGGTTTTGGAACATCTTCACAGTATTCTTCACAGTATTTTGAGAGAACGTCTTGAATTTGAGTGTTTGATTGTCTTGAAATTACAGAGCAAATTATGCTGGATTTTGTCAAGAGCTGTGAGAAAAATGTTGTTAAGAGTCAGAGAACAAGAATGATTTCACAAAACTAGCTCATATTTTATCAGGGAAAAAATGAACAAAGAAATAAATTTTACTTTTTAACATGGAATTTTTTAAACTAAAATCTTTCTACTTGTTTTTCAGAATGGCCTTTTCAAGTGGGGTGGGTTGAGAATAGTTCACTTCATGTTTTTTTGTAAGGCCACCAGAGATCATTTGGATTACGCACTCTGAGCTTCTGCATTACCTGCTGCAGAAAGGAAGGGTGTGACCCTCTGCTCCTGGGCTGTAAAAGCTTTCATGTGCCTGAGGATATAGGAGTGGGAGGCAGGCAGGTGTAGACATCACATCAGAGGGGTAAAAAGTAGTTCTAAAACCATCTTATTATTGGGTAAAATTAAAGTGTGTCTTAATGCATGATCTACATCTTACTCACTAACCAGAAGGCTCCCTGCCTTTATTATACATCTCCATCTGTTGCTTCTGCTCAGTAGTCCATTTCTGGGACAGCTTCTTTGCAGAAAGTAGGAAATCTGACACTTGCTTCCCTTGCAGTTGTTTTTAATGCTGGCTCATTCAATTTGAGAAAGCACTTCTGCATTTGCACAAGATGAAGTGAGAAACCTGCTAAAAGAGAGGTTGACATGTTTGTTGGACACCAGTTTCTCATGTTTCATTTCCACAGGTGGCAGTGGTGGCTGGAACCCTGCGGGCTGCCAGGTGGATGCAGAGTCCAATGAAAATGAAACTGTGTGCTTATGCAACCACCTGACACATTTTGGGGTCCTAATGGTAGGAAAACTCACTACTCACCAAGTTACCTTTCCCAGGGACAGTAACACAGCTTTTGTCTGGTGTGAAGACAACTCCCATTTTTGTTACTTGGGTTCTTTCTTTTGCATATAATTTATAATAATAATAATACATTATTTCCCCCTTATTATCATAAAGTTATCTTGTCATAACAAAGTAGCTAGTGATAAGGATTCAGGAACCAGATAATGAATAAAGTTAGCAATGGAAGAATATTATTGGTTTTGTTATTATTATCATAATTAAATTCTTTAAAAGTGGCTAAATATTATTTTTTAAATAATTAAAACATACCCATGAGATTTTTCTATCTTTTAAAAATACTGTGCCACAAAAGACCTGAGATTGAGACTTTTGAGTGATACCAGAAAACAAATAGTATATTATTATATAAATAGCATATTATCCAACTTAATATAACCAAGGCCCAGTACTACATTTCCACTAGAGAGACAGGAATAAAAAGTGATCTTAATGAGCCTAAGTTTCAGGGGATCTCTGACATATCCCTTAACAGTATAATCTGACAAAAGTTACCTGCAGCGGAGGAAGGAGGTGTGGAACAAGAGGGAAGTGAATAAGAAAGTCTATTTAAAATTTCCAGATTAAGAAAGTGAGAAGTTGCTTGCAGGGGAAAAAGAAAAAAAAAATAGCATGAGAAATAGTTAGAAATGCTGTTTTCAGAACAAAGAGAAAAGAGACTCATTGTAGGGAAAAACAGGGAAAGAAAAATATCCTCCAGACAGCAGAAATAGTAATTAGGATGAAAAATCAAGGGAGCACAATAATTCTCTTTCATCCTTAGGTCAAAAGGCTGACTTGTCCCTTGCAACTCTAGTTCTCAAATTTGACGAGATTTATCTAATGTCATAAACTATGGAGTGGCACCTTTTGCACAACGTGTAAACCCATATTGGCTGTTTTCTTACTTGGCTTTATTCAGTTTTGGGGATGCCTTATGTTACAGGCCTTCTCTCAGAAAAAGACTGCTCACGGAGCACTGGTACAGAACGTGTAGCCCATACCTTAAGCAAAGTCTCCAGACAGGGTGGCTGGCAGATCAGTGTCTATCCAGGAGATGAAAGAGGGAACCATATGGGGCACTTCAGCCTCAGCAGCATAGCCTCCAGCCTTCAGCTGCCTCCAGCAATTTGCACATGTGAAGTGTTTTTCAGAGAAAAAAAATCCCAACACGAAAAAATGGAATAGTGCTATCCTTTCTGAACTTTTGGTGGTTGTTTATGCTCAATAATGGGCTGATACATTTTTTTTCCAGCTGAAATTAACATTCTTTGGCCTGTAAAACATAACTGCAGAAAAGATGTTGGCTCCTGGTCACAGCAGGAATAATTCCTAAGTGGAAGTATTTGGGGTTTGAAGTAACTTGTGGCAGTGTCAAACAGGACTTAAACCACACAAGGGAGCCACAAACGCTGACTTTTTCAGCTTTGGCCTTCCAGACCCTTCTTAATAGAACTGCTCTCATCAAATCATGCTGAGATGTCGATATAGAAAAGCCGCAAACTTTGTGTCTTCTTGCAAGCTAAATTATGGTCTTGTTCCACTTTTCATCCCCAAAGGGATTAAGAAAAGGCTTTCTTTAGGATATATTCAATGAGCCCCTTCTCTTCCCTGAATGCTTCAGGGGCAGTAGAAAATAAGGCAGAAGGTCGTTGAGTTCGGGCTGCATTCCAATAGATTTTTACATAGTTTTGACCATTCTAGTTGCTTTTGCATTTTAATAATTTCTTCTGACTTTAATTTAGATACTAAGTTATTTCCAAAGAACAATCTCCTTATGTGTAAATAAACTGTCATATAAGGCTGGTATGGACAGTAAGAAAAACCTGCTCCTGCCTTTTCCTACAACACATGCAAAGTTTTATAGCATTTAATGTTTCTTTTTGTTAGCTAGTTTTGCTAGGGACAGCAGTGAAAATGACTGTAGAATTGACATAATCATCCCTTAGTGTTTGCTTAGATTTTCTCCACAGTGATATAAATCTGAACATTCCTATATTTTCTTGTCCTTAAAAAAAGAAAATAACACTGACATTCATTCTCAGATGGTACCATGTGAGTTACAGTTAGACAGAAAAAAAAAGCAAATCCTTAGAATGTTCCTGCTTCATTTCCAATTTTTTTCTTCTGTTGTCTTTGTCACTACTTTTCTGACAAATTATATTTAAAAGTGTAGTTCTTATGTCAAAATGGACCCTAAATCCAAAATGCAGTATCTTGCCCTTGGTTTCACCTTAGTTTCATTGACTCCTATGGACTTTAAATAACAAAAAGGCCAGAAATTCCCTACAATGTTGCACATTTCAGTAGGAATATTTTTAAGTTACATTTTTCTAAATCTTACATCTTCTGAAAAAAGAGTTGTATACAAACAATAGAATTTAAAAGTTTGGGCACTGGAGACTTTTCCAGAGAAGGACATTTTAATTCCCAGTACTGAATTGTAAGGATCAGAATCAGGCTCTATCTGCTGTTCCCAGCAGTTATAATACTTAAAGCACAATGTTTTGAAGAGCTGTGGGAAGGAAGTGAGAGGTGCAACAACTCTCGACCGAGTACATGCAGTAAAAATGAACTCCAGTGTCAAGGTTACAGTGGTATTGTCAGAATGCTTTTCAGTTTGACTTGACTGAAAGAAAGAAAGAAAGAGTGCTGTGCTCATAGCAAAAGTGCTGCCTACAACCGATGTCCCTTCCTTCTCTCTCACAGGACCTTCAGAGAACCGTGACGCAAATCGACCCACAGAACACCAAGGTCCTGACCTTTATCACTTACATAGGCTGTGGAATATCTGCTATATTTTCAGCTGCAACTCTTCTGACATACATTGCATTTGAGTAAGTACTAATTCTGTGAAGAACATCACAAAGAAGTACCTGTATGTGCTGAATAAAATAAGTTAGTTACGTGGTTGGTGTGGTTTATTTGCCTAGGAGGGGAAGTCTATGGTTGAAAAAAATTAAACCTGCAAAATCAGGGTCACAGTGTTGTGAAGTGGAAACTTTTTCAAGGGGACATAAGTTCAGAGTCTTTCTTCCAGTTTCTAATGTGTTGCACTGCTCAGACCGGGGAATAAGGGAAATGTGTATCAAAATTTTCCTTCTGCTAAGACAATCCTCTAGATTTTGAACAGATAGATATTATTTTTAAATTGTCAAACAGGCTCTTTATAAAAACAAAACAAAACATGCCTATATGAGCATAACAAATTCCAAATTTAAAAAGAGAAATTTCCAACTAGAGCAATTACCTTCTGTAGCCCTTACGAAAGAAGTGGGAAGAGATAAAATTAAAATAAATTGTGAAGTGTTGCAACAATTTCAATAGGAGTCCTGTTGAAATGTGAAAGTGGCTCAAGAGAAAGCAAAAATTTTGAAGTGGTACAGTTCTGTGAACAGTGAAAAGAGAAAATGAAGTCATGTCAACACAAAGAAAGCATTCTGGCAGTTACAGGACAGGACATAGTAGCTGCTAAAGCATAATTTTCTGGGGACAGGAGGGGGAAAGGGGGCTGAGGAAGGGACTTTTCAAGTTTTAAATATCTTCAACGATTGCATTCCTATTATATTACCTGTGGTATAGTGTTCTGGTTCAAGTTGGTAGAAATTGTTTGCTGCCCCTCATTACCCACATTTCAGTGGGGATCAGTTAAAAAAAATTACTTGTTCTTCAGTCTTTCTAAGATTCTATTTAAAAACAAACAGAAAACCACATCCACTGGACTATATATTCCAAAAGCTAACATATAAGGCCATATATAAAAAGATCACAGAGGACCTTCTGGTCAGCTATAATTTTTTTTGTTTTAATTTAAAATAAAAAGTTTATATTTATTTATATTATAATAGAATATGTATGGTTTATATTTGATTTGAAAGGTGTTGGGTTTTTTTAAATTAAAAAAATCCACTGTTAAAATATTGCAGCAGTTAATTAGGTCATTATGGACCCAGTGAACTGGTAGCTTACCCTCGCCACACACAGCTGAAACCTTCAGCAATCCCACACAGAAATACACACCACCATGTCTTACTGCACAAACCCAGCTGGAGGGAGTCCCTTGTGCTTTTATTGACTTTGTGAAGGGGTAAACCCAGCTGCAGTACGTAGTTTGTGTCATTGCAGCAAGTTAATCATGTAAACCTGTGTTTCTCTCATTAGGAAGCTACGAAGAGATTATCCATCCAAAATCCTGATGAATCTGAGCACAGCCCTGCTCTTTCTAAACCTGATTTTTCTGCTTGATGGCTGGATTGCATCCTTTGACATTGACGGCCTCTGCATAGCTGTAGCTGCACTTTTGCACTTTTTTCTTCTGGCCACCTTTACATGGATGGGACTGGAAGCTGTTCACATGTACATTGCTCTAGTGAAGGTGTTCAACACGTATATACGGCGATACATACTGAAGTTTTGCATCATTGGCTGGGGTGAGTTCAGTAGATGCAATATTTACATAGGATGTATGCTGCTGTATAAAATGCTTTCTGTAAAATGCTGCTATAAAAAAGCTCTCTATCAAAAATACAGAGTAGGATTTATATCAGTGCGTGGTTTCCTTCCCCAGGCCTGCAGCAGTGCTGGCACACAGCCAACCCTCTCTGTCACTGAGTTCCCCCGTGTGATTCTGTGTAAATACGCTTTCACTGGCACTCTCCACCCAGGGCAGCTCCCAGCCCCGAATAAGCGGAGAGACCAGATAAACTGGTCTTGTTTTCCAAAGAGGCCAGAGTGGGAGAGGGGAAATGTGAGTTTCGTGTCAGAGATGGAGAACTGTGTCACACAATGAATGCAGAAACTTTTGCAGTTACTGCAAAGCCTGTGGAGGTTTTGCATTGACTTTCAAAAACTTTAATTCTGGTTTAAATTTTCTTGCCAGCAAGCACAAAGCCTACTGTGTAATCAGAAACAACCAAAATTTTCTGAGATTCAACACAGTGTTTAAACCACCAAGAGATCCTGGCTGCCCTAAGCAATGTACACAGCTGGACAGAAATGGAAAAAGTAATACTGAAAAATAACTGCAAGGCTCAGGCAGCAAGACTTTTATTCCTCATTTTTGTCTGTATCAGGAATCTGTGGTTTCTCCCTGAATGCGCATATTGTGTTTGAAATAATACAACACAATACAAAGCCATTAACCTTACGACTAGAGCACTGACCTCAGTACAGCTGATAATTGATGTCTTTCCATTGGCAACTAGCATCCTCTTTGGCAACCTCAGCAGAGGACAAGGATTGAGTGGTCGGAAAAGCAAATTAACCTCTTCCCCTTTGAATCTGTTCTGTTATAGCAAGGATAAGACATGTAAATAAGGCATATCAGGAAGCATGCATTTCTTTTGTGTGAGCCATACCTTTCTGCAGAGTTCTCTTCTGCATAGCTGTCTATTTTGCCCAAATACTCCCCAGATACTCTGCTTTTTTATTAAGAAATACATAGTTTGTTTTACAGAAGCAAGGGGACCACATATAATATGTGTCATGCTGTAGAAGATAAATAATATGGTGTATATAATATAATATGGTTGAGAGAAGCAGTGGAGATATTACAGGTTTAAGTTCATGTTCCCCAATTACACAACTTTATGAATTCACATTAGCATAAAAAATCCCACAAAAAATTCCTAATACCATTCCTCCACTAGATCTCATTTTTGCAATAATTTGTTAATCTTTTCACTATATAATGAGAGCCTGTGTGCAGCTGCAAATTTAACTTTGGGTAATTAAGGGATATTATTTTACTTTAGTTTATTATTTTAATTTAATTTCCTTATCACATACTAAACAACTTCTACCTTACAGAACATTACAAGGCTTATTCATTAATGCCTGTTAATTGCTTTGATAGTTCTATATATTTGTACTGTTTCAAAAATTGTTTCCTTCTACCTTCTCAGTGCAATTTTCTCAGGATGCTGTGCGCTAAAGTAATAGGGATGGAGACATCAGTAATTCAACTTAGCATGGTGAATTTGAAAGTTTAGGAGATTTGACAGCTCACAAGGTTTCTTGTGTTACAGGTTTGCCAGCTCTGGTGATAGCAATTGTTTTAGCAAGTGCTAATACAAATGCAAGTCATGTTTATGGCAAACAGATATATGGCAGAGATGCAAACGGGCAAGGAGGAGATGACTTGTGAGTATTTCTTTTGATCTCTTAAAATTTAGCATTTATAGTTACTTTGGAAAAGTCGATGGTGCATTAAACAAGCAAAAAGAGGCTAAATTCTGAATCATTAGAATCTGTAATATGAAGAAGGCTGTTAGAAAAATTGGAGGGAAATCTGCATTACCCAATACCAGATCGAAACATGCCTCTGGCAAAAGCTTTGTCATAAAAATAAAATAAAAATACTTGTTTTGGTTTGTCTTAAATGAAAAGAATATTTTCTAGGTAAGAGCAAATAAAGAATTTGTATAAAAATAGTTTCCTTTGTAAATCAAGCAGCCTTTTGCCAATGTAGTTCAATAGTCCTCTATGTTCTTCTCTTGATGTCCAGATAATAACGCCAAATGCCAAAATTTTTATGTGGGTGCTCTTTTCCTTGCCTGGCAAAGCCTCATTATGATAAATAAAACTTTTAATTTTTTAAATTTTATTATAGTATCATACTGAGCATTCAGGTCATTTGCTGTGAGAGGAATTAGTTAGAGCTCTCATATGGCTACCTCAAAAGTTCTACTTCTTCTCCAGTCATGTTCAAGTTCTTCTTCAGCTCCTGTGGCAGAAACTTGAGATTTTGACACTGAAGATCCAAGTTTGCCCATTCTGTTTCTAAAGCACTCAGTGCTTCACACAGATGACAGCAGTAAAATTTCTTGTACTGAGTCTGAATTTTTTTCATTATGGGATTGCAGCTCCCACCACTTCCCACTTTTTTAACTAGTTTTGAGTAAAATTTGGTACAGCCAAATTTCTCATATGCTAATACTGTAGGCCATAGTCACTTAAGATGCCTCTGGTCTTCATCCGGTTTCCAAACAGAAAACAGACAAATGTTTCATTTTATACTATATTTCTGTGTCAGTGGTATCAGAAATTAGCTCATTTTCCTTTAGTCACATGATTAATTGGAGGGTAGCTGCCATTAACCAAGAATGATCCTTTATTTTATTTTATTTTACTTTTTTTACAGCTGCTGGATCAAGAACGAAGTTGTCTTTTACGTAACTTGTGCCGGCTACTTTGGAATCATGTTTCTAATGAATGTTGCCATGTTTATTGTGGTGATGGTGCAAATCTGCGGGAGGAATGGGAAAAGAACCAATCGGAGCCTGAAGGAAGAGATCCTGAGGAATCTCCGTAGCGTGGTCAGCCTGACCTTCCTCCTGGGCATGACATGGGGCTTTGCCTTTTTTGCCTGGGGTCCCTTAACTCTTGCTTTCCTGTACCTCTTCTCAATTTTCAATTCATTGCAAGGTAAGCTGAATTTTTGTTCTGTGAATGAATAATATTTGATCTCTTACTGTTCTGGGGCATACAACGTCCAGTGATTGGACCAGGGAACTCATATCCAAGCTCTCTAGGTTTTCCTTTGATATTTAACCATCATTAGTTTCCCCTTATGTGGAATAATAATACCAACTACATGTGGCTTGAATATCTTATATAAATTAATTACAGTTTCAATGTCTTTTTCCATAAAATGAACTATATTATAAATAGAGCTTTTCCTGGCTAACAGTCTGCAGTGTTCTCTGTTGAGATACATGCTGTATGACCTCCAGCATTTTCTTTCACTGATTATAACAAATATAGGAAGCCTTTTTCCTTACTTTAGTCCTGTAGGGAATCTGTAAAACTCATAAATATTTTATTAAGGCATGAGAAACTCATAAAATAAAATTAAGTCCTGTCTCAGTGTGGAGAGATAGCAGAGACATATGGGATATTCTTTGCTAAGAAAAATCCAATGACTGTTTCAGCTTATTTTTCTTTCCGTTATTCACGTTTTCGATATTTTACTTTTCCAGCGTAGTTTATCTTTCTGAAAAATGCTGTAAATTGTAATCAAATGGTTATAAATTACAGAATGATATAGCTGACATTTAAAAAAAAATTCATATGTTTCAACTGCCATAAAATTCTCTACCAAGTGCTTGCCCTATGCACCTATAAAGAGCAACTAAATATGTAATGAAGAGAAAACCCTGAGGTCACTGGAAGAGCACGTGTTATGCCACACACATATTGATATAAAAATTAAATCTGCTGGTGAAAAAAAAAAAAAGAAAGAATTCAAGAATGTCATTGAAGAAGCATGTGTTATGCAACACAAATACTGAGATAAAAATGAAATTTTCTTATGGTCAGCAAAATCTTTACGGAAAAAGTACTTAATATCAAGCTGTGCAGATTTTATCTGATACAGTTGAGATGTATTTACTGCGCTGAAAGATTTATTGAGCTTTCATGGAAAGAGAATCATGTTGTGGGTTTCTGTTTGGGTCAGTTTCAACCTAAAATGCTAAGCAAAATCACAAAAAAATATTTGGATGTAGTGCTCTTACTAGAGACTGTTTTTTTCCAAAGGACAGATTCTGATACTCCCATAGCAGCATAATGAAGTATTTACTGCATTGTGTCTGTATTAGAAATTCAGACAGGCCTACAGAGATCAGAAGTATGGGAAGAAAGCTTAAATTCTGAAAACCTTGCCAAGGGTCAAATTAAACAAGTTCTCTGTAACCAGAATTTCCAGTGCAATCAATTAAGCTTGTATGTAGAGTGCATACAAGGTTGACCAATGCTACCTAAGTGGGGCAATGGCACTATTTAATGGAAAATGAGTATTTGGAAGGCAGTTAAGTCAGAAGATGAAACTGAAAAAGACGAGAAGTAAATGTTAAAAGAAGAGTGATGAGATTTTCATGGATTGTGGTAGCAATGATGATGCAGTCTATGCTCAGGCACGTCAGATCAAGCAATTGGAGATAAAAATCTTCTATCTGAAGGTACTTATTGCTGTGTCAGAAAGAGCTAGGCAAAGCTAAAGAATAAAGGAAGAGGATGTTTAAAATCCTATACAACTGGTGCAGTGTTCATGTAGCAGTAAGGGGATGGAATGCGGCAAATCTGTATCAAAAAGCATTCCCTAGCAGCAAAAAGCATTTCAATATGGCAAGTCTTTCATCAGGATTAGCAGCTTAATTATGGAGATGTTGGTAAATACATCTGTTCTCTCTCATGTTTTTGAAAGCTGCATGAGTAGTATTTCAAGCCATACCAGCAGCCTCCCACAGCAGTTTTCTGTGCACTGGTGATGAAAAAGCAAATTGCAGCAACTGCTAGTGTTACTGTACTTTGCTCTTTCATCTACAAAGGAAATTCTTGACACTCTCTCCTTGACGCTCAGAGTAAAAAATATGGGAACATTTTTTTTTTTTGGCTGCTCATTTTATATATATGCCTGGGCAAGCCAAATACTTTCAAGTCAGAGCCAAGTTAGAACCAAGCCTAGAATCTGATTCCTCTCTGGGAACCAAAACCAAAGTTGTACTACTAAAAGCACATTGTAAACTTAATTAATAATGAAATACAGAGAAAAAAATTCTGGAGACCAAGCCCAGACAGGGCAAAGGCAAAGTACTTAATGCAGTACATTTGTTTTGCATTACTAGAGAATATGCATTTTCATTTTAAATATCAGAACATTCACTGCAATTTAATTAAGCATCAATTTACTAAGTTTCTAAGCTGTGTAAAAGCCCTAAGAAGAACTTCAGGCCACAAACAACTTCCTATCTCCAGCCCTATAAGAGCTGATAGAGGTTACATTGGACTTGCTCTGTGCTTTAAAAAAATCATATAGAAAAATATTTTACTAAATGCAAATACAGTAACCATAATCCAAGAGAGTTTACATTTGAGATGCATTAAGGTCATGCCTTTTTTAAAATGTGCTTTTCCTTTTTTTCCCCATCAGCTCTTGAAAAACTTTGGAAAGATTGTGTCTCATGACCCAACCCCTACCTGAAGTTAACTGATTCCAGAGGTCTCAACCTGGCCTGATAAGCAAATAAAAGTCCAATGTTCAATGACATGCATTAGTGCAAAATTAAGTCTCAGTAGTTTGGAGGAGAAAAGATAATTTGATTCTCCAAAACATTATAATCCAAGCTATACCCTGCCATTGTGTTCTGACAGCTGAAACATAGTATACATTAGTATACAAAACAATTCATGATGATCATAAAGGAATAGTTTTAGAGGAAGCCACTTGACCATGTTTGCCCACATAATGTAGCATTTATTACATCTAAGATAAAATCACGAGGGATCTTGCAATAGCATTTTGCTGTCAGATGTTCAGCCTCAGGTTGGCTGTCTCACAGACAGCACAAGTAAAACAAGAAATAGGCTAAGCCACAGAACAACAAAAGATTCCACAGCCAGTGCCAGCCTGAAAAGATTCAGGAGCATTTAAACTACTATATTTAGCTCCAAAGTACATCTGTAGGTGATGAAAATATATCATATGCTCTGTTAAGACCTACCTTATCACATGGTAAGATGCTTATCTCCTGTCTTAAAAATAAAAACTTTAAAATTCCTTGAGAAAAATCAAGCCTAAAAAAAAATTCTTAAACACATTTACTACAATTTCGTGTGAAAATCTGTTCATTTTCTTTGGAAGTAAGCAGCTGGACTTCTAATTAGTACATGTGAACGTATTCTTACCATTCCCATAATCATTCAAGTACATGCATGTGATGCACAGAAATCCAAGTGTGCTTTTTCAGTGTTTGGCCAGCACTCAACCCACTACATTAGGACACCCCTAAGTGCCATTTACAAGATGTCTGGTTTTAAAAGAATACAGCTCACAGTTCTTTACATACAGAACCATATCCAGGAGATAAAATATCTCCTTGCTAATATAATAATGTTGGTATTTATTTTGCAGTCTCTCTCTTGCAGTCCTGTTGAGTGCAGAATAGTCATTTGCTTCAAAGACCTTTCAATCATTTTTCTCTAAGCAAAAAAAAAAAAAAAAAAAAAAAAAAGAAAGAAAAATATGAACACTGAACTAAATCAACAATGCCAATAAAAGGCATCCTAATCTCTGTATTCTGATATCCCAGACACTTACATGGCAACTAGAGGATGGGAAAACTTTAGTTATTTTCCATACCTCTTAAATGATGCATGGATAACAATAATAAAATGTTAAGATGACTTTTTTTTGTTTGTGCTTCAGAGTAATCTGATTACAAATTTCAGTTAATCTGTTATAAATACATGCTTCATTTGGTGTTTATTTGCTTTTGCCACAGGTTTGTTTATATTTGTATTCCATTGTGCTATGAAAGAAAATGTGCAGAAACAGTGGAGGAGACACCTCTGTTGTGGCAGATTCCGACTGGCAGACAATTCAGGTAAAGGCAGTTCACAACTCCCCTCCTTAGGTGCTGCAGTTGTCTATAAAAGTCCAGGTAAACAGCTTGCTATGTTATTTTAATATAATACAAGGTAAGCCAGAGATGTGGTTGATAGTTTTGGAAGGCCCATCAGACCCTAAAAATAAAAAAAAAAAAAAAAAAAATCCAGAGATTCAAGCTTTGTCATTCCAAACCCAGTCTTACTCATTTTCTCCTATATTAAAGTATGTTGACTTTGAATTGTGTGGACTGGTAAGCTGTTGTAGGAGCAATTCTAAAAAGTTACATAGAAATATTATTACTTCTTTTGCTTTTATCTTTGCCTTTTTAAGCTGTCCTGTCCTTTGCCATTGAATTCAGAAACGTAGAAAATTCCTTTAACAGATTAGGTTCTGGAACTGAAGTTCACCTTCACCTGCAACAGTCAGAGTGAAAGGAGAGACATTGGTTTGGACACATGGAAAGTCCAATGCTTGGGCCACTATACTTATAGTTACCTGCACCTTTGGCCATCTTGGATGGCATGAGACGGCTTTTTTCAGGCAACTGGCTCTTCCTTTGCTGTCTGATGTAGTGATTTGGACCATATAATTCTTTCTCATATGGTTCTTGTTCAATGACCAGTGTTCAAATCTACAGCTGTTGTAAGGTGGCATAAGCTCATTGCTTTCTACAATAAGCTTTCATTTTGTAGTAAGAAAACTTCATTATTTCAAAGGGTTAATGCAAACTAGGAAAATCATATTCATTCTGATCAGACATCCAAATTTTTTCATATGTTCAGTTTCCATGTAATTTTTCCTTTAGCTCCTGAACTGAAAAACAAAGATGGATCAAATTATTTCCTTTTCTTTTATGCTGCTGTTGGGCAGCTTGTGGGTATGAATATGGTAGAAATAAAAACATGAATGATTTGAATATTTCAGTGGTATCATTAATGTGATGTCATTATGTCTGGCATTAACCAGTTTATCTCCATGGGCTGGTTTTAATCTGCATGAACTCTGTTCTCTGCAGAACTCATGTTCTGTTTTCAGGCAGAATAGTGAAATATAAGTCAAATGTGAATTTGCTTACCTAAACACTCTAGCAATAATTTAGTATGAAGTATGTGTCTTGATTTAAATCAAGACTAAAGTGGCACACATATCTTTGGCTTGGATTTCACTTCCATTTATTGAATTTCATTGAGGTACAGTCAATAACAGCAAGGTGACTAAATTGTGAAACTTCCTGCACTTACATGCAATTGTATGGTACAAAAGTAGTTAGATACTTCTATTCTACTATTGGGACACTTGTGATGAGTTTTTAAGTGCTAGTTTTCTTCAGTCAGTTTATTGGTATTAGCTATTTAATTTAATTTTGGAAGTTGTTCCAGCATAGGAGCCTATTGTGTTAATGGTTTGGACAAAATTCTTTAAATGTGAACTACTGAATAAACTTTATTATGCAAATTGTGCACCAATATGCTAAACAACAAGCTAGCTGTTAGTATGTAGTATCTTCTGCTGCAACAGCAGCAGACCAAACCCTCAGATGATAAGATCACTGTAAATGACCCTATCTACCCCTTTCCTATCACCTTTGGATATTGCCCTTCAGGTCAGGAAAGTTTGGTGTCCCTATACTACTACAGAGCTTCTCTGCTCTTCTGCATTCTGGAAAGCCAGGTCATACTTGCAGTTCTGCTGTCCAGACAAACTATTGTTAGAATGTTAGAGCCACTAATTTCAACTGTTTTAGTAGAGTAAATCAAATTGGAATAATTTTATCATGCTTAAGAACCAAAGAGGATACCTAACAGGAAAAGGATGGGGTATTTGTTATAAGCAATACTAGGAAATGCATCAGATATTTGAAATAATCATAATTGAATAAATTAGGCATTTATTATGGTAGTTATTTATGTAAAACTTCTCAATCATTTTTAGATTGGAGCAAAACAGCAACCAATATTATAAAGAAGAGTTCCGATAATCTTGGGAAATCCTTATCCTCTAGTTCCATCGGCTCCAATTCAACCTACCTAACATCCAAATCAAAATCCACGACGAATACATATTGCAAACGAAACAGCCATACAGGTGAGTTCTTGCATTGCAACCCAGCACATCTGTGAGCACATAGGTTTGTGTTAAAGGCACAGCAAGCATTTCTACCCCAAGGTTAAAGAGAGAAAATGTCATCCATTCAAATAGTGCCAGTATTTTTAAAATATATGTTACTGTTTAATAAGAACCATTACCCAACGTGTAGTACATCCAATATATAGATCTGATCTCCGTATGTTCCCATACTAAATGAAATAGGCTTGATGAAAGCAAATTTTGCTTATTATCCTATTGTAAACACAGGGTAGCCAAAGCACAGAGAGATGACGTTCTTCACCCAAGGTAACATGAAACAGCTTTCATGCAGTACAGCTGGAAATAGGAATCAAGTCTTCAGAGTCCAAGTCCACAGCTGATTGTCTTGGTTAAACTCCTTTCATCTAACTGTAAAACATTTGTGGGTAAAACGACAAATGGAGCCTACTCGGAAATGGATACTGTGTTCCCAGAGTATGCATTGTCTTGCCTTTCTACAAATAGCCATATCTACTGCTTATTTATTTAGATATCAATGGTATATGTAATAAAAGGCATCATCTGTATTCCACTCATACCATGAAAATATGCTCATTTTAAGACTTTAAGGGAGCAAAGAAAGAGAGCAGCTGGAATGATTTGCAAGTTTGGTTGTGTCAGAGATAATATTTCAGAAATTCACTTATATAGTTCAGATTTTTTTTGTTACTCTGTTTTTGTGAGTGCATGTTTTTGTTCTGTGTAAAGTCACATAGCATTATTATATAATACTCTTTTATAAATATAGTGGAAATAAAATCTGCGCACATATTTAACTCAAAGGTGTGTTTACTTGTTTTAAAATATTTATCAGAAAAAATGTTTAGATATGAAATAGATTATTTCACTAGAAGGAAAGTTAAGTTGTTTCTTAAGTATTAATTATTTTCGTTAAGCCCCCAGTGTCTCATTTATGATGGGACACTCACCTTTCTTGATGCATGGCATAGTTTCCAGGAAATACCTTCTATTATTTTAATTTATGATCATTACCTGCTTCAGTTAGGCACAAACACTCCTTTTTTTTAATTAATTATACTGTTGTTTTCTCACTGACCAAGATTCAGTGCACCCATTAGCATGAGGGATTGTGCATCAGGCATTTTAATGGTTGAAAACTGTATTGTTTATTGAGAACATACAGGAAGTTTATTGAGAACATACAGGAAGTACATCTGCTTTGAAGATGGTGAAAATGAGAAGCGTCTTAGAAATTCCTGATGACTGATAGCACCTGAGCTTGCTCTCAGGGCTGCTATTCACAACTGCACTGGGAGCACACGGCTAGTGCCTGCCTCCCTGGGCTGCCAGCCCCTGCTGCCAGGTCAGGTTCGGTGTGCAGTGCACCCAGCTGCCCTGCTCATTCATCTCTTCCCTGCAGGAGCACTTCTGCCAGCAGTCTTCCACAAACAGCATCTTTAATATCAGGCTATCAATTAAGAAGACTTAGTGCTCGAGTTTTTGCAAGGTGTTCTTGAAATAAAACAAAGAAACTGTTCCAGAATAGAAGTAGTGAAGTTAAAAGAAACTTGCTCATATATATTCTTCAAAAATTATTAGCTTATTCCCATGCACAAATTATTCCTAAAAAGGATTGCAGTTCTTAATGCAATCAAAGTTTTTAATATGAAGGTTTTTTGGACATTAAGAGCATACAACAGTTTTATTTTTTTGGAATTTTAATACATTTCACTTTGTTCTCCAAAATACATATCTTATTGTGCTACTCCATGGGAATTTTTGATAACACTAGGTTTTTAAATACTGACATGTCTTCTCATGTGTAAAAATAATAAAAAATAGTCTTCAGATTCTGATTGTTAATGCAGCTGAACTTCTCAGTTTGCCAACTTAGCTAAATTGCAGACAAAGAATGCCATAGCTACATGTCTTGGCAAGTCTTGTTGATACGGTTATAATGTGCTCCCTGGAATTGACACAAGCATTCGTGTGTTTGTGGTGTAGATAATGTCTTCTAAGGCCCTTTCCTCATCAGTGGTGGAGCATTACAGGTAAAGTGAGAATTGCTTTTGTTGAATGCATGGTTGGAACAGGGTGGAGGGATGCTTCTTGCATGATGTCCTCATTGACGCAGAGGATTTTGCTAATCAGAAATGCTGCTTATTTCTATTACATCTTACACCACTGATGCTGAATCAAAGAACAAGCATGCTTCAAACTCTGGGTGCCTGCACTGTGCATGGGGCACACAGCATTTAGAACATCCCATTTTAGAAAACAGACACTAATGTCCTGACATTAATGCCTGTGTACAGTAGTCTGGGGAAAGGAGATTATTTTGAAACACCCATACATAAAGCATACATTAAAAAGCAAAAACAATATGATTGAGTTCCAGAAGATTGTTTAGTATTTATCAAAGTTATTACAGAAAATTTAATATATTTATATTGGGTCTACAGCCATTACTGAACCAATCTTCTAGACACTGAGATTTTTATATCCATTAGCACCCAAAAATATTCTTAATGATGAATTATATATGCCTCAAAGCCAACCTATGAACTGCTGCTGAATACAGAATGCACCAACACAAATATTGGATGAACTCTCCTGGGTGAACAAAAGAGGTCACTACGGCATCTTGTGCCCCAGCTGTCTACAATCCCAAACCAAACTACTTGTAGAAAGTACTTAAATACCCTCTGTAACACTTCAGTGAATTAGAAGTTAAGACTATCTCTGCAGAGAATTTGGTCATACAGCTCACACTTCAGGGATACAAGATTTTGACCCTGTACATAGATGTGAAGCCATTGGTTAGTAAATGCATACATTTGAAGGCTCTCGGTTCTCAGAAATTTGCCAATGGACATGGTGTTACTCACTGCAATTCATGAACATTCTTACGTGCTTTTAAAAATCATCCTGATAAGCCTCAACATGCCCTTTTGTGTTTTAATGAGTGAAACTGTTTTGATTTCTCTGTCTGCAATCCATTTCTCCTTTGCAACACTTTGTGCTCTTTTATGGCTTGATATCATGACTTTTCCTGGGATGGGTTACTTTTCTTTCTATTTCTAGTTGGTTTATTTCTAAGAAAAAATTTTAATGAAATCAAGGTTCAAGTAGTATGCTTAATTCTTAAATGATCCTTTAACAAGGAATTTTTGGAGATGTCTTCACCAAGGTCTTGTAAACAGCCATCAAAAATGTCACCTGTAGAAAACATTACTTCCCAGGGTGCTCCACCTTACTGCTGGCTTGCAGTGGTACAGACCTTGCCCAGGTTCAGGGAATTAATTCCAGCTTCACTGCAGTGGAACAGATAAGAAAGAGAGCTCAGTTAGGACAGCATACTTAAGAAAATGAGATACAAGCTCTCTCCTTATTTCTCGCTACGTTAGCTCTACCTACTGACCATTCTCTGAACAGCGCTAATGCGAGCCACTGAAGCAGACTTTCCCAGTCTGGCTGGGAATTGCCTTGCTTCTTTACCACTTCAGCTTCACCCTTGACATCTAGCTTGTGGACTCTAAAGGGAGGCCCAGTTGTCACATCTTTTCCTCCCTACAATTTTCAGCCTGCACCCTCCACATCATGGAAAAAACAAGGTGAGGCCAGGCAAGCACAAAGTTTTGGCTCTGGTTATTTGCTTTAGGATGAAAGACATCCTCTGCTACATTCAGCACAGATTATATTATTTCTGTGCATAGCTCAAAACATCCACTGTTGAAATAATTAAATCTGTTCACAGTCATTCTACAGTACTTTAATATGTGGAGATCCTATTTCTGGAGATCAAGTGCTATCAAAATGTTTTTGATTTGTAAGATTCAGAGCATCGGTAGTAAATAAATATATTAAAAGGTCATAGGAGTCAGTAAAACTTTAGGCAAAATAATAGAGGCATAATTTCAAGAGATACCTGAAAGGTCTGCCCACAAAAGCAGATACCTCAAAAGAATTTAGAAGAAGCAATCTGAAGCCAAAAAGTTATTTGCTGACTTTTAGGGCAGTAATTTAGTTCAGCAGTAGTGGCAATTGAAGGCATATCAATGTGGGAGTGACACATCTTTTAAACTATGAATTTGCTTAAGAGGCCCTAACTATTTCTTGTTGCTTTTTCCTCCTCTTAGAGAATGTTTTTCTTGACAAGCCATCTTCAAAATTTGCGCAAGAGGATGGAGAACAGACATCAATCATCCCTGTCCACCAGGTTATTGACAAAGTCAAAGGATACTGCAATCCTCACTCCGACAACTTCTATAAAAACATCATCATGTCTGACACATTTAGTCGCAGCACAAAGTTCTAACTGGGTTTCTGATTTACTGGTTTTTTTTTAAATCAAAGGAATACAAAAAGTTTGCCTGGAATTGAGAATATTGGATGTCATAGAATATGACCCAGTCAGTTATTTTTTCCCAGTTTTTAGTGTTTTCCTGCAAACAGCTTCCACTTCTGGACTAATTTTTTTAAGTTTTTACTGTTGTGGGAAACAACAATTTTTTTACCATGGTATTGAGTTGTTTTTAAATGTGTGCCAGCCAGCATGATGCCTGGACAGATAATTGCAATCCTGTGTAAATATCTTCTAAGACTGAAGAGCCACAAGCCTAACTTTAAATCACATAATCCAAACAGAAGTCTTGACTCCTGGAGAAAATAGCAGACATGTCATGCACTATAGGCAAGCTTTTATTGAGCAGTTTGCTGATGATCTTTTTGTTTTGAAAACTATGGGTTTTCCCTATGGCATGTGTTAGATTCTTGCTTCTTGAATGTCTAGTGCTCTTTATTCAGAAATGAATAAAACCCTAGCACCACTTAAAGGGCTATTTTAAACTATTTTTGCCTAAGTAGACCTGATCATGCAAACCTTAGTCACCAAAACAGCATATGCTGTAATTGCAGACAAATTTGTATCCATATACATAGAAAAACAGTTTACACAGAGTTGTGTTTCAGCATTTATTGATTGGTATGTATGAAATGCAGTGTCTTCCATCTCGAGTCTATGTTTAATGTTCTCTTTTCACAAAACAAAATAACAAAAAGACATTCAACTATATCTAGATGTATAAATATATACCTAGAACTCTCTCTACACATTTTTATAATAACACACACAGTAAGTATGACAATGTATACCAGGACAATCTAAAAACTACAGACGGTGCTAAAACTTAAGTTTAAATATTTAAATGAAAGATGAATTCTTTGTAAACCGATGAGTTTGTCAGTCTCTGTACTTCACATATACTGTATGTATAGACACCTCCATCAGATGGCATTGCAACATTAGAATAACCTGGAACATGTTTACCAAAAATAAACATCTTTCTGGGCACATAATGTTATCAGTATCCCTCTGTTGCCCTGCTGGATAACATGATTGAGGTTGTTGGATGCACAGAGTTTAAATAGTGTTGAGGCAATATTAAGGAATTTCACATTGCTATACTGTGTCCATAATGACACTGGGGGGGGGGGGGTATGTGCAGAGAACAGACAAGAGCATAAAATGCTTACTTGTTTTACTCTCTATAAATGTGTGACATATTAGCAAGTGACCTTGCGTGCCAAAAGGGCATCTCTCCTCATGAATCGTGTTTCACCCCATGACAAGCTTCATAAAAATTGTAGCTGCACATGTTTCTGAAGGCATGTGCTGAAACATAAAAGGTTTTTTCAAGCACTGCATTCAGAGGAGAATGTCTCCTAATGGAAGTTTTCATTTTTTAAATTATCCCTTTTTTTAACCAAAATATTTTTAGCCACATATTTAATTATTTGAATTCAGAGAGCATAAAGTTGTGCTGAGATTTTTCCAGTTGCCAAGCAGGTGGATGCTCAGTGATTAGGGGTGTGGGTTTGTGCTTTCTCTGCTCTTTGCACGTGCTTTTGTGTGCAGAGATCATTTAATGCTGTGACCGCACAAATGGCACATTTGCCCTGGCTGCAAACACCTGGCGGGAGGAGGATGTCCCGATGGTATTCCACCAGGAGCACTGCTGTCACTACACGGACCTGAACGGAACCTCAGTCTCATAGCTTCAAATACATTTGTGGTGTATGAATGGAAGTCAGCCCCATTCGCTCAAACTGTAATTAATAACAGCGATGACTGCTGTCAGATATCTTTAATAATTGAAATAATTTATGGAGAGATTATGTACAAGCATTTACTGAACTTATATTTTATCTTCCCACTTGCTTAATTACTGTAGGTAATAGTGTTCACATAGCAGCTTACTGTGAGATTTCTACCTGATTAACATGTTCAAAAGTGAAGAGAAGGAAAACCAAACATTCCTGGAAAAAAAATGAGGAATCAATAAAACATAACATATGAAAAAAATATAAATAAAAAAAACCCCACAGTATTCTGAATGAAGCTGAGCTGTAACCTATCAGTTTAATGTACATCTACCTGTATTTTTGCTGAATTAAGATTTTTTTCTCTTTTTTTACTACCATGTAGTAATCTTAAACTGTGTTACTTAGCTGCTCTTGAATGCTCTCAATTCTACAATGTAAAGCTTCTGTTCTGTAGTTGACATGCTGTAACCTCCCTTGTACATATTTATTTATTTGTGAGGTTAAATATGTCAAATATACTTAGCACTATAATGACTGTTCTTGTTACTTTAATGCTAAGTTTCTGCTTCATCATAGACAAAGAAGGAAAGAATAATTTCTTATATGTCTTTTCTAAATAACTTGTGAAACAATTTACTGTAGCTCTATCTTTTGCAACTTTGAGGAAACTTGTCAGTGTAATTTGTGATACTAGTCAGTGAAATATAATGTAACAGGTTTGAAGATGGACTAAAATGGAAAGAAACCTTTTCAAGTAAACATTTTTTATGTTAGTGTTCCAAATAATTAAAGTCTTTTAATAGTGAATGGTTGACTTTTATTTTTCCTTTTTTGTGTTTAATGGCAAAAATTACACAGTGAAATTCTGGAAAATAATCTTGTGTTTTTTTAAGTACTTGATACAGGTACACGCCTAGCCAAAATGTTGGAAATAAATGTGCAAGACAAAATTAATCTCATCAGGGGAACACATTTTGCACAATATACCTTTCCCTTTTCTAATTTACTCAATGCCACATTGAGTGAATGACGCGGAAGTTATGCAATCTCCTTTATTTACAATGGCAGTCATGTAATAGAAATTAAAATAAAATCATGACAACAGAAAATATGCTGGGATGATACTTTAAAGTAATACAAATGAATAATCTAAAACTCAGGAGTTATTCCTTTCTATATGTTTCTCTCCAGCTGAATGTGGTCCCTCATTATCAATAATTTCATTCAACTTAAAAGACTTTGATCATAGCTGAAAATTTTGATTCAGCCAATCACTTGGTTAATACACACTAATGTATAAGCAATAAATGTCACACATTAATGGCCTACCTTTATTTGCTTACCTCTAAAGAAGATGGAAATATGCTGAAATGTGTCAGATCTGCTCCCCTGCATTTAAGTCTCATCACAGAAAATGCACAGAATGCAAGGATTTAGCAGTAATATCTTTTAGAAAGCATTAAAAAAAAACCCATGGGAAAAGTGGCATTTAATAATGAGACTGCTGGGTGCACCTGTGTACAGTCTGTCTGTGTGTGTCTGTGGACAGTGAACACTACCCTTGGGCTTTATGCCTCAAAGAGTGTGGGAGGATCCTCTGAAGGAAGAAGCCCAGGTTTTTTTTCCCCAAGTAGAATTTTGGCAGATGCCAAACTTGTAAGGAGTGATTTGTAGCTCTTGGGGGTGGATTTATTTTTCTCCTCATTTCATCACTTTTTAAATACCATGAACAATTTTATTTTAATCCTCTACTGTTAACAGCTTCCTACTGTAACCCATTGAGTTACATAAAATGCCACTTCATTTTATTACTTTTGAAAGGCTGAGCTATAATCAGACACATCTATGTAACTTCAGGGACAGCTATTGAGTTACAGGGCAGCAACGTGTCATTCACGGAGTCATTATGAAAAGTTTTTATGCATGTTTTTATGCATTTACTGTATATAAAGACGTAAACTCACATACGGGTCAGCAAATTAGACAAAGGGCTTGGAAGTTAATTCCAGGGAAGTCAATCATACAAAGCAGTCTGGGGAGCAGACCTTTCATGCCCAGTACTCCAGCTGCTGCTGTGCCAAGGAGGCTTTCCCCTTCAACCTCCACTTAGCCAGTCTTTGCTTACTTGGTCAGATGTCCTGGAACCAATGTGACACTTCCATCCTCAGGACAATCACTTACTGTAGTACTAGAGAAAGGGAAAGGGGGGAAAAAAGAAGAGAAAGGGAAACTGAAACTGAAAGAAGGGAAAAGGTAGTTGCCAAGGCCTGCTTTGCATCTTATGTTTTTTACATTATTTTCTGCCCCTTCCCCAGGTTGTGTCACCCTGACCAACAATGGAGACAAGGCCATTGGAGTAAGTATGACACACCACCATAGCTGTTTGTGCATTTGTCAATGTAAACTACTGTTTTTGACTCTCTCTTTTTTCAGCTTTAAGTTGAAAATCTGTCATGGTTCTTTAAGGCAACAGTTCCAGAATTTCCATGCTTGAAGATTAACCTAGAATAATATTTCTGCAGTTCAGGAAGAAGCTAATTCCTCTCATTATAAGAAATCAGACTGATAAGCACCATACGAGAAATGGCTAAATAAATCTCATGGAAATCTTTTCTGGAAGGATAACCCTTCCTCAGATACATCTGCTTGCTCAAAGCCAATGCTGCTGTTGTTCTCACTAGAGAACAGTTTTAGTACTCATGAGGAGTGCACATTTTGGTGCTGTCCATATGGATTGCTTAACTGCAACCGTCTGTGCTTAACCACAGCACTTTGGGTGACACAGTTTTCTCAAGGTGTATTGAGTGATCTACCTTACAAAATAAATGCCATTTTGATTCTTTAGCTTGTAACAGATAGTCTGAACTGGGCACTTTTTATCCCAGCTATTCTAATTTCGCAGTTCGCTAGTTTTCTAGTTCTTAAAAACCATACCTTTAGATAGAAAACGGTTCTCAAATGTCCGAACTGTATTCCATACATTAAGTGTAGGAGAAAGAGCAAATGCTGCTAACTCTGGTCTGATGTTTTCTTCCACTGCCAGGTTTCTCCCAGTCTGGGAGCCCTCCAAAGTGAGGGGAAAAGGCAGCCATGGTGGGGGAGTGGATCTTGCTCTGTCTAGTGGTCAGAGGACTCCCACTGTCCCTGTTCTGCTGCATTTCATGGGTCTCCAGCACCAAGTGCAGTAAATGCAATAATATTTACAAGATTCTGCTCTGGTTTTCTTTTCTTCTTGTCTGGCTCCTGCTTTTCCAGCAGAGGGCAGTGGCATATTTCTAGTTATAAATCTGTTTAAATCCAGTGAAAATGCAGAAAGATTCCTCCATATGTGCACCCGCACAGAAATAAGTAGGAGAGTTCATACCAGGTTTGTCTATTATTTAGCAATCAGTTACATCACCAGATAAAGCAAACACTCTGCACTCAGGGAAGTGAGGGGAGAGAGCTGTCTGCCTGCATTTGGGCATATTTAGTGGAAAGAGCAATACAGAATCTCTCTGTATTCTCTCTCGCTGGTTGTTACATTTTCTCCTTTTTTTCTTTGAGAGTATGCAATGGAATTAGCAACTGCTACACTTCTGTCAGCTGAGCAAACAGAACCAGCTCACCATTTCAGGCTTGTACACTGACTTATTCCAGTACTGGGAAAATGAGTTGATCTGCTGGAATGTCAGCCTGTGACTCAGAAATTCACTGCATGCATAATTGTCCAAGGAGGAAAAAACCCAGCAGCTTTCTGTTGACAGTGGCATGCAGATCCATACCTCCCTACCACTTTTACCAAAGGCATAGGAACAGATCTGTTGTCAGCTGGTTCCTCTGTTCACATACTCCTTCCCCATGGCACATATTACGCAGTCAGCTCAAGAAAGGTGCAGAACTCCTGGGCTACAGACCCAGCTGTACAGCTGCCCCACAGCCATTCCGTCACAGGGCAGGACTGACCAGAAAGCTGTTCCATTGGAAAATGGCACCCTGTCAAAATTAAAATGTCTCATCTGCAGTTCTGTCTTGTCTCTGGACTCTCACTGGCATGTCCCTCTTAATGCACACCGTATGAGCACCAAGCTAAGGGGAGAGAAGTTGCTTGGGGGAGATGGAGAAGGGAAGGCAGGGAAGAACATGGCCTGCTCTAGCCTCACTTACTTTTTTTTGGAGCATGGCTGCTGTGGCTGTGGAAGGAGCAGTGGGAAGGGAGTCCCACAAAGGGTCAGGACTTGGTGTACACAGCAGAGCAGAAGATTGGTGTGACAGATGTCGTTACAGCATCATTTCTCCAAAGACTTGTGGTGTTGGTGTAGCAGAAGTTTGGAGTCACAGCACAGCTGTGTTCCTGGTGCATCATCTTTTGGTGTCCTTACATAGGCACAGCTCTAAACAAGGCAGGAGCCAGCATGAGCTTCCCAAAATTTGTCTGTCCTCCCTACAACTAATGCTCACCTCCCAGGAATGCAGACATGTCAGTAGACCTCTCAGTCCAGCTGCAAACATCTAATTGCTCAGATACAATAATCTTCTAGAATTTACCAAGGTACAGGGGAATCTGGGGATTATGCAGCACTGCCTGGGTCACAGAACCACAACCAACCGTGTAGGGCAGTGAGGATGCTCCAAAAAGAAGGGCATGGAAAAATAGCATTTGTAAATACAGGGGCTTAGGTACTGTGATTTTCCATGCAGAGTGCTACTAAAAGAACTCTCAGAGAAGTTCTGTGTTTGCACAGGCCCAGGCTGAGCTCTGTGGGAAGGACAGATCAAGGGGATGGAGTTCCAGCAGCCTTGCTGGACTTCAACCCATGAGTATCTTCTTCACCCTTTCTTTGGTGTAACCTAGAGATGGTGGTAACTGTGGAGCAAGATTTGAAGCAGTCCAGCTAATACTTCTCACATGTTTACAGGACTGAGGCCTAAAATTGCTTCAGGCAGACTGGGGCTTAAAATTGCCATCCAAAGCAGCCCCTAGCCCTTGCTATGGTTAGGTGGCAGCTTTTGCCAGAGGTGAGAAACTTATATTTATTTTAGCTAGATTAGCACAGATCCTCCAGATCTGTGCACCAGTTTCAGATGGAGTTATGGTAATGTGAGTCTGTCATGGTACTCCACATCAGGAGTGCCACATCATGGTACTCCTGATGTGGGGTACCATGACAGACTCACATCATGGGCAGAACTGACAGAAAAGCCAAATGTGCATTTTATTGCAGAAAAGATCAACCAGAAAAAGATCAGCACAGGCAGAAGCAGCCTGTCCCTGAGAGTGTGACTGTTGGATACTGCTGCTGGGTTACAGCCAGCTGATTTTAGCACATCCCGCTCTTGTATTTTCATTGATTTTTCAGTGTCTTTCAAAGATGGGTCTTTTTCACTTCGCCTCTTGCTTTCCCCAAACTGAAGCATGCTATAGTTCAAAGCAAATAGGCAATCTCCCAATCATATTTTATCCTACCAGATGTAGTATATGACGTTTCCTACATTCACGCAAAGAGATCCTCTCACTGCAATCAGACTGGACATCACTTGGGGACTAATCCAAAGACATTCTATGAATTGCCTCCTGAACAAGGCACAGGTGAAGGATATATGTCCTAGTGAAGCACTGGAAGACTTTCAGGAGAAGACCCTCTGTCACTGGAGATGTCTAAGAACAGGCTGAACCTGGGCTTCCTAAACCCACGCTTGTGGATGCCACTATCAACACTGACAGCAGTATCAGGTGACACAGAGGCAACCTCCTGTGATGATCCTCTTTAATTACATGGAGCTATTTTTACTAACACAGAACACCATTTGAGGAGGAAGGTGCTCCCACAATAAATTCATCACTACCCTCTCTCACGTCTTATTCATCCCCCTCAATTTTTCAACCGCAAACCCTTTGCCCATAACAACATCCACCAAATAGCTTTACCCCTCTGAACAAAGACCCCACAGGACCCCATCACACTCCCACACTGCCAATAACCACTCCAGTGACCAGCCTATCCCCGCTGCAGCAACAGCCCCTGTCCCTTTACTTCCAGAAACAACTTCTGTAGGGTAAAGCAGAGATGGCCCCAACAGCCACATCTCCCAGCTCTTGAGCAGCCTGGCACTGGCACCGGCATGGTGCAGCAGTGACCTGCACATGTGCTGGAGGAGCAGGTGTAGGCACTATAGCCACATCACCCCTGATCCCTGGTCCCTTTTAGAGGTGGGTTGGCAAACCTCTGGGTTTTTAGGCATATGTATCTCAGCGTTGATTTTGACAGAGATTTTAAACAGGGAGCAAAAATAGACACCCTCCTGAGAGCCATTCTGGTTCCATTTTCCTTCAATTAATGTCCAGTATAGGCTTCTGTGGGCTGTTTTCACTAGAAACCAGGGCTTCTCTCTGGCACCTTTATGGACCAGGTTAAATCTGTGCCAGGGCTTTAGGTATTTGTTTTACTTTTTAACCTTTGCAATGAATGCATGCTGTTGCCTGTGTGAGAATGGCAGCTGTCACCTCCTTTGACTCTGCCAGGAAAATCAACAGGCCTTTTTTTTTCCCAGTTAAATGAAATAAATCCATTACTAAAGATGCTGCAAAAGACATTTCAGTGTTTTCTTTTGGTTAGGTTGAGAAAAGAAGGTGAGAAAGAAGCTTCAGGGATGAAGAAATTTAACTTAAACTATTGAGTTGACTCAAAAGTTGACTTTGCCAGGGAAGGCAAGAATTAACTTCTCAATTAACTTCTCAATTAACTTCACTTGGGCATGCAGTCACAGAGTCTGCTGCAGTGCTTCCTGTTTAAGCAGCCATTTCAGCAGGTAGTCAGCAGGCAATGGGATGGGAAGAATATAAGGAACAACACAAACTACATATACAGCACATATACACATCCCAGACAGGTCTGAAAAATGGGCCAAATGTTCATTCTCTGCTTTTTTTTCTGAACCACTGTCTACACAATCCATCACAAAAGCAAAACACTAGCTTGAATTGTCCCCAAGTCAAGCCACAGAAACTAACAGATAGTTTTCCAGGATATTTGCAAATAAATGTATCAACCCAGACCCACACACTGAGACATTTAATTAAATGACTTGATTTTTTTTTTTTTTTATTTTTCATACCACAGGGAAAAAAAAATCTCCCTTTGGCAGAGAGTCCTTCCTCCTTAGATCTCAATCTCTGCCTAACAGGATTTTTATGCACACAAACCTTGAATTGTCTTGGCGCACACAAATCATGACAGATTTGGCTGCCTGATGATAGGAGCTGCAGTAGCTTAGTCCCATGAACCAGACATTTCAATGTGTGTAGAGCAACCCTGTGACTGTGATTGGCATGTGGTTACTTCAACCAGCTTGTTTCTTCCATGGCTGGCACAATGCCAAGAGAAGCATTTTAATATTAAGGTGGTTGTGGAAAAGCAGCAGAGGCAATAGCTGAGAAACAAAAAAAATATTGCTTTATGAAGTGTTTTGGCTCATTTACCTGCAGTAATTACTTATTGATGACTAAGTGCCTGAGTTCAGGAAACAAAGTTTGTCTTGTACAGTTTCATTTGTCCAGTTTGGGATGGGTAGGATCCACTAAACCAACACCCACACGTAAGGTAGGAAACTCACACAAATAGTTTTCCCCATATCAGCTAAATCAGGACCGCTATGCTTTAGCTCTTTTGCCCTACGCTTACAATTTATTTCTTAAGCCACACTATGTAAGAGGATAAGGAACATCAGCTTCACTCAGGTTGATCTGAGCCCTCCTACTTTCCCCAGATATTGGTACAGCCAGAGCCCAGTATTGTGCACAGCCTCACTATATAGTTTAAGGGTTTCTACCATGGGTGGGGCATTAGTGCTGTGGTTCCCCAGAACTTGCTCATCTATTGCAACAAAAATGCACAAACAATTACTATGGATTATCTACTTTACCATTTTATCAGGATCTGTTCAGCTGCACAGTGATAGCTTTTAAGTTGGAGTAGTTCCATGGCATATATTTTCACTGCAGAGGTAGCAGAAGCTTAAAGCCATGGGTGGATGCTTCACCACCTGTATTCTCCTTGGCTGGCCTCTCATATCCACAAAGCTGGACCTTTTCTCAAGCACTCAGACTGCCCTTTCCATAAATCTTGGGTCTCAGACTTACGATGAAGTTATTGCCATTTAAGAAGTTTGCCCTATCCTCCTGAGTCATTAGGACTGCCAAGGTGAAGCTTCTTCATCCGCCTTTTTTTCTCCAATATGTTTCACCTTTCAGTTGTGACAAGTTAAGAATTGAGCTCCCTGCTGCCAGCCCTCACTCAGCTGATGCATGCTGAATTGCTGTAGCAGAGCAGTGTGCTCAGGACCTGAATGCAGTGATTTATCAAGTGTGACATGCTACTGATGGCTTTTTCTTGTGCCTCTGAATCTGGGTGCACTTGTGGTATAAAAAACAATAAAGGACTGCTTGTCTTTGTGATGATTTTGCTCATAAGAATAAATTATTTCAGGGTAGATGAATGAGGAAATAGTATTTGTTATTTGCACCCTTTATAGCTGAATGATCTCTGAATTTAAGTGAAATTATAATTTTTAAAAGGCAGAACATCAACTTACAAGACCATTGGATAACACATATGTAGTGTTTAAAAATACCTGAACTTTTTTGTGGGAGAAAAAAAGAGAAAAATCCTTTATCATACTGGATTTATCATACTTTTATCTACAGAAGGAATGCTGCTTCCAAGTTTATGGCAATGGAGCTTTAGATGAAAACAGATTTCAAAGTTCTGAGGAAAGAAAAGGGGATTGCATCTGATCAGCTACAGCATGAGAGAGAGTGAAGAGCACATCTTGCACTCCTCTGTCTGAGAGATATGAAAACATTGACAAGTACGCTTACTGAAAAGTAAATCAACCATCTCCACTTGTCCTGATTAATGCATCAATTACAAGAAACTGTCAGATACCTTAAACCAATAGCAAATTTATAGTAAAGACTCAGGAATGAGCCAAAACTGAAAAATCAAGGCAAAGAGCAGCCTTAAGTTGCATTATTTATCCCATGAAAATGTGAAACTGATGTAAAAGCCATCCCAAATCTGGTCCCAAAGGCCGGTTTGGGATGGATAGGATCCATTAGGATCCACAGGAGAGTGGCAGGTGACTCCTGTGACACTGCACCAGGCAGACTGGTCACTCATCAGACTTACAATGAGATGTCCAGGCTTGAGCATGATCCTGCTGGGACAATCTGTATTTGTGAGGGTCTTGGCACATGGCCTGGCCTCTGAGGAAAGGACCTGCCAGTGCCCTCCTCTGAGCCACCTTTCTCCTGAAAAATGGGGAGTGAGGGAGAAGTGAGTTATTTAATGTGTAGCCTGATTTGTGGATACTCTGTAAATCCTTACTGGAGATTTGGGAGAGCTGCTGCGCTCTGCATTGTGACCAAACAGAGCCTGACAAGGGACAGGTGCCACAGCATTACCAGGGCAATAGAGCACTAATAAATCCTGAGTCCCGTGAGCCCAGCTCAACCTGCTCAGTGGGAGTCTTTCTAGAGCACCGCAGGATTTCCCCTACCAGGAAACTGCATTACAGAGTGGGACACCATCTCCCCTTTCCCTCTCATTCCTGGCCCTTTTCATCTTGTGGTTGCTATGCCGCTGAAACAAAATGTTCCTCCTGACAGCAGTGCTAAGCAAAGCTCAGTTTCTGCAAGATCATTATTCCGACTCTCATCTTGTCCTCAAACTTCCCGTGGATCTCCCGGCGAGCGCCAGCACTGAGAGCGCACCGGCGCTCGGAGGCAAACAGAAGGCAGAAAGGAGATGCTGCTCTCAGCATCCCGCCGGCACCCTCAGATCTTCCTGCTCTTTATCTCAGCCCCAGGCTCCATCCGTGACCCTCAGCACGTCCCTCGCTCCCCGTGCTCCTCGGGCGGCTGCTCGGAGCTGACTCCGGGGCAGGGCTCTATTCTTAGCCGGCCCCGGCGGCAGCTGCGGCCGTGGGCACAAAGCCGCCCGTGGGAAGGCGGCCGAGCGCGTCCCGCCGAGCAGCCCCGGGCCTGCGGGGAGCTGGGGGTGCTCAGGCATGAGCGGATGATTCAAAATAAGCCACCTCAGGCCCGGGGGACTGAAACAGTCAGGGAAAAATCCTATCTGGAAATGCAGAGGAATAAGCAGTGATAAGCAGCCACGGAGTAAGTAGTGATAAACCATGTGGGAAGCCCTTGCCACCAGAAGCCATGCTGCTGGTTGCAGCTGTAGCTCTGCCTGTGCTCATTTTCCTTCTGTAGCCATGGAAGTGTCAGAAATGCAAAAGTGGAAGTTTTATCTTTCTTTGCTTTGTTTCCCCTCTGTTAAAAGGGCTGCCACACACTTGGCTCAATAAACCCAGTTCAACTTCTGTATGCAGCAGTTCATGTAAACCCACATTTTAGAGGGAAAGCAAGGCAAAAGTCACTAAGATTCACCTATGACCCTAAAGAGATCCCAAGTCATGACCAAAGCTTTTCCTAGGAAATCTGTCACACGCCAAATGTGAAACTTCTGTCTGGCTTTAATTGTAATTGGCTTTAAATCCAGGTAAAGACTTGGACAAATTGATGCATAAACTATAGGGCAAAAAAGGCATTAAAAAGAAGCAAGAGAAAATGCTGGAAAGGTCTCAAAATTTTTTACTGGAATATGTTAACAAATTATATATTTTTAATTCTTCATAATATCTTTACAATTTAAAATGAAAACTGTATATACAAAAAACCCACAGACACTGACAGATGTTTATATTTTACGTATTTATGCTTCTGAAAAGAAAACCACTATGGGAAATAACGATCAAAACAACTTTTTTTTTTTTTTTTTTTTTGTCAGAAATCACTATTTGTTCCACATTGATTTCAAGCCTGTTCCTTCCTGAGTTTAGAAAAGCCCTTCTGTGCCTGAGCAGTGCCACTGGACAGCAAGCAGTGCTGAGGATAACACATTTTTCCTGTTCTGGAAATTTTTCCTGCTTAATAGAGGGAAAATCCATTTAAATGAGAATTTCCACCAGAGGATCTAATAACTTAAGGCAGTAGCAGAAGTTTTTTCTGAACTCACTCATTGCAGATCCAACAACATTGCAGGCTGGAATGTATGGCTGAATCCAAAATAATTGTTTTACTGTCCTTTGAGTGGACAAGTAAAGCTGCAGTAATCAGTCTTAGAGCTACTTTTGCCTCCTGCCATCCCCTCAGGCAGCTTCCTGAGCAATCTTGCTCTTACCCTATTTTGTAGGGTTTCATATGGCTCTTTGCTTGTATGAATTTTGTCTCACCTAGTATCTGCAGAGTTACTGAGTTTATGTGTTGTACATGCAAAACTCAATTCCCAACACATCTGAAAAACCACTGCCTGCATCTGGCTTCCACATAGCACTAGGGCTGCAGGGAAGCCACCTAGCTCTCGTAGCAGTGTAACCTGCAAGTCACTCTTCAAACTTGTCACCCCAAAATACCTTTTGACCTGTGGGCCATTCCTTGGGGCACTACTCTTTGGTGTAGAGGGGGGTGAGCTTTTACCTCCTGTTGGATAACTGTTGGGCTCAGAAAAATTGGAACATCCTCAAGAAAAAGCAGAGGGAAAAGAAATACATATGGAGGAACTGAATAATAAATAGCTGCAGCAGAAATGCCTCATTAGTTGCAACTGCAAGGTCCCCCAGTTCTGGACCACCTGGCTGTGATTTGAAGGAGCCTGTAACTACCTCAGAGTCAGTATTAGCCTTTTTTTTTTAATTCTTTGAGAATATTAGATAAATAAGTTTTAGATGTCTTTGTGATGTTATTGCTCCTCTGTAACAATTTTTGCCACTTCACTGACTGTTTTTCTATGTTTGCATAGTGTCTGGGGCTTTTTAGCATACCAGGTAGACTGCTCTGTGAACAAGACAGACTTCCCATGACAACATGATACACAGAGGTGCAGAGCAAAGCTGCTGTGCTCCCCACCTTGCATCCAAGCTCTTCAATGTAAACCACTTTCAGGTTTATATTCTTTGAACAGGATAAGAAAATAATTGCTTCTCCTCCTTAATCGTGGTTATCAGCACCACTCTCATTCCAAATTCAAAACACAGCTACTGTAACAGCTACTGAGATGAAATTAACTCTACCCTAGCTGAAACCAGGACAGGAGCCCAGAAAAACCATCCATAGGAAACAGACATTTGCTATAGTCTGACTCAGCAGCAAAAGCAGTAACTCTCTGAACATTGGCAGAACACCACTTAAGGCAAGCCATAAAAGTAAGAAAATGTTTGGTTGACTGTACATGCTGCTTCTTGCCTTATATCTGGCTGGTGAATGGAGAATTCAGTCTCTAGTATGACCAAATCAGCACATTCTATAATGTTACATTGCTTATCCTCCTTTTTCAGGAGGATAAACATCGTCCTGAAAAAAATTTAAAGTTTGCAATAAATTTCAATGTGGTCATGCATTTCAGTTCTTTTCTTTCTGGTCATTTGGTCAAAAGAGGTTTCAGATATTTTGTTGTGAAATTCTGAGAAATATATTTGCAAATTCTAGGGTCAAAAATTCCTAGGAACTTGTACAAGATGCAGCCAATCAATTTCTCCAAATAAGCAGAGCATAATTCACTTACTGCATTCACTAGATCTGATTCTGTCAAACTTGCCTAATTTTTAAGCTAAAGATTGCTTACCTTAAGTAATGTTTACTGCTTTTTGCCACTGTTTGAGAGATGCATCAAAAAATGAGGAGAAATTACCATTATACAAAACTCCAATCAAATTCTCAAAATAGTCTGATCAAAAATAGGAATAATTTTCTCTAAGTACCACAAGATTAAATAATAATACCGCTAGGTTGTCTTCTAATTGCATTCTGCTTCTTTGAACAATTAGATGCACTTACGTTTTCAAGCACTTCTCTGCAAACACGAGGATTAGAAATGAATGCTTTACTTTTTAAATGCAATTAAGACAAGCAAACAAACAATCTCAGCTTCAGTTGGCATAAATCTGCATAGTCATGCTGGTGGAATTAGTATAGGCTGAACTGTTTCCATTAATAATCACAGGTTCTTCCCATACATCTTTTTCCCACTTCATTTATCTCACACGCTGCTTCTTTCCCAGTCCTGTAATGAATTCTAAAGAATCAAGGTATGAATTGTTGCAAAGAAAGACATTTTCCCTCGGACAGCCTGAACCTTTGCCTTGAATTATAACTGATGCAGCTGCAGGATAAAATGTTTCTCCCTGCAAGAGGTCTTCTAATGTCTGTAACTACTTGTAGTAAACACTGTCAAAAACCTGAACAGTTAACTTGGGATCTCACTGTGGTCTTGCAACACACCACAACTGATTGCAGTGTAACAGCAGTGCCATAAGACCTCAGGTTAAGTCAAAATTAGCCCCACATGCTCCAGTGACCTGATATGCACCTACATGGGGCGACCAACACAGTTGTAGGAGTGCAAAGACACCCATTTCTACCTCTCTGCTAATTCTGCCTTGGTTTTGGTTGTTTCACTCTAGTTGCTACTTTTCTTTTATGGGTCACTAGGGATGTCAAGGTAAGGGGGACAGTGCTGGATCCCAGCCTGGGAAAGCTGCAGTTCCTTTTGTGTTTGCCTGTTTGGACCCAACGATTCTCAACAGACTTTGAGGGCTCTGTGTGCTCTTATCTTGTTGGAGTCCAGACCTGTTCCTTCTTCTCTCAGAAAACAAAACAGCCCAGACCCAAGATTGGAAAAACTGAAGATAATTTGTGGCGTTGGCACTCTGCTTTTCCCCCATTTTCAGGAGCTTGTTCTTGTTTTCATTTCTCTATCACCTTTGCTGGGGCAGGTGAAAGTCTAAGTGGTATAAGCAGACTCCTCATAAGGTTTGATTTCTCAGCTTGATAGTCCTGTAACATGACTTTATTGCTCATAGCATTTTATAGCCACAAATAGTGCAACTGTCTCTTGGTGTCTGGTTGCCAGAATACCAAAGAAGTGCTAAGTGAAAGGCCTATTTTGCATTAGCCATAATCCCTTTTAAACTGAGTGCTTCAGTTTGTAATTTCCTATCCTAAACTACTGGTGTTTCTTTTTGTTTAACTTATATGTTGAAAATACCTCATTTCAGATATTTTAACACAGTAATGCTTCTACATAAGTTTAAAAATTCCAATTTTAATATATTTTTAGTGCTCAAAACTACTTTATGGGCTGGCTCACTGCATCTTTTCTTTCTTCTTCTTTTATTCTTTTATAAAAAGCAAATTCCAGTTGTGAGTTCATGAGCTGTAATAGAAAGAACATGCCTATCTGGGCTCAATAGACTACAAGTAAAATTTATAGTTTATGAAGGGAAATTCTTTCCATAGATTCTTTTCTTCTAGTTGACCAGACAGAAGCAATTTTCCGGTTTATTCTCCATTCATTTCCAGAGGTTCTGTTTCAGCAATAGACCAGGTTCCCCTCACTGCCACCCAAGGATTGCAAAATGCTGTCAATGCTTCAGCTCCTGATAAGGCTTTTCAAACATGTGCAGCACATTCCAGTATAGCACTGATGTTATTTAGGGGAAGAGCATGGAGGAGAAATAAAAATCTTCTCTAAAAAGAAAAGAAACAGGAGAGAAGGTGGCCATCACTTCAGGGTACTGCCAGCCAGAGTAAACAGTATCTCTCCTGCTGTGGCTTTTTATGTGCAGAGGGTGGTGCAAGGGCGAACCTATAAATTCTTTGTCTCTGAGGGTGGCTGTGACTCTTTGAGTCACCTTTCCACCCAACGCTGTGCATGGGCACCTGCACAACAGAGGGAAAGGGAAAGCTAGGACTTTTCTAGAAGACAGCTCTGAGTGAGAACTGGGGTCCTGGAGTGCCCAGTCCCCTTCTCCTTTCACCATTAGTGTTGGTACATAAAAAAAAAAAAAAATGCACCAGATGGGGTTTGGTGCATGACAAATTGACAGCATCAGACTGAAAGGCCCTGAACAAGGCACTGATGATTATGTTTTTCACTCTTGCCCTCCAGAGAACCTCGATCTTTCTCAAATAGCACAGAAAGGAACTTCCTAAAGCAGCAAGGGAATAAAATAAATGCAACTGCAATACAGCATCTGTAGAGAAACCTATAAGACTACTGTGAGGGAAAAGAAAAGACAAAGAGAAAAGGTTAAAACTTTATATTTGAATACATAAAATACAATCATTTATGCTAGATTTAGCCATGCAGTATTAAAATTCATTTCTTGTCCAAAACATATTTTGCCTATGTTTCACAAGTTCAGAAGTGAATTCTCAAGAGATTTAAACCATTATGTTTTTGTCTTAGAACAGAAGGATTCAAGTATTTATATATGCTTCTATTTCAAATCTTCTTACCTTTGCAACATATCTGAGTTTCTTCTGCTTTCTTGATTGCACAGGGAGAAAGATACAATTTATATTTATTGGTCTGGATTTATATGTATTGTCAGTATTACAGTAGCCATGGTTAAAATATTTTAAGATAAAATTCATTAGTGCAGAGAGATTAAGAAAGCAGAAAACATTTAAAGTGGTTTCATGAATTCTGTGTCTCTTCCCAATTTTTCTATTAAAATTTTTAATCACAACAAAATGCCAGACTGACTATTCATCCATCTGTTGTCTGGCCAACAGAAGGTATGTACTTTGGTACTCTGGGAAAAAGAATATAAAACAAGGCATATTGGAAGTGAGTGCTGGTATCTCCCTCCTCCCCTTTCCCTCTGTGCAGTATTCTACATTATATTTCATCTATAATTTTATTCCTCTGTTGCCCCATACTGTGATATCACACTTCAGTTATCTGAAGTGTGTCATCTTACTGTCATCTTTGCCCTGAGCATCCCAAATCACCATCAGGCTTCACCCCCTCTGTTGTGCTCACAAATCGTGTATGGGTATATTTAACAGTACAGCCTGCAGTAATGTCTATCATGGGGTTGCATTAGCAACCTCATCCCATTGCTAAAAGTTTTCATTCTCTATCTTTTAGCAGTTATTTCTCCCAAAGGGGTTTCTTTCCTAGTTGGAGGGAGTTTTAAGAGTTTTTAGGGTTTTTAAATTGGCTAATGATCTTGCTGAAAGCTTGTAGAAAGTCCATATATACTACATGGATCCACATATATTGCTAATTAAGGACTCTAACAGGTCTGTGAGGCGTAACTGCCTTGATAATATGCATACTGCCTGTTCCTTTTTGTAATTATTTGTATATATATATTGTGTATGTTTATATATATAGTGTATACATATATATTTATTGTGTATGATATGTATGATCAAAATCATGTATTTATTATCAAATAAAGCCTTGAAAAGTTTGAAGCCCTTTTACTGATCTTCCAGAATGAAAAATTAGACCCACTTGTCTACACATTCCAAGACCACTCTTCAGTGACTGAAGTTATCTTTGTCAGCTTTCCTTTCTTTGATGTTGTGCAAGGTTTAAACTATACATTATTCCCATGTACAATAGTTTAGTAATGTTATGTCTGAAATTCTTCAGAATTCATGGCACCATCAGTATCTAGTCCAGGTGATCTGTAAAGTCTGTCCTTCTTCACTCAAAAGCCTGAAATGGAAATTCAAAAATCTCCAAGAAATTCTATTATGATTTGCATGGTAGCCTGACCTGAAATATATGTGGGGTTTTCTGCTTTGACAAAAGTCTTTCTTATCATTTATGTCTGAGGCATTCTCCAGCCAATGAAAGGAAAAGGCATCATGTCTTTTTCTGGGATCCTCCCTTCCTTCAGGCTGTGCCTCAGTGCACAGACAGCATCACCCAGCAAGCAGCTGGCTGCAAGGGATGCACAGCAGCAGTCCATCTCTGGGCCCCTCACCATGTCTGGCCAGCCTTCTCTCCCATGGCTGTTACCACATGGCATCAGGAGAAAAATGGTTTAATGACCTTCTCTATTCTAATCTCATTGCTTTTTGTTTGTGGCTACAAGGTACCCCAGGCAGAGCCAGCCATTTAGCATTACACCCCTAGAAATCTATGTATAATCTGTACATGCTGCCACTCCAGCCTCAGCATCATCTGTAATGTCAATAAATCTGTGCCCATTGAGGTCTGGTACTGGTGCTGCCCTACCATAGGTGTTCCACAGCTGATTGGATACTGAAGGAGTCTTGCACCAGCCTATCCAAAAATAAGACATGATCTAGGCATGTTTTATGGAGTATTTAAGGAAAGAGACATTGAAACATTAAGACATTTGAGGAGAAGGACAAAAAAACACTTCATTTTTAAATGACAAAGGAAAAAGGAGTATTCTGCTGGAGCTGAACTATGCATTCTGATGCAATAAATTTCCATTTCTTAGCAATTATGACTGGATTCCCAGTTTCCATGATTATGATTCCTAAAAAGCAAGAGGAAGTAACAGCCTCATAGATATGAATTTAAGTGAGACTAGATGAGTCTCTACAAATATCATGAGAGAGCCCTCCTGGAGTGAAAAGTCTAAATTAGATGGATTAACAGGATCTTTGTAGCTCCAGCTTCCATGCTTTAACTAAGATTTTCCATAGTTTACTAAGAGTGCTAATTCACAACTTTCCCCCACATGCACACTCTTCTTTAGACAGTCTAATATTGGCTATTTCAGCAGAAAGGATGCAGGATTTCCTGAGTCTTTGTCCTCATTCAGGTTCATCCCCTCCCTCTTCCTCAGAGGTGTATGTAGAGCAGTCTGTAGCTTGACTATAAATGACAAATATACATAATTTTGAACAACACAGGGGAGCTCATTCTGGATTTTCCGCAGCTCTTTTCAGTATTTTCCTCAACTTCTTTATCATTCCCAGTCCACGATAATTTGGCTTTATTTTTTACTACCCTGAAACCCCCCCTTACTTGAGGAAAAGAAATAATTCACAGCTGGTATATTCCTTAGTGCTTTTGCCAATCAAAATGTAGAGCTTGCCTTTTACTGGCAACATGGTTATCATGATTCAAGCCACTTGGCTTTCCTGCTGGCTCTCTGGCACATAAAGGAAAATTCACACTAGTGAAGAAGAGAACCATCAAGTCATTAAATATATTTATTTGAATATTTAAGTCTTTGGCTGCAGAGAAGTTGGGAAAGCTCTATATTTAACAAGGGGGTTTACTGAAACCACACCCACAGACAGGACTTTTGCAATTTGCTGACACCTTTGCTGAACACCCTTCTGTAAAAGAAAGGGGCAACTCTGGATTGCAAGGGACACTAAAGTATACATCCTTTCTAAGGTGGGACTGCAAGGTGTTACTGGCAGAACAGGAAATCCAATTCCCAATGATACCACATGAGGTTATGAGGAAATTATTCTTCTGTTAGTCAGAGACACTCCAGGTAATAAGCTGGAAGTCAAACACAATGATCCAGGGCTTGACTGTAAGTAGCGTGTGACCTCTCATGTCTCACACATCAAGCACTTTCAGACTTAGACAATCCATCCTCTTTGGGATCTTTAGGCCTGAGCTGAACCTTGCCCATTCTCAAAGAAACTGTGTTTGGAGCACAGACTCAGCAGTGAAAGACCATTTGCCCAGAGTGTTCTAAGAGTTATAGCACAAACTAGGAGCTCTACCTGGCACAGGTGCTCCTGGTAACATGGTCCCTCCTCATTCCTCCTCCTTCATGTAACTGCCATGAGCCAAGGCAACATCCTTTATGTGCCCTCTTATGACACTTTCCTGTCATGAAACAGAAGAAACCTTACAGGTCTATAAATGAGATAAAAATGAGAAAGACAAAAATCGAAATCATTCACTAGACATGCAGAGCAAAGAAAATATTTTTAACTGTTTTTCTTCTTCCCAATGAAACCTACTGTACCATAAGAATTGTTGCAACATTAAAAAGAGAGCTTAGATAAAATCAAAACCCAGACAGGAAATACAGTAGAGGAATAATTTTTGATCTTTCCAAAAGATTTCACTTTGAATGAAGTTTTAAATACAAAAAGGTAGGCAAAACTCCAGTAATTTAACAGCTGTAATCTTTTAGCAAATCAAATGGAAAAAACTACTAAAAATAATATTTTTCTAAGGGATGATCAAATAAATCAGTCAAATACCTGGAAAAGGAGGTAGTTTATTAAGAATTGGGAAAGTCCTCTGAGAAAGACTTCACAGGATTGTCCAGATGAGAAAGAACACTACTGGGATGACATAAAATCCTTTCTTTTTTCCTTCTGTACACATGTAAATTCTAAGGGAAAATGTGTTTCTTCTATGACAATGTTATAAATTCATCTATACAAATCTGAACTGACATGAGTGACAAATGTCAAGGTTCAAATCCATTTTCCTAATGAACCTTATTAATCACAAATAAATGAGTCTAACAGGAGAGACCTATTCACTAAAACAATCCATCACAATTGGTTAAAGTGCCCAGTTGTTCTTAGAAAATTAATCCTGATTTTCTAAGAAAATACACAAGATTTTGATCACTGGCACCGCTGAGTTGTGGTGACCACCGGTCTCCAAGCTGACATTGCCCACAGGAATTTTCAGTTTTGTGCTAGAGTAACTGGTCAAAAAAAAACCCAAACGCACTCTATTCAAGGACGCGTTACCCACACACTTTCATATTTATACTAATTCAAATAATGCCTTTTGAAAACTAAGTTAAAAGTAAAATATCCCTAACGAACCAGAAGAATAATTTTTAAAATTTGTTTTATGCTCGGCCAAGGTCTAGCCTTTAGCAGGCCAACAAATAAGTAAGTTTATGTAAGTTAAATAAACTTTCAGGATCCACCTATTTTCTTCATCATTAGAGGGAAAAACATTTTAAATTTGGAAATATTCCCCCATGCCCTAAAACATCTCATCAATCACAGACTTGTGTTTGTGTTGACATCTTTTTCTTTTCCCTCCAAAGAAAGGAAGTTGGCTAAGCAGAGAATCTGCCTAGAGCCAATCTTTTCCCTAAAGGAATCTAGTGCTTATTTGAGTGAAATGGAACTACCAGTTTCCAGCAAATATTTGTGAGAGGGGAATATGAATAAAGGCATTAAAAGTAATTTCTTGGTCAATTTAAACATTTGCATAAGCAGAGCTTCTCTTTCTCCAAAATGGCAATAATAATAACAACTTTTGGCCCTTTGATAGTAAGTTTTTCTCTTTGATACCCCACAGTTCAGTCTAGGGCTATAGATATGTTTGCTACATGTTCAACATACATAATGAAAAATTCCGTCCCTGAAAAGAATTTTCAAAAACTGAAGGTCCCAACTTGAAGAAAATGAGGAAAATAGACAGGAAGGAGACATAATTGTGCCATTTCTGTTACCCATTGCACATAAGAGAGAAGTAAACTCCATTGGAGAAGGGAAAGGAAGGCTTAGGATAGACTGTATAACAGGATTTATCTGATTTGAAGGACTAAACCCTGCTTTGTGACTTAGAATCCAAAATGTTACTGTATTCTTCTACAGTGTGTTTTTAGAGATATTACAAAAATATAAAGTAAAAAGTTTAGATAAAAACAAATCAGGGCTGCCTCCATTTTTGTGCAGAAATGTGCTGAACAGTCCATTATAAATCTTTTTCAGTTGCCTCCTTTGAGAAAAGATTGGAAGTATTTGCAGGTAGCACTGAGCACAGGTGAGACACATAGAGAAAAAACAGAGGCTCAGTCTGTCATGTTGCATTTCCTTAGCTTTTGCCACTTAGCACCACAGCTTCTAAATACCTGCCTCCGGGCAATGCAATGCTCCCAAAACCTTGGTCATATTGAGCTTCCCAGCACCCAACTCATCCCCAGGCCTCCTAGGGCCCAAAAAAAGGCTGATTCTGGCCAGGGTATGCCTGCAAGCAAATTCAGTTTGGCAGTTAAAGCACATGGTAAACACAGGGCTGTGCTTCAAGGTTCTCTTGGCTTGGACAAAGTGAAGACCATTTTTCTTCATCTGAATTCAGCTTCCATGTGAGCTATCCTCCTGTTGGCCCAGGCTGGAAAGTTTGAGGGTTCTGTATCTGATTCTACACCCTCCCCATCCAACCTATCAAAGTGGTTCATGTGTCACTGCCTCCCTCTTTTTTTCTTTTTCTCAAATCTGTTCCCTTGCTCCATTTGCCTTCTCTCAGTCTCTGGCTATTGTCATGGGTTGCTGCTCCACTCATGACAACTGGTTTAGTTTCAGCACAGAGAGCTGAGGATTGACAGGGAATGAGGAGGGACAGAGATGTTCTCTGATGTTGCTGTCAGCAGTCTGGCCCATGCTTTCTTCTCACCCTACCCTACCATTGCCATCTCCATTCCCCCAGTCCTGGAAATCCACTCCAATGGAATGACTGCCAGGGAGCTGAGGTAATATTCAGGCTTTCACTTACAAACTGAGGGTCCCATGAACATCTTTCACACTCTGTGATGACCATAGAGTCCCAGTGAAGGCTTTACCTCATGCTTGATGTTGGAGCCGAGGTCTCAGCTCCAGTTAGATGCCAGAAAAAACTTCTGGAGGGGCAGGGAGGGAAAGCTGTGTGACAGGACTGTAATGAAAGCATGAAAAGATGTGATGTAATGATTTTGAAGTTTCTAATGCATCAGAATGCAAAGCATATGTTGAAGAAGTTCCAAATTAAAAGGAAAAAAAAAAAAAAAGGATATTCAGTACTTAAAAAAAAAGTTGATTTGTTTTTTCTAGACAAAAATGTTTTTCCTACTGCCATCGCTGAAGAACATGCTAATGAAAACAAATTTCTCATGGACCCTTGATGTCATCTGAAAGCAAGATGAGAAATTGCTGTTCCCATTTAGACTTCATTTTTTGTGACGCAAGACGTCACTAGCAATGATATCATACCACAACTTCCATGGTCTGTATTTATCCATGACTGGGTTTTAAAATTTGATTAATTCCTTCTGCGTCCCCCACAAAAATGTAAGCACCACTTGTGTCATGAGAACACAATGACAATTTCTTGCACATTGTTTGTACTCTTATAAATGAAATGCAATTCCCCACCTCACTTCTCAAATTGTCCACCAAGCCATTGGATAGTAAATTCATACACTTAATACAATATTTACAGTATTCCAGAATGTCTTATCTAATGCTTATGTTTCAATGAATTACTTTCAATATATATTTAATCACAAGCAGTGATGATCACTATTGCAATGGAGAGTAGCAAATTAACCCCATGTAATGCTTTATAGTGAGGAAAAAAAAAATTGGTAAGCAATATACTACTGAAGTTAAGTCAGCTTTCAAAAAGACATTTTTAAGTTATTCAGATAACTTCATGCTCTTTGCAGTAGCATAAAAGCTGAGAAAATCTGATGAAATATACTTTGATTAAAAATCATCTTACTTCCCCACAGCTGTATTTTTTATTCTTACCTACTATTTTTAATGGCTCTGTAAAATATTTCCCCTCTATTTATTTGCATCCTCAACCGTAAACCAGAATTACTGATGATATCAGGACAGACTTTGGAACTAAGCTCACTAAATTTGTTAGCCTAACTCTGCAGTCCCTAAATGGCTAAAGTTTCTTTCAAAATTAATGTGAGGTTGCTCTGTAAGAGAACTTAGCATTATTATTGTACTGCACTATGCTTCATTGTTCCGGACATCATTAAGCATGGTGCACTAACATATGGCAAAAAACTTGCATGAGGAGCAAGTTCCTGGAAAACCACAAAAATACTTATTGCTAGCAATGCATAGCTATGCAACTCTAATAATCATTATAATGATAGCTACTTGTTAGAAATTTTGTGTCACAATTTTTAATTCTAGGTTTAGCACACATGTAATGAAGAGTAATTTCCTTCCTTCTTAAAGGAATTACAAAACAAAACATTACAAAAACAAAAGTAAGAAAGAAATGCTATTATTTTAGCTAAAGAGAAAAACAGTCCTTCACCACACCATAGTACAAAATGGATAGATGAGACTGACCCTGCACAGTGCTGTTAGAGATTGAAAATAGGTAAGTATGAAGGGCATGGATATCTCTTGACCTGGAGTGCTCACATTCTGCAGCTGGCCTTCTCCTGCGAAGCAGAAACTGAACTTCTGGTAAGTTTCCAGAGATAAGATGCAGACATTTCTACAAATAGCCCATGCAATGCCTTAGATAGGATAAGCTTTAAAATCAGATAGTCCTGATGTGCCAGGGTTTAAACTGTTTGGATGCTATTTAGGCCTGGAGAATCTGGGCCACTTTAGCCAGCCATAAGTTATATGGTAAGCAGTGTATAATAAGAAACCAGAATTATTTATGAGAAGAACTTGAAGTTTGTTTTATTTGATGATGCTTTTATAAAATGGTAGGTTTTCATGTTTTAAAAGTATTTCAGGTAAAGAAATTACAGGACCTATTTATTCAATATATAGTCCTGGAACATCTGTTCTAAAATGAGAGTGGGTTGAAAACATCTCTAATCTAGAGTGGGCTTGTCAGTTCCAGGCATCGCACATTGAAAACTAATTCTAAACCAAAGGAATTTGTACCCCCATTCATAAACTAAATTTCCATGTATGATTGCACAACTCTGGAATTCCTGAATGCCAGACTTTGAGTTACACAGAAACATTAGTTTCTGAGTCACAATCTTAATTGACTTGAGGTATCACAGTGTCACAAAATGTCGTATCATAATTAGACTTAGTTTATCTCAATGTATTCTTTCCTATGTAGATGTCTAAAGAATCAATAGACACAGGAATTCATGCCAGTTTCGATAAGAAAATCTTCTATTTTAGAATATTGGCTTTTTAAATTATTTGTTGTCATATGTACCACCATTAAACAGAGAAATCTTCCAGTGACTTGTGTATTAAATTTTATCTGGTAAACAGTGTTGTTTTGTCTGCATTGTCCTTTCGTATTCTATTGATTAATTAACATTAATTGGATAATAAAAACAAGGGGTGGGGGTGTTTCTAGAAATTATATTTGCCATGGAATATGGCCGATTGAATAGGTCTAATATGCATTTAAAAATCTCACAAATCTACACCAAAGTAATCCTGAAAAGTAATCTTCAAACAAGGATAATTTAAAGATAAAATCCTTAAAATTACATAATCCTTAAACTAAAGTCATGGAAGATGAGTAGATTTCTGGTCAATCATTTGAGCATCTGCTTACTTCAATATTACCATAGGCGCTGCTTTATAGTATAGGCCATGATGGATTTCCAACCCTGTTGGAAAATAATAAAGGTTTATACTGAAATGTCCTACTGACATAAAGGGTACAAGAGAGGAATTAGCATTCAATATTTTTCCAAGTAAAAGCTTTTGGAAACTGATCCAGAGTTGGTGAAGGCATTTGATGTTCTTCCACTGACTGCATAGAAGATTGGATCAGCTTTTCAGAGTGTCATAGAGGTCCTCAGAGCTAAGATTTCTTGCAATTGAAAAATAACAGACTGAGGATTTAAAAGCCTACAATAATCTGGTTCTGCTGGGATCTTTAAAATATTAAAATAGGAAAATACCATTAATAAATATTTGCTTTTGCATCATATTTTCATATTAGCTTCCTATAATTCTTTTCCTATAATTTTCTTTTGAAAATTTTGAACTCCTAGAAATATATTAATCAATATTAAAATAATAAACAATACAGAATCTCACTATCAGAACTGGAGCCAAGTATCTGATTGCAAAAACTGAGAGAAAGAGTTGTAAATAATTTTCTTTTTCAAGAACAGATGTCTATCACATTTTGAACATTGACATTACAATTCTGGACAGGTTTGGCAGTATGGTTACATAAATATTTTAAAAGAAAGGAAAATGCCCACTCTGCTAAAAAGGCTACAGACAGATTGAAAAATTGGATGTAAAGTTGCCAAATAATAAAATCTTAGACCTTTTCTGGTTTGCAAGCTCACACATAATGTAAATTGATTTTTATCTGTTTGGAAAAATTTTAGTTATTATCAGTTTGAATGATCACTTTACTACATGGATCAATTTACCAGTACCAAAAGCACATGCACCTTGGCAGTGGAGGGGTTCCTTAATCTTACCAAACTATCCTCTGCCAAACTTGTGTGTTTGGGCACAGAACATTTATTTGGCCTCAATTCCAAAGATCTCCTTCTGGGAAGACACTAATGGAAGTCATCCTATTATGCAGGTAGCCCCCAGCTGGACCTGATGGGAAAACAAAAGGATTTCCAGGGCCTGTGTTACTAGGATAACCAGCAGTGCTAGGGCCCTCAGGCACTCTGCCATGGATCTAGGTACTTGCAAGCCCACAGAGTTTCCCACTAGCTGGAAAATCCACATTTGGAAAAAAAACCCTCTCCTTTTGGCCAACTACTAAAAATAATGATGAGCCACAAAAGAAAGTTTTCTAGAGGAAATTTCTCCCTAGAGGAATAAAGTTTTAGCAGAATGAGTAAAAAGGACGAGGCCTGAAAGACCCAGAAAAACAAGTTTGATCCATCCCTCAAACTTAGAAAATATGACATTACCTCTTTACCTGTCCATGTATTTGGTCTTGTACATCACAATCTGCCATGTGATTTCTGATCTGTGGTTTGAGGAAAATTGATTTGATAAATAACAAAGTGTGTGATTCAGTGGTTTTGGTGTGGTCTTGGTTTGTTTGGGTCTTTTTGAAGTGATTGCTGCTGTCAAGACATCAATACCTATTTGGAGGAACTGTTTTGAAAATTCTTTAGTAAATCTAAGACTTCCAAGATAATGGATCTGCATGTCTCTCTTTTCCTCCCAGAAATTAAGAGACTGGTAAGGAGTGATATGAAAATTATTGATTAGCCAGCAATATCACAATCAAATGACGCAGTCATAGAAGCCATATGGGACACATAAAGGTGATAAAATAATATTTAACAACCATGTACCACTGCAATTTCCCTCCAAACAACGTTCCAAGTGAGCTGGCTCACTGGAAGGGAATGCAAAAAAACTGAGCACAGGTTTCCAAAAAAACACTTGCCATTGCCAATAGAAAACCTGGATGGTGGGAACTTCCCCTGGCTGAACCTCTCTGGGTGTACTCTCCCAAAGAGTATCTCCGGATACCAGAGCTTCCTGTCTAACTTACTGTGTTAAATCCCACTCACTACAAAGTGCCACTTCTGATTTCCCTGGAGTTACTGCAGATTTTTAAAAATGTAAATGCTAGGAGAAGCCATCTGAGCCTACTGGCATGGTGTTTCAGAGAGATAATTTTGTGGTTTAAGATATTTGTTCCAGGAGGGGAATGTGTATGAAAAATTGTTTAGCAATTTAATCTCCTGAGCAATTTCCTTGAGATTATTGATTGCTATGTCTCACTGAGCACTGTAAAAGAGAAAATAAAAATAAAATTTTAAAAAAAACCAAAAAAAACAAAAAAAAAAAAAAACCAAAAAAAACAAAAAAAAACCTAAACAAAGCAAAAAAAAAAAAAAAAAAACAGAAGGAAGTGGAAATTGCCCTGAGAAAACATAATGCAGATCAAGGGATGATTACAAAATACAGTTGGATTCTAATATCTGTCAAAAGCAAGTGAAATCTAAGTAACAGGTGATTCTTTGGTCATCCAGCAGATGTAAATGTGGAGTGTTGAGTCAGAGAAAAGAAAATAGAAATGCATTTTCTGCTGCCTCATCTGTAATAATTTAGACTGGCAGCCTAAATCATTAAATAACTCAATATGATGAGAATTTATGCAATGGGCAGTTGAAGTGGGTCTTGAACACTCACTGCACCAAGTAACATGTTTTGAGCTGGAACAAAACAAACTGTTCTCAAGCAATTTCTGTGTTCACCTGCCACAATTTTCTGTTCTCTTTTCTCTACTCCAGGCAAACTTCCCAATAAATTCCTTGCATAAAAGTAGATACTAGTGGTAGAATTCTGTCTATCAAATGCAACCGAATTTATAACCTTCACTTCAAAGTAATTGTGATTTTCTCCTGGAAGTGATGTTTGGATTACTGCTGAAGTTTGCATTTTGAGTTGATCTGAGATGGTTACTCCTTCTTTTTTATTTCCCAGGGAAAATATTTGCATTAACTTTTTTTTCATTTTTATTGGAAGTGCATCCTGCATTATTGCTTGCTAAGTAGGTTTTGCCATCTTTGCATAGCCAGTTGAAAAGGTGCACTAGTAAACAGAGCTGCATAAAACCAAGCTACCAATGCAGAATTTTTACTTGGCCGACGATAATACACACAGCAGGTCACTGTGCAGATGCTCTGACTTACAGTGCTGAACTGAATGGGGCAAGAAAATGTCACATGCTCTCAAGGCAAGAATTTGTGCCCAAGTGATTCCATCTGATTGCAAAGTGCCTCTATCAAGCTCTCTGTCAAGGCTGAACACTGGCACTGAAAAATAAAGGACAATATGCAAACAATGACAAGAAACTTGATTAAGAAGAATAAATATAGAAAGAAGAGATGAAAACTCCTAATTCCTATTTGGCCTTGTATTTCTGTATAATTTTTGGCAGATTTCTTCAATCCAGGCCTTGACTTCTCTGTTTGCAATGCAGAGGAAACAATTTCCACCTATTCTATTCCCCTACTTGTCCCAAGGAATGTTTGATGCTTGTATCACACTTGGGAGGCATACTTGTTTTCTTCATCCTTTTCTTTTTCTAATAAATCTTGTGCTCAGCCACACCGTGCAGTCTAGAATTTTTGATCACCTTTTTGCTGTAATACCAAACACATAGAGAAGACATCAGATAGACCCCAGAATCTGGCCCAAATTTGCTCATAACATCAGCTCTCAAGAACCAACTATGCTACGTGGGAGGCAACCTGAAGGAGACTGACCGCATTGCACTGCAAAGCTGGACAAAGTGAACCGGCCACTTCTCGCAGGGTCTCCCAATTTCTGTGGCTAGGAGAATGCTATGGGAACTGCACAAGGAGATTCGAGCTTCTGCCTTGCACAAACCTTATAAAGATGTGATGATCGCAGCACACATCTTAGAAATCTTACAAATGCTCTTACCTGGCTGCATGTCTGACTATGTGCATGTATGGCAAGAGAGAGATTGATCCATCTTTCTGAGGTACTGATTTTCTTAAGCAGACGTAGCAGAAATCTACCAGGAAATGTATAGTCTGACATTGCACACACTTTAGCAGAGGGAGAACAATTTTAAGTACTAACTAGGATTCCATTGCAGAACACATCAGCAGGAAAATCCTGTATGAGCTTCTGACAACCTTCTAAAGCAACCATAACATGTCAGATATTAGGGACTTGAAGCCACATGGTTCATCTTAGTTCTACCATTTCCTAAATTTTGCATGCTTGGCATGGCATGTCTTACTGTTCCTAATGAAGTTTTCACATTTGAAATAAATTATTTGCTTAGATAATGTTATCTAGATGATTCATAAGAGCAGAGCCATCATCCGTACTAGCACTCATCATGTTGCCACAAGCGCTGGTAACAGGCAACCCTCACTGCCTTAGACACTGAAAGGTCAGAATAGAAGGAAGAGCATTGTAATGGTCTTGCTGGCTGAAGCCAGATTTTTATACTTTGCAGCTTCATTAGCTGGAATTACATCACAGGATACAGACAAGCAAAGCCTGAATTGATCCTACTTGACTGAATTCTAAATGAATAGAAAATGACTGCATGGTTTTGCTAAGGAGCAGCAATAATGGCATTAGAAAGTTACGATTTCTATGAAGGTTTATATCTTTATAGCTCTTCTTTTCAGTTTATGTGTTTCAGATGTGGTCATGGGACTTGAAAAATGAAGACCCTTTTGCAAGATGTTTTTTCAAGCAAATCGAAACAATATATTGATTTTTCAGTGTGTAATTTTAGAGTTCTTCCATTTCACTTAAAGAATCTTGCCTTATCCCCAGCACAGAAACCTCATGGTATTTTGGAAGCTTATTTCATTGCACTGATAATTGGCAGTTATCAAAACATCCTCATCCATCCCCCTCCTGAAAGAGATTGGAACAGAAAAAAAAATGGGCCTATATGTTGTAGGAATGTATCTAGAGATTATGAATCCTTTAATGAGCTGATATTCAGTACAAAGGGTTGGTAATCTGGTCTTGTGGACTTTTCCTTGGTGTAATTTTGAGGAATTCATATCACCTCACTGAATTTGCACTTCCCCAGAAATACTCATAAGGAGTTACTTACAAAAAGTATCTCCAGAAAACCAAAAAAACCCACTTTATTCCAAAGATGTAGAAAAAATATGATATCTCAGTCTCTTCCATTTCCTGCCATTTTACAGTAGGTAAATTCTGATCACACAAAGTGAAAACAGTGTCCTGAAACCAGTTTTATTAAACACACTAACTGGGATGTTCACTTGCAGAGATTCATCTAAATACTCAGTTCTGGCCACAGAAGAGCAAAATAACCCCCTCTTTTGACTGCAATACTCATTGTCAGATAAAATCCCACCTTTTTTGTCTCAAAGCAAAGAATAACTTATTTTGGAATTTGAGAAGCAATACTTCTCAACCACCTGACATGGCAGAGGATAGTTTGGTAAGATTAAGGCATTAAGGAACCCCTCCACTGCCAAGATGCATGTGCTTTCACATGCTGGGATTTGAAGTTCTACATTTTCTTTACTGGTCTATCTTAAAATATATTTTGATTGGACCGGGTGAGAAGAAGGAACAAAACGTCATTTTGTCATGTCCTGTGAGTGTGTTATGAGTACGCTAGGGTTTGTTAATAGGAAGTTAATGTTATCTCCTGTATTAAACTTTCCTTCTTTTTCTATTTGAGGTTTGTCCATCTCCAGAGCATTATCAATTAGCCAGACAAGTCTAAGAAGATTAAATAAGAATCTGAGTCCACAAATCTGACTCTGACTTACAAAGTTTGTGTCCAAGAATATGGAAGAGTAGGAGTAACATACTAGTAGGGGTTCACACGAGGATGAAGGAATAGGCTTTTCTTGTAGAGTAATTTTGATTAAACACAGATTTCAAATTTCAGAGTGATTATATTATCTATTTTGGCCCTCTTTTTCACCACTCTTCTGGTATTATAATTCAATTACATGCATTACCAGAGCCTATGTCTGTGGCATTTGGCTGTCTGTTTGTCAATATGCATTTGCAGCAAAGTCTTGAAAAGTTTGGGGACTGGATTTGCTTCAAGCAACCATCCAAACAGCTGAAAGATTATCCAATTTTACTGCATATTTCATTTCTTGAAAACGAGAAAAAGACATTGGAAATTTCCTAAAGACAACCCTTTGCTGAGATTTCTATGACTTCTGATTCTACTCTCAAATGAAAAGCTGGAGGAAGAAACATTCATGTCAAACACATCAGAAATATATAAAAGTTTGTTTCTTTACTTTTTCTGTAATTAATTCAAGTTAGTGCACTCATTTTCAGTATTGAAGACATGAGCAGATGAAATAGAAAAAACAACTGTAAGAATGAGGCTGGAATTTTTGCTGGTTTTCCCCCACTGACAGCAAAGAAGATCTGTCTCATAAAGACAGCTCTGCTAAACCATTTCCTGATAGGGAAGTCTGTGGCCACCCCTTCCCCTCCTGCTTCCTCCATGAGTGATTCTTCTATATTCCCTATCCCTGCTCAGAATCTCCTTTCTGCTTTCTGAATATATAAATATATATATATATATATGTGTGTGTGTGTGTGTGTGTGTGTGTGTGTGTGTGTATGTATATTCTGCTTTTTGAATATATATACTGTTTTCTGAATATACCTCAAAACCCTGATTACCAGACATCTCCTTTTACTCCACTGCATAGATACCAGATGGGCCTTTGGACGTCATAATGCTGACATCCAGGTATCCTGCTGATCTCCTTCCTTTCTGTCCAGCCTCTCTATAATCTATCATCTACAGCCATTTATTTTTTTAAAAAACCTTTGTGTGATATCCTTTTTTTATGTCTGTGACTGGGATGAAAAAAAATCCTTGGCTGTTTATCTATAAGAAACATTTCTCCTGAGCTGCCCTGTAATGCCCCACGGGGTATTAACCATGTATCCCTTCAGTGAGTTTCTGTAAAGCCATGGAAACAAAGAATGGGGTGAACAAAGAGTCTGCACCTCACCCTCTGTCACTCTGTACTCTGCATCTTCTTATGAAATCATGCGCCTTTTCCTTGTGCAGAATGCACTGCTCTTGTCTCTGAGCACAAAGATGCAGTACAACTCAGCACGAGGCAAGAATCCTTATGGAGTACTAAAAAGACCTGGCATTGGTATGAGTGTGTAAGATATGTGAACTAGTTTTTTAATTATTTCATTTCTGAATTTATGGTGATGTCAAAGCTAAGAGTCAGTCTTTTAGGAATTTTCATCTAAAACATCTTTTTTCTTTTGAAGATAGTGTTTCCTTGACAGTGACCAGGATTCCAGCCAGAATAAGCATGGACTTTCTTTTTCATTGAACCATCTGTGTGTGATTCAGGGAAATGGATTCTGTAGTCCAAAGAGAAGTTTAATACTTCAGCTTTTGCTCTTTTACTCTTCTTTCAAAGGGAGCTATCTGGGTCTTAGGAGTCTATGGCCTAATTGCAAATTCTGGGCAGAAATTAATGAAGAAATTTCTTGCTGAATTTTGAAAGAATTTTTTAAGCTACAAGTCCTTCAATTCTACAGGAAATAAGAAATATTAAGTGCAATCAAATGTCAGCTTCAATGGCAGATGGCTCAAGGTGCTCCCAGTTCCACCTAAATCAAAATTTTCTGGTGATTGTGATACACTAATAAGATTCACAGAACTCAGTTGGGTAAAAGACTGTCTACATAATGTGTAACAACAGCAAAGTCAATATGGTAATAATCAATATTGATTGAGTCAGTGATTACTGCATCTTTCTTATTCAGGGGAGGAGAAAAAACACACACACACACATACATATATATATATATATATACACTGCAAATTCAAAACCTCTGCTATGTAATAGAACTTACTGCATTATCTCGTAGGAATACAGCCAAGGACTTTCTCACTGAACAAAACGCAGTAAATACAGACCAAAAAAATTACTAAGGGAATGTATCTGGAAAATAAAACCAACAGGGGTGCAAGAGGGAGAACTAAGGAAACTGCTTATTGAAACATAACCTGTTCCATATAGTTTAAAAAGTGGTTTACACTTCCCATGCTTTGTAGCACTTTTTCACTGATTCAGGTCAGAAAAGATATTGTTAGCTAAAATTTTTCTTCTTCAGTTTGTATCACATTAAAGATCATGTATGTATTTCTTCTAGCTACTGTTTTTATCTGATTAGGGATTTTTTTCTGTGTCACATTAATTTATGAACAAAGCTCCCATTCAATTTAAAAACAAAGCACTTACATTAATTGGCTTAATTTAACCTTTGTGTGACCTTTGAGCTTACAAAGTATTTTTTTTAAAAATTAGCAGCCTTTCTTTGGATTTGTCAGAGATTATTTATGTATTTTGCACTTCCACACATCTGCTTTTAAAATTTTCCAGACAAATACTGATTATGAAGGTCTCTGTGTGTCCTGGTTTCAGCTGGGATAGATTTAATTCCTTCTTATAGTAGATGGTACAGTGCTGTGTTTTGAATTTAGATTGAGAATAATGTTGAAAACACGCTGAAGTTTTAGGTTTGACTAAGTAGTGTTTATCCTAAGTCAAGGAATATTTTCTTTTTATGTCTCATGCTTATGACAATGAGGAGGTACAAAAAATCAAAAAACTGGTAGAGGTCATAGCCAGGACAGGTGACCAAAACTGGCCAAATGGATATTGCACATCACAGAATGTCATGCCCATTACACAAACTGGGGGAGTTACCTGGAAGAGGATCTGATCTGGGTTTTGGAATGGGACATGGCATCAGTCAGTGGATGGTGAGCAATTGTATGGTTTTTTCCTTTCCAATACTTTTTTTTTTTAACTTTGTTTTCAATTATTAAACTTTTTCTATCTCAACCTACATGTTTTACTTTTGATTCTACACCCCATTTCACCAGGGGGAGGGCGGGGAGGGGAGCATTGAGGCTGTGTGGCTCTTATTTGACAGCTGGGCTTAAGCCATGACAGTGTGTCTGATATTTCAGTAATTCTTCATATAAAATGAGCAAATGAGATTAGCTTCTGTTTATAATGTGCTATAAACATGCATGAATATAAACATACACATATATATGCCAAGCTTGCTCAGTTGTAGTTACTAACAATCTGTAAGTCCAGAGAAAGACTTGCCAATATATACTTAATGGGTTATGAACTTCAGGGACAATCAATAATGCAATTGAATTGCATGAGGTTAATTTTCTGGGATTTTTCTCATACAAGAAATGACAGCCCCAGTGATCATCTGACCATTGCATACCCAGGTTGTAAGTTGTCCAACTGCTGGACAGAGATGTCTTCCTGAAAATAATTATTTAAAAAACTTTAAAACCTATTTTGAAGACTACTAGAAGACAAATTTATCAACTGCCTTACTAAACCATCCAACAATTTAATAATCTCCACCAATGGGACACACATTCAAGACCAAATATATTTTTGGATGATGATATTTCTATGTCACAGTTTATGGTGACAGTGGTACCCAAGGGAAACTCATCCATCTCCCAAACTCAGAGCTGTTTTCTGTGAATAAAGTTCCAAAACTTCTTTTGCAGTTTCCATGCAAAGAAGCATAATGTCACCCATGCCTTCAACTCCGTGATTAAATTAAGCCGAGAACAGGATGGTAACATGCAAACACAGATTCAGAGTCTGAAACTCAGTCACCCTCTTCAGTGTTTCATTTTTCTACCTGTAAAATAGAGAAAGAATTTTACAATTGATAATGATCTGTAAGGTGAGATCCACCACAGAGCATTAGTTGTTCAGTGCCAGAGTAGAAGAAGTAATTTAAATTCAGAGAGTAAAAGGGGAAAAGCAGTAGAATAATTATATTTACTGAGGGTGCATTGTTCTGGCACAGAGATTTGTATAATCATGCAAACCAAGATACTGGATGCAAACCAAACATGTTGGGCAGTTCTGCAGTAAGGTAGATCCATATCATTCCTTAGCTAATGTCTCTATGACAGATTGGGTACCTGGATACGCAGTGCTAGATGCTCCCAGGTACATATAGCTCAGAGCTCATTTGAATAGCCATAGTTTGTTTGTAGCTTAATAAATCTACTGGAGAGAGCAAATGTTTTTTCATTTACCCAAGAAGCTATGTCTACTGAAATAAATCACTTTGTCCTGTCAAACCATTTCGTTGTGAATATGCACCAAGGGGAGTAGCGTCTATTTCAAAGGACTCAGCAGTGAGCCAAAGTGACATCTCTCTGGCTGGTGACACATTCCTCCTTGCAGGTTTAGGAAATTTAACACAGTGCGTAGAATGTTGTTCGATGGTTATGTAATGTTCACAGCTCCTAAGGGAAAAACTAGAATATCACACAGAAGGAAAAGTCCTTCTACACATAAAATAAGCCAATATTCAGATTCTGTCAATATAAATGAGTTAATGTCTGTTTCTTATTCTGTTGTAGGAAAGAAACATTATGCACACAGCCTCTTCTCTGTCATTTCTAGCTCCTCTTTTCAGCCAGTCAACAAACCAGTACCATACGCAGTGACCTGGACTAATTATTTATTTAGAGCAATTGTTCATCTATTAAGCAGTCAGAATGTTTAAATGGCAAGGTTGCTTCTTTTCACAACATATTTACCATCTGAATTAAATGGATTGTAAAAGAAAAGGATATGAAAAAAAAAAAAATAAGCTTACATAATTTCCCAATAAAGCTCTGATTCTGGAAGGCATTTAAGCATCTAACTCCCAGTAAAGTAAGTGTCTTCCACTATCTACAGATACAGACCAAAACTTTGGTGCCAGAATCCACACATACCTTTTTGTTCCCTCAGAATAGCTTGCTTTTTAGTGTTTTAGTCAATGGCAAGAGAGAAGAGGAATTCCGAAGAACAGTTTGCATGAATCAAAGAGGGATGTTGGTTAAAATAAGCTCAGCAGTTCCTGCTGGAGAAAAGCAAGTTAAGAATTAATAGACTGAAACATTATGTCCTAAAAAAATGCTTTCGATATATGATCAAATATAAGTTGCCCTTAAGTTCCAGTTTGTTTCCCATTTCTCACTTCAGCATGGAAATTGGATCACTGACTGCTGTGAGGAGGAAGACCTAGAGCTCAGTTTGCTGTTATTGCAGTTATGGCTACAAGCATATGGCCAACATGAAATGGGGCAGAACTGCTCAGAAATGTTGGCTGACCTGCAGAATAAGTCACCAAAGTTCAGCTGGCCTCTGATAGCTAGGAAATCAGAGAAGTCACCCTGGAAAGAACAGCCTCTGTCTCTCTTTCCTAGTTATGTTAGATATTTTCCATATATCCAGGCACCACAGTGATGCCAGATTTCTTAGTATCTCACTGAAATGAAACATAGAATCATCAGGGTTGGAAAAGAACTTTAAGATCAAGTCCAAATGTCTACCCAGCACTGCCACTGTAGCCCCTAAACCACTAAACCATATCACCCTGTGCCAGATCCAGACACCTTTTAAACACTTCCAGGGATGGTGACTCCACCACCTTCCTGGGCTACCTATTCCTGTGCTTGACCACCTCAACAGTGGAAAAAAGTTATCTAATATCTAATCTGAATCTCCTCTGTCTCAATTTAAGTCCATTTCCTCCAGTCCTCTCACTGCAGGCACAGCAGGAGAGACCAGCCCCAGTCTGGCTACAACCTCCTTTCAGGGAGTTGTAGAGAGTGATGACGTCTCCCTGAGCCTTCTCTTCTAGAGATTAAACAAACCCAACTCCCTCAGATATGTTTTCTAATTCCTTCACATAGACCCACAGCTAGTCCAGCCCAGCCTGAAGACCACTGACCAGGACAGTAGGCCAGCTGGTGGGATCATCCAGGACTCAAACTGCACAGATTCAAGCCGTGACAAATACACTGAATTTGCAAGGAGAGTTCTCCAGGTGAAAATAATGAGCTCTTAGGCAGAAATAAAGACTGAGATTTTCAGTGATCAAACCAAGTGGATAAATAAAGAATCATAGAAAGTGGGTCACTTAGTTCATCTTGTTGATAGCCCAGGACATCTGGGACAAGACAGTTGATGTCAATCTCACAATACGTTGGAATTAACATAGTATAGGGCAGGCAGATAAGCAGAGAACTAGGCTTGGAAGAGTTAAACCTCAGGAACAGCCAGGCACTCAGAAGATTTACTGTAGGTGGAATTTCATTACACAGAGAAGCTCATGGCTAGAATAAGCTGCCAAAGGAAACAATAGAAGCTACTACCTTACTTTAAAGACTTAAGAAAATATTTAAAAGAAATAAATATTTGGTAGTACATCTGCCATCTCAAAGGATACCTAGCTTCCTTTCATCCCTGCAGTGTTCTCTGTTCCAGCTGCAGTATATTTTCCTCATTGCACAAATAATTTTCCTTTTTTTTTCTTTTTAAGGCTTAAAAGCAGCATCTGCTACATTTTAAGCTTGTTCTCTCTGCTCACCCAAGCTACTGCCATCCCTATCTCAGCAGAATGAACATAAAAGCAGCTTTATTCTGCCTTTTGGCCTCTCTTCATCTTGAGGACAAAAAAAAAAAATAAAATAAAAAAAAAGGCTGTGCCACTCCTCAGCTTATATCCCAGCCAGCTCAGAGCTTCTCTACTGACTGCCTGGAAGCTATGGAATATAGGGCACCCCAGCATCTGCTCCAGGCTGGAAAATACTCTAACACTTAACCATTTCTTTCTGCTTGCAATTTTGACGTGTAACACTGAAGTCTGGCTTATTAGTTCTGCTGGCAGGCAGTACACAAGGCACTTCATGTAACCTTGAAGGAAGACTCTAAATCTCTAAACTCGGCTGCAACAGCAAATCAAGAGTTAAAAAAAAAAATCTGAATTTGGAAGTTATGATTAATTCTGAGTGGGGAAGGAGAATTAGATATGTATTAGTTTCACCATGTGAGGAACATTTTTTGCCATTACCTAAGTAATGAAGCTCCAAGGACAAGGAAAAGGAACTTGGAAGCCCTATTTTTCCCATTTAAATCCAGCTGCAGCGGGGGTCGGTGCCTCCCATGACAGCTTGTTATGGTGATGAGTTACTAAGACACTTTTCTGCTTGTCAGCTTTCTGACAACTCTTGAATGTGGTAAAGGTGGGCTAAGAGATGATTAGTCACCACCTGCCTCTAACAAACAAGTTCTCTTGAGTAATTCATGTGAAATGTTTAACTATGAATAAACTCATTTAAAGCACCAGCTCCTTCAAAGAGCATCTGATGGCTACCAGGCCCTCTTCCTCTTCCCAGGAGGTATCTTGAGCACTGCACCACAATGCAGCTCCACAACTCCAGTCCTGAGTTCCTCTGGGTGCCAGTGTGGAGAAAGCTGGGGAAGAGGCACATACAGCAGTTTATACTTCATGCATGAAAAGCATTTTTCATTTTGCTCCGTGTCTTACTAGGCATATTTAGACAACACAAGAACATCAGGTGTAAGGTCCTGCACATCATTCCTTGACCCCCAGCTGCTTCCCCTGCAAGGGCAGTGTGTGCACCCTGACAGTGATGTGACAGCCACAGATGGGGCACTGCCTGTGTCTGTCATTTGGTACGTCTTGCTCCTTGAATAGTGCAAGGAGCTTCAAGTGCTCTTTCTGCGTGTTTTTGTGACAGATATGTTTCACATAGGCATACTCTGTGTAGGAACAACAAAATAATATATATTGTTATATTACTTACTGATTCCATTTTACTCACCCTCACTTGTATCATTTTAATTGAGTTTCCAGCTTTGTGCTTTGAATCCACTACACTTCTTACCTTGTTTCTCCCATCTCCTTTATTTACGCTCTCCAGCCCCACTGTATGCGGCATATATATTCTTCCAAAACCCTAACCTTAAAGTCACAGAGCACCTGCTCATCTCTTTCACTCACACACAAAAACATGGAAAGACATAATAAAAAGAAATCTTATGTCGGAAGAAGTCAATGCATGTCTTTGGACTTCACACTGTTCTGGCAGAAAATGTTTTCCTAATTTGTTACAATGCTTGTCTAACAGTAGCACACAGTCCAAAAGCCAGCCCACACAAAACACCACAGTCTGAGCTGTTGGTACCTGAACTAATCCTTTTGCATTTTGTGCCTTGGGCTATATTCAAAACAAGTTTGGCATAATCCTTTTGTCATTTAATTTGGAGTGTTTAGCTGCTTTTCTCTGCTGGACTTCTAAAACACTTCATAAATACTCTGGACACCAAGGGAAAGTTGGCAACATTCATTCAAAAGGCCTGCTTGAAAACAGAGTGGAGACAATAATTGATGCCTATGTAAGACAATGAAGAAAAGACTTGAAGAAAAAACATGATAAGCAGAGGAGTAAATGGACCTAGGTGAGGATGCTGAACAGAAAATTGTTGATGAGGTGTTTACAATTCCCAAGGATCACATTGTTTCATTTAGATAAAAAGGCTGGGTGATTTTAAAAGGATAAGTGAGTACAAAACATGATCATTGCACCAATGCCAATTCCTTTTGAAGCACAAAATCCCACAGCTGCTGTTCTAAGTTTTCACACCTGCTCCAGGCTGGGAGAGTGTTCTCAGATCATAAAGGCAAGTGAAACAGCTAAAGAAGAGCAAGTTACATCCTTTGGCAAAGACTACAGGTGCAGGGTGGGTGGAAGTGGGAGCAAGGAGCAGAAAGTGCCATACAAATTTCATTAGCAAGCCTGGGGAGATGCCTGTTTCTCTGCCAGACCAGTCCCTATAACACTTCCCCATGAAACAGCTGGCCATCTACTTTTGAGGAGCACAATCCTTTGATTCCCACCAAAGTATATGCTAAAAACTTGATAATATAAGTTTGCCTTTGTGTAAATTGTCATCGTTCCATATAAAAAAATATTTTTTGCATTTTCTATATTCAGTTCTACTATGGAGTGAGGTTCCTGGACTTTGCTGTCAGTGTTTTAATTCTGCAGGATTATTTATTTGTGAATAATCCATGTTGCATCTGTTTTATAACATGTTTGGGCAGTTATTTATTTAAAAGTCTTTGGTTCCAGTTTTTCTCCCAAATAAGCAGAGGCAGATGCGATTGAAGCGCATGAAAATCAAATTATCCTGACACCTACTCCCATGTAATTCATCCCCTATCATCCAATACAGGACAGACAAATAGTGTTGAGTCTGCTCTCAGACTATTCCATTCTTGTTCTAATAGGCAGAATAGCCCAAGTAGATTTTTCCTGAGACTGGATTTCATATTTTCTCATTAAAAAAAAAAATTCCATTCTGTTCATAGGAAGTGGATCGAAGAGAAGAAGAAATCTTCTTTGCATTGATTGGAGAAGAAAACTTCATTGCACCAATCAGATCCCTTTAATTTGCTATTAATCTGAAAGATTCACAGATATACTAGATAACATCCACGGTCCTAGTAAGAGTATACAGAAACTTCTCTAAAAAGATTCATTAAACAAAAAAATTAGTAACTTTCAGTGCAGGTGAGGGAGACTTATTTTTTCCTTCTGAAAGTATGAATAGCTTGCAGAGTGAATGAAAAGGGCAAAGACAGGAAAGAAGAAGTAAATCAAGATAATCTCAGCTATGCAGAATCCACAAATGCTGTGCAGTTTATGGACATGTGGTGATTGCTATAGAACTTAAAATTATATTCACTTACCAATGATGCTTTCAACTGTAAAGCCCTCACCTTAGTCCTGGTGTCAGTGAACTCTTTATGACAGAAGGCAAAGAATTTGTTCAGCACAAATATAAAGCATCACATTTTCCTTTTCTACCAATACGTCTAAAGAAAAGAAGATAACCCAACAATCTGGATAATCACTCTCCTCTGTCACCAAAAGTGAAAACTTTATGGAAGATGTAACAAGTCTCCAGGAAGACTTGAGAAAGAAATAAAATTTAGAATTTGCGAAGAGAAATGCTATCAGTCCAAATTTCCTGCCCTTCCTCCTTCTTCCCCACACTTTATATACTGAACATGATGTCATATGGTATGGAATATTGGTCAGTTGGGGTCAGATGTGGCAGCTGTGTCTGCTTTCAACTTCCCATGCACTTCCAGCCTCCTCACTAGTGTGGCAGTACTAAAAAAAGAAAAGGCCTTGACACTGTTTAAGCCCTGCTCAGCAGTAACAAACACAACTCTATATTGTCAACCGTGCATTCAGCACAAATCCAAAACACAGCCCCATACCTGCCACTGGAAAGAAAATTAATTCTAACCCAGCCAAAATCAGCACAATAATCCATATATAAATTGAACTACCTGAAGAATAAGCAAAGAGTTGATTTTCTTGAAGATGAAGTCAGGAAAATCTCTTGCTCTAAGGTAATTATACTATATAGATCTGAAGTAATTTTTGGATGGCATAAAGTAGTTTTGGTGTTTCTGACCTAAATTGATACATCTCGTCTGGTTAGCTAAAACCAATATTACCTCAAACAGAGCTAAAATCTATTGTTATTGTTGTTGTCAATTGCCAACTGTTTGCTTTAAAAGTATGTAAGGTATTTTCTCTCTTTCTTTACTCGCTTTTAGTTAGAATATCCAAGGGGATTTCTTGTTTCTGTTAGAAATTTAACAACCTTCAAATGCTTTTCATGTCTTAAAAAGTATTGCTGGAATGTAAGAGAAGTCACCAGATGAGTCCAGGTGTCACAGCTGATACGTGTGAGCATAACTCAAAACCACAGTTTTTTTTTTTCAGTAATGTTCATATCGGGTCATATAAAAGGACACATCAGGATCCAAGAACTCTAATCTAAACTAAAAGCTGAAGTTCAATGGGTATAACTGCATCTGGAGTCTTACATGCAGACTTGTGTTGCCATACTGAAAAAAGAAATATAAATACCAATAAATATACTAGAATTCAAATGTCTCTTTTGTCTTTAGTAGCCAAAATGCTGCATGCAGTACACAAAGGTAATGAATCCCTGGTCCTTGATGCTGAATATTTTCCTGGCATATTCTTGTGGTTTAGGAATGGTACTCCCCAGTTTAGTGTTCCCACAGAGATATTCCAAACTATATGTCACTCACTCACAGCCCCTTCTGCCTTCCCTATCCCCCTGAAGTAGGAGGGAAAGGGGAATTGGTCACAAAAGCTAAGGATCACAGGTTGAAATAAGAACAATTTACTGGAAAGAGCAATGAGATTAAAAAAAAAATAAAACAACAACAACAAAAAAAAAAAAAAAAGAAAAAGAAAAAAACAGTAACAGCAAAAATACTAATACAAGAGTGTAAAAGAAACAAGCAATTCACACCTGAGTTCTCATCCCTGACAAGACCTGACCACTCCCTTCACCATCCTATGTGGCCAGGAAGGGACCCCTTCTCCCAGGAAGAGACTTCCTTTCCCCCATACCCCAAAAACGTTGTGAGGGGGTATAGAATAACCTCCAAGTGTTAGCCATGACCCCTCCTAGCTAGTGCAAAAATTAACCATGTCCTGGTTGGGACCAAGACACATGACTACATGAAAAGTATGCTATTCACCTCAGTACTTCTGAGAACTGCCAGAAAAGTGCCCAAAGTTGGCAAACATGTAAATGAGTTCATTTTGTTTCTTTTCACAGAGAATCACTGTGAAGATGATTCAAAGTAATGTTCTCCTCCACAAGGCCATCTTGGACAATGAACTGATCCAAATTACATATGGTGCAATTCCTAAAGTAGCCACATTCCGAAAGAAGTTACTTTTGGTCCTTTCTGCTGGTTTGCTGGTATGTTCAGTATGGTGAGGGAAATATTTCTTTTGCTAGGAGTAAGCAGATTTGAGATACAAGCTGATGAGTCTCTCTATGATAAGACATTTCCATGCTCTTTCTTTCACTGAAGAAAAAGGAAGACGGATGATTTTTCATTAAAAATCAAAAGAGTCCAATCCAAGCTAGGTAAGTGATGATGGACCAAGTGACAAGTTCTTGGTGGATTTAAAATAAGTTCAATTCATTATTGTGGACACATCCCGTGCAATTGTAGCAAGAGAGGCACTGTCAGATCAAAAGCCGGTTTAATGATCCACAAGAGAAACTCTTTTAGAGGTGAGTTGCTGGTTGGAGGGAACAGGGGAAAGGGGATTAGCAGGGACCTCTGCTCTTCCTTCTTCCTTGCTATAACTGTTTTGTGGATCAATGGAAAACCTGTTTCCAGTTTTGTCAGTTTGTAATTTTTCAACCTAAGTAAACAGATCATTTAAAGAAATGTCATTGCATCGCAGGAGCCCAGGACTCATTCTGCTCTGCTAGCTCTCTCCAATGCCAAGATTAACACCTGCGGTAGGAAAAGTAACACAACCACTAACACTGCCTGTTGGCATTCTCACCAGACCGGAACAGGCTTTCACTTGGTATAGCCAAGTGCTCTTTCTTTCCCCTCATCTTCTTCCCCCGAGGAAGGAGAGATTTTTGAAGATGCAGAGATAGATAAAGACCTTCAGCTAAGTGCAAACTGGTGCATCTTCTCTGACTTTACATAAGAGGCTGGTGCCAGAAGCAAAAAATGGTTTTATGTAGGGAAGCAGGACAATAAAAATGTAATCCTCACACTATGTTCCACTAAAACTGGCATGAGAAGCCACTGCTGAGCAACTGCTGTTTATATGTCCCACTTCCAGCTGGTTTTATGAGCATATGTTATATCTACAGGAGATATGTGTATGGAGCGGAAACAAAGATACTATGAAGGAATCTGTCTTTATCGATGGGAGAAATGCTTTAAAAAAAGACTTTTTACACATGAAATCAGAACTGTGCCAGTGCTGAAGAATGAGTTTTACAGACAAATTTGAAGACCAAGGGGACACCACTAGCAGTGAAACTAGAGCAGTTCTACTCAGGGTGATATAGCAGAGGAGAGATATGCCAGCTCTGGCCTGTCAGAAGCCTAAGTTCTTCCATGGAAATGTCCTCCCCGTCACTTCACAGAAGCAGAAAGGACACAGAAGCATGTAGGAGACCTTGAAAGTGCAGGGTCTGCCAGGGTGGAGACCAGTCTCGCACCCTGCAGCTTGCTGTGGGAGTGTGCTGCCCCCAGAGTCCGTGCAAGCACCAGAGCTCAGACAGAGGCTCTAAGCAACCTCCCCGCAGTGCTGCAGAGGAACCTGGAACAAAAAGCAGTTTCACAGTCTCTGAGGTTGTGAGCAGCCAACAAAGAGGAAGGTATTCTGCTTCTTTCCAAGGTCAAAGCTTGTCTGCAGAAAAATCTTAGTGAGACTGACGCTCACAAATCATAATGATCTTTTTTCTTTCCCAATAATTTTGTTACCCTTGCTGTAACAAGATCATTTAAGGTTTCGAAATGTTTAATGGAGAAACAAAACCTTAGATTTTCAGTGTGATTTGTCATCTGGCAACCAGTTACTCCTTACAATGAGCATTTGATTTATATTGTGACATATGAAACACTCAATGGAAAATAAGTGAATCACTCAGGATAGTTCATTTTAGATACAAGGGTTCCAGCATACCTTGATAAACCCACATCCACAGTTTCCATATTTCTTTGGTTCTTACTCCAATAAATCAGCTTCACTGGGACACAGAGATAAAGCTTGAAGCAAAAAATTGTATTTATGTTGCATTCAAACAGTGGAAGACCACCACTGTGAAGCTTTACTAGAATAAGGGCTAAATCCTGCTATCTGATATCCAGAAGAATTTAGGAAGGAGCTTAGCTGAACTTACTGACCCAATGAGCAGCTTTAACATTTTTGAGCAGGCACATAAAGCACATTTTCACCTCTTCTTATGCGCCCTGCCCCCACCAGTGCAAATGCTTTCAAATCTTATCTCACACAGAGCTAATTCAAGATTTTGGGGAGAGCTAGTGAAATGATTCATTGGACAAAAACTCAAACATAAATGCATTAGTTTAGGACAGATTTATAAATGTAGCCAGGCAACAGCATCCAAATTCTCAAATCAGTGCAGGAAAAGAGTGCAAGGCAAGGAAAAGAGGCAGTTTCTTCTTTCTGACCTTGTTTTTCACTTGGGTAAAAAAAATCAATGCTTCTAAAAGACACAGAACTCCCACTCGCCAGTCAAACAATTAACATAAGAACAGTTCTGACATATGTAGAGAAAACTTGCCAGATTTATCTCCTATACTTTTCTAGTAACTGCTTCCAGTTATGCAGCATGGCTGCTGTAACTGGTAAATTAAGTCAAAAGTAACTCTCAATTCAACAAAAATCTTCTCTATTTAAAATGGCTTGTTACATAATCCCCTTGCAGGAAGATTCATATGTCATTTAGTATCAACACAGATAACTGAAAACCCTGATCCAGGACTTGAAATCCTATAGTCAGGCCCTTTCAGTCTGAAATACATTCCCATATTCAGCATATTTTCCTTCTTCATAGGAACAACTCCAATATTTCTGTCTACACCTACAATTAACTGAAATAAAATTCAACATGGAAAACTCATCTAGAGGGGAAGTATGCCTTTAAAATATTTAACTTATGTCATTGCCAAATTTATATTCTCTAATATAGTTATGTAGTCACAAGGGATGAGACCTTTAAGCTACTTTTAGGTATTTACAGATCAAAATATCTTTTGAAAAACATAATTTGGCATTCAAATACCTCTGAAACTGAATTTTGTAATCTACTTTTCTCTGAGCATAGAGGTGATGCTTTTGCAGGAGGTGGACTAAGCAGTGTCCAAGATCTTGATTTTCAAGTGCACATGACTGACTTTTTCCAATGAAATCCATCTGAGCCAGAGATTTGCAGTGGCAAAAACCAGCTATCAGCCTCTGATACATCAGCATTAGACTGTAGCTCAGTAGAGCTTAACTCTGAAAGACTATACATCTGTTAAACATATTGGCATTTCTGAAAAGCTGGCTGAGATTGCATTCCTTGAATCAGTTTCTAGGGACTTGTCTTGAGGCTCATTTAACCCAATCTGGGCAGTGCTCTGAATATAGCTAATCTTAATAAGGTATGCTCAGATATTCAGGAACCTGATGGCAAGATGTGGGCCAAAGGAAAATAGCTTAACCTGCATTTCTCAGTAATTGCTAGGAAGGAAAATAAAATACATTGGAACTCTGTAGTGTTCATGTACTTCCCTTTTGTTTCTTTTTCACATACAACTTGCATGCAAAAGTGTCAGCTAACATTCTCTAGTGCTTCACAATATGAATCACCTGCTGACTGACTTGGAAAATTTCTCTAACAATTATATGTAAATGATCTCTGTCAGGTTCCTTGTGCTGGGATTCAAATGGTCTTGTTCAAAACAGGTGGAGGGAAAACTTCCTGCTGGCAGGACTGGTGCTGGTGCAAGTGTATATAAGGTATTGGCTGGGGATGTAGGTCTGCTCTTTGCAGACCCCTTGTAGATCCACTTATGGTGGTAGGACTCTATTCAATGCATTCATCAAAATTTTAAGCACAAACCTGTGGTTTCTTTTCCTCAAGAGAGAAAATAGAAGTTCCCCAGTAGGTGGACACGCGACTTGTTCAGTTTAATATCTCACATCTTGCTGCTCAACTGGTAGCCCTCTGGCCCAGCAATGCCCTTCTTTGCACCCCCTTCCACATTCTGATGAAAAACTAGTTTTACTCAATCTTGTAAAGCAATTGACATTGAAACCTTACTCCATTCCAAGTATTTTTCTGGTGCTTAGTTAAAACACATAACTGGGTAAAAACTTTCTGGATGAAGAACATGGGAAACTCATTAGGTTATGACCATCAACCCATTCAATTTTCCAGGTATAAAACACTCTGTTGTTCCTTTCTCCATACCAGAACTTGAAAGCCCTTGAACAAGCAACTCGGATAAAACAGGTGAAATTGTGGTCCTGCAACCTAAGCAGGTCTTCCCTGTCAGGGTAACCAGAAAATTGCGTATTACCTCAGCTTCCATAAAGACACCAGTCAACAAGTCCTTCTTTTTGCTCTGCACTGGAGATTTTTAGCCAGATTTTCAGTACTGTGCCTTTAAAATTCAGGGCAGAAAATTATAAAAAGTCAACTAAGGGGATTTTACACTACAATAAAGACTCTACTTCCCAATGTCCCCACTCTCAAACCTGGCTTAGGAAGAATTAAATACTACCTAATCACGAATCTCCAGTCTGTTGAAAAAGCCAAGAACCCCAGAAGGATGTGTCAAAGAAACTGCACAGACATCACAAAGGGACTTTGTCAGTCAGTAGGAAGCACCAGGTAAGCACGCTGGTGGAATTTAGAATATCTGAATGTGGCCTAAGCTAGAAGTTACTTACTTGACTTTCAAAAGAGACCTAGACTCTGATTCACAGATCAGTTTGTTGATTTGAATTTTGTGACAGAAACAGGCCCTCAGTCTTTGAGAGTTGGGACTAGTGAAAGCTCTGTTAGCCACACAGTCACTCTCAACTCCTGTCTGCCATATCTGCTCTGGAACTGATGATGGGTCTGTCCCCAGTGGGTCTACTTCTGGTGCACTGCACATGCTTTTCAGAGGCAACAAAAATGCAGATAGGTTGAGGAGGTGTCAAAGAGACTTTTGAACACAAATGTATAAATCAAAAATGGAAGAATAATAGCTGTTTCAAACTAAGTATCTCAAAACTTTGGAGAAGGCCATCCACTGAGCATCTTCTGTACACAAAAGGGTAATTTAGGTTGAATCCTTCACACAGAACTAACATCTGAACTTCTGCTGGTGTGCTGGTTGACTCTATTGCCATGACTATAGCTCCTTTGCAGAACGAGAGACCTGCCTTGCCGTTAATGTTTCTGTCAGGTTGGAGGAAGAGCATGCTGTGTAGTACCACCTGTACTACCCAGTGTCTGCCCTGCCATGCAGGGAGATTGGATTAGCAACTGGGGAGATGAGCTAATAAACTGTAGCTAATGTTCCCCTGTGAGCCCACTAATTTGAGTTAAAAATGCCACTTTGCTCGCATTAAGGGCCTTGTGTGCAGAAGGGATTTGCAATGGTATCAACGCACAGGTTATAACACCAAGAAACTCTCTGACAGGTACTATGACCTTTGAAGGTCTGAGATAAAAATTCTATTAATAAATTATACAAGCCCATACAATTATCTGAGGTAAAAGAGAGGATGTGATAAACTTCTGTGTGTCACTCAGAATCAAGGAGAACAAAAGAGAAAATGTCTTCATTTTCTCATTAGACCTCTCCAGATAAGATGTCTGGTTGGGAAAGAAAGGGGACTTTATAACCTCTGTCAGTGAAGCATCAGCCCACCTGTACCAGCCTTTCTGTCCCAAACATTGCAGAGCCATGGTGACAGCCACCACCTCCTTCTTATATGCCTCAGACATGAGAAGCCTGAAGATGACAGCCACAAAATTACCCTTCTGGTCTTTTCCTGCCCTGGAAACTCCACACCTATACACAAGAACAAAGAGGCTTTTTCAAAAGCCTGTTTCAACGTCTAAGCATCTTTGTGTGCAGAAAAGCCAATTTTTAGTACTGTTCTCTTTAACTGGGGCCAGAAATATTTCTGTCTTCCAGGACCAGAAGTGGATGCCAGAAGACACTAAAAGTTGCACTTCTGGGATACATTCACAATTCAAATTTTGCTTTAAATTAAAGCAGCAGACATGGTCCTATAGGACTGTTCAAGTCCACACAGCAAAAAAATACACAATTTATAGAGCCCTGCATTGATGCCAACTGAGTCCACAACAGAAGCAAGCAGGGTACCTGTGGAGGCCAGCCCCAGCTCCCCTCTGGCAGCACAGTGCTAACTAGCACAGCAGCTTCTAGACCCAACCTGGCAACAACTCACCACTTCGGGCCAGCATCAGGATGCAAAGATGCAAAAGGTGCAAATTATGCAGGATCAAGCCCAATGTTTAGGCCACTTTTGGATCACTATACCTGAAATGCTCCTGAATATTTATGAACAGATTGATACTATATCTTGCTGCACCTGGAATTGATACTGCGTCTGTTTGCAATTAGAAGATATTGTGCAAAACTACAGTTTTTATAGAATTAGACCATGTAGAGAAGGTGTTTATGATCTTGAGTGAGGCCTATGCTGTTTCCAGGTTGTGATTAAAGCACAGAACTGTTAAGGACCAGGAAAAAGTCCAGCTATCTTGGAATGTCTGTCCTTCTTTTGCTGAATTTCTCGTACTCTTTCTTGCTTTTCATTGCATCCCTCATCTCATATTTTGTTAATAAATAAACCAAGGTGACTCTTAAGATTATTTATGTTCCTTTCTTCAATTTCCTTTCTTAGGAATTTATTCTAAATGTCAATTGAAATTTTTGAAGTTTCTCAGATTTTTGAGATAATTGATATGATTTAGATATTGCCACAATAGTGGATGCCTCATCTGAAAAGGGAAAGCAGGATTTGACAGAACCCCAAATTATTATTTTCAATTTGACCTGCTTCCCTTTTGCTCTCCAGTATATGAACTTTTTGCACTAGCTATTGTCTATGATGGGCCTATGGCTTTTTCTAAAGGCACAAGACTGGTCAGACTGAAAAATACCAATTTGGTAATGAGAGATGTTATATGGAGACCAGGCTCACATTTTTCATTGCAGACAGTCTTGGGATATCATTTGTGCTTCCCAGAGTAAAGTGCAACACTGATAACACTTTCTCATGAAACTATTTATTGTCCAGTCAATGTTATTTAGGGGCAGGTGCCTCTAAAGGGAATGTAAGATTAGGATTGGGTCTTGGGCTCTCAATACAGCTAATCCAAATATTTGCAGTGATAGTTTTCTTTCCAGAATTGACAATCTGCCAAACACAGAATGTTTTGCGAATCAGAAAGATTTCCTAGAGGCTATCAGAGAAGAATGCAGAATAGCTGAAAGTGTAATTTATAAAGTCCTCACCTTAGCAGATGTACCAGCTGTTGTTTTCCCATATGTCAGGTTAATGCCTGATTTTTTTTTTTTTTTTTTGCTGTCTTCTCTCTCCTGATTCTTCTCTTAACAACTTATTATTCAAAAAAAAAAAAAAAAACCTCTGAAATTACAATTCTTATTCCACCACATGTGAACCAAAATAAAATTTCAAAACCTCAGAAGTACTCACCAAAAGAAAATGCTGTTTTCTTGCTGGGGTAATCAACAGTCTTAACTACAAATACTCCTAGCACAATAACCCAGTAGGAAAGAAGGGGAAAGCTCACATGGAGTGTAAACAATCTGATGCTTGCAAAACAATTCCAAATGTATTTTCCAATATATTCCTTCGTCATTGCTCAGGATGCTGCCTAATGAGTTGACAGTAAGCCAGTGACAGTCTCGCACAGCAAAAGTTTAGTGCTTCCTTTTTTGTACATTTGAGTATTCCCTATTGTTTTGAAACTGTTAGTAATGCTGCTGCTTTGCCTTTGCCATCAAACAAACCCTTCTCCAGCAGTGACTCATTCAAGTTCTGGCACTGCGTAGGATAAAGGAGAAGTGTTAATAGGAAACGCTTGGTGACACAGATAGGAGGAGAAGGGGAGGAAATATGCAAAGCAGAGTTCTGGCTCTGTTATGTTTTCTCTAATTTGCAGAGTTTTCCACTCTTTTGGGAAACTAGATGCTGGGGGTCACCACACTGCATTCCCTGGATATGCAGAATGCTGAAATCCCAAGGAACATAACTTAGTGAACACCACATGATTCCATGCTGTCCCTATTAAAAAGGTCATTTATTTCAATGTTCTGTGTTACTTCTGTTCTCCACAGTGCATGTTGGGTTACTTCACTCTCTCCTGAATCTTCACAGCCATGGAACACTATGGCTGCTAAGTAACACTGCTCTTCTGGGGATCTATTGGTTACTGGACTGTGATGGCTTCACCTGATTGGGATGGGCAAGAACAAGAACGTTGGTCTTCAAATGAAACATGACCGTTGCACCCCACACCATCTACACTTTGCTTAAATCCTGTCACACAAAAAGCAAGAGAGAACTCCCACTGCATTCATCTGTGCCAGTATTTCACTCCAAAAAGTGTTTTTTCTTTAGAGCTTCATAGAGTATTTGGCATCTGTCCCCTGCAACTTCAGAGCCTTCAGCAAGATAAAGGGGTGTGACTAGGCACATGAGCTGACTTCAGGAGTTTACCTTCTTTTCTTCTCATATATTCTCCATGTAGTTTTAAAATTTAGTCCACCATCTTCTAGTCCCATTTCAATTTCATGCAGGACTAACACTTCTGTGTTAAAGAGATACCTCTAACCTGCACATTGAAGTGTCCCAAAATACCAGTAGGACAGAATTCTTCAGGTAACACGGACATGGTTCTCCTTCTTGATGTAGTGCTGACATTTTAATGGAGCTCTGTAGGTAATGGAGTACAATAACCCTGACATTGCCAATCTAAAATTGATGCAAGAAGAGAGTCAGGCTCTGTATTTTTTATTAGCTCTTAAAAGTAAAACAGTAAAAGTAGTTTTGAAAACAGACAGAGAGGTGAAGAGTCAATCTCCTCCTGAGAGGAAACTAAGTTCAGTTTATTTGCAATGTATTTCTTGACTGTATGTCACCTTGAGCTCCTATGAAAATTATGCTTTTCTGTGCCATTGTAGTTTTTCTCATTTCTGCTTTACAGTCTCTTGGGATGCCCACTAAAAGCATGCCAAAGGGGTTGTGGAAGGGTGGGGGCTTAAATATTTTAAATCTATTAAATAAAATAACACTTTTGAAATACCCAAAAACATATGAAAATATGTTTTCCCTCATGTGGGAATTCAGCTGTTCCCAGGACCAGCCTGGGTGTCAGGAGACCAGAGCAGCATATGAGGAATGTATTAAACAAATGATGGAAGAAGGATTGAATAGCTCGGGGAGCTGGAAAAATAATACATAACTTTTCATCTTGAGTCTACCCTGGACTGACAGAGCAAATGAAAATCATTAGACTCTGAAGACAGTTTGGTGGTCCATGTGGAATCACTTGGTGGTTTCTCTGGAGTTACTAATAGACAGCTTTCTACATCACAGAAACTTCCATACATTTATCACCCTTTTCAGCAGTCCTAGTGGAAGCCAAGAATAAGGGTTTAAGAGAGAAAAGCATTTAAGCATATGCTTAAAATTAGGCACCTGCTCAAGTACTTTTCTGGATGAGAATCTTAAAAACTGCACAGCTAATACATGTAGTAAAAATATGAAGAACAGAAAGGAAAAGAGGCTGCTCATATGGTACCTGTTCTGGAAAAGGCTTTATTTTCATTAAATAGCTTTTAGCAACATCACATTATATTTTTTAAAAAAAGGAAAAAAGAAAAAGTCTCGAGGCTATATTACAAAGGCCATCTGTAATGGACAATCAGAAAGGAGCAAGTGTATCAGTATCTTGTGCTCTCTCACCAGAGGCTGAGAATGTTAAGTCCTCTCATGTGCTTGCATTTCAATGTGGAATTAATTAACAGAAGCCATCATATTTTCCATTTCTCTGCACTAGGCAGTGTTAGAAATACTGAAGCAACTTCCAGGTAAGTCAGTAGAAGTACCCAGCAAAGTACAATACCAAAAATCTCGCTGGAGTCCTGCCAATCCACACAGTTGTGTTAGAACAGTTTAGGCACATCTATGTGGCTTCCAGTTTTGAAGACAGCTGAAGAATCCCAGATTAGTGTGGCATTGCATGGGGCCGACAATATTCCTTTGCTCCCAGTGCAGACAGTGAAGTGTAGGGGATGACAGTGCAGGGCATCCCTGTGAGTGACGGAAGCAGAGTCTCTGATTGTACAGAGATACCTTTTTTAATTTGTTTATCACATAAATGTAAGGGAGGCTGAATGCACCAATCCATCCTCAGCAGGCTGATCATACTTGCTTCCAGTGCAGAACCTACACTAACACCAAGCTGAGGAAAAGACCTAACAATAAATAAAAATGAAGTTTTGTCCTTATCTTGTCCAAACACTGCACTAAATTACACTCCTTAAATAAAACTGAAGAAAAATAATTGCTTGACTCATGATGATTTTTGACTGCACTGAAGCTGCATCAGGAATATCTGAAAAATCTAAAAACTGTTGTGTAGTAAAATGGTTTTCATTTTGAAATTAGATGCAAACTTCGTACTAGCAATGTTAATTGTGACAGATAATTCCTCTGCCTGAACTCTCTTCTTTCTACAAATTAACTAGAAACTGAGGCGCTATATTTGCTTCCACAGGACCAACTTCATGCACTACATTATGCTGCTAAATACACTTGTGATAAGACAACTTTAGATCATCTTTCCTTTCATTACCTGACAAAAGGATTTAAAAATCACAGGGGCTACCACATTTTATCATCATGAAATGCATGGAAATATTGAAGCATGTCAAGATCAACTGTTTTTATTGGTGCCAGCTCCTAGAAATTTCAATTTAAAAGAACATCTGCTACAATTTTTAATTATTTTAAAATTGTAAAAATTGATAAGATAAAGCAAGAGAACACATTTAAGTTTATTTAATAATGTGCTGTTCCTATATTTTATATCTTTCTAAAATTAATCTACTCAAATATTTGCTGAAATGTATAGACTAATGGATTAATTACATGGCAAATTAAGGAACTGATGACAAATATTTTGGCCATAAAATGTGATTTTTACTTTAAAATACATAATGACAAATACAAAAAAAATACACAAATTTGTTTGCATATATCATGGCTCACCTTCCTGACTTCACTTTTCACCCTACCTAGCAAAGTTATTCTACACCATTTCAGCCAAATTCTCAAAAAGTTCATGAAAGAAGCTGAGAGCATGGTCTTGAATCTTGTCTCAAATCATAGATCTGAAAGGTATTTGCAGACAGTGGTGGGGTCTGCACACAGTCCTCTTGGATCCTATTCCAGCTCTGGAGGCTAGAGCACACTTGGGTGGGTGCAGAGTTTTCTGTCTCTGTTCCGTCCCAGCACAATGCCCTTCAACTTTTTCCTCCTTCTCTGTTTCCTGACCCCTTTGCTGACCAGTGCCACGATCCACTTGCCAGGTTTCTGGATCTTTGTCCTCTTCCCAAACCTGAGAAAAGCCCTACCCCAGAATAAGACTTTCTCTCTGGTCCCTATCTAATAGCCTCTCCACACCCTCTCTTCCTGGCTTCCCCTCCCGGCTTCTTTGCCAAGTCCACATGTCCCCACCCCTCCGTCCCCAATGACATTCCTCAGCCCTTAGGTCAGCTTCCCACTTCCCCTGACTCCAGCTACTCATTTCATTACTTTGTGTCCTTATCTGCTCCCTTCCTCTCAACTTAAATCACACGGCTCCCTCCTATCCTGCTGCTTGGACTGACCACAGCAGGGGAATACAGGGGCAAAGGGCCAGTGCTCAGGGTTACTTGCTGCAGCCTCCTTGGCAGGAAGCCGTGGGAAGCTGCCTTCCAGAGGAAAGCCCAGTTTCCCTGCTCAGCTGCAGGCGAGGCCTTTCCCTGCTGCACTCTGCAGGCACGATGTGAGCAGCCACAGGCCCTGAGAGGCTCACACCTGCTTCCTGCAGCTGCAGCTCTCAAAGTACTTGCTTGGATTGTGGAGGTCTGTTATGATCAGGCGTACAGAACATTTCTTCCCCCAAACCTGTAACTTCATCGGTTTTCACTGGGGGTTTTACTTGGCATTGGGAATGAGCACATCATGACAGGTTACTCACCACTGACATGAGTCATGTCATCATGTAGGTGATGCTGCTGCTAACCCATGGCTGCCCCAGGTTGGCTGGTTATACTTCCTGCTTGAAAAATATTTCCTGAGCCCAAGGGATCTCTGTCAACCTGTCTCCTTATACATGGTTTCATGTGTCCAAGGGTTCACATAGGTACAGAGCACCAGTCCTCGTCATCCTGCAGTTTATCAAAGAGATCCCTAGAATGGAAATTGTGAGACCGTCATCATCATTTTCCACAAACACTGCAACAGAGGCTTTATAGATTCAATTATAAGGTCTGGAACAAACCAAATAAAGCTAAACCACTGCAGAACATTGTGGAGGGGCAAGCTGAAAATGGGAAGTTGCAAAGTTAGAGTAACATGAGAAAAAGTGTAAGAAATCTAAAAAACATCTTAGAATTACCAACCCTCAATTCTCTTGCTTCGCTGAAATTACTCATGGCAGGAACAATGGAGCACAATAGCACAATGGACTGTGCTATCGACCTGGCAGAGGCCCACTAATTTGCAGCACTGCCCTCTGTGCTACAGGTCCTCTATGCATGTGACCAATACACCTTCCATCTCCAAAGGTTAATAGATACCACTCACCATGCTGATAATACACTCATTTCTATTGGGATTTTGTTCAGTACAGGGAGGTATATATCCCAACTCTCGCCTTCTCTATTCTCCCTCTATTTAATATTAATCTTTGCTGACCTGAATCTGCAGACCTCCCTCAAAGTGGACTAGAGTTCTCGTGAAGAAGATGTTGAAAACAATAGGGAAAAGATTTTTATTTACAGGCAGATGTTTAGAGCACTTTAACTGACAATCATACCAGTTTGCCTACCCTTTCTTTCCTTGCTCCAGGTTTTACTTAAGGGAACAAAGAGCAGGGCAAGCCTCAGGTACATCAGTTATGAAATATCTTCCACCAATCCAGCATTCACCTCAAGAACAGCAGTCCTGGTAGGGATTGGCAGTTTCTGCAGGGAGGTAATGAGGATGCTGAGAACTTGGTCTTCAAGCCCCCTCCCCAAGCAAACCAAAGCCCTTGTAGACCCCAAAGCTTCAGCAGCAAAAAGACACTCTCTGAGAAAGAGAGAAATGCAACCCTGGCTTCAGACAAACACAGGATGGTAATTACAGGCCATTCAGGAAAGAGTTAAACACCAAACACATGAGTGCCCCTACTTTCAGCCTGGACACTGTGATTTTATTACACTCTTCTCTGAAAGTTGGCAGGCTGCATGCCAAACATTTTTTGATTTTATTTTATCTTTGTTTTACTTTTTCACATGCAGAAACTGTCCTCAAAACCTCTTACTTTTAAGCTAAGTGCCAAAAAATGCTCAAGTGCCAGCCAATGACTCATCTTTTAAAAGCCTGGCTTTTGGAAGGTGGTTTTCATTTCAGGAACTTAGGACTGCTTCCTGGATACTAAACATTGTGGGATCAATAATTAGACTAGGAAAATGTTGAAAAAGAAGGATTTTAAATATTTAAACATCACTCATCTTTTGGGGTTCTGTTAACTATAGATATGTGGGAGTTCCAAGCAAAGGAAAAAACAGGAAGGCCAAGAGTTTGGCTGATAACTCAAAATGACCAGCATCCACCTCTTTTTTTTTTTTTTTTTTTTTTTTTTTAATCCTGAAACATATTTTAAATAATTTTAATATTTTTTAAATAATGGAACCAGATACATGCATCACATTGCCTTGGAAAGAGTAAAAACACTATCTTTTTTTTTTTATGTTGGTGCAAATGGAAAGCATATGATGACATTCCATCTCTTCCTCCCCTGTATTGTGTTTCACCCATTTCTCAACACACAACAGACATGCAGCCCTTATCAGTGCTGTGGTTACATGCCATCATTTTGCCGTCATGCAAGCCTAACTTCTGAAGTGCTCTTTTGCTTCTAGGGATTTCCTTGTTTACACACCACACAAAACCTTACTTGTACCACAGTAAAGGCATGTGGGAACAGAGAAGCTTGTACACAGATGAGGGCATCTAGCAGGAGTCAGGGTGGAAGAAGGGCAGAGACCTCCTCTTAAGCCTGCATCATTTCTCTTTGGAGGTAATAGTGTTTGTCAACTCCAGCAAGGCAGTGACTGGATAAGTTGAACAGCTATTTTTCTAGAGGGAATAAACAAAGTGATAAAAGAAAAACTAAAAAGCTGAGAAAAAAATATGATATATTTATTAGGTCCAAAACTAAACATGAACTACCTCTTCCTAGGTTTGATGCAGGCTCCAGGACAGTTATTCAAGGTAACTGTCTTTTTTAAAATCCTGCTGAGATCATTCATTCTTTATATATCAAGGCTAGCAACTATGACTCTCAAAACTTGCTTATAAACACACTTCACATCTTACATGTAGGACAATCTGCCAGCACGCAGGTGCCCTTGTCCATGGGTGTTGGGTGAAATATATATATATATATATATATATATAGCTATCTGGTTATTCTGGGATTGGTAACATCCTGGACTGACACTGCAATGTGTTAAGAAGCAGTTTTGAACAAGTCTAATGAGATGGTATAGATTTTCTGGGAGCATCAAAGGTTATCAAAATTTTCTCCCGCCTAATCTACTCTTCTGTGTCAAAGACAAACCAGCACTTAATGTTCCCAAGTAAAGTCAAGAGTCCTTGATTTAGCCTTTAGTCTTTTCATTACACCAGTAACTGGCACTAGAGAAAAGTATTCCTAACCACCCAGCTGAAGCATATCTATGTTTAGAAATTAGACAGCTCACCATAACTTTGGGCCCTTTTTTATCCATTGGCATGTTTTGGAGCAACTACTAATGGAAACAAAATGTTTTTTCTCCTTACACAAATCAGTCAAAACCCATAAATTTCTCTATATTTGTTTGAAAACAAATAAACAAACAAACAAACAAACAAAAAAAAAAACAAAAAAAAACAAAAAAAAAAAAAAAAAAACAAAAAAAATCCAACTTTACCTAATATCCACTTACCCAATGTGCAGTTTTAGTCACAGAAATGAAGACTCAAACCACTCTACTAAGAGTCAGAATTAAAACATCCCAAGCTATCTTTTTCTTCTTAGTGTGTCAAGAGCTTAATCTTTTTCACTTAAAACATGTGAAAACACAAGCCACGCCGGTCTCTCCAAAACCTTTGAGTGTGCCACAACGCAAGCGCAGCCAAGCAACCAGCATCACTTACTGCCATGGTGCACTGGAAGCAGGGTTTTACCCGCATTGGTGGGATGGTTTACACAGTGGCAGACTTCTGATCCTCACTTAACTTCCTGCTAATCACCCTTGCTTGCGGAGCCCAGGCTGGCTGGATGCATAGGTCTGGGGTTGCTGCCAAGAGCAGGGAGCTGCTCAGCTTCCTACACTAGGTGGCATGGAAGGACCAAGTTTCGCCGCCCTCAGCACTGCCCGATGGCGAATGAGGCTGATATGTGTCTTGCAATCTCTTTTCCTTGGCTCTGCAGAAATTTTTATTTATTCACCCGGCAGAATTTTACCCGGGTAAATGTTGAAGTTCTCCTTGGCTCTTCTTCGCAAGTTCGCTTGTGACTTTCCATTCCAACAGGGGGAGCTCTTCAATGCTCTTGGTGACTTTCCCTCTCGACTTTCCCATATTGACTTTCAGCACTTTTATAGACCCTAGCTCTGTACCTTACTAAGTTAAGTCTCGGGTTTCCCATTAGTTCTCGCCATTTCTCCATTACTCTAGATGGATAAAAAATAGCACTTTGAAATTTTGCAATTCACAGGGTGGGAACTTGGCACCCTATCTCTGAAAACACATTTTTAGCACTGCAGAATCAGACCACTTTTGATGTCTGAAATAATCAGGATTCTTGAAGAGGTCAGTTCGATTCTTACCTTGCTCAACTGCTGAGCTGATTACCGCAAATTATTGACCCTATAAAGCAACCAAGCTGGATCCATCAGTACTGTCACTGGGAAGGGCAGCGTTGCTCAACACTGATTGCACTAACAGCACAGCATGTGCAGCTACAGCCCTGCTGCAGCCCTTCTAATCCCTACTCCTATCCCACCACGGATACAGATGTGCAATGAAGAATTTCCCAGTCAGTTCAGGATGCCTACATGGCCCTAAATCATGTGGATGAGAACGTTCAAAGCATAGTCATTAACCTGTATTGTTGCCTCTCCACTGTCACTACAAAGTACCTCATTTCTACCTGGCAGTTTCCAATACCACCTGGATGCAACGCCATTCCCATTACCTCACCGTTCTCCCAGCATGTTTCTTCACAGCTTTCCAGCAAATAAACCCTGCCCATGCACCCATCTCCCCACAGCCCCAGCCCATACGTGCAATTTGCCTTCCAGTGCCTGGGGCAACAACAGGGGATAGATTATCTCTTGAAGTGTTTTCCATCTCTGTTTTCTATGATTCCCTGGGGACAGGCTTATCTCTAAAGTAACATCTTGCAGGATTCCAGGGTAACACCAGTGAACATGTTAAGGCCAGAAACAGGGAGGGAGATGCCTGGTATTAAGGGCAGAGGCATAGCTTTTCAAAGTGGAAGATTTTCCCATTATGTGAATGAGGCTGAGTAACTCAGGTTTTTTTCAGCTTGGGACTCAGAATTTGGGTCTCAAGACTATTTACTGTATTTTTAAAAACTGATTCTGCAGTCCCAGCTATTTAACTCTGTCTTGCCATGCTTTCTGCTCTCATGTCCATACTGAGGTGATTTTCCTACCCTCTTCCTCCCTGATGTACTAAGCTGGCACCCTTCCTCCCCCTTCCTCTCTGCCTGTCCTGATCTTCCATGGCCCTTGCCAGGAGAACCAGAGAGGCCACCTGTATCAAGAGCAGAAAAAGAAAATACAAAAAAAAAAAAACAACCCCGGGAGCAGGTTGAAACCGAGGAAGGTTAGGGCCAGGCACAAAGCTCAAAAGTATGTTTAAACCTAGTTTTGGTTCAAGGAGATGTGCAACAAATACACCCTCTGACCATTACAAACATCTGTATTTAACCAGTGATAAGTACCATCGACATATTTCAGTTTCCATGGCATCTACAAAGTATACTTCCTGGAGGATAAGAGTTCCCATGAGGAGCTATAGACTACAGCACTGCCAGTACTTGGCACAGAGCAGCTCACTGTGCAGCACAGAAGGAAGAAGGCAATACCACCACACAGCTCCTTCCTGGCTGCATACCTCCCTGTGTTTCAAAATAACACATTAAAAAGTAGCTTCAAGGAAGACCCATGAACAAACTTAATGAAACCATGCCTTTTGGGTGACTCCACAGCAACATGTACTGTTCCTCAGTTTCACCAGTGCAGGTGTAAACAAGAGATAAAAATTACACACAGGGCACAAACACATGACAGTGTGAAACACTATAAAATTTTAATTGCCACTTATTTGGTTAAGCCTTTCATAGCTCTCTGCTGGTGAGTCTTGAGCAATGTGGTCATTCCATTCTCAGACTCATAAAAATTTACTGCACGCCTTCACGTGTTCTCCCTATATAGCTCCACTTTATTTCACTGGCAAAATAAGGCCAGCTGGAGCTGCAGCTCTGATTAGCTGAATGCTTGGGATGCAGAATGCAGTCCCCAGAATACATCATATTCATGGTAATATTCTGACTGTAAAAAAGGCTTGACTTTTTAAGCTTCTCCAGAGATGCAGATAAATGTAATGTGTCAGAAATAGGGACCACCTACACATCAGATCACACTTACAAGGATAATGTATGCAGGCATATAAAATTGCCAAGGAATGTGAAGGCACACAGATAGGGGTACTTCCCCAGGCTACTGACTGGTTTATTCCACATTTCACTGACTTTATTAGGCAGCTGAGTGACCTTTGGTATCATCAGAACCACCCGAAGGGATGAAATTGCACTGGTTTTGGACAGCCAGAACCAGGGACATTATGATTTTAAAATATGCCGGAAGACAAAGTCACAAGCAAACAGCATTGCACATTCATACCTGGTTATTTCCAAATCATAATCAAAACCAGTGAATATAAGTTTCCTAGTAGAGACACTGAAACAGCTCCATTAATTGTTAAGATTCCAGTTATTATTATTGCCAAAGCACTTTTACAGGGAGGGATTTGAAACATTTTTCTAAAGGGAAAGAAAAGAAGGAAGAAATGTAGCTCTGTGACTCAGAGGTGCAATTGAAATAAAAATCTAAACATTGTCACAAGTGGCACCACTGAAGCCCAAAGCAAAACACTACATCTTGGAAATTTCCAGAGGATCTTAGAAAAAATCTGTGCTTTTAAACAAAGAGCAAGCAGCAAAATGAAAAGAATGTCACAAAAAGAAGCTGAGAAAATTTGAGTAGTTAAAGCTAAATCATTACTATTTCTACAGCCCAGAGAGCAGCAAAAAATTATTGATACACAGCTTGGTATTGCAAACGAAGAGTGTGGGGCTTCCCATCATCAGTGTTCCTGGCAATTTCTCACTTTCCTCAATAAACCTGAACAAGATTCTTGTTTGGGCTCCCAGAGTTCATCTGAAGACCCCTCAAACAAAAGTAGCCAGCTTTGCTTAATGGTGCTATGATCCTGTTTTGTAAGCCTTGGGAAGAAAGAGCCTTGGGAATGGAATAGTAGTGTAGTGGCACCCCAGCTCCACCTCAGACACATCTGTCCACAAGCATGGACTGTTCTGTTCAGATGCAAACCTTGGACAGTACAAGACGTCAAGCTTCAGCCCTGCATGCTCTGCAGTGTGGCTGCATTTCCCAGGTAAGTGTTCAGTTCCCTGGGCATTATTCTCACTCTTGTTCTCAGCATCTGGAGGCATTCCCAAGGTGCTGCCTGGGGCACTGGCTTTCCTAATGGCTTGGACACTGTGCTAGGGAGCACTGGATGCTCAAAGCTCTGGTGCATCCTTTAGAGGCAGATCAGCCTTGCAGATGAATGTCCTACAAATCCCTATCCAGTTGCTGAATCTCCTCAGATATTCCATTTAAAGCCATTCTACTTGGAATAAAATACTTTTAACAGGAGCTGAAGGAGAAAACAAATGTGAAAATGATTCACGCTTCTGGGAAGTGGCTGTCTGGCTTCTAAAGCATGTGGCAGTGAATGCAAAATGCTGCACACAGAGTGGCTGTCTCATCAGGAGAGACCAAGGAGCAATGCTTCAAGCCTTGCACATGAACAATCAGCTTGCAGGCTGCTAGTGAAAACACTGTCCATTGCTCTCAGATTTCTTCAGAGATGGAAACTGAACTAGTTCTCCTAAAGCTTGATGCATGGAGGCTATCGGGTTTTTGTTATCCTCTTATATCAGCTTCTGTGAGTCTACATTTCTTTTTTTTGGTCTGCAAGGACCTCAGTCAAAATCTTTTGAGCACTTTAGATGTTCTGAGATTTTGCTTCACCAAGTAATGAAGCTTTACAATTTTTTGAAAGTTTTTTTTTGTCTTGGAATGAGGGTGTGTGTTGGCATCTGAGCCAAAAAAGTCAGTGAAATGCACAGCTCTTCTGGTGGCAGATTGTTCCCTGTAGGAGGTCTCTGGTTGTTCTTCACATCTCATGGGTGTTACAGAAGTAGTTCTCAGGGAACTATAAAAAAAGGAGAAAGGAAGGTTGTTTGGCATATTCAGAATAGCGTGTTCATGTAATCAGAAGAAAATATTGCATAGAGTTCTGTGAATGGTACACAGATACTATGGGCAATTGGTGCTTTATCCATTTATGTAACTTGTAATTAATTAATTCAATTATTCAAAGAAAATTACTTCACACCCCCACAAAATACCCTGTATCTTACTAAGGAGACAGATATGCCTGGTTTTGCACTCAAGTAATGTCACTTCCAGGAGAAGCTCATTTATTAAAATACCAGAATACTGCTGTATGATGCCTATCGTAACACCCACCTCCCACACACACGGGGCAGCATGCGCCTTATAACAAAGGAGGCATTCATAGCTATTATCTTGAAAGGTAGTAGGGGTGATGAATGCATTAAAGGGACCAGAGAAATATTCACTTCAATAGCTTAGGGGTGTTTGCACTGGAAGTTGTGGTGCCTCCACATTTGCTATCCCAGGACCAACTTTCCCTCCAATTGCAAAGAACTTCATTGAGCTTTGAACTTCTTCAGATTTGCAGCTACCAAGAACTCCGAACCTAAACGCCTCACTCTGTGCTTTCAAAAGGTCCAAAACTAAATTTGGATCTCAGCTCTTTGGCCATAGTGTTTTGGCTAAATTTCTTTGCAGCTTCAGCTGGACTGGTTTACCCTTGGGGCATCTGCTGCTGGTTTGAGCTCTGTTTCAGGCAGGAGCAGGAAAGGGCTGCTGAGAGCCCCTTTGGTTTGGTTAGGCAGGTTTGGTGACTGGATTCACTGCTCCTCTGCAGCAGGGTGCTAGCTGCACTGCATTTTTGTTTTATTATCACCATAGCAGCCCTGAGTCTATTAATACGTATTTTGTGCAAAAAAGAGTCTGACACTTTCAAAAAGGGAAAGGTAGTAACAAAGAGAATCTTAAGCTTCTAAACACATTCCAAACTATTACAAAAATTACACTAAGAGCTGCAAATTCTTGAGACAGAATTAAATTTAAAAAATTAAAAAGCAAAACTTAACCTGAGTGCTGTCAGGTCACTCTATGTAAAGTGAAATCTCCAATCTTACCCTCCTCTATTGCTGATGTCGAATACTTTAAAAAGATTTTTAGTGAAGCAGCCTGACAAATGATGCTTTGGTTTAGGGGTCAGCCCTCCACAGTGGCCACCTGAAGCTGGCAACAACCTGCTTGCCCAGCTGGTAATTGAGGGTGCTCAACAGGTTTAGCTGCAAAGTGGACAGCTCTGCTTTCTTAGCTCTGACAGTGTTATTCAGAGCAACCAGCCCTGCCTCTGGTGTTGAAACTAAGTCCCCTGGGACCCAGCCTGGGCACAAGTGGCCTCCAAGCTGGAACAGCCAGATCGGGGTTTTTTCCATTAGTCACAGGACAGAGATCAGCAGTCATGGGGTTTGTGTAGGTTACACCTTCACCTTTCCTTCAGTGAGTTTAACTGCTGAAGCACAGCCGACACTCGCTTCATCTCAATGCCTTGTCCCGGCCAGCGCTTGCAGGAAGCAGGAAAATTTAACGCATGCTATATAAAGCAGCAGAAAGACACACATTGTGTAACAGATGTCTGTTGAAAGGAGATAAAGAGACAGCCTGATTTCTTTCCCTTTTTTTTTTTTTTTTTTTTTTGCTTGCCTGTGTCCTCATTCCCCTCTGCCTGCCCGCCTTGCTGTCTGGGGGAGGTTTCAGATTGCATTAGTGTTACCTCCCATGCCTTGGCCGCCCGTCGCAGAGGCTGCGCTGCCAAGCCACCGCCGCTGGCCGCCTGGCAGCTGGTGCAGGGCCAGCCTCCGACAGGCACGACAGGGACAGACCCTCTCAGTGACAGACCCTGAGCCTGAGGGGTGCCAAAGGGTCTAGAGGCAGATCTGCTGGGCAGCAGAGCAGCTACACAGCATCACAGCTTTTCCCATCTCTAGCTGCCACTTCCAGTTGCCATAAGTAGGGTAGCTTTAGTAGCTCCCAAAGCCTACTGTTTTAACACTGATTACCCCCAGTTAGACCTCAGCTCTCAGCAGGGAAAAGGTATCCTTCTTTTTTTTTCCCCTCGGGGAACCTCACAGTACTGCGCAATGCCTCTGGTATCTAACCTCATTAAAGGAGCTCATCTAATTCCACCATACTGAGGAAACTCTCACCTCCCTCAAAGGCAATGACTCAAGATACTAATCAGTGCAACGAGGATGTCTGAGGGTTTTTCTATCTACTGCTTCAGTCTGGGCTATACTTTTCCTTCCCCCTTAACTGTAGCTATAAACACTGTGCTCACCTTGCCAAGTAAGGCATCCAGTCTCTTCTTGCATACAATGCCTCAGGTAGATTTAAATTTAAGCCAAGTGTCAAATAATTAAAAGGGGCCCTGAGCACACCCAGAAGAGACTATTTTCTGCTTTTCCATACTCTTCACTCTTTACTGCTCTCTGTTATTTCTTTCTCTGGTTTCTGTCATCATTTTCCTTTGCAGCCTTTTGGGGTCTGAGCAGAGGAAGACACCTCTCCTGAAGAAGAACCTTAAAAGAGATACGTTTAGCCCTGAAACCTAGTTACAGCTGCTAACCATCCCATCTTTTCCCCTGGCTGTTAAAGGGATGAGATAGGATCACGCTCAGGATTCAGGGTATGTCTTAATAAGTTCTGACCTAACAATATGACACTGGCTAAAGTTGCTCTTTTCACGTCTCTAGAGATAAAAGTTAGGAAGCTCTGACCTTGAAATGATGAGTCATGAAAGGACTGACAGCAACCACACACAGAATATGGAGATTTTCTGAAAAACCCCCACTCCCACTTACTTTCCCTGATGGTACCTATCCCCATCCTTCAGGCTGGCACAGCAAGCCCTCATCAGGAGCAGTGAAAGGTCTAGAGAGTCAGTCCTATAAGAAGTGGCTGAGGGAGCTAGAGCTGTTTAGCCAGGGTAAAAGGAAGCTCAGGGGAGACCTTATCACTCTCTACAACCACCTGAAAGGAAGCTGTAGCCAGGTGGGGATTGGTCACTTCTCCCAGGTGACCAGAGACAGGACAAGATATAATGACCTCAAGATATTCTAGGTGAGGTTCAGGTGGGACATCAGGAAGATCCTTCACCAAAAGGGTGGTGAGGTATTGGAATAGGCTGCCCAGGAAAGTCATGGAGTCACCGTCCCTGGAGATGTTCAAGAAGCAATTGGACATGGCACTGAGTGCTATGGTTTAGTTGACATGGTGGTGTTTGTTCAAAGATTGGACTTGATGATCTTGAAGGTCTTTTCCAACCTTAATGACTAATGATTCTATGAGTTATTGCTAACAACACTGAACCACCTCCAAAAGGTTATTATTAAAAGTCATTCATTACAATAATTTGCAACCCTCATTTAACGTCAGCAGACCTTTATCTTTCAGCCTAGGGGGTTATGCTAGCTCCTGCAAGCCAAAGCCCAATCATAACAAGTGTTTCAGGTTGTAATTACAGGGTTATTTCCAATGATACCAACTGCCTATTTTGCCTCCATACATTTTCAAGTCCAAAGGTTACTTCACTATTTCAATTCCTGTATTTCTGCACAGGGGGAAAAATCTAATAAACAGATAAATTAATGGAAAGAAAATAATAAATTTTGAATAATAAATAAACTGGATGGCCTGTGTGTGTACTCAATGCAGAGGAAGAAATGGGGGCTGAGTTGGGCTCAGAGAGTGCTCTTGACAGGCAAGGAGATGCCTTGAGCAGCAGGATGCTCTCTCTTTTGTTAGGAAAGGAAAGGAGCAGCACAATTTCAGACTTTGTTCCTCATTTCTTTGGGGCTGATAAGTTGAAATCAGTTCATATTCCTCCCACATTTTTCCTCCTCCACAGTGTGTTAAAATTTCTTGACTCAAAAAATTATGCCTGCTACTCCCCCGGCTCCATCCAGCACCCTTCAGAGGAGGGGGAAGATAGCTCAGTGAGCCACTTAGGCAGAGGCTTAAAGCTAAATAAGCGGCTAAGTGCTTGGCTGGGTCAGGAACCTCTTCTTTTGGATAAACATGTTTTTGCAGAAGGTGTTTTAAGAGATTTAGGATGCTGTCCTGACCAAGTTACTTCACAATTCCTGAGCAAGAACTAGAATCTCTGAAAATGCTATTATTAGGTTCCTTTTTTATTACTATTTCTAAAAACAAAACGGGGTGAAATTATATTTCAAGAAACAAGCACAGGAACTGAGATAAATTTATATTCTTATTTATACAACACTTAATGAGAAGTAACATAATGAAATGCTAGGTTAATGGAGGAGGACACCATTATGAATATAAGCACTGCTGAAATATTTTTATGTATGTTTTCTCATCATTGTGAACAGCTACATTTAACCCAAGCCAAACTTCAGGAATGCAATAATTTCCATTGAAAATAACAAGTGTTTCACATCAATTTTTTTTATGGTCATGTCATTTTTTTATAAACACACTGTCAAAGGACTACCAGAAAGAAAATATTTTACCTAGAGAAGGAGTGTTGACCCTAAGGACAACAAGAGATAATGAATTATTATGTCAGAGAATAATTACTTTCCTTGGTTGTATACTAAGAATTATCATTTTTTCTAAAACCTGTCCCATATGATCCTGTACTCATATCAACTACAAGATAAATAACTTTTTTTTAACCCAAGCTCTAAGGAAAAAAATTAAATTGCCTAGAAAATGGAAATAATTGCAATACATTTTTGTTAACTATAGGCATAAAGAATGTGGTCAGATATAGGAAACACATCTGACAAGATGGTCCCAGCCAATTTAAAGGTTGTGGAATGCATCTCTCCCTTAGAGAAACTGTTGACAAGCAGCCAAAACTCTGAATTGCAAATCCTCCAGCATGAATAAATCAAAGGAAATTCCAAGAAATAACTTAAGGCAGCTTAAGTGTCTTATTTTGCTATAGTAACTGCAAATTCTCTATGAAGATATATGGGATCTGCCACAAGTCAAAGGTATTTAAGCCACCCTCAGTGGATATTATGGCTCTGCTGTTAAAAACATGTTGTACTGAAACCAAGCATGTCTGCATGGATCTGGTGAGGTTCCCACTGGAGACTGAATTTTGCTGGAAACTCAATGAGCTAATTAGAGTGAAATGGCCAGTAGGCTGCACTGTTGGTCTGGGAACACCAGGTAATTGTATTTCAGGGGTATTTATGTGGCTGGGGAAAATATTTTCCTCCTAGGGAAGGGACCTTGGGAGTGCATTCAAGGAAATGCATTCCTTGGAGTAGCACACTTATTAAGCAGGCTTTAGCAAGCCAACCTAACCGCTACCACCCTGTAGGGGCTCTGCTTTGCCCTGAGTATTAGTGCCTGGAGCCATGCAGGGTGCTCCGGCTAGGATGACTGGCTGGCAAAAGCCAAGTGTTTCCTGAGCATTGACTGTTTCCTTCACAAAGAAGGTGCAAAGATCTGTTTCACTGAATGGGGAGGGAACAATCCAGAAAGCCTTGTAACTTATGAGAAGAAGTGGGATGTGCCCAGTCCCAAAACCACAGTGGTTCACCCTGAAGACAGATAAGCCTCAATGAACTCTTCCCCCATCCAGTGAGATGCTGCAGTGGGTAGGCTGCCAATTCCTTGTAAACTCATGGAATAACTGTAGGTTCAAAACCATCTCTGCAAATGCCTTTATCAGATCTGGTCAAAAATTCTATTACTCTCAGAGTCTCTTGTCTCCTTTGTGGAAAAACTTCCAACCACTTTGTAAGTAGTTGGCTGCTGACAGCAAATATTGATTGCCTTCTTCTGCCTCAAGCAAAGGTTTACACACATCAAAACCAAAACAAAACAAAGCAAAACCATGATCCATTGATGATCCCATGAGATACGGCTGCACAAGGGCCACTCTTGTCTTACATGTATCCTTTTCTGTAATACAAACATCACCTCTGCTGTGCCAATGCTCTTTACCATGTCTGCATTTTACACTGTTCTTTATGTGATGGCAAATCATTAAGTGACTGCAACGAGGTTGTGGTCACGGGGGACTTTTTAACCAGAATGCTGAGGGAAGCTGAGGGACAGGGTGAAGTTAGGCCACTTCCTATTTCAAAGGGAGACATTTTTGTCTCTTTGAACTTTGTGGCTGTCTTATAAATGGTGATCTGTCAAATCTACTGACTCACTTTTTCTTTTGGGTTTGTCATAGTTTTCTTTTATAAAACACATTAAATGTTTGTGTGGATCAAAGATATTGCAGAAACAAGTAGGAATCCATAACCAGTGAGACTCTCTGATAGTTCAAACTTAAAATTCATCTTAACCTAGACTTCAAAATCAGATTCAGTTGATGACTGCTTTTTTCTTTTTTCACTCTTTGCTAGAATGCTATTTCAATATGCAATTAATTTTACCTTTTGCTTTCTGAGGCAAAGCCATTTTTACCACAGCAGACCATTTGCCTACTAACTATTTGCTTTATGTTTTCACATAGAAGTCCTCTTTTCTGGCATTTAGGACATGAATCAACAGCAAAGAAATCTTCTCTCCAGTTATTTAGACATTATTTTTCTAACTCCAAAACTCCACTTTCTAAATGTCCCCAGACCTTAACAGCTGCACAACTCCATGTGACATTCTGCACCTAAGACTAATACGAGGCTTATTCTGGGTCTCTTATCTTCCAGTATTGCTCTGCATGACACTTTTCACTATAGTTATGTCATAGGTGAGCCAGTACTCATATTCCTGTGCAATTCCCAGGTGTTACTACTGCATTTCAGTCCTCAAATTCTCATTCTCAGAGTATCTCACATCTTTCTTCTTTGCCTATTGTATTGGGGTACAATTCCCTCAAGTGGCCTTCACTAAACTTTTGGGATAGTCTGTTGCAAACATCCTCAACCTTGTGGAAGTCCCTTTATGATCTTTTTTTTCTTCATTGCACCCAATTGATCCACTTGCTTTACGTTTCTGAAGTATTGCCAATTTCCATGGGTTTACTGAGCAAATATAGATTCAGAAATAAAGTCTTCACAATAAGACAGCATATTTTTTGATCCTTCTTTCCCTCATGTTTATTTGATCGAAATTTGCCATCGCCAAGTTTGCAATGATGAGCTGCTGTCTGAGCAGGGGCTCCTTCCACTTCCGCTGGGCTACTGCAGGGATCCACTGGTGCATTGCACATACGCATGGCAACTCCACCCATCCCATTCTCACTACCTTTGCTCTGAAAGGCAAAATCTAGCTCCATACCTAATAGCTGTCCAGAGCCTGCTTATCCTGCAAATCCATTCTAAAATGGATAATATTCCACTCAGCACTGTTTCATGAGAGGTGAGACCCACAGGAAAACTACATCTTCCTGGGGTCCAAACAGACCTCACGGAGTTTCACTTTCCCAGAGTTTTGGGAGAGAAACAAACATTCTGGTTTTACATATTGACTCTTCATGAACACAAATATGGTGTGTAACCAAACATGCAAAAATTAGCAGATACATACACATAATTTTCCTGGGGTTTCGTTTACCTTTTATTTTAAGCTTCAATTAAATTCGAAGGATAAACTTCCTCACTAAACAGCTTTTGTCTCTGGCCTCTTGTCTCATCCACTCTCTTGGGTGTCCTTGGTAATTCATATGCACTTAACAGTGCTGGGATTTCCCCTGTCTTAAGGATTTCCTCCTGCAGGCTGTTCCTTAGCTGTATGAGCGATCGAGTCTTAACATGATTCAAGCAGGTAAATTCTCCCTCCTTTGTCAGATTGGTTTCTGATTCAGCTCGTTTGATGACAACAGTCCCTTGCCAGGTGACAGCATTGCCAAACGGAGTTATGCAGCGATGAACCAGTCTGACTTGCCATTGCTCAGCATGTGTGCGTTGCAAGGCATCACTAATTATCAGTGCAAACCCTGTGCCAGCTCCTCCTAGGAACACTAGCTAGTCCGAGTCAGAGGGTGAAACGTACTAGTAACACAAAGATCAGCCTTCTGATGCAAAGGAGTTTTCTGTATCACACAATTTACAAAATCCATAACCCATAAACTTTTCTTAGACAACCCCCCCAAATCATCACATCAGCCACAAGACACCAACTGCCTCCAGCATAACAAAATATTACAGAACTTAATCTCTTGCATGTCCTGACTAATATAGCTCACTTGGTTCATTAGAGTCCACTGGATATTAATGTGCCACATGTACAATACAGAGAAGAATCCAGCAAAATAAATATTCTGTACCATGGAAGCAACCTATCCTCCCATGATATCAAGAATTCCATGGGAAAGCAAAGAGTTATACCTGTTACCTATGACATGGATACTTTAGGATATTCTTTTAAATTAGTTAATCTTTTCACTCAGAATGCATAAAACTAAAGGCTGAATTTTCTAGTTTGCTCCAGTTGCACATATCTCGTTTTATCCTTGAAATTTTAAGTCTTCCACTAGTGAGTAACAGTCTTAAATTAAACATTCTAAACAAAGGCTTAGATGTTTTCTTGCTTTTGAGCAGTTGAGTTCCTTCAGGAACATTCAATCTACCCAAAGATTCCAAAAAGCAATTCACCACAAGTTAGAAGTTGCTTTCAAATGTTCTACATAGCCTCATTCTCAGCAGCAGCCAGGTGCTCACATTCAGCTTTTTGTTAGAATATCTCTTTTCAAGTTTGGCTGTTTGAACTTGGTCTCCACATAGACCTGCTGTAATTTCATTGTTCCTGGGAGGGACAAATATCTGAATGCGAACATCACAAAATGATCATGTAATAGGAAGTGTAACCTGCTATAAGAAAAGATACTTCCAGCTTTTTTAGGGCTGTTTGCTGTTTCCTTTACTATTGTGTCTCCCTCTTTTGGTTATCAATTTGCATTTGAAAAAGACAAGTGACCTATCCCTGACTCTTGGGAAACTGTGACCTTCATCCTTTTTTCAAGCCTTCCTCTGACCTGGGAGTTTGTTGCCTGGGACTTTGTCCCCCCAGGTGACCTGGAACAGTTTCCAGATTTCTGTGCTGATGGGAACAAACAGGCCAAAGCTGGTGGATTTTCCTTCCATGTTGTCAGCTGTCAGTAAGCTGTCACTAGACTGGTGATGAAAGGCAGACGTGAAAATTTGAACTGCTAATACAAAAAGAAATATTTAAAAGTCTTAAGCTTGCTGTGGCACTGTAAGTGTGCAGCACTGAGGGCTATGATAGCAACTTATCATCATGAGTATATATATTCAGTGAGGTGGAACAAATAGATTTCTAAATACAACTGTCTGCAGTTTATTGTAGCCACATGTAGTCTAAGGACATATATAGTTGGTCTGCAAAAGTACAATCTGGTTTTGATTGCTGCTAATACGTTTTGTACTCACCTGGAAACCTCAGAAAGTCAAAGCAAAACTCAGCTTCAGGCATTTCTTTTTCCATCCAGCTGCTCATGAAAATCATGCAAAATTAAAAGCCAAATCCTCCATAGAATTAAATAATGGTATCTCTGTTATTGGATCTACACCAGCAGAGATGAGGCACTCTAGGGAGCTGCCTGTGTACTAGGGACAGGCTCAGTCTTCCCAGGGGCCAGGACACATGCTCCATGAGGAAATTTGGCCTCCAGTCCATGCTAAAGGGTTATCTAACTCTCGAGCATGGAAAAACTGCTGGGTTTCCAGTGCTTAAGAAATAGGGTTACCCATTACAAGTGTTGTGCTTGGAAGGATGGTCTGTCTGAAATGAAATCTTGGCCAAAGAGGCAGACAAAATCTGTGACTAAAAGAGCTTACAAGTTAAGGCACAGACCATTTGATGATTTTAAATATATTTAATCAATGGGGCCTCTCTGGGTGTGTTAAGCGCATACTTGTCTCTTGGTAGGACCAGCCCCCTTGAAATTTCTCTCTGTGGGAGTATGCTATAGAGACAGACTTTTTTCCATTCTCTTGGTCTTTTCTTATGGAGCATTTGCACACAAAACCTCCCACAGTTCTTCCTGAGGTAGGAAGCCTTTGGAGGGTATGATGGAGAGCTCAGTTTTTCCTTCACAATGAGCAAGACTAATACAATTAATGCACAGAAAGTAAAGCTTTTTCCCCCAGGAGCTGAAAACTCCTTTGCTGGCACTCCCAGCTCTTATTAGCAAGCACCAAGAATTAGTCATGAACATGAACTCCCAAACCTCCAGCCCAACTGGAGTGCATTTAATGCTGCATAGCACAGCTCTTATTCATGTTTAATAAACACTGTTCACTTAAGTAATCCCATTGATGTCATCAGCATGAGAAAGAGTTGCAAAATCTATCTGCTTTTAGGTACTATTGTGTGTCATGAGGTTGGTTTTAGAGAGGGTACAAATTTTCGTCCACTCAGCTTACACCGCCTGTTTCATTGTCCGTCTGAACTCTGGGCTCCCAACCAAGGTGTCAGATTCTTGTTCTTCCCAGAGGCCAGTGCAGTCTTCTGAAATTCCCTCTACTTTCCCAGAGCATTTCTTTGAATACAAAGCAACAGCCTTACAAGTAATTCTCTCCTTAGCTTCAGTCCCTGATATCACTTTAAAAATTATTGACACCCAATTCATCTTTTTGCACCCATGATCCTGGACATCAGCAGAAACAAGGTACAAAAGAAGGAAATAATATTTCCAACTCAGATGTGCAATCTGAATTCCTAAAGTGCAAAGGGTTGCACATATGCTGTAACGCACACCCTGGGATGTAATGTTTGCCTGTAGTTTGACTTTTTACTAAGATAAGAGTGAGCAAGCACACACCTGAGTTATGAGTTGAGCCAGTTCCCCCTCTTCAGCTCAGTCAGCCTGCTCATATGTCAGATTATGCTGTAGCTGGGCAGTAGCTTCAGCTGCAGTGAGAGAGGCTGGAGCTGGTATGACTGTGACTGGACATTTTGGGCAGGCTATAGCCACTAACACCAAACATATTTCCACTCAGAGAAGCAGGTGACTCACCAACCTTGCAGATCAAATAAGGTGAGATGCTGTGGTATCAGATAGCTACTGAGTCAATACTATAGCATTTTTTTTTCTAAGGACAAAGAATGCCTGCCAAGAAAAGGGCAGTAGTTCAAGCTGTGGTTTAAGCACTGACTTTCCAGGTGGGGGACATGAACAAGGCTCTGGGCAGCCCCCATACATCATGCTGGATGAGCCTGCAGCACAAAGCAGTTGCCTCACAAGTTCTTCAAGGGCCTGGTCCACCACTGCACAGGACTACACCTCTGAAAAGATACGTCAAGGCTGAGCCACAGGACATCCCTGTGTTGTCCTGTTATTGTAGGGGCTGTGCAAACAGGCCCACACTGGAGGAGCAGTGGCAGTGGGATGCAGGAAGAACCAGGGCTGGGAGAGCACATACAACAGGACAACATGTTCCAGTGGGGTGTTCACTGTTTAGTCATCATCTGGTGTCCACCACTGAGCGAAGGAGGTTGATTTACAGCCTACCACCTGGTGTTTGCACCTGCACTGCCTGCACCATGTGAATTGTGTCATTGTTCAAGCATGCGTGGCCATTTTCTTCTACAGGACTTGAGCATGTCAGACATTACTTCCTTTTAGACCAGGTCTAGTTAGGCTTTGCCCAGCAGGGAAACACAGGGAATCTGTTTTGCCTGTAGTATGAGAGGATTTTATGTGGGAAGGAAGGGGCTCTTGAGTTAAATTTGGACAAAGTTCTTGACATACTTAATGGGAAACGGCAAGTGACGACCGGGGAAATTAGGGGAAAAAGCCAACAGGAATACAGTGCAATATGATTGGCAAAAAGAAAATGGTATTTAGGACTCAAGAGTCAAACTCTTAGAAACTTATGGGCCCCTGTGCTAGAGGCATACCTTCACTCGGGGTACTCAACACAGCAATGGGTGTACAGGCAGGTATTTCTTTATGTGGTTGCAGAAAGTCCTTGACAGCAGTCCTACAGCAGCAGCCACCAGGCAAAGCTGGGAGGCCTACTAATGGTGCCAAAATGCACCCAGGCTGCTCACCCCCCAGCACTGCTCTGGTCGTCCCCATGTTTACCTGCTGCCTCGCTGCTGGCAGTCAAAGCTCTTGGCAGAAGACAGCCCCTGATGGCTCCTCTGTTGGCTCCCTGATCCCTCCCCTGTTGGTTGTCATTTTCTTGGCACTTGGGTTGGCTGTGTGTGTACAGGCATATGCACACACACCCTCCCCGCAGATATGCACAGGGTGTGGTTACAAAGCATCCGTAGGGTTTCTTCCTAGGCAAGGACATACTTCTATTAGCCTGTATTTACACAGGACTTGGAGAACAAACTAAAGGCCAACCCTGCATATGTTAAGAAACACCCTGATACCAGAAGAAACAGTACTGGGAACTGTGTTTTAATAACTCGCAAGAAGAAAACAGCTTGTGTAAGGTATGAAGTAGCTGCATGAGCAGACTGAGTGGACCTGTGCCACTGAAGAGCTTTGAAACAGGCAGCAATCCACAGTGAAAAAAAAATTGTTCACCAGTATGCATGTGAACGTTTTTCACAATGAGGTGGAAACATCAGAAATAACAGTAGTAGCATCTGTCTGAGGACAGTTCCTACCTTCTTATAATTTTTTTTTTTTTTGCATCTGGTTCCATTTATGACTCATACGTCCCAAACAAGCCATATGTTGCTGCAGAAGGCCTTTAAATTTGCTTGATTCGTATTGAGCTGTATTCCTGGCTGTCAGCCAAGTAAATGTAACAAAACCACTTTTTCCATCAAAAAATAAAAATGAAATCCTATTTGCAGTGAAATTTAATTAGCAGCCAGTAAGTCATTTTGGTGTTGAAAGCATGCACACTCATGTTTTGTTATAGCCTGATTTGCACTTTCAAACTCCATGGTAGCATTTTATTTGTTATAATGCAAAAAGGTTTCCTCTTCCCCTGCCTCAGCCTTCATTCCAACTGCAGATGCTATAGCATTTGAATGATGGCAATTTTTTGGAAAATGAGGCACCCTCTGAGCTCTTCTCTTCAGGTGTCACATTGTGCCTTGTACTGGGACAGGTATTGGATCTGCAAGGCGAGATTTTTGTAGCAGGAGAGGCTACAGGGCTGCCTTCTGTAAGAAGCTGCCATAAGTTTCCCCTGTGTCCAATGGAGCCAATGCCAGCAGGCTCCAAGACAGATGTGCCGCTGGTCAAGGCTGAACCCATCAGCAACAGTGGTAGTGCCTCTGGGATAACAGATTTAAGAAGAGGGAAAAAAACTGCCCAGCTGAAGCTGGAGAAGGGCAGAGTTAGAATATGTGAGAGAAACAGCTCTGCAGACACCAAGGCCAGTGAGGAAGGAGGGGCAGGAGGTGCTCCAGGTGCCTGAGCTCAGATTCCCCTGCAGCCTGTGGGGCAGACCATGGGGAAGCATGGAAGCCCATGGAAGTCCATGGTGGAGCAGAGATCCTGTGGCCCAGGGAGGACCCCACGCCGGAGCAGGTGGATGCCTAAAGGTGGCTGTGACCCTTTGGGAGGCACACAGTGGAGCAAGGTCCTGGCAGGACCTGTGGACACATGGAGAGAGGAGCCCACGATGGAGCATATTTGCTGGCCGGACCTGTAACCCCACAGAGCACAAGCAATGAAGCAGCCTATTCCTGCGGGACTGCACCCTGTGGACCCACACTGGAGCTGGGGAAGAGTTTGAGGAGTGGTCCCCATGAGGTGCAAGGAGCCTCCATTTCCTATCCACCTGCACCACTGGGGGAGAGTAAATGGGGAGTAGATGGGGAGTAAATTAAGCCTGGTGAAAAGGGGGAGGTGGGGAGAGATGTTTTTAGGATCCAGTTTTATTTCTCAGTATCTTACTCTGATTTTATTGGTAATAAAAACTATTTCCCCAAGTTGAGTCTGTTTTGCCCATAACTGGTGAGTGATCGCTCCCTGTCCTTATCTCAACCCACAACTTATCATGACTTCTCTCCCCTCCCCAGCTAAGGAGGGGAGTGACATTGTGGCATTGGTGGGCACCTGGTGTCCAGCCAGGGTCAACCCACCTCAGACATTGATAATTTTAGCACCCTGAGCACTCAGCTGAAAACAGTAATTTCTGCTGAAATAGACAGTCTATCACAAAACTTGTGTGTAAAATCAGGAGCTGGCATCCCATTAAACATGCAGAATACAGATGACTAAATTGTCGTCACAGCCAAAGTTTCTGGAGCAAACAGACTAAAGTTAGAGAAGGAAAGGGACTCTACCCTATTTAAGACTCTACTCCATTTAAAACAGTCAGGGAATTTCTTATTCACTCTTCTTTTTAATTTGATGAAATTCTCAGGTAGTGTGCATTGTGACAGCGTATTTTTGGTTCCTGTCTCATATTCCCCCAGGGAGGAGCAATGTTTAACACCATCAGCATTATTTTGAATAACTTAAATTTGAAAAAACAGAAACCAAACCATCTGAGGGTTTAGCTTGTTCCCTTTCCTGGAAAATAAAGACTGTGGGAGCCAGGAAACTTTGCAAGCTGCAGGATACAGAATTTCCATGTGCTTTTTGGGAGCCTCTGGGATACTGACCAGCCAGAGCAGCCTCAAGCAGAGCATTGGCTTCAAAGGCCAGCATCTCTGGAGTCTCCACCAGCTCCCTGACCTGCCCCACTCAGCTGAGGCCCCCAGCCATCACTGCCCCACCAGTGGCTTTCATAGCAGTGGCCAAGGCAGCCCACAGCTGTGGAGCAGCAGCTAGAGAGCAAACCAAGCCAAAGTTTAGGCTGCCCAACACAGCATTAACTCTCACTTGGATTTCTACGTGGAAATGCAGCAGGTTAGTGCAAGGTAGCGCTCTAGACAGTGGCTGATCTTTTGCTCCCGTGGTCTGGCAGGAATCCAGCTCTGCAGAGAGTCAGCAAAAACGTTTCACAGGATCCTGCAGAGAAGGGGCAACACCACAGGGGTGTTACCCCCCTCAGCTTCTTCCTACTGCCTGTGTTAATTGACTAGGCAGCAGGACTTGGCTTATAGTATCACCCAGTTCCCTTCACCCCCCACCCTGACAGATCAGCTGGATCTGAATCTCTTTTGCTCACTGCAGGGCAAGAGGAAATGCAGATGGAAAAAACTATTAGACTATTTAGCTCATCTTCTGCCAGAGAAGGACTGCTCCCTGCAGTACTCCATCCCTTTGACTTTCTGATTTTTACTTTTTTTGCCCCAGAGTTAAAAGACCCCCTTTCTTCTGTATGACCAAGTAAAATTTCTGAAAGATTAAAAATTAGTCCAAGATGTTGTGCTGTGCCAGCCCCATGTGTCAAAATGTCATCAAGAAATATGAAATGGAGGTGAAAAACTCTGTCACAAAACTGGTCTGCTTTATCATTTACATTTTTCTTGGCAGTAAAAAGGAACAGGGTATTTCACCCATGATTGTTGGCTCATTGTTTCATTCATTTGTTTTTTTCCTCGTGTTTTTCTGGCTAAATAAAGATGTTGTGGTGGAAAGAAAGATTGTGGAAAATAACAAATGGAAGTGAAGTGCATCATTAAGTTAGTCATTAAGTTTTTAAGGGCCAGATTTTTACATGTGTCCAGAAACCAGCAGTTTCTACTGATAACAAATGCTCAGCACTTCTGAAAACTGACCACTTAATCTGAGTGCCTCAGTCCAAGTCCAGCTCTTCAAAAAACCTGGCTTTTCTAAGAGTTGTTCTATCAAAGTAATCCCTTAGAGATTTAAAGTGTATATCTGTTTAGGAAGAATAAGCACACAGGTTCTTCCCAAGCCTTCCTTTGCCTTGCAGACTACTGCTAATGGGCTAAGGTGCTCAGAGGATTCAGGGTATTTATACCAGAAACAAGGACATTCAGGGACCACCTCCTCCCAAAAGCTGCCCCCCAAAGCCCTGGCAGAGCACAGCTGAACCAGGCAAAGACCTTTGTTTCTCTAGGAACAGATGGGAATGAAAGAGGTTGAAATGGCAAAATGCCAAGTACTTTGACATTCCTCTGCAACTTTAGCAGCAAGATTTCTCATCACCTCATGGAAACAAGCCTTCAGAGACTACACCTCCTGCTGTTAAAATGAATGTGGAAACTCCATTAGTTTCTATAGCAGGATGTCAGCCTCTTCTTATATTCTGGCAGGAGATGGAGGAAAAGAAATGCTGCTCTTCAGTAGGGAGCTGGATCTGCCTCCTCTGGCTTTCTCCAGCTCACTGGGTGCTCATGGGGCTGTGTGCTGCCATGCATATTCATCTCGGCTGTTTTGCTTTGCAGCACTCCTGTCAGTTCAGAGATGTCACTCATCAGGAAGGTATCTGAAAAGGCAGTTTATAGAGTAATATTGTTTGGCTTTTTTTTTTTTTTTTTTATTAAGCCTCCTGCTGACCAAGCTCCCCTCGACATGTCAACTTCAGAATGAATATTCATACAATGCAGAAAAGCAAGGAAACTCACTAGAGCAGAAATTTTTTTCTGGTTTTCAGAAAGCTGTTGTTTTCTTCTACCACTGCTCCCACCAGCCTGCAGTCCAGCCTGCAAGCAGATCTTGTAGGCTATTTGCATGCTTGAACAGACCTTGGAGGTGTTAGGCTCCCAGAGTCCCTTGGCTGCCCTACAGCAGAAGTGCACTGGTGCCTGATGTGCCATGGGTGAGCACCTTGCCTGTAGGACATGATTTTGCAACATATACAGCAATGCACAGTGCAATAGAAGACCATCCATATTTCTTAAAGTTCAGGGAAAATGACACCAAGGCACCTTGTGCAGACATTTGCCAGCACAGAGAGACAGCAGTCCTGAATGCCAGTTTGTCCTTTTTGGGGATTCTTGTGGTTCATTCTTTATGGGGATTCATTTATGCTCATCCCTTCACAGGGATTCCTGTGGGTCTTTGCTCCCAAGGTTAAGTTTCATTCAGTTCTGCCTCCACTTAAGATTATCTTGTATGAAAATATAGAGACGTTTCCTTAACTTATATCATATGCCTACTAAAGCCCCTACGCATATGTACAGGCCACCTCTATACTCACAAATTAAAGAAACTGTTAGAAAGAGCTTTTGTTACCAAGCACAATCACTTGGAAAAGACTTATGGACACACAACAAATCAGCTTATTTTATCTCATGTAGGCATCATCACAGGGGCAAAAGCCAAACATTTTGCAATGAAAGCTGTCTCCCACATTCCTGGTGCTATCAGTGGTTCCAAAGCCAGTTAAAAGTAGGCATATTAAAGATAGTTGCAAACACACGTGACAGATGTAGCATATGTAAAGACCCCAAGAATAATTGCAGAACAAGTCAAGCTATCCAGCATTTTCATCTTAAATTGACCTTACAGTAAGCATATGTTCAGGGTCTGTGTTTAGTGTGTGTAATCTGTGTTTGAGAAAAGGGTACAGGAACATTGTCACTGTAATAAACTCAATTAGTACACAGAGTGCTGATTTTTTCATGCAGGCATCTTAACTGAAAAAAAAACCCCCCAAAATAGTGATTAGACTAAAATATATGATCTGCTGTGCAGGTTTTGCATTGAATATCCTGGATTTACTTTAAGGACATTCTTTAGAGAATATTGATTGAGATTTTCAGGGGTGGCTGAATGACTTAAAAGGATAACTCCCATTGACTTATTCCACTGGACAATGAAATAAATCAATAAGGCTTGTTCTCCCTGAGCTATTTAGGACAAAACCCAATAAAGGATTCAGGCACTGTGACACCTAACTTTTGGGATTTGTTCCTCACTCTGAAGCCCAGAATTTTAAGTTTTGGCCCACCTCCATTGGACATAAGAAACTCAGCCATGTCAGACAGGAGCTGGATGCTAAGTAGGAAGCGTGTTTGGAAACTGTGCTCTCTAAGCTGTTTAGAAGACTTCAGGCAGGGAGCTGCTTGAACTCAGTCCTTATCATTCTAAGTCTCTGCCACACCGCTCTATTCACCAGCTTTCCAGGCAGCTCTCTTCCTGCTGAGCAGAGCACATCCAACAGCTCTTCCTCTTGGGGACAATAGCCTATAGTAATGATGATCCAGTGAATCTTGAATATTTTGTTTCACAGTAGGAGAACTTCATCTGGAAACAAAAAACTTCGTGTGGGGCATTTTAGGGCACTCTCCTAGGACATTTGAGATGTTGATCTAGCCAGTTTCAGCACAGATTTGGGGTGGTTTGGGCTTTTTTTAGATATCCATAAATAGGGACCAAATCACTAATCTGTAAGAGGCGGTGACAGCACTTGCCAAAAGTATAATTCAAGAGGGAAGCATATTTCATCATATGTCAGGTATTTTCAAAGACCCACTCAGCAGGGCCAAGGGATCAGTAGATCCCTTGGAGGATCTAGGACAAGAAATACACACTTTCTAGTGTCCAGGTCAATGTGGGAGGGGCAGAGGCGTGAAGCAGTTCCAAGAAGAGAAGTTCACCTCATGCCCAAAAGCAGGAAACAGCTTCAAACAAGGCAGGGCACCTTGTAAATTGAGGTGCCTCTAGGGTTAAATGGGAATTGACTGCAGCATTCTTGAATTTAAATTTTTGCACTTAAGTCCCTTGACTCCATTTGGGTCTGCTATAGTTAATGATGCCCTTTATTGGTGCTAATTATAATTCACTGCTGGCAGTGTGTCCTGCAGTGGGGAAGTCCACATAGAAGTATTTAACATGCGATAGAGTTACTACTCTGAGTCAGAATCTAAAGCTTTGTGAGAGGATTGTGCAGGCAGCTCTATGAGACTGATACACCCTCTGTCTTGCTGACGCGGTAAGTCCTGAAGTGACTCTAGTGACAGTATTCTGAGAGAAGAAAAGAGAGCTTGCCAGAGCATCTGTATTTCCCTTGTGCTTTACAGAAAAGACATATGGATCTCCATAGAAAATTATAACCTCCTTGAACAATATAATAGGTAATTATATTCCTGACATAGAATTTTTTTAGCACATTGTATATAATGATCCTTGTTCGGTTTTGCAGTTTCTTCTAGAGTGCCCTGTTAAATCTCTTCTTTTCACCCCTTTTAAAAACACAAAACGTTTACATCAGAGAGCTCAGGGTTACACTTTTTGATCCAAAGAGACCTCCGTGCATTCACTGCACTGCGTACTGTGGAGGAATCCCCTCCCCATCACCCTCCGAGGGGCTGCCTCACACAGGCAACTCCAGTCCTGCCCAGAGACTGACATTCCCGGCAGGGAGCCATGCAGCTGCATTCTCCCAGCATGGAGGCTGAAGCCGTAGGCTCATCACAGTGGGGCACAAACAGCCCCACACCATCATCTCTACAGGCAGCTTGGAGGGGACTGCACTGGGAAGTGCAGGCAGAGTGCTCACGGAACTATTGCCCCCCAGTCACCGTTGCTGTGCTTGCACAGTTGATTCTGAAAATTGACGCTTGCCATTTCTCCTCCACACCCTTTACAAAGCATGAAAAGTCATCATTGATGCCTATGCCTTGTATGAGGAAATGTTTTTTTTTCAAAGCACTGTATACACATTAGCTCATTAAGAAAATACAATTAAGAATGTAAGTACCTGAAACCTCTTCAGCGTTGCTCTATTGTAACCCAAAAATATCACATGTAATTTCAGTGATACTTGCTCACTGATTATAAAAAAAATGCCCCAAGGCTGAGAAGGTGGATGGCAAATTGCAGCTGCAAATCAATTAAAATAATCAAACAAGTCAGAGGTAACTCCCACAGTAAGAGGGTTGCTTACAGAGGCAATGTTAATAGAGCATTTACCATCAGGGGTTGCCTGGTTCTCTTTTAATAAAATATCTATGATTACCTGATTAGCTGATCATTGTGCAGAGCATTTTGCTCTCAATACAGCCATGAAGCCCAGGAGGAGAGAGGCTTTTATCAGATGGAGCTTGTTTATTTAAAATGTATAATTGAGTTCTCCTTTTTTTATGGAAGCATGATCCAACAGGCTGCTCATCTCCAACTACATATACTGTTTCTCCTCTCTCCAGCCTGAGATGAGCCAGTTTTCTGGCACATGCTTATCTTGACAAGGTTACCACAATGATCTGGAATAAAGGCAGAACATTACAATGGGTATGAGAAGCTAAGCTTTAATATTTAGAAGTGGTCACCATCCATTATGGTATTAGACTAATCATACGCCATCATGTCGAATTACGACAACATGCCACCTGTGGCTCTGCCCCCACATGGTATTAGCAAAGAAATAAACTGGTTTAGTTTGATAATATGTGAGAAAGCAAATATATGCCTACATTTTTCACTACCACTCACATTTTTAAGGGTGCTTCTTGTGCAGAATGCTGGAACACAAATAAACTTGAAAAATTCAAAGAACACATGAAAACTAGACACCTCATACATGTAACTGTATATTTATTTCTTTTTAAAGAACACTCCTTAGATGTATTTTCAATATACAAACTTGTTTTCACAGATTTATAATCCACTCAATAGCACAAAATATAATCCAGGTCGTTGGTTTCTTTCATCTGTGCGTATGCATGCGTGTGTTTGAGTGTGTGTGTGTGTGCGTGCGTGCAGGCACGCATGCTGCTGGTGGTAGTGGTAACCCACCACACGTGTTCAAACACAAGCCCAGGCTCCTCCTCCCTTCCCTCTGGAGCAAACCTTGCCCAGGTGGAGACCCTACACTGGAAGACTGTGACTTTCTTGCCCATGAAACCCATTTCAGAAGAGGCTGGGGTGGCGGTGCTCTGCCTTGGCAGCAGGGAGCCGCCACACACCTCCATCCACAGGACAGGACGGAACAGGACAGAATGGGAGCCTCCCCCGAAGCTGGCACAGGTATTGCAGTAGGGAGTGGCCAGCAGTGGAGTTCAAGTGCAAGGAAACACCTCTTTCTCCTCTCCAAACCCCTCTCTCACACTCCAGAGCACTTCTTTCTTCATGATACCTACGCCCCTTGGTCAGTCCTCAGGAGCAGGGGACTGCCAGGCTCGGCAGGGCGCCGTGTGTCCAGCCAGCAGGCCAGCTCCTCGCCCAGCCCCAAGCGGCCGTAGGGGCCTTGCCACCCTGCTGCTAGAGGCCAGGGAGTGGGTCAGGACGCTGCTGGACTCTGCCCTCTGGCAGTCAGCAGTGCCCCGCTCCCTGCTCCTGGAAGCACCAGCATAGCAAACCCTGCTGGTCCCAGTGAGCTACACAGATGGCACCAGTGATGCACATATTTACATGGGGTGGAATGTTTTCCCATAGCTTTTTAAGGAGTATATAGATCAACATGTTCACATAAGACCAAATACTTTTAATATATTTATAACTGTTTTATAAAGCTTTGAAAAAACTCACAATAGCACATTGTTTTACTTTAATGCTTTACGGTACTATCAGTTTAAAATCACAATCAGCACTTAAGTTATAGTCAATCTGGCAAACAAGAGACAAAAAAAATTACAAGAGTTAAGAACTGACTGATACATCTTTTATCTTTTTTTTTTTAACTAATGCATAAGTGCAGAATAATATAAGATACTCTAGTTTAAATATCTTGTTTTACAATATACATTTTGTTCTAATTACGCAACAGTAAATCCCATGCTTCACATAGAAAAGCAATCCACAACATTAAGAAAAAAATTTACAATTTATGAAACAAAGTAAATAAATATTAGTATTACAGAATCAGAGCTGTACATAAAAGCTGTTCAGTTTTAATCATATAAAAATATGTTTTAGTGCAACCTCACATATATTGATGCTGTTCTGTTTTACATCATTTAGATCCAAGTGTCCAAAAAAGGAAAGAAATTACATTTATTACAAAGCAGATACACAAATTCTAAAATATGTACAAATTACTGCTAAAAAAATGCTTATAAGAATATAAGCAAAGTAAAGAAAAGGCACAAACATCTGTACAATTTAAAAGTACCAGACCCAATAAGAATTTCAAATTTAGTTTTGGTCAGGCTCATGATGTCTTGTTACTTTATCTAATTCTTTTGATATAACAAAAGTATATATAATAGCAAACTACTGTAACTTAGAACAGGCATGCTGTAAATTTGAATACTTTTTCTATGTCTAGAAAAAAAAAAAAAGTGGGGTAAATGTATGGATGAAAGTCTCCATGCATCTCAGATCAATGCGGCTTGCTCTTCTCAGATGACGGATCTTTCCTTTCCTGTGTGCTTGACGGGGGGTCGCTCCTGCTGTGAAAGCCCAGCTGCTGGACATCCACAAAGCTCTTTCTGTAAAAGGTGGGATGGGCTGGCGCAGTCTGTGATGTACCAAAACTGTCCTGTTCACCACCGTGCATGTCAGGATGGGTGGCTGAGGCACAGGGCTGGCCCGGCTCAGATCCACTAAAGTGTTTAATGCTAAAATGTGCACTTTCTAAGGGTTTCTGGTGAGGCTCAGAAGGCCTCTGCAGCTGCTCCGCCCCGTGCAGAACGGCTTCTTCTGTGGCGATTCGCAGAGAGGCTATGGCTTTTGTACAAGTCTGTATGTTCTCCTCCTGCTCCCCCTCGGTAGCCACGACACTGTCCTCGGATGTGCTCTGAGCCAGCAACAGCAGCGGCGAGGAGGGGGCGCTGGGGGGAGCAGCGGGGTGCAAGCTGTGCGGAGAGGTACGTTTCTCGTGGTGCTTAGAAATACTATACGATTCTTTCGTGAGGGCTTCCGCAGTTCCTCTTTTGTTCTCCTCAGAGACCTCCCTCTGCAGGGCCAGAGTGGACGGAGAATGTAAACCTGAAAGGGCCACGGGGACTGAATGGACCATCTGGATACCCCCAATAGGCATCATGGGGATAGGTGCTCGGATCTGTTGCTGGGAGTGTAGTGGAAGATGACTGAAGACGTAGTCACTCGGACCTTCGGGGAACAAGCTAGACCTGCGGTGCTCCATGCCTCCTTTTTCTCCATATATGTTGAAGTAAGGTGCTTGAGACAACCCCCTCCTCTGTAACCAGAAGAAAAAAAAAGAGATGTCAGCAGTGCTACTATCAGAATTCTTGTCTGGCTGCCAAACCACCTATCTGCTTTCCTGTCTAACACAACCTCCCATTCAAGAAGCACCTTTCATCCAGATGGATCCCAAAGCATTTGGAAAACTCCACTGATTGCATATCCAAACAACAGAGGATGTTTTGCTTAGCTCAGCCCTACAGGGCTCATGCCTCTGAGGTGAAAGACAGTGGCTAGTTAAGAGAGTTCACAACACAATGCAGCAATTTAGGTCAGGAAGTGGAGGGTATTATATTCAACTGAAACTTTGAACAGTATTTGGGAGAGATAGATAGATTTTCATTCCCCAGGAGAAATTTGGCCAGGGGATCCATCTTACCCTCTCTTTTGGAAAATTATGCTGGTATTTAAACTTTATTGCAGGGAAGTAAGTACACATCTAAACATCCCCTGCTCAGCACCACTGCTTGGCGTAACGGGGAATATCTGACAGCATGTATGTATTTACTGCCTTCTGAAAAATCTGCTCTTGAGCCCCACAAAAGGCACTTGCTCCCTGGGAGCTTTACCCAATCCTTGGTGAAAGCAGATGGGTATTTTCATGCAAGTTCAAGTGTCTCTGTGTGATGAAGACACAAATTTTTTTAGTCATTGAGACAATGGAGCACCCCTCTGGCTTATCTGCAGTGTAAACAATAAATAATAACAAAAGCACAGGCATCAGCTGTGAGCAAAAGTGATGATTCTGTCCCAGGGAGACTCACCCACTCATAATGGGATTGAGAAGAATGGGGGATTTTGTGACAGCTAATAAAAGCCAGTCTCGCAATATTGACATTTTCACTGCCTTCCCATTAGTTTCTGCCTTGAAAGAATAAATAGCTCCATCTCCACGCAGTATTAAATATGCCCTGGGCTTTTGGGTTCCTTTTTATTTTCATTCCTAAGTTTTAAAATTCGTTTGCTATCTGATGATTAAGTATTATTTATTGCTGACCAGAGGAGTAATGATGACAGAAGTGCAGGATGACATTTTCATAATTATATGTGGGATTTGGCCACACATCTCTCAGGGACTCTCATATGAAATTAAATGAATGAAAACGTTCATCTCTGCTCTGTAAATTGACCAAACATGGATCAATTGCCCCAGAGCTGTATTGCTACTACAGCCTTGGTGTGGCAGCCTGAGGACCGTGCTGCTTAATGCCAATGCATTGAAGTGGCAGCACTTCACTGCTGGGAAATCCTAGCTCTCAAGGCATTAAGCAACCTCTTGATCCCATCCTAGGGAGCTGGTTTAGGGGGCAATTAAAGATTCAGTTTCTGTGCTACCCAAGAGCTCAATCTCACTGTGCTCAGATGCTTTGTCCTGTTTAATATAAATCAATGTCGAGACAGGAAAGGGTGACCCATAATCATCAAACTTCAGAGATATTATTCAGAGACTAATCTATGTTCGGAATTTTCCTATTCAGAAAGTGAGACACTTGAGTCTCATAAAAGAGAAACTGTCATAAGAAAGCACAGTGACAGCACATTATATTGCTGAATGGGGAAAACTATACAAAATAAACTGCAACTGCCAAGCCAAAAGACAGTTCACCTACCCTGTCAGTCCTTCCTATCACTAACTTCAACTCTGCACAGCTGCTTGCCCCTATTTTTTTCCATCTTTGGTCTGTCAACCAGTTTCTCAGTCATATTGTCCTTTTGGACGTTTCCTACACCATGACATTTATTACTGATGTGAACTTGGGCTAAGGGAAACTGAGCAAAAAAAAGAGTAAAACTCATCAAAGAATAAACCTAGTCACACACAAATCTCTAATTGAGAAAGACACTGGCTTCATGTTTTACCCTGCCAGAGTTTCATAAGGAAATACAGCAAGAGTCTTTCTTTATTGGATAGAGGTGGCTAACATGACAGAAACTGCTGTGTGTTTCAAGATCCGCAGCATCATCCAATATATGTCTCGTATGCCCAATTTTAACACAGACAGTGACAGTGTGTGCATGTCACTGGATACCTTCCAAGCCTGGCTAAGCACATACTGGACAATTTTTCTCTAGCCCTGGCAGGTAAATTTGGAAGCAGATAACATAAATGATTACAATCACTAGTAAGTGTTCCTACCTCTTACCCTGATTTTATTTCTTTTACCAATATCTAGCATTTTCATTCCTACAAGCAGACACACACATTCACAGAGAGAGACTGTCTCTTTTCAACAAGCATCCTGAAAATCTAAAGACTTTCTGCAGTTGACAGGGCAGGTATTAGATCACAGAACACAGAGCAGGAAGTCACGGCATCTTTTTGCAGTGCAGTCAGAATGCGTTGCTGCCAGTCCTGTGAGCTGAGCTCTTCACTTTGTCAGGTTATGGGAATCCAGTTAATTTCCTATTAATTCTCATTTGTCACAGTTTAGCATATTTCCCTTCTACTCCAGGTAACATATAATTTCCCAAGCAACAGTATTCTGTAGCAGCTCTTCACTAAATGCTCTGACCTGGTCACAAAGCTAGACTGCCACATCACACCCCTGAGCAAAGCCACACCCAGCTTCACAAATCCCTCAGAATGCCTCAGGGATGAGATAGGGTTTACCCTGTATCTGGTACATCACCCAAATCAGGCTGTGTGAGATTAAGAGGAAGATCACATTTCAAAGCCAAGCACCCTTCACAGACATCCTCTGGGCAGCCTCAGACCACAGCTTGCAAAAAAATGTTGGGTGGAAAACAGTCTCTTTGATTAGCATGTCATAATGTACTTGAGGTTTTTTAAAGTTAAAAACCAGAAAACACTGAACTCTATAGTGAAAACCAGTAACAGAGCATATTACCAATGTGCCTCCTGAAAGACATGATGCTCAATAAAGTGACTGTAACTCTGTGTGGCACTCACTTTCAGGATCAGCTCAATTTGCAGCCCTGCACAGAATGCACCACAGTAGCCCAGATGCACCAGTGAACCTATTTACAGTTTACCTGGAATTCAGAAGTTTCTGGCTCTCTGTACAAGAATGCATTTCACTCAAGATGATAAAGTAGTGAGTGTTTGGGAAGTGATTTAATACCCATGTTTGGAATGATCAAAGGACCTTAAGTCCTAACAACTTTCAAGTGGTCATAGAGGTGCCTAATTCCCTTCAGCCCTTCTGAATACATCAAGACAGGCTTCAGACTTCAAAATGAATGAGATGAGCAACAAGATGGCAACAGAAGCAAAATCCACTATTGCCTAGAAGCTAAAATAATTGTGAGAGACCAGTCTGTACCACTCACTGCAAGGCACCTTCTTGATCTCGTTGTGTCTATCCTGGGACTAGAAGAAGAGGCAAAGGTTCTGGTCTGCACTAGGAAGTAGCAGGGTGTACTAAGGGTTGGGATGGGACAAGCAGGAACAGAGTAAAAACTGTTTGTGCTGGATCCCATATTCACAATGCAAATGTTGTGGGTTTGGAAGGGAAGGTTACTTCAGGTTAGCCCTATGTGGCCTCTTTGCCGTCACTTGAATGGCCACTCACAGTTCAAGTACACCTGCTGCCCTCCTGGTGCACATTTTCAGTTTAATTCCATCGGACAACAATCCAGGTCACTTACTCCAAGACTGAGCTGAAAACGCGAGTCAAAACACAAAAAACGTGACAATAGAGACACGTTTGATCATGCCTGATCCAAACTAAAATGCTAAAAGAGATTCACTCAGGGCGAACAAATGAAGCCTTCCTATTCCTACTCTTTCTCTCAGGACTGACAGAAGATGACTGGGAAGAAGAATATGAGCCCTTTGATAATGGCATCAGCCTCTTCAGTAAGGAAAGAAACCTCTGGCATTGACAGAAGATAAGATCCCAAATGTATTTAGAGAGTGGAAGATATCTGGCATTAATTTTAAAGACACCAATTTAACTAGTCAAAGCCAAGTGTGACCCAGCACACACTACAAACTTAGGCTACTTTAGAGAGAGTATGCTGTTGCAAGAGTGTATCCTGCTATTGATTGCCAAAGGAGAATACAAGTATTTTACTGTATTTTTATACAATCTAAAAAAATATTTACTTTCACCATGCTCTTTTCCACTTCCTAAACAAATAATTTTAATTGTTTTGTATGTGGTGCTTTCAATGCCTGAGCACGAGACCACCAGAGTGCATGGACATTCAACAAGAAGCAAGATGAAGAGTAACTAGACCAGCACTGGCCAAAGAGACTAGAGCAAATACATCCGTTTCAGTTGAGAAGAAAGAAAACTGGCTTCTTCTGGGAACTGCAGGCACTAGAAGCACAAAACTGCTCTTATTCCTGCAAGGACTGGGAACTCAATGCAGCTCTTAAAGTATTTTAAGGATTGTAAGCCAGCATGAGCATCACCAATGTAGCTGCTAATGATATTCTGGTTTGCTGAATTTCACTACTCTAAAAAGTGAAAAACAACCTTTATGCCTTTTTCTTCTCTGACAGCTTTCATTTATAGCAAACTCAGGTGCTATTTGTCTTCCCACATGCTGAGTATAATAACTTGTGTTTCACTTAAGCTTGTCTAACGTTTGGCTAAAGTACATTTTCCAGAAAGGCATCAAGAGATGAGGAATCCATCTTTCCTTCCTTGCAGTCATTTGTTGCAATGGGCAATCGTCCTCACTTGTCATTTTTCTCATTTAAGTTCGCCTAGGCTCCGCTTCCAGTGATGCTTCCTGTATTCAGGTTGTAGTGACTCTGCTGAGGTCTGGCCTTCTCTCTCAAAACACTCAACATGCCATCAAGTTACTGATGCTTTCTGTAAGACAACTGATCTTTTACATTGTGTTTTTCACTACCACATGCCTGACTCTACCTCAAAAACAAGGTAAGCGTTAGAAGTCCATCTGGCATGGTGGAATTTTCAAAAGAAGGAGTGAGAAGTGTTAAGAAAGTCCTTAAAATGTGCTAAATGCCTTGCTGGAAGGTATGCATAATGCATAAGAAAAATATTACAGCAAGAACTGTTAGATGGCTAAGGATGACTGTTAACAAACTTTTGCTAGCATCATTATCCCTCTAAAATCCTTACTACAGGATGCCAGTGTGTATCATGTGGGACAGGAGGGACTGGGGCATCCTGCACAATGTCAGCTGTAGAATCCCATATGATCCCATTCATTTGATATTAAGACATCTTGACTAGTTAAACTGGTGACTCTTCACCCACTTGTGCTTCCTCATGTAGTCAGTAGAACTGCTGGTGGGATTTGTATCCTCTCTCAGCTGTGCAGCGATCGCTCCTGTGAGAGTGCAGCAGGGTTTCAGCATGCCCTTTCTCAAGGACCATTTAATCAGTCACCCCTCTCCAGTGCTCTTTTGAAGAACTGACTAGGTCATGGGACAATGTCTAAAATGTGGGAGAAGCACCTGTGTTGCTCTCTCCTATAAATATGGACACTCAAGTTGCAGCTTTCCCTTATACCCCTAAAATGATGGAAAATCACTTTGGATCTGCCAGGCTGGCAGCATCTCAGCTCTTTTTGGTCCACCCCTGCTCCAACCATCTTTGCCCAGGGGCATCCCTCACTCCCTTCCTGGGAGCAGATAACACATCAGCCTGACTCTACAGAGAAAATCACACCAGAGCTGAGAAATGCTGACTGTATGAGTTCAGGGTTCTTCTCTTCCACTGAGGAACACTGCAAAGACTATATGGAGAGCCAAGAAGACTTGCAATGGGGAAGCAGGTAGAAGAGGCCAACCAGGAGAAGAGCAGGGAGCAAGGAGCTCTGGGGTAACCTGAGACTGTCACAGCTTGCCCAGGTTGAACCCACACACAGGCAGGCAGTGAGAGGGCAGCCACAACAGCAATATGGCGAGGAAAGCAGAGTAAATAAATATGTAAATTCACACCTAGCAAGGCCATTCCTTACCCTGAAGATGTAATCTATTTGTGGAGGAAGTGTTTTGTGAATGCTAGGGCTGGTCAAAAGTGCCAATCTGGCAGTTTCTGAGAGCTGATTTACCAAAAGGGAAGAGCAGACAGCAGCTGCACAAGTTTTGCTTATCTACACCCAGACGGTTGCAGCACTTTCTGCAGGGCAGACAGCTGCCTGCTCCTCTCACACAATAATATCCTTTAAATTCAAGCCAAAGATCATGATTTCAGTGTGCACTCTGCTTTTCTAAGAAGTTCCATTATCTTTGCATTCTTATTCCATTAAACAATACTCAGTGATGGGCACCATACCACAAGAACAGGGCTTTAAGCCTTGATTTTGGCCGAATCTCATCTGAGAGTCTGGGAAGTACAAGATTTTTTACAGTGCAGAAGCAAGCCTCACAAACCATGTAAGCTTTCTGGACCATTTAGAAATTATACATATACATAATATATAATGAATATGGAGGCAGAAAATGCAAACCAGCCTAATTTCATTGAAGTTCATGGAGCTACTCAGGGTTCTACCAAGTGAACACTTGCCCCTTAGGCTGACTCTAGTGCATCTAAATGAATCAGCATCCTGACTTAGTCTCTGTCTATTCCAAATTTCTTGCATTTGTTCCAGGACTTCCCACCAAGGCTCAAAGTTTATGCCTTTTTCTACAAAGCTGCAAAGATTTTTGAAATGCTCAAGTTCAGTAAGAGAGAGCACAGTTTTTGACAAGGGGAATGAAAATATTCTTCCATACTTACTGAATGTCCCACTGGAATAGATTCAGACTGTAAATATTGACCCATGGACAATGCTGGATTATGGTACAAGCCCCTCCGGGGAGATGCTGCTCTAACAGAGGCCATATATCTCCTCTCTCGCCTGGGAGACAAATCTCTTCGAACAGACACATCTTTCCCTGGTGACATTGGTCTCCTTGGCGATAGGTGACGTCTTGGTGACACGTCCCGTCTTGGTGATAACTCTCTCCTCAGCACAGCCTCCTTCCGTGGGGAAAGGTGCCTCATGGGTGAAATATCTCGTCGGGGTGACAGATGTCTTCTGGGTGACAAATCCCCTTTTGGCATTAAATACCTCTTTGGTGAGTTATCTCTGTAGGGTGAAGAATCGTAGCCAGGTGACGATTGTTGACTGGAAGGTGAGAGGTCCCTCGGAGAAGAACTGGGATCTAACGAAAGCGTGTAATCTTCATCCATGCTGCTGGGTATGTCCAATCTGTCTTTATCGGGCTCTGAATCTGTACTCTTACTCTGGAAAAACCTCTGGTATTCTGTCATTTGTGTGTCATCACAGGAGTCACTTGGTGTTATAAGCTGAGTAACCTGAATGCTAGGTAAGGTAACCAAGTAACTGATGAGGGAAGAGTGTCCCACTGAAAGGGAGCCCTCTGGGGAAGCCCCCTGCGATGCCCCAGCTGAGTTCACTGACAGGGAGGAGAACCGAGGGGGCTGCGGGCTGGTGCTTCTTGATCTGGTTTTTGGTGTTGAGTCTCCCTGAGTATCATCAAAATCATCCTCATCTTCATCATCATCATCATTGTCATCGCCGTCCTCGCCATCTGATTCCTCCGCATCAGAAAACTGGTGCTCTGCTGACAGCCCTGCCAGGTTGCTGCTCTTCTCTGCCTCTTGCTGCATGTCCTCCATATTTTCTGAAACAACCACAGCAAGTCCAAATGATTAGCACATATCCCACCTCTCACACCACAACCATTCCCCACCCAGCACTCTTACTGCCATCGCTGGATACTCTTCATCTGAGATGGCTGCATAAAGCCATTCCTCATTGATTAAAACCATATTTTTTCAAAATAGTATCTAAAATCCTATACTTGAAGTATGAAAGCAAATTCATCCTATACTACCTTGCAACTTCACTACTGGGAGCCTTGACAACAGGCCATACTTTTATTTCTAGTGCCTCTTCATGTAAAAAAGTATAACCCAGACAACTAGATAGGATTTTTTTTTTTGCTTCCTGTTTATTAAAATGTTAACTCTCAATTAAAAATGCCCCAAATACTTGTAATATATTTTCCCATACCCATCACTGTGCTAAAGTGCAGTGAGTCATTTGCAGACTCCATACTTTCCATACTTTTGTGGGAATGAGGCCATTCCAGATAAATTAAATCATTTTGACATACCTGCTTCTTCAGTTTCAGCATCATCTACAGATGTCATTGATACTCCAAGCTCCAAGCATTTTTTCATGTGTGCTTTAGACTTCATATGTTTTGTCAGATTTCCTATGGATAGAGATTAATGTAATTAACATACAACAACAATCACTCTTCAAGTAAGGTTTTGGTGTATCTTAACTTCATTATGCCACAGATAATGGGTTTTAGCTTTAGAAAACACAACAGATAGGGCTGACTCATCAAGATCACTGGCCTCAGAGCCTGTTTTAATGAGAGTGGGTTCTTATATCTTTAGAAAATAAAAAATTCAAATAAATTCAGGGCCTGGGAGGTACATAGGCATCTCTCCAATTTTCCACATGATATTTAGGCACCCCTACAAAACTCACTTTGGGATGTTATCTGTTCCTGGACTCACTGTTCATGATATGTACAGACTGCCTAGACATCCAAGTAAGTCCACAGCGCAGTAGCCATTCAGGGCTCATGCTCCCATTTACACAGTGGTACTTTCAAGGTAAGGGCTCTCTCATATACTTGGTTCATGGTTTCCCAATGCTCCATGTATTTGAAGCATTTAGAAGCAAAAGTACCCCACAAAAAGAAAAAGACAGTTATAGGAGACTTCTCTACGCAAGTTTACCATCTAGCTGCAGTCTCTGAACTGAGAGGAGCTGTGCTTACAGCACCCATCTGGGATGTGGGAAATTCAGGTTCAGCTTCCAGATTTAGAACAGGGATCTAAACCAGACACAGCAGAGATTTGAAAGCAAATCTCCTGTTCCCCTGAGGGAGCAATCCAACACTAGACTATTGACTTTCTGGAGTGCCTGTCTTGGTCTGTTTTTTCATAGATTAAAAAAACTGGGTTGAGATTGGTCCCAAGAGACATTTCATGACAAAGAATCTTGAGCACAAAGCACAAGCTGAAGAATATCACTCTAATCCATTTGCTACTTCAGCCTCATTTGCAACACCCAAAAGGGAAAGCATGGCACAAGCAAACCCAACCCACTACAAAGACATGGTGCTTCTTAGTTCAAGGAAAGCCCTCTGGAAATGCATTTATGCTGCTTCTAGGACCCCAACCAGCATCTCCAGATGGTGTTGTGGCATGTGCCATCTTGGGTCAGGAACACTGCACTCCTCTGCTGGATAGCACAGGTGGGCTTAGAAACTCACAAGCCAGGCTCTTCTTTGACTTTCAGTTCCAGCTAGTTTAAATAATTCCCTTCACATTAGGAGTTTCTTGAGCCTGTGCACTGCATGAAAAATCTAACTTGGACATTGATACTTCTGGATGGCTAAATGCTCAGAAAAACTGAAAACCTAAGTACCTCTGAAAGTTTGTCCCCTACTGCTCTCAGCGAAGTAGCAACAGCAGTTATGAGGCTGACAGCTGCTTATAATCAGTAATGCACCAGTTAAACACTTCTTTGTACTTCGAAGGCTAACCTAGTCTCTTACTACTCATTCCCTTTCTGTGCAATTGCAAACCACCTCCTCCATATTTCTTCTTCTTTGTCAGAAATGCCAGCCACAACAAGCAATTTCTCTCTGTTTTTTTTTTTTTTTTTTCCATGTCATCTCTTCTTCCTGGAATGTCTTCTCTGAACACAGCTATAAAACCACAATACTGTCATGTGCTTCAAGTCCCTACTCAAGACCCATTCCTCCAGCAATGTCAAATGTAAGCAATGATATGAGAGCAGCTCACCAAATGACCTACTGGGACTACAAATAAGCAGCTCCTTGTCTTTGTCTCTACATGCCCATGAAAGTTCTCATCTTAAATTAGGCTGATGCGTCTACTACCATCCATCAGCTGTTCCCATCTTTGGCACAGGAGAACTGCTGGAGTGATGGAAACTATCACAGTTCTCAGTCCTCTAAACAGCCATGAAGCTGCATGGTGATCTTGGGAGAAATTTCCTTCAGCTTCCTTTCTCCCTCTTTGAATTAAGTTTCACTACACTGGGACCAGAATCCATTCTTTTGTCTGCCAAAGGGAAGCTAAGGAACTGAGAATCTAAGGCTCATTTAGGCTGTGCTACAAAGAAATGATACCAAGGAAAGGATTTTTTTTTTTTTTGCAAGGAGATGGTTGCATCACGAATCTGAATTCCAAAGAATATCATTATCTGTGGCCACAGGGTGACAAATGGAAGCTTTTTTCTGTGCTGATAAATACATGTGAACAGAAGCTATCAGATCTCTATTCATAATTAATGCCACAGTGGATGGACTGGCCCATCTAGGAGACATATATTATTTATAAACTTGAAACTGACCCACTGTAAAGCCTGTGAAGGCATGTATTCCTCAGCAGCTGATGCTCTGCTTCTACATTATGTCATAAGAAGTATGGTCTCCTGGTAGTATTTAAGTGTAGCTGCAATTAAAATTTGCACCATGTAACAATGTTGGCAGAGTATTATTTTTCAGGGTGGTTCTTATGGTATTACATTTTCCCTGCAGACAGAAGGACCAGCCAAGAGCCTCTAGGTCTTAATGAAGCTATCCAAGGAGTCTCAGAGTCTTACAAAATCCCTGGAACAATTAAACAGAAGAGAACTAACTCTCTTATACAGTCCTGTATATATAAACACAACAATTTTATTCTGAAGAAAATACTCTCCTTGATTGCAATGGGTGGATGCCAGAGGGCAAAATAGCTCCGGAGGTGGCAAGAGTTCAGCAAAAAAGGTCAAGTACCTTTAGTTTTGAAGGCAAAATTGCACAGCTTGCATACATAAGGCCGGACATCAGTGTGAGTGCGGATATGTTTTTTGAGCATGCTTGGCTTTTTACAGCGAATGCCACATTCTTCACAAATGTACTTTCCTCGGCCACGACCTCTGACATAGACATAATCCTCATTTGATTTATACCTGTTGGAAGAGAGCAAGTATTTAAGTCATACAGACTTTAGGTCTGATACATGTACAAATATCACTTCTATGCATCTGATCCTCATCATTAAAGCAAATTCAGAGAAGTCCAAAGGAACTACTGAATTTTCAGTCCGGAACTCATAAAGTATTTGGCTTTCAGAGAATGTACTGGTCCCAATGTATTTAAACAATATGAGACCAACAGGTTGCAGTATGAGAACAGTATAAACAGCTTGTCAGGAAACCAGTGAACAACCATTTCTATAGTCACAACTACAAATATAAGCCTGCAGGTTGTATTTCAGCTCACTGTAGTCTTGTACAGCACAGACATTTACAATAACTGAAAACAGTGTTGTTTTGCAGCATGGTTCATTTAACTATTTTAGTGTATTTATCCCTTGGGATCAACTAAATCACATCCTGGAAATGCCCGTTTCTTCCCATTAAGCAAAAAAAGGAACAAAGATGATGAGCAAGGATGTATTCATTCACATTACACATGCCTGACATTCCCAAAGATAAACGGCTCCCTAAAGAGACACTGAGTTGATTTCACTCAGGTATGTGATGCTTTAGAAATAAAATGGTATATGTCAAACACAGATACTTTGAAGAAGTGAGATCAATGAAATAAATGAATTTTTTCTTATCACAGACATATAAGCTTTCTATGCTATTTTTGCTGATGACATAGTGTGTAGTTAGAAAATAAATAAGATATTAAAATCTATGTAAAGCTATACATTGCCTTTATTATCATGCTAAATTGTTAATACTGAAATCTAAAGGCATCTAGGGAATCTTCTCAGGCTGTTCTGAGGTTTGAAGACTGGTTTGGGGAAGAATTCCATCCTCATTCATTCAAAGTAAAATTCAGGAAATGCAAGAACGGAGAAATAATATTTCTTCTGCCCTCTGTCCTCCATTGCCATCTTCCTAAGCAGCACAAAGTACTTTTAGTCATTCTATGGATGCACAACTCACAAAATATTGTTGGTACTGATATTCAGTACTTTAAATAAAAACGGGACTGTGTGAAAGGTTGTTAATGTGATGATAACTCTACAAGAAAAAGATGGCAATTTTTGGGTTACAGAGCTGGAACATTTTTCAAGTGTGTTGTTCTTAGATGAACACTTTCCCATATGTTTAGTTATATCATGGGCAATATAAATTCTGAAATTAATATTTTAGAAAAACATAAAACAGTGTCCTGGTCTCAAGTCCATCTTCTTATCTTTTAAACACATCAGGTCCTCTTTCAAATGCAGATGCCTAAATTCAGGTTTTTTCATCTTATTTCTAACAAAGTTGTACCTCTCCCATATCCTTCATTGTCCCTGGCAGCATGGACAAAACTGGAATAGTCTAATGTAATGTAATATTTAGTCATCTCTCTAGCAGGTTTTCTGTACAATATTTTTGGGATCTTGGCTGTCTGGCCGCCCCATTTCCCAGGTTCTCCTTCATATGCACATGCCAATGACTGCTAGTCAGCTCTCTATCCACTGCTTCATCAACTTCCTCCAAGCTTTCTCCCACAGATAAAAAACCAAAAAAACAACAAAAACAAAAAAAAAAAAAAAAAAAAACAAAAACAAAAAAAAAACCCAAAAAATAACCAAAAACAAAAACAAAACAAAACAAAAACAAAACCCATTATTATTTGAAATACTGCTATTTTATCTTCTCTTCATCTCTCCTTACAGTCTGATTTTGCTGCAATGGAGTCTACAGTACCACCCCTGATAGATACTGGTAAGATAAATGCTGTGCTATTACATGTGCTTTTCTGTTGCTCCATCTCTGCTCTTCTGCTTGACCTCATTCCACTGGCTTCTGTCACCTGTCAGATCCCATTGGACACAAAGACAATGATAAAACGTGTGTCTCTTCATCGTTCGTATAGATGGTTTTTGGCCACAACTGACCTTGACTCTTTAAGTATGCTTCATCATAACAATGACTCTAAGAGAAATGACCACACAAACTTGACATTTAAAGAAGGGCTAGCGCAAAAACTAAAAGACCAGAAGTCAGAGTCATGATGATTACCTTTCAGACCTCAGGAATATTCTAACTAACTGCTAACTTGTGCTTCTCTCAAAGATTTGAGTAATTTTGCCCTTCCTACTATGTAACATCCATGTAAGGACTTTGGCCACTGCTGTTCTGGGTTTGACTAGGATGGGACTCTTGAATTAAAAAGCATTAACAAGTTTCCAAGTCCTGCAAATTCTATCCAAAATGTTATTTTATTTGAGTTCTTCAATTAGAGGCTATTACTGATAGATATGAAAATACAGATATAAGCAAACTGTGATTTCTTGCTGTCAGCTGATAATGTCATTAAACTAGGTGTCAGATGAGCAGGCATACTTGTCTTGTCCCTTCTTTCTTTGCACACCATTAGTAACTAACTGTACTGCAGCAAGGACTGAACTTGAAATTAATGCTTTTCTTTGAGAAATACTGCTTCATATCCCATCAGTCACATCTGCAGCCAGCTGATGGAAAGCAGACTTTGTGATTCAGATAATTTCACTTGAATCAAGCCACCTGCCAGTGGTAATAATGCAGTGCTTAGTTTCTTTCTTCCAAACTCCCTCTGCTACAATGCTTACAAAATGCTCTTGATGGACTTTCTGCGGTGAGGTGGTGATGTGCTGTGACATCTGGTGCTACTGGTTGACCATTGGACTCGATCTTAGAGGTCTTTTCCAACCATAACATCTCTATGATTCTATTATCTCCTTTTTGCCTCAATTCTGATTCTGCTCCTTCATCTTCTTACTCATCCCCAGCCCCAGCTATCTGCTTTTTGCCCAGCTGCCATATGAATGCTCCACCCCACTGGCACAAGGCAGCTGCAGAACTCCACTTGCCTGCTAGGTGGACAGGCTTTCACACAAACAAAAAGCGGACAACCACAGATCTTTCTCAGCTAATTACCTTCTTCACACCTATGAAACAAAACCAATCACAAAGCCTAAGGAAACCCATTCCCCATGAAAACCAAAAACCAAAATGAAAATATCCTGCTGAAACAAGATATGACCATCCATGCTTGTCTGGTCCAGAGATGAAAATGTGACATGAAGGTAACAGACATTTGCTATATAGTTCATTGCACTACGTACTGAGAGGAGATGAAGATGTGCTTGAAGAGAGAAGAACAAAATAGCTCAACAAACAGCCAAGAAGAAGCAAGCATAGAAACCCACCTATGTCAGAAAACAGCTTTAAGAAGTGATAGACAATAACTTGAGGAGAAGGAAAAATTCACTAACCAGGACAGAAAGCAGTGCACCAATTTAAAAAATAGCCAAATGAATTTCTAGAATGGAAAGAACAAATGTATTCCTCCACAAATAATTCTTGTAAAATGTACCGTAAAGCTGTGATGCATGAGTACAGAGTGGACCTACTGACACTGCATCACCTCATTTGCTGCAGTTTTGCAGTTTATATGTTTCTATTGAGGAAGCCCCAGTCTATTGCACAGACTATTTGTTCTCCCCACTCCAGAAATTAATGTGCACATCAAGGTTTCTTATGTTTTGTTTTACTCAAAGGGTATCTAAACATAGCCAAGTATTACTAGGAGACATTTCTAAGTGAAGTGTGAATTATATGATTTTACTCAAATAGTGTCATAAACCTTATTGGTGTACAGGAAAACTTAAGGTAGTGCAAGTAACACACAAAATTTCTTGACGTAAGTATTAGATAGTAGAAGTTTATTATAGAGTGATCTGCTGCAGCTCACACTCATCTGAATCCTCCTTTAAGTTGCTTTTCTTAACACACTTTTACTCTTCTGACCTCTCATCTGACCTTTTATACTTCAAAGTGGGTGTGAGTTGAAGTAACAGTTCTTTAAATTTCTTGTAAACTTAGGCTTACCACTGAATTTGGGTCACTCTTGTAAAGCCAGTCTACTGGCTTAGGTACTAGGACAAGGTACAACTACAGAGAACAGTCAGGATAAGGGTGTCTGGGCCAGCACACTATAAAAACCTCCAAAATAATTTTTTCAGTCTTTCAAGCAAGATGTAGGCTATACTCCTTCAGTGTTGCAGACTACAGAGAAATGGCAACAGTAATTTCATAGAGATTATTCAATCATAGACAAAAACACAACATCAATGAAGGACAATTGAGATTTTAAAGGGTAGAAACTGACAGGAGAAGGAAAGGGATGTATGAATTTCTCACATCTCACTCCTGACCTATTTAGTTACCCCAATAAAATAGTGCTGTGGGACCATCTAAGATTGGTAAGACTGAAAACCATATCTTGTTTAGCCACCTGACTATGCATGACTAAAAACTGGCAAACTAATTGCATTGTGTAAGAATTCTGTAAAAGAAACTCATTAATATTTTCCATTTAATTTCATTTTCTTTTCTTAACAAGTTTCTCAAGCCTCAAAACAATGTTAATTGGCTTTCCCCTCTTTCTTATTTGTTTCTGTTATCAATTGAGTGATAGATTGCCATAGTAAAATTAAACATTATTTTATCAACCATACATGACAGATCTATGGATTAGCTGTAGATGCCATATATTTCATTGGTATCTTATATTTTATCTCCAAAATCTAACCTCAGTAAATAATACAATATTACAAGAATAAGACTAAGCACATGTTGTCAACTCATTCAAATGAGTGGAAGTACACAGTGCCTAAAAATAGAAACACATCCTCATGGAAGTAATTAAATACAAAGAAATGGCACAGAAAATATCAAAATGTTAACAGTTCACCCACTTCCATATGACTTAAGGAATTAAAGTAACAATTTTGAGTGAGTGCTCTCACACAGATGGAAAATAATTGTCTTAATAGCAAAGTAGAGGCTAAAGTGAGTATACAGGTACCCTGTGGTGTGTTTTAAGACTGACAAATAGACAAAAAAGAAGAGACTTGGAAGCTACAGGACATGGCAAGAATATAGGAGACTGTTCACATTCTAATTCGTTCATATTCATTTTCAAATGTCTTTAAAATGACAGGCTGAGCTTGAAATTTCCAGTTATATTTTCTTACCCTCCTTCAAAGATTTTAATTCGTATCGGCTCAGTTTGTTTGGATGTAATGTCTTTATCTCCATGAATGTCTCCTTTTACTCTTTCTTTTATAATATTCCCCACTACTTTCTTTTCAAGCTTGCTGCCAAACAAGAAGAATGGCTCGTGTTTCATCTGTAGAACAAAGTCAAGGAAGGGTGTTACTTCTGGAGCATACAATAAACACACACTTCATTTCAAATACTTTTAACATACCAAGTCAAAGCTAAACTCTCATTTTGGTCCAACTTTATATGATGAATTAATCTGTCCCATTTAATTTGACAGAGAATAAAAGTGAAGGCAACATGGACAAATTTTTACAAGAATCTTGACAGAAAAAGCAATACTGTATCTTTCCTCAGGAAAAAAAAATCATGGAAAATAGATATGGAAAAGCCTCAGAAGGTAATTTATTGCCATTACAGAATTTTCCCTGGCACCATTAGCAAATGCTTAATCCGTGAGGAAGAGTCAATATGTAAAAGACATAAATAGATCTGAAGATCCTTACTCAATTTTATCTTAATCTTTTCTTACAAACCCATGTGGATGTTTGTGTCTGACACTGTTTATCAGGAAAAGCAAAGGGCAAAATAAAAGGAGATAATGTATCAGGCTCTGGCACACATGAATGGAGGACTTTAAAAGCCTCATGTTTTATATCTAATTTTGAAAATGGAGAGACAGAGACAGCAGCAGTAGCAGAGCTTGCAGAAAGATAAATTGAGTCTCCAAAGTTGTCTTGGGAAGATGTCACTGGCTGATTTCCCAATGGGGAAACTTTTCTAAAAAAAAAAACTTAACTCATGTTTTATAGTTTACTAGAAATTTCTCCCATAAACCTACATGAATTTAATTTTATTAAAATTTCTTACTTACCTGAGCAAATTGCTTCCATGCACTTGATGATGTCAGTTTACCAGCTCCAGGTCTGTGCATAGCAGCCAGGGTGTAGATTTCCGTGGTGTTTTTTTGCTTGGACCTTAAAAGTGCCAAAGTGGTCTTTGTACTTAGCCCAGATGGGTTTGGGTTACATGAACTTATACACCATGAAGCATAAACAGAAGCTTTGAGGGTTGGTTGCTGAGTGTAATTGGGTTTTGTATAGTTTAAGAAACACCAGCTCACAGTAGTCGTAGTACGCAGACTTGGGAACTGAAGGATCTGTTGAAAATCTGCTACGTCTGTCAGGAGAATGGTTGAGGCTGTGACTTTCCCAACAGTATTAGATGACATCTGGACTAACATCCCAAGAGGTAATTTTTGATGTTTCAGTTGGTCTTCTGCCTGAATTTCTCCTGGTGGCAATGAAGACCTCTGTGGACTCATGCTCATATCTGAGGCTGTTTCATCCACATCCAACTCTTCTGGTGAGTCTCTTCCTTCAGATGGGCCACTGGACTTCTGTCCCGGTGATGCAGAATCAAAACTGGAAAGTTTCTCTCTGCTCAGTGGGAATGCATCAGCTCCCGCCATGCTGACAGGTGGGAAATCTTGAGATGTTGAGGATGATAGTGATGAAGAGGATGACATGGATGGCAGACTTTCTTTTGGCTCAGTAGCACAGCTCTGCCTTACTAGTTGAGGCTTCTGCATTCTTGGAAAATCTTTCTTTATATCTGAGTTAGTCAACTCAACTGCACTTAGTTCCTCAACTATCTGCCCATACATTTTTTCTTCTTTGACTCGTTTCTGCTGCTTTGTCTCCATGAAGAGGTCCAAGCTGCTGGCAGGGGAAAGCATTCGTTTGCTTCCTCCCAAGGTAGAAGCCATGTCAGAAGTGGAAGGCAAACACAAGGGAATTGGCGGCTCCAGTCCAAGCGGAAGTGTCTGTGGCACTTTCCACAAGGGATATTTTTCTAGTCCTCCATGATGACCCAACATCTGAGCTATGTTAAATCCAATTCCTTGCATGGTTGCATTAGTTGCCAATGTTCTTTGAGAAACTGTCTCATCAACTTTACATATTACAATTGCAGGACTGTTGCTCTGTCCAAGGATCTGGGAAATGCTTGTGTACATGACACTACCGTAAGATGGCACGTGGGTTTGTATCCTGACAGGAACAACTGTTCCTGGCAAAGACTGTACAGACCCATCACTTGGGGAGTCAAAATCTGTCTGAAGATGCCGCTCAGAGGAGGTGTCTGTTGGTTTAATGCCATGGTCTGACTGGTACTTAGCAAGAGTATTTTTTGAATACGACCCAGATGTTCCTGAGTAATGCTGGTATGCTTGCTCTTTAGCGTGCACATAATCAGCTGCTTTCTTTCCAATAAGCTCAGGTGCATGTTCCAGGTGATAACTTGGAGGCACGTCTATTTGGAAAGCCTGTTTGACATAAGATTTCTGCAGCTGTTGTACAAATTGATGCTGGAAGTGCAGCGGTTCTGTGCAGGACTGCCACAAGATAGGCTGCTGAGATGGTGGTAAGTGAACCATGCAGACAGCTGGATAGGGGAACTGAAACAATGTGCTATGAATAGGGGGAAATGGGACTTTTTCCTGATGTGCAAATAGCTGCTGCTGCTCTGATGGATGTTTGTTAGGAATATAAGGTGCTTGTTGGATTAAGGGAGTCCTTAACATTTCCGGGCTGTCTGCAACAAGAGCCTGTTGCTGGGCAAGGTGGGATGAGCTATTACTAAGCTGAGCACAAGAGCCAATAGCCTGTTTTCCAGAGTCATCTACCTGAATGGGCTGGAGTACAGAGGAAGGGGAGTGATGCCAGACAAGCTGGGAAGAGCGAAGACCAACCTGTGAATGTTCCATCTGCTCCTGCTTTATACCTTGTTCTGTGCTCTGATCAGTCTGAGAAATCTCTGGAAAACCACTGAAGGAAGCTTGGCGAACCAAGAAGCATTTCTTCCTTTCTCGGGATGGAGACAATGCCACAGTAGGTGTTCCAGCTGAAGAGGCATGAGACAGGTTCCCATAATCAAAGGATTTACTTCGGATCTCTGGGATTTCAGCAGCATGAGGACAGGGCATCTGTTCAGATGAGCAGCGTCTCATTTCCCTCTGATGGTGATGTCCAGGGACGGAAAGTGAGTAAGCACCTGCTGGAACTGTTAAAAACTCAGACTGTTTTCCAAATTCATCTTGTTTGGGAGGTGTGATGAACTTCATATTCTCTTCTCTTTCAAAGGACATTGAAAAACTTGAACTGTGGGACAAATTACTTTCTTGGCTAGGGCTGCGAGAGAGACTTGTACCTGTAGACTCAAAGCTGGATTCCCCAGAGGAGTGCTCCATGTCAGCCAGTCTTAAACGCTTCTTTTTGGGTGGTAGCTTTTCAGCTGGAAGTTGAGAAAGAGTTTCACTTCTCTGGGGCCACTGGAATTCTTCAGTGGGTCTCTCCTGCTCTTTACTCTGCACTTCTTTATCTTTTTCAGGCTTATCTGGCTCCTCTGTGACACGAATTTCAGGTACCTGAATGTTGTGTTGGCGAACCAACCTGGGCGGGATATGACAAGGCTGAGGCTGCTGGGATGGGGATGGCTTACTGGTGTCAACATTTTCCATTTGTGGAGCTCGGTCTGGGCTCATTGGGGACTCACAAATCTCACTCTCGCATGTTTCAGATGGTGAATACATCTTTTCCTGCTGGCATGCAATATGTTCTGTAGATTCAGACCTTTCAAATGAGTTTGGCCTACTCAATGAATTTGTGTGCTGAATGACAGAGATGACATTTCCTGGGGGCTTTCTAACCAATGATTCTGCAGTCTTTTCTTGCTCTGCAGTAAGGGATGAGTCTTCCAAAGAAGCTGCTGGACTTCCAGACTGCAAGTAAGGCCTGCACATTTCAAAACGTTCTGCATGGCAATGGGGAGCATTTTCCAGGCCTTGAAGGGCAAATCCACTTCTTGGCACTTCCTGAATTTGGGATTTGGGATCAAAGTCTAAAGGTTGAATTCCCCCAGGGGTGCCAGTTGAACTGCTGCAAATCATAGGACTGTCTTCCTCATCTCCAACACTCTCCTCTTTCCTACGCTTTCTGTTTTCAAAAGTTGTTCCAAGCATGGATGGCACTGACTGAGATTGTCCAAGTGCATCAATAAAAAACTCTCCCGCTTTGTTCATCCCACTTAAGGATGGTGAGTCCCTGTAGTTCTGCTTCTGAGCTTCAAATTCTTCCCACTTTCTGTAGTGCTTTCCACTGGCATCATAGTCATAAAAGGTCTTGTCTCCTTTCTTGTCTTTTAAGGATGCTCCTTTGTCACCTGCTATCTGTCTGCTCAAAGCAATAATGGTATTTTTCCCTTGTCTTCCATGATAGTCTGAATCCGAGTGTCCCTCCTGTACAGACGGCAGTTCAAAGGCAGCCTGCCTTCTCAACATTCTTTGGTGGGATATTCCCACTGTCCCGGGATAAAATACATCATCAGAGCCAGTCATCTTCTCATCAAATGAATGGCTTCCTCTCAGAGATGGGGGAATACTTAGGCTGTTTGCAGAAGAGGTTGGCATGGAGTTACTTCTAATAAGAGGAGAAGAATCTGCTGGGGGCTCTAGAAGGACAGGCACATCACCCTGCTGACTGACTTGGTACAAGTTGGATTCACTTTTGATGGATGATGTGGTCTGGGATTGTCTACATTCTGTATTGCTACCTGGATAAACTTGTGTAGATTTAATAGTGCTCAAATTACTGGAGTCAATGAGTTCCTCTTTATTTGGAGTCAGGTGAGAAATATGTTCCTCAAGCATCTTGATATCTAATCTGTTATTTAAAAGAGGTGATGGGTCTGTTTTGCCCTTTCTACCCATTAAATTGTGTTCCTGATTTGTTGTGGCTACAGTTAGTGCTGTTCTTTGATTAATCCTATAGAACTTCCCAAAAATTATTTCTTCATAAGACTTTGCATTAGTATTTGGTGGACTAATTTGCTGCTCAGCACTTTCTGAGCGGGAAAAATAGCCAGAGTCAGTGCTTCCCTTACTGTGTGGGCTCAAGAGGTTTAATGACTGCTCAGAATCTTGTCCTTTTTTCTCTGACAGTCTTAGTGCAAGTCGCTGTTTAACTGTATGAGAGTCATCAGACTTGGTACTTAAGGATGGGGTTTGTAACATATCAGAGCTAATATATGGTGAACTCTCACTGGGTAACTGAATCCCACTTTTAGGGATAATCAAAATGGGGACTTTCATTGGCCCCACCAAGGACTCCTCCATGGAGGAGTGAAAACCACTCCTGCTAGCAATGTCCAGTGGGAGCTGCGAGATGGGGCTCAGTTTGTCAGACCCTTCCACTAGGAGTGAGGTTTCCTCATCCGTGTCTGTGCTCTGCTCTCCATCTGAATGTATTTCAGCTTCCACATCGATGTAACTGGCATCGAGGTCCAATTTAGAGACTGCTGACTCTGTGAAAGGTACCAAGCCTGCCTTAATCGCATGGGCATGTGACTTCCTGTGTTTGTAAAGGTTGCTTTTCGTCTTGAAGGAGAAACCACAAGGGACACAAGGGTATGGTCGCTCACCAGTATGAGACCTAATATGCTTTTTAAGTACACTAGGTTTGGCACAGGCCCGATTACAATAAGGACAAATGTACTTGCCAGGCTTTTTGGGTTTGTGCTCTTTTTTGTGAGCATCTTCTGATTGTTCTAAAGATTTCTGTGAATATTGGCTGTATGCAGGGTTCAAACTTGAAATCTTCTTCCTGGAGAAACCTCCACTATGGCTATGCATATGAAAAGGAAACAAGTCCTCTGAGGCAACTGATTGCAAGTGGCTAGGAAACTGCCATGGAGGGCCTTCCAAGCTCTGATGTGGCTTTATGTTGTGCAAGAAGCCTTGTGGCAACGAATGCTGTGGAAAGGAAAGTGAATGTGAATAAGGGCTTGGACGATGCTGTGGATATTGCTTCTCTGTGACTTGCTGTGCAGCTTCATTTGATGATACCAGTTTCCCAGAACTAAAAAGTTGTGCTGATGCCGTGTTTCCTAGTTGCTCGTGATCTATTTGTGGTTGCCGCTGTACTTCTTGACTGCCGAAAGTGCTCATCTTAATAACAGCTGGATGTTCTTGCCTCCATCTACTTGGTACTTTAGCAGTTTCTCCAGACCTTGAGGTAGCTTTTTGCCCTATAACTGTGTCCCCAGAGTCCATTTTGTTACACAAGGTCTTAAGTGCTAGTTCACTTGAAAGCTGTGCAGACACATGGAGTGTGCCCAAAGCTGTGCTTTTCAAAGTCTTGTTGCTCCCATTTTTCCAGGGCTGTTGCAAGTTCACAGACTTTTCTTTCTCTTTGGAACTTTCCACACAGTAGTCTATAGGCATTAGATTTGTGTCTGTACACTAATGGGAGTATTACACAGTTCTGTTCATGGCATGAACTTTCCTAAACAGTTTATTATACATTTGCAAAGACTTGTTATAGCATTTGGATGTGTTCCATTGTTATTAAATACTGAGATGCAGAATGATCCAGAGATACTTGTGATCTCCTACAGCAAAATTCTCTTCATCTCTTCCATGGTGACACAACTATCTGTACAGAAATATAAAATAAAAAAAAAAAAGAGAAACAAACCCACACACACCAGTTAGTACAGCCATACTAAATAACATCGGTGCAGTCAGTTGTACTTCTATCTAGCCTTACATGGACATTACTGAGGGACTTCAGCAAAGGTAACTACATTTTACAAAACTCCCTTTTGTGAGCAGGCACAGTAAAGACTGGCTCCAGAGACTGCACACAAGCATAATCACTACTCAACAGCAGCTCTAGGATTGATAAATAGAGACCTACACTTTCCAAATTAAGCAGTCATTTTGGAAGGCTTTCAGGGGAAAGTGTAAAGGCTTGATCTCAAAAAGTCCACCACATACTTTCAAAGCTCTTTCAGCAAATCACTGCTGAAAATAGAAGTTTAACACTGTGAGTGGGAATTACCTTATCCAGTATTACTCACTTAGGGTTCAGACATGTATTTTAGTCACCTGGCCTTCCTCTCAAGTCAAAGTAGGTTGATCAGAGAAGAAATCTTTCCATATCATGACAGGTGCTTCTGACATAGAGGCTGTCTATGCACAAGGCCCTCCACTATGGAGATGCTTGTTTCTAACTAGTCAACTGGGGGTATACACTGAATATTGCTAAAAAATTGCTGAAGTGAGGTACTTCTTACCTAAGATCAACTAACTGGTTTTATAAGAAGGTGTTGTTCACCATTCTAAACTACCTTTAAACAGTCAAAAAAGAGACATCAAAGAAGCATTTCAAACACAGCACCACTGGTACCTTTCCCCAACTCCATCTTCAAATCACTATGTTAAATTCTAGTGAGAATGTCTTGCTAGATGTAAAGGATGTATTAGAGACTGTGTTTATGTGACTTTAGCATTTTAGATTTCACTGCTGAAACAATGCCATCCAGGTACACATGCATTTGTAATGCGTAAACACAACAGGTTTCCACAGTTCCATTAAAAAGACCAAAAGCTCAGAGGTATGATTACCATAGAAGAGTACAGCATTTGAATTTGAAGTAAAATGTTCACTCTCTGTTTTGATGTTATCCAAACACAAGACATTTTCTGGATAATATAGGGAGAATTATAAAGACAGCCATTATTTTACTATAGCAAGGAAATGAGTAAAAAAAACCAGTATTACACATACTGGAATACTTTTCATTCCTACAGTGGAGAAAATTAATTTGGCTTAAAGAAACAATAGCAAAGTGCAGGAAAACACACAGGTAATAGGCACTTCAGAATTTTTTTTCAGTATAAAGTAATTACCTGCATTTCCTAAACATCTAATAGGCATGACTATCTTCAAATTTCCTGTGGGGGAAAAAATACAATTATAAGAAATTTTTGATTAGGTATAGATGATGATGAAAATCTTCTATTATTTACAGTAGAGCTCTGAAAATTTAATTTACCTGTCCACTAGAAAATTTCATGTTGTGTCTTAGAGGTCTGAGTAATTACATCTGAAGACTATAAGCATAAATAGTTTTAAAGGACTTAGGTTTCTAATGTGTAGATGAATAACAGCAAGTCTAAACTAATAAAGTCTCACCTTCCTGAATCAGTGAAAAGAGAGCTGCCAATGTACCTCTTCATTCCTATGCCTTTGTTAAACCTGGATTATCCCTGAATCCCCTTGGCAAATCCCCTTTCAATGCCTCTCTCCAGCTAATACTTTTAGACTCCAGGCCTCTCATTAAATGTTTCAGGGGCTAGCATAGACTCCTGGTCAGGGTGTCATCACTCAGGGACAAGAAAATGTAGCGAAACAGGAACAGATGTCCAAATTAGTTAACACCTGTGTGATAGGACTACAGAATATGCGGCTGCCTTCTCAGAGAAGAAATTTGCAGAAGAAAATTACAGAAAACATGGTTAAAAGACTTCTGCGACTGCCATAACTTGCCACCTCTCTGACTCACCACACTGCAGGCTACTCTGTATTCCTGAAAAGACCAGCTCAGAGAAGAGGGAGCCTGAGCATCATCTCATTGCCTTAAGACCATTTCTCGCATGAAAGGAGGACTCTCCCTTTCCGTTTTCAACACATCTTTCTTCAAAAACAGATTTCTGCTTTTGTTTCATGAAAAAGGATATATGTTCAATGGTGACAACAAAAGCAACAATGACAGTATTTCTTTATTGTTTTTATTTATGCCAAAAGTCAGAGCATCTCTAAAGAACAGATCTTTAGAAACAGCTGGAACATAAGCTTCAGAGTAGGGGATAAAGACTATTGTAATGATCCTCAATTAGCAACTATCACAAAGAAGCTAGAGTACTCATGTTTTTTGCGTTGAATAACATAAAAAAATTATAAAAAATTAACATCTATAAAGGAAAGAAATCAACAAAAATTGAAAAGTATTTTTTAGTTCTTTGTAATTAATAACACTTTCCAAGAACAAATGGACATTACCAAAGCCTGATAACTTGACACAAATAGAATCAGTACCATGCCACCTGCTACGAATTAATCATTAGTAGTACAAATAATATATCAGTAGTTAGGCCAGCAATAACTGATGGAATGTTGGTGTAGTCAACTATTTTTTTTTAACTACAGAGAAAACCCCTGTAGTACAAAATAACAGCAAGTTATCAAATGCAAACCAGAATGTTTTATATAAAAATGTCATTTAACTTTGATGTGTTAATGACTTCTTTAAATAAGGCTGTTGTCTGATTCTCTAAAATAAAAAAAGAAAAATGCAATCCAAGTATATATATATATATTTTTTAATTTCCTAATCCACTTCCTTAAATAAAAACTGTCAGTACAAACGGAAAAAGAAATACTTGTGCACGAGTTACATTATACCAGAAGTGGTTACTGCAGAGCGGCTCAGCAGGGGCTCATGAGGAAATGGCAGGTAAGTGGCCCAGCAGTTCCAGCAGCTGAGCTACACTGAATCCCAGGTCGCTAATGACGCCAATATATGAGCACAGATGTAAAGGAAAATATGTGGCTTGAGAAAACAGAAACAGGGACAAGAGTGAATGCTCCTCACTGAAAGAGCAAAGAGGCATTTTCTATCTTCAAAGAAAAATACTCTTCTCCTTATTAGGCAATTTTGCAAATGGTGAAGGAGAAATTTCTAGAAGATGGGAGAATCCTTTCCTTCCATACTCCTTTCACTGAGAGCACCCTTATAGAAGAAATCTGCCAGTCACATCAATGTGACAGCAATGGTTTTATTTCAGCAAAAGATTATGCTAATATATATCCAAAACTTTTCTGTTCTGGACTGAGAACTCTGTTACAGAGTTAAAGCCCTTCTTCAGTCCTGCAACTTCAGAACATTCTATACAGTTTTTCAACCTCCACAATGAAACAGGTAGAGACTAATTACAGGGATTATTGATGGTTTAAGTATGGCAAGAGCCACTCTCCTGGGAAAAATAAATCCCTTTCCAGAATGAACATAATAATTTCTGGTTTGGTTTGAGCTGCCATCCATCCTGTGTCAAAGATGGCTTTAATATTACTTCTCTTGTTCTTTTTTCCCCTCCCTAATGGGAGACTGGCCTAACTGGAGAAATGTAAGATACTGCAAAGCTAGTTGGCATTGTGTCTGTTTTATCCAGTCAAAACTCTATCTCATCTGGCTGCATCCACAGCCTAGCTTAAACCAACAAAATACTTCAATGTTTTCCAAGTGATTAATGTTTCTCCTTTAGGAAAAATTGTAAATACACTTTTAAATATTGCTTTTCATCAAATACATACTATTCGATAGGCAGAAACTCATTATATTTCAAGTACTACCTATTTAAAACCAAGGAACTAAGGATGATAAAAGGGCACAATTTTTTTAATACCTTTGGCACGGCTCAGCTCTGCTGGAGTGAGTGAGAGCCCACCTACCCAGATTAGAAGCCGTATGGGAGTTGCACGGACCACATTGTTTGACAGGAGCTGCAAAGTCCTTCCTGGTTGGTGGCCAAGCAAGGTTTCCTGGCAGGAATGTGACCCAAGAGCCAGCTCCCCTAGTCACATTAGCTGTGCTATCTGCCTGCTTCAAAACAGGACATTTCACTTCTATGAAAACTTTGAACATGAGAAGATTACTTGGAAAGCAGGAGCTGTATTTATGTCAGATGCACCTACTAAATCAAGACTTTGAAAACTTTCTAGAAAGGAACATTATCCTATTGCTCCTTTTTTAATGAGAGTGCCTTTATGAGCTATATGCAGGGGATGTATATCTGATTGACTGCAGAGTTCCAAGATTATTTCTTCTTTTTTTTTTTTTCTCTTTTTTTTCCAGACCATTAAAATGGTTACACTCAACAGCTTTAAAATAAAATTTGGCAAGATATTACTTTTACTGCTTCTCAATTTGTAGCTCATATTACAGCTCTTGCAAGTGAACAAATTGGAAGCTTATGTCTTCCAGGCTAAATCCTGAGTGCACCATACAGAATAAATATTGACTCTAGCGTAAGGACTAAGGGTCAGATCCAGCCTTGTTTTAAATCTTTTCTGTCCAGCTCTGCCCGCACAAAGCTGGCTTAAAACCACAGTAACTGGCCCCTGAAGAATTTGTGTTCTATAGGGCAAGTGTTAGCACAGACAAACTGCAGTGGCTCCTATGAAATCCTTACATTCATGCACAGACCTCTGCCAAGACTCTTATTAGGCAAGTCTAGTTTATGTCTCGGATAAGCCCAGCAGCCTTACAAGAGAGGCCACCTCTGAACTCATCCCCACCTGCAACTGAGAAGAAAATTGCCTAGGCCTTTCAGGAAGAAAGGCAGCATACTTTCAGCTTGCTGTCCTACATGCTTCCTTCTGACCTACTAATGAGATTCGCCAAATAACTGCTTGGTGTTGATATCCCAGTGAAAAATTAAAAAAAAACTGAGATCCCTAGTAAAACATGGATTTATAGTTTCTTCTGCAAAGGCAAAGTCATAGGTGGGCTAAGTCTGAAGAAGACCTCTCAACCAGCATCCAGTGTGCACCTCTGAACTGAAGGATTTAACTGGTATGAAGACAGATAAGCATTTGTTCATCCTTCTTTCCAAGGTCATATATTCATTCATGGGCTGAGGAGGTTATGCAGCAACATAACAAAAAGAATGCAGTCCTTGGGGTGTATAGTTTTGGCATTTTACAGAAATGAAAAAAAGATGACCAACTGACACTTGGCAAAGTCTGAATTACTGGGGAATGGGAGCATGCTTGTGCTTTTGCTCCAGTTTGGCAGGAGCAAGAGGAGTAAGACATCATTTTGCACATGCGAATCAAAGAAGGCAGCTCTTTTAAAACAGGTTAGATGTATTTATTTTAATCTACCACTTTCTATGTTATAACTGCTGTTGTTACCTCTTCAGATTTGAAGGTATTACTCTAAATTGTTAATTTAATTCCACCCCAGATGTTCTGCCTGCCCTCTGGATTTCAGTGCTTTATTGAATGTATTGCCATTCTCCAAAATCAGCCAGAGAACCACAGTTTTGAAGAACCCTGAAATATTTAGATTCATACTTATGGGTTTGGTTGGATTTTCAGGTTTTTTGGGGTGGTTTTTTTTTGGGGTAGTTTTTTGATGCCTTTTTTTTTTTAATTTGGGCAGCTGAACTAATTATTACAATATACTTTTTAAAATGTCATTTAAAAGTACCATCCAATACAAACCCAAACATTGCTCAGCAAGTGCACGCAGTACACAATGATCTAACAAACTGTACTGAGATTACTTGAGGACAAGCTACAGGGCAGGATCTGTTCTCCATTGCTATATTGTGCTCACAAGGATTCCCCAAGAAGCCAGGAACTGAGGGGACTCACTGAGAGGATCCAGTTACAGATACATCCAGGGCAGACTGCAACCTCATGGTGACCAAACAACAACTTCAGGCTTTTGTCTTCATGAGGGCACATTTGTGTCCCTGGTAGTTGCTGGTTTCAAGGGACAGATTCTGTGTGTGTCAAACTAGAAGTGGTGAAAAACCTGGCATTTTGATTTGTGCAATTATTATTTCAGTGCTTGAACTGTGGCTTATACTTTGAGAACTGTTCTAGAATCTCAGCCATTGAGAATTGGCATCTAACACATTTTAGACAACTGTAGTAGTACTGAATATTTAATTAATTTTATGCTTTTACCAAATTCACCTTAATCTTAATTATTTCATATAATTCAAAATATTACCTGAGACCATTATGAAAGTATGTTGAAGAACATACTTTAAAAGCACATTGACACCAACTAAGAAAACAATCAAGTAATCTAATCTGTTGTACCCTAACACCTGATAACCTGAACTGTAGGATCTTAGATCTGTTCAGACATTTCATATAAATGTCTATGTGTACTTGCTGTGATGAAGACCTAGACTCTGAATGTGACCCTACTGAGTCAGAGGTCAGGCACACACTAAGAAAAAAATCAGTTATGAAACAAGAGCCTCTCATTACAAGATTTGACTCAGAGAGACTGAAAGGAGACAAATTATTCCAACAAGAAGGAAGGCAAACTCTGTTTCTACATTAACCTGGTACGAATCTGAAGCAATGAGTTGCAAATCCAAGGACATCATTCCAGATTTATTCCTCACAAAAACAAACAGAATCAGACCACTTAGGTTTAGGCTTTTACATCCTATATATGAAATACCTGAAGTTATTTGCCACAAGGTGAAAATAAACTAATCCAACACCTCTAAGATGTCTACAGAGAGAATTGTAACATATATTGCAAGAAATGTTCAATTACACAGTAGTAAGAAAACATAGGTGATTTTCATTATGACATGCTGGTTTGTATCATAAATGCTTTGAGTACAACTGCAGCAAAACACTCAGTTTTTGCTATGTTAAGTATCTCAAACATAATTTTAAACTGTTGCTCTCTGTAGAAAAACAGTACCAACAAAAATCTTTAACTTCAAATGGAGTGTATTTTAAGAAGCCATATAGGAAGTCCAGAGCAGAAATACTTTAACAATGACCTTTTAACTATAATGACAAGGATTTCTCACTTAGAAGTATATCACTATTTCCTTTTTCAGCACCATACACAATGTACACATTACTATCAGATGGAAAAAAAATGTATAAAAAAAGGTTGAGCACTTATTTCCACAGGATGAGTATTAAAAGGAAAAAAAAAAAGAGAAAAAACTATGCAGGAGTCAAATTAATCTTAAATGCTTCCTTTATAGGTAGGAATTTGAAAACAAATCTCAATTCTTCTCCTTGAACTGAACAAAACCCTGCTATCAAAGAGATGCCAAAACAGCCAACAAGTCAAACAATCTTGTCAACCAATTAGCAGTTAATTGATCCCTCTGATCTCACTGCTTTTAATGGATCAAGTAAATATTTTGTTTCTGGTTGCCTAATCTTGCTGTGAACTTCAAGAGTCTGACAGAGCATGTTGGATAACACAAAATCTACCTGTTCTGACTGCCTTCTGACATGGACGTCCTGAATCTGTCTCTATACAAAAGGAAAGGATTTGGATTATTCAGATACAAAACTAAACAAGAGAACTATATAAACTGCTAATTGTTTCAAACTGGTACTTATTTCCTTGGGGAACAAGTTAAAAAATGAAAACAGTTTAATAAAATGCCCGTAATTTCCCATGTGGACCTTAACATGTAATGGCAGAGCAACAGCAGAACTGACGCACAGTACTTCCAGGATTATTGAAATTTCAGAAGGCAATGAAAATACCACAATTGTTTTGCCCTGCCCACTCCCCATCTTCTTTTGAACTGTAGTACACGGTGACTTATAAGAGTGAGAACAGCTCCCATGCAAGGAACAGTCAGAAACTGACTGTTCCTTGCCCACCAAGGTCCTCTTTAAGCACCATTTTGATGGCTGAAACAAGGCTTATATGATGCCTAATCCTCTTGGTGCTATCTGCAGAAGAATGAGTGTCTCTCAAGGGTGAATTAAGTAGTAAGCAATAGTATTTACTAAACACACATTAACAATGTACAGAAGTATCCAAAACAGTGCTGAGATACAAATGAGCTCTTAATTCTTGGACCACTCTCTGTCAGCAGAAACTCAACTTTATCTCACTTTCTCCTGAGCCACAGCAGTTAAACACAAGGATACTGTACCAAACCACAGAAGTGTCAAATAGTTTCTAATCACCATTTGTAGAATTACTTTTCGCCATGTAGAAAAGAAATGGAGCTTTGGCCCTGCCCAAAAAAGGGCTAAAAACTTCAGCAAAGCAAAAGCTCAGACACTAACCAATGATGCTATGTGATGCCACTGGGATTGCAACGGAAGCCTTGCATTTGGAAGAACTGGTGAAAATTACTGAGATTAAAGGATTTTTTTTCTCAATTCAACACAAAGGAACGTGTTAATCGGAAAGGGAAATTGCACACCTAATAAAGGACAGATTAGGTAAACTATTAATTCAGCAGCACTTTGGAAGGACAAAGTGTATGCAAAGAGCAAGATTCCCATGTGGATGTGGTTTGTAGTAATTTACAAACTTATAAAACATCACCTACAGTAGGAAGGGTAAGAACATTTTCACTGGAGAGTTCAAACTGTTAAAGTTGTCAGATATAAGAATTTTCCTAACTGAAAGACATGCAAAGGCTGAAATGCCTCATCATTTTCACACAAGAACTGCAGACAGGCAGCCACCAGGGAGAACACAGATGTGCTGGTAAATCTATGGTACAGCTTTCCCCCAAGTTTTCCCAGGAAAAAAAAAAAGATCAAAATTTGAGTAAATATTGCAACATTTTTAGGTACAAAGTAATTATTCTTCTCATGCCAAAAGGAAATACTAGGCAAATATCAGGCCTTTGCCTAGCATTTTCACCTCAGAAGGAAAATATAACTGAATTTTCTGGGAAGTGAGGTTTTTTAAGTTAAAAAGTTACACAATCCTAATTATGCAACCATGGCAGATTTTGTGAACAGTCATGCCTCCTTTCACACCATGTCAGAAGAAACCACTTTCATTTCACATGAAAATATTAGTATCTTTCAAACACCTTTTTGAATGAGCAAATGCACTGCCTCAGACTGAAACTCTCACCCTGGGAAGAATTACATATGAAGACATTTATAGTACCTGAGCTTGCATTTGTTTTTCACCCACACCAATTATTATACAAGCTTATTTTAAAACCTGTCGTTTACTAAGCTCTGTGGTCATTACATGTCAAAACAAAATCAGACACAGGCTAAACATCAACAGTATGTTCTTACTATTTTTTTTTTCACTTTTTGCCACCAAAGTAGAATGGGTCTTCACAGCAGTTTTATTTCATTCCATCCTGAACACTTTGTAAGAGTTCAGCTGAGATCGGCTATTAAGCCTCAAATCCTAAATATCGCATAGATGTCACAACAGTCACTACTCAGCAGCCAAAATGTTTCATTTGACTAATGACTCAATACAGGCATTTTGGTGTAGCAAATCCAGTCACTGAGCATTGCCTAAAGATTCCAATCACTATAGTGGTAATGGAGGATACATTAATTAGACTGCATATTTAAGAATGCTGCTTTCTTTACAACCCTCAGGATGGCCAACAGAGGAAAAGAATAATAAAAAAGAACTCCTTACAATTATTCTGGTCATATTTTACAGTACTTTGTTCTTTTTTACTGTATGAAGCACTGAAAGTCAGTATGCATAACATTCAGTTTTATCAGAACACCTCTTGAAAATTCAGCAAAATACGTATATACTTTTTGCTGCATTTTGTAGTTATACATGAAATTTCACTCTTTGCACTTAAGCTTCTTTCTACAAAACACAAATCAACTGTGTTTATTAACATTACCGTGACTCTCACAAGCAAACACTTCTGAAGAGATTAATGTCTACCAAAATGCCTGAAACTGCATTTAAAACTTTGGTTATTATAAAGCTGTTGCTATTTAAGGCACAGACCAAGCTGACAGCTAAGTTACAGATCTCAACAAGCACAACATAATAAAACCCAAAACATTTTTCAGGAAAGACACTGTTCAGATTTCATGATGACTTTTCACCAGACAAGGTTAGATCAGGGTGCATCACCACAGCACCTTAAAATTTCATATACGTGTCCCCACATACCACTAACTTTTGAGACTATTCCAAGGAAATCTGCCATATGAAACCATTGAACACCAAAGTACTCCTGAACCTGAGAAGCTAAAATAAGGGCAGCAAAGAATCCTAGTTTCAGCCACCAGGCAAGAGCCCAAGAGGCTCTAAGAGGACACTCTCTCTTAAGATCCATCAAAAGAGATAGCAACTGTTGCTCAGCTTTAAAAAACTCCAGACAACTTCATACAGGGTTTTCCTTCTCCTGCACCCTGCCTAGCTCATTCCATCAAGTTTAGTTTTTCTTTTCATTATCAGAAGTGGAAGAGAAATCACCTAACAGTCTGGCCTAAAAGTACCTTAGGTGCTTGCGATACATCAACGACACTTGTACACAACAAACAAAAAAAGCATCACCAACACACAACCCAATGTTGTGAGTTGGAAGAGACCTTTAAAGATCAAGTTCAAGTCCCAAACATCCCCATGTCTAGACCTCAACATTCCCTTTATAGACAGGGAAATGATCACACAGAGTATATGTGCAAGCATGCATGTTTGGTAAGCTAGACTTAAACTAATTATTCCTGAATGTTCCTTAGGATAGCTCCTAACAATCTGAAATGTTGCACTGCCAACCAAAAACATATAGGGCTATTTTCCTTAAGACCACATTGCAATGTGTTATCACTCAGACCACCTAAGATAAATAATCCACTTAATTGACTTGCTTATTCAATTGAACTCTTCCTCCTACTTCTCCCTTCCCCCCCACCGACAGGGTTTGAGGACACCCTGTTCGCCTGGAGACGGTGAATCACTACAAGCCAGCAGGCCCACTCGGTTCCTCAAAAGTCACAAAAGGTGTAAAAATAGCTCGTACTAATGAAGCAAGTACAGCGTCAGCAGCCAGATGAGCGTGGGTGATCTGATAAGGGTCTGCTGTTGCAAAGGGCAAATTATTAAGAGAATGTTTCTGCCTCTCTCCCTTTTTATTAAGCTTTGTTCTTCCTTTGCTGAAACCAGCCCTCTGCAATGCCTGATAAATGACACCTGACAAGGCTGGCTGTAATTGCCAGTTTCATACCAGGGCAGGAAGTGGTGCCTCTCTACGAGCTGAAGGTACAGTGGAGGTGTCACTAAAAAAAAAACAAATAAAGAGAGGCACAAATAAAGCCTAAAAATAGCCAGGACTACCCACTGAGTATGACTGTGTGGGTATATTTAGTCTGTCTAACATCAACTTTTCTTGCTAAAAACCCAATCTTACCTTTATGCAAAACAGCTTCCTGTTTCTAAATTGAGAAACTTGAGAACACAAGGGGGGTAAAAGTCAGATTTTGAAATCATGCCCTTTTCACTGACATTATAACAAGAGTAAAGGTGAGAAGACCAGGCTGATCTTCCATGTGGTTTTTGCATCCTGACTTCCCATAACAAATAGTCGGAAGCTTTCTATTAAGACATCCCAATAAGCAACCCATCATAGATTCAGAGGCAAAACCAGAGCTGAACCAACAAACTCCAGGGAGCAGCAGGAGGAGAAGGCAGGGAGCAGGTCCCACGCCCTGGCCCGTGGCTGTGCCCAGCCAGCAGCAGTGGGGCACAGTGGCTCTCTCACAGCCCGGTCCTGCCACACCTGTCCCAGCCTGGTGCACAGCCCCTCCCTGGCACGAAGGACCTGCCAGGAAGGGAGACATCAGTTACTGCTGTTTCAGGCTGCAGCCAAAGGTCACCCCTTGGCCAAGAACAGGAGGGCTTGGCCAGCTGCTGGTGCCAGCCAGCCCTGCTTGGGCTGCCACACGGACCATCCCACTGCTCCTCCTGACAGGAGCCCTGAGCCTCCCGTGCTTTGACTGCAATAGGACAAGCCACAGCTACACTCGGCTGAGGTGTTCAGAGATGTTCAACCAAGTCTCCTTCTAGGCAAACTCTGTGCTCCCACAAGCCATGCGCTTCGCTCCCTGCTTCCCAAAAGGAAGGTAGGGATGGTCCCCCCAGTCCCCTTCAGAACATCTGCAACTATTTAAAGCCTGTGACTGGGATACCACTACTGGAAGCCACACTCATGCCAGATTCCTAATGCTGACTGGTGCTCTGCATAAGCTGGGCAAGGAAATGGTGTCTCCCACAATTTTGCTTTTTCTATTTGATATCATGACTCGTTTGGCTGACACACACAAGAGGGCTTTGTTTCATTATTATGCAGCCTTCCTGTCTGCCTCCAAATACCGCCCATCACTTCTGCTGGGCTAAACAAAAACACACAGGTTTTTACCAGACTTTATCTCTCATTTACAACAGGGAAAAAAGCCCACTGTAACATATTGCCAACTTCACATGCAAGATTCAATCCAAATGGTTATTCTGAAATTAAATTTTTTATTTTCCTCTGATTTTAACATTAAACAAAAAGTAATTGAAGTTAATAAGATTAAATTTTTAACATTAACTACAGTGGGAAATTGAGACCATGTTCTTGTCTTTATATGCTGTTATTAATTCCCATTGATGCAAGAGCACTCTTTGTGCAGCATCATAGTTTTGTCTTTTCATTCTTTGCCTTAGCAGTAAATTTAATAATCACTGATTTTTTTACTAGAATAGATAAACATGATGATATAAGGCAAATCAGTTGATGATACTATTCTTCAGACAATTTAATTTTCATCTTAAATGAAGAATAGATGTTCTTATATTAGAGGAAATATGGATGTAAAAATAATTATTAGTAGGCTTAAATACTGAAGACCATATTCTGGCAATATATTTCCATAAAGTTAATAGGAAACAGGACCATATACCCTCAACCACTTTGGGGATCTTAAGTTATAAAGTTAAAAATACAGTGATCACAGCCTCAGCGTATCTTCCCACTCAGATTTGGAACTGTCTAAGCAACAATAATATATTACCTATCTTTTTAAGATTGCACCTATTTAAAGAAATGTACAAAGGAGAATATTAAACTAAGAAAACCACAGAAAAGTGTATCAGAAAAATGAAAAATCATCTTCACTCTACACTTAAGGAAACATAACATTTACTATTACATTGTATTTTCTAAAATTCTGTAGAATAGACTGAAATCCCAAAATTGGGGAATGAAATCTTCTTTTTTGGTAAGTTCCTGACATAGGCTTTCTCCTTTGGCCAGTGTTTAAACTATGGGTGTTGGGACCTTCTTGTCCCAAATGTAGAATCATGGAATAATTTAGATTGGAAAAGACCGTTAATATCACTGAGCCCAGCCATTAACTCAATAGTGGTGGACTGTTAAATCCACCACTAAACCATGTCCTTAAGTGCCACATGCACAAGACTGTAAATACTTCCAGGAATGGTGACTCCACCACTTCCCTGAGCAGCCTGTTCAGGTGCTATGAAGAAAGTTTTCCTAATTCCCAAACTAAACCTCCCCTGGTGCAACTTAAGGGCATTTCCCCTTGTCCTAAAGTCCCTAACTCATACCTTCACAAACAGATGGCACAGGTGGGATGGGAGGCTGGATATAGTGGTGCCCTGCACTTCAAATGGGACAGCAGTTCCACAATGGCATTTCCCACAAAATGAAAGCCTACAGTTGGTTAAAGCACACCACTCCACCATAGGCAAATGGAGGCAGTGGGCACCAGCACAGGACAGCAGGGGAGGCTGCAACAGGAGCTACGGGAGGCAGTAAGGAAATACGGCATTAAGTAAAAAGAGTCTGCACTATCTCACATCATCCTACATCCTGCTGCAGGTTGCTTTTCCTGCCACAGCCTTCTCCCTCCCGCCCCTGCACAGTATCGTTTTCCCCAGTGTGCACTCCCCTCCCACTCACCAACATGTAAGGCACACCATGATTTATGTCACCTCTCCAATCTGGCCCAGCATCTCAGAGGTGCAAGCATAGATGCAGTCTACAAAGGGTTAGGATTAATGCTTTATTGGCAATTGCAGCAGGCAAGTGGCTCAGCTCATAATGCAATTTTGTCCTTAAGAAGACCTGTAGGAGGTGGGAGCAGGTTGCCACGAACTTAGTGCCTTCTGTACAGTGACATATGTCCTTGTTGCTGGGCAAAAGGGCATGTCCAATTAGGTGTCCTTTATTATTAATGTTTTCTGTTTCATCTCTTGATCATGTATCCTCCTCTGCACCCCAGCTTGTAACGCACTGACATCTGCAGAGACATTGCTCTGCCTGGGAAAGCTCAAGTGGAAATCTGGAGGTGCAGACCAGGTATCTTCCTCTTGTAGACCCAAGCAAGATCACAGTAACTAGGATCCTCAAGCTAAAAAGATGAGAAATATGAGGTATCTGCCCTGCTGGGAGTAATAATTACAATGTATTATTAACAAAACTCAGGTTTCATCATTAACTTGACTCAGGTTTCAAGAGCTGATCTCACCCTAATGATCCTCCAAATTACATCCAGTCTTTCCTTGAGAGTGGAACCAGTACCAGCAAGGAAGTCTGCTGGCAACTGCTACACTGAAAAGAAAGCACCAGTAAAAATGAGCTATAAATACCACAATCAAACAGGTGCAAAAACTTACAGACATTTTAAGTTGCTCGAACTCAGGCCCATCTCACCACTTGGATCTGATGCCAAAAAGATAGAGACTATAATTTCAAAGCAGCTGAGAGGAAAGGGCTCACTGTCAGTGCGTGCTGCATATGGTACAGCTGACCTGACCCTCCTTCTGCAAAGGATTGACTCCACTCCCCTCAAAGATGTCAGTCAAGTCAGAGCTCCTCTCTTGGATCTAAAAACATGAGAAAGGCCACCTACGTGTTTGCTGTAATGAAGGAACCAACTGTCTCAGTCACGACCCAACTCCTTCCACAAAGAAACCTTGTTTGATTTTGTTCCTCTCCCAAGCTCATCAGAGGAACAAAGACCTTCAAAAGCGTTTTCTCAACCCCTAAGTGAGAGATGAAAATGTCACTTTAATTGTGGATTGGTGAGGTCTCCTTGAGTAAAATAAACCAAATTGCTCAGATGCAACTGCGTAACAGGGAGCCTAATTGCTTTGCTAGCATCAACAAAGAGCTGCTGGTTCATTAGAGCAAGCTGGAGGAGCTGCTGTTTGCATCTTCACAAGCTGGGAGCATTTGATTGCAAAATCGCTACGGATGTTTGATCCAAAATTCAGCCTCTGATTTCTGATCAGCAAAACTTAAAAGCAAAAAGCCATCACTCTGATATTTTTCTTCACAACTTTCTTCAGGGTAACAATTAATTTTTCTCCTTGATCTGCACAAGGATGTCAAATCTAATCATAAGATAGGATATGAACTTTTATATTCTGCTTAGAGAAAGAACAGAACTTATGTGAACCAAATTGCAGTTTCACATGACAGCTGGAAGATGCTGGCACTTAGGCTGCTATAATGAGGTCTGATTGCAACAGGACCTTGCCAAAAAGAGCAAAGGGCAGAAGAAGGCCAGAAAAAGGCCAGTGCAGGTCAAAGGCACTCACTTTTCCTGCTGACTGGTCAGAGCAGTTTTGGACAGCAGGCAACCAGGCAGACAAAGGAAGCTTACTTCCATCTTGTACGACAGGGAAATAATTTTCTGAATCACACTAAAGGGGAATGTGGCAGCTAGTGCCATTAAAATGTCCAGGAGCATTCTCTGCCTGGGACAGTTCTACACCCCTTCTGGGAGACCACATTGCTCTGCTTAAGTTTGCCTGTCCACCCCCTCCTCATCATAAGGCTCAGATAAACCAAGGCCTTGCTTTATGGTTTAGGTAGCTCTTTTTCCATCACAACCATCTTTAGACTTAAAACTTTCTGAATGAAAAGCACAAACATAATCTCAGGCAGATAACTGCCTCAGTAAGTCTATCAAGAGCCCCTTATTTTCTCCAATTCAAACTCCACATGTGAATAGGTCCACATACAGGCTCAGACACATCTGCATAAAGAGGTCCATTTTCCTGAGTGTTTACTAATGAATGCTTGGCAGTCAGAGGGACACCAGAGGTGCATCCAGTTGTTTTTCATTTTTTAAAGAAAAGGTTGTTTACATCTCTAGGAACAAAGCATTGATGAAGTTGCTTATAAAATGCACCACCCATGGATTCAAATCTGAATCTTTACTTTTTTTCCTCTTTTTATGCAGTCTGCATCAGCTTGTGGGAAAATTAATAGAAATATTCCACCAATGAATTGAAAAGTGGATCAAACCAGTAGAACACAAGCCTTCAATAAAGCTAAAAAACTCCACATGGGGTGCTTTCAGGAAAATCACTCAAATGCAGAGCTACCCATTGTGCTGACAGCTCAGGTAGGTCAGCCCTTTGCATGCTCTGCTTTTCACTCAAGGTGCTCATTGGGAGTTGAAACCAAAACATTTTCTGACAGGTTATGAATTAAATAACTATAGCTGGTTTCCAGGATCTCTTACCTGCTGCTAGCAATTTCACATAGAAATAACAGAAGTCCTCATAGAGTAAATTATTTCTAGAGGTATCCTTTTAATCACAGACTGTTGTAAGAGACTACTTCTGCACTAGCAGTGAGTCCAGGAAGCACAGAGCATCTGGTAGCATTAAAAGAAGAGCACATCTAAAACCACAGCTCCAAGTTGTCAAAATACTGTTTGTTGCAAGAATTTAATCTGTGCTAACACTCTGCTAGAGCAGTCCAGGTAATAACAGCAATAACAAACAACAAGGAAAAAGTTATAGGCATACTAATATAAACGGGGCAGAATTGCTCACAGCTATTTTTAAGTCCCAGTGGTGTTGATCCACCCATAAGCAGGTCTGGATTTATAGAAAAGGAAAGAGTAAATGGATGACTACCCCACAGGAAGTTTCTATTTAAAAAAAAGTATCTGCCTTGACTGAAAATCAAGATAACACCTCTGAAATTCCCACCTGTCAAATACATTCTGTTTCCTCCTTGGTTTTCTTTTTCTTTCTACAGTGAAAAGAGCTGCTCTAAAATTATTTTTCTGTGATTTTCAGCTGAAGTAGATACGGAAGGAACTGAGGACAAGCACTGAGGGCATTAAGCCTACAAGAGACTTAGCCTTTGTCCTCCTTGAGAAATTGATACAATGCCAGCTTGAGTGGACTCTGAATCCAGGTCCAGGTTTTAATTAGAGAGAAGGTGAAATCAGTCAAACCTACCTCTTGCTCAAATACTATTCTTTCCTTAGTATCCCACTGTTCTCCAGAAAAAATGCTCTTCTGACCTGTTGGTCGCCTGTTGGTCACCACTTAAGTAGGCACAGAATCCAAACTCTGTCCCACTGTGTCCTCACCATCTGCATGTTGTCTACCTCTCCATTGAGAGCCTCCAATAAAAACTTCCAATAATAGAATTGTCCTGACTCACAGGTGGGGAGGGGGAGGGAAACTGACCTCGCTGCAGCATCTAGAGTCTCTGACGCATTTTGGGAGGCTGTGGTTTGAGGTCTGAAAGAACTCAGCCTTGTTTTCAATGAGGTTTTATACAATTAACTTCCAAAATATCACCCTATAGCTCCATGTCCATTTGAAACTTGATATTGTTTAGTGGTTCAAGTTAGCACTATTCAGGGCTTTAGGCGTGCGCTTGGTGCATTAGCAGTACTCACCAGCAGAAGAGAGTTTCTCAGAAACGCAGCCACCCAGGCTCCTGACTGGCTCCACCTCTTGTCCACCCACTCCCAGTTTCAGACATTTCACATTCCAAAACTGGAAGTGTCTATGCAACGTAAGGTCAGATTATTGCACAACATGCTCTTTTCCTTCTAAGAGTCACTGCATCTTCAAAAGTACATCTACTCTAACATCAAGAGAGCTGTTTACAGTGAATTTCTATCTGAGTGGGAGCATTTTCTCCATGAATCTTATAACAAGGACATGACGTGTATGACTCTTCCCTACATTTGGTAAAATTGTTATCAAGATGGCATTTATTCAATACTTCCACATCAGCATGCCTTCCTCTTTAAGCTGCCTTTTGAGAAATTCAGAATTCATTTTTATACTTCCTTAAAGTATTTCTGCGCTGGATAATTTTAGGACACACTAAACAGAACAATTTCTGCCTATCGTATATTTAGAACCAAGGCCTTTGCAATGCATCTGTGAAATACAACTGATTGTCACAAATGCAGGTTTTGCCAGTTGTTTCTTTCCTTGCCAAACAGTGTGAATAATTGCTGTGATTATTCCTTTACTTAGTCTTCAAATTCTAACAGGTGAATGAAAACTCCAGTTTCAATTATACTTGAAGAAAACCTTCCATTTTAGTATAGGGGACTACAAGTGAGGTGGACTTTATTGTTTTTCCCAAAGAACAACACACAGGTGGAAATGATGAAGATATATTGTGTTCTTTGAAACTGTGTTCAGCTTTTTGGTACAATGAGGTCTTTGCTGTTAGCACAGAAGGCCTATTTGATGTTTCCTTGAATGCTGGTATTGCCTAAAGGCAACTGTTGGCATATTTAAATAAAGAATTAATAACCAGTCCTTATGTCATTCATTCTATTCTATTCATAACTATCACCTTGTCTTCAGCACCACTGGGGAAGCAAAGCAGTGGGGACGCAGAAGGGTTTGGGGCTGGGAGGGTTCCCAGCATCATCTGGTAAGAACGGGGATGCTGGCAGGATAAATGTTCAAGGCAGCTCTCAAAAACCCTTCCTGATTTCTCAGTCAAACAAGTTTTCTATAAGCTGTCAATCCTACCCTCCAAGAAGGAAGATGCTTCAGATTCAACAGTCAGCATTCAGAAATCTAATTCAGGCTACCCAGCAAAAATTATGAGGGTCAAAACAAACCAGTGACAGAGTAAGGGGGAATGGGAACACGAGAGAATCCTATGAGAGGGCAGAAAAAGGGACAGAGGAGGATGCTTTAGATGTGTGCTGGCACCATGCTTTTCTGTAGGTAAAGGGAGCCCAGGATTCCACTCCGAGTCCTTCATTTGGAAGATATGATTGAGAGTCAACTGCCCTTCATCCAGTGGAAGAGATACCTAAAATGGACCTAATGGCTTAAAGTTACTTAGCTCCTGTTCAGTCTATGAGCAAGTAAAAGGTTAGACTGTAATATTTAACCACAACTCCCATGCCCTTCTGAGACGCACAGGGAAGGCTGCCTAAAGGAGAGTCAGACATCGGCCATGTTGCTTCCTGTGTGCACCAGGTGAAAAAATCTGCACCTGCCTCCAGCCTCACGTAGATAGCGAGCTTCCTCTGGTGCAGTGCTGTCACACAGCGCACTTTCTGGTACAGCCCATTTCCTCCTGGGGGACATTTCCCTTGGGGACAACAGGGGCTAGTACTCTGTGCATGCCACCAGTCACGATCACCAAAACCGCCAGCCGGTTGCCATGCAATATAACCAAAGTTTTAGTGCTGTGACTAGAACTTGCTCCATGTGTCAATGAGAACAGAATGAAGAACAGATGAGAGACAGCAAGACAAAGAAAAAGACTCACAGAAATCTGAAGACACTGTAACATAAGGAGAACACAGCACCTACTACAAATATTGGTACTATTCAAACCGTTAGTTTAGAAAGTAAAAGTGGTATTCATTCTTTTTTAATGTTCATCCATAAGAGGTCACTGTATGATAGGATGAACACCTTGGTATCAGCAGCATTCCTCTCCCTTCCCATATGCTCAGCACCACGTGTCCAGTCACCTCCAGTAATGTCTCAGCCATTACCCAGATGCCCTCAGTAGGGGCTGCCAGGGCAGGAATTAAAACAAAACAAGTGCAAGTCCTTCATCTTGATTCTGTGATCTTGTCAATTTTACCATCACTTAAACATACTTTTTATTCCCCATTTATCTCAAATGGAGTCCAAGAGTTTTACAACACCCACAGACATTTAAAATAACCAGTATAATATACTCAAAATTTTGGGAAACTGAGTTTAAACAGCAAAGACATAAGCTCACAAATTAACAAGGCTCCTCTGGTTTCCCAGGGTTTGGGGTCTCTATTTTAGAATTTGTTTCACTTTGACATTGTTTTTTTCAGTAGTGAGTAGACTTTTTCACACAAGTGACTACAACCCAGTGTGGGACACAAAGACTGTCAAGGTGATCTGCCCACAGGAACTTCTTAAGCCATAAAACTTTTGCACTGCCATTCATAATGAGATGCAAAAACATAACAGGCAACTTAATGGCAGCTGAAACCATTTTAGCTCAGATCAGCTAAACAAAGGTCTTCTTCATGGAGTAAAGTGACTTAAAGGGAAGTATTTAATTCGGAGATTTCCATGGGAAAACAAAAAAATAAAAATAGCAATATGGAAATTTTCCAGTGGAAAACTTGTTCTTGTGGAAATTCCGCTTTCAATTGACAAATTGTTTTTATGGGAAATTCCTAAGTAGCTGTAGGCACAGCCCTCATGCTGAGAAGTTTAAAAGCAGCTCATGTTTGACCCAGCACCCTCAGATTTCCCACATCAGATAAACTGCAAAAGCAAAGCCCTCATTTTTCCCTTACTCCCAAGCACACCCTGCAGCACACAAGCAGTTCCACTGCGGGCATGAGAGTATATTGACTGCAGTGGCAGCATGCATGTGGTTACAGATGGGCTGCTTGCAGGATTAACCTTTTAATGTCCCAAATCAAGAATAACTAGAGGCTCTAATATGAGCTGTCTCTAATGCTCTGATAACTCTGATACTGGTAAAGCTGTCACTGACTCCAACAACAGGTTTACCTGCACTAGGGATTGCAGGCTTGGGAGAATCTCAAATGAAGCTTCTCATAGTGGACTGCATCAGGGAGAGAGAACTTGGTGCTGACTTTTATGTGCTTATGTGAACAGTCACAAATCATGGATACAAGTCTGTCATTATTAACTGTTTTACACTGGCTTAAACCTGTCAATAAGAACTACACACCTTACAGCTACCACTACAGAGAGCAAGACAAACATTTTTAGCAAGCTTGCTAAGGGTCTTCTAAACTTGCAGGAGGAGCATTGAGTAAGTGTTGCCTTTACAAAATGATATTAGGAAAGCATAAACCATTCATTATAATGCATCTTCTATCCACCACTTTAGCATGAATCATCATACCAGGTAAACAGGCTAGAAATCATATTTATGGTAGGGCTCAAAGTACCTCAGAAAGTCAGAGGAAGAAAAAAGCTATTACAGGAAGCAGGCATGTACAAAACCTCACAGTCCAGAAAGGTACTAGAAAGGTACTGAGCACCTAAATCATTCACCTGTACATTTGCAGTGATTTACAGTGTTTCTGTACCAGACCTGGACATTTCACACTAACGCATTTTTCACACAAAATAAAATTTAGAACCCTTTGAGTAAAGAAGTTAATTCTACTGGCGTACAGGACTGGTCTTTGTAATTTATTCTCAAGAGTGAAACTTTCTTTTTCCCAATCACCTTCTGCCCCATACAGCCTATTCAAGCACAGAGAGGATCCAGCATACCCCAAACTGAGTTGGGCTGGAGGAACTCAAGCACAGTTGAGCATTGGCAGCAGCAGGAGCCCCAGGGTGGAGGAGGCTTTCGGCAGCTGGCTGCCTGCCAGGGGCTGTGGGCTACAAGGTGAAGGAGTGGACAAAGGCCACTGCTCAGCTGCTACAGTGACCTTCAGCTATGCTGATCTGCAACAGGAATGCACCCTCTGGCCATGCTCATGTTTCCACATGTTTTCTTGGCTATCTGCAACACGCATACACACGCGTGACACTGAGTTAGCACGCACAGCCCATGTCCGTACTGCACACGAGGCCAGCGAGTTCCCCTCTAGCTGCACTGCTGCTCCTCATCCAGGCAGCAGAGCAACCAGATGTGCTCACCAAGGCATGCTGCACAGCTACAACAACCAGACACCCCGAGGTTGAATTGCAAGCAACTTGAATTTCAGAGATGGGCAAAAAAATTCTGTGTCTCTCCACCTGAAGGAATTAGTCTTTTCTGATGTCACAGTAATAAATTGCAATGAAAGCCTTATTAATACAAGCTTTGTTCCTGAAGTGACAAGACGGGCATTTATTTTCAGAGCCAGACACTCGAAGGAATTCCCTACATGGTAGATAGTGTAAGCATCCCGTATTTCCAGTATATAACAGAGCTACTTCTACTACACTGAAGCACATGTGATAAGAGGGCCCAGGCCCTTCTCCATAATCTCTGCATACCTGTTACTATCACACAGCTGCTCTCAAGTCTACAGTTTCCTGTGCAGTACAAACTGCATACCACTTCCCCTATGGAAAAAAAAAAGGCCTTGCTTGTTCTTAATTGACGATGGAAATACTGTCATATTTTCCACTAGCCAAGCTTGAAACCATTACTGAACAAACCTTCATTAATTTTTCCACAACATTTTGCAAAAATGTCAGGAAACAGCTGCACCAGAATGATTAACTGTCCTTATCACTAAGGCTTCATTGGCCAACTTCAAATTATATAGGTTTTCTTCTTTCAAAACTCTACATTTGCTGATATTTTTTGTTATTCTTCAGTTGACTGTTTCAGTACAACACTTTCTCTTCAAAAGTATCTGATTGCACAGGTTCAGTGGCAGACAGACATTTTACGACCAGTGGAAGAATTTGTACAGTTTGGAGCTGCATACTTCTAGGAAAAGATTGCTTCCTGCAGATTGCTCAGCTGTGTCTTTCTTGGATCAAATTCAATGAAATTCACAACTTGCAGTCAGATTGTATTTGCCAGTCAGGCTGAATTCATTACACTGACATAAACTACTCTTGCTGCATTTTCTTATTCCTTTCTTTTCCTGTACTCCTCTTTCCCTTGTCCCTTCTCTCTCCCCACACTCTCTTTCTCACCTCTTCTTTGAGCTATACAATGTGTCAAAACTTATCATACAATGCCCTGTACATTTTCTGGCAAAAACAAGTGGAACAGTACACATCACCATCCCAAATATGCAAACGATGAGAGGCTAGAAGGCTTAGTACCAAATGAAAGTGCAGCCATCTGGAGGTAACTGCTAGTGTGGATCTGAGCTTCCCAACTGTCTGAAACTTTTCAGTCTCAGAATTTTTTAGCAAAGTGTCAATGAGCAAGAGACTCCACTTACATGGATTTGCACAGGGTACTGGACTGTAGTTTTTTCAAAAATGTAAATTCTTCAAATTTTGTTTAGAATACAGACAGGTTCATAGGATTACTTTTAAAGATTGACATTGTAGTATAATGTTCTGCTTCTATTTTGAAATTATTCAGGGTTACTATAGCATGATATGCAACAATAATTCTGCATATATGTCACTGGCAGATTTAAAATTGCAATTATTCACTCCATGTCTTAATTGAAGCTGTAAGCCTCCAATCTATAACCTTATGATATTTTTAGACAGAGGGATATATAGATGCAAATAGTTGTATATACACAACTTGGAAGTTAAATAAAATGAATGCCATTAAGTGGGGGGTTCAGTGGTTCAAGTGTTCATGCGGTTATGACCCCCTATCCCTAGCAAAAAGTAGGGGACTTGCAGAATTATAAAGAAATTAAACATATAGAGGTTTATCTAGGTATTATAAAGAATTCTCCTAGCTGCCTGTATTTCAAGACCAGTTGCATGTCTTGCTTTTTAAAAGAACCTCTCACACAGCAGTGTGCATTGCAGCACACCATCCCCACACAGTTCTGCTCAGGGAGAGCCAGCCACTGATGCTCTCACCCCGTGCTGGGTCAACTCCTGAACTCCTGCATTGCCTAAGCTTCTTCCCTCCTCCTTTCACTCTTGGAATAAGACTTCAACATAAACAGGGCAGACGATTGGGGATAAAGGCATCATACAGCCACCCTAGGACAAGCAGGTATACGGACACCTGGGAGCCCCTGGGCCAGGATGCCTAACACAGAATGCTAGCCTTGTTATTTAATTGGTGCAGTGCTGGCTACGAAAAAAAACCAAACAGCTATGTTTTTAAATTACTCTACCAAGATATCTGCTTAGATGGCAGAAATTGCAGTACACTGTATTCTGCTTAAAATACGCATGAATATATATGGGTTCTATTTACGAGATATGAAATACTGCCAAAAGTACGCAGGTTCTTTAAGGATTCGGTTTTATAATATGCAACGCCAAATTTCTCCTTGACAATATTCTTATCTGTCTTTGCTCTAGTTTGAAAGCAGCAGCTCGCGGTGCCAGAGCATTTCAAGGACCGTGTCCTTCCAGCGGACGGGATGTCAGCGCACTGCCGTCTGCGGCTGCACGGGCCAGATATTGTGTGGGGGGGAAAATGAAGCTGTTAGATTTCATTAACCAAAGCGTTGATATTCATGGCTCTGGGGGTTGGTTTCGGTTTTTTGGGGGTGGGGACGCTCTGAAATGAACAGAAGACAAACGCCGCCCCGCCGCCAGCAGAAGGGTGCCGCAGCTGCCCGAGGGGCCGAGGGCTGGCAGCGGCAGCTGCGCCGGGCGCGGCTTTCCCTTCCACATCCCGCCCGCCCCCGCCGCAGCGCCGGAGCCCCCGCGCCCGCCGCCTCGCCAGGGCGGCCCTTCGTGCCCGGCAGCTGTGAGGCTGGAGAGCGCAGTGCCCATTTCTGCCTCCTCTGGACCTTCTCGTGTCTCATCCCCCCCACCCCGGCACAGGCTGTCAGGGAACTGACGCATGGATTTGCTGTCCAGCCACCCTGCTCGGCCGCCTCCGGGACGGGAAAGAAGAAACGTGTTTTGCCTCTCTCTGGCTACTAGCGGGACCAGGAACAAGTGCTCTCACTTACCTGAGTTTGCACATCTTGAGCTCAAACCTACAGAAGATTCAGCCCCGTTCTATTCACACTGTCATCAATGAGCAGCAGGATCTAAGGGCAATGTCACAACAAAAAGAGAGACCTTGAACTTGCTTCACCCTTTGCATAGTCATTTATATTTGGGCAAAGTGGATAACAGCTCCTTTAGCACCAGTGTAGTGGTATTTTATGCTCGCTCGGCATTCACTTTACCCAGGTATAAATAGCAAAAGGTTTCAGGCAGTAGAGAATCAGCACCAGTATCTTCAGCAGCTTCTCAGCCAAAATAAAGCAGCTACTCCTCCACACCACAGCTTGCAATCTTGCTCAGCTGAAGGAAACATTCCCTGAAGGACGCCTGGGACTGCTGGTTTGGCAGCATTGCATGCTCTGGTCCTTGGAGAAAATGTGCCTTCCTACCACCCAGTGCCTGGAGGTGGAATCAGACTGCAAGCTTTCACCTGTAAAGTAGTCAGCAATAGGGTTCCATTTCTTCATGGGAGCCTTTTATTAGCTCACACAGCATATTTACTACCCTACCAGTATTAAGTGCTTGCCTTAATATCCTTAGCACACAAGGTAGTGGTACATATCATCACAGTTACAATAACACCAGTTTGAACTATGTTAATTGAGAGCATCTATACTAAAATTTAATTGTTCCAAACAAAAAGTGAAGTGTGCTATCATTTGGCTGACACATTACTGGGGAGAGTTCTCAGTGTACAAGAGCCACAGCAAAAAGGGCCCAATGCACACAAGTGCCATGAAGTTACATGCTAACAAAACCTGAAAGATGTATGCTAAAACCCCATTTCAGAGGATGGCTGCCATACTCTTATGTACCAAAGTTCTCAGTTTTCCACTTAAATCCTGCCTGGTGAGTCAGGACATGGCCAGGTTTCCATGCTCCAGCAGTGTTCCATTACTCCTCCTTATAAATTTCACACGCTGTTAATGCTTTCCAAACTGGCAACAGAGCTCAGGGGTGCATGAGGACAGTTTATTTTCCTGCTGAACTTTAAACAGAAATTCCACAAGACCTCTGGCAGGGGTAACAGCCCTGCTGACAGCCATCAGTTCACACCCTTTCGCCCACCCAACTCTGATCCCAGGCTGCGCAGAAACATCTTGGTTGCTCTCAGAGACTGAAGAGGGGAAAGAGAACAACACAAATACCCATGACTCCCATTGCAGGGACCTTGAGAGGGATCCATAAGAAGAGATATCCCATATAGCACCATCCTGGACTGCAGAATATTTGGGATCAGTTCCAGGGTTGAGCAAAGGTTCAAGGGATTACCATTCTCAATTTAACCCTTTTTTTCATTGAATTAATATACAGAATGAAACACAGGTCCAGCTCTATTTACATAATTCTGAAAAATCTGCTGTGGTTATCTCAAAATATGTTCTGTGTTTTCTTTGAACACCTTCTCCTGTGCTTATGATATCACATGAGAATCTCCAGGGTCTTCCTTATACACCTAGCTTCTATGGCTGAAGATAAATATTGGATAATTAAAAAAAAAAAAAAAAAAGAAACTCAATGAGAGATGAGAGCGATCAAACTTTCCTTAACCTTTCACTCTTTCAAGCTTGTCTAAATTCTAAGGGCTAACAATTCTTTGACATCAAGGATGTGCCTGTACAAAGAAGATGAGAGAGAGCTTCTCAGTGCTTCAGGTCTCCTATAGCAAGAAAAGTAACTTTGTGTACTGCACACAGACACAGTTTTTGAGACCGTGAATATAAAAACTGACCAACTTGGGACTACCAACCCTAATAAACATGGTGCTGCAGTCAGTAGCTGAAAATGGACCTTTTCTTGACAAGATAAATTGTCTTCTGAACTATCTGATGCTACAGTAAGACCTCTGTTGAGGATCCACTAACTTTAAGCTTGGGTGTTATTGCATACAACATTAGCACTTTCATAACTGCAGTTTCTACATGCCCAAGTGTTCAAGACCCAGAGGAAAAATTAAACCTTGAACAGTAGTGTCCATGGTGCACTTGAAATGGCAAGATTGTCAACCATAAATCACCAACTTATATTTTAGGACAAAGTTAATAAAAATCCCTAGACATTTCAGATATAAAAATCTCACCCACCATATCTTCTTGTATTTTTACAAGCACACTTTTATGCTTGTTTAGTTCAAGAAGTGGAGTCCCTGGATACTTGATACAAGAATTGCATAACAGAAGGGAAAGTGGAAAACCAAATACGTGGACAAAACAGACATCACTTCCAAATTAACAAAAACTGCCCCAAAACAGAAATGACTCTAATTTCGGCAAAAGCCAGCTTCAGTTGTAACAAAAAGACACATAATCAAGATTTAAATGCGGGTGACTTCCACATGAAGCCTTTTGAGAATTAAAAACTGTGCTCTCAGACCCGCTCCCTCAGCTCACACAAAACCACCCTTCCTTTGCTCTCCTACCTGGCTGCTTCCATCAAAGGTGCAAGTGAGTAATGGTTCCAGTCAAAGCAATTTGGTTCACTACTCCAGCAAATATGGGTGTTGACTCTCTCTTCCACCTATTTGGAAAACAAATATTAAAGATTTTTAACGAATGTGATCAATTCAGCCTGCTGTTTGATTTTATAACCTGACTTTATGGTGTTGGCTACATCAATACATGTAAGAACTTCAGAGATTGTCACAGTCCTTCTTGCTGCCTTCAGAGCAATGTGGCATCAGCAATCAGTAGCTCTCCTGTGGTTTCCACCTTGCTGTGGGCTAGAATACACATCAACTAATGCATGTCAAAGTGAAAGCAATAGACATACAAGGCCAGTAGGTGCATACAATGATGTATTTTCAAACGTGGTATATACAAAAAGCAGGATAAACACAAAGCATGAACTGTCTTTGTAGTATGTTTACGTTTAGGCCTTGTCATATCAAGAGTTCTGCCTAATTTCTGTCTAATTTTGAAAACATCACGCCCAAATTCTAACTTAAGAACACATAATTTTAAATTAAATGCAAATACTTTCCTGTTATTGAACAAGAGCAATGTGATTATCTTTCATCCTGCTTCTTTCCTATTTAGCACTGTGCTTTAAAAGTGAGATCATGTCTAGGAATTCCCTTTTCCATATGATGCTAGTATGTTTTAGAAAGTAAGTTATTAGCATACACTGTGAAAAACAGTCATAATCCTTACATGTGCTGGCACTCTGGGAAAGAACACAAAGAGAGCACTTTCTGCATACAAAAGACCTGCTGTAGGCATGTGTGCAGGAGTGTATGTGCATCCGAGGCACAGAGCACCAGGAGATATGTTCATTCATGTGTTAGACACGTTAGACAGCCACAGGCTGCTTTGCTTACACCTTGCAGGGAGTGGGTTATTGAATACCCCTAACTGGGACATACAGACAAGGCACTAGGAACTGGAGACTCAGATCTAATTTGCACACAGCAGAACTGACTGAAATGCCCCCCTTGTTAATACTCAGGCAACAAACCTTCAGTGCTCTTGGATTCAGTGAACAACGTCCTCCAATGGGCCTGGCTGTTCTGATTTTGCAAAGACTCGTGTGAACACACACACAACCACAGCATGCACTTTGCTCAGGGCACTTTCTTTCAGGCTTCCCTGCGTTCCTGAATACCCCCACACGTGAGATCCCAGGTGATGTGACGGGTAGGCAATATGTGTGAGCATCCCAGGTGGATGTGCTCCTGCACAGGGCAGCAGCCCAGGGGTGCACAGGCTCCCAGCAAGAAGTGCAGCTCATGTCACCCCTATTTTGCCCTGGCTGTGTCACTGGGCCCTGGCTGGCTATTGTCTCAGATGATCAGGTCACCACAGCAGAAGAAGGTACATGCTCCTCAAGGCCTTACACAGGTCATGGTCGAGGAGCATGTCAGAGGACTTGGACAGGAAAATCTCAAACTTAGCCCACCTAACTTGCAGATTTGTGCCCGTGGCCTGACCATAACATAGCCTGAAGCCAAAGCAAACTTCCCTCTGTTTCCAGCAGGGAAAGCCTGTCCTCTGTGGGGTGGGCAACACATGGTGCTTCCACTGCAAGCAGAGCACAGATGTGAGCTAGCGGAAACAGGGTGCCAAAAGCTGAAAGGTAAAGCAGGTCTGGAACTGGCTGGCAATAAAACCGACACACTTATGCTGTTTTTCCCTACAATGTTTGCTACCAGCAACAAAAACAAATAGTAAATGATAATGTGTTATTGATCAGCCATATCAACAGCAGTCTATATAGGCATCTGAGTATATAAAATAACACATGCTCTGGCTGCAGCCCCTGGCACTTCATCACACCAATCTACAGATTTCTAGGAAATGATCTGAGTGTGAAGCCAGGAACCACTTTTGAACCTTTGAACAGACAGGGCACAATATGGTTTTAATCTGATGGTGAAACCTTGGCACGGCTCTATTCAAGGGCAAAACTCTGTATTTAGCAGGGCCAGCAGTTCAATTGCTACTTTTACAATTGACCTGAGAAATGTCCCAGCCAAAAAAGCAAAGCAAAGCAATAAAGAAGTCATGAGTCCTTATTCTCCCATCCTTCAGTAGGACCTAGGCATAGTCTGGATTGTAGCATGCTCGCCCTGGTGTGGCATGGATACCTTCCAGCCCTAAAGCAGATCCCTCTCTATTTTCACAGGCCAAAGTGGTTTTAGTGATGATGGCTACACTTGCACAGTTATTTCTAATTAATATGCATCATTAACTTGTTTATCCTATCTGCAACCTAAAGACAAAGGTTTTTATTCTCATTTATGCTCAATCCTCTCTATGGGACCCTGGCAGAAGCAGGAGACTTTCAAGAAAAGAGAATAAAGCCATAAGTGAAACATGTCATTTATGGAACAAAAATCACACTTCTGCTGTTCCAGCTTCATAGAAAGGGTTTAAATTGAAATCCATGAGGAACACTATATTCCATTTTGCCCTAACTTATTTTAGCTCAAAAGTAATTGGATCCAATGTCTTCCCTCTTGTTGTGGTAACCTCACTGTCTTCAACATGGTTCCTCAAAGAATGCTCTAGCATCTAATGCGTTCAATTTAGGCTGGATCAGTTTCTGAGTATTTAAGAAACTTAATCATTACTTACAAGGAGGCAAAATATTCTCCAAACCAAGATCTGGTTAAGGACAGCAGGGTTTTGTCTTGGCAGTTCTAGGGCATCTCCTTACTCACCTAGCATCTCACAGCAACACTGGTTCTAGAAAACAGGATGGTCTGAAGGAACAGCCAACCTGCAGAGTCTCTAACAAGCCCAAATAATGCATGTGTCGTCAAACAGGATTTTGCTGCCTAATTAAAGCTTGAGAGTTATTGTTTGGATAGCAAAACCAGGAACTTCTGTTTTTATCACCGCATTAGTAAAAATTTGAGTGATCCTTTGTTCCTTTGCTGCAGTAGAAAACTAGCGTGCCTCCAATGCCTGCCCACCAAAGAGACAGCAATGCAACTACCACTACCAAGCATTTTTTAGTGTTTATAAATTGCTAGGTCTCTTCTTACAACTAGGCAAAAGGAAATTACTTCAAGTTGCATCAGAGGAGGTTTAGATTGGATATTAGGAAAAATTTCTTTGCAGAAAGAGTTGTCAAGCCTTGGAACAGGCTGCCCAGGGCAGTGGTTGAGTCACTATCCCTGGAGGTATTTAAAAGACATGCAGATGTGGCATTTGGGGACGAGGCTTAGTCATGGACTTGGCAGTGCTGGGCTAACAGCTGGACTTCCAACCTGAATGACTCTGTGATTCTGTTTGGTCACACCTGGTCATGACTCTCCTAATCTCTCCAGCAGTTGTTTGACAGCTGTTGGGACTATGAATAGACAAGCTCATCAAAAGGGAAATGAGAGTATGAAAATCACAGCATGTCTCACTGTTTGGAAGAGCTTTTTCGATTTGAACTTTGCCTCTCAAACGCTCTGGGAATAGCCTTTTACATAGGACCTGGAAACACAGGCAGAAGTGCTCTGATAATGACTCTTAGACCACCTGCTTTTGAAAGACTCATAGCAGCCTTGGAAACCCCTGTAACCATTTTCTAATCATAGAAGTACACCTTCAGTGGTGACACAAAAATGTAACAGACATCAGCATCATCTGACTGTAAGAATTAAGTTATGTCATGGATCAACAACAAAACCTTTGCTTTATATCACTTCTTATATATTTGTTAAACTGACACTGTAAGGTCAGTTGAGGGTAGGGGGTTTTCAGGGAGATTCCTGTGCACTTTCCAAAGCAAAAAAAGTCAGAAATCTCACGTGTATTTTAATCAGAAACTAAAATTTTTGGAAAGCAACTGGATAATATTTTACTGCTAATTAGTCAAAGATAACTGAAATAGTACAGTAAACAGGTGACATTTCTCCAAGAGTACAAAGGGCAAATACAGCCATGCCCACGTTACTCCTTAACTGGCTTGCAGCAGATAGCATTCCAGCACAGACTGTAACTTACCATGGTTTGGGAATTTACCTAAAGTCTCACTTTGACCAGGTCTGTAAGGTACCATGAAGTTGCAGCCAGGTTCTAAGATTATACAGAATAATTTGTACTAAAGACGAGCCAGGCAATATGGGTAGAAAAATGTGCACACTTCCGCAATGCATCAACAAACAACTTGAACTCATGGCTGGTAACTCAAAACAGTGGGGCGATATGCAAATCTCCCACTCCAAACCATCTTACATGAGTTCTCTCTTCATATGTGTTTTCTTACTTAATGCAATGAATTGATCATAAAAACTTCTGTACTGTAATATGTAGAGAGTGTGAAGCCAGTCAGAGTGGATTTTCTAATATTTTTATTTTTTAATTTTCTCTTTTTTCTCTTTTTGCTTCTTTTCTCCTTTTCAAACACAGAAGGTCCATAGAACCGTCTGTGAATTATCATCTGTTATGGGAGAAATAAGAAGTCTAAAATTTGCTTGATTGCAGCTATGATACATTAAGTTCCAGGCATCAATCTCAATTGCAGGACTTTTTCTCCAAATGGGCAATATTTCACAGTTATTGCTTTCTAAACAAAACACAATTTATTATTCACACAGTTTGATAGCTACAGCAGATAACACTAGAAGCAAAAAAGTCTTCTGACTTGAGGAAGGTAAAAGCAATGTCATACTTTAAATTGACTTCATATGATCAATGCCAGAAGACAATTGTCTGTAAAATTATGTTCATGCCTTGATCAAATGCAATCATACCATATGCAATTGAATTTGGAAAAAGTGGAAGAAAATTATTCCCATTAGTTTACTGGTGTTCTTAATGTGTTCACACAAATCATCTTTGAATAGATGAATTAAATACTTAAAGCAACTCTACCTTTGCCCTCTTAATTCCAGGTCATTCTGGCAGCTCCTGATACTGCAGAAATATGTTTGCCTACAACCAGGTAGATAAAATTAACAGATCAAAGCTTGAACTATTTCCAAAGTAAAAGGTATATAATTTGTTTTTTGAATCAAATGTTGCTACGCTGTAAACATTTTTCTCTTCATTATTAAAACAGCAAGTGATTTGAAGCCTGCTTTATTTTTCAGCATATATCCTTCTTTTGTTTTCCACAATTTTATCAATAGGAGTGTGATGGCCCATTTAAATTTTTTTTACAGACAGCTTTTCTTCATTTTGGTATCCTGTTAACACCATGTTGCAGAGCTCAATGCAAAGAGCACCAAGAAATCTTTGTAAAATTTCAGTTTGTTCAAATTTGTACATGCATAAATATATGTGCATATATATGTATTTATGTACATGAATATATGTATGTACCCATATGTGCATATCTGTACAGATAATATACATAAAAATAGACATACATATTTACTAATGCATGTGTGTTAGTGGAGCTGGTTTTATTGTCTCTCAGGTTCTGCAATCCAAACAAAATTTAACTAAAAGGAACATCTATGAACTTTGTTTACTTTACACATAGGTAATTCACTTTATTAAAACCAAGAACCTAATTTCTTCTTCGGAGCCTCCCTATGCTATCTCCTCTATCTTCAGAGTCCAATCTGCACAAGAGCTTATTTAGCTGCTGACACTGAAACTATGATTTTGGGTTACTTTTTTTTTTTACTTCAGCCAGGAACTAAATTAGCAAGAGCACATGCCCCTAAGTATAGGTCCATAACCTCACTGCAAATAACGGTTTAGACACTGCCAGCTGAGACCAGCACCCTCACTAACCAGGCCTGATGCTTTAGACAATGGTCAAGCTGACAATTGACACAGTGTCCTCAAACACACATTGCTCAACCCATTTGCCTAGCCTGCTGCTGCCAAGAGGGCTGTTTGTGCAGGCAGCTGGCAGGAAGATGGGAGTACATCTGGCGATCCTCCGAGAGTAGGCAGGGAAAATGAAAACATCAGATCTCAGCCAAGCCCAAGATAGGATTCTAGGTAATGCTCTATGGGATCCAAACATGCTCTTTGGCAAAACAGACTTTGGCAAAATCATCACGAGGAACCTCCCACACTGAGTGGCCTTGGCTTCCATTATCTCTTTGAATGACTACTCTGCTACAGCACCCTTGCATTGGGGAAAACCAAAGCAGCAAGGTGCACAATGAAGAAACTGAGGCCAAGGCACTAAGTGGCCATTAAGGCCCCTAAGCAGGTAGGCTACAATATGGCAAGTATCCCACTAGACCATGGCAATCACTTGAGCTGTCAAAACTGTCTCCATCTCCATGGAAAGACCATTACAACATCAAGCCCATGGCAGAGTAACAGCCATTGTGCTGGACAATCTCAGCAGTTGGTGAAAGCTAACTTGTCCCTGAGAAGTTGGCAATTGGGTTGGCCATCCAGGATAACAGGAGGGAAGTAGGATGTCTGTAAGCAAGAGAGTTTTGTCAGCAGGGAAAATAATCTAAAGACTTAGGGTCTGTTTACAGAGTTTTGGTCATTACCTGCAAAACCTAAACTAAGGTTCCCTATAAAATAAAACTAAGAGCTCAGTGAGTCTGGTGTTAATTAAAAGTATAGACTTCACTCAAGGCACTCTGAATTTAGACCAGATAAGCTGAGATCAGTCTTGGACAGTTGCAGAGACAGCTTGTATAGCACAGGATTACACAACTGTTGCTTCAGGTTGGCAGCCCCAGTGTAACACCATCACTGGCAACTGATCATTTGTCTTGAAAATCTGAATGGGCCAGCAAACCATCTCTGAGCACACACTTCTGCTGGACATCATGTGATCTCTTTACAAGGAAACTACCTCACTATCCTCCTTTGTTATTGCCACATTTAGAGAAGGACTGTTTCGAGTGTCCTCTCTCCCATTCCCTCGACTCTGGTCCTCCAGGTCTTAAGACTACCAAGAGAAAGGCAGCAGTGAAGTCTTTGGTTCTCCTCAGTGAGGCAAGATCCCTCTGCACTGATGCCAGTCTGCTCTTGGGACATGCTCAGTAAGTCAGTAATTTCTCATGAGCGTAGGCCCTATCCATACATGGCAGGCTGGAGGAGGAATGACCTCAAACTCCGCTTCTAATCCAGGGGCGTTGCCAAAGCAGTGTTTGAGTTTGATGCATGAAGTGCAGAGATATTTTCAGCTACTGAATCACACTTTTGGCTCTACAGCTAACTTGAACTTCTCCTTAGTTTTGTTTGCAATTTTTCACATTTTGCAATCACTATTGACACTCAGAAAAAGAAAAATAGGTGATGTTTTAAAGAAAAAAAAAACCTGCATAATCATAAATGTGAAGATTTTTTTTTAAAAAATCAATTTTATTTGAATAACTTCTATTTTATTCTCTTGCATGTGTGGAGGAGTGGAGTTAAACAAATTACTAATAGATTATGGTGCATATGTCTGGCTCCTTTATTTCACGTTCTAAATATATGCTATTAAATGCTGCCAGTGAATGTTTTCTAATGATTTTTGTGTCCAACAAAAGAATGAAAGAGTCTGAAAAACAAGGCAGTGCAGCAGCAGGTAGCATGGACACAGCTACAGAAGAACTCTTAGCTATATTCCTATAGCTGACACAAAAATATTTTGCTGTACTTGCCCCATGAAACCATATTCACTTGACCACAATTCACTACAATTCAAACCATAATTTGAAACTGACAGTAATGAAAAAGCAAAATGTCATTTTACAATACAAAGGGCATAATTCTTAATTGACTTATCCTGCCTGTTACAACTGCAGTGAAGTTGTACGGAAGAAGAACTGCATCACCTCTCTGTCCCTGTGGCCTGAGCCTACTCTCTCTGATCTGGGAGGAAAGCTCTGGCAGAGAAATTATGCAACCTCATTCACAGCTAAGCAAGTCACTTAAGCAAGTCACTTAATTCCATCTCTAATCAGTAAAGTCAATTCAGCAAAGCAAAGCATGTGCTCAAGTCAAAAGTGAATGTGTAGTGTGCATCTTTTTGAATAGCGGTTTTTCACAGAGTGAGGATGTTGCCCAAAACTTCCCTTAATTTCCTTTGGAGCTCATCAGGCTGGAAGAAGGTAGAATTCGACTGTTAATCAAACTGTCACTCAGGCATGTAAAGTACTAATCTTTTTAACTCATCCATAGATCAGTTAAGCAAAAACAAATTTTAAAAAGGCCATGGGACATATCCTTGGAGTGGACATAGATATATATATATACACATATATATATACTACCCATAGATTGCAGGGACCACAGAGGCAGGAGTCAACACAAAAATAATGAGGTAAGAAGCTACCTTTGGAAATTCTGTACATACATTGCTGATGAGCCTCACTGAGCCTTTACACAGAGTGAATTGGGAAATTATCTACTGGAAAAAGAGTGAAAAATAATGGGCACTTCAACTCTTCATTTACATTTTCCTCACATGGCAGCAAAGAAAGATAATAAACACACTACTTTGATAAGGAATGTTGCTCTTCCCTTGATCTACTGAAGTAACAGGACAGCCGCTAACATAATCTGAAACCTGTTCTTTTCCTTTAAATTTCCTTCAGTCTTTGCAGGCATCATTAATCTAACAGTCAAGCACAGATCCCCAGAAGCATTCCTTGACTGCAGACAAGTGGGAAAGGAAAAGCCTGTTGCAAAGAGCACGGCTGGAACCAGTCATGGGGAATTTATGCCCAGCAGCAGGCTGCACCATTTGCCTGCCTCTGCCCTTCTCCCCAGATGAAGGAGCCTTATCTACCTTTGCAGATATCAGAATCAATTACAAATACCATGGGGCTGCCCTAAATTATGCTCTGCTGCCCGAGGCTGCTTTCTGCCAAGCTCCCAGGCGAGTCCCCATAGAAGAAGGCTGTGGGGAATGTGGGGAAGGGAGTGCGGAGTGCTGAGGGCCAGGCTCTACCTGTTCTTCCGCTCCTCCAGCTGCTGTCAACACACTGACTTGTTCTGTGTTTGAGATTGCAATCTGTCCCTGCCCCAAAGGTGCTGCCAACTGTATAAATGTTTTCAGAAATTAAACAACTCCAGAAAAATACACATTATGCAAACATCTTTCTTCCCAGATGACACAACATGGAGCATCAAGCACGAAGAAAAATGGACCAAAGAAAGCACAGAGGCATTGTGAAAAAAACTCATTTAGTGAAGGGCTTCTCTGCCCTCTTTACAGCCATTAGGACAGTGATAATGCTGAACTAGCTGGTCAGACGCAAAAATTAGATAAATTGAGACACGGAAGAGACAATTGAAAGCAAGGAGACAAACAGCAAAAATAAGTGAGACAGTAGATGGAAAGCAGAAATGCAAAGTCTAAACTGCAGCTGTAATTCTTCTGGTAAGAGTCACATTTAAGAGTAATTCAGTTTGCTTTCCAGTTTTGGAGAGGAAAAGAGTTTTCTTATTAAAAACCCCAGCTTGTCAGCTGAACTGCTGTGGGTTTTCCCCAGATATTCTGTGGGACAGGAAAATTATTTTTCTCCAAGCCTAGGAATGCAGAAACACTTCTAAGAAAGGGCAAAATTCTGACAACCCTCTAGTGTTGTGCTAGTACTGTTGGGAGGGGAGAGGAAGGTCACATCAATAAAATCTATAGCCACAAGTGTTTTAGTTGCTGCTGGCCAGGGGTCAGTCCCTGGCACTGTTCAGAGCTCTCCCATGGTAGCACTACTTCCTTAGTCTTTCTCCTTTACTAGCATGACTCTTAAAATTAGGCACGAAAAGGGTAGTTATTGTTGTAGCAATAGGTTTTTTGTAGGTTTATTTGGCAGCTTTTCTAGCAGGATTTTAGTATACTTTTGATAACATGCAAATATGGGAAAGAAGGATTTCCACATTAGCCAAAGAAACACTTGTGGCAAGACTACCTATTTTTAACATGGTTTATTCCTAGCACTATTTCAGACACAGTATTTTCTCTCCCATCTGTTGACACAGTTGTTTTGTTTCTCTGAAGACATAGTTGTCTGTCTCTTGGAGAAAAAAATGAACACCAACACCATGAATAGCTGCAGAGAAAAACATGAGACCGAAACCCAATCAAACAGTGATCTGGTCAAAAGGTAACACTGGCTAAGCTTTATAACTGCAATGTACAGCAATTTTTCAGATGCCTCTTAAAATTTACATCGGGTATTTCAAGTGTGGCTGTGAATCTTTAAAATTCAGATCTTGTATACTCAACAACTAAGATGGTTTATTTATCTAAGGGGTCTGTCTGCAAAGCTGCTATTGGAGCAATGTACCAGTCTGTTCACAAGGAATCTGCAGACAGAGAGTAAGGTGCAAACACCTTCTTTAATAAGGGAAGGAAAATGTAATGAGAGCACCAAGGGGAAAAATATAAACCCCAAAGGCTGATAAAAGTTAAACTGGCAAAACAGGACGAAACATTAAGCAATCCTTCTAACACTCAGGTTGCCAGGTTGTTTTCTCTGATTTTAATGATAATTTTTTTGCCTTGCTGGACTGCTGGAGTTCATGGTTATGATCTAGCAGGCAATCTGAAAACCTTATCTCCTCTCAAAGGCATTTCAGGCAGCTTGAGAGCTGGTAGGTGGGAGCAAATAAAACTGAACCATAGCTAAGGTAGGACCTCTGCAGATCACTAAAGCACCTCTGTTCTTGTAGAGCAGCCTATTTGCTGGAAAAGCTGCAATATGAAAACCTGATATATTAAAGGTCAAGACTGCAATACAGAGCAGACTCATCTGTATTGTGTTTTAATTTCTTTTTATGCCGAGAGGTGCCTAGGGTTCTGAAGAGGTGACAGAAAGATAAATCATGCATGACAAACTGGAACAGAAGACAAGGCTGTATCCAGAATAGGATAGCTCTGCTGGTGCAGCTGTCCAAGCACACTATACTGACAGTGTTCCCAGCACAGCCTTCGTACCAGCAAAGTTATGTTATTTGCTGGCACAGCTTTTTCATGAGCTCCATCTTCCATCATCCAACACACTAAAGTGTTTCAGTAAAAATAAAGGTTTGTTCTAAGTATATCCACAGTGAGAGCTTCTGTTTGTGCTAGAGATCAAGTCAAGGATCATGCCTCTTTATACCTTTGGCCAAGACAGCAGAGACAGCAAAAATCTGAAAAACAGGCATATTCTTCATTTGACTGGAGTAAGAAGTCCTTTGTAAAGGCTTCAGTACTGGCTTCTGCCCCTATTGGAAACCTTATCTTCTCATGCACTTCTGCAGAAATGCAGAGATAAAATGTCTCGCCACACGTGCCCTTATCAGAAAGGTTATGGTATTTCCACAAGCAAAAGAAGTTTCCAGCACTCCCATGACTGACCCCAGCTCCTGTTCCACCCCCATTCTGCAGAAGGCTCACCCACCTGGCCCTGCCCCCATCAGTGAGCTGAACCTGGGCTAAGCACCCTTCCCCAGAGCCAGGGGAAGGGGTAAGCAGACAGTGGGCTTGGTGCTGCTGCCTGCTGCAGGCAGAGCCTTCTCTCAGGAGGGAGAAGGGAGGATCATGATGTGCAGAGACTTGGGGGGGAATTATGCCAAACCAAGTGCCTGATACTATATGGGCAGTTTAAGAAAACAACCAAATTCACCAAGATGATGAAAAAAACTGATTTAGGATGTATTTTAAAAATAATTTTATTAGAAAGCTTTCAGGAGCTGTGTGAAAAGTTATTTTCCAGGTGTACTATATGGTATGACCTACTGGTCACAATCATTTAAGTGATTTAAGATTTTAAGATTGTTGTTGGTGATTTTCATAAGTGACTTTAACATGCCTTTGAAGAAATTAGGACCAGCAAAGGATCTGGCAGCATAGTCATACATGGTTTTCAGTCTATTAAAAGGGCTTACCTGCCTTTGGTTTGATGATGTCTACAGCTGCAGTCATTGGCCACCCAGTATTATCCAATTTTTTTTATAAAACATGCAAAACTTCCTATTTCTGGAAGGCTGGACTTACTCCAGGCTACTACTATGGTTTCCATAGACAGGAAGCTTGAAGGTTTGGGATTAAAACAGCAGGAGGTTGAAAAGAAAATTGAGGACCTGGAAATAACAACTGATAGTTCTGACGCAATCATCACTGAGAACACTGCAGCTCTGAAAAATGTAACCAACAGCCTGGAGAATAATCTCAGATAAAAGGCTAGGTTTTGGAGAACAGTGGAAAGCTCCTGCAAGGACAGTTACAAGACAGGTTCTAGTATACTTTTCCATAAGAGTTTCAAGACTTTTTCCTCAACGTAATGTAGGAAAACATGATACAAAAGCTTGTAGCTATCCAAGCTATCCCGGCACGTCTCATTTAAAGGAAAATGTTGTTGGCTAAGAGCTATGACAGCACGTCTTGCTCTAGCTATGGAAGCTGAAGGTCCTTCTGTCCCTACTTGTTCCATGCTGGCTGAAGGCTCACATTTCTACCTCATTCAGTTTGAACCCTCCACTGACCTTCAACCAAAGCCAACCCAGATGGCTTTGCCTGGAGTAAGAAGCAGAGCACTCCCACAGCTCTTCTGACAAGTAGGGTAGTGGGGTAGTAATCTCCAGCCTGTAAGCAACGATGATCCATGGGCAGAGGGTCATCTTTAACCTGTGCAGTACCTTGCAATTCCTGTCCACTGTCTGAGATCTGAAGCATAGATGAAGAGCTATACAAAAGGCAAGATGGAAAGTTTAACTTGCTGCATCACTAAAGTAATAGCTGAAGAAATAAGCTTACCAGACGTGCTACTGAACTTAAAGCCCTAAATAAAAATTATCTATGATGTGGTACTTGACAGAAGACTCATTTCTTCAGGGCAGACACACAGGTTTTATCCTGAATTTTCAGAGCTCATGAATGTTGTTGAGGACAAAGTACCCCCCTTGAATATCATTTTGTGATAGTCAAGACAAGAAAGAATAAAATCCAGACTCCAAATAGTGTACTAAACCCATCCCTCTCTAAATTGCCTATTTTTACTATGCCCAGAAAACTCACTAAAAAGCAATATATTTTAAGAAAAAATTACTGACCTTTGAAACACAAATTATAATGCAGATGAGCAGAGCCTCCACTAAATTTGATGCCTGTGTTCCCAAAGCTAGGTGCCAGCTCAAACAGATACCATAACACTAAGTGGCAGAAAGAGACTGGCTGATTTAAAGAGACTGGCAGGGATTAGCTAAACGTGGTTTCTGAGGATGTTTCATATTAACATATGGTGTCTTCAAGGCCTGGTAGCCCCAGGAAACAGAGAAATGGAAAAACAGGTTTTTAGGCTACCTTTGCTTTCTCTGCTGCATTCAGATGAGCTTTGGTGCAGCTGCAAGCAAAGACTAAGGAGTATAACGTGGAAATTTCACCATACTCTTCATCATACTCTTAAACCCTCAAGGTTTGATTTTATGTAAGGGCTCCAGCTCAAAAATTAGTAAAACCAGAAAAACGGTGAGAGGCCGCTCTGACTGTAGAAGCTCCAACCAAGGAAAAACTGCCCTAGGAAAGGAGACGAGAAAAGTGCATGGGACTTAAAAAATGCTTTTGGATAACAGAATCAACACATAAGGCCCAAAAATAAAAGTTTTTACCAGGAAAACATAGTGCCACTACTAAGAAACATAAGAAATCAAGCTAAAGGCTTCTCACGAAGAATAAAAGACACAACAAACCATAGTGATCACTCAAATTCAGATACAATGAATGGTTAAGAAAAGTGATAAGGTAGGAAAAAAGGACAAAACAGATCCCTACTGAATTTTACATCTCCAAAGAATTATTCAAATTCCCACTGGAGCATTTCCAGAGATTAACACTATCATTTTTGATTTAGACAGTTAAAACTACAACAATATTAAAATTTAGTCAATTATGTCTTAAAGCATTATTGCAATGTTCTAGAACATTTGTGACCACCATAAACTGCTTACTGCTTCTTAATAGAACAGCAAGCACTCAAAGAAAAGAAGCTATTTTTTGCTGTCAGGACTACTTCATGGGAGAAAAGGAGAATAATAAGATCCCAGGAAGAGGCTCCAGGCAGAGCCTGATGAACTTTTCATGACCTTAGGACACTGCTCACCACTTCTCTAAGGATTGCTTACTAATACACCAATCCTACAGCAGTTTCAAATGTGATAAAAGAGGATAAGTAAATGGACTCAGAACTAACTTTGCTGGGGCTACTTCATTTCTTTCATTCTGACAAGTCAAAGAAATTCTTAAGTTGAACTGCAGATGTAGGTTTTGGCACCTATGTTCCAAAGTTTTTCATACCATTTTGTAACAACTAGTCCTGGCAATGAGCAGTGAAGTCCTCAGTGAGTTTGCAGATCATCACAGCAACATGATTAGAAAACTTGATCCAAATATCGTAAAAGTCAATGGAACCTGGATTGAGACCAAAGAAAAATGCTCTTCTGTGCCAGGTGTGATTAACTATACATCATGTTGCTCCTGTGGATGAAAGTCAATCTTTGTCCATGCACCAATTTTAATTAACACCAGATCCTGCTTTTGAACAATGTAGTGTCATGAAAGAAAACATAACCTGACTTAGAGGAAATGTGTCTTCAATTAAAAATTCCACTGTCTACAGTCACTGTTGAGTAAGACTAGCACACTATTACTTAAGGGTATGCACATACATACCAACACACGCATGCACCAGCTTACTGGATCTGTAAGTCCTCTAAATCCTTCCCTGGAAACCTGCACCACGACAGACATTTGTAGTAGGACAGATGTAACTCGTATGGTCATGGGGACAGAGACTGTATCTCACCTCCTGTGCAAGATTATTATCTAAAATGCTAGACATTTCCTATCTTTAAAATATGTAGAAATTCCTGTGAAAAAAAAAGTATTATTCTAAGGGAAAAAAAAAAAAAAAAAACCAAATGTTTTAAGTATAGCCTAAATATTTATAAGATATTTTATTTTTAATACCAATTTCCAGAGATTATCCACAAACACAGGCACACTGTATTATGTATTGTAATACATAATTTATGTAATAATTATTTGGCATTTTACATCTGCAATAAATGCAAAGCAATATTGGTCATATTTTTATCTTACATGCTGTTCTTAGTGCAGAGGGCTTTTTTATCAATAGAGCTGTAATAATTCACAAACCAACTGGAAGAACAAGTCAGTCTAACAAGAGTTGAATCTGAAGAGAACAAAAATCACATTTTGGGATGGAAGCCACCTCTAAATGGGTTATCCTAGGTCACCTATAACAGTCACTTACCTAATCTAGCTGTGACTGACCCCACACCCTTCCATGGCAGTTTGCTCCACTGACCTACATGTTGTATAGCAATAACCCTTTTCCAGTATTGAACAGTCCAGAGCAAAGTACTCCCTGCTGTAGTTTAACCACAGTATTTCACCCCAATTTCTCTTCAGCAACATATGAAAAGATCTTGCCCTGTTCATTCCAGCCCTTGCAGATACATATGTGCACCTAAAGTTTTTACTTAGGCTCTCTCCAGGCCCAGTGTACCTAGATTTCTTCTCTCAAACACACTTTCAGCTTGACTGTGGGTTTTCCATCTTCCTGAAGAGTCCTGTGAACTGAGGTTGCCCTTTGGCTCTTTGATTTTGTGGACTCAAGAGGATTTTAAATATTTGCACCAAGTCTAGTTAGGAATTTAATTTATGAGGTTTGAAGTTAAAAATATGTCATTGCACAACTCTCTACTTCCTAGTGCCATTTGTTCTTTCAAATTTAATATTGTTCTCCCAAGAGATACCTTAAGAAAATCCCTCATACAAGATCAATACTCACATTAATTAAATAGCTGGAATTTAATACCACTCCTCTTCAGGATGTGCCCTGTAATTCCAGAGAAATTCCACCCAAACACCAACCAAGAGCATCACCTCCCTCCATAAACTTATGTCACCTCCATTAGGGATTGCTCAGAACAAAGCCACGTCAGCACCAAGATTACCTGAACATTTGCAGAGAACATCTGGAGGCTGTTGAGACCATGCTAAATTCCAGTAGCAGGAACTTAAAAGCTACTTCTGATATGCTGGTCTGCAATCATGGCCCATATACTTTGATTTTTAAGTAACACCCTTCACCTGAGATATGTGACACACCTGTGCTCCCAACACAGAGGCGGTCCAGGAGCACAGGAGAAGCTTGTGACCTCCTCATGCTTACAGAGAGGCTTTGGCTGAGCTGCCTGGAATCACACGCTGTGTGTGCAAGGCACATACCACCAAACATCCACCTGTCCCAACTCTGCCAGTGCCTAACACAGATCCCTCTGAGTGATGTCTGAGCATCCCATAAGGACAGACTGGGGTGGTCAAGCTCTCCATCTGTGAAGGGACACCTGTGCTGGTTTTGATACTGGAGAAAACACAATTTCCACAACTGTGGATTTAAAATACAGCATTCATTTGGCATATCATTATATCATGAGTTCTGGGACTTAAAATCAATGATCTGCCTGTAACATAAAACAAGTCCATTTTCCCAATGAAAATGCATGCCTAAAGTGCTAAAGACACATGAAGAGGGGACTTATTTTCCTCTGTTTAGACACAAAAATTGGCAGAGTGCATCTGAACGGCTCTGCTCCACTGTTACTTCAAAGGGCTGCAATATAAGACTCATCCAACTTGTTTTCAGAATCAATACATGGAAGGTTTGAGTTTCCTAGTTTTTCACTGTTTCAACAAAGAGGAGACACCACTGCTGGAACTGCCTTTGCCTAGTACCAGCATGAGAAGTAGAAAACAGATTACAATAGCATGGCACGAGCAATTTCTATATTAAAGAGAGAGCTGTAAACTCTGATACAAACAGACAAGCATTACATTTTCCAACATGCAGTTCAGAAGGCAGGCTTATTGACCATAAAATGAATTATATAGCCCGACTTGTATTATGTCATCTGAGACCTTGGTTAGGCCACTACCTTTGAGATATATATATATGATATATATCATACATATAATTATTTCCCCCCCCAAAACTGCCAAGTTACATTCCTTATATAACTCTTCTGCAGTGCTAACCTGAAGCATAATGACTGTACTCATTATAGGGTTATTATGAGTTCTGAGATGAAGAGCTGTCAATAATTTAATTTTCTCCATATAAGGTAAAACACTGTCTTTGTTGAAAAGGGAATCCCAGTTATATCTGTTTGAAATATTAATTACAGTAATAAACAGTTCAAAAGCAGGAACCGCAGGTCCCCCTCCAGGAAGACATGCAAGCCTGTAACTTAGGGGGTGTGTGGGACAAGGAAAAGGGATGCTGCAACCTCAGCTGCAGGACCTGGCCTTAGTGTACAACCCTCTTCATCCCTGTACTGAAGAAGATGGTACACAGTCCTGCAGTGCTTATGGCCAAACAGACTCAATGTTTTTTGTATAAAACATATAGTACCTGTACAAAGTAAATCTTATGATAGTTCAGTCTAGCCTCTTTTTTTTTTGGTCATTTTTGCTGTCAGTTCAGTTCAGCCTAATAAAGGCTGTGAAAATAAATGGTTTTCAGCAGGGATTTACATTCAAATCACATAATCTCAATTTCTTTCAGAAAAAGAGCTATTGACCTGGTTCTTCAGTTTTCTGGTAAGTTGGGTCCAACTTTCAGATGCTGCCCTTATGTTTTGATTAGGTTTTGCCAAGGACTTCCTGTTCAATATACTGCAAGATAAACTGATACTGTGAACTTAGGTTCCAAATGTGTTAAATCAATTTGATAATGACAGGGCAAGTAGGTAAATCTCTACCTCTCCATTTATACAGTAGTGGGCTTTTTGGTCGTCTTTTCTTTTAAAGAGCTGTGATCTAAAGGTCTTTTAAAGGCCCCATCTCTAGTGAACCAGCTTTTGTTGCTACAAGTTCTTGCAGTAAAAAAAACATAGGTGTTCCTTTCCAAGGATTCCACTGTATCCCTCACCATCAATATTCAATTGAGTTGTAAAGCATACTGTGTGGATTCTGTCAAACCCCTTACTGGGGCTTGTCCTGGTTTGTTACTGATGTTAGCCTGCATTGGTATTGCCAAGAACCAGCTGGGCTTTGTTCACTGCAGGCCGATGGATCAGCAGGAGATCATGGACCGCTGCAGTGCTCACAGCAGCTGCCTCTGCTTGCTCAGTCTCTCTCTCCCCTAAAGCCTGCAGTGTGCTTCAGTGCAGCCAGGGCTCAGGGCCTGGGCTGATGGATTAGACCCCCCTACTATCTAAAACAGAGGTTTCCATGACTCATGTTCAGGTGTAAGGGTCACTGAGAATGAAATGAAAATCCTGGGAACAACATGGAATGCAGGCAAGTTTATTTCAGTGTGTGTGTTACCAGAGTTTTTATTTTTTTAACAAACTAGCAAAAGAGAAGAAATCCTGACTTTAGGGCTTCTGCTCCATCTAGTTCATCTAGACTGCTCCAGGCAGTTCATCTAATGCAGCAAAGTACAAACCAGCCACAGTGAGACAGCCCTGTTTCACAAGCTCACTAATAAAATGCACTTCCATTTCTTAGGTTCAGCCCACAGTCTGCCACCTTACAGAGCCTCCTCCTGACCCCACCCCCGCAGGGTGAGCCAGCATTTCATGCCCTCCACTGTCACACAGGTGACACAGATTTGCAGCTGGAGGTGAGAGAATGGCTGCAAAGAAAGCACAAACCTTGTCGTGATGCTGCTGTCCCTACATATCCCTGCCCTCTCCTAGTGGCACTCACAGCCTGCCCTTTTGGGCTCAGCTCCTACTTCCAGTGGCCCCCAGGCCACTGGGACCAGCACAGGCTCCACTCCCTGCCTGAGATGCTGAGGAGGGACAACCAAGTGTCTGCTCCTGCACAATCCACCCCAAACCATAACTCTAAATGTATCTTCAATTCTACTCATTTATAGGCTCTTGCATGGGGAGAAATTATGCTTTCAAAATATTACAGGAAAATGCTGCAAGTGGTTGTCATAAAAAACTCCCATCATTATTTCATTAAAAATTAACAAAAAGAAAGCATTAGTGTTGTCCTGCCAACTGGGGGTTGGAGGGTATCTCACATTATTAAATTGAGAAGGCCAGCAATGGAAAGCCTTTTTAGATTGGTGTTTCCATTCCTTCCTCTTTTGCTTGGTTCAAAAGTCCTGCATAATTAATACTGTAGTACTTAATAAATGCTTATGAACCTACTACCTCTCTGCTTTTTCCATTTAATTAGGTGATTGACTTCAGGCATACTATAAATTATAATGACAATTTAATTACTTTTTTAATGTGCACACTTAAAAGATTTATAAACAGAAATAGGGTAATACAGTGCACTCAAAATTAGAAATACCATGAACTGGAGAACAGCATAAAGTAATGACATCTAAAGTATCTCCTCAGTGGCTGAGCAGCTGCAGTGACTGCAGGGAAGTAGGGTATTTAAAGTGTCTGGTACAAGTACAGAAAACTGTATATTTCTGTCCAGATGCCCATGTACACAGCTTTTAACTTTTCCTTCCAGCATTTGCACATCTCACTTGACTTCATGGCAGAAACATAAAGGAGTTCCAAGGACAAGTCAGGCTGTGTACTGCAGTATCTCTTAGGTCAAGCATTCACAAGAAGTAGAAGACCCTTTCTCTTCTTTTAAACAAATCATAAAACTTCTGCATCACTTCATCATAACACAGTCATTGCTAAAATTTGCAGGTGGCCAAAATCTCCTACAATATTCCAGCTGGCACAGGCAAACTGCCAAAGAGCATGGATTCCATCATCTCATGAACAGACCCTTCCTAGTCAGGAGGCAGAAACGTCTGAGAATATTTTACACCACATCCTACAACAATCCAAGTTAACTCTTCTGATATTGTTGTTATGCCACGTAGGACTCATTCCCCTGTCACTTACAGGAACGTAAAAGCTAAGAGGATTGCATATATAACAAATCAAGTAAGAATTAGATCCTTCAAACTAGTGCTCAAAAAAGAAATTGCTAAACTAAAAATTATCTTTTTAAATTTAAATAGTTTAAGATAATAAAAGAACAGTTAACCTACTTAGCTAGCCTACCTAAATGTCCAGACATTCCCAAGCCCTGGCTGGTCATTACAAAGAAAGCTGTATTTTCTACAAGTTGCCTATCACCAATAGAGAGAGATGATAGCATTTGTTTTAAATCACACAGTACGCTAAATTGGTGAAAATTTCTCATGTAAAAAAGTCATTAAAATTTGGTCTGGAGGAGACGCTTTCCCATCTGGGAGCTGAATCTGGTTTGGTGTGACTATTCCTGTCTGTTAATTTAGCTGTACAAAGTATAACTCTACATTCTTAGCATACTTACTGGGGATGCTGGCATCTCTGTAACCAGAACTGCTTAGAGAGAGGAAAAAAAAAAGACTGGGCAATTCACAGTGTGCTAGAAAAATTATGGGCAATTCCACGTTTTAAGCATCATCTATCAACAGTGTTGAATAGTCAAAAGGGGAATAAATTTGAATGCATTGCCAAGGCAAATGCTGTGATAATTGTATCTGCTTCTCTTTTTCAATACAGAAAAAAAAATCCCAGACGCTCATCTCATTTGCGCCCAGTGAAGCTGAGTGGAAAGCTGATCAATCCCACAGCTTCATCCTGTAGCTGCCTGTCCACCTTGGCCAGCATAGAGCAGGACCTGAAAAGGTACAGGTAAAAGAAAAAACACCAGGAGGCTGAGTGGCGCGGTGAATCACAGGGAGCCGCTTTGTCTGCAGTTTCCGTTCTCTGAGGAACTGTGCAGGGCTGAAACAATGGCTCTCCTATGGAGCTGCATCTCATCTACCTCATCAACGGCCAGTGATGAATGATGGGTCAAGAGGGCAGCAGACTTTGGGTGCACAACCCTTAAATACTTTATCAAAGATGGCAAAAGGCCATGTGCTTCAATAACACAGCAAATACTTCCTTTTGCTGTATAGCAGACAAATTCCTTCCTCTCTGCTGGCTCAATCTGAAGCTTTTTGGTTCAGAGCTCAGAGTGTGTGCAAGCTGTACATTCATAAAACATACAAGTAAAAAAGCTTCAGTTTTATTCCTGAGACCATTCAACTGTAAACATTCTCACAGAAATGAAAGTCAGTCCTATCTGTGCTGAAATCCTATGCTTTCAAAAATACATAATTCTAGGGATTTGTGGGGCTTGTAGACAATAAAAGAAGGCACGTTTTACTTATTTTAAAAAGGGAAACTGGATAGTAAGAATTGAAAAAAATTTTAAAACTGTAACTCATCCAAACTTTTCATACTGGGGTTTCCTGAAAGGAAAACATACTGGTTTGATAGAAATGAAAAGTTCAATAAAATATAAAAATTTTGTCCCTGGTTTAAATGAAGATAAATGAAAATAATAGGCCTTGTGATATAACAAGATACTTCAATACTAAAGTTTGACAGTATTTTGCTACTCAGGGAATTACAATTTAACAAGATGTACAAGATGAGTTGGAATACCTTCATGACATAAAAATATGCAAAATAAAACTGAAGCAACATTTAAAATGTTCTGAAGTAAGATGTCTTACTCCTTAAGAGTTGTCAAGATTTTATCCGCATTAGAGGAGAGGTAAAGTATTTCAGAATCTTCTGCCATCTAAATTTTCTTTCAACCACTTTTGTCTTCTGATCCTCCTTAGCTGTTTCTTTGTTCTTTTTATTCCTCTAGATATCTTTAAAACTTGATCTAACTGCTCTGAATTTGACTACAAAACTTAATGTTCTAACAGGACAGAAAGTTGTGGGCTCATGTTTGGTTTCTAAAGGAAGTGGCAGAAAGCAATCTTGGGAAAAAAACTTCAAATCAGCTGCGATCATTTCAGCTCCCTTAACGAAAAACATCAGCAACAGAAGAAGCCCACTTGAGTTCCTGCCCACCCAGCACCAGAAGCCGAGGTAACCCTGTAACTTTGGGGTCATTGTTTAATGGCAACAACATTTAGTACTGGATCATAACCTTCCCATTTTGGAGGCTTTGAGGAGTTGATTGACACCAAAACGCTGATATGAGCAGTGCCATGTGGGCAGTGAGGCAGCGAACTGTGCCATCCCACTACCCATCCTGCAGCGCCACGGGAAACATGCGCCTTTCGCCTCCAGATGCGTTAGGGCAGAAGAAATGGGTGTTTTCCCTCCCTCATTTTACATTGTGGCAATGGATTTGCATAATTTCAGTCAAATAATGTATTATAAATCTCATCATAGGTTTTGAATTTAAACACTTCAGAACTGAGCAAAATAAATGGTGCTTATGCTCAGAAACTTGAAGGTCTTGGAGTAGAGGTATCTCAACTTCCTTATAGCCCTGTTGAACCGAGTACAAGCAGGCCTGACATCTCTACTTCAGTCAAGTGAAAATTTCAGATTAAAAAATGAATTATTTTAATTGATAGCCATGATGTGTACTGAAAAGCTTCTAAAACAATAATAGCTTTTACACAACCACTGCTGCCCAGAAATCAAATCAGTACAGAAGTAACTCACCCTCTGAGTATTTTCATTTCTTTTTCATAGTGTGAAACTAAGATTGGCACCAAACTGCATCACCTTTGTAATGCATTTTCCATCCAAACTGAGAGGCACTTGAGAAGCCACAGTGATGTCCCAGAGAAAAGATATTCAATATAACTTTCCTGCTACACCCACCTTCAGTTCATGGCCCAGCACTCTGCTCCCATTTAGTCATCCAGGTGAGGAGAAGCTGACAGCTGGGGGAGTGAAGAGATTGGGAGCCATATGGATCTAGAGTAAATTTTTGGTATGTATTTATGTATATATAGATACAAAAGAGATAAATGCTGGCATGCATAAATTCATATTTTATCGATACATATTTTTGTACTTATTGTTAGAGTGATTCATTCAAAAATCGGCTTTTAAAAACGAACGCCAGTTTAAAGAAAATTCCAATCCCGACTTATTTCTTGCCACAGCAAATCCAGGATCCCAACCGCATTAAGCAAGAGGCAGAATCCCACTCAACAGGGTTCATGATGTCAAAAGGCAAAGTGGTGCAAATAACCAAGAACCCAAGAGAGAGATTCTCCAGGTCACTGCCCAAGACAAGCTCCCCAGGAATGGGGATGCTCAAGCAGGGGTGAGCACCAACTTTGGCACAAGGAACCAGTGAGGGTCCACATCCGAGCTGCTCATGCAGAGGGCAAGGAGAGCCGATGGTTTTGCATGCAGCATCTTGTAATAACAAAGGTTATCAAAATTACAAGATTCACTAGTTTGGCTGCCTGTAATTGCTGCACCTACAAATGTTCAGTTTCACTTCTCAGACTTATTCAAATAATCCAGCCCCCATGGGCCTGCAAACCTGAGCTGCAAGTCTGAATATGGAAGCGGATTTATTAAAAGACTGCTGGTGCATCTGACCATGACAGAATGCTAAAAAATGAAAAAGTAATGAAATACACAGAACATTTCTGAGCCCCAGATTATGTTTGGCCTGGATCCAGTGGACATGTTTGATATCCACTGGCTCCCCTATTACAGACTGTTATCTCCCCAAACTTTGATCTAAGGCCATCGCAAGAGCAGAGGAGTGAAAGTATCTGTGAGAGTCACTTATTCCATTAGTCAGAAATCAAAAAATCAAAAGAGCCACTTGAAACACTAACAGAATGCAAAAACTCATCAATTCCTTCAGAGAAGGGCAAAAGACCTTACTTGTAATTGTTGATTGGAACACATACCATGGCAGAAAATTTCTGGACTCTATTCCCAGCTCTTAAATAGTTCTGTGGCTGGACTCTGGCAAATGGTTTGAATTTTTTATGCTTTTTCAAAACCATAATAAAACACATGTACCCACCTCACAGAATAGAGGCTTCATCAATGTTCCTAACTCACTCTCAGCTTCTTAAGTAGACAGTCCTGCAAAAGCGCAGAGCACCATTATTTAGATTTGATTTGTTAAAAAAAAAAATCCTGTCTATTACTTTGTTGGGTTTTTTTATAAGTATTTTTCAGGTAGGAACAATTTTGGATGCAAAATCAGCATCTCTGCCTGGAGACTGGCCTCAGGCTTCTAACTCATGCATATGTGTACATCACATTCCTACCTCTTCCACAAAACAGAAAGTGAGTCTGTGAACAGGTCAGTAGGACACAAGCCAAGCAATGTACATCTAAATCTGAATGCAGAACAAACAAAAAAAGTGGGTATTTTTAAGAACAAAACTCTTTCCTAAGAACTTCGTTTCTTCATGGTCTCACAGTCTGGGTGCAATGTGTAAAAAATGGCTTTCTGAGGCACTGTGGTGTCTTCTGAATCACTGCCATTACCCGAGAAAACCCCAGGAAGTGGTTTGGATGAGAAGCTGGACCCAGCTTGCGTAGGTATCAGCTGATGTCAGAGTACACACAGCACAAAGCCCTAACAATATGCACATTGTGAAACCAGGAATAACCTTCTCTTATCTCCTGCAGTTTGGGAAATAATTTCTAACCCAGTGACTACAGAGCTTAGCAATAAGTCAAACAGTAAATTATTCACTATGCTTCCTAATTAATCTCCATTTCAGGCCAAATCTTTGTATGCCCATAAAAACACGAAGATCTCCAGTGGGGGAAACAACAGCATGAGCTTTTGGACCTCCTTCTGCAAAGCAATTCGTTTTTCCATAAACAGTTACTATTAAGCAAGGACAAAGCAACAAACCAGACAGCCATCTGTGTAAACCAATTTAAAAGGATGGTGACCTCATAACATTTTTCAAACTAACGCTCTCCATTTAACTTCTGCCACCCCGTCCTGCCTCAGCAGATGCTGGGTTCAAGCAGGTCCTCGGGTGAGCGCAGTGCTTTTGCTTTAGGCAAAGCTGGTACTTTAAAGCCACAGTGATTTCGAACCCGTGAAAAGAGCATGTCAATGAAAATACCTCGGCATATATGGAAGCAGGGTAACCTTAGCGGCTGCCCACGCTCCCAGAGGGTGTTGCCACAAAGGTCTGTGCTATGTTTGCCAGCTGAGCTTCCTAGAGGTATGAGGTCAAGCGAGCACAAAGGTTCAGGCCACTGATGGTAACACAAGCCCTGATGAACTGTGTTCTTTCTTACGACCCAGAGAGAAGCCAGAACAAGCACAGATGGCAACCACATTAGAAAAGAATGGCAAACTTGATAGCCTTACAGCAAAACTTATGATTCCACATACAGCACAGCTATCCTGTGTGTGCCCAGGATGGTCACAGCATCCCCAGCTCATTCTGCCTATTTAGATTTTAATCCAATGAAGCTTCAGGCAAAATACGCAAAATAAAATACCAAGTAGAACACCTACAAAGAAGTGCAAGTAATAAACACCCAAGGACATGTCTTGCACAGGGTTACTTGCAGAACTGTCCTTTATTCCATTTACTAAAGTCAGTCACAACCACACAAGAGCTGAGAGCAGAGTGCATCAGATGATAGTGACATCAGACCATTGGTAGCACAACAGAAGGAAGTGCACAAACTCATTTACAAGGGCATGTGGACTACAAACATCTCAGTATCAAAGAAGGTAACTGAAATAAATGTATATTCTGTATAATCTCTTTATATTTCCAAACATCAGGACAACAATATATAAATTGTATTTTAAGTGGTGGAAGGAAGTGTATGCTTCTCCATTATATAAAGATGATGTTTCTAATCTACATAGTGCAGACACAGTAAAAGTTACCTTCCACAGTGCCAAGGTTTGTTACATGGACTCTTTTTTCTTTAGTCTGCATTTTCAAACAGTCATTACTTTACTGCCACAGTGCCTGATGTTTGTGTGCCTGGTATTTGTGTTTGCTTTAAAATAATGGCTTTGAGGTGAAGGCAACTTGCCCTTCTGACCCAGTGTGTAATTGTACAACTGTTTGTGTAGTAATAACCCATGGTACACATAAAGTGACAGTTCTCTAATTGGCATTTGCTGAACACAAGGGCACCCTCTGCAAACACAACGGCTTTTTTTATTGGCAACCTCTTTAATTATTTCACTCTTCCTAACACAGAATCTCCTTTCTGTTGTTAGAGAAGAACAAACCGTTCCTCACCACAGCCACAGTAATACTATATATTTCTTAATATGTATCACTGAATACTATTAAAGACTAGCCTTAAAAGACAGAGTAGTATTAACAACTGTCCTGGGAATTTGCTCCAGAAAATGGAACACCTCTGACCTTTGAGTCTATGTTTCAGTGCCTTTTTGAGATGCTTCAGAACAAAAGTTCAAGTGGCATCTTCTTTCAGTTTGTCTCATCTTGTTGCATGTTAAAAGTGAGGACAGAAATTCAAGAGAAGTCTGGCTGGCACTGCTTTCCCTTGCCTTTAGTCCTGCCGTGTCAGCTGATGCTGGCACATGCAGCATATTTCTCTGCTTCCTTTGGTTTGTCTTTCCTTGGTCGCTGCTTTGAGTCCCTACCCAGCCATCTCCACAGCTCTCCTGTCACTGCCATGTTACGTAAAAACTCAGAAATGGCTTAGGAAACATTTAAATCTGTGCTATCTTGGCAAGCAGCTAATCCTTGAAGCAAATGCTACTTACACAACAGAGTGCCTGCATTTCCTACCCTGTCATGGAGATGTCATGCCTCATCTCCTAAGGCTGGAAGAAATGCACGACGCTTCGTAAAATAGCTCTGACTTTCCATTTCTACTATATAAGCATCTTGTTATCTGTTTTTATAGGGAGGGAAAATGGAAAAGGGAATTCCTGGAAGAGATTACAATTGTCAAACTGGCTTTTGATATCTGTTAAACAGCTGAAGCATTAATTTTTTGGCGGCACTGTCAAAAGCCTATGAGAGCTTCCTGACTGAAATGGAGGAAATAGTACATTTAGTTCAACTACAAGCTGTACTTTTTAAAAAATCCATAAGAAAACAGACTCATTTTTCATTTTTCTGTTAATATGTGGTTTTGCCCAGCAGTTTCAGTAGTATTTTTTGTAAGACCTGGCAGTCTCAAAAAAGAACTGTAACTTAGAGCTAATGTTTTAATAAACTCTTGTTTATACTATAGTCAAACCAGAACAAACAAAATACAGCTACAAATGACATTTTTATGGGAAGTCAAGAAAAAGATTCATGTGTCTGAATATTTTAGTTACAGTGTGGTAAGCATGACTATTATTTCCTGTAAAGCCAAATTGTATCTTTAAAGAACTGGAAGAAGGCTACCATGGGAATAGAGCATGGATATGACTTGGTCCTCTAAAGAGCAGCTGGATATAAATACCTTAAAATTTAATGCAAAACTCTCATCAAGTATTCTGAGAATTTTACAATGGAGCAATGGCAAGATATGGCCATGAGAAATGTTTGGAGTCTTCAAAATACCACCTTGCTGGATTAGTGAAAATGCCTCCCTCTGTGGTAAAATAGATGAAAAATTTCACAAAGAAGGTTTGCAGTGAGATAGGCAAGAAAATTATCATTTTTAAAAAGTGATCTTAGAATCCCAGAAATTAGATGAAAATGGAAATGACCAAAGTCTATTAGATCATATTGTATCTAAGTGAGAAAAACCTATGTCGTATGTTTTTCAGCATTTTGTCCAGTTCAATTTTGAGTTGCTCAAACTAATCAGGTCCTCTAGTTTCCATCAAGAAAAGAGACTTTCACCATAATGATTTTTTCCTAGTAGTTAAACTAATGCTCCTTTTGCTCATTTGCATCATTTTACTACTTCATACCTCTTTGAGACATTCCCTTCTAGGTGATCTTGGCTCTGATACCACTGTGATATCTAATTTAATAGCAATCAGGATATAAAATCTAAACTAAAAAGAGCAACTGACCTTCTGATATGCAGCCTTGCTCCTTCTGTAACCAGTGGCAAACTTCTGCTTGCATGAGACCTGAGCTCCTGGTCAAGAGTCAAGAGGGTGGAAAATCACAACTTCGCTTCTAAAGACAGGCTGTATTTCATCAGTGCATGGCTCTGAGCTTTATGGAGAATGGAGAGCTAATAGCAAAGCAGCCTCAAAAGGCTCCTAATTTCTATATTCAATGTGTATTCAGTCTAACCATGATTTGGTTAGACTGAGAAAATTTGGTTACTATCACTTTTCCCTACATATTAGTGAAAGGGGGTTTAAGGAGTTTTCTGTTTCTTAGTTGTAATAACCTCTTTTTCATTCCCAAATTGCAGACTTCCAGATTAGTATATCTGGCTGGCCTTTGTATAAAGAAATACAATTCCTTGAAGGAGACAAAGGAGTTTCACACTGCAGATTGTTATCCTACCTCCCAAGCAAGGGACAGAAGATGTCATGACCTCATGGACTGACTTTGTATCTCCTCCGTCCCTGAACAAAGATGGTCCCAAATAGCACATAGAGCAATCCCCAACATTCATTCACTTCACAACCCAAAAGGATAAATAAGTGTGCAAGAAGAAAAGAGAGTCCATCCTTGAGGATGCTGGAATAAGTTTGTGACAACAAAATGAATGAATGGTAAGGAATTTATTTTTTAACTTAGTTGTTACCATTTTTAACTAGCAGGGTAGCAACTGGCAATTGTACTCAAGAAAGACTCGTTGAGTTTTTGGAAAACTCCTCAATGCTAAAGGCCTGTCTGCAGAGGGACAAAAATATCATGAAACTACATGGAACTTGGAAAACTCCTCAGCAACCTTGAATAAGTACCTTGAACTGCCCTTGTGTTATTAGCTATTGCAGTATCATGTAAATCCTTCATGACAGTGCCATTGTTGAAGTGCCACTGTACCGTCACGTGTCCTGACATCATCAAGGCTCCTGGGGATGTCAGTGTGTGGTATCTCTTTCTTGCCTCCTTTACAGCAAGTTTCCAAGTCAGGATGTGCAAAAGGCCAGGATGTGACTCAGAAAAAATGTAACTTGGCTTAGAAGGAAGCTTCTTCCCTCACTATCTCCTTGGAGTATGGGACCTCTTTATCCAGGATAACCCTGTCCATTACCCACTCCTGTCTCAAGATTCATACCTGGCTTTTCATGTGAGAACAGGCAGCTGGTAGGGAGTGCTGGTGGCTGCAAGCCGATGGACAGGGACACTGGGCTGAGTCACTGGCAGCTAACCACTTGTTGAGCTGTTTGAAGTCCTGCAGGAAAAATGCTCACTTTGGGACACTAAAGAGAAATACTTCCAAGAGCAAAAATTGCTAGAAGAACTACTGCTCCATGTAGGTACAGAAAATGAGACCAAGAAAATACTTTGCCACAGTTTAGAGGAGTTGGTGCCAAACTGCTGACATAAAGGAGGTACCTTCCTGTCTGCTGCAATACACAGCCTTCACCAGCAGTATATTCCTTCTCTCTTCTGCCCACGTGCCAACAAACAAGTGGATTTCATTCAAATTAATTGTTTGATGCCAGGGTAACATTTATAAATCTATGAAATTACTGACAACCTAGTCCTGGAACTCCAACAATCTTATTAAAGTCACTGGCCACTTGCAGGGAGGACTGAGCTGATGACTAAAGGTGTCAGGACCAAGGCTGTCAGGCACGGAACACTCAGGAAGAGCTCAACTGTATCTGACTACATTCACTCACATTACTGTATACAGTAATATCAAAAAAGATGGAAGGCTCTTCATTCACCAGACCAAGTGGATTTAAAAAATTATATTCACAAAAATGAAGTAACTTTTTTCACTGTTCCAACTTTTCTTTACACTGCATTTTTCTTGTATTATTTTATTGCATTATTTTTCTTCCTCTTCCCTTTTGTTACTCTATCACTACAAATATGAGCAATGTTTAGGAATAACTCCTTATTTTTCCCTACAGAAAAGCAATGCCTAAATGAAGTGATGGCTAACCTTTATTTCTTCCATGATATCCGAAGGAGCAAAACCCAAAACAAACCAATGAAACTATACAAGCTATTGCTCACAAAAGCTGACCAAAACTGTAGTTTCCAAGCATCTGGGAACTGGTTCACTGATTTCAACTGGACTTTACAGAAACACAAAGATCACCTTGAAAGATCAAGTATTTATGACTATAAGAGATGATTTTGAAATAAAACAAACAAAATATACCACGTCCCCTGAAAATGTCAAATCACACTTTGCCTCATATTTCAGAGTATTTTTACAGAGTATAGCCAGCTCACACTAATAGCGTATATTTACTTGTGTTTATGATTTCACTAATGAATGAGCAGCACTGCCTGCTCCATACAGTCACTCTTCAAACAAAATAGTACCATCAAAACAGTGGACCATAGCAAGGTGAGCTTTCTAATTTTTTTTCTCTTCTTTCTATCCCAGAGCACCTCTTTACACTCACGAGGATTTAAGCTCTGAGAGTACTTTGTGTAAAAATGATACAAGACTATTAAATACCAACTCCTGACCCTCAACAAATACCCAACACTGTATCAGCTGTACAGAGTATACAGTCATAGATTTAACAGGTGGGAGAGGTGGAAGAGAAAAGAATTTCATTTAATCTTAAAACAGATTTCAGAATGAAGCCCCAATATTCCTGTGTCAGATTTAGTCTCCGTTTTCGCCTCCCAGGTATGGTAATTACAGTCCTGTGCCCACTGGGAACTAGTTGCACACTGAAACACCAACACACTTTGCTGGAGGAGGAGAGGTTTGCCGATGGAGATATTACAAGATGCAGCAGTGAATACTCTGACTTTCAGTGAATGTGCAGTATCCCTTGCTCACAACACCTAATTATTTTAACTAAACAGATCAATAGCTGGTTAGCCACTGTGCAGAGAGACTTTCAAGATTTTAAAGGCAGATGTTGAATAAATGAAGGCTTTTCTTGAAAAACAAGGCTTTAGCTACTGTGGTCATCATTCCTCAATTCAAGCTGTGCCAGCAGAACTTGGTGCCTGCACTTAGTCACTGGAGGCAACAGGGTGTAGGCATACAGACCCAGGCATCCACGGGGCGTGACTTCACTGCAGGGTCAGCACCTAAATTAAGTTTGTCCCCAGCGCGACATCTCTGTCACAGTACACAGGGAGGTACCTACACACCCTGCCACATGCCAGTTTGGATTTCATCCCTCTGCTTTGGCCTCAGTGCCAAGCATCAGGAAACGGCAGGCAACTTGCCAACACTTTTTCTTAGAAAACGGCAACCCTTTCTGGAAATGTTCTGAAGGTTTGAAGAGTCTTTCTGGAAAGGTGGTAATGCTGAGCTGTTGCACAAATACTGTAAATGAAAGCTACCCCAAAATACTATCACTACCCTAAAATATGATACCCCTAAAAATGGGGGCAAATGAGGTCAATATTAGCCAAAAGATATTACTGTGTAGCCAGGCATTTTGATTCCTAGAAAGCTGAGGTAAATGACCATATAGTAGCATCAACCAGTTAGCAAGCTTTACATCTGCAAAGCACACCCTAGGAAAATACACTGATTTTTAATGCAAATGACTCAAGATTCATCAAACATTTTTATGCTCAACCTTTTACAGATTTTGAATTATATAACCAGTTTGTCATTAATCCCAAAATCTTACTGAAGTGACTGAAAAAATATAAACCCAAAAATAAAATAAGAGTATACTTGTAAATCACAGTTCAATGAAGACCTTTCCACTCCCTCCTCTCTCCCTCTTGATTTTCCAAGCCTCCTTTTAATTGCTGCTTCTCTTCCTACTGCTTCTGCAGAATGCAATTCTTAACCAGCACTCAATTAGCCAGAGTAGATGAAGAAACTCACTTCAGACCCAGCCCGTGTGTTGGACCAGGCACTGTCTGAAGGAAGCAGAGAGGTACACACAGCCTGTATTGCTCAGAGCGAGGGCACCCATGCCATGGCAGCGCACACCTGTAAGCACTGTGTCAACAAAGGCACAGACAGGGGTTAACTGGCTTCTGCAGGAAGCCTGGTTTCATTCATTAACTACGACCTCTGGGCTAGTACATGCGGAGGAGGGAACACACAGGCGAGTTGAAACAAAGCTCCTGTTTTCCCTCTGAAACTTTTCAAGTCTCAAAATCTCACACAAAACCCAATCCGCTGTCACCTGAATGAAAAACAATAGCAGGCACTCAAATAAATAAGACCCGCGTGAGAGTTTGCAAGCCCAGCCTGTGCGGAAGGCCACCTGCCAACAGGAAGAAGTGGTGAGAAGGAATTTGGATCCAGCTGCTATCCTCCCTCAGCCAAACAATGTCGTGCGATAAACAGCATTAAGGATTTTTTTTTTTTAATCCTCAATCACACTGAGAGCATCTATATCTGTCATTTTTACTCCCTGGTTACCAGGAGAAGGGCTTGAGAGATTTCTTTGCACAAGTTCACAGACAGCCAATCCCTTGTTTCCTATCATAGCTTTATCAAAGGGATTGAGACAAGAAGAACAGGAGGGAAAGAAGAAATGACAAAGTGCCTTGCCGTAGGGCTGACTCAAGCTGCTAAATTCATCACAGGTAACACAGAAAATCTTGTAGCTGTCTTGCAGCCCCATTTCGCATGTCAGACAGAAAGGCAGAGTGGACATAAAAAGAGAAGATAACTCAGTATCTGCAGCCCTTATTTCCTTAAAATTAAGTACTGAACACCAGGAAATGAACTACGACTGCGTGCTCAGTGGGTCACTGTGGCAGGTGCAACTTAACCTTTAGACCACGCAGTCTACTGCAGCTTCAGATTTAGCCCAGGCAGCACCTGGGTGAAGCATGCCAATAAATGCACTCGCCGATGATGGTAATAAAAAGGGTTAAAAACCATCCAGACTGCAGCTGAAAATTCCACAGCGTTTCCCTCCACAGAGCTGCAAACTACGCGTCTCCCTGGTTTCAAACGAACGGAAAAACTGCCCTAAAGATCAGCCAGCTAAACACATGGCAACGCCAGTGCCACCGGCGGGCACGGGTGGCTGGAGAGCCGGGAGAGCTGGAGCATCACGGCCGCTCGGCGATCCTCCGGCGCGGCCACTTCCCGGCGTCCGGGGACGCGCAACTCGCGGCTACGCGTCGGCGCCGGATTCACCGCCTTGCAGCCGAGGAACCCCCCTCTCCTTCCTCCCCGCCCCAGCCCCCGGTGAACACCCAGGATCTGGGTACTACCTGCGTTTATCAGCAGAGCCATCCCGTGTCTTCAGTCATTCAAGGAATTTAACAGCCTGGAAATTCCTGTTGTCCATTATTTGAGGTCACAGATAAAAGCTAAACAGCAGCCGTGACTCCCATCAATCATAAGTCACTCACTGATAGAGCGTATGGTAGGAGACCTACTGATGTAAGCTAGTCACCAGAGAAAATACCCACTGATGACGCATATCCAGGCACAAAAATAGTTACAGGGCCCCCAAAGGGATTATTCAACAGCCTACATTTAGATATTCCTTCAAGAGACCCGCAGTCAATTTGCTGCTATTAGATGGCTGGGGAACATTGAAGTTTAAGTTTCCTCAGCAGACATAACCACAAATAGCTGGTTTAAATAAGCTACTGCAATTACAAGCTGTTTTGTAAATTTTAACACTGCATTACAGCGATTAAGTTTAAACAGAACCACTGGCTAAAAAATGCTGTATAGCCTTTGCTCTCAATATTTACCAATTCCTCCAGCATAATAGCCAGCAATGAAAAGAACAATTAAAAATTAATTCACAAAGTTTAAACTAAGCCCCTCATGCTAGCCTAGAGCAATGTTTCTTTATGATAAAAAAACCAAAACAATAAATGCAAAATGGTATGGGATATTTTGGTGCTGCTTAAATGCTATCTGGATCAACTTTTGCCTTAATTTTTATCCTTCTTTGGTATTGGGCTCTGTACTGCACAAAAAGAAAAATACACAAATAGTTAATCTTTCTTGCACAAATCAAAACCATTTAAAGGTAGAGTTATTGCAACATGCAAAACTACGTACCGTGCACCCGCTTTGAGCAGAGGCTAGAAAGAGGATCCCCAGAAATCCCTTTGAGCCTAAATTATTCTGCAATTCTGTGCAGCTGGATTTTTTGGCATTAAAAACATAATCCTCTAAATTAACCAATCAACTGATAATCCTACAATACTCCTGCCCCCTTCAACAGTTTCAGGATCCTACTCATGCCCAGACAGCAACAAAACTTAGTAGGCTATAGCTGAGCCTACTAACATCGCTGAGCATGAAACACTGACTGTGCATTTCTGGCAATATCAAAATCTTTAATTTTTAAAATATTTTATTTTAACATCCAACCCCCTTTTTTGAAAGCAATTTTGGTGCTTATGAGTCTAAAATTTACTGACTTTTTATTGCACATTTAGAATCTAAATATAGGAAAATATTTTATGGCTCTGATGCCTATTTCATTGACATACTTTTGGAAAGCATTACCTAGCCAAACAAACACTCAGGGATTTATAGTGTTTACCCTGTAAAGCAGGAGAAGGAATTGTCTCAGGCTATGAACTTCTACCTCACTTTCTTCATCTGTGATAACATTATTAAAAATAACACCAAAAATTATTTTTAGCACAACTGTTTCATAAAGCCCTCATGTTTCTCTCATGCATCCATATGCTGCCAGTCCACATGGCCTAATTTAACAGCCCTAAGAAGAAATATTGGTGCCCTCTAGCTGATTTTCCTCACCAATTTCATGCAGACACCGAGCAGCAATTTCTCTTTTCTCCTGACATTCCTGGGTCTTTCACTGGTGCCCCCAAAATGCAGTGCCCTGGAATAAAATGAGCCACTTCCTACAGAAGATACAGGAATCAAAACACTCAAATCCCTTAGTGCTCTCAACTGTAGGAGCTCTTTGAATAGCATAAATGCTATGAAAAACAGGAGAGGTATAACTGTGTTCAATACCACCTTACCAAGAACCGTGAAGTTTAGGTGAAGCACCTAAATATACTTTGTAGCAAGTCTGCACATTCTATGGGAAAATACAACCTGCAATTTTGCATGAAACACAGGAAGCCCCTCACCCATTCAGAAGTAGTGCAATTCCCCTCCATCAGGAGCCTTCAAAAAGCTTGTAAGCCTTTCATTATGTTCTGCCACACATTCTGAAGTTAGTTGGTGATGGATCAGACAATTTCACAGCTCAGAGCCCAAGACCTCCTCCCTTTTGCTATCACACAAGCCTTGGTGAGCAGGGAGAGCTTTCCTCTCCTTTCACTCTGATGTCTGTCAAAGGGACAGACTCCCCGTTCCACCCTTCCATCCCCTCTTCCTCCAGTCCCTTTCCTGGAGGCTGTATTGGGTACCACTGAGGTACAGGGCCTCATCACCTTATAGCTGCATGTCCCTGTCCAGCCAGGACACAGCTGGAGCACATCTCCAAAGCTGGGAAAGCCATGAGGCAGGGATGCTAACACATACTTTGAACACCATCTCCAGTGTGATAGGTGACATCAACAAAACAGTGTCCAAATCCCAAAGAGGAGATCTCTCCTGGCTGGAGGAAAACCCCTGCTGAGGAAGAGCTGTCTCAGGAAGTGCTGAGCCTGAGGTGGCAGGCAGCTGCCTGGCAGCTGCCAGAACAGCTCTTTGGCACCTTTGAGTGAGTGCATCTGCTCTAAGCCACACCAGCAGCCACCGGCTGCCCAAAGGATGCAAGAGGAGTCTGTGTGGAAAGCAGGGTTAAAGTTCTGTCCTCTTCCTCCTTGTCCAGCTAAAAGAGGCAGAGGTTGGCCGGAGCTGGCTGTCTCTGTGCATTTAATTAAAGCCATAAACCTCTGAGGAGAACTCTGGATGGCCCTATTAACCATTAATCAAATTAAACATAGAAGGGAGATCAGGATCTGAAGCTCAAAATAAATACTGTGACACAGACTAACTTTTAGGGTTGCCTTCATAATCCTCAAAAGGTTCATTTAAACCTTGACTGGGAAAAAGGAAGCTGCAGCACATACTGTGTATTTCTGTGTTTGAACAGCAACTGTAAAGCAGAAACTGCTTAAATGTGTGGGAAGCATCAGGCTGATCCTGCAATTTCCAGCTATCATTAGAAAGTTAACTTCCCATGTGCCATCTGCCTGTTGGAAGACAGAATGGGTTAATCACAGTGAGTGGCTAGGCATTTTGGAAGGGTCCCAGGGCTCCATTTCTCTAGCACCTTACTACAGCATTCCAGCTAATGCTCCTTTCACATACATCTCTAGGAAAAGGATGCTACAGACTCAATCAACACTCATTAAGTGGATGTAATCCAAATCTCTATATCAATTAAAAGATGAAGGGCTTATTGGAACATGGAGCAGTCAAAACCCTTTCTTCACATAAAAGAGGCATTTTACACCATTTGGAAAGTGAAATTTTTGGCACATTTCATTTTTCGGCTTGCTTGGGGTTTTTTGGTGGGTTTTTTTTTTTTTTTGTTTTTTGTTTTGTTTTTTGTTTTTTTTTTTTTTTTTTTTTTTGTTTTGTTTTGTTTTGTTTTGTTTTTTTTTTTTTTTGTTGTTGTTGTTGTTTTTGTTGTTTTTTTTTTCTCCCTCAACCAGCTGTTGGTTCTGCCAGTTCGCATGTAGGAGACCTAGAACAAAGCTGGTTTGTGCAACTTCTTTTCTGGAAGGCAACAGACTTTTCAAAAGCCTGATCAAGAGAATACGGACAGATGTGGTAATGTGACAGATGGGCAGTGAAGGTGCTATCTCCAGGATAAAAGGAGATATGGTGGAAAAATTAGGATCTGGCTGAGCAGCTTTTGCTTTTTACAGTAATAAAAACATGTTGCATTTCAGTTTAGAGAAAATATAATGAAAACAGGTGAAGGACGGAACAGGAATCATGGTTACAGTCGTAACTGAGTATACCCATTTAAGCAAGTCTTAAAGAGTGTAGAGATGTCCTGTTATCACAAAACTTCGTGATAGTTTTAAAAATGCTGTGTTTGAAGTAGGAAGCTGATGAATTATCCCTTATGAATTGGCCCCAGAGCGTCCAATTTTGAATAAACATTAATGTAGTGTAGGAATATTGTTTATGAAAAGAGACTATGAGATTTCCAAACAGACAGGAAGAGAACACATCACATTAGCAAATTTTTATTTGAAATTTCTTGATTTTTGAAACAAGGGCAATATTAGAAAATATTGGCTCAGTGAGGATGGGATAGTATGGTGCATTTAGTCACCATATAATACAACATCAGGTAAACCAGGACACTGATGTCAGAAACATAAATATAGCTCATGCTATTCTCAGTCTGTCTGCTCATCAATGCCTTTCTCTCACTGTTAGCATTGGTAAAACAGGTAATATTGATTATAAATGAAAAAAAATTAAAATATTATAGAAGAACAGGCGTCTGAGACTACATATTGATTTTTCTTTATTTGGAAGCAGGACTCTGATATGTCTCTTTGCATTCAGGTACCCCTGAAGAAATCTAAGATGAGTAACAATGGATGATGGTGGTGGGTAGCATAGTTAACAATAAATTACAGAGTTCATGTCAAAGTTCTAAAGTAAACCAAACCATAAAACTAAAGAAAGCTATTGCCTGAGCACCTGAAACTGAGTTTTCTTGAAATAAGAAACTAGCATTTGATAGCAATAGCCTTGTCTGTGTACAACCCTATTCCAAGATAATAACTAAAAATATTTTAAGATCTATTCTTTACCAAAATTCCTTTAAAGTATTTTGAGATTATGGTGATAAAAACCAATAGTAGTCTCAGTGGTTTATTCACATCATATGTATGCCACTTGACTTGAAGGGACCAAATAACATTAATCATCAAAACATGAGAGATTTATTCTATATATTATTCTACAGTGACTACACTGGTGGGTAAGGAAAGAGAAACTGATGTCATTATCTTGCCTTCTTTAAGGTCCCTGATACAGTCTCACATAACATCTCTGTCCCTCTGCATCGGGGAGATAAGGATTTGATGGCTGGGCCATTCAATAGAAAGGGAACCGGCTGGATGGCCATACCCAGAGAGTTGCAGTCAACCTCTTAATGTCCAAATGGATCTGTATCAAGTAGTGTTCCTCATGGAACCCTACTGGGACTAATTCTGTTCAATGTCTTAATTAATGACATAGTGGAATTGAGTACACCCTTAGCAAGTTGGCAGGGGACACCAAGCTCAGCGTTGCTATTGACAAACTTGGTGGAAGGGATGCCATCTCTAGGGACCTTAATAGGCTTGAGAAGTGGGCCAGTGTGAACCTCATTAAATTCAACATGGCCAAGACCAAGAACCTGCACACAGTTTGGGGCAACCCCCAGTATCAGGACAGACAGGGAGTGAATGGTTTGAAAGCAGCCCTGTGGAGGACTTGGAGGTTCTGTATGGTGGGTTGACTTGACAGGACACTAGCTGCACACCACAGCTGCTCTGTCATTCCCTTCCTCAAATGGACAGGGGAGAACAAACACAACAAAAGAGATGAGGATGGGGGAGATCACTCACCACTAACCATTACAGACAAAACAGACTTGATGTGGGCAAAGAAGTTTAATGTCTTGCCAAAAAATTCAGAATAGAATAATGAGAAATAAAAGTAAACCTTAAAAAAAATTCCCCTCACCCTTCCCTTCTTGACAAGCTTAACTTCACTCCAGACTTCCTCTACCTCCTCTCTGCCAGTAGAGCAGAGGAATGGAAAATGAGGTTGTGTTCACTGCCACACCTTCCTCCTCAAGGGGTCACAGCCTCTTTCAGGCATCCTAATGCTCCAGTGTGGGGCCCTCTATGGGTTGCAGGGACACAGCTGCCTCACCATGGTCTGCACCCTAGGCTGCAGAGGAATCTGCACTCTGGTGCCTAAAGCACCTCCTGCCCCTCCTTCTTCACAGGCCTTGGTGTCTGCAGAGTTGTTGCTTTCACGTGTTCTCACCCTGCCCTTTCTGGATACAATTGCTGTTGTGCAGCAACTTTTTTTTTTTTCCTTCTTAAATCTGTTATTCCAGAGGTGTCACCTCTGCTGCTGATGGGACCAGTCTTGGCCAGGGGCATGTCCATCTTGGAGCCAGCTGACACTGGCTCCATTACACACAGGAGAAGCTTCTGGTAGCTTCTCACAGAAGCCACAGCTGTAGTTCCCTGGTACCAAAACCTTGCTACACAAACTCATTACACTGTTAGATGAAAAATTAGGTATGACCCAGCAATGTGCACTTGGAGCACAAAGGCAGCTGCATCCTCAGCTGCATCCAAAGCAGTGTGGCCAGCAGGTCAAAGGACATAATTCTGTCCCTTTACAGGGCTCCTGTGAGACCCCACCTAGATATCATATGCACCTCTGGTGACAACGACAAGTCAAACCCAGACCTGTTGGAGTGGATCCAGAAAGGGCCACAAAGATAATTAGAAAGCTGGAGCACCTCTCCTGTGAAGCCAGGCTGTGAGACTTGGGGATATTCAGCCTGAAGAAGAAAGAGAAAGCTCTGGGGAGACCTTACAGCAACCTTCCAGTACCTACAGGGGACCTGTAAGAGAGGGATTTCTTACCAAGGCCTGAGGTGATAGGACAAGGGGCAATAGCTTTGAACTGAAAGAGGGTAGGTTTAGCTTAGATATAAATAAAAAATTCTTTATTGTGAGGATGGTGAAGCACAGGAATAGGTTTCCCAGAGAAGATGAGGATTCCCCATCCCTGGAAGTGTTCAAGGCCAGATTGGATGGGTGTCTGTGCAATCTGGCTTAGTGGAAGGTGCCTCTGCCCATGGCAGGGGGGTGGAATTCAATAATCTTTAAAGGTTCCTTTCAACCCAAACAATTCTGTGACTATGTAATTCCAATGCACAAAACTAAGAGTACCATAGAGATACTGTAAAGCAAAAATAGAAACAGTGACTGCAAAGAGCCTATTCTGAAATGACATTTATTTCACTTTGATGTTTGATTGCAAATCAGTAAAAACAATCTTCATCCACAGGTACTGCCAATAAAAAATTAATTCAGAATGTATACCCACTTCGAACCCCATCTGGAAAGGGAAACACAGAGAGAGTGACTAGGGGTCACCAAAACTGAGGAGCGGGAAACGGCAGCATAGGAAACTCTGCTCTCTTCACTTTCTCCATCCCTGAGCACTGTGATAACCTAAGATCGTATTAAAGTGTTAACAACCTAACATGCACACAATCTGACCTACCCTTGAGGATGAAGTTTCATGCTTCAGTGAGGTCAGTCCAGTGGTAAGCTGCCACCCAAGAGGGGAGGATGCCACTTTGCTTCTTCCTCTCAATGCCAGCTATGTGCTCCTGCCAGCTCTAGAGTTTGCCTGTGCCCATGAGGAGCCAATCCAAGGTGCTCACCCATCAGAAATCCCTGGCTATCTAACAGCTTACTGCCTGCCCAGCTGTCCAAATCAGCCCAGTGTGGGCTGCAGAGGGCAGGTAGCAGGAGCAACCCCTCAGGGACATGAAACTATAGGCAGGGCAGTGGGAAACCTTTCCTCAATCTCCAACCACCTGCCCACTGGCTTCCAGCTTTGACAGCACTGGAGAATCTAGGCCAAGGAAAAGAAAAGCTGACTTCTCGAAGTTGAGAGGCACTTCAGACATTGAAGCAGACAACTTCAGCAGGGACCATCAGAGAGCCAGCAGGGCCTTAAAAGAACTGCAGGGGGAAGAAAGGAGAATGTCCAAACCACACTATGCAAAGGAGAGAGACCCAGCTTGGCTGGTTCCTGCCACCAGTACCTGCCAAAAGGGGAGATCACCCCAGAAGGTGTATTTAGCTCTGTGCTGATTTGCTTACTAGGCCCATTGAAACCCAAGTATGCCCATTTGTGATATTTTTCAAAACCTTTGTCCATTTTTTCCCTTTCTGGCAAACTGCACAGATTAAATCCATGAGTAGTTTCCTCTAAAAGAGGTTGTTTCTTTTCCTCTTGAGAGGTTTTTTCATATTGCTCAACAATCAAGGAAAGAACGCAAGGATCAAACTCATAAAGCATTCTTTAAAATTCAATTTATTAAAAAAGTACAATTACCAAATCAAATTGCTTCATCTTTTATATTTTTTAAACAACACAGAAAAACGTATGACATCTCATAGAGACTCTTCAGGGATTCTCCTCAAAAGACAGTTTCACTTGTTAGTTATACCCAAATTCCTCTCTTCCTGGACTCCCTCAAACCACCAGCTATTATCTCTTATCTCTGGAATATGTTAAACTATGAAAAAAGCATTGTCTTGCCAACTTGGCATAAGAAGAGGGGAGACAGCTCTCCTTGCTCTTATGGGAATGCCCACTGAAATGAAAGTTTTTGGGTTGCTCCAGTTTACGCACTGATTAATATGACTCTTCTCTTACTGACATCTCCTTTTCCTATGAAAAATTCAAAAGTTCAGTTAGCAACAATCTGATGTCTTAGCTTGCTACACAAGCCTCTGGGTTATTTAATCAAGAAATGAGATTTCTACAATGCATAGCAGTATACTCACTGCAGTCAGACTAGGAACTGTTGCTAATTAACAAAAATGCCAACATACAATTATTTATTATATTAATTAATTAAAGCATACATAAGCAGCCTATCTGTAAGAAGTTAGATGCAATCTCTAACAGACTTCCTGCTGATGTGCTGCCAGTTTCTCGGTGCAACTGTGGCCATTCCTAATTAAATAAATAATTTACCCTGGAAGATTTCATTGAGTGCCAGACACAAGCACCAGGGCTGGGTGAAAATAAATCACTGTCGGCAGCATGCCAGTACTCGTTCCTAAAATCTATGGAAAACGGTTACTTCCCTACAGGAAACATTTCGCATAACCATTCATGGTTTAATTGATCTCTGCAGTAGCATGATAGTAAAACCTCCTCCATTTCCATGTATTTTAAGACAGTACTTTATGTTCTTTGGATTTAATTCTCTTCACATTTGCTGGCTTTTTGCATCAGTTGTGCAGCCTCCCATACAGAATCATCTTTTTAAAAATTTATTTATTTGGGATCAAAGTCTTCCTCAATATCAACTCTTGGTATGATGCTGACCCAAATCCATTCCTTTAAGTCAACATGTAATGCTCTGAGTCTATCACCATCCCCTGCTTTGATTTCTACCATACCTCTATCAAACTCAAGTTACTTCCTTCTCTACCAATGTCCTCTTATCAGTATACATAAACCCTGCTTTTAATGTTTAACATTTACTGTGCTACACTGCTATTTAGGCATTTTCATAACCACAGAAAAAAATAGGAAAATTCCCACTTTGTGCTGTGATGTCAATCTATTTTAAAACCTATTGCAAGATACCACAACAAATATTATGGTTTGACTTCAATACCTGACAGCAGTGTAAACATCAGCAAGTTTTCCTGGGTAATCACAGGCATCTCAATTATCCAGATACTGTCTCAGCAAAAGGGCAGCCTGACTTACCGTATGGTCAATGACTTTCTATGCATTAGTAATTTTAGAAAACCTAGACAGGAAAAAGAGTCCTTGGTTGCTCCTTCACAGAAAATTTCTCCATACATTTTTGTGGTGAATTTATTGATCCTTTTCAGAAGAGTTTAGGCATTCTGAGGGGTCTGTGCTCACCACTGCCTGACCCACGCACCAGATCCAAAAGGTCTCTCTGCCAGGTCGGGTTTCAGTTGCTATTCCCCAGTCTTTCAGAGAATTTGGTTTTTTTCTTGCAAATTTTGGCAGTCAGCATGTGACACTTCTAATATAAAAAACCCACTGGCATTTCAAGAAAAAGCCAACCACCTTGATGGGGCTGCTCCCCTGAGGAAACAATGAAAGGAACGCATTCTTCTCTGCATACACTTCACCCTAAGGCACATAACTTCCGAAGTGCCTCCAGTGTTTCACAGCTCCCAAAATTCTGTTTGACCACCTACCCACTTTTTGACCAACTGGCTGACCCAGAAAAGCAGCAGAGAAGCAGCAGCCACTGCAGGGAAGAAGAAGCAAGCACAGCTTGCAAAGCAGCACCGCGTGGGAAGGAGCTGCTCGCTGGGCACAAAGAGGGTCAGCTGCAGCTTGCCCTGGAATGAGCAATGCAACAGGGGTCAGACCACAGAGGTCATGAGAAGAATGGACAGGGAAGAAAGAGCACACCAAGGGAAAGAGCTTTCTTCTTCTACTGCAGTTAACTCCCCTAAATTTCCTCCCGCCTCCTGGTTCCCCAGTTTCCAAAAATAACCTATACAAAGGCAAAAACTGCAGAGGCAGGGAGCCTTAAAAGAGCTGCAGTTGGAAAATACAAAAAAGGTGGCAAGGGAATTTATTTAAAAGAAAAAAGCCCAAGAAAAAAAGAGACACACTCTTTTTGGAAAAGAACAGTGACATCTTTTAACGTGAAGCCATTTCAGCAGGGATGTAGGTCAATAGCTGAAACCAGCACCTGTGGGGTCTCAGGTCCTGGGGCTGGTGTGGGCAGCCAGAGGGGCCCAGGGGTTGTTTGGCCTCTCCTCAGGAAGCTGGAGAAGGCTTGGGCTGGTCTTGGTCCCTCCTGCCCTCACATGCTGCAGCTCAGCAAATGGTTCCACTTTAGGCAGCCACACATTTCATGTTTCTGGTATCAGAAGATGCTTGACATTTGGCCTTAAAAGTAAAGGCACCTTAATGTGGAAAAGATCTCTTAATGACTAAGAGAGCCAAGAGCAAATATTTGCACTCAAAGAATTCAGTTCCTCCCACATCAAAGCAACCTCCGAGAAAACTGATTATAATCAAATTAAAAAACAACTAGCATGCCTATCAAAAATAATTGTTTTGCTGCTGGCAAAGAATTAAAGCCTCGGAGGGCCTGAAACAAACACTGAGGGTTAAATTTGATTCCTAATTGCTAGACTGGACACCAAAGTGAGAGAGGGCGAAAACAACTCCTCCTGTTGTGCAGAAATGGTTGTCCTGTTCACATGGTATCTGTGGGAAGGATGTGTTCCTCTAACAACTGAGAAGTTAATTCAGGTACAGGCTGAGAGATTTGGGGTTACATAAACATCAGCCATCATAATTTCCACGTCACACCAGCTTTGATTTCAGATGTATTACAGCACTCCAAAGCCACATGCAATTTTTTTGTCTCTGCTTTTCAGCCCTGATTAAAATAAGCAAGTATCAGCACATCTCTGCATCACTACAGTGAGATACAGGAACATCCCTACTCACTCCACCAAAAGCAGCAAGACAGTGCTCACTGTCAAAAGGTCTGTTTTCACCAACATCTCCTTCTCATGCCTTTCACCACTTGCTTTCTCTATAACAGGAAAAATTATCAAGGTCTCCAGGTCTCTCCTGTCCCCATGCTTTTAACATGAAATGCTACCACATACTATAGAGTATCACAGAGACGAGTGCCCAGAGAACCATTCCTCTTCCTGTAGAACAAACCCACTGTTTTGAATGAATATTTCTCCACCTCTGCAGACATTTGTTATCTTCTTGCATTTCAGTAGTGACATTCCAAAAAGTCTGGAGAAAATTGGTAGCTGGCTCTGAGGAGGAATTCTAGACTGGCACACACTGGTACCACTGCCCAGAAAACAACCTGTTTCAGAGAGAGGAGGCTTCTCACCTTGGTGGTTCTCAAGAAAAGTTTAAAAATATGAATCAAATACCACCTAAGTCTTCAGAAAAGAAAAAGCATAAATGGCAAAAATTACTTGGAGGTTTGGAGCTTTGGATAGGGTTTAAATCTCGTAATTTCTGATCTCTTTCTCCCCTTTTGTGCTTAAGTAACCATTTTCAAATGACACAGCTAGTGATGCCAATGAGTTGTTCCACAGCAATCTTCTTCAGCCTCCTATCAAGATGGAAGTCACCACAATCTCAGGAAACATCCCCTGGCAAGCGATGGCACTAAGTGGGCCAAGCCATGCCTCCTTCAGAGAAGTAGCAAAGCTGTTGAGAGAGCAGCATTTTTAGGAGTGAAGTTTAGGAGAGTGGGAAGAAGAGAGCTTCACACAGCCTTAGCTGTTTTTCCCAGCAGAGCAGAGCTTGAGAAGGAAAAACACCACAAGCCTCTCATCTTCTCTGGCTTGCCACAAAACAGGGGTGTATTTTTCAGAAGGATCCTCTGAGTCTGACACCGAACTTAGCTCAACTGACATGAAATGTTAATGTTTAGGAACAAGGTAGGTGGAGAGGAGGAGGAAAAAAGACATTCATTATTTGATGCAGAATTCATTCAGAAGCTTCTTTTGCACAGCCAGAACTAAAATTTCCATTCAGCTCTTTATTTCTGGTAGCCTAGATAACTTGAACAACTGGAAGAGGGATCTAGGGGGAGCCCTTACCCCTGCCTGCATGGCAACAGCCCTTCCTCAGATACCTTCAGAGAGAAGCAGGCACATTTTTATGACTGTGAGTCTTCAGATGCAGGATGAGCAATTTTTCTTGGAGACATTCATCCTGGCTTTAGGCTTCCAGACATGGTGCACAGAAAAGATCTGTCTCCAACCACCCTTTCTGGTGCCTGCAGCAGCCTCCCAGTATGACCCTACTGCTCCTCACCAGCCCCCAAAACCTTGATAAGAAGGTCACAAGCTCTTGGTGCTACAAACTTAGCAACTACTATTTAAAATAGGCAGGACCATGGTATGAAATTCATCCATGTATTTTCTCCTCTTCATGTCAATCTGAATTCTCCTCCCACTTTGTGTATTTTAATTTTCTTGCTCTGTTTTTTGTTTTGTTTGGTTTTGTCTACATTACATCTGAAAAACAGCTTTTCCCTCATAGGCACCAGAGGAGCATCTCTTTCCTTTGCTGTGCTCTTCCCCGTTTTTTCTCTGACCACCCTTCTGCCTTTGCTCTGTTTCCTTACTCTTCCCATCCTTGATTTCTCCCCTCCTTTTCTTCTTTCTTTGATGTTCCTCTTGGTGCTTTCTCCTCATCCTTCCTGCCAAGCTGACTGAGGCACTCCCCTGGGAAGGGGCTGCAAAATAGCAGCTGGGCTGTTTGCAGGGTTATATCAGGTAGGGACACCTACAAAGGAATCCTTTGGCTCTCTTGCTACATTGTTGGCTGGAGTGATTCCTCCTCTTCATTTTAGGGTGCATACACAGTTCCTTTGTCAAAACTCAAGAAAATGAAGGTGTGACATAATTTGGGAAGCATATGCCAGTATTTAATGAGCTACATTTGTTTCCATGTTTTGGGGGGCTGTGCAGAAATCAGAAGCCACAACAACAACAGCAAAATTGTGAGGATGTCAAGTGCAGCATTAGCAAGGGACCTGGTCTTACCAGTGCTACTCTCCCTAAGAAAGAGAACATTTTAAAATGACACCTTCTTACTTCGCAGCTTTACTGCCTGGAGGGTGAAATCCACCCCTTTGTGGAATGCTGAGACAGGATCACTTCAGTGCTATTTATTCCCTTAGAAAAGATTTACCCACATAGCACTGGTCTCCTGAAGAGGGTGAAATTTCCTCCAAGCAGAATCTCACACTCAGGGTCCCCACTGCAATGGAAGCAAGGCTTGTTTTTAAGAAAAAATTTATTCCTGCTGGTATTTAACAACAAACAAACAAAAACCCCAAACCAAATTTACAAAAAAGGAAGAAAAGAATACAGATTAAAAGTGAGATTAATTTTATTCCTCCTCTCCTCTTGCACAGTATAACCACAGTTGGAATTTGGCTAACTGCTTTCTTCTTGCACAGCAATTTCCAGCTGCAGAGCTATATTCATCCCCCAGTTAGACAGAGAAACCTTGCTGAAATCTCTAGGCTAGATGCACTGGTATGTTCGGGCTGCTTTTCCTGTTTCAGCAATACAGAGCAGCTGTAAATCCAGCTTAACTTGCCACTTCTGTCAGCTGTACCATGCCATATTAGCACTGCTGTTAGCCTCACAAATATCAGCATCTGGAGGTTCTCCTACTGTCCAGTCTGACTTTAAACCTTGCAAATCTGCAATTCATCCACCCATCAGCACATCTGGCAGGATCAGCCTAAGGTAGTTCTTTACCCTGAGCAAAATCAATTTATCACAATCTCCCATCCTACATTCCTGCAGTCAACCAAGCAGATCAAACAAAATTCACGTAATGATCAGCTCTCAGTTAGTCCCTGGACAATTGCCCAGTTGTTCTGGAGGGTGACTCCTGACCCTCTCTGGGAGCAGGTGCCTTTCTAGTGCAGGTCTGTGAATCCAAGTCAGCTCGGAAAACAAAGTACACCATTTTTTTGTACTTTTACATTTCTTTGGATGTCAGGAAACAGAGCTAAGTCTTGTTTCCTGCTCCTTAGCCAGGAGAGGAGGGAGAAACTGGAAGTAGATGTAGAGAAAGGCAGAAAGAGGGCAGATCAAAAGGATCAAGGAAAATAATAACAACAATAAAAAACCACCAAACAAACAAATCCCAACCAACCACCCATCGCTTCACTCTGCTCTGTAAAGCAGTACAATTTGGAAACAATATGTCCCTCCACCCCCATCCCAAGTCTTTCTCTCGAGGGATATACAACCATCTCAGGGATTAATATCATTTTCTTGCAACATTCAAGTGCTGCTGCACTTACAGTCTTATAAAAAACCGTCAAAAAACCCAGCTTCTTCATTTGCTTTTTGCCTGTGAAAAGTGTATGTAAAGAAGAATCAGAGAGAATTTGGGGGGGGGGTAGAGCAGGCATATTCATGTCACTTTGATTTTCTAAGAACAAAGGCTTTTCTTTATATATAAATAAGTTAATGGGAAAAATTTAGGTGCATTTTATTTTTGCCCAGCTCAGTCCCAACCCCTCACTCTGAATGCATTAATACATCCACCTTCAGCACAGTCGGGCCTTCCGTGTTGCCATGGAACTGAAACCTTTGCAGTTTGGATGGTGATGTACTTATGCTGTATTTATGCTTTGGAAGCATACTGTTCTTACACTTCCTATAACAGAAGCAAAATCACTGCATAGCATTAACTCCCTTAGTATTTAAGGCATTCAATGTCTTTCTTGCCTGCTCGTCTTCACACAGAATTTACTTTTTCTGTCTTGCCACATGCAAATGAAACACATTTGACATATCTATTCTCGTCTTCATGAACTCAATAGCTCACACGCTGAGCACATTATAGAAGGGCCACAAGACTACGGTCTTTCCCTCTTTAATAGGAGGCTGCTATCAGGCCTGCAGCAGCCAAGACAAGAGCTGCAGAAAGCATAAATGTATGAAATATGTGTGGATACAGAAAAGTATTATCTTTCAAGGTGGCATTTAAGCAGACTTTTTAAACCTAATAAACCTATGTGTTGCTAATGTTTTTGATGCTCCTGAATATTCTTTTGCACCCATTTGTCTGAATAAACAAATTACACTATGAAGATCCTGCAGTAGGGACCAAATCTTTCAATACCTTTCTTTAATAACCTAGACTGGTGAGATATCAGTGGTGAGTACAGCTTTGGGCACTTCAGTTAGAGAAAAAAACAAAGTCAGTATAATTCTGTGTCATCCTAAAGTTTCAGCCTACAGTGATTATCTTCAGCAGATCTCAGCCTTCTGCCAAAGCTTCTGAAAATGCCTGTACACAAATTGCAAATACATAGATTTTTATGTTCAAAGCAAAAGCAGAGTACAAAAATATCCAAGTTCATTAAAAAAAAGATTACCATAGTAAATAAATAAACAAACAAACAAATAGCCATTCATGTACATAAACATTGGATCTGTACCTGCAGAAACAACTGGAAGCCAGTCCATGGTCTGAAGCCAGCTTGAAGCTTTTTTTGTCCCAAGTTAAATATTTGCATAGTATTAAGCTTAAAATTAAAGCATTCGCTGAAGAAACTTGCTGACTTGTGTATATGGAAAAACAAGAGGGAATTTACTGTCCCTGCACACTGGGGATGATTCTTGGGATGCCTTCTCCTTCCCATGAATTCCTGGACAGCAGAGAGACAGACAGACTACCAACGGGGGAATTCCCCTCTTGGCTTCCACAGGATTTTGTGCGCAGGCTGGACAGAGAGGCAATAACCCAGGTAGTGACTTTATGAAGGCAGCATTTGTTGCTTTGGTGTCTGCCCCTCGACCACCTGGTAACACTCCTTCCTTTTAGCATTGTCCCCAGCTCAGAAAAGCCCCATTCACCCAGCACCTCTACCCGTGCAGGTTTGACCGGCCCCTGTGCCACTCCCGGCTCCCCCATTTCTGACAGCTGAGCCAGCATGCCAGGCCGCTGGCAGGCTCCGGCCACTCACTGCCCCAGGGACACGGGCTGGGGGCTGCTCACAGAGGGGCTTTCTGAGGCAGGGTTGGCTCCTGGTACCCACTTGCCAAAATAAGGCACAAAAGCATCGCTGTCTCTGTGTCTCTGTCTGGGCCAGAGCAAGGCAGCTGATTCCCTGTCCCTAGGTGCTAGCGGGTGCACACGAGACCTGTGAGTGCCTGTGTTTTCAGGTACCCCCTTCTGCCCTCCACAGAGGCAGAGCTGTGCTGGCAACATAAGCTCCCTCTCTTCCTTCCATCGTCAGCACACATCTGACAGTCCCCATCGCTGCGTCCCCATCACTGCGTCCTTTACTGCGAGTTTACATAAGGCTCTCGCCATCACTTTTCTAGTTACAGGAAGATGTATATTGAGCTGTGATGAAAGGCCAGCGCAATGTCAAGAGAATTAAAAGGACTCCAGAGACTGATTAGAGTCAAAAAGGAAAGGATTTATGATGGTTAATAAAGTTAAACCTGCCAGAGTCCTGCTTATTCTTTCCAACTGCAAGTAATCAGATCTTAAAGGAAAAATTATTAAGGCATAAAATTATTAAGGGTATTACAATCCCCTTTGAAAGAAAACCTATGTGTTGCTGTGAAGCACCTTGCCAGAAGAGAGTCAGGCTCACTGTGGCACCTACACTGACCCCAAGGAAGAGAGGAAAAGGAGATACATCACCTGCCCTGTGCCTTGGATTAGCAGCAAGAACCTCAGTACCAATCATGTATGTCACCTGAACAGCCCCAGTGGGTCCCCCTGGCACCTGTCACTCTGCAGGTAGTAGCTGGAACAGAGCTAGGACTTCCACAGACCATGGAGCACCATGCCACGCCTCAGCAACAAGCACGAGGGAAGAAAAGTTTCCCCTGCTTTTGGCACTTCACATACACAAGGGAAAAGGACAAAGCAAATAAGGAAGCTCTTGCCTCTCCCAGTCTGGTGTCACATAGGCACCTTTTGCTGAAGAATGTAATCTACCTGGATACCATAGGACTGCTTTGAAACTTGATTTAAATGTTTTATAATCTAATGGGCCTAAAAGTTAACATAATTTTAACTGGCACTGGAAGACACTGGAACTAGTTGCCTAAAGCGGCTGTGGGTGTCCCATCCCTGGAAGTGTTCCAGGCCAGGCTGGATGGTGCTCTGAGCAACCTGGCCTAGTGGAAAGTGTCCCTGCCCATGGGACACTTCTAAAGACCGTCTAGTTCCAACAACTAGACAGTCTTTTTAAGTCCTTTCCAACTGAAGCTATTCTATGATTCTAAGTTAATGATTTTCCACATTGAAATAACAACACTGAGAAAAGGCAAATCAAAGTGGAGGGCCAAATTTAAAAAAAAACTATTGGGAATTTTCTATCCATATCTAAATTACATGCACTTTATTGGATCTCAAGTTTTCATTTTTCTACTGCTTAATAATCACAAATATGTTATATATACCCTTTCCATTTTGTCATTCTTTCACTATATTACATCAAATTTAATTTCCTGTGGAAGTGTGAAATCTTTTCAGCTGTCACTGTCTCAGAAGCTTTTCTGTAATAAGCAGAGCCTCGTCCTCTGGCAGGTCAATCTTTTATGAGCTGTGCTTCTGCAGATTAGCTTCCTGAAATGTTTGCAATGCTATATGAGAACCAGCAAAAGAGGAGAACCAAAATAACACCCAAAAGGAAAAATAAACATTAAAACCTTCACTTCCTTCTGACTCTTGTGTTCACTGGTCAAAGGAAATTTCATTTTGATGTGTGTAGATGGCAAATCCATGAAGGTTATTGCAGTGTATCAGAACCTTCACAAGGTGTGAGACACAGTTTCCCTTGCCCCACAGCTCATTAAAAGTACAGCTATGAGATGGCTGCTCACTCTTTGTGTTGGGGAACATGGAGATCTGCAAGCAGTCGCCACTCTGACAGCTGCCTCTCCCCACCACCTGCCCTTGGCACTCCGAGAGGTCTCCAAAAGCCACATTCCACCAGAAAAGTGAAAATGTCAACCAAGATGCATTCATGCTTTTCATGATGAGATACCTGTGATGGCAGGAAAGCAGACCAGCTGGTCTGCTGGGTCCTTTCCAGACCACTGGCCCTGCAGGACAAGAAACTCATCTTCTTCAGACCAGCTTTCCATTACCAATGCTTATACACACACCAAAACAACTTATTTACAAAAACACATACCAACAAATTATTCTGAATGTTTGAAAATGAATCAACTCACAAGAAACATGAGCAACAGAAATTCTTATTCCTGTATCCTTCCTGAAAAGGTGCTTGGGTATGGACAACAGAAGAGACATCTGAACAAATACAAACAGTCTGCAAAGGGTCATGTTAACAGTGTTTGGCCAGCAGAGGCTACCGAGAGTGGCTAAAAAGGCATACTAGAAGCCCTGCCAGCAGAAGCAGGTGCAATGCCCTCTCACTTCAGTGGTAGATGTCACTTCAAAGAGCTTCTCTTTGAACTGTCCAGCCAGATGTGGAAACCTTCACCAACCAACACACAGGCTACCCGAGTTGTGAACTGCTTTCCCAAAACACCCTGTATTGACCAATGAAGAACGATCTTTCTCTTCCTGCTCCCCTTAAGACTTCTGTCTTGCTTTTCCTCTCGCACATCACTGCTGTAGTAGCAGATCATCCATATTTCTGACAGTGTCTTCAAAATTACACATAAAAATACAGTGCATTAAACCCAGATATATACTTTCAGGGCAAACAGTCATCTCTCCTTATCACATATAACAAGCATTTCATTAATTGAGTTCTCTTCTCATTATTTTGTCTACCCATTTCCTTGTAATTTTATGTTTCTATCTTTAACACTTAATCTCTAAGAAATGGCTAAGAAGTAAAAGAAAGAATCCAAGCAGGGAACATTACTTTAACAGAAGGTGTTAAATGCAGTGCTATTCCACTCCCATCAGCATGAAGAAATTTTTTCAGCCAGCTTTGATGGAAGTTGCACTGGAGCCATAAGTCAGATGAAGATGTTCCATGCTAACAGCTACATGGTGTGCTCTGAACTGCTTTAGAACCTAAAACAACAATTTAATCACTCTCATAAAACCATTTTGCCATACTCTTACAGGACCTGTGTGTTAAAAATATCAAGCCAGAATCATAGAAAAGAAAAACGCGTCAGCTATCAGCGACCTTAGATTTTTTGCCTTGTAGGCCATAAATTGAATAGCCTCCCTTCACCAGATGTGAATCTCAGTCTCCATTTCCTTACACAGGGTGAGGAAAACAGGCTCAAATATGAATTTCCTTCCTATTGAAATCTTGGTCAAAGATGGTGGGTGATGTAAAGATGAACATCAAGGGAATAACTGCCATCATCTGGTTGACTTTGGTAAAATGGAGTTAATTTACACTTCTTTAGGAACTCACTGCTGTGTGGAATTAATCTAATTTAGACTGACCAGAAAATGAAAATGGAATTAAGGAAGAAGGCAATTAAAGACCTTTCCTAAATGCAAAAAAAAAAGAAGTGCAGCAATACAGTTAAAGTACAGAACCCTTCACACTACTGCTAACACTCCCTCCTTTTTGACAGAGAGAATAATCATCTGTATATCTACATATCGTCACTGTACCAGTATAATCTTGTCCAAAGGAAACACTGGTAGAATGCTTCTACCAATATCTGTGAATAAATACATGTTGAAGTTAAAACAGTTCACTATTCTGCATACAGGCCAGGCCTAGCAGATAAACATCTGCTGGAACAGCTCCATGAAACTGGCTGTACATGTGGCTTAACATTTACTTCAATGACTTTTAGCACCTTCTTGTTATTGTTTCTGTGCTGCTCCAACAAGCAACAGTTAATGTAAGCTGCAGACGTTCACATACCGTGTACTTGTGAATAACTGGTTCCCAGAGATGTGGCAGTGATAACATTGTCATCGTAGGACTCAAAGTAGATCACATGTCAGAAGAGGGTCCCACCTGAAAGTATAACAAATCCAGATACTAAGTTCATCATATTCAAATGTTTATAGCAAGCTCTGCCAATACATTCATGCATTTCACACATTCATCCTGTGCATTAATAGGGTCTGTGCTTTTTCCAGGCTCACAGAAAACATTTTGCCATTTACAATGGCAAGCAAAAGTGCCCTGCTGTAGCCAAATTGTTTTAGCCCACTGCTCCAGACCATATTTCAGGCTCTACAAGCTGCATCTCATCCTAGAGTAAGTGGTTTTCAAGAAGAAAGTCTGATAAATAACAAAGAATTTTCAAGAATTCAGATTTTAGGCATAGTTTATATTTTTTAAATTACTCTAATGCTTCTTTGACTCTTCATGCCTCCAAAGTGGCTTGGCTTTTGCCTTTATTACACTTCAGTGATCAGCCTCCACATCTCACAGTTCACTAGTATCATGTACACCTTCATTTGCTGCCACATAAGCAAGTCGGTGTCTCCTATATTCTGCATTTGGTGTCCAATAACAAGTGTAAAACCATGTAAAGACTAAGTTGCAAAGAACATAATCCATGGGTCCAAAACAACAAGAAAAAATTATAGGTGAAGGGCAGTATGCTGCCCATGGGTATGATGCTACAATGCAATATCTAAAATTTGCCTGCTCTGAACCAGTATTAACACAAACAGAGTAGTGCACCTCTTTGTGGGCACAGGCACACATAAATGCCAGATGCTGAGGTGAGCTGCTGAGCCACAGCATGGGACCCAGCAGCAGTGAGGAAAACGGGGGAGCAGTGACTGCCCTGAGGCAGCGCTGGCTGGTAGATGGTGCAGAGATCTATCTGAGTCTCAGATAGATCTGTTCTATGGTACTGCTGAAATTTTCTTTCCCAATAATTACCTACAAAAGCAAAAATTCTCGACCTGTTGAAGCCTTAAAAAGAATCTTCCTTCCCAGAGAAATCATTTGTGACATACCCCGCACAGAAGGATAAACACAGCCAACTGCCTTCAACAGAAAAACATAGTAAGACATGCAACACATTCTTCTGCTTGCAGATTTCTTTGGAGTCACTTAATAATCTGTTCCTAATGACTGCACCTGATCATTTACCTTGCAAACTACCAGGACTTTCCAGGTGAATACTTTCATTTTAAAGTTCTAAATCACCATATGAATTGAAAAGAATGATCACCAGATAGCAACATCATGAACAGAAATATACAGCACACAAGGAAGTGTGAAGTGAAATGCAGTCTATCATCTCTAGTGAATCAGTTCAAATCTAATTCAAGTTGATAGCTGCCACCAGCTACCTTTGGCTTCCTGCTCTCTAGTGTCCTGTAGGAAATCAGTTTGTAATTCTCCATTTGATTCCCTTTTGCTCAGATTTCTTCACTGAGTCTTTATCCTCTTCCTTAGCCAGTTCCAGATTTTCAAGGCCACCAGTTATGCCTGCTGTCCCTCTGCTCTTAGTTGAGATGGAAGGGATCTCAGAGACTGTGTAGAAGAAATCCAAAACAGCTCAAAACAAACCACTAGTGGAGCCAGACACGCTAACTTTGAATTGATGCAATTACTCATGACCCTGACAACTTTCAAGATCTTTTACAAAGATCTTTCTGTCAGAGGCCTCCTAATTCCTTACCTGTGGTGAGAAACAAGCACCAAAGTCCCAAAAATTCAGCTAAAAATTTCAAGTCCTAGAAGAGCTTCTTTAAGGCAAAAGCAAAGTCTTTCTAGGTGAAGCAGGAGCATGGAAGCCATTGTGAAATGAAATGAAAATGGAAATTATATGGGAGGTATTTAAGTACATGGTTCTAGCAATTATGGAAATAGTGTTGACAGAAATCCATCAGGGACCCAGAGCTTAAAATCTCAGTGGGAGAAAGACTGGGAACTAAACATACAAATCAATATAGTCTCTGCAGAATGAGAGACCGGTAAGAAAATGAATACAGTTCTTATCCAAACTGTTTATTTTCTATAGCTAGACAGTGATAATCTCTTGTGCTATCAATTAAAACCTTCATTTTCACAAGCAATGTTTTAAGGAAATGCAATATTAGGCACAGTTAGAAAAATTAATGGAAGCTGAAATTAATTTTTTGCTTGCAGCTTAATTCCACATGCGTGCCATCACTTCTTAAAACTGAGTCTACATGTCTAAAAACTATCCTAAAACTGCATTTATACATACCAAGCTACAGATAAGTCACTTCCTTGCCCCAAAGTTACTCCTTTCTTACAACAGTACATCACTGAAGAAGCAAATATGCAATCTTTTGTATTTATATATATATATATATATATGTATTTATATATATATGTATTTATATATATGATATGGATATAAATATCTATATCAATGCACACAGCAAAGTTACACCAACAGAGCTACAGAGGCCTAACAACCACAGGTATTTAGAAAGTCCCTATAAAACCATTGTCATGGTCTATGACTTACCAGGTTTTTCAGCAATTCTTTCTCCCCATGCTAATTTTAAGAATGAATAAGGACTTAAGAAATAAACAAAGTAGCTAAACCAAATGCTTAGATTGATTATATACAAGCATCGAACTCTTTACTAAACCCAGGTCAGGAGGGGTATCAAGCCTCAAAAACTCTCCAGATACATAGAATATATTTTATTATTAATTTCATTTAAAACTATAGCTTCTAATTTCAAAACATATACCTCTTAATAGCCTTTCTGAAAAATAGAGTTTAAAGTTAAATAAAAGTATGTTATTAATGATCTGAAAAAACATTTTCTGTCCTTTCCTCTCCATAAATCTAAGGCTCAAGTATTACTTTCCTGGCACCTGTTTTCTGTTTTACAACATCAGCATAATTTCAGTAAAGGTGAGAAAGTTGGTGTTTTGTTCTCTCTGCCGTCAGAAGCTGCATTACAGACACAACTGCACTTGTATGCTTTACAAAAAATGTGCAAAAAATGGATGGATGGATGGATGGATGGATGGATGGATGGATGGATGGATGGATGGATGGATGGATGAAGTGACAAAATATATCAGGCTGACATCCATGCAGACTGAAGCCCTCTTCTCCATACAGAAGAGGCACAGTACTTGACAATGACACAGGCTTTTCCCCAATCCACGTCTCCACACACACTGCAGCTGCACTCTGGGAGGAAAACAGGAGCAGTAGTTTCTCAGTAACCAGGAATTACATTGCTGATAGTGACTATTCAGTTCTGCCTTTGTAATGTCTGTGCGAACACAAATAGGTCACATCAACAAGTGGGAGGGCAAGCAGGAAGAGAATGAGAGAAAGGAGATGCAGCTGCAGGCAGGGAGTAAACTGCAGTAGGGGGTTCCACAGTGATGCACAGCAATCTGCTGCCCAAAAGCACTGAGGAATTCAGAAATGGGAAATTGGAAGCAGTCCCTGGCACAAAGCTGCACAAAAGGAGTGAGGGCATACAGAAAATAAAGCATGAAAATCTCCAGACAACTTACTTTTTCTTTGACTTTCTTTGATAAACTGCAGAGAACCCCTCTAAAATTAAAAAATACTTGTTAGACTGTCCCTGACATGATATATTCCACCAGCACTATTTAATTAATCAAGTACATTATTCTTTGTCACTTTGTCACTCTATGACTTTGACCTTTCTCCCTTTTAGATTAATTTTTTTTATAATTCTGCCCCTTATTTTCATGAATGTTTGTGATCACAAAATATATTGAGAGTGACAGACAGTAAACATTACTGGAGGCTGTCGCACTTGGACTGTGACTTGGACTGTGATGTGAATGATCATCCAGAGGCGAGTCTATGAGTTCAGAGTTAGAAGGTTACTCCAATGCCCATCTCTCCAAAGATCAACACTTTTGAAAAACAACCTCTAAAATCAAGACCTAACACCAGGAGAATTTCATAGTAATTTCTATTTCTATTCCTGCCACAGTAATGAAACTCATTTCAGAGATCAAAAGTCATTAAACAGAGAATGTTGACAAATGAGACAGAAGATGCTGCGGATATGAAAGCACAGGGAAAAACATTCCATTCCACCCCATATCCCACTGAGATATAACATCCCAAGTACTGGTGAGAGACACGCAGAAAAAGACAGAGTCAGTCTAGAAAAGCACAAAGAGATTTGATCACTAATCAGAGACAGAAACCCATCTGAAAGTCACAACTGTCTCTGCAGGCTCTGAAAGACGGAATTAAATTGGCTTAGTACTATATTCAAAAACGAATTTAATTAGCTGACATTAAGCAGGATAAGTTTGCAGTACCATGTTGCTCTGACAAGCTGTCTCCAGAAGGATAAGTGGAAGGTAAAATCTTATTTTTCAGGATGAGATTATGGCCGTGCACTGAGACAGAAGGTAATGGCATATCTGCTGAGGGCAGCTGAAACTTGGTGCTGGACATCTCATCTCACAGTATAAAAGGATGGTATACGATAGACAAGCCAGAAGTGCAAGTTTCAGATCCTGTGCGTTTATTTGTATGGCTGCGCAGCTTCATCCTCCTTCTGCTGTTGCCACTTACATAAAGAAGAGAACCTCAGTGTATACAGGAGCTTTTCCTCCAGTTTCTCTGTCAGAGCTTCTCCCTGGAAAGACTATGATACCCTAGGTGAATTTTTTTTGTTTGTTTGTTTATAAGAGAGCATGTTAGTCCCTGGATGGAAGAACGAGGTCTGTGCAGGGGGCAGTTTCTGTGCTAACTGGGCAGGCTGATGCATCTGTTGGCTGCTGTTGTGTGTTTCATGGGGTCACCCACAGCACCCCTGCTCTGCTCTACCAGAACTTCTCTACGTGTACTAGAACCTGAACATCACAGTGCAGCCTGCAAGCAGAGCGGCCATGTTTTGACAGCAAATAAAAGTAAACACAAACTATGGCAAAAATCTAGCAGCACTTAGTGATGAATGAAGGATCAATGGCAAAATGCATACTAAATCCAAATTGTTTCCCCAAGAACAGTTGGAGGAAATGGAACAACACATTTCAAAGGAAAAGTCCCACGAATATGGGATGTAACAAGCCTTGCCTTCTCATGCCTCCTTGTATTGATAAATTTAGTGCTGGAGATAGGCATCTCACTGTCAGTGCTAGAAATTCTGCTTATTGTCAAAGTAGGCACATGTATCCCGGGGTGTGACCAGGAAAGCTATTGCTCACATCACTTATACTAGTATTTCAGCCCTGTCACACCAGAACCAAGCCAGATTTACCAAACAAGACAGATTTACCAAGCAAGATCCATCCATCCCATCAGCAAGTCATTAAGGAAGTGTTCTTCCATCCCCTGACAAAAGTGCACAGCAATATGAGATCTTAATTTAGGCTGGTAGTGCCCTTCTTCCTCCCACAACTCCTCTCACCAGGACTGTATTTAGGCTGTGTGACCTTGTGTGGCAGCTCACAGATTTTAAGTGCAAGCACAACACACCACATGCCCTTCTCTGGCATCACATTAATCACCCTACTTTAATGACTTCTACTGATAAACCACCCTGTGTACCCAGCCATCCTCCCCAGTGCCTGCATCTACAGCAATAAATTAAACACGCCCTTTCCCGTACCCTGCCACTGTGTCATCCACCAGTAGAGAAAAAGCCACTGAGAGTCTCAGCTGGCAGTCATGAGTGAAAACCCCAGTTTTACCAGTCAAGAGACCCAGTCTTACTAGCCATTTGACAGGTGACCCTGAATTTCTCTATGGTTTTTTTTCATATGGAAGAATCCTATTTCTGTTCGGCTACAATGAGAACTACAGATACAAGATACTATTTATTACTGGGAAGTATCTATACCACCTATTACTCTACATAGCTACAAATCAGAACTTCAACTAAACAAACATGGCTACAGAGAACATATGATTTTGTAGTATTATTTTTTAATTACTTCACTCTCTTCCAGGAAACTCAAGTCCACATCTGAGCACAAATAAAGACACAAGATCTTTATGATAAGAAAAGCAAAACAATGGCCTGATATGACCTAACGAAAGCACAGGATACTACTCCCCCAGGGTAGAAATCTCCTTATTTCAAAACTTCCTTTCAAGTGTTTTGGATATGTTACTAAACAAAGAAAACAAGACATTCACTTTTGCAAGGCAGTAACATTTTTTTAAATAGTGGCATCTGACATTATTCCATAAATCATCCACAAAATCAATGTGCTTTATGTCAGATGGGACCTTTAAACTTAAGAATAAAACAAGTTTAGGACTGAATTGCAATGCAAAGATACATGTAATAAACTAAATATGTCAAAAGCTTCAGGGGAAAAAGGGCTGCTGAAGGTTTAACATGGTTTAACACAGTGTACAAAGGCACACAGATTTACCTCTGTGATGCTAAGTGATGTATGGTGCTGGGAGTGCCACCAAATCATAGGACTTGAGAAACAGACTGAGTTCTTAGCCGACGGTGATTTCTTATCTGACCATGGAGGGCATCTCACAATCTGTCTCCATCTTTGATCCTTTCTTTCCTCTCCTCATCTGTCAGGTATTTATGCTGTAAATTCAGTGAATTTGAAGATGTAAAGACAAGAAAGCCTACATCTTCATAGAAGACTTTAGATATTACCACATGGACAATAAAAGTCATGGTAATAAAAAAATCACTTACATCACACAATTGTAACATTTTACCATTTTCACATAGACTTCTATGCAGCAAGTAATTAATTCAACCTTCCTCCCAACATCTCTTTTGTAACCTTGTTTCCTACATAAAAAAAAACCCTGCAATCACAAACTGTGTGTGATGTCACGCCTGTGTCTATCTGTCTTCTCTTAGTAATTTCTCTAAAGATATTCAACAAAGAGATAGCAGTCTCAAAATTACTCAATTGCCAGAAGGTCCTTCCAATTCCACCTTATGCTTAGACAGGAGAGAGATGGTCAGTATTCATGTTGGGGAAAAGTCTTCCATGTTGAGTCAGAGAGCGCAGAACTTGCAGATAAAACAGATGTACTGAGATGCAAAATGGTGTCAAAAGCTGAAGTTCACAACTACAGGTGCACCCATATGGCTAAATAAAAGTGGGAAAGGAAGCAACTTCACCCACTGGAGTACACTGGCCCAGCTACCCAACCACCGTGAGATGGACAGTTTGTATCTGTGGTCTGTGTCTCACTGGGAAAAGCCTAAAAAGTTCCCACAGCCCAAGTATCTCCCATGGAGTTTTCTAGGGAGGACAAGTGCAGCATTTCAACAATCCTGAAGCCCTCAGTGAGAAGATACTGCTTTAAAATGGTGAGAGGAAAGCCTGGTAGCTATTGCAGAAGAAAATACACATACACACACCCCTGAGTACTCATTACAGTTGCAAAAACAAAATTCCAAACCCGAAATAATACAATACTCTCACAATTGGCTGTTTCAGCAAAATGTAACAACAAAACCAAAATAAACACCCCTGTCCTTTCACAAAGCAGTGTCTGCCAATAATTACATTCATGCTACTGCCACTGCAACACAGTAAAGTCAGATCAGAAGCAGGTGAATTATAAAATTGTAACCAGTAGCACTGAAATTATAATCTTACTTTGTTGTAAAAACTAAAAAAAAAAATTTAAAGGCTGGATTTTATTATACATATTTGTGTCATTAATTATATCAAAACACATCTAAATGTTGATGATACTTCAAATATACTGTGCAATGAAAAATATGGTGAAACAACTTTTGAAGTAATTTATTAGTCATTCCCATACTTCATAAGAAAACAAATATTATACTGATTTATTTATTTTAGGCTATCAAAAGCATCATATTCTGAAAGTGTTCATTTCTTTCCACCACCAATTTGTAGCATCCTGCTTCCAACTCTGCAGTTTAGTAACTCAGAGTTTCATCTGCTAGTGTGAGGAAAAAGATTTGAGTAGCTACAAGTAAGTGCAACTACAAGAAATGGCTTGTAGTTGAAAGACAAATGACAGCAGAATGGAACACATAACCAGAATATTTTAGAAGTCTAAAATTTTTCTTCGGATTGATATAATATGGACAACAGATGGGTTTTTAAATGCAGCTCTCGATACAACTTTGCATGTGAGAAAGAAAATAATTTGGAGTTCACAGGAACAGGAGCAGATTGTTATGTGAATCCAGTTGGTGCCATTCTACACCCTTAAATTCTTCTGCAAAATACTGTAAGCAGAACAGCAGGAGTCCCAAAATTCCCTTCGCTGGCTCCAGCTCAATAAGTCATTCCTATTTACAAAATATATAACCATATACTTAACTTCAGGAGAATGTGTAGGACCCAGTGATTTCACTGCAACTTTGGAACCTGCCTGAAATTTAAGTTTCTCTTAGGGGCTTTGCTAATGAAGCACGAGATTCATCTGGCAGATATTTGTGTTGCATTTCTCTCATGCCTTGACTGCTGACTGCACCTTAGTTAAGCTATTTTTCCTCTTAAGTAAAGGAGATAGAACTGGACTCAAAAGCCACTAGCCTGACTTTTGCAATTACTTCTATGTTTAATACCATAAATATCTTGAGCAGAGGCACCCATAGTAAATGGCACAACTATTGCTCGCTCTGAGAATGGTCACTTAGATACAAACAACAACAACAAAAAATTAAGGTTCAAACCCCACAGTCAGTTTTAGCATAAAACCCCTATTGGCACCCTATGGATCAATGGCAGAATACAGCATCTGTCTACAGGACATCTCTGTAATATAAGGAAGTGGAACTGACATGAAGAGAACACTGCACTACAGTGATACTGCTGTGCCTCACTCATATTTATGAATATAACTCACATGAAAATCAGTGCTAGGTGGTGTGAATCTTGCCCCAAACTCATGAACTGTGTAGCAGAACCAGGAATTGAAGCTGTGGCTACTGAGTCCCCACCCAGCCAGCTAGTCACTAGACCGTACTTCCTTGGGTAGAGAATTACAGTAAATACATCAAGTCAGCTGTGTACTGCTGAGCTTGTGTGATCACACATCACAGACAGTAAAACATGCCACCACCATAAACTCAAAGGTCTACTCGATGCATATGACGTTGCCATTTCTAGTTTTGATGCAAAGCATTCAAATTCCAAGTGCAAACACATGCATTTAAAGCAGTTTTTCAGATGGAATAAAGTATACATTGAAGCAGTGAGTGTTATTCTAGTTTTCTATAAGAATGACATGTCAGCAGAAACAAAAAAATTTCTTTCTCACTATTGCAACCAAGCACCTTACTGCATGCAGTATGCCAGGAAAACGGACTTGCTGCAGGAGGAATTGAACTGGCACAAGCACAACAGAAAGGATTTTAATCTACAAGCATTGCACTGTGGAAAGCAACTGCACAAGGAAGCATGCTCCATGTAGATAAACCAAATCTTGCACGATGCACTCAAAAAAACAACTCCATTCTCAAAGTAAACCTTGCAACAAACATCTCCAAAGTCTGGGAAGGTTCAAAATCAGGGCCTGCCAAGGTAAAGAAAGACAGCACACATATTTTTGCAGGGTGAAGTCTGTTCTCTACAATAGAGAAGGGTGCTGTATTAGTGCTTCTAAAGAAACATGCACCGTGGCAACACCACTAGGGTGTTGAACTCACCTTGGTGAGACTGATGGTGCAATCAATACAATCCCATGGCCAGCCTTGGCTAAAACTGAACAAAAGGTTTTGCTTCTCATCCCCACAAAGAGTGAAACCATCATGACTTGTGATCTGCCTCTCCCAAAGCAGAGACAGGTTCACAAGGGCCTGGCTGAGGGGTAGCAGGACTGCAATAAGCACAATCTCAAGAACCAGGCAAATGCTCTCAAATCCATTCCTGTGACAAGGAGCTAAGACCACACACCCACTTAGGCCACATATTATACAAATTTCAGTATTACCTAGGGTCCAATTTTACACACACAGCAGCTCTGCAGAGACTGTGTTGCAGCAACAAAAAAGGGTGGCCTTTGCATGGCTCCAGACACCATACCAAGGTGCACAGTACAACTAGAGTTAAAAGAAAATAAGTCTGCAATAATGAAAAGATTTGTTTAAAATTCTCCCATCTTAATCAATTCTTTGTTTGTATCAGACTTACTGTAAATTTGTTCGAGTTTTTTTTAAATGCTTCAATCTGCTAAGAAAAGTCTTCTTGCAGATGGACTGGTAATGAAATACAAATAGAATGTTTAATATGAAAAATGTAATGCACAGCATATTTTTTTTCTTTACTTATTTCATCTTAATTTGCACCTGGTCATTTTCATGCTGAGCATCTCATTTGGTTAAATAATTAGTGTAAATTAAATTTCACCTTTTTTAACAAGCAAAAATGGTGCAACTGGGTTGGTAATTATTTCAAGTTTTGCCAAAACATGAAAACAACTTGATAACCTGACAACACTTAAGAGTTTGAAAGAACAAGATACACGAAAGCAAGGAAAATGAAACTGTGTACAGCAACTTGAAAGACAAGAAATCCCTTTGTGCAGAGCCTTATGACCTGGAGTAGTAACCTCTGAAGGCTAACCACCATCTATTCAAAGACCCCAGGATGTGAGAGGCTACTCCTGAGCAAGCCACTGCCTGCTCATGCACAGAGATACCCACTCCTTGTCCGTGCATCAGTGCCACTCATGGCAATTTACTTTCTTCCATCCAGCAGACACATGCTTACCCTACTCTGCTCACTCACAGATTCCAACAGAAATTGCACCAGAACCAAGGCCAGCCCACACCTCCCACATCACATGGTGAACAACCCTCGCTCCTCACAGGCACTGATCCCATCTGTGCTCATCTGCCATGGCACCGTCCTGTGCCTGCACAGCCCAGCTCACCCCCCACCCCCATCTGCCCTCAGCCCACCCCTGGCTGCCCCCCCAGCAAAAGCCAGCAGGCACAGGCTCTCACCTGACAAGATAAGGCAGCAGAGATCCACAACAACTCCCCCTGCAGCCATGCTCGTCTCATGGATCCTACCAAAACACGGGGTGAAAACTCCCATGGGTCCCGTGATGCTCCCTCTGACCCTCCTGGCTTTACAAGTCATGGCTCTAAACAAACCCACAAGGACTTCTCATCCAAAAGAGTAAGGAAAACTCAAGTAAAGTACACCCAAGTAAAGGACACTCAAACCCTCCTAAGAAGCCATAACAGCAAAGTGCACCAACAAAAATTTCAACAATTTTATATGATGTCCCTACACAATGTTCATCTGTATCAAGTAAATCATGGAGTTACAGAAAGTACATAACCATTAGTCAGACAAAACCCACTACAGAGTCAAAAGTAATAAATACTGGAGTTGATAGAAACAGAAAGCATTTGATGAACTCTAATTTTGGTTTCCATCATGCAGGTTCAGAAAAATGTCTTTCTCTACCTACGAAGTCTCGGTGCCCTCACGTGTCACTGTTTAGATTCCCAGCTCTAAGCTTCTGCTGCTCTAACAGTAATGTTACTATATAAAACTAAGTCAATTCAGTACAATAAATGAAAATTCCCTAGAAGACTGAAATTTTTTTTAAGTTTTCATAAAAAAGCAAGTTTCTTCTGAAGGATGTTGCACTGACAGTCCAAGAGAAATCCTGCATTTGTTTGGAAAATAAGGACATACCAAGAGCAACATGGTTCACTTCCTTATAGCGCCTTTTTGACATCCCTTGGCCATGACCTGGATGGCCTCCAGTGTGAGAAAATACTCATTTCCGTCTGTGCTTGTTCATCCCCTCGTCTCCGGGCTGAGGTTATCAGCACTGGTGCTGGCTACAGCAGCGGCTTACAGAGGCTGCTTGTCACTGTAACATCTCAGCTGCCACCTGTGCCAAGGTGCCATCAGCCACTGTGCTCATGTACGCGTGGCAGTGCAGGAGACCATCCATATCAGCACTCATTTTTGGCCATCTGTTGTTAATAACAATAAAGTTTAAAAGTAAAGGAGTTTATAACCCTACACCACAGTTTACAGATGCTTCATTTATAGATAAAACAAAGGAAAAACAAATCATTATTTGGTCAAAATGAGAGGAAGCATGACAGTTTGAAGGGGAATTCAGGAGCACAAAACCATTCCTTTCCAAAATAGTCACTATTCCTACTCCTTACCTGAAGACCTGATATTCTTGCACCTTTATCTCCTGACATTATTATTTAACATATGTATACATGCCACTAAAGCAAGAAGTCATCCCAGGCTTAACAACTCAGCATGACTTTGAAGATCAAGCCCAAGTAACAGCGGAGAAAATTGTCAAGGAAATATTATTAAAGGAAAAATTAACTTAAAACTAATTGCTTTTATTCTAATGCATTCATAGAATCACTTGCCTCTCCTTTCTATAAATTGTTTGTAAAATCTCTTGAGACTGTTGTGTTGCACACATGCCTAATGATACTGTAAGGACATACTTAAAAAAGGAAGGAAAAAGATTTATATAACACTCTTCAGGGGCAATCACAGCTCATCAAGATATTTTCTTTTACACGTGACATCAGGCCCATTGAAGGGAATTTCCCCATTTATTATCCCAGAGGAAAAAGAAGGTAGGGGTTGGTGTGGGGGGAATTTGGTGTGCACATATACAAAACCCTCCAAGAACTGCTCACACTTGAGCAAATTCACTCTTCTGTCTCTTAAACATTCCCATCCCAAGACTTTGTTTCAAGACACATCCTCCTAATGAATAGCTGGACCTTGTCTGTACAGCTGGGAGTACCAACACACAGTGTGTCATCCCAAAACCCAGTCATATCCTATTCTGCAAAAGGTTGAGTGCCGTTATTTCTTTGCCTATGCTTTTTCCTGCTAGCAAGCATCTCACCAGGCATGATTCATGTTACATAACTCCAGCTTGTTAAAAACAACAGTTATGCAGCTAGGTAGTATGAAAGATTAATGAGGTAAATCCAGAAGTTGCTTATTACAGAACCCAGACAAAAGCTGCTCTTTAAATAATATGCCTATGCAACTTTAAACAAATGAATAAGCCACTGCACCAGCACTGTTTACATTCAAAGTTAATTAAATCTTTCAAATTCAGGATCCTGTACTCTAGACTACTCAGCGCCACCTCTCACGCCACTATATGCAAACTCCTTAGTGAATGTGTGTTTTATTTTTTAAAATTGACCTACTCCCTTCCCCAATCATTAGAGAATAACAGCTGAATACTGAATTAGTCAATTTCACTCACAAAAACACTGTATTGCTTTAATGTTCTGAATGACTATGCTGAGATAAAATCCTCCTCCCTGAGTTAGCAGCAAAATGCTTGTGTTTTGCAAATAACCATTTTTACTCATATCACGTTTTTGGTTATGAAGTGTAAAAGCAGCAGCCAGAGAGGGTTAAACAGGCTTCCTGTCAATGCTCTGCAAGAAGCCAGCCTCAGTACTGAAGCAAGGCAAAGAAATCTGTTCAGGCCCAGTATATTCAGCATTATTCAGCATGATTGGGACCTTATTCCAGGATCCCTCAATGCCCACCTGACAGTGTGTCCTCTGCATTAAGGTAGCGATATGGTCTCCCCAAGACAAATCATCACCTGACCATCCTGGTCTTTGCAGCTCAGCTGTGTCCAGTGACATGCTCCGTGGAGCAAGCCATTGCCATACACCTGTATTCTCTTCTCAGTCACTTCTCCAGTAGGTAAAAAAATGGAAAAATAAAAAGAAAATTACAAAGCTCATATTTCTGGCATCACCACCCCAGCAGAGCAATAGGGAGGTGACTGGCTTGCCCTAGGGAGGAGGCAGCAGCAGTGGGGGCCTGTGTGAGCACCAGCTGGCTGCCAAGCCCAGACCTGAAACTAGGTCTCAGCCCATTCGACTGCAGGGGAAGGGATGGGAAAAAAAAAAAAAGAAGAAGAAAAAAAAAAAAAGGCAGCAGCACTTTCTCAGAGCAGGAAGAAGGGGAGGCCACGAGCGTTTCCTGTTGTGCAGCTGAAACAAGCAAAGACGTCATTACACTTACGCTCCCTCAGGGTGTCAGCAGATTGAGGGCCAAAGTTCAGTCATTTCCAATGCACCGCAAGGAGGGAGGTTTGGGAGGAGAAGCCAGCAGTGGCTTTATTGCTAACAGTGTTCTCTGCACTTGCATAGCAAAACAGCTAAGCAGTCAGCTGCAAAGTATCGTATGTGACTAGAAACAATATTTGCTCAGGAGCCGTGCTGCTCTTGTTTTTCTTGTATAGCTTGTGTAAGAATATTACTGCAATATAGAAGTAGAATGAAATATTACTACAATATCAAAATGTACTAAGCTTCTTTTTGCAGCCCATACTTTTGCAAGCATCTGGAAATCAAGCCGTACATTGCTTTGGATCCCATATTTTGTAAATGCATCACAGGCACAACTACTGGGTAAAACTCCAGGATTCCCTTGTCAGATATGGCCAACATCCTGGCAAAGTGAATATAGAGGCTTCTTTTCAAATTTGCCTCTGTCTTTCTGAAGCAGGTAAGGTCTCACCTTAAGGAAAACAGTGAGGATGCAGGAGTTGGATAGTGGCATATGGATGTCCAACATTTGGTAACTGATTGTCAGCCAGGCTGTCCATCTAAATGTAAGAAAATCAGTATAGCAGGCAAGCACAGGGGGAATCTGGATTGCAGTCCCACCCACCATTACTACCTTCTTAAGCTAAATATTAGAAAGACTTTTTAAATGGAATGCATTGACAAGAATCCAAATGAGATTCTTGTTAGAATTTCAGGAAGTTTCAGAGTCTCCACCAACCACTGGAAGCTTTAAAGTGCAGTCTGAAAAACTACCTGTAAGAAATGCTTTGGTTATAGCTGATCCTCTCCTGGGACAGAGGGATGCACAGGATTACAGTCCACTCTCACTCATGCGACATACTCTAGACCCATTTTTTATAGTCTCTGAACAACATCTTAAAACACAGTGATAACTGCAGTCATTCCACAATAATCATGTCCCAGCATACCTTGAATGGGACGGCTTGGGTAGCAGTGCTCCACTGGACAGAAGTTGTTTTTCAAATAGAGGTACTTAACAAACCTCAGTGAAAAATGTTACAAGGAGTTTAGAAAATGCTCTTTTGAATTCTCATACCATCATCACTAGCTGAAGAGAGTATTTTTGCCTTATTTCTGCAATAACCACCCTGTGGCCACACTGGGAACTGAAGCCAGCTTTCAGCCCTAGTAATTCAGCATAATAGAGCTGAAACTAGAGGACCACCAGATTGTATCTTGGATATATTGTATCTTTCATGGGACATAAGCAGTGTCATTAACCAACCAAAACTGATAATTTTACTAAAATAAGGTCAGATATAGTATTTCAATTATTTATAAACTAAACATTTTGGATATATTTTCAAACACATTACATAAGTAAGAGCTGGTTTGGTTGTTTTCTACCCTTTCCTTTAAAGATAAATTTTTGAAAGGTAATTCATCTCTAGGATTCATTGCCAGGTAGCATGAAAAAACCGCCACTGCTTGTTCTGACATTAGCTTGAAAACCTAATCCTGAAGGTTGCCAACCTGGCACTAATAATCAGGACTCTTTTCAATATAAAAAAATAAGCATAGAAATTATTAGTCTTTGGTGTTGACAGTGATTTTCAGCACACAGGCATCAACTGCAGCGAAGACAGTTTGGATTAGCCCAGTCAGAGTAAAGTGATCAGAATCTCACCCTTAAAATTGTGGTTGCTGGAACAGAATCCAGCCCATATTGTACAGAGCAGTGGGTGTAAGCAGTGACAATCTCCTGAGAGAAGGAAAAAGGGGGTGAACCTTCAAAAGTACTGTAAGGAAGTTCCCACTGTGCACAGCATCCTAAACAACACATATAAGAGCTATCTGACTTCCTGAAATCCAACCACTTGGTACCACACTCACTCAGAACAAACTTGGCCAACTATTTTAGACCCATGTCCAAGAATGAAGGAAATGCACCAACAGTTTGTAGTTCTGACCATACTGAGACGGCTGGCACACGGCACAGCAGCAGCACTGCTGTGGCCAGGCTGTGTAACCACCAGGCACCACCGTGCCACAACAGACTTTTGCCACACATCTATGGCTGCCTGTTGCAATACAGTGTCTGCTAAAGAACACAGAATATAACAAGGAACAGCAGGGGATTCACACACCCATCCATGCCCTGAGAGCTAATTTTCATGTAATTATATCTTACTGTCCCATTAGTTGACAAATAGTATTAAGCCATCTCTGCCAGGTTTGAGGTGAGAAAGTGGAATATGCTCTCCACAATATCCAAATACGACCCTAATATTTTTAAAAGAGCTGTATCTGTTGTACTGGGTTTTATTAATTAAAAGATTGAAACTTACAGCAAAGAGACAGATGCAAACTGTGACCTGGTCTCACCGACAGTGCCCTGGCTACGCTGATGAAAACATTTGCCTTTCCACTCCAGAAGAGATACTGGTTGTGGTAGGTACAAATACATGTGGAAAACAACTCTTAAAGTTGGCTATTTACAAGGTATCTAACACCTTTACTGATCCCCACAAACTCAGTTACATTTTTACCCTTTACAACCAATCCATGCAATACTTTTAACAAAGCAACTATAGTGTATCACTTGGAAAGTCAAATTATGTACCAGGTTTTTATAATTCCTTCACTTCCATTTGAAGAGAAGCGCAAGTGGAAAAGCCATTATCTTGAAATTTTTTGTTGTTGAATTGTCAAATCACTAAGGGAATTCTCTCAAACAATCCTATAAGCAGATAATTAAAATATCCTGCACCAATTTTAAAAAGAAAACAAGGCAAACAAAGATGACAAAGTCCAAGCTGTCAAAACACCTGATAGCAGGTCATTATTTATCTTCAAAATATGTGTGGCAAAAAACAAAAGTGGGGGCAGGGAGGGGTTGTTTTTTTTTTTCCACTGTAACCTGGTGTTCAGCCTAAATACAGCAGTACAGAATGCAGGAGGGTCTGCCCATTGCTGAAGGGCACAATCCAATCACCAATGCAGTGGCAGCAACTAGAAATTCCCAAAGTATTCCCCACCATTTTGTCTCCTCATTTACTGTACTCAGCTGCCCCATGCCACGCTCTCCTGCCCCAGCAGGACACTGCCACCAGCACCAGTCTCTCCTGCCAGGAACCTGAGGGGATCTTCAGGCATAGGGACAAGCAGTCTCCCTCCCATTCAGAAGCTACTGGGAAAATGCTACATTGCCAAGAGGAACATTCCAATTATATGGCAAGGATTTGTATAGGATGAAAACATTAAACTTGAAATGGGATGATCCCATATAGTGCAGCTGTGTGTGAGTGTCCGTAGAGACAAAGTGTGGGACTGTATTTGTGTCTGTGGTGTGTCTATACACATTTACATACACACTTGTGCACATATGAGTGCATAGATACAAAACAATATGTAGACATCTAAATACAAAATTATATATATATTCAGATTAGAAGTTAATATATAAAGTGATTTGGCTAAGTGGTACCAAAACCCTGAGATTGTAACTATCTTTTATAAGCAATGGCTTATGGAGATTCTTTGGGCAAAACACATTAAGTCCTGGAAGCTAACTGGGGGAAAAGGCAAACCCTTATTTTGTGGTACCAAGTATTTCTATTTTATTTCAAATGTCTAATCAAGACAAAACAGATCTGAAACCCATGCTTAAGAACCTGAAGTTTTCAACAATAAGTAACCTAATTTCCAGAAACCAAAAGCAATTGCTGAAATACTTATTTAAACTGCTTTCATGGAAACAAAGAGAAAACACTTTTAAAATCTTAAAAATATCAAATCAACTTGACTGCTTCTGAATCCTATTAATTCAACAGATCCTAGGCAACAATAATATTTAGAATAAATATTTTTCTTATGGGAATAGCATTTTCACTCAAATCGACCAGATGATATCAATTAAAAAACAAAGATTAGATACAGAAAACACATCTACTGACTTAAAAACTAAACAGTACTTCAGTGAGTACAAAGCTTGTTTAAGAAGATATTGACTTTTTCTTTTAAAGGTCTTCTTACTTCTAAGGGGAAAATGCTTTTTTCCCCCTTGCAGTATTTTGAACTAATTTCCATCCAAATGATGAAAATCTGTTCCCTAAAACTTCAGAGAGCACACCCTACTCAGTGCAAAACACTGCACTCCTACACAAATTTAAAGTTGAATATACCCAAGGCAAACCCAGTACTCATCCAAGTTCTGCACTTGGCCTATATCTATATGTACACCTCAAAAAAAAAAAGGAGAGGAAGATGAAGAGCAACATAAATAAATACAAAGCAGTGATACAAAAATACAGTCACTTTCTACGCAATATACCATCTGTTCCACCAGAAAAGCATGCTGCATCAAGCCACAGGGGCTACAGCTAAGAAAAGACCTTGTAGAAGAGCCAAGTTCTGTAATGAGCAGTTTCAGAAGCTGTGGAAAACTGCACCAGCCACCACAGTAAGGAGGCAGATACGCTCAGTGGGAATCGCCATCCCCCCCTGCTGTGGGCTGGGGTTACCCGAGCTGCCACAAGGTCCTCACAGAGCTCCCCAAATGTTGAAAACCCAGGGTCAGAGGTTCACAGCGTACCAGAAAAGCTGGGCCACGCTGCAGAGCAAGCACTAGTTGTTTGAGGATGTGGTGTTTTGCTATGGGTTTTTACGGGAAGGTTTTGTCTCCGGAGTTACAGACACAGTAAAATGGATTTCCCCATCTACTCCACAGACCACACCTCCACTGCTGCTGCTCCCTTCTCTTGTACTGTGCATCTAGGATCAGCAAACAGAAATAGCTTCCAGAACATGGGAACAGGCACCCTAGTACGCCTGCTGCCCCTGAGGCATATGAAAAGTAGGAGCTGCTGCTGCATGCCAGGTGCTTGCTCACTGTTGTGTGCCTTACAGCAAATAAAGTGAGCGTCTTCCAGCCACTTGGGCAAAGAGGCAGGCAGGAGAGACCCAGATCAAAGAAGTGCTAAGGGGTGCTCTGTTATGGTTAAGAAGGCCAAGTAAGGTGTGCAGCCCTCTCCTTCCAGCTGGCAAAGTCTCAGGTACTCAGGATTATGTAGTAAGAATTTCCTTCTGCTGCTTCTATTGTTATTCATTATGTGTGTGTTAAAAAACGTATCCGGCCTTTCCAGACTTTGGTTGCATTATCACACCAAACACAGGCATTAGGGCAAGGTCTGAGTTTTGTACACCATGCTTATAGAGAATCTGCTTGTGTTCCCTGTCACCAACTCCAGAACCCTGGGCAATTAGGAGACCGTACCCAGACTGGAGGGAATTTGTGAGCCAACACATTATCACAGCTCTCATTAATAAAATAATAAACTGTACAATTACAGTGGGTTGTACACCTTAGGGTATGCAATAAGGCACAAATTTAGAAATGGAATATTTCCAACAACCAACAACTTAAACAGGCAAGGATGCTTATCAAACAATTAGGTTACTCAAGAACTACTCCAATAACTGGCCCTTTTTGCCCAGGGTTATGCATTCTAGAATCATGCCATAAGCTTTTGTTGAACTAGGCTTTTTCCTATTCCTTTTTTAGTTTGTACTGTTAAAAAAAAAAAAAAAGCTCATCTCCCCTCTAATCCACCCATCAGATGAGGCGCAAGATCTTATTTTAAATTACATCCTAAAATGGGGAAGCGTAAATAAAAACTCCATTATCAGGGATAACCTAATTCAGTTTGGTGCTCCTGGACTACAGATTGAGAAGCAGATACATAGGGCAGGTGAAGTACACCAAAATGAAACATCACATTACAACCATGCAAACCTTTTGTATATATTGTTTTATCTTTCTTTTTATGCCGAACCATACCAGAAACAGACAAAAAAAACAAAAAGCCTTTGAAATTATGCCACTTGAAATAAGCAGGCATCAGACCTCATCAAAAAAATAAAAATAAAACAGATCATCATACACAAACTGAAATTAAATGCAAGTTTCTCACACCTTAATAATTCCAAAAACAGATAATGGGATTTCACTGGGGAGGGAAGCACACAGGACAAGATACAGCCCTGGCTCCAAGCAAGTTTCTTTTTCAGCTGGGTTATAACTACAAATAATAACTGGAAAAAAGGTGAAACCACAGGTCTAAGCCAGTCAGTTGCAATCCTTTCACCTTCAACATGCACTTTATATTCAAATCACAATGAAAGCACCTTAGGGTACATAATGTATAATTTTTTTTTTCTAAAATACCTTATACCATCTGGCAATGTAAAGATCATTTCTGTTGAGAGTGCCTTTCGTTGTAGGTCTTCTCTGCCTGAAGTATCCAGAGGCTGTTTCCATGCAGACAGTTTTTCCTACAGTCTCACCTAGTGTTACTATATTCAATGAAAAGCAAACCCTGCATGCTGAAGGTTTCCATTTATAGGCTGGGACAGTCACGAGGAGCACTATTTCAGCAGTACAAGTCCTATCTACAGCTGATGGCAAAATCCTGGCATCATGAAAAAAAATCAAAATCAGTAACTTCCCATTCTGCACTTTTATTAGTCAGGACACAATCCAAAATGATGGAATTTTCATTATATTCACAAGAGACAAGGCAGTTCACATGATGTCACAACCTGTGCCAGGCACAGTTTGGTGTCATCTTCTCAGATATGGGGCACTGATTAGAAAACCGTGAGATGAGGGCAAGACGGTTTTGTGTTGGCTCCTGAGAAAGTGAAGCTCCAGCAACAAGATCCACGTTGGCACGATGTAAGTGCTTTTTAGGACAGCTTTGATTTCCACCATCTATTTGCACAGGTAGCCTGCTCATGGATTGACCTTCTGGTCACTTTCCTACAAGCATGAGAGCTGGCAGCACTAGTTCAGCTGCAGTGTGGAGGTGGGCGCCCCACCAGAGGAGCAAGGCCCAGTGAGCACCATGCTCAAGGCAAGTGTCAGGCACCAGCAATGACAGGGCCTGGGCAATGACCCTTCCACCTTCTGAGCAGAGGGATGTGACTACGTCCTTCAGAAACATGGGGATGTAAAAGGAACTCAAAGTGCTTCTGCTTAAAGGCAAACATCTTTATGGGGTCCAACAAGACATGACCTTGGCTGAGTCAGGCACAAACAGCTAAATGGGGCCATGCTCACTTATTGATCCTGCTGCATGCTCCTAGCAGCAGGGCACCAGGAACAGTGGATAACATTTTAGAAAGATACCTGGGCAGACTCTGATACACACTCACCAAAGTGAGACCACGGCAGTTCCTCACACTGAGAACTAAGATTTTTTTACATTTTCAACAAAATGTGGCTGTGTATATGCATCTGTGTAGACATTTGTGAAATAAATGCTAACAGTCATAAGTAATTCAAATGAAGTTATTTATTCACAATATTTTCTTTGATAGTTAACCAACAGCAGAAGTTGAACCTACATGGAATCCAGGACAAATCTTCCTCCCAGTGACAAACAAGCCAGACCTCCAACCATGAGCTCTCATGAAATTATTCCAGGTATATTGTTCTACGAAGGAGACAGGACATGACTAGAGAGGTAAAAGCTATGATCACAGATACGTACATGAGTCTAGATGTATATACTTAGACATGCATTCTTAAATATTTCTTCACACAATGTGGCAAACCCTCTCCATTTTCTGCTGTAATATGTTCATTTTTATGAGAAATCCTCAAAGCAGGAGCCAAAAATTGCATTTTTGGCTGAGATAAAAAGACAAGTATAATCCCATCACCTGCATGTGACACTGTCTGAATTAGGCAAGGAAACTGAAATACAGCTCTCTGTTTTCTAGTTTGTGAATCTGTAAACAGCCATCAAATGTATTTATTACACTTTTGGCTCACCAGACAACCCACTTGACTGAGAAAAAGAGAGTGAAAATTAGTTTCATTTATTCCCCTGCTTGGTAGTTAAGTGGGTCGAACTATTGCCTGGGATTAAATGGTACTGCAAAGAAATTAAATCAAAACCATGCATAAGCAAATGCAAAAATAAATACCTTCAAGCACTGAGCAAGATAAGAAGCATCATATTCTGTGTGCACTCTACCTGTGGAGACATCAAAGTTGGAAGTTAGAGGATGTTACCACTGTATCCTTGAATGTGCCTTCCACAGAATCTTAGTTACTCAGCGACACATGCTTGTATGACTTGAGACTGGACAGGGATTCTAAAGACTATATTACTACAATTCTGTAGGTTAAAGGGACACTTGATCTGATAAAAATAACTTCCTGTAGGCAATTATAATCCACTGTCAGTCACATTCAAGATCCTATTGATCTTCCCCTCAAGGCCTCATCCTCAACCAGCATACATCCAAAATTGTGTATTTAACATCTCTGTTTTCTTCTGTAATTAATAAGGTTGTGAGTGAGAAAGAAAATTAAAAGGTTTCTCTCATACTCACTCCATTTGTGGAAAATAAGCTACACTGAAGTTTTGAAGAGGTGTGCATAAGGGAACTCCATCGTCCCATGTGTCTTTCTCTTTCCTGCCATGTACAGGGTGATTTGGGGAGCAAGGGAAGGGAAGTCAGGGTAGTACATCTACTGCAAGGTACTTCACTGTTCCTACAGAAGAATGAGCAAAGACCCCAGACACACCACTATAAAGCATCACACAGAGGACATACACCAAAACTAAAGCAAAGGTTCTTCCTGTGCACTCATGTTTTACAAGTGAATGTGTCCAGTCCAGCCTCCCGTCACAGAGGGTTTGGGTCTATCACCCCTGCATGAGGAAATCTGTACAACTCAGAAGCAAAACAAGCATTTCCAAGTGACATGTAAACACATCCTGTCCTTGCTCCAAAAGAAAAATTTGGAAGACCTGATATGTTTCCATTCCCTTCTCTATTACTTTCTAACCTCTCCTTCAAGCCTGTTCATAAAGGTAAGATACAGAGTGATTGAATTTTTCCCATGAAGAGATCGCTAATTTAACAGAATCACTGAACAACTATATGAGCTGAGCTAAAAAACAAAGCAGAGAAAATGAACATATTGTATGTCATGCTTTTGCCTCCCCACATTTCACAGACCAAAGTCCTGTCAGACCAAAGAAAGGAGCTGTCATACTACTGTATATCAGCTCCAATTTACAACCTCACTTGTTTAGAAAAAAAAATAGCTGACTCAAAATTGCCCTACTGATTACTCCAAATCATGTAGTAGGTTTACTTATGCGTGGCTGACTATAAAGTTCTTCACCAATAATTAACATTACTCACTACAATGAATTAAGTCAAAGATGAGCACAATTTGTGTGTTTAATTAGTAATTAGGTAAATCAGAGATAAAAAATATATGACATATCAAACATGACTGGACCAACTTCACTGTCCTCTTGATCCCAATATTTTCCATCATAAAAACCAACTGCAGAGGTAGCAACACTGTATTTGATATCACTCTAGAACAAATACCTTTCTGCCAGTTTATATTTCACTAACACCATTTCCTCCTAAGCGTATTATATAAATGACTCTTACACTTACCACAGATTTCTTCAGATGTATCAGTAACATCTTGCTAAGCCTGTACCAAAATTCAACTGTACCTCACAAATTAAATACATGTAGCTTATCCATTATTTAAACGTTATGAAATCAAATATTCTAGCCAAGCAGCTCTGTGAAAATATTCAATTTTAAAGGGATTTTGTTACTGTTGTAGGACCAAGCATAAAATAATGGAACAGACTGCAAGTTTTGTTTGACATGAATTTACTAAGGATGCTGGAAGAAATTAAATTCACATAGCTTTGAAGAGATTTTAAAGCAAAATCACTTTGCTCAAAGAGCCTAGTAGTATAGCCTCACCTGGTGACCAAAACAGATTATCATATCAAGACAGCAGGAAGATGTCCAACTTTATAGTCTCACAGTTGATAGTTTAATCCTATTTTTACCAAACTGTAGAAACTTTTATTGACCTACACAGGATGGGGAATCTGTATGTAGGAGTCTATGAAAGTCCTGCCAAAGATAAATGCTTTTCACAAAAGAACTATTTTACTTCAGACAAATACACTTAAAAGGCTTTTCATAAACAGTTTCAGAAATTGCATTCATAAACATAATGAATTTTAAATGGGAAAAAGTCAAAATTTGTCCATTTCTATTGTTACAGAAGACCATGAATAGTACTTGATTTTCTTTTCTAAATCATTAACAAAGCAGTTTTAGAAATTCAACTCCCAAGATGAATCAGTGTTTCACAGGTATCACACAGGACTCAGTTGAACACTGTCAGCATGCAGCGGTGTTAGTGAACTGCGGGCCTGCACAACGCTCTAGGGCGTCTCTTTCATTGCTGATGCTTGTGTAGAAAGAAAGAAAAACACATCCAGTCCTCAGTAAAACTGACAACAGTTAAGAGCAAATATATATTATTTTTCAGCTAACTGAACTATTTATTTTAGCTGTCTTTGAGAGACAAGCAACATAAAACTCCACATACTTCTAGAACTTTTGTAAGCACACTACACACAAAATGAACTACACTGACCTGTGAAGACTGGTAATAGATGCCAGCAATTTACTTCTCTGTTGAATACTGATTTTGGTCTAAACTAAATAGTTTTTGCTCTAACTAAATAGTGTCACGTCTTGTTGTCAAGGAAGGGTAACCTCAGTTATTATTTCATACTATTCTTCCCTGACACACTACACAGGTTTTGTTTTAATGCAAGCCACAAACATAAAATGCATAAATACAGAGATACGCAACTTTTATCTTACTTAAACCAACAAAAATGACAAAAAAAAAAAAAAAAAAAATGTAACAATACCCCACTGTCTAATAAGACTAATTTTGATAACCCTGATCCTGTGCCATTAGATTTTTTAACTTAGAGCTCTTTTCTACCTAAGCACGGATGTTGGTCTATGGAAAACCTGCTCAATAAATAATATTATTTCAAAAAATCCTCTGGTGTTTTCTCATATCTTACACTGTGCAGTTGGAATTTTCTTTCAGCTTTTAAAATTTCTTTAGCAATACTATTCTCTGTAGCCACAAAAGTCTAAACTTCATCATAAGTTACAGAAAACAACTTGGAATTTTTCTGCTTCATTTTTTAATGAGTATTTTCTTATGAAGAGGGTCAAACTGTACTTTATTGCATTACTTTTAAAATGTCACCCGACACTAATTTCAATTCCTGTTCGCTCCTCTAGTTTTCACTGCTCTATTAAACTGAACTGTACATGCAAATTACCTAACTGCTTTTGTTTGTATGGAATTTCCAATAAACTACTACCTGAATAAGAAATTTTCTGTAGCAGTCAAACCTTGAATTTCTCCTGTATGACACAACAGCAATTAAGCTATGCCTTCCAAAAAATACTGTACATCCTTTTCCCCCCACTTTTTTGCAACTTGCATAAATCAAAGGTTTTAGCCAGAGCTGCAGCAGTTTATTACGACTTACATAAGTTGCAATTAAGCGAACCTCCACATTTAAGGACAGAGGTATTTTTTACTGTTCTTTTTTGGGTGTGCAGGATCAAATTTATTGTACATGAGTTGCATTTTTCAGACTCTGTAACTGTATTAGGGCAGAACTATCAACTAACAGGAAAAAAGAAGACAAAACAAGAAAATAATTTTCTGTAAAACACAAATTGAGGTGCAACAAAACAAACCCATGTGTACATGAAGTGGCTATAAACTCATTACCTACTACATTATTACATTACTTGTAGTTACCATGTCATATTTAGAAAGAACTTTTCTGCTGAGACCAAGTTTACACTGACAACAATAGAATGTGCATAAACAGACCCAGAAAAAGGGGATATTATCACTATACAAGCTGGTCATATCAGTATAATCATGTACCTGGGGAATTTCCATCAGATAATTAAAACCATATCTATGCACTGTATTATTTAAGAAAACCACTCAAGTGGTACATTTTTGGGTAGGTATGCGCTGAGACTCCCATCCAGAGAAAGTGAAGGGGGAAAAAAGCATGCACAGGTTTTTGCTTATTCAAGTAAAAGGTAATATCCAAGTTCAAAAAAACAGAAAAGGGGACACATCCAGGGCAGAACAAGGAAATACAGAAACATAAGCAATACTGTGTCCAAAACCAGTTGCTGTTACCCTGGCATACAGAGAACAGAGTGACCATTTTGCAGACGTACAGAATGTGCCTGAAAGACAATTGAAAACAAGCACCCAAAATCCACAATACTTCCTCAAAGCAAGAAGAAGCTTTTATGTTTAGACCATATCAATGATGGCAAGAATTTAATCACAAGACAATAAAAAAAGGCAAGCCATTCCTGACAGACAAAATTGCATATGGTAATTAATGTCATATTATTCTACACTGGGGATTTTGAAACACTGTATAAGATTGTTCCCCCATCTATATCCTCCCGCACCTTTTCCATGCTTATAGCTTTGGGAAAGAGAGTTCTCAGGGACAAACCTTACTGGGGACAACCTACTACAAATGAGTAGGGAGGGTAAAGCCAATTGTTTAATCTATGAACAAAGCAGAATGGTGAAATAAGATGTCCATGGTACCTCCCACTTGCTATTTTAGTTAAAAAGAAAAATGTAAAACTCTAGATGTTTCCAGATATTAACATATTCTTTAACTTCACTAATGATTTCTTGAAGTCTAAACAGGGGCTTGCTATTTGGTTGTCATGGAAAACTTCTAATATTTCTATTTACAGTGGATTCTTTTCTCTCAGGCTGTCAGACCAGCATTTTCACAAGTCCTAATTTCACTTGAAAATTAAAAATATGGCCAAAATGAACTGCTTTTTAATATTTCCTACTGAAATAGGGGAGTTGTTGCAAAGTCTTATAAAAATTTTTAAGCACCCAGAAGAGAAACAAAGCTGTACAAAGCTGCTATTTCCCATCAGAATGGCACAACCAGCTTGAAACTTTCATTGTTCTATCATAATTCTGTGCTGCTTTATTTAAATGTAGCATCCCAAATTACTGACTATGTGAAAAATACTATTCTCTATTTTCCATCTAGCTTACACTTCCCATTGTTGTTTCTTCACTTTTAAGCAACTGCTAGATATTCTATTGAAGGAAAAAAAACAACAACAAAAAAACAAAACACCCAAACAAACAAAACCTCTAACAAACAAATGGTTAAACTACAGAAGAAAGCCAAATAACTTAAAAAATATTTAATCTGTAACATAGTACTTCAGAGATGCTGTTTAAGAAATCTTGAGGAAAAAAAACCTGCCTCTTTAAAAAAAAAAAAAGAATTTTTAAAGCAGTTTCTTCATAACTTATCGGACCTTTTTCAAATAACAAAAGTATGCAGCCTCTGCACTCAACACTCCTGTTCAACTCCCAAAAGTATTAACAATTAACTCTTCCTGAAGCCTTTAACCCGTAAGAATAATAATAATAATTATGCATTCCTCCTGCTTGGAGGACCAATAATTTAAAACCACATACTGACAGTCTGAGGTAAAATGGATAAAAATATTTTCTCTTTACCCTGTGTGAAGACCACTGACATGAAGAACCAACTTTTCATGGGCCTGATTTGTGATGGGACCTAAGACAGAGGAAGTCAGTATTCAGCTCTGGCAATTTACCTGCAATCCTTAGGCAGAATCAACTACAAGCAGGTAGTACTTGCTGAGCTGTACAGATAACTATCAATATAACCAACCACAGCCTATTATAAACCCCAGCACACTCAAATTTGAAGGATGGCAAGCCATACTTCATAATCCAAGTCACATTACTGTGACTTATATATTACTATGACTAGTATACTCTTAAATAGCAAGCATTCTTCTCTTTGATGGGTAAGTATTGCAGTACTTCACTAAGTAAACCACTTCTGTGAGGCACACAGCTCCTATATTCCCACTACCTTACCCAATATGGTTAAATTACAAAAGCAGTAACAGGAACTGCCCCTGCTATTGACCAAAAATGATGAGCAGAGGGACATACAAAATGGTACTCATTACTTTCACTTCTGTTTAAATCCAATTCACCTTTATTTTTTTTTTAAAAAGCACCTAAACAAATGAATAAGCAAAGAAGTTCAGCAAAATGCTCAACAATAAATGTCCTGCTTTAAAAATGTCCAGCTTAGTTACAAACATGCAGACCAGGGTCATAAATTTGCTCACGCAACTGAGTACAGCCAATGGTATTAGAAATAGTTAAAAGTCAAAAAAGAATAGCCTTGTAGGGTGCCACCACATAAACTAAACATGATATACTGCCAAACACTCAAGTAGACACATGTACCATTATTCAGCAAGGACCACATCAATGCATATGGCTCTCTGTTTTGTCTTCATAGTAACAAGAAGGTTTGTAAACAGATCTCACATATGAGGCAATCTAGTCACTTGAGACTCTAATAATCTGCCTTTATAAAGAAGCATTCTGCACTGTTGCCACACAATTGGACTTAGATACACAATAAAAGTCCTCTACATTTGTGCTTTGGGACAAGTGCTACTCAATTCTATCCTAATCCATAGCAGTGAGATTTTAAGAAGTCACCTCAGGCAGGACGTATAGAACTGCTATGCCCAACAGCCATTGGAAAATAACATCCACACAACAGACTACAAAACATTTAAAATGCGGATCATCCAATCAACAAAAGAAATGACACACTGGTTTCATACTGTATCACTGCCACCTTTGCACAGCTGAAAACCACAGTAATCTTCAATACACTTGCAGATGACAGTAGTAACTTATGGAAACTCACATGAAAAAAACCCTCTCAGCCTACTCTACAACACTTAATTTTTTTGAGATATGAGACAAAGCAAAAACAAAAATAATGAAGAAAGTTTCAGATAATCCATACCTGAAGTTTCAGAAATATCTCCTGAGTGGAAGGATCAGGAAAGATTTAACATCTAAGTGTAAATAAATATAAACTCCAGAGGATTTCCCGGCCTGAGGATACACTGCATCTACCTCAATATGCCCACGTGCTGTAAATCTAACAGGCAGAGACTCTCCTATCTTTGAAAAACAGATGCACTTTTTTAGCATGTCTGTATATCATCTTCACTACCAAAATATTGAGGATTCCACACTGTGTCCTGATAACCTGAGGATCAAATTCCTCTGGTAATCCACAACAACAACAGAACGTAAAACAGGGTCCACTGAATTTGTACCTCGCTAGACCAGTAGTTCCTTTAATCTAGTAATTATTTCAATTACCCGGTGTCCCCAGAACTCCTGATGATGACGACCGGAGCCCCCTTGCGCTGGGAGCTGCACGAACACACGCCTGCACCCGCAGCTCCGGGAAGCAGAGAAATAGAGACCTAGCCAGCAATGCTTCTTTTTTGCCACCCTGACCACTTTGTTTACTTCTTTCGTAACAGCTCTCTGTATAAATTCATTAGAAGAAAAAAATAAAGAAAAAGTGACACCCTTGACTAAGCCAGCACAAAACGTTTAGTGCCCCCTCTATTATTTAATAATGCACAAACCCACACAGATTTAATATTAAAGTAGGCATCACTTTAAAATGAGACAAGAGAAACTATTTAGCTAAATATTTCTGCTGAAACTCATTAGTATTTCGGTTACCTTAGTTAAAAAAGGTTTTTAAGAATTATTGCCTAAAAACCCCCAACTCTTTAGTGTTGCAGCAGAAGTTTCATTTCTGCAACTATCATAAAAAAACCCAAAAAAAAAAAAAAAAAAAAAAAAAAAAAAAAAAAAAGTTTGACCATTAGTGCCAACTAATAAGAAAAACAGAACCCTTTTCCGGGAAATTAAGCTCTGAGAAGGTTTATCGTTGTCCTGGGGCGAGCCCCGGCCGCCTGCCCACGGAGACAAGATGTGCTGGCCGGCGGCCGGCCGGGACCCCGGGCCAGGCGTGCTGGGGCGGCGGGGCCTCCCACCGGCTTCCCCACCCGCGGGCCGGAGTTCTTGGGGACACCCACCACCTGGAGCCCGGACATCACCACCCACCGTTCCCTCCGCCTCGGGCTCCCTCTCACGAGGGGAAGGCCGTGCGGCGCGCCAGCCCCCGGCAGGAAGGTCGGGGCGGGCTGCGGGGCATGACCCGGGATAACCCGGGGCTTTCCCCCGCCTCCCCCGCGCCGCTTGACCCCGACGGCGGGGACACGGCGGAGACACGGCGGGGCAGCTCGCCGCCCCTGCCCGCCTCCCGGTGCGGAGCCGGCGTGCGGTGGTGTATCCTATGCGATATCCTATGCGACAGGCGCGGATGTGCCGCTTACATAATCGCCGCCGGCCGCACACGTACCCCGCATTACATAAGGGATCGTGCCCCCGCCGGCCCCCGCGGCAGCCCCGCCGGCGGGCGGGGGGACAGAGGGAGGGAGAAAGGGAGGGACCCGGCGGCGGCCCCGGCCGAGCCCCTCGTTAACCCCCTTCCTGTGGCGTTTACACGTCATGGAACATTCCCGGAACGGGCCAACGTCCCACCCACTTCAGGGAACAGTCACCGCGGCGCAGCGCGCACACGCACTCTCGCACACGCACCCCGGCGCGGTGCCGGGTGTCCCCGCACACACACGCACTTCCCCCGTGTCCGGCAACCCCGCGGGGACGCGCTGGCAGCCGGGGCACACCCCCTCCCCCCGCTACCTCCAGCGCCCTGCCCACCGCCGCGCCGGGTGGCCCCGGGCGCCCCCCCCGCCTTGGTGCCCCCCCCATCCGCTCCCGGGGCGCCGGAGGCCGCGATGAGTGCCCCGTCGGGCCGGCCCCCCCGCGGGCGCCTCTCCCCGGCGGTGACCATGCCCATTCCCCGCCGCAGGAGGGGATTACGCAAGGCAGCCTTCTCCTCATCTGCATACACTTACAAGCCGGGTATTCCCCACATTTCCTAACGGCGTGTCACCGACAAAGGCCTGTCCCCGCCGTGTCCCCCTCCTGCGCCGGCTCAGCGGGAAGGGCCGCCGGCCGTGGTGCCCCCGGGGACGGTGCCGGTGCCTGGCAGCGCCCGGAGCCGCCGCCACAGAGGTGACTTACCGGTCCGGCGGTTTTACAGCCCCGCCGGCTTCCCCCGCCGGCGCCCTCCCGCCGCCTTGCCCTCCATTTACCCCCGCAGCCCCGTGCGGCACTCGGAGCGCCGGTCACAGATCCCCCCGCTCCGCTGAGCGCCCTGCCTGCCGCGGCCCGACCCCAGCCCCGCGGCGCCCCGCACCCGAGCCCCGCCGCCCCGGCGCGGCTGTCAGCTGGTGCCGGTGACAGGGAATGAGCGGCGGGCAGGGAGGAGGGGGCTGCCCGCAGCAGCCGGTGCTGCTCACCTGGGAAATCACCGAGGAGGAAGGAGGGAAGCCCTCCCGGTGCCCTTGTTGTTGTTGCTGCTGCTGCTGATCCCGCCGGGCGCTCGTGTTGCTCCTTTGCTAAGGGCTCGCCCGGAGTGAGGCGGCTCGCGGAGCTTCTTTATATATAAAGACAGACAGAGATATTCCAGCGGCCAAGGGGCGCCCGCTTCACGCGTTTATCTTAAGGCAGGTCATTCCTCTCCCTCTTTTTGGAAAGGCTCATCACCATCTCCCTGACAGTGGCGGAGGGGCTGGTGTTGCACGGGGGAGAGGCGGAGGCCCGGGAGCCGCAGCCCGCCCTGGCCGCGGCGGGAGGGAGCGCTCCGCGCTGCAGGCGGCTCCGCCGGGCTATTCCTGGCACCACTTCCCAGAACAGAAGTTACAGGGCGGCGAGCGCGGAGCGAGCGCGGGGAGCGCGCCGCCCGTGACGTCACCGGGTCCCCCCGCGCGGCGGCGGGAGCGCTCCCGGGCGCGGTGCTGGGCGCTGCCCGCCCTGGGAGCTGTGCGGGGCGGGAGCCGCGGGAGCTCCGCGCCGGGGAGGGCGCGCACCGAGGAGGCAGGGCCTCGCAGGGCGAAGCCGCGGCCTCTCCCCGCCGGCGGAGATCGCCGCTCCCCTCCCCCTCCCCGCCGAGGGAACTCCCAGGAGAGCCAGTCCCGACTTGCCGTGCGCAAGACGCGCGTCCTCCCGGCCTGAGAATTTCCTCCGAGGACGCGGGATCCTCCTGCCGCCTCCCCTCCCTCCGCTTCCTTTCTCTCCCTCCCCCGGCCCCTCCACCCCCTCGCTCTCGCCCGGCCGAGATCACGTTATCTGTCAAGGAGAACAATACACCGCCGGGGCTCCCCGTACCGGCCGGCGGTCCCGGCTTCACAGCCGAACGCGGGTCTCCCCCGGGCAGGGACCACCCCGACCCTCGCTCACCCCTCAGCACGTGGCCCTGGAGGAGGGGCGCGCATCAGGCCGGCCCGGCGGGGCTCGCCGCCGCCCCGGAGGGCAGGGAGCCCGCCGCGCCGCCCCGAGCTGTACCGCAGACATACGCATTTATTGCAACACCCGCTCGCCGCCAGCGCCGCGGCCGAGCGGAGCGAAGCGCCGGCCCCGGGAGCAACCCGCGCCTCTGGGAGAGCGGGCGGGGGACGCGGGCGGTCGCCGCGCAGCGCCGGGTAACGGGGCTCGCACCCCCCCGCCGCCGCTCACGGGGCTGCCCGCGGCCAATGGGGGCCCGCAGCGCCCGGAGCGGGGTTCGGCCGGGCCGGGGCCGGCTGCGGGGTCGCTCTCTCGGAGTAGCCCCCCCGCCCCGGGGCAAAGAGGCGCTGCACGGGAAATACCCTCCCGGCCGGGCGAGGCGGAGCTCGTGCTTCCTTGAGACATCCCACCGCCCTTCCGCGGTGGTCGGGAACCCACCGGGGGTTTTCGGAACCTTCGCCGAAGCAGGACCCGGCCGTGGTCCCGCACCGACACACGCCCCGGGTCCTGCCGCTCGCACTGTCTTTGAGTTAGTGAAGCCTGAGCGCGATTCCGGGGAACAGCGTTTGTATTCCTGAGATTTGCCACGGCTGCTCGGAGAGTGAAGCTCAACCGGCTGGTTCCCTCTCCCGGCCGCTCCGGCAGTGCGGGGGTCCCTTGCCTGGCCTCGCCTAGTTTGGCTTTGCCGTGGCACCGGCGCCCGCTGGGTTTTTGACAGCGGGTCTTCATTTAATTTTTAGAGCAAATTTTCTTTTAGAAAATCCATTCCGCCGCGTTTACAGGCTACTGGAAGTTGATTCAAAGTGATGCCAACTCGCAGCACCGTCACGGTGACATCAAAAGTCATACTTGGCATCTGAGATTATTCTTTTGACTGAAATCAAGAAAAAAATCAGTCTCATGGATGAAAAGGAAAAAGTTTATACCTAAATCCTGAAAGCAATGGTTCTTATGCCAGAGTAAATAAAACCATTATTTCATAATTTTAGTAGCTAAGAATTTTAAGTTGTTCCTGCATCTTTTAGGGACTAATAACAATTTAGTGCTTAGAGTTGGCCATACAGGGACATAGAAGGGCATAGAATCTATTAATGTGCTACTGTGGTCTTTGGCCCCTGTTAATTTTGGCGATCTCTGAGTCAGGTTCCTAGTGCTTCATTTTGCTCAGTCCAGGAGGTGCAGGAGAGTCTAAGTATTTCTTGGGGTTTCCCTCAAGTTATATAGGCACAAGATCATGTGACCATAATTTCATGATAAATTATGACTTCTTTTACAAATAAGACTTGCTCCTACAAGCATGTTCAATACTGAGAGGGCTGAACAAAGAGGGTTTTGCTCCTTATTAGGTCCATGAGCATGTCTGTCTTTGTTTTCCTGATTTTGGTGTAAGTGATACTGTCATTCCTGACACTGAGTATTGTTTGACTGGAATTATTCTGTCTGAACAAACATATTGACTTTGGGCTTGTGATCTTTATTTGATGTCATGTTAGAATAAGTCAATGGGAAATGGGAATGCTTAGGATTTGTTTCAAATTGAAGTTTTCCCATCCTGCTGTTTTCTACAACAGCAGCATTTATCTCTGCCCCCAAATGATGGCTGCCAGTATCTTCCCCTCTGGGAGGCTGCAGACTCCTGACCAGCACCTTTGACTTCTTTGTGTATGCCCAGCGTTGTCATCCTCTCTCCTCCCTCTCACAAGACTTCAGAAGTTAATTTTTACTATCACAGAGACCAGCCCACAGAAGGTACTGCAACAAGGTTCAGTGTTCAAAATAGGAGCTTATTTACAGTCAGTCTCAAAGCAAAGTAAAAAAATGTTTCTCCATAATGCTTTTCAAAATAAGGGTCTTTTTCCAGTTATGTTGGTTACCTCAAGAAGCTATATGTATGTGCTTTCCCACATTCTCTTAATATTGCACTATCTGAGCCACAGCCATTTCCTTCACTGTGGCTCTACAAGGTACGTGCTGGAGCTACAACTCTTCGGCACTTTGGTGCTTCCAGGGGAGAGAGTGAAGCTATACCTGTGCTCAGAGACCCTCACCATTCTACAAAATATGTTTGGCTCAAGTCCCAGAGCAGGTTTTGACAAGCTGCACAACTTGCAGCTGCAAGGGTCCTTAGCTTGGAGAAGACCTTCCCAGCCAGAGGCAAGGAGGTCCTCACATGGCTCCTTCAGCCCTCTCCCCGTTTGTGCAGAGTTGTAGGGGAGTGGGTGTAACTGAGTACAGACTATCCTTCATCCCCGACCAATGCCCCTTTCCCCTCCCAAGGGGAGCATGAGGCAGGAGCACTGTCCCGCAGGGGGACCGCAGCTGGGACGCCAGGGTAGTTTTCCTCCCAGACTCCTGCCAGTGACTCCACAGAGAGGCATCAGACATCTGAATCACTTTCTCTTGCCTACTCGTGGCAACAACATAATTTAATAATGATGTCCTTGCTTCATACCATCCTATCATTTCCCTCTAGATTTTTTTTTCTATGTTTACACCCAGCTTTTAATAAAACTATCACTCTAACAAAGAAGAGAACTAAGGGAGCTCTCAGATGTAAGATTTACAGCTGTTATTTAAATATAGATTTTGCAGATTCATCAAAAAGTAAGTCATTCTTACTGCTTGGAAAGCACCTTGGCCATCACAGCTGCAGCTCACAGCAAACACAACATACAATGATAATATTCAGCAATGATGTTCACAGATTGTTAAACACTATAAATTATTCTGAAAATCTGATTTGATCTCAGAGCACACAGAATCCATCAGTTTTGTAAACTGTGCTGCTCTCAAAGTAGATAATAGAAAGCATTACATAATTTTTCTATAATAGTGCAGTTGAATTGAAATGTTAAACAACTATTCATTCCTAAAATAGCTAATGATTTTAAAGTAATTCATCCTTTCTTAAGAAAAAATTACTTTGTCCCCAAACCTGTACCCACAAGCTCATAACTATTCCGCACAAAGTTGCTACAGATAGAACTGCAGCAAAAGAGACAATTCCTTTATATAAGGCATTGATACCTACTTACTGATTTCACTGTGAGCAGTGTAAAGCAAAATGGACCAAGTGGATCCAATTTTCTGAAAGTCTTATAGGATAGGAGTGCAAAACAAAATGAATGGTGTTATTTTGCTGTTTAGATCCTGTTTCTTAAGGTCTGATTAAGTTAGAAAATCTATGGGAAACTGCCTGTGAATGGCTTTCCTCATAAATAAATACTAGAAGTTTCCTATCAATGATGTTTAAAACACATTGTCCTTACAGGAACTTCCTCCCATATTCCTTCTCTCATTTTTCCAACTGCCTGGACTGCAATGTCTCTTTCTGCCCTTGCCCACACCACTGCCTTTTCTAATGCCCTCATTACATTCAGTGCTCTTTGCGCTTAGTAGAAAAGTATGCAAGATATTCAGGGCTGGCTTTCCAAAGCTGGAAGAGGTGGGTATACTCCTGCTTCTGCTCTCCTCTTTGAAACACCTGCTCTTTCTCCACTCATCAGAGAGAGAAGGGCCCTGAGCTGGGTGCTGGGCGATGAAAGGCCTGCAAGGGTGGGGGTCCCGGCCACCAGTCCCTCCCAAGGATGCATGGGGAGCCTGAGAGGGCTCACTCAGTGCCTCTGGGACAAGCAAGGAGATGGATCAGAAGAGTCGGTGAGGGTACTAAAAGAGCTGCATTTGCCTCTGACTTTACTTAGGGTGTCAAATATGTCACAAAATCCATTTGAAGAGCAGTACTAATTCAGGTGACTGATTTTTTTATTTTAAGAGATAGCTACCTTCTACTGACCATCTCAAGCTCTTCTCAGAGATAACTAACAGCTATGAGTTTCACATATCATTTAATCCTTTAATAACATAGAATGCATTTCCAGCCACAGCATTCCACTTTCTCATTTGTACATATTGCCTTCCTTTTGCTCAAGTGCCATCTTATCATATGAAAAAAGAGAAAAAGACACTGCCAGTTCACCCTCTCAACACCTCTTCCTATGTGTTCCTTGAATCCAGGCTGCTGTATCTTGTTTGTCTACTCTCCTACGTAAACAAGGGTAATCTTTCCTCATAGGGGAGTGTGCCCATGACTCCTCCACAGAACACAAAGGAGTCACAGTGAAGTACTTCTTTATCCACAGCAGCTCCAATCTCATACAGTATCAAATGGTGTGAAGGAGCATGAAGCCAAGGTGGTTAGCTTGAACAAGCCTGTGTGTAAATAACTCTGGCAGAGGGCCCAAAGGAAGGGGAGTCCTGTTTGCCTGGTAATGAACAAATGGCTGTATTTCCTGAAGGAAAAATATTTTTCTGCTATCTTGAGATTTCCTTAAAAAAAAAAAAAAAAGTTATTTTCTCCACATAAAGTATTTCCAGATGCAGAACTAACATGCTGTGCGCATCAACAACTTGATAATAACATGTCATCACTTGACCTTGGAAGAGGGTAAAAAATTAAAAAGGCAGAATTTTCTGAAATTATGCCCTTTCATGGGAACATTAAAGTCCATGAATCCTGGGAAAATGGTTTTTTAAATAAAATTTGATTACTTTTATTCATTTTAATTTTTTTCATAGCTAATTGACTAGCTGAATAGGAAAATCTACACTGCTGACTCGAAAATCAGGCAAGGGATTATGTGCACTTCTCATGTGAGATAAATAAAGCTTGTAAATTCTATAGCCAGGTTCTCTTTGCTTGTCCTTTTTAACATCACAGCCCAATTATGTTTTTGAAAGACTTTTAGGCATTTGGAAAAAAATATTTTGCCTTGCTGACAAGTGGAACATGTTACCAAGTCCTGGTTATTTCTCTTTAAATATAAAGTATTAGCTCCTGCAGATTTTGTATACTGGACTCAGTTCTCCCCCTCACCCTGCCCCATTTTTTATAGGAACAACTGAAGTAAGAGCCTGCCAAAAGCATGGCATGATTTAGCAACTTCTGAGTTATATATAGCCTGAACTATTAAGTGACTTAATTTTCTAAAAGCTTACCTATTTATATTCCCATTAGCCCTGATAGCCTTTCATTTAGCATTCTTCTCAAACAGGCAACTCTTTTGCATCATCTTCCAATTCAAGGAAACCCCCAATGCTTCATGCATAGAGAATTTCATGTATGGGCTGGAGAGAGCAGAGGGGCAGACCACTCTTAACAGTGAGTAGTGACAACTTAAAAACAGAATAAAGAAGATATCTCAAAATGGCAGGGGGCACTTTGGATAAGAAAAATTGCATTAATTAAGTTGCAGCTATCGAGAATTTCACCATATTATCCTATCTCCATAACTCCTCTGGCACATGTCATGGGAACCTTCCTAACCACATTGGTTGCCTTCCTGGTTTTGCATCCCTGGAATCTTCCCACAGGCAAGCGCCCCAAGCATCCTGCAAATACTTTCCTCCACAACTGATTGAGAGGGAAGTGTGCCACCTACTGAAGGACCACAGCCGCTTTCTATATGTCTTGGACTTTCTTAAGTTCTTTCCCATTTCTGAACTTTCCAGGCCTTCACACTACTGATTTGAATTAGAAATTAGTCTTTGGTTTATGGAAGTTTGTAAACTCAGCAACTGAAAGGTCATGAATATGGACAAGAGCAAATGTAATCCAGGCTGATTCCATCTAATTCATGTGCAAGCAGCATAATTTGATAAATCATCTGTCTGAAAGCAGTTACTCCTACAATGCCACTTTTTGCCAGAAATGAGATAAACATCAAGAATTATCTCTACAAATGTAAGAAAATACTAGATTTGTAGATAATGAGTAAAACTCACAGATGAGTTGCTAGTACTGACATACATGATATTTGCAGTTTAGGTGTTAGTTAGGCATTTTTAACAAATGAGTGAACAGCTTCACTGCCAGGCAGTAGTTGCCTCTGATGGTGGGTGCGCTTTGTTCAAATAATAATTTGGTTGAACAAGCTCAAAGCAAACTTTACACAGCTGTTGTCATAACTTGCTGTTTGACACACCTAGAGAGCGTCCTTTGGTTATCTGAGTCTCACGCCACTGAGTTATTCATGCACAGTAATGCATTATTTTGGCTACCAAAAAAGTTGAAACAGATGTCTGTGTTGTTTTAAGTGTTGTAATAGTGGATCATAAATAAATAACTTAAGATCAATTTCTTTTATAAATATGAAACTGCTTAACAAAAATTTTTCAGCATTGAGGTTTATCAGAGCCTTTCACTTTGGAGTCAGCAATATAAATTCTGTTATGTGCATTACAGTAGATGATCAAAACCTCCAAAATTGTGATTCACTGAAATTAACAGATAATATATGCCTTTAAAGTTTCTCACACTTCTGTATTGGACTGACTTGTTCCTAAGAAATACTGTTCTCAATAATTCTCAGTAAGAATGTCATCAAAACTTCTGCTGGAATGTAAGAAATAAAAATAATATGATTTAGAATAAATATCTTAATGTATTAACAGTTTGAGGATGTGTAAAATAAAAGTTTGAAGTGTTTCTACCAGTTTTCTCAGTCTTAACCAACTTGCATACAGTACATTAAAATCTCTGTAATACCTGAAACTGTACTACTCAAGGTTTAACATATGTAAGACATAGAAGGAAAATGAAATTCATTGTCAGCAAGCACAAAACAGGGAGAAATCTAACTCTAGACTCACCATCATGTCTATATCTACTATCAGTTTAAAAAGTTCTGCAAGTCATTGCAGACAGTCCAGCAAAACTATCAGCCCAGTGATCAACAAAAGCACCATTATCAGGAGTAATTCAGAAGCAAAAGGGATAAAAAAGTTCTACACCTGTATAGATCTAGGTGGCACACACCAAATACTCTTCTGCTCAGGCACAATCTGAAAAATAACATGGTGCCACCCCCCCCCTCCATCAAGAAAATGATAAGGTTTAGCAGATTTAAAACAGGCAAAAACCCCACTAACTTAACACAGCACATGGCAAAAGTGTAGACCTGAGGCAGAAGAATGCTGTGGGGTGCCAGACTATGAACATCTTGAAAACAAGATTCACCTCATTAGCTGTGAGATAGTGCCTTACTGGCAATTAAAAAAGCTTAGGGGTCAGTCCCTAAAAAACTCACTGACTGGCAGAAGTGGGTGTATCATGGAAAAACTATAGGAGACTAAAAGAGGAAATTCTTTCCCTAAGTGGTGTAACTGGCTACACTTTGAGGACAACAAATTACATGGAGTTCTCATCTGGCTGAAATACTGGCAGCTCTTATCTTCCTACTAATTTATGGTGGGTTGTTTGGAGGCGCTTTTTCCAGTCACAACTGGCCTCTCTTTCTGCAAATGTCTGACAGCTTTTGGGCTTTTAAAAATATTTTCAGTTTCAAAGACTATATGGAGAAGCATTCAATGAAAATTTCAGTTCATCCTTGAATTATTTTTCTTTATAATGGAAGAGACATTGCAGAGCATGTTGTATTTTCTTCTTTAAAAGCAAAATGTATTAAACATCTCCAACAAATTACTGACTTGTCATAATGTAACCAATTCTAATAGCTAAAATATCAATATAAACTCTATTTCCTGAATATCACAGGTTTGTAAATGTGAAATACCCAGGCAGCAAACTTTGTATTACCTGAATTTCTGAACTTGTAATATTTTTGCGCCATTGGCAGACCAATTATGTGTTCAGCATATGTCTTGCATTTCAGAATCCATACAGCATTCATCTGGAATACAGAGATATGAAGGGGATGTGAGTCATTAATCATATTCAGGAAACAAGTTTCTGAATATTAATATATGACCATTTGCCAGTAAGTAGCCATCTGCTACATATATGAAAAAAAGTATGTTCTAAAGCTATGTATTTTAATGATAATTTTAAAATGTTCAAATTGTAAATGGTAATGGAAACAATGTTTCTCTAATGGAATGTCTAATATCACTTAAGACCCACTAAGGGCTGCACAATGATTCTGATCAATGGGAGCTGGATAAAATTGCATAGTCAATATAGTACAGACAAGTCTGAAGTAAAGCTGGTGTGTAAAGGCATAATTACAGTTAAGTGCAGGAATAAACCTAGTGATTTCAGTGATGTTCTCTTGGGCTTGAAGTTAAACAAATGCTTAGGTGTCCTAGGCTTCACAGTCCTTCACAATACTTCACAATCCTCCATCCTTACTCATAGACATTGACATTTCTTGCACACCTCTAGGAGAAGACATACAATTTGGCGCCATCCCTAGCTGACCATGAGTATGCAAGTACATGGTTTTCTTATGTTTTGAAAATTTTTGGATTTTTTGGGTGGACACTATGAAATTCAAACAGGTTACATTCATTGGATGTTGTTTGTTAACAATTTTAGTTGCAATCTCAGTATGTGTAATCACTGCTGGGGGTGGGGGGGGGGAAATCAAATTGTGTTCTTGCTTAATAAGAACATTGTCAGACTGTTTAAGAAGCATATTTACCCAAAAACTAAGAATGGAAATTGCCGGTGCAATTACAATGTTTTGGCAAGGAACTAGCATGAAGCCTGCGAAAAGTCTGTTGGTGGATACCAACATGTATAAAAAGAGATTCACTCCTGGGCTTACAGCATGGCCAGCAGTGTTCCTGGCTCAAAGTCTCTGGACAGTAGAAATCAATAAAAGAACAAATTCAGAGTTCTGTTCTAAACTTCACTTAAACCATAATTATATTTCAACAATCCAGAAACTTTTAAAACTGCAGAAAAGTTGGTAACAGATAACCCTGTGTGCTATGAGCAATAGGCACTTACAGCCATATAACAAATTAGAAACAAACGTCTCTGCTGCAGGTAGGTGTAAAGGTCTGTTAAATAATTTAAGTAAAATAATTTTCTTTTAAAAGATCAAAATTGCATCTTCAGCTTCTGTGTACAAACCAAAATACAAAATACGGCTAAAGATAGTTGATGATTGTAGGAAACAGAAGTTCTGAAGGGTAATTTAACTCTGATTTTGGTCAAAAGATACAATGTAAAAAATATTCTAGCAGCAAGATATAACGCGAAGTAAGAGATCTCATGGAGGGGAAAAAAAATCACTGAAACCAACCTAACAGATTGGCCAGTCCTCTTCAGTGTGGGTCATCTATTATCATCCCCACAAAACTTCAGAGATTGCTAGGTATTAGCCATTTACATTAATATAACAAGATATTGCCTACATACTCTGTACTGTTCAAGATCCCACAACTGAAGAAGAAGGTTTGTGGAATGCCTGATAAACTTGTAAGTACTGAGAAAACAGAAAGTTTCAAGTTTTGCTTCAGTGAAATGCCATTAGTGAAATCATGAATGAAATCTTCTGGTTAAAGAAATATTTGGGGCCAACAAATCAGGTAGCTGGTGAACTCAAGTTGTCTACAATTTGGGACCTTTGCTAACACTGTCTCGGACCTACTGGCTGATTTACAGTGCAGTATTCACAAGCTTTTTATAAAAGAATTATAAAAAATGAAAAAAAGAAAAAAAAAACCAAAAAACAACAAAACAACAAAACAAACCCTTATCTGCATCTCCAAGGCCATAGGAGACAGGACAGCAAAGAGAAATGGTGCAGAACTAGATTTTTCCCCCATACCCTAGTTCTAATAACAGAACAGGTTGGTATGCAAATCTGAATCCAAACTTATTTAAAGATGTTTAGACTTTTAAATTAGGTTCTCTTTAATTTTCTAAAGGACTCATACAACACAGAAGACAACAAAGCTATAGCTATAGTAGTCAATGAACCAGGACCCATCCCTGAGGATTTGTATCTTTATTGCCCTGTGTCTTTAATGCCTTCCCAAAATAGTGTGGCACCACACACACACACACTCTACCTAAGAGAATGAAAAGATGCCAACCAGCAAGTTGAGGGCTGGCTGGCAATATACAGAGGGAAATGAAGTACATATTGGCAGGAAGTGAAAAAATAAAGTTATGCTGGATGGGAAGAGAAATACTGAGAAGGAAATTATCTCAATTCAGGAAGCTCTTAATAATATGTTTAAAAATAAAGCATATGCTTCAGTATCTTCTTACCAATAGCCTGTATGCCTCAAGTTAGGCACATATTTGAGCATCTTGCTGAGTTGGGGCTCTGCAGTGAAGTTTCACAGGCTGCTTAAAATGACATTAAGTCTGTGGTGTCACTGAGAGATGTGAACCTCCCCTTCCCACAATGTCCCTGGCCGTGTTGTTCCACCACCTCTCTTCTCCTGGCACTAGAACTTGTGGGAGCTGCACTGTCAGCAGCATCAGCAACGCACTTGCAAAGCGGACTGGAGTAAAAGAGCAGGTAGGGAGAGGGCTTTTTCTGCACAATGCAGGTGAACTGGACACAAGCTGAAGACACATGTCAAACCATACTCTATGTGTCCTCAGCCACTCCACTCCTCTTTTAGCAAAGCTTACAGAGAATTCAAACTCATCTTGGACGGCCTGCCTGGGCCTTGGCAACCTTTTTCTGAAGTGGTCAAATAGGCACCATGTCTCCATGCTGACACGTTGTAAGATACATATCCTTCTACATGATTTGAAAGAAATTAAAAAGTATTAATTTGCATTTGCAGAACAAACATTTCTAAAAATTGTGGGGTTTTTTTTGGTGTTTTTTTTTTTTTTTTACTGGAAAAGTGCCTGACAGATGGTTTAAGTGAGGAGTGGTGAGGCACTTAAACCAATTTCCCAGTGTTCTGTCAGCTATTTACAGTTTCTGTTGCACACATTCATCATCCATAATCTCCCATAAAATTCAACTTTACCTTTCAATGTATAAGGAAAAAATGTTCTGATGTCCCATACTGATACCACTGTATGATACTGTTCAAGTTATTGGTCTCCATCATTCAATGTACAGTGCAGATATAGACTAGTTCATTAGTCAGGATGAGACAATAAAACATCTCTAACCATTTAAAACCTATTAATCTGGATAGCACCATTAGCATAAGCAATAATTTATTATTACCAAATTAAATCCATTATAAGTATCTTGAGTGTCCAATCAGGTTAGTAATAAACTGATTAAAGCAATCTACCCAAATGACTGTACTCATTGATGGAATGCTTTTGGGATTGCTATGCATTAATCTGACTTTTAGTGGGCTGTACTGTTATTTATAACTCTGATAAAGTGACTTTTGTAACACGTAGAACAGCTAAACATTTTAGAATAGTTAGAATGGTTTCATAGTCTCTGTGATCAATATTTTTTTTTCTCTCTTTAGGGGCTAAAAGGCATTTTCTACCATATCACAGTTCCATCAGTCAGATAAACCCTGATCAATATGAAACCTGACTGTATTTTTTCCTTCAGATTTTACAGGACTTATGTTAAAGGAAACAGCAATGAAGACAAAACTTAAAATACTTGAAAAAAACCCGGGATGGTAAATGGATATTCCAGATGACAAGACTAACATGTTCTCATTGTTCTCATGGAGCTAGAGCCCTGCTAGCACTGGCTGAGCACAGCACACTGGGTATGCTAGTCTGTTGGGACAGACTAGGATTGAGACTGCTTCTCAAAAATACTTTAGCTATTTAGAAGTGACAGAATAAAGTCACAGATTTACTAAGAAGAATTTTAAGAAGAGAGGTAGGGAGTTTTAACTCTTTAACAGAAACATGTAACTTTTCTTGCTAACGACATGGGTATGGGTTTTTGTCCAATAATTTTAAATTATTTGTCCAACTATTTTAAAAACCTGCTATTTCTTGTAAATGCTACATATGCTAAATATTATGTATATGTATATGTATATGTATATGTATATGTATATGTATATGTATATGTATATGTATATGTAATGCATGGTAAAATATAGGGGTCAGTTAAAAGGAACTCTAGGCTCCCCCAAAGGCTTTGCCAATAGTGGCTGTCTCTTTACTGCAGTTACTCTTGCTGTAGCATGTGTCTGCTTCTAAAACATTTATTCTCCCCAATCTCCTGTATAAGCAAGAAAACAGACCTCGTTTATAGATGGGAAGCTGAAAGATTACTTCATTTTGCACTGGTAGGCAAGGAAATCAGCGAGAGCAGACCTCCCTAGTGCTTTCTGTGCGGATACAATGTCTTACCTTTCCGTGCGTTTCCACTAAACAGTTTGATGGGGATGGTATATAGGACAGCAAGTAGAATCAAGAACTTGATTCTATTTATCAGAAGTCAGATGTTAAGCAATTTCTGTCATTGTCAGTGATTGCACCCCTTATATATTTTTAAGATCTACAGATAAAAAAAAATTATTTCCCAGTGCTCTTCCTCATCCAGTAGAGCTCTGCTTTCACAGGGACAAATGTGGGATAAGCTGTTTGAATCCCACTGACGGGAGATTTTTATCACTGCTTTGAACTTTTTTAATGCCATTGGAAATGAATGTGGTAGGATCAGCATCAAGTTTAACTGGTCTCCAGTCTCTGTCCAGTAACTTACTCCATTGGTAGGATTATGGGCAAGGAACCAGAACAAAGACCCAAGTTCACAGGATATCAGGAGTCTACTGGGGTAAACTAAGTTGCAGCACTGATGGGCTGGCATGGGAAGAAGGGGACTGTGTTGCTTTTGTTTTCCTGTTGCTTCCATTTGTTTGTTATCTGACATATCTTAGTACTCAGCAAAAGTTTTTTCTTGAGGCTGTTGTGATTTTCACCTGAATTAAGAAAATATGAGACTGAGTCTTTTTTGACAAACTGACAGGGCAATAACTTATATACACGAATCAGATTAGTTGACAGTAAAGATACATGGGATGTGTTATTTGAAGGACATGAATAGCTGTTATTTTTCAGCCCGAAACAACTTTGCTGTCCTGAATGCAAAAACCTGCCAAGAAAAGTAGAGTGAACGTAGCTCAGTGTTATAAAGCTGACAATAAGATACGACTAGTATTTAAAGCTGGCTTCTTACTCCTTTTTCCAAGGCTCAGCCATAACAATAATTCTTCTCAAAGTCATATTGTTTTGTGTGATTTTCCAATGTAGCATGACTCAGTTGCTTAAAAGTCTTTGAAATTCAAGAAGAAAATAACCTAATGGAATCAGAAGCGAAATCTACTGAATTTTAAATCACAGGGCATCTCTCGGGCTCACTGTTTTTCCCTTATGCATGGGTAAATAAATTCAATTTGAGAATAGGAGATGTAGCTTTCTCCCACAAAATTAATAGATTAAACAGAAGTGAATCCTTTTCTGACAATCCTTTGAGGAAACAGTTTTTGTTGGTTAAACTGAATGGGCTTGCATTCTGATCTTTTTGGGCTGTTTTCACTACAGTCAAAGCAGTTTATGCATCTATAAGGTCAGAGACATGCCTACTTCATTTACTGTTTCTCTTTTAGTCTTCTTTTATAGCAAAAGCATATTCAGTGAGCAACTGAATTACATTATTTAAATATGCTTTATGATCTATGCAGCAAAGCTAAATATATTCCCTGGTTTCCTTCAGTGAGGTTTCTGTGAGGCTAAGCAGGAATCTGGTAAGCTGCACGTCTTCCCTCCTGAAAGGGAGAAATCTGAGGGGACAGTGAGACCACTGGCTTTCTCCTGATTTACTGCAGGCAGGATCTTGGCTCCTGTGACTTACTCTGAGGCTCATCCCAAGCCCAGACTCCCATAGAAGAGGAGCTGCTCTGGGGGAAGCCAAGGCTTTCAGCCAGGCATGCAGGACCACAGTTGAGGGAGTAGCAATCTAGGCTGGGGCAGACACAGCCAGCTGGACATAGGACTGACCTGATGGTGAGGAAACATCTTTTGCAGGAAAAATTTGTTGCAACCAGACCAGGGACCTTCTGGCCCATCTGAACAGACAGAAATTTTGCTCTTGGTGCTGTCAACAGCCTTGATGTGGCATATTTTCCAGTTTATCCAGTCTATATTTTCATAAGAAGAGAAACTTTCTCTGGACAAAGAGGTTTTTGTTACCAAGGGAGGAGATAGTGTCAACTATCAATAGTCCTGGCCATGTCTGGGGACTCCTCTTAACCAAGGAAGAAAATTATTATTAATGGGAACACAAATCTTTGCTCCCTGGCTTAATGCAAGTGATGAGCATGGCTAACATGACACGAGGCAAAGAGTAGAGTCAAACTTGCTCCCTCACCATCATCTCATGAGTGCCTTAAAGGCTAAGCTATAGAATAGTCAAATTTTCTACAGATGACACTTTTTCCTTTGCATAAAACAAGCTGTCAGCAGCCAAAGTTACAATAAACCCTCAGTCCTGCTTCAGAGATGAAATCTGAACTTTAATCTCCAAGATAAAGTATTTTATTATTTATGCAAAATATATAGCCACCAAAAAGAATTAGAATCCTTCCTCATTCAAGGATATCCTCTAAGATGTAAGAGAGAACAAGAAGTGGAAGTTGCAGATTATAGTCTGTTCTGCTACTGGGCAGAACTAAAAGAAACCTTCTTATATACTTCATGATTTCTTTAACACCTGGATTATTTGGGGGAAAATGTTAGCCTTTCAATTTCTTGTGTCTGTTCTTTCTCTGCTCTCTTTCATCCATCTTTCCCACAGTATAGTGTTTCAGGTCACATAAAAAAGATTTTTCACATTTAAGTTATTTGCATATTCCCTTTCAGACCAAGTTTGATGGCAATTTGCTATCCGCTTGCAGCCACAGACCTTTCACTTTGAACACTAGGAACTGAGGGAACCATGCAAAACAGGATAGCAGCACTTGAATACTGTATTACCCATACAAAGATTAAATGCAATGGGCTATCAAAAGTAATAAGGCTCTTAGGAGCACCAAAGTAAAAACAAAGGCATTAATTAGATTGATAGAACCTACAACGGAAGAATTTTATTTCACTGAACTATAGATATATATTTGTAACAAATATATATGTAAACTATAGACACATATTTGAAAACAAATCTAAATGTAAACTGTTGAGCAGTGTAATTACAATCACAAATTTCTACCTGTAAGTGGAAGTTTCACTGGCTGTCTGGCATAGTGGCTATTTCTATAGATTTGTGAGACAACTTGGCCAGCAGTTCTGCAATTTCACATTTGAGTTCCTTCAAAATCTTGGTTGATTGCCAACCTGCTCTGGTGACTTTCGGATATCTGTCTATTTGATTTAATTCCATTTGGATCCATGTTTCTATAGCTGAAGGAAATGGGAGCAGGGATGTGAAGTAAACTGTCTTTGTCTCAGCCACATAGCCAAAGCAGTAGTGATATGTTAAAATGGAAATTTGTGGAAAGAAAACAGGTCTACTGATTCTATCCAGTCACCCTCATGCAATCTGCATTGTGCTAAAGACATTGGGCAGGGCAATGACAGCAATCATAAAGGCAGTAGTGAGGCACCTTTTGATTTGCACATCTGTCAGAGCAATGCCAGCCTACTTATGAGATGATAAAATGAGCTAAATTAAGAATGATCAGGGAACCCCATTCACATTATTGAAGCATCATACAGTAAGTGCAAGAGACAGGTGGCATAAGTGCTGAAACAAGGATGGAGAGTGTGTGCTGCAGGGAATCAATCTACTGCATTAATGGCTAATGGCACACTCAGTATTTATCCATTATTTATCACATAAATGAGTATGTACTGTCTAGACTGCAGAGGTGCTTTCATAACTAGAATGACACTGATTACTGAAAATTAAAAAATGAGATATGATCTTAATAAGTGAATTGAAAATTAGCAAATGGTAACAAACTCTACATGGTATGTCTGCTCAAACTAATAACAGTGGGTTTTGTTTTGCTTTTATGAAAATGATTTGATCCATTACTATAATTTTAGAGTTTAAAGAATAATGCAAAATCTGGAAAAAAGGCAGAGGACTTAGGATGCAATCACTACTTGCCACTATCATATACTTTAATTTGCATGCATACTTCTTATTCTGAGATGCTTTTTGTTTTGCTTTAATATTGTGCTCATTTATTTCTTTTCCCTTTCAACTTACTGGCACATTAGTGAAAACTAAGAATAACTGCTCACACTAAGAAAAGAATTCTGTTACTTACCATGTACTATGTTCCAGTTGTGCCATAGAAACCACACTCTATGCATTGGTTTTAATGTTTTAATGATACCAGAACACTGGCCTTGAGTAAGTCAGTTACATGAGCTCAGGCTTGATCATGTATCATTATCAGTGGAAGCTGTATCAATCCATCCAGGAGAAGAAATGTCAAATTTTCACCTGATACCCACCAACAGTGTTAAAATTGGACAAAAAATTTAGATGGTTAGTTGAATCAGGAAACTTTAGAGTTTAATTCTAATAAAAGTAGCACAAGGTTTTTTAGGCATGCTAATTTATTAATGAAGGATAGAAGAATGATATCAAATAAGTGAAAAAGAAGCCCTTAAGTGTTCCCAGTGTATTAAACATCTTAAAAAGATGACTTCTACATTAAGAGAATTTCGTTCCTAGAAACTTAGGTAACCACTTAAAATTTATACTAATGCTAAATATTAGCTATTTGCATTCATCTGCATTACACTCCATCCTCACCAAAGACCAGGAATTCCCACAAGACAAATCAATACATCTTGCAGTTGAAAAGGTTTTTAACTAGATATGCTGGCCCTGAAAGAAATCTGTGTACTTCTTCTGTGTGAATCCATCATAGCCAATCAGTTCTTTCATAAGCACCAAACTGTTGCCCTGAAGTGAATCCCTTACGAGGAGAATGGATATGTTTTCCGTGACAAAGTGAAAAACATAAAATTTCCTCAGCTGCCATCAGAAATGTCTGAAATTTTAAAAATCCCTATCTCCAATCATTTCTGGAAATATCCTTGAGATAATTTACTCTGATAAGAAGGATATATTTTATATTAAGATGCCAACAACAAACAAACAAACAAAACCAAAATAAAAAACTCTCTCAAACCTTGAATTGCCTAGGTTAAGAAAACATAGAGGACAGTTTTGTGATTAATCTAAATCAGCCAAAATTAAATGGACCCTTACAAAGATTTAGATTGTGTTCTGAATCATAGTGTACCATCTGGGCTGCTCATAAATTATAAAGCTGCTAGGCCAGTGGCTGCATAAGTTCACACAGGGCTTGAAGATGCTTGAGAATAATTATATTTTTTGTAAAATGTTCATAAGCAGGATTTCTTCCACCCTCATTCACACGAATATTTTGGCTAAAAAATTGCATTTTCAATTATCCCTCGCAGTTGTATATTGCTAGCATAACTAGTCAGATTTACCCGTTAATATACTCCAAAAAGGCACCTAAAGGCTTTCAAAGGTATCATAATTATAATATTTACAGTCTCCAGGGTTACTTCCACCAAAGACATCCTAATTCAGCCTCTTCTGGTTCATTCAATTGCACTTTATTAGCTAGCAATTATACTGCTAAGAATTATAGTAATGCTGCTCCACATCTGCTTAAACTGCTGTCTCTTCATGATGCAGATGTGACATGGACACAATTGTGTTCCTTCTATAAACAGAAAAAAAAGGCAGTGACTTGCGGCTAGTCTGTTCAGTTAGTGAATCTGAGATTCATGGGCAGGAGCTCTGGCAGCCAAACATTTCCCATGGATATTAAGTACTAGTTTTTCTTTGCAAACACCCATTTTTCCAGTGTGTCCTCTGCAGTGGTTAGGAAAATTGTGCAACACTGCTGTCATCCAGGAAAACAAGGATTATGATTATCTCATTCACTTCCAGAGAAATTTCCATGATTTAGCTTGAATAGTTTTAAACTGTTGTGATTTTTATTTTTGTTTTAGCAAGTGGGTAGCAATAATCATAACACGGAAAAAGGTATTTGTAAGAAAGTCTGAAGTAATTTCAGTGTGTTCATTTATTCCCATTTGCATTTGTGACAATTAACCTAAGAGCTCAAATATGCAGTAGGGCATAACTGGTTTCTTTCTGCAGGTTGGTCTCTACCTCCTTCTTCTCTCTTCTTTTTCTCCTTTAACACACATTATCTTTCCATCCTCTGCAATTAATCTCAAATGACCATCAGACTATAAAAATATACAAAGCTGAACAAACAGTGGAGAAAGTTATTCATGGTTGTTTCCCTAAACCCAGTTTGCAATTAACTTTTTGTGTCACATCAATATGTGTGTTTCCTTCCCTTTTACTTACATTTTGAGGTTTCTATTGTGGATTTCTTTTTCAAGCTCATTTTAAGAGAGGCTTTTAGTTATGGAGATACAGACATATGGCAGATTAATAAGTAAGGAAATTACAGGAATAGTTTTCTGTCTACCATTTCCACAGTGGTTTTGTGTGTCTAAGAACAAGATTTGAAAGCAGGATGAAAGAGTGTAAATTAGTGAACAGGGAAGTAGTTTAATCCATCAGCATAGCCATGGACTGAACTAGAAAGGCAGGAAAAAAAAAAGGATGGCATGAAGACATGAAGATACCTTACCCAAAGATTTCTTGATCACATTCTTATTTTCCAGAATATGAAATGTTTTTGATGCATAGACAAGAAAAACAAAACAAAACAAAAGAAAACAAACAAACAAAAAAAACCAAAAACAAAAACAAACCCACAAAAAAACCCACAAAAACAAAAACAAAAAAAAACAACAACAACAACAAAAAAAATCAGTATCCAGGAAAACCGTCCTATGGAACCATCTGTATACAATATCATCACAGTAAGATGGAGACCCCCTCCCATTGTTAGCCCAGAGAAATGTGAGCCTTCAGCAGCAGATTATATCAATGGGAAGGACACACACTTAAAAATTACACAGTTTCCACAAGTTGTGTGAAAGACATTTTGAGGATGAGCACTAGAATAAAAAATTAGATAGAAAAAGAGCTTCCAGCTGGTGACAGAGAGAGCTTGGTTGCTGCTGTATTGTCTGGCAGATAGCAAAAGACAGAAGTGTGGCATTCTGCTGAGAGTCATTCCTACCAAGAGAGGAGGAATTGGCAACGATCAGCATTCCCTGCAGGGGGGCTAGCAGATGATGGGAGGTACCTCCAGGTTTGCTTGGCAGCCCAAACACACTACAAGCTTCTGCAAAAGCATCAAAGCAAAACCAGTTAAAAAATCTGGCCATGCCAAATCTTTGAGATGGGTATTCAGTCACTCCTGTCCTTGCTAGCCACTGCTGTCTCTCTGCTACTGAATGAAACATGCTCCCTCTGTCCTGGCTGTAATATTAGATGTGTATCACTGCTCTCCCTTGATCAGCTAAATCTTACTGCAGCTGAAGCAGAAAATTTAGTTATTCACAATAGAAGATATTTTAGGTTTACTCTATTTTGCAGTACTGTCTATGAGTTGGTTGTCACAAAAAAAAAGTTGTTTGTTTTAAGAAAATTTTGTATTTTTTAGTGTTTCGTGTTTCCTCAGAAGTCCAGGATGTAACTGAGTGAAGTACAGTTACATATTTATAATTTCAAAATAAATTGAGAAATAGCTGAATTGTACTTTCGGTCAGGACACAAGACATAAAATTTTACTAGTCCAGAATTATGAATAAGAATTTGGGGTACAGACATGGTGCAAACAAATAAGTCTACAACTTCTGATGGGCGATTTCAGGATAGAGATTCGTTCCAATTCAATTAATAAAACACACATGTAAAGTTTCCAGCAAAACTTAGCAATTATATAACTTTTTTTTTGCAAGCAGTGTGTGTGGAGCACCACTCCCATTCCTTCTTATCTTACTAATGCCTTTGCCCAGGTGTTCAGAGGAGGAAGCATGGTGATGTACGTAGGGGATTTAAGCCATCAGAGAAATTGTTTTAACAATCAACAATTTAATTTATTGTTAATTATTAAATCTAAGAATTTTAATTAATCATTGAAGTTAGCATTTTAAATTAGTTGTTAAAATTACAAATTAACAATTTTAATCTAGACAGTTCAGGCAGACTTGGTGAGCCATGCGTTTAGTCACTAAGTGTAAATGTAATTGTATCTCCATTCACACTAACACATCACATCAACATGTTGAGGTTAGAAGGGACCTTTTGAGAACATATTGTTTGTGTTATTGTATGCTTTTGAGAACACATTGTTCAATATCCCTGCTCAAGTGGGGTCAACTACACCAGTTTGCCCAGGACCATGTCTAGGTGGGTTTTGAATACCACCACAAATGTAGAATCCACAGTCTATCTAAGCAACCTGTTCCTATGTGCAACCAATCTGAGAATAAATAGCATTTTCTTATGTTCAGATGGGATTTCATGTGTTTCAATGGTAACTGATAAAAATTCTTATGCCAGGATTGTCTTCTATCAAAGGAAGAGAAGGCAGATCCTTAGTGTGCAGTTCCACACAGGGTTAATTTTTCTGGCTTTACAATTATTTGTGGAAAATTGGTTTGTCTTCATTTATACATTTTTAATGAATAAGAAGCTGACTCATATTTCCCCATGGCAAACAGTTGTGTTTTTTTACTGTTCACTGATATTCCTAAACAATGCATATCCACCAAATTCAATTAACACCAAGGTTGTGGGTTCAACCCCTGTATGGGCCATTTACTTAAGAGCTGGACTTGATGATCCTTGTCGGTCCCTTTCAACTCAGAATATTCTGTGAATCTTTTGACCCCAAGATTAGCTCAGTTGGTTAGAGCATGGTGCTAATATCCAGCTCATTCCAAGAATTTGACAATAGCTAGATGTAGTGTAAGGGATAAGCTCTTAAAACAGTACAGCAGATAATTGATAACTGTGCACTGCATGTTCTTAAACCACTTCCCAAAAGCCACATCCTTCTGTGTGACTGCATGCTACAGCAGAAGAATATTTGCTCCGGTTTACAGAGGCCATATGATGTGTGGGCAGGTGGAATACTTGCAGTCAGTAGCAAAGTTCTGTGCCTCAGGGCCTGGTACCTGCCTTCCCTTTCTGCCTTAACACAGTCTGATGTACTCAACAGAAAGTACATGAAACCGAGATATTAAATCCTGACTGAGAAACAGCTTTGTTACACACAAACGATCTGATCCAAATGTGGAGAAAAGCTAATCTGCTTACACAGTCCGTGCATCACTTACATATTCAAAATTCCTGATCCTGATCCTATAATTAGGCTTTTTCTTTATAAAATCATCCCTTTGGGGCACTACACTTTAAGAGAGAAGATGAACATAGCGAGTTTTTTCACTTATTTCATCTTTATAGCAAGAAAGTTCATGTTTCTTCAGGATAAAGCCAAGTTTAACTCGCAGAGAGAAAACTCACATTTCCATCTGCCTCAAGCTTTGCTTCATCAATCTCCTTGTCATCTCTGCTCCAGCTTTTCCCCCCATTGTTAAATATATATAGATAGATATATACAATACGTACAATATGCAGTACATACATAGAATATGTACAACATGCAGTAGATATGTACAATATGTAGTACAAAATATGCCAAATTAGTAACTTCACAGTTATTCTTAAACCTGAATGTGAAGGTAAATTGGCAATAATCAGTCATCAGAAAACGAAGTAGTTCCATAAATCTAGACACTTTGCTCTTTAAACCAGGTATGAATGCAGTCTTTTAATTTTTATTATCTTTTTTCCTCCACCCTTCAATCTTTATTATATACATAATTTATACCTATTCAAAGTAAATGAAGACATTAAAAGTTGCCTAAATTTACTAGTACATTTAACAATAGGCCTAGTTACAGCATCTGTCTTTACCCAGTTTTTTGAGTTGAATCCTCCCCTGATACATGAGGCCATTTCCTACCCAAGTGGTACTTTATTCGACTGAAGAGCTACAAATTAAACACATACATATTAACTGAGAACATTTCTAAAAACTCTTCTTTTAGGCACTGAGGTTTTTCAGCAATGTCCTGATGATTTTTAACATGCATTGTTTCAGTAATTTCACTAATTCCTCACGAGAAAGCTTGGTTTTTGCATGTCTGCTTATGTGAGAGTCACACTCCCACACATCCAAGTACTTACCTTGGCACAGTTTGTACTCTATGCCTCAGATATTAGAAATTGCAGTATTAGGGGCATTGCCACGAGTACATTGTGTTGAGGCAGTATTACAAATTTCCTATAACTATTTTATCATTATTATCATCATCATCATCATCATCATCATCATAGCTTTGGAGGAAAGTGTTTGTGGCAAAATTCCTTGTAGACAACTAATCTGCATTTAAAGCAATTAAGGAAAGGCCCATTGTGGGGCTCAAAATCTCTCTCACAGATAATTCATCAATATCTTTTGATAGTCACAAAATAAAATGCTGTTCAGAAATTCAAATGCCATTTGTTTAAAAAAAAATGGAAAACAAACAAAGCCCAAAGCCATTAAAAAAACCCAAGCAAAACAAAAACCAAAACAAACTCCCCCCACAAAAAAAAAAAAAAAAAAAAAAAAAAAAATTCACCAAACATTCCTTCAACATCCTTATCTGCTAGCCTGCCTAGAAATGATCAAAACTTGGACTTCAAGATGTTATGCTTCATTCTGTCAAGGTGCCAAGTAGCAAGAACACCATGCTACTCATTTTATATAATTGGATAAAATGCCCCCCCACCCTTTTTTATTTTTTTTCCACTCAGTTCTCTGACAGATTTTTAGACATCTTGCTTCCTCTCCTGTAGTAGACAGCCCTTACTAACATCTCCCAGCCCAGACACACCAGCGCTTTGAACTCTCTCTCATTTCTAATGCCATCCCTCATCCCAACTAAATGACAACTATGACCTGTGTCAAACTCCCACTTTCAAGTAAATTTACAGTATATGGCTTGTAAAAATTGAGTCTTTTTACAATTTACATACAATCAAGTATTTAATCATTGGGACCTGAAAAATTACAGGGTAGGCCTGAATATCTGACTTTACATGGTTAAAGTCTACCGAACTATGATTTAAGCATTTAATCCAAAACCTGAAATGTAAACATTTTACCAAAGTATAAAAAAATTTCATTCATACAGCAATGTAAAGGTCAAAGCAGTAAACTTCTAAATTTTACTTTGCTGAAAAATACTTAAGACCAAATCCAAAGGAAAATAAAATCCATTGCAGACCAACTTCAATGACAATCACAAAAGACTTTGCTGTTTGTCTCTCAATAAACAGAGAATGAAATTTACAGCAGCACATACAGGCTAATGGCAGCCTCCAATCTAATCTAGTCCTTATGAGACTACTGTACAGATAGTCAACAGATACTCCTTTATAAAGGACACAGGCTCAAAGAACCCACCCACAACATACTTATGTTTCCTTTCAAAGGTAGGAATTAGAAATGCATAATAAAGAAGAGTTTTTGACTAGGAAGAAGCTTGGCTGGGCCTGGCATGACAGTTAGCCTGCCTTGAGATTTCTTCACCGAAAGAAAAAAAAATTGGGGAACATGAGTGTTATAATGTACAACATTCTGCTTCATTTAGATTTTCACCTTGACTTACAAGGCTGAGTGAAAGCTTTCCTAATGAGGTTAAGATTTTCTGTGAGCCTTGCTGAGATGTCTATTGAAGAGGGGAGAGTAAAACTGAAGAACGTTCAAATGGGGCTCTAAAATGCCTGGGTGGCTTTTCAGTTTCAAAAAAGTTTTGAGGGTGCTGTAAACTTGGAGACTATTTAACCTACATACAACTGAAATCCAATCTGCTAAAGGTGGCTGTCATGTAATGTTCAGTGAGTGTTAGTGTCTGCAGTGCCTTATTATTGACAGAGAGGGGACCAAAGGAGTGAGCTCCTATATATTGAAGGAGGTGGTGCAAGAGGAAAGTAGGGGATGGACTGTCTAAGGCTTAGACAGCCCCAAACTCTTGCTGTCAAGAGTCTGATCACAACACTGTAGAGTTCTGCATGGAGTAACTTTCCTTTGAGAGCTTTTGCAACTTGACAAAGTTTCAGAAGGCAAGCTGGACTCCTTTTGAATAAAATCAAAACAGAAGATGTGCTCCAGGATTTCACTTAATGCACCTCAGCCACAAATGAATATTCACAGATCCAGAGAAATGAAACCTCCTGCATGCATACAGAACAGATATCAGGTCCTCACCAGCAAGTATGCTGCTTTACAGACTCCCTTCTGTTGGGTCACACTGATAATGCCACTAGTCTGGTCTCCTGTTGTACTCCAGACCATTACATTACACTCAGATGTCTCTTACACTGCATCTTGAGGGTTCAGGAAGACTGCAAGACTTTTAGTCTGAAAGACTAAAACACTTGCCAGAAACAAGGGTGTGATTGCCCAACGTGCTTGCTGGGTCTGTGAACTGATGGATAAGATTATCTAAAGCATCTGGTGCTAAACTCATGCTTCATGCTTCTAGAGGATTCTTTATACATGCATATAAATGACATACAACTCCTCTGCATAAGCAGAGACCTTGAACAGTGCTAAATTAATTGAGGATAGCTGCTAGCATGTGTTCTCCTAAGAACCCTTCATTTTTGCAGAACTTGAGGACAGTTGATATCAGATGAAGAGGCTTTGACTTTGCAGAAAATGCATTGCACAGTCATTGATTCTTTTTGCCTTCCAGTAGCTTAACTATGATAAAGCACCTTACTGTTCAAATATTTATTTCATAAGACAGATCTATGAAGACAGTATTTTATATTAGTGATTTTATATAAATTTTATAGAAGCCCAGGCACCACTGCTTGTGGGGTGTTTCCCCCTTTAAAATAACTTTTCCAGATGGTGGAGCAATTTAATATTTACCCTGCAATCAAGCACCTTAAGAGCTTTCTTTTTTAAGGCATAGGAGTCCTTCATTTCTCCTAGTACCAAGGATCCCTGTGGTGATCAAACCTCTGCTGATAGGACAGAATCACAGAATCGCAGAATCACAGAATGGGTCAGGTTAGAAGGGACCACAGTGGATCATCTGGTCCAACCTCCCTGCTCAAGCAGGGTTATCCTAGAGCACATGGCACAGCATTGTGTCCAGGTGGTTCTCAAACATCTCTAATCAGGGGGACTTCACAACCTCTCTGGGCAACCTGTTCCAGTGCACTGTCACTCACACAGCAAAGAATTCCTTCTTCATATTCAGGTGGAACTTCCTGTGCATCAGTTTCTGTCTGTTGCCTCTTGTCTTACTGCTGGGCACCACTGAACAGAGCCTGAATACATCCTCTTGACACCCTCCCTTAACATACTCCGAGACATTGATGAGGTCCCCTCTTAGTCATCACTTCTCGAGTCTGAACAGGCCCAGCTCCCTGAACCTTTCCTTTGTAAGAGACATGCTCCAGCCCCATGGTATGATGTCCCAGGGCATCGTGACTTACAATGCTGGTACTCATTCCAACCTTGTGAGATGGAAGGAGGCTCCCATCTCACAGGGCTTGTAGGCATTGGAGAGCCCACTTCTAGCAAACGTCTGTGTGGGATGAGTGGAAACACTGAGAAACCTGTAGATGCCTCAGGAACACATAGGGCAAAACAATGCTCTGTCCGGCGGGACCGCTGTATCGACACACGAAGGGTACGGACACACGAGGGGTACGGACACACGAAGGGCAGCCTTGGAGCGACAGACAGGGCGCTTAGCCAGAGCCGCACCCCTCCGCGGCCTCTCCCGGGCGTCCCCGGCCGCGCTCCCGCCCACTGGCAGCGGCAGCGCGGGCCGTGGGGGTGGGGCGCCCGCCGCGGGGGCACACACGAGCCACAGCGTTCGTCCGAGCCGGGCACGTATAACCCCTAACTGCTGACTCATTGTTGCTAGCTCTCGCTTGAAAACCGGCGGGCAGCCGGGTTCTGCAATTAACTCGTGCTCACACTGGCGTTCCTCCGCTCTCTCGGGAACGGCCCGGCCTCCTCCAGCCCGGCCCGGACGCGGAGCTGAGGCTCGGGAGCGCGCCGAGCCCGCTCGCTTGCCCGGCTGCCGCCGCCGGCCGGCCCTGCGGGCCCCCTGTCCCGCGCCGCCGCCGCCGCACCGCGCGGGCCCTGCGCTCCGCCCCGGCCGGGGCCGCGGGGGCGCTCGGAGTCCCGCCCGCACGGCGCACACACACACACAGGGATACACACACACACCGGGACACACGGACACACACACACGGGGCACTGGGACACAGACACGGACACAGACACAGGCACACGGAGGCGCACCCCGCGCCGCAAACATGGCGCTGGTGCCCTGCCAGGTGCTGCGCGCCGCCATCCTCCTGTCCTATTGCTCCATCCTGTGCAATTACAAGGCCATTGACATGCCCGCGCATCAGACCTATGGAGGCAGCTGGAAATTTCTGACCTTCATAGACCTGGTAAGTGCCCCCGGCGGCGGCGTGGCCCTGCCCCCTCCCTCGGGCTGCCCGTGGAGCGGCCGCGGCCCGGGTGCATCGCGGCCCCCGGCGCTCGACGGCTTCGCCATGCGGTGACCTTAAAGCGGGGCGGCGACATGTCGGGGCTGCAGGGCCGGCCGTGACAGGAGCCAGCCGGACACCGCGGAGCCGGGTGGTTTGAACAGAGAGAGGCACGAACAAAGCCGAGCGGCTGCTGCGTGTAAGCGGCCGTGGGGAAGGTGCGCCTGACGGCCTGTCACCCGTCCCAGTGCTGATGATGTGTTTCGCCTTTTCTAATGGCCGACACTGAACACCAAAACCTGCTGGCCCAGCATCTGGCTCCCGTGTGCTGTCAAAATAAAATATATGTCTTGCTCCTTTTGGCCCTTCTGAGGAATCCATCCGTGACAGGTGCAAGTGTGTCAGTGACGCAAAAAGAGCCAGGCAACTCCAACTTGCCAGATCCACTTAGTTTTGGTTGCAAATCCATAAAGGAGTGTATGAAATAAAAGACATTTCATTTCATCATATTTCTTCATAAGGGTCCAGATCGGTAAGAGTCACCAGCATGCTAGCCTGCTGGAGAACACCAGGTGCTAGTCAGGGCTGTTTTTAATCTGAGCTTTCTAAGCCTGCTGCCCCCACAACAAGTGTGCCCTTAGTGCAGGTGGGAGGAGAGGGGGCGGGAGGAAGAGAGGAAGAGAGGAGATGGGAGAAACTTCGTTTCTGGTTCAGAAATATGATAGCAAACTTACATCTAGTACCTAGATCAAAATACTTTTTTTTTTTTTTTCCTTTGTATCCATGGTGTAACAAGGTGAGAAATTTTGCGGCTCCAACTCACTGAAATGCAGGTATTTCAGTGCCTCCCAGCGATAACAACTCTCTCAGAACTTCATTGTAAATTCACAAGTACTGCTGCTATTGCCTACGTGCATGGTACTGACTCAATAGGTTGAGTTTCTGGGCTTGTAGTCCAAAGAATGAAACACTCATAGCCAAGCAGGTCAAGTGGGCAAATTTCTCTATCAGGATTAAGTTAAGGTTCACTGATGTTCGTATTTTATTTGCAGAGAAGAAGCATCTACTGTATTTTTCACTTAGCCAGGATAATTTTTTTTGTAGGTGCAAAAATTTGCTGGAGCTCTGAGGATCACAGCAGTAACTAGTGCTTTTACTGCAGCTCTAAATTAGTGTCTTAAGCTTGATATTTCTCTGGAGGACAAACTAGAATCTATGTTTTTTACCTTTTGGGTTGTTGAACAGTACTGTCTATAGTACTGGTTAATAGAAGTTAAAATAAAATCCCAGTAAGTTACAGGGGTAGCTGTTGACTTCAGTGACAGTTGAACTGGAAGTGAACCATCCAAAGCTAAAAGGTGATAATCTCTTTGAGTCTCCTTCACCTTTTTCTCTTTTCTCCTAGCCCTGACAGTTGATTGAGGACTGTCAACCACGGCTGTCATACAGTGAAAATTTAACTGTAAATTATAGTCATCATTTCCCAAAAATTGTCTATGGCAAGTTCATGTGGACTTTTCCATCAAAGCATATACATGGATCAGGCTACATCTGCCAGGGCTCAAAAGGTCATGGTAAATACGTAGTGCTTTCTAAAATAGCTGGAATAGTTATCAACTGCAGCTAGTTATTTTTGTCCTTTAGCTAATAGTTGTCATGTGTTTCTCATAGTCAAGCCCAGTAGATGAGAAAAGATTTAGCAATTTCTTACAGTGTTCAGACCTTCAAAATAACACACAATTCAATGGCTTGAATGCCTTTCTCAGTGACTAGCCAGTATGCAGAGCTCTCCACTTGCTGATGATATTTCTTTATGTCCAAATGGCCCTGCCAGTATCTTACGTAAGCAAATCTATAATTCTGTTCCCTGGGATGACTAGGAGACTTGACAAAAGAAAACCAGTTAGATTCCTGAGGATAATACCAGGAGGCATCGTTGGAGGATGTTAGGCACATTTCCAAAATCCTGTATCTTGACTAAGTCTTGAAAAGCTCTTCCATAAGTTTCAGTTTGCTCAGCCATGTGCACTGTTCCTGTGTCAGTCACATTCAAAGGCTGTCTAGACAAAATATCATCAATGCCAGAGTCTTGGCAGACGTGTGTACTTGCTACAGATTGTACCTCCACAAACAGAGATTTCATCTTTGACATCACAGAAGCACGTAGAAGTTCTTTCTGCTTCCAAAAACTGCTACCAATTTTTGAGAAAAGTCAGTTTATTACTTCAGTCTGAAAAGTAATAAACTGACTTTTCTCAAAAGAACTTCTACATGCTTCTGTTTATTACTTTAATCTGAAAAGTAGTTTGGAATTTTTTCCATCTGTCCGTTTGCAAAGGGATGTTCGTTCCAGTCTCAGCATCCATAAATCTCTTGGAGTTTTACATAGCCAGTTTTGTAGGCGTGCTGTGAGAAATGATTTACAGTTATCTGCAGGTATTATACCTTTGAACTGAATTATGAAAATCTAGTAGTTTGGACTCTAAAACATGGGACAGTAAAACATTATAAGTGTATGCAGTGATTTGAACAGTAGACTTTGAGCCCTCACACTGTTCACGGAAGTTGAGAATTATAAGGAAGTTTTTTAATACATATGTAATGTCCATGTCCATCCAAAGTATTTTGGATGTTCATATCTAAGTAGTGTTTTGGATGCCAATGTTCATTCCTAATCTCTTCTGTCCTTGAATTAGGAAAGAAGTGCGACCAATGACTTTTAACTGCTGTCATTCTGATGACTTACTTTTTTTGCAGTTGCAAGTCTGGTGGCAACATTCCCTAAAATTCCACACTTGTGACAGTGGAATATTTTTCTGGTTTATGAAGAAAGCATATTGTACAGGCAATATGTTTTGACATTACATTCAAGATGCTCCTCTCTGTTACTACTAATTGTAATATCTCCACTTCAGCCTTTCTTCTTGGTATATAGAGGTGGTAGATACTTACCCTGCTTATTCAAAAGGTGGTAAAGATACCTGCCTAGTACCTGTGTATTCCAAAGCCCACACAGAAAAGACAGTGATGTCTTCTTTGTCATGTATAGAGTGGAAAACCAAGGTATACAGAGGTAAAGAGTTGCTGCCAAAATCAGTTGGTGGGCCCAGCAGATGGAATTATGGAACTGACTATTCAGGCTAGTTCAAAACTACGTGTTGCTTTCCTTTAAACTCAAAACACAGACCAAGCCCTGAAGTTAATTCCTGTGAAAACGGCAAAGAATTGGATTCAGATGGAATATTTCAAGAAATGGACCTAAAATTTCTTGTATAGCTGCCTTTGTTTAACTTAGATTCACAATTTTGTGCTTTAATAGTAGAATGCTGCAGGACAGCACTGTCCTGTGCCGTATCCCATAAATACATTGTTGAGCCTCTTAGCTGAAATTTAAGTTTGGCCAGAAATGATGCCATCAAATACTCTTTGCAACAAGTTTGTCATCTTACATAAGTCCCTCAGAAATGTTCGTTACACAGTTCTGTAGGTACTTGAAGTAGCTGGATTAAAGATAATAGTACTTGGTCATCCTGCATACACTGCAATCACACACTTGCCTTCATAAATACACATTTATTGAGGAATCCATTGCACCAACTTGTTTAAAAGGTGCTATTGCATTTTATTCTTCAGTTTCTCTTGGATCTCTTACTGTTGTTGGGAGAGGAGGCAAAATTAAAAAGAACTTCTCTTCTGGAATAAAGTGGAGAGCCTGTGAGTGCCGAAAAAAAGACCAAACTACTTTTTGGTTTTGGGTGTGTGTAGTAATTAGCAGAAAAGTAACTTAGACTTGTAAGTATGTACCTCCTTAGAAAGGGATGTGCTGGTCTAAATACCTTCTAGTTTTCATTGTGCAGTTTCTCTGGAAAACTTACTCCTCAAAGAAAGTAGAGTAAACCAAGATACGAGTGCACATATATGAACAAATTTATGTTTTTTTGGTTTTGTATTTTATAATCGTAAGGTCTCCCTGATAGGCAACACAGGTTAGTTAAAGAGACAAAAAGCAAGGCTAGATTTTTGGAAGCAGTCTCAAGTGTTATATTTTATGATTAATCATCATAAAATTAATGGTCCCATTTTGAATATCAGAATGTTAACCTGGGTATTCCTATTACTTTATTCAGAGCAGCCAAAGCTAGAGGAACAGATTTTGCTCATATATAAATCTGCCAGATGTTATACATTTATTATTCTCTTGAAAGAAATAGAAGGATGCTGTGTGAACTTTTTATACATTGCCTGGCAGATTGATTTCCACAAAAAATAGGTATGTGCTCTGTTCCCAGTGCATATTTTTTTGCCAGTAAGTGCTGGGTTTTTTTGCAGAAAACATCTTTAGATTTATTTTGATTAAGTTCAAATAAGTGATCAGAACTTATATCCTTGTCTTGGAAAACTTTTGGAAGGCCATGTTATCAACAGGACTAGAAACTCGAGTTGTTAGACTTATAATTTATTTATTTAGTGTATTAGTTATTAAGTTATATGAGATACAGTTACTAGACAACCAAAAAAGATCAGTTTAACAAAGCACAGCTAAAAATTTTTGGTGATTTTTGCCCAATTTGGATTTAGTTGAGCTGATAGGAAATAAAAGGACCAGAAAATACTAGAAGTCAAAAGTTTCAGAATTAAGGAATAATAAACTGTACTATTGGTGTATTATCTGAAATTGAGCAAGTTTCATTGCTAACTGCCAAAAGCACAGGACAAAAGTGAAAACAGATTCCACACTGTATGGAATATAACTATGACCCTTTTAGAGGATTTCCCTTAGTAAAATAAATTTCACCTTATGAGTTCCTTTTTCATAATCTGTAAAGTTAGCCTGATATGCAAGTGTTTTATGGCTTTTGAGTGAAAAGATTCCAGAAGTGTTAAATATTTCTATGTATTATTTCCAGTAGTAATTCATCATCATATCTAAACATCTCTGTGGTGTTACTATAGCAGAGAATACAGTCAATGGAGAATTTATCAGTTTACATAGAAAAAGATTGTTTTTTTAAGGAATAACAAGATGAGGTTTCTTAATGATATTTAAGGTATTTGAGAGAAAAGGTAACAATATAGGTAGGAGAGACTTTTAAGTGTTTCAGAGCTTTTTTTTTTCACTCGTGGCTGTAAACATGTCTGGGAAAGAGTAATGTATAGTGCTGGTGATGCAGTAATAAAAATGTAATAGTGTCACCCTTCTTTATTCATACATCCGTGTTTTCCATTTGCTGTTGGTAGCTCTATTACAAATTGAGTGGAATTTGAGCACTACATTGAAGTGTTCTGTTTTCACATTGCATTAGCCTGCCTTTATTTTACAATTGTACTTAAGTATGATGTACATTTAATTTGGGAATTCTCAGGGAAGTTATGGCTATCTTGAACTATTTGTGTTGGCAATAGGGTTGGCAGCCTAAAGCAGGAGAATGGAAGAGAGGAAAAATTAGGATCACTTTCCATGCTGATAGATTTAACTAATGTCAGTAATATTATTTTAGAACCTGGAGTAGGTAAGTGATACGCAGCAGTGCTGTGTTTTATTCCAGTGTACAGTCTGTAGAGTTTTGCCAGAACAGTTTCAAATGATGACAACTTAAAGAAGTTGGTTTAGTAGTCTTTTGGTTGCCCTTTGAAAAACATCGTATTTACTGAAGTTGTATAACAGTTGAATTGTTTTCTTTAAAATTTTATTATAGTGGTAAGGATAATTCAAATAGTCTTAAATGACTTCATATGGCAAAATTGTTTTAAACAATTGATTTAAACAAGGACAACACATCTAGTGTTCTACGTTAGTGTTCTTTGCTGAAGTAATTTGGGTTCTGAGCTATCCCAATCCATTGTGAATATAAGTATTTAAAAATATTTAATCAATGTATTTTTGACTTTATATTTGTGTTATGTTAATGCAGACATGTAAGTTTTTACAAGAAATAGATTCTGGAAGATTTACCTTCTTAAGTTGTAGTAAAGATATATATAACCTATCAAATAGTAGCCTTAAGTAGTATAGAAAATTGCAAACTTAGTGTTCTAAATTAAATATATTTGCAATAAAAATCAAATAACAATCGATTCTTTGCAGTTACATGAACTGTATGTTCAAGGACTTTTAGGCTAGATGTCCATGTGGGTAGTTGCTTGCTTTGGCCTTAGGCTGAAATGTGCTAATATGCTAATATGCCACTGTACAACAAATCTGAAGTTGACCTGTAAGTAAAAAAAAAGCCTTTATGAAATGACAAAACCTTCACATTCCACAGATAAAAGTTTGAAGATTTGAATAAAGTTAAACAATAGAATGTAATAAAGGAAAAATAGGCAATTCTGCAGTCTATTGAACACAACATATGAGATTCATTGTGAGGATTATGCCAAGTGTCTATTTACCTTAACAAACCAATAAAAAATATCTTAGATTCCTTCTATTAGATGAAGTATTTTCTATGCTGCAATCTTCCATATCTAATAATAGGTTTTGTGAGGGCCTGCATATCCTAATGCAATATTTAGAAAACATTTTTCTAATTGTGCTACTTTAATATAGTCTCTGATACTGGAAGGAGCTCAGTGTGGGTGGAGAATTTCTTGTCAATTGGAGCTCTAATTGCTAATGCAATTCCAGACAGTAAATGTAAAAAAGGTCACCACCAGTGACAGGTTAGTATGCTTTCTGCAGAATTCAAGAGTGAAATAAATATTGGTGTATAAGAAAGTTCACATTGGATATTTCTGTGTTTGAAATAAAGGTGATGTTATTGCTTGCAAAACACTAATGCAAAACATCAAACTCCTTCCAGTGTAGGTTTTTGGGATTTTTTAAAGTATTTGAATCTAGTCTTCCCATCTTGATGTTCCACTATATGTGTGTATATATGGATAAATATGGCATATAAGGTAGAAACAAAATTGACAGTTGACTTATTTTGTAGACCAACTCTTTGAATGGGTGAATATGGAAAGCTTTCATCCTTCCAATGAAAGCTTTTTCAAACTTTGCCTTATTTGCCAGCATGTATTTATATAATTACATTTTCCCCGTACTGTATTTTCCAAGGCTCTGAATTTGTTACTAGTCTTCAAAGCTTTGCAGGCTTTGTTCTATTACTCTTACTATGTATAATGCAAGATTTTTTGAACTCAGCATAGTTAAATATGCTACCACTGAAAAGGCTTTGTTTAACTTGAGTGGATGGAAAATTTAACCCAACTCTGAAGAAAAAAAAATCTGTTGGAAGCTTAAATAAAACTTCCAGACTTTTCAGACAGGAAGAAACTCTAAGTTAAAATTTATAAGTGTGTTTTGGTAAGACTTAAAAACAAGCCCCTCTCCCAGTTAGAACTGTGATTGCGTTTTGGGGTTTTTTTTTAATACTGCAAAATTGCTTTTCTGCTGCAAAATTTAGGGATTCTGTTGGTTGAAAACAGGCTAAGCTTATGTGAAATGCTAGGGGAAAATAAGAACTTGATTTTCATTAGTATGAAGGCTTCTTCTGGCAACGTAGCTGAATCCCAATTTTCCCTTGAGAGTTTCAAAGTACCATTTGAATGCCTCTAGTTGCATTCCCTGAACATCCTGTCTTGCCACTGCCTGTACAAGCATCCAGTTTACAGTAGGTTTTCCAAACAAATATGCCAAAAGGTACAATTGTATAATAATTTCCACTTTAATCTGTTTGTAGCTGACATGGTTCAGGTATTTTTGCCACAGTTGTCTGTCAGATTAGTTGTTTTAAAGTGCATGAGGACTGTGCAGTGTAGCTTAAAACAAAACTAGTACTACTGCATTTTTCCTAGCTGAATATTTGGTGTCCTGGTTAAGTAGAATAGAATGTGCAGGAGAGCAGGATGTAAAATCCCTCACTAATTCCTTCCTTACTTGTAAACCAACGCAAAAGGGGTAGTGGATTTTTGCAATTAATTGGTCCAACTGAAACAATTTAAGAGGCTGAATCTTAACTCTACAAATGCTGCTAGACTCTTCAGACTGTTTGAGCTGCTTGTGCAGGGAGGGACCTAGCTGAGAATTTAAATTTTAATCTATTAGGGATTGATTGGCTCATTTTTGGTTTCATGCAGTGCTGTTTGTATTTGTGTATTTTTTTAAACCTAGGGGTTTGTGTACCTGAGGATAAATTTACTTTTTTCTTCCCTATATTTGTGTATATTTTATAATATGTCTTGAAGTCTTCTGGTCCTGGTAGCACATAAGTAATAAATCGTTATTTATTATTATTGCTAATATTATTAGAATTCAGCACGAGTGGGAGTTCCACATGCAAAGTACAGGTGGTATATGTTCCTATATGCACTTGATCAGATGCAAAAAGAAAAAGAAACTGCTGACTTGAACTGCTGCTATATGAATTGGTGAAATGGCAAGAAGACAAAAGGGATGTTTTTCCTGCAAGGTGCTTATCAAGCTTGTGCCTGAAAGTGGTGGAAGCATTTCAGACAGCTGATGTTGGGGCAAGTGGCTGATCCTGAGGCACGACAGTGGGACCCTTGCCCATAGGGAAGACACAAGTTGTTTACGGCCAGTGCTTGCACAGGCTCAGCTGTGTTAAGAAAGGAAGTAGGGAAGTGAGAGAGAAAAGGAATCATATGTGACAGCACTTTGTACCTGGGTTGCATAGGTGACAGAGTGCACCATGCTGACCAGTCTTGTGTTGTGACAAACTGGTATTTAGGTATTTGACTGCCAGCTATGAGGACAAAATGAGGGAAGGCAAGGGGGGGAGATGCAGGGTGGCTAGTATTTCTTGGCTAAACCAGCATGTGTTAGCTCCCTCAGACTTCCCTCCTTTCCTTTTTCTCTCTTTTATTTCTTCCTCCCACACACCCACACAGTCTCCCCACACAGCGCCCCTGGATGGGGTCACTGGTGCCACAGCACCACTTCCCTGTGCATACGTGTTTGGCTTAGCATGCTCTGCTCAGCGCAGGGTGCTTGCAAAGCTTGTCCCCAGTTAGAAGCCATATGTGCTGACAGATGCAAAGGTCCCCGTTTGCTCTTCACTTAGGCTTACAAACAAATGGAGATTCCACGCTGTGAAAACTTTCTTAACCTGGGTTTACTTGTTCTATGTTCCAAGGACTGTGCAGTAGACACAATTGTCTGCATTCCAGTAGGTCCCAGGAAGTGAGTCCCAAGAATGCGTGAGTCACAGTGGAAACCTCTGCTGTGTGGAACTGCATGGCACTGTACTTTTAAACTGGACATTCAGGAGGCTGGAAGGGATTTGGTGTGTTCAGGTGTGGATACACATCTTTGTGTACATTTGATATAATAGTTATTTACCTATGCTGCACATAATTTGAAAATACCAAACTGTTCATAAGGGCTACTCTGTTCCATAGCCTTTCCATATGCTGTGCACATCTCAGAGTAAATTGGTCTGCTACTACTGAAGTCAGTTTAGGTCACCAATTAATGAACAATGGATCAAAGATTACAGCGGTTCAAGATGCTGTTCAAGTTTTTCAGTGTCAACTGTAGAGGACAGGAGAGAGTAGACAGCTTTTGGGTCAGCTGTCTCATGACCTACCATGGCTAGAAAGGGATACTCCTGCATTTATTAAGGAGCTAATGATCTTTCTAATTCTAATATATTATTATAGAAGATTAGCGTTCAAATCTCCTTGACTCATTGCCAGTATAATTTCAGAAGGTAGACACCTCTGGTTTTCCATAGATTGTATGTTATGCTTTTAAGTTATATTGCATTTCAGGCTAAGTTTTATTTTCTTTTTGTCGTGGTTTAGTGCAGAAGCTACTTACAATTATTACCAAATATTACCAAAATACTTCAAAGCTGGTTTGTTCCCTGTTAATTACAAGGCTGAGTTCAAATGATGAGATGTATTTTATGACAATGCATTTTAGGAGAGGGTGGAGGGACCTCCTGTTACTTTGAGGATTTGGACCAGTGGAATCTGAACTTCTCGATTTTAAAATTCAACCTGCAACATAAAAGCAAAATATGAATGTTCTTGAGGGTATGCAAGGGATGACTCTTTTCATCTACTGCTGGCTTTGTCAGTGAAAGTGCTGTCCCTTTGCTCTGATCCATTTGTGCCCCTTATCACTCAGTCAGGCTCCTCAGTTACAAGTTGCTGTCAGCTATCAGTATATTTTCTGCCTTTTTTTTTTTCTTACAGGAATCCCCCTGTCCGGTATCTCTTCCCCTGTTCTAGTATCTTCTAACACATCACAGTCTCCTCAATGTTTCAGCTCTGTATCACAGTTCCAATTGCACACTCAGTGCTCTTCCAGAAGCCTGTGTTTTCCTGTCAAGTGCTGCTTTTCTTACCCCACATACTCCTTACACACCTTACCCACCATTCACACATGAATGTCTTTCCTCCCAGTGCATTCACTCTCACATATTCTTCTGTGTTCTCATCCTGTCCTTCCCAAATACCAGACCTACTCAGTGTCATTCATTCTCTTGTGATTTTAAAGCATCTTGTATAGACCCAAACCAATAAAAAATAAGCCATCTTCCATTAGAAAAGCTTGATCTTGGTGTGGTGTGGCCTTAAATAAACCAGTTTGGAAATTATGCTGTTACATAAGACTCTTAGCTTTGCTTTCTGTTTTTGAGCAAGTTTTTAAGCATCCTGGTTACAGGAAAAAAAAGCCCGTAAGTGTTCAGCATAATGGCTCGTGATCCTAATGTTTATTATGGTGTTAAAATCTTGTCATTTCTTGGTAGTCTGCCATTCAATTTTTTTATGATAAAATTTCCAATTCAGAAGCAGGTCCTTGATAAAAACTGACATCTAACATGAAAAATCAAAATTATGTACAGAATCGACCATCAGTATTTATTCTGACATTTCCCATCTTTGTTTTTTGTAATGTACTTGTTTTAAATGAGATGCCAAAATTATTTAAATTGTATTTTATATTTCCTAATAAGAAAATTTGCCATTTAACAATCATCATGAGGTTTGAAATCTACTGCTTTCAATGAAATGAACAAAAATGATTTTGAACACTGTTTACCTTTTCAGCAGTTAGTAGAAGCAGCTTCTTTTTTTTTTTTTTTTTTCATGTGAACATATGCAAGTATTTCTACCTTGTTTGTGGGTGCGAATTTTGGCTGTATGCAGACACACCTGGTGCACTTTAGGAGTAAGGAAAGAGAGAAATATACATTCCACGATGGTTACACATGAAAACATACTCATTTTTGTCAGGGGTTACCGGATACAGATGAGCCTGCCATGGCTCCACTCCCCCATTTCCAATCTCAAGCAAGGCTGAACACATGCCCAGTGCACACATACAAAGACAGATTTGTAAAATCAGGTTGCCTCTAATCCAGGTCAATACAAGTAAAATTCTGATTGAACTAGGTGGTTTACAGTCAATATTTTAAGATATGTCAGCCAGGATGTCAAGTGATGTTTGGAACAAGGAATGCTCAACATTTGACCCACCTAGAATCTGTATCATGCCTGGTTAGCCTTCCTGTGCTGAACGCGGGGCTGGGCTGCAGTCAGGGAGCTGTGTTATGATGGGAGCACTTTGGTCTCATTATCACTTCTGTCAGAGTTCAGCCTTACCACAGGCCCTACCTGTGTGGCACATCCCTGGAACCAATGTTCACAACTGCCTTATGATAAAATGTACCAGGAGGTCAGTGCATCTCACAAAGGTCCAGATCCACAGGGATATTTTGATATTATTTCAATAGCTAATGGGAAAATAGCAAAGATCTTGATCTACAGGGGTATTTTGATGTTACTTCTGACAGATGATGGGAAGGTATTATTCTCTCTCTATTATTCACATGTGTTCTGCCTAGTTTGCACAGGAGTTGAGGTCAGACTCCCAGTTCTGGGAGATACAAAGCATCCACATATGCATGTGACTTAGAAATATGTGATTTTTCAGCACATTGTAAGATAAGACATAAAATATTGAAGGAGGCTTTTTTTCTGTTTTTTTTTTTTTTATTTTAATGGCATTTCTGGTGTGTAAATTTAGAAATTACGAATTTGTTCCAGATGGGAAGAAAAAATCAATCTCACAATTTCTTGTGAGGAAAAAGATTTAGAAAACGTATTTCAAAATCATGGTTTCAGAGCAGTTGAACTGATCAAGTGAAAACAAGACATTTGATTGTCTTCATTAAAATACTCGGACAAAATGACATTACAAAGGAATCAGCCATTGTGAGAAATTGTTATTCAGAAATATTTTGTCAGTGGTATTAATTGAAAATGTGTTAAATTTCCCTCTAGCAAGGGACAGATTGATGTCACAAGAGGACTATAACACTGTAAGTTGTGACTTAAATATTACCTTATTTCATAGGAATTGCACCTGTGCTGTGTGGAATAGTCAATGCAAACTTAAATTTGAAAGTGAGAGTCAGAAAACGATGTGATAAATGCAAGCCCAGAAAATAACAACTGTTTAACCTTTCTCTTTTTATTTTTTATTTACTTTTTTAAGTATGTACAGCCTGATTATAAGGATTAGTAAGTATTTTGAAGACAAAACCAAATAATAATAATATGGTACAAGATAAGTTCTCTTCTGGCCAGTCTTTCCCTTGCAGACCTTGTATTTTGCCTGTCTTGTTTCTTGTGCTAAGTGAATGTGACCAAACAGTATTTGCCAGACAAAGAACTGTAGTGATGGAGGCAAGCATGTTTTATGAGATACTTATTTGCATGGTGTGCCTGTATCTCAGTGGTGTATTTTCAGACAAGGTCTCTTTGGCTAGGCTGTAGTATGGACAGCCTTGAGCACTCATTCTGAATCACTCCAGTGTCTTCATGCTGGTCTCAAGTGTATATATCTTGTGTGAGAGAAGACATATCCTTGATACTCAGAATTCCATAGAGTAAACTGACCTTTTTAAAGAACTCTTTCTAAGCCAGGTAGACGGGGATTCAGCATTCTGAATCAGACCTGGAACAGACCCATCTTTTATTAATATAATGTCTTCTGATTTACTGCAGGAAGACACTGAAATGATTAAGTGTACCAGCAGTCTGCATAAAATGCCTGGGTGACCTCCGAAGCACTATGATAAATATCAAAGAAAAAATTTTAAACCTGTTTGATCAGCTTAAGGAAAATTAAGGCCATATCTCAGTTTGTTGGAAATGCTGTTAAAGTAGAAAGACAGGTAGTGCCTGCAGAATGGCAGAAGATCTAGGTCACATCTTTTTCCATATGACCTAAAATGAATGAGTATGCTGGGTGGAAAGTATCTTTCCACTGGAGTTTGCTTTGCAGTTTTTCTCCTTGGTGGTTTTATCAAAAGAAAGCACAGGTAAATAGTATAAACAGCTAATTGACCATTCTAAATGATCAATCTTGTGTGTTCTCTTTAGGGATGCTTACATGTGCACCATCTCCTTTGTTCTCCTTATTCCAAGAAAGAAGCAGTACACACATAGATAAAGATCTTCCAAAAAAAATTAACATCTTCTGATAGTAAGCGTCTTACTAAAATTCCTTTGTAGTGCCATTGTACCTTTTATTACAAGATCTCAAAGTACTTAAGAAATATTTGCTAACTAAGCCTCACATCTCTCTGCAGAGAAGTGTGATTTGAACCAAATGCAAACAGAGGAGACAAGACCCTGAAATTGGCTGGACATATAGTCATTAAAATCCTTTAGGAATTACCTTAGTTGTGTAATCTGTATGTAAAACATTGTTAATCTCAGGTGGTTCAGGAGGTGATGTGGGGCAGAGGCTGCCCACAGATTACCCCCTATTCAGCCTTCGGGGTTTTTTGCAGGGTGGGGCTGGAGGCTATTCAACCTGCTCTGCCCTGGCTGTTAAGCATCAGCTCCAGTCTGCCCTGTCTCACCTGGTGACTCACTTGGTGCTGCTGCTGCTATTCACTAAGAGATGGGAAATGTGTGGACATTGCTACTGGGTGTGAATAAACCCAGGTACTTCCCCCTTGGTGGATCAGGAGCAACCTAACTCCACTTTGGCCCCACCTTCTTCTGCTGTCCAAGATAAGAACCACAGCCTGGGGTAGCTTTGGCCCTTCTTGGTGTTGCAAGAGGCACTGTCTTCAGCCTATGCCTACCCAGTCACTGCAGAGCAAGAAACGGGAGAGGCAGGGTGCATGTTTACATGCTGGATGTAGGCGAGTGCATTTGATGGAAGAGGAAGGGTGATCTGAGTACAGGCTGCTGATGAGGGAGGAAGGAAGAGACACAGCTATTTAAATGGTAGAACGTAGGCTGCTGCTGTGGGTGCAGAGTGGGTGATTGCTGCAGCAGCACTTCAAGAGGCATAGCTCCAGCAGGGCAAGTTGACCTTCAGAGGAAAAAGATGAGGGCAATAGACTGGAGATCTATCTGCCTGTGTGCATGCTGAGTTCAGGACATCCTCAGTCTGCAACAGCTGTTGGAATTATGGACATATTTCTGGACAGAAGGAGGTGTACCTGCACTGTGTAGCATATGTGGTATAAATGAAGATTCTCTGGGAAATGTTTAACCTGCTGGGTGTATACTGTGAAGTTAATCCCTGTGTGAACAGTAGGTGTTTATGCAGAAGAACCAGGCATTCAGCAGCCTGGACAAGTACCACGAGTCCTCACATGCTGCCTGAAGACAGTTTCTAGCTGGAAAGAGGGAAAAATGAATGTAGGGTAGTTCTAACCTACACAGAGAACATGTAGGTTAGCATGGAGGCTTCCACCCACATGACCTACTTGTGGAACAGCTTCTTTTTTGAAATAAACAGTGCAGTATCATCCATGCCTGTTTGAGTAGGACGTGTATTTCTGTTGGCTGGAAGAAAGGAAGGTACAGTTGTCAAGCCCAGATGGAGGCTTTGAAATATGCATGATAGTGGCAGCTGTGTGTGGGAAGAATGAGTTGAAGTGTGTTGAGGAGGAGGAGGCTTGTTTACTGTGCTACTGTCTTCTTGTAGCTGCGGAGCTGAATGAGGAGAGAAATGCGGAATGTGTTTCATGTCCGTGGATTATTGCTTCACTGTGCTGGACAATTTTTTTCTCCCAATATTCATTACTTGTTTGAAAATTCATAAAGGATCAGTGATTTGCAGTGAAAGAGACTGCAAAGACATATCATCTGTATTTGACAGTCCTGGATCCCCATGGATCAAGTCCCTAATTTCTTGAACTGGACCCTTCTGCCTGAAGGATCCATCTTGAAATGGATCTGGGCTGAGGCAGTTGTGTGCATGCTTTGGAGAGGAATGCATTGTCCTGTCGGCCTTTCTGATTTTGAATTTCATGTATGCCCTTATTTATTAGTGTATTTCTACCATAGTCCATGGTTATGTAAATGGTTAAGCCTATGTATGACTGGCATTTGGGTGTCGGGGCCATGTTTTGTTGCTGCTGTAGTCATTGGCTGGCAGTGATGCTCAGGGGTGGCTGCAGGTGAGACCTGGCTGAAGTCAGTGGTGTGCAGCTCACCCTCTTCCTCATGGGGAAACAGGGGCAGTCAGGGACAGATTGCTGAGGCCTTCCAGCCAAACCCTGCCTACAGGCAACCTGATGCTTGGTGCCTGGGTGCCTGCCCTTCTCTCCCTGCTTGGAAAAGCAACCTGTGATGCTGACCTGGGGCAGCCCGTAAGAAGATCCAACTTTCATACCTGTGGAGTGCACCCCCTCTTTTTAGGACAAAAGGCAATGCCAACCCTAGCCAAAAGGATTAGTGATTCATAAGAGAGACTATATGTACTTACGATTATAAAAGAGAGGAGGTTGTGCCATACACAACAAAAAGTATTGCATTTATGTAGTGAAGTGGATAGTGTCAAGTTAATTCACAACCTCCTTTGGGTTTTCTGTTGTCTTAGATTTTTGCCTACAGCTTTCAATCTTCTCATTAATTAACACTTTTCTGTGGGGAGAATAAGGGTTCATGGTTTTTTCTTTTTCTCACAAGAATATTTTCTAAGCATGTTTTATTATGTATACATTTTTTGCGTTCCCATCCCAGAGCTTGAAATCAGTGTTCTCTGAATAATTCCTGAGTATCTCTTCGAGCTGTGTGGCCCAAAAAGCTCTTTGACTTAAAGCAAATGATCTAAAAAGAAAGTCTGAAGATCTGAAGTTTTCTGTTAGAAGAATATTGAGAAGGCATGAACTGTAATAACTTCTAGAATCAGAGAGTCAGTTTTAGTGTCAGGTGTTTTACTTTGTGGTAATGCTTGGTTTGTCCTGTGCTGTCCTAAAAGCCTTTGCTCTTACACTCAGATAAGATGTTTCTGCCTCTGCAGAATGCCTGTTAATGTAGTGGATGGCTTTCAGATCCACCTGATCTTGAGAGTGGCTGCCATTTCAATCTGTAATCATATGACAGTGACTTCCAAATTTTTATCAGTTGAAAATCTACATCCCAAGTCATTAATCTGATTTGAGCTTTAAGCTTACAACTAGCAGACTTCTATTATAACCATCCTTCCTTCCCTCTTAATTTTCTTGTTGGTTTGTGAATAAACTGTGCTTCAGACCTTTGATATTCATGAGGTATGTCCAAGTATTTTATAAAGAACCATAGCCACAAAAGGAAGCAATATTGGTATTTATCCTTGCTATGACTTTTCCACAGCTTGATTTTTCTCACCTCAACTGTGACATGGACAACAGTGTAAAAAGCCAAAGTTAGAGGTCATCAAATGTTTCATATGGCCAATTCTCAGGAAATTGCATAAGTCTCTAAAATCCAGTTTTCTTGAAGTCATGAAAGGCACTGAATTGATCAAAGTGTAGAACCATCAAAAAGCGAAATTTTCAAGTGTTTGTGTTGGACAAGCACAACGTCTTCACAACACTTCAAACAGAAGGTGCTGCTGCAAATGGAGTGTGAAAAAACTATCTGCTTAATTAGTAGTAAACAATCATGGCAGCAAAAGGATTTTAGGTGTTTATGTTCTCTTAATCATAGTTCAAATTTGCTTCTAACAATTTTACTTTGAAAATTAGGCTAGTTTTATTATTTTTCTACTCTTTTCCCAATGAGGATGTAACTTTTTTACTGCTAGAATTTCTGTGTGTTCTTCATCCAGTTTTAAGGCCTCTAGTTTGCACCTTGTGTTGCCATGTACACCTTAGCAATACAAGTACACATCATTATTATCTGGTAGTGCTTGAATCTCATCTTCACTTTGTATGTAGACATAGAAGAAATGGAAAGTTCAAGACATAGCCTTTATCCAGAGTCTGTCTAATTTTCTTTCTTCCATGAAACAGATACCATTTAGAAATAACCTGTTTAATCTGGTAAGCAGGCAAGCTAAAGCACTCATTTAAATTTTTGAGTTCATTGTCAAGGTCTGTAACTGAAAATATTTTTTTTCCATGATAGAATTATCATCTGCGCATTGTTTTATCAGCAAGAGACAGATGTAAGTGGTGTTTATTTAGAAGTGTGCATGTCTATATTTAAGTATGAGCATTCAAAAGATGTCTATAGGAGAGGGAGATAATCAAATCATGAAGAATTTCTGCCAACTGACTTCTGTCAAGGTCAAAAGGATTATTTAATGAGTCTTGGTCAGTCAAGAGTTTTGACTGTCTTCTTCCAGAATGTCCTGAGCTTTAAGATGTCATCACAGAGTAAATTCTCTGGGCTTCAGTTAATCTATAAAATTGACGACAAAAGTAGCTATTGTTACTTCCCTGGATGACGTCTTTAGGTAAAATAAGATTTTCCACTGCTTTGTACCTTGGGCTATGAATCCTAGTAGGTTTCCTTACCAGTTTAAAGTCCTACCTGTAAATGTTAAATGGTTGTAGAGACTCTTCTGAAATACTAGCTGTAATTCTTCTTCAGAGTTTCTTCAAATAAATCAGTAATACAGTATTTTTTTAACTACATTAGTGAATATTAGTTGCCTTAGTATGTAGGATATTTTATCAAATGTTCTGAACATCAAGGAAAAAATTAATAAAAGAAAAACAAACCAGCAGCTTAATTTTACCTGACAGAATGTAGAGGAATCAGTTATGGCCCTTCAATGCAGCTTATCTGAAAGTCCTTCATGTAGACTTTTTCTATCCTTTCATGCTCCAAATGAAAGGATAGAAAATTAGAAAAATTAGCTTTTTTTTTTTTTCAGAAACTTTGCTGCAATTTAAGTTCAGTAACCACCAGCAGTAGTAGAGTACTGTCATGATTTAACCCCAGCCAGCAACAGAGCACCACACACAGCCCTTGCTCATCTCCCTGTGGTGGGATGGGGGTGAGAATCAGGAGAGTAAAAGTGAGAAAACCCATGGGATGAGATAAAGGCAATTCAATAGGAAAAAAAACAAAAGCCATGCACACAAGCAAAGCAAAATGAGCTTGTTTGCCACTTTGCCTGGGCAGGCAGGTGTTCAGCCATCTTCAGGAAAGCAGGACTCTGTCACATGTCACGGTTACTCTGGAAGACAGATGCCATCACTCCAAACATCCCCCTCTTCCTTTTTTTCCCCCACTGCTTTATATAAGGAACATGATACCATGTGCTATGGAATATCCCTTTGGTCTCTTGGGGTCAGCTGTCCCGGCTGTGTCTCCTCCCAACTTCTTGTTCACCCCCAGCTTCCTCACTGGTGGGGCAGTGTGAGAGGCAGAAAAAGCCTGGACTTGGTGCAAACACTGCTCAGCAATAATTTTCAACCCCTTTCAGCACTAATCTAAAACACAGTCCCGTATTAGCTACTCTGAAGGAAATTTACTTAATCCCATTGTATACAGCACAAATAGAAAGCTCAGAGAACACTGTATATTTGTGAGATCCATTCAGGGTGTACTACAGGGCCAAATAAAGGAGAAGAACACCCCCTCCCCCACGGCATGTAATGTAAATGGTTGGATCTTGTTTGTGGAGTATATGTAAGCTATATAGAACTGAACTTGTTGTAGGGGGAAAGGTAGCAACAGTCATCCTACCACAGTCTCTTTGTTCTTGTTCTCTCTTTTAGCTGAATTTATCTCTGCAGGCTGAAATAAATGTAATTATGGTGCCCTAAACAGGCATTAAGGTTCAGGGCTCTAGCTCTGGTTTTCAGGATCAATGGTGAGGAATAGCAGACTCGTTTTGAGGAGTGTACATGTCCCAAGACAATATCCCAAGACAAACTGAAATTTTCTGTTCAGTTGTTACCATCAATGGAGAAAATAACTTTGGTTACATCTATATCTTGCCTTTCATATTTTAACTGACAGAAGAGTCAACTACATTGAGTTGATGAAAAGAGAATTTCATCCTAGTTTGTTATTGTCTTGTCTATATTGCATACAAATATGAGCAACCACCTGTGGGAATTCAAACCCTTAAATTATTCTCCCAGTTGATAAGCACTTTCATAACATACCATTAGCTGTTGGAAAGACTACCTGCAAAACTTTAATAAGCTTTTTCAAGAAATTACATTAGTGCTGCATTTCATATGCAACTTGCCTGGCTGATACTGAAGTGGTAACTTTTTTATCAACATTGTGCATCTTGGTTAAAAGCTGAATTGGTGTTAGTTTGCTGCTGACACCAGCAAGGTGGATCCAGGATCCATAATGAGGACCTCACCAAAGAATGGATAGCATCCCTTTAATGTAAACCAGAAGTTTGACATGGTATGAGGAAGGATTCTTTGTATGACTGAAAAACAATGGGCTGTAAAATCACATAGAAAAGACTAGGCTATTTATTTCAATGTCTTTCAGTTTCATGGAGATAGAAACAGATTTTGAACAGTCACTATAGACTTAAAAGACAGTTCTGGTATGTAAGTGTGTATGTAAAAACTTCCTGACCTGTTTAGACAGAAAATGGCAATGAAAGAATCAGTAAGGTACATGCCTAAATATGCACAGATGGGTGAGTTGAACCTGTCCAGTGCAGATGTTGCAATTGTAGAATGATTTCCAGACTTACATGGGTGACAACTTGGATAGGGTTTGAATTTTTTTGATTGTTTCTATATAAGCATATAAAATAGCAACCAGGTGCTACTGAGTACCTCTTAGTTAATGATAGTCTAGTATACAACTTTACACTCAAATCTTTAGTTGGTCTATGTCCCCTGACTCTGTTTTTTTGCCCTCCGAGTGACATGTTTGAAGTCTTATCAACAGGGAGACACTTACACGAGACCAAGTACTATTGAAGCAGTCGGTTCACCAGAATCCTCATGTGAAGCTTAAACCTGTAATGACCATAGGAAAATTCCTTCAGTAGATTGTGAAAATAGTTCAGAAGCATTTAAAATTTTGTGATCAGCTGGAGTCATTCAAGAGATGTGTGAATTTCACAAACAATGACGAGATTTCACAATCCTTGATGCAACCAAACACTTTCCTTACATGAAGCCCCAGACGTAATGTAATCATAGGATCACTCAAGTTGGAAGGTAAGCCATGAGGTCATCTAGTCCAATCCCTTAGTCAGGTCGTGCTCAACACTGACCCAGGTTTCCTAGGACTTCATCCACCTGAGTTCTGACTTGTAAGTTGGAAATCTCCACTCTTCTACAGTTACACATCCATCTCTTTCTGTTGTGTTGTACAGAACTGCTCAATCATGTTGAGGAGGATCTCACTGGTGATGATCGTGTTTGCTGGATGTGTGATAGTGTAACACACTCATAATCCATCATGTGTCCTAGTACAGCATATTTTCAGGTACTTTTATAAGCATATACTACACATCCAGATTTTTCAATAGTTCTTGTTAAATCTAGATGGAGACTGTGCTATTGAAGTTTTTAACAGGAACCACACCACAGAACTATTTAAAGGTAATGGTTAAGGACCAGAGTTTCCTTCAGTATTAGTTGCTTTTTTGACAACGCTGCTCTCCTCTGCATATATAAAGTATTTCTTGTTATTCATTAAGTTAGTTCAGTAACTATTTCATTCACACAGAATGAAGAGAAATCAATTCAGTGAGAAACCAGCTGGGAGTTAGAAAGTAGGAAAACTGGTTTTCCTCCTACTCACCTGCGAATAACAATGAGGTGTGGGAGGATAATATCTACTACCTCTAAAATCTTGTAGAGCATAGTGAAAAGAAACACTAAATCTGTTTTTACTTACTACAGAAAGCATATAGTTTCTTTAATATGTCATTTAAATACATAATGTGTTGTTTTAAGCTTTTCTTTGCATTTGCAACACATCTGAAGTTAAGATCATTTATTAGTTCAGAACTGTTCAGAATTCTGCTTGGAGATATTTTAGCAGCCTATCACCAGTCATGATACTTATCTAACAGAAATAAAATAAATGCACCATTTTAGTCACTGTTTTCTAGTATAACAAAAATAAGGAGTATAGCAATAACCAAGATTTCATTTTTTAGGGGAATTGATTGCCATTTTGTTACTTGGTTTTGGCCCTTATGAGTCTGGTTACCTTCCTGAACTCTGGAGTCCTTTTTTCTGCTTGTGGCTGACTAGGCGGTTGTGTTCAGTGTCACGTTTTTGTAATGCTCACATGGCATCAATGCCTTAGGCCTTATTTCTCTGCAGTTTTCTTCACCAGAGGCTTTATCCAAAAATGGCAAGTAGTGCAAAATGTAGCAGTCTGCTTACTAAGTATATCTTAGCACAAGGAAATTGTTGGGTTTTTTTTTTGTTTTTTTTTTTTTTTTTTTTTGTTTTGTCCAGCTACGATATTGTTTCCTGCATTTTTTTCAAGCTGAATTTAAAGCGCTGGTTTGGGTTGCAAACCAGTAAATTGCTGTGAATTTGTCTGCTTTGCTCTTGGTTGCTCCTCCTTTGCTATTATGCAACAGTAAAGTTAACAGATGTACTATTTTGCCTTCTTATGAAATAGCCACTGATAGGGAACATCTCTGTTGTAAATCTTACTCCTCTTTTTGATCTAAATAAATATAATGACCTATGAAAATGTTATATTTGAAAAATCTCTTTTATTAGTTCTTTAAAAAGATTACCATTAGTAAGAGTAAAGAAAATCAGGGAAGCAGACTTAATTGTTTTTGAGATTTTATTAAAGATAGCAATTTTTTGGTCTCTGCTTCATGATTTTCTGTTGGTTTTTAAAAAATCATATCTCAATAGAAATATTACAATATATGGGTGTTTACTCAGTTTACACTGCTGAGTAATGTGCATTGATACCGTTTAGGCCGATTTGTGACAGTTCCATGTAAAGCACCCTTTCCATATGACATTTAGAATCATTTAAGTAAGAGCTGGATAAGAAATAAACACATAATCTCTTCGATCAGTTTCAAGTTTTTTCAAAAGATGGTAACAGTCTGATAATACCAAAGAGAAAGTCCTATCTGAAGCTGGCTGTCACTGTATTTAGCAGCAAAACAATTTCTAATTGAGTGCTATTAAGGGAAAGCAAACCTAGAACTGAAGTATATGAGATCCTTTCAGATTCCTTCTCTGATTTCTTGAGTTGTTTAGAGAGGCAAGAATCCCTCTAATACTTTCTCCATCTTCAGTCTGAAAACCTGGAAAGTGGTAATGGCAAAAAACAAAATAAGAGTAGGAAAATTTGTGTAGAGAAGCAGTCATAATGCCATAGTAATACTGTGATATGCAGATTGATTAATTTTTTTTCAGCTAAATACATTTAAAATATGGACTTCATGATGTTATAGTTATCCTTTTACCATACAAGGTCAATAAACACTTGGTTAATATATGACCATTTCTGCTGTAGATATTTTGTGCTTATTTTTCAAATTGAGTATGGATTAACGTGCTGACCTTGGCATTGATACAGGTGTTGTAATTATAGACAGGAAATTCCTGAAGTAGTAGTTTTATATTAATTATAATACTACTTTATTGCAATACTATATAATATTTTGCTTTTAGATGAAGTACATGTTTTGACTATGTTCATAGCTGGATAAACCCTGCTTCTTGAGAAGAAAACCCTTTGCAGGGAAGCACAATGTGCTTTTACTTCACTGTGTGTATGCAAGCTGATGATTGAATGTCAAGCATTTTATACATCAAACCAGTATTTAAATTGTATTTTCCTCTGAAAGATAATACAATTTCATGTAAAGGCAAGCTGTGGTATTCTAACTTGGAGTCAATGTGCATTTTCTGGGTTATTGTTTTGTTTCAGTGTTTTCTACTCAAAAGAAGATGTTTGCCTACCTGTATTCAATTTGCCATACTTGTAGGTGTTATTACCTTTGTTTTTTAGTTACCTATTTTGGATATTTTGGAAACAGGTACAAGCAGTGCCTGCAGTGAGTCAAACAAAATTTCATGGTTCTCATAACAAGTATCACTGTATAGTAACTGCTACTATACTAAGGACTCGGTTCCTTGAAATGTAATACTAATTTTGATCGCACTGTGGCTGCACATGCACTCCCTAAACACATAAGGAAAACAATTTATCAGAGCACTAATTCCAGCAGAGTAACTTAACACACATCTGTGTGGATATTGTGGGAGATTACTGCTGAGTGGTATCTCACACTGAAGGTCATCAGTTAGATTTTCTGGTAAAGTATTACTCTTCCTGAGTTGGCATCAGAACTAGTAACCAGTAATTGCAGGTAACCAGCAGAAGGAGTAAAAAAAATGTAATTTCTATGATCCATATAGTCATTTCACAGTTGTCTGCTTTTAAAAACCTTTTTGAAGTAGATAGAAGACATTGCTGGAGCTGTAATGGAGTGGACTTTCGCAGTCAATGGCCTAGGCACCCAGCCAGTTTGTAATTCAGTGAGACACAATACATTATCTGTTTTGACAGTCTTCATGGCTAAATAGTCTGGCTCTTGTAATACCTAACTGTGTGTATAAATAGAAATAAAGAAGTAAAATGGCTGATCTTGACAGCAAACTTTGGATATGGCCAGAGTTCACACATGCTTGTTCCCTTCAGTCGAGTGGGAAGAACAAAGTAAACTGATTGAGTTAACTGGAACTTGAAAAACATCTCCAGCATGTGTTTTTCTTGAGGTTTCAGTAATGCATGAAGAAATGTGATATGAGCTCTGCAGTAAGACTTCTAAAATATATTGGTTTTCGCACCAAGAAAAGAATTGCTTTAGTGGCAAGATGGTAGACAACATTCACAAAGAGCTGTACTTAGAATAGTGGTTGTCCATTTGCATGTTGTGTGGAGAAGGATGGGACAGGAGGAAGTAGTCCTTGTTTCTGATTCCTATTTCTTGCTCCAGATAAAGTATTTTAGCAGATAGTTTTTATAGTGAAATACAGGCACAGGGCTGGAACCTATGTGAGTTCCAAAGACATCTGTGGGCTCTCTCCTACACTAGCACAACTTATCAGGAAATATGGGCATAATACTCTTTGACATTGTCAGTAATTCATATCTTCTTGGAGGCAGGAATTATTCTTTAAGCTCAGTTGGGGTTGAAATGGGTGTAGAAGGTGCATCTGTTAGCAAGTAATATACTCTGATACTGCATAAAAGTTGATACCAAGATTTTTTCTTTTCCTTCTACCATATGTTACAGTAAGCAGTCCCAAAAGTTAAATGCTGAACTCTTAAAACCTTTCTTCTTGGGCTTCAAGCTGTGAGTGCTCATCTCACACAAGAAATTGACTGAGGTCACTTAAATTCTGCATGTATGTGCCTTGCAGGAGAGCTTGGAATTCTAGAGATACTTCTTTACTTGACTATATCCAATTCATTTTTGCTTTAATTTGATCTCACTTTATGGTCTGCTCCTTGGAAATTAGTTTTGTCTGAGAGCTGTGGTTCCCACTTTAGCTAGGTCTGTAAAAACCCTGTGCAGTGCTGCACCTGAACCTCCTGGTGGGTACAGGCATAATCCAAACCCAGCTTTCCTGAGTGTAAACATAACAGCCCCTTGTGGTGGTGCTCAAAGTCCCGGTGGACTCAGCTCAGCTCTGCATTTAGTAGTTGGCCTTGATTTTATTACATGGGGGTGGAAGGGTCCAATGCCCTGGTCAAGCTGTTTCATATAAAATTTGTAACACGTCTCTGAGCCAGGATCTTGGCTGATTCAAAGCTAGAGGTTGAACATGACCCAGTCTCACTGTTAGTTAGAAGTGAATGTCTCAAGATGGGCATGCTGATGGGGCTGCTCAGCAGCTCTGCTCCGGAACTCCAGTGGGAAGTTTCTTGTTGAGTGGTTACAGGTGGCCTGGACTGAAGAGGTTCTTGTTCTGTTGCAGTGGTGTCTGGGCCTGGTGCTGCAATGGGCTACTGCCAGATTATAAACAAATGGGCATGGCCTAAAAGCCTTCAACATTTTTAAACGTTATCTGGATAACCAGCTTTTTTTTGTATTGTGAAGAACAGGGCAGAATACTGTTAAGTATTTATTTACCAAGTGTTTTGGGAAAAGCGTATGTATTCTGCAAGTTGGAATTAGAGGTACCTTACATAAAATCAGAAGTTACATCAGATACATTTACTTGGACCAATGTTCTTATACTCTAGGATAATGTTTTCAATTTGTGTGGCATTCAATTGTGGCCAGTTTATGTGCTGGTAGACTCATTTTCCTAAGAGACTGTTCTGGTTCATGTTACACACACATTGGTTTACCTGTTAGCTAACAATCTTGTGTTGCTGTTGTGACAGTAAGGCCAGTTTCTGACCAGGTGATGATAGGAGTCTCCATCACAAGTATCCTTGTAGCAGCATTTTCAGCTCGTTTGGATGAGAACCCCCCAACCTCTGGTTTGCTCCAGCTGGCCTGCAGCCTCTTGTCAACTCCAGTGTATGCTTGATGACTTTCTAATTAAAATCATCTCATCTGTGTGCAAGAAGTTTTCTGGTTCCATGATATACATATCTCAGTAGATAAATAGCGTCCATTAGTTCACCATTTACTTCATATGAGCAAAGCAGGACCCGCCCGGGTTGTTCCCAGGGCTACTGGGAACTCCCTGCCTCCCCATCCTGACATGCAGTTGATTATCTTGTTAACATGTACTGGGACTGCCTGTGGAGTTCTTTTATCGATGCCTCAGACCTCTGGTGGAGCTGGGACTGCCCGGGGCGAGTTCCAGTAGCTATCAATTATCTCATCTGTACAGAAACTGGCTGGGGAGTTCCCGGGACTGCCCAGGGAGTTCCTAAGGGTGACTCAGCATGCCCAGCATGTGCAGGGGCACAGCCCTTGTCCCCAGCTGCATTACAATTACAGCTGCTGTGGTAATTCGGAGTGCACGTGCATGTACCCACCTGGTGCATGGAGGCAGGAGTGTTGGGAGGACCAAGATGTTTTGTGGAGGCCAGTGGATGCTTGGGCATTTCCTGGTGTATCCTGCTCATTTTTGTTTTGGTTTGGGTTTTGGGTTTTTTTGGTTTTTTCTTTTTTTTTTTTTTTTTTTTTTTTTTTTTGTTTTTTGGTTTGTTTTTTTGGTTTTTTTTTTTTTTTTTTTTTTTTTTTTTTTTTTTTTTGGGTTTTTTTGGTTTTTTTCATGCCAGGCTGCCATGTTTATAAGCTACTACAAGGTGCTGTTCCTGCCCTGGAAAATCAAAACCACCATGCTCATTGTCACCAGAACTGCACTTCAGCAAAGGTCTCTTTACTGGAGTGATTTGCTACTTTCTTACCTGCTACGACAGATGTTGTTTGAGCTTTCTGTTTCGTTGAGAAGAAAGAACTTGTAGTGCTTACTGACTGAAAAGTATGTTCACTGCTGATGGACAATATCTAAATCTCATGGGTTTGGAACCTGGTTTGATATCACGTAGTTGTCACAAATTGGCTTCCCCTAATATGTAAGGGGATGTAAATTTAAACTTCCATATAGTTAATCTCTTTTTTCTTTTGCAAATGAAATGAAAAGTAGTGAGTAAACCAGAAGTACAGTAAACAGATATGTCTGGAAGGTTAGTTTGGAAACTCAAGAAACAGTTAAAGTTGGTTGCAGTAAGAAAGAGTGGGAGAGGTTTGAGCTGTGTCTGTGTTCATAAGCATATGAGGCAAGATATGGTTCCATGCTGTTTTCTTTTTCAGACCACTCTCTCCAAAGACAGTCTCCAGGTAGCAGATGAGGTGGTTGTGCTTCTTCTACTCTGTAACTTGTCCTACGGGAATGCTGAGAAGCCAAGTGTACACCACGTTAAAAGTTGCAGCACATGAAACTTATTCATACAGAGCAAAACAAGGGGAAAATTAAAAATATCTATTTACCACTAGTGTTGTTCAAAATCAATATTTGCTGTATGAAATATGATGTAAGAGCAGTGAAGATGGGAGTGGTATAATGGACAAGATCTCCAAAGGTATTAGAGACCTTGGTAACTCTAGTTTGTTTGCAGAAATAGATCAGCTGGTCAGAATTATAGTATCTAACTATTAAAGACGCAGTACTAAAGAAGGTCTTTGAAAACTCTGATCCCTGTGAGTTTCATAAGAGGAGAAATATTTGGATTTACACTATTTAGTACATACATACAGTAGTATGGCTGCATTTGGAGGGAATGAAATGTGTGTGCATTGAAAATGGCTATTTCTGTAAGAGTGAGTGTAGGTGCGTGGAAAATAGCCTTAATACAATGCCTGGAGAGCTGCCTAGGGGTCAGGACACCTGAGTTCACCCCTGGGGTGCCTTGCTGCCTTGGCCAGCTCATTTCCCCTTGCCTTGCTTTCACCAACAACAATCAGGAAACAAATCCTTCATTTCCTCTGAGACCGATTCATGAGAAAGACAATGAAAGCAGAGAAGTGTTATCATCTGTGGTTGGAATGCCACACACCTAGTGAACGCTTAACCCCTGGTTGTCTATTTAATTTAAATGCAGTTAGTTTGTATCAGGGGGTTTCCCATGGTTTCTTTAGAGATATGAGATAATGAGATTTTTTTTTTCCTCCCGAAATGCAACTCTTCAGAACAGTGTCTTGCTTGAAGTGCTGTGTAAAGAACAGTCTTGTTTATGAGGACGGTATAACATGTTAGATCACCTTTCATTGAACCACATGCTTTATAATTAATGTGCGAAATTATGTCCTGTCTTTTTTTCAAGTGGAGCTTGAATAGCAGCATCCTTTGCTGTGGTCTAACTTGCAGAAAATCCTTATCTTAGTAATAACTTAATTTATGAATGTACTTTACCTATCATAGGTTATACTTCAGCTGCTGCAGCAGTGTGCAAAGGAAGAAGAGTTTAAGCAAAAGCTGAAGATAAGCCTGATCAGAGATTTGAGCTGTTTTCCACAATATGGGTTTGCAATGGGCTTATTTGTGTATTGTTGGGTGAGTGATGAAGTGGGAAAAAGTCCTCAGTGTCTCCTTCCAATACCTTCCCTGGAGAGAAGGAGAATTGCCCAATTTAGATGCATATCATGTGAAAACCTGTCTTTCTAGACTGGTGTGTGGAGTCATTCATTACTATTTTCACAGTGCTCAGGTAAAAGACCTTTAAAAACTTTTCTTTCCTAAGCCACGCTAGGACAGCACTGAGGTTGCTGTGTCTCAGAAGATTGTAGTGACTTTCTCATTTGCATTTCCAGCTCTGTCCCTATGTTGCTGAGATACATTTGTAATGGCCTTACCTGAATTCAGCAATTTAGAAGGCAGCTATTACCTTATTCATTAAATAAAAAGGGAAGAAATTAAAAGCAAAATCAGTTACTCTTTGGTCAGTCAAAATTGCTTCCCTGTAGTGGTATTCAAATTGTATTTCTAAACATGAAAAAGTTGGTGCAATGCAGAAGTTTCTGGGGTTTTAAGCATACAATTTTTTAAATAAAGCTTTGCACTTAATTAAATGTAGTTTCTTTTTTGGGGTAATTAACTTAGAAACTGCTAGGGGCTTTGCAGCCATGGGAAACCCTATCCTAAAGCTCATTTTAGCATAAACAGCTGTAGAACAAGTCTTACCTTCTTAGCTAGCTATCCCAAATATTGTCTAGGGGGCTGCTTTTCCTGCCTTGACTGCAAGGGCACTGCTCCAGAGAGAGTACCAATCATGCTAAAACGTGTAAAATGATCATTTAAGCCAAAATAATGACATAACCTTCTAAGCAGTGTATAATCCTAATAAGATTAAGCTTTACCAAAGAAAAACATAAAATATATAACTTAATAAAAGCATAATCTATTCTGAATAAACTGTATTATACATATTTGCTGAATGGATTATATAAATTTAATGCAATTACAATGTCTTATAAGCAGGATACAATAAGTAGTAATGGCAGCTTTTCTATACACAATATAAGAGAGCAAGGAAGAAGATGGGGATTATTAGAAAATTAGTTTAGTCAAAACAATTAAAAAGATAAAGATAAAAATAGAATAATAATTTCTTAAGTACTGCAACAATGAGCTTCATGCTTCTTTGAGTGTATTAGCCAAGATCAAAGTAAGATATATGAACATCTAAGAAGACTGACATGGTGTTGGAGAGGAATGACACAGCTGATACAATTGCAAAAGATTTGAGAAAATGTAGTACTTTCTCAGCATCTGTTCAAATTTTTATTCATATTTCTTTAGTACATTGTACATTTGTCCATTCCATGTCTTCATTTGATATATGGCTGTGGATTCCAGGCTGTTAGCACTTCTGAGCCAGATGGCATACACTCTGTCATGCTGAGATCATGTTAGAAATGTCATCTATGCAACTCAGCTGAGGTAGAGTAGCACTTTAAAATGAATTCCTCAGTTGTCCACTTCCACTATGGATTTTTTTTTTTTTTAATTTTTTTTTTTCTGAGGATATTGCACCCGTGTAAAAAGATTAAAACACATCTTGTATGCATAATTTTAAAAGGCATCTCTTGTCATGGAAACACAAGATCTTGTTATCTTACACAGTTTGGTCCCCATTCCACACCTTCATAATAGGTGCTTAAGCACTAGGAATTGAACACTGTAGTTAGTACCTGTAAAAACTAGACCCAAGAGTCAAACAATTTTTTCTTTCATGCATATTAATTTCCTAGTAGATTTTATTCTTTCATATATCTATATAATCTCAGTGGTTTAAAACCCCATCCTTGGTTATTTTATTTATATATATATATATATATATATATATATATATATATATATATATATATATCCCACAATGCTGGTGGGCTTCAAAGAAAGAGACCACAGGAGGTTATGTAGAATGTAAAGAATTATATTTAAAGTAGTCCCTGAACTTATCAACATCATAAGGGATTAAGCATGTTTTATAAGCTGATTCATATCATATGACTAAACCATGAAAATGAAGTTAAATTTCCTACTAAGGACTAGTCTTCATGTGCAACATGCTGTGTAGAAGAGCCGTCCCCCCCACTGAAGGCTGCAAAGGGAGACATGAGTCATTATCTTGGATGAGGACAGTGCTGGACATTTGAAAGGCTGTCCCTTCATCCAGTTACTGAGGTTCTAATGTCTCTTCTGATAGAAGTGCCATGTTTTACTAGTGTAGTTTTTAATTCTAATTTTTGTAAGTAAAAGAGAAAGGAGAGATAGGAGAAATAGTTATTTCAAGATTTCTAACCAGTAAACAACTCTGAGTAAAATAGATGGCATTTGCATTAACTATTCCTTTGGCTTACTCTGTTTTCGTTGCCTTGTCTGTTACTTTTTTTCTCTATATGATATATTTGTCTTCTGAGACTACTGGCTTTTGATGGGCCAGGGGCTCATCCTTTTCTGTGTTGAAGTGACCTATGATGTTGAAACCTGCTTAAGAAACAAAGCAACCTAAAACAACCATGGCACTTGCAGCTGGTGTGGAAAAAGATGCGGTATGAGCTTTGCCTTTTTGCCTCAGCTTACTGTCAATGATCTTCTGGGGTGATGCTTCTTTTTACTTCTGACCTTTGAAATATGAGTATTTTTCCCTATTCCTTGCACAGAAATAATGATTCTGAGTAGCACACAGTGCTTTCTCATGGTTCTTGCACCCGAATTAATTGTAGGTTTAGTGGTTAGATGTATTACACTGTGTTTTAGTATTTAAAAGGCTCTTGGTTCTTGCACTTTTTTCTTTATGCCTCTCTTTCATTTGTCTGTAAACACAAAGATCTGCCTTTTTCTTATCTGAAGTCTGTAGCTTCTCTGATACAAAGATTATATGTTGTAATGTTGTCCAGCTTTTGCTTGCTATCATAACTAATAAAGATAAAGCGAGGAGAGGAGAAGCGAGAAGAATAAAGCAGTGTGCCTGTGAGTAGTGGTGGAATGGCAATGGGCAAGAACAATCATTAGTTCCAGGCAATCAAGAACAGTAACATATTTATTAAGCAGCTACAACCCATGACTTCATTTGAAGCATTTTCTGTTAAAAATACCTTGTTATTCTCCATTTCTCATCCTGGACTTCCTCGGTATGTTGCTACTACAGATAACCGAGCTGTTGTTACAGGATGCAGGCTGTCCACAGGTGCCTGCAAACAGCCCAATACACAACACCACTTGAAACAGTCATCTAAACTGCTGTACATTTGTTACAGCAAGTAATGATGTGTAGAGGCTGGAGAAATTAAAGCTAAGGTGACAATGAGCAGTAGTAGATACTCCAAGGTTATAAATAATTTTCTGTTGTTTGAAGAGAAAAATCAGACCATGTTTTTATATGACAGATTGTAAAATCTGAAATACAAGAGAAATGACAACTTTCAGCAATTTGATTTTGCATGCTGGTAGAGCTAAACTTCCATCTTCTTGGGGAAAATGTGTCTTAAGCCTGAGTGTTTTGATGGGTCAGGTTATGTCTGTCCCCCCACCTTCGAGCTGGTGGTCTGTCCCCAGGGTGTGCCTGATGCCCTGAGGCTGGGACTGGCCCCTTGCCACACTGGTTGCCCTGCTCCTGGCTGGGGATGGGATGGGCCCTGACTACCCCCCTGCCACTCCCTGCCCCTATGGATTAGTGAGACTTCCCTGACACCGTTCTGTGAATTAGTCATCCTATCATGTGGTTTATGTTTGGTTACTTAGTGGTTTTTTGTTATTTCTTGTAGATTTTGTGGGTGTTACTCCCATCCTTTATTCTGGCAGTGCTGTCTATTTGCCAGCCTAGACTGAAGCCTTATTTCATAGAGGGACACATGAAGTAAGTGGTGTTAATCTTGAAAATGATAACTTGACAGTGATTTTTCATAATCACAGGTAGGTAGAGGAAAAATTACCCTTGAATAGTATTAGTGCTTGCAAAGACTTTTCCAGTTCTGCCCTGAGTTCTAAGGAGTGCTTCTGATTATGAGAGTGAACTTGAAAGAAAATTAAATTCCAGATTCCAGAATTTAATGGTGGATTTTCTGCTTTGGTAAGACTAGTAACAGAATTTTCATAATCTCAAGAGATCTTGTCCACACCATGGAACTTCATGGCATGGGTGAGAAGGGAGTTCCATGCCCTGGAAATAGATTTATGAGGAAATAGGTTTTCTGTTTGACTCTTAAGAAGTCAAATTAGGAGTAGTACGAGGAGGTCATTAGCTGCAGTCCTTGTGAAAAAACTGTCCTAGTGAAGCAAGTTTTTATTTTCTTGTGGTAGACAGACACATCCAATTAGTTTGTTCTATGTAATTCAACACATCTCACTGTGAGAAGATTTCTGTGCTGCTTGGTTTCATCTTATGTTTATAGCTGTTTTTCTCCTGCAGCAACTTAACAAGTGTTTCTTCTGCTCTGAGTTTTGTTTGCTGACCATTGTTATTACTTGTCATTACATTATCACAGTTTAAAGGTACTGTAGGATCAACTCTAGTGGCAGTGGCCCCTTTAGGCTTCTAGGAGAAAAAGGATCAGCAGTAAGTATTTTATACCTGTTAAGTTATTTTCTTGGGATTGCATTTTCTGCTTATAAGTTTCTGATTCTATCTATACTATCAATCTATACTGTTACATGGTATAGGGAAGCTCTGTCTATTTTATGTCAAATTTGTCCTTTTCTGAATCACTGTTTTCCTTCAAGCTCTAGTTAGAGGCAAAACTGCAAAGTATTTCCTCTGAAATGTTGTTCTTGCTTACATTTCTAAGGGGAAAAAAAGTCAGCTGTTTAACAGCTTGAGGATGTTTCATGTATAGATTTACCACCTGCAAATTTTCAAAATAAGGTCTCTCTTTTGAAAATGTGATCCTAAATCTGAGGTAACACCAGGGCACCTTGGAGAACATTGTTTAGAGGGAGTTTCTATTTCCTTGCTGTGATTTTTTCACATCTGTTAGACAGCATTCACACCGAGGAGCATGGACTTAAAAACTTTGTTTCATGCAAAAAACCACCAGTAGCTGCATGCTGTGCTTTTCCTACACCAGACCCACAAAGGATGTAAATCATTACTGATTCTGTTTAATTAATGTTGCTGAGACTCATGCAGCTCTGGAGGTCCTAACTCTAATCCCAGGTGTTGATAGGTGTCAGAAGAGTTTTCTTGTGCATTCTAGAAAGGAAAGGAAGTAGAATGAATGGAGTGAATGTATGCACATTATTTGCATGACTAAGCTGTAACTGTTCCTCCCTGAACACTGTACAATTTTTTCATTGGCTCTGAATGTTCTCAATAAAGATGTAATTTTCTCTTTCCTATATGGATTTTTATTTGTTAATGTTTTTTTAGAGTAGCCTGCTTCATACCTACCCTCTGAAATCTTTGGGTATTTCCCTTCAGCAGTTGTCACTCCTAATTGGGATTTCATTCCCAATGATATCATTATATTTTCTCTTGAAGCTCTGTGTTCATAACAGGATAACAGGGAAAGAAGTTGTTCAGTTTGTGATTGATTGGTGGATGTACAATCTCAATTCCCTTGGAAAGTGGGCGTGTGATTGTTTGAGTCTGTGTTTTTTTGGAGAGGGACCATTTCAGAGAATTGTAGTTAGAGCTGCAAACAATCCATTAGTCACTCTTCCAAGCCCTGCCAGCATAATACTGTTCCCTGCAGTACATTATTGAGTGTTTTGTCCAATATCGGTTTGAGTGACTCAAACCATGAGGCTTCCACCACTTCCTCTGAGAAACTATTTCATGGTCTGATGGAGCTAACTGTTAGGAAATATTTCCTGGTACTCAGCCTAAACTTTTTAACACTCAGATTGATCTCATTACTGTTAGGTATACTTTTTTCCCATCCCTGTCTTGTTTGGCATTCACACTCTTGAGTGAATAGTAGATGGTATCATATCTCCTCATAAGTCAAGCAAATGCATAATTAGTTCTTCTGTTTCAGCTCTCCAAATAGGCCATCTGTTTGGTGGAAAACAGGGCTGAGTATGGGAAGATTTTTTTTCTACTAAGTGCTTGTTTCAAACAAATAATGTGAAAAAGTGCATTAGGAGTTCTTTGTAGCTCTAAGAAGCCCCAACTTACATTTAAAAGGCTTTTCAAAAATTATGTAGAAGATTGTAACTTTTCAAAGCACTCGTTTGAAATAGTAATACCTTTTTCTAGCACAATATTCAGCTCTAGCACTAGTAGTCTGTCACATCTCACGGCTTCAGGGAATGTTTTGTGTGTTGCTTCATCTATGTATCAAGCAAATTCTATGTAGCTACAGCCTGGAGAGGAGAAAGCAATGGCAACAGAATTGCAAGCAGATCCTGTGGCCATTTGAGTGTTTGTCATTCACAGCTTTACAGCCAGAATTTACAAGTGTTTGGGTTATATAAAGATTGTTGGGGAAGGAAGTGTACTTTAATCCATCCAATCATTACACATCTCTGGATTTCTTCCTGGTAGCCAACATATGTTTGGTATTTCTCTCCGTCCATCCTTCCTTCCTGCCTGCCTGTCTTGCCTTATTATAGTGTAAATTCTGCAAAGATGTATGCAGATAATAAATTGTATTTTGTAGCATCTGGGTATATGCTATTCTTATTTCTTATGGGTAGTCTTCTGCTTGGTCAGAGACTCCTAGTCAGTGGAACACCTAGGTTTACAGTAAGACTTCTAAACTAAGACTCCATGCTTGCTTTGAAATACATGAAGTATGAATTCTAAGCATATATGTGTTTATGTTTTTTGACTAATCACTGTGTAATTTGGGAACCAAGCCTATGTTTTGTTAATTTTTTACCTGAGATTACCTGATGTGTGTGGGTTTGTGACCTGGGCTTCCAGTTTGGGGAGTAAACAAGCTGTGTGCACTTCCTCTGAACTGTACTAGAAAGGATGTGCAAGTCCTCAGGCAAGAGCATTCCTGAGCTAACTTATTAAACTTATTACAGTTTTACTAAGCTAATTAAGGGAGAAAAACTCAGTGATCACATTAAGATCGCGTCAAGTTTGAACCAAATCAGTGGGTTCAGGTGATTAAACTAACAATTTAATTTAACAAATAATCTTATATTGCACACAAATACGTAAATGCAAAAAAGGAAAAGTTAGGTAAATGACAGTCTGCCATCAGGAAAAGAAAGTGAATAATTCCTGCAGCTTTCTCGTTCTATCATTCACTACCTAACATGAAGTAGAGATAGATTTGCTGATGCCTGGGCCATGTGCTGTGTCTGTCAAGAAGTCTCAGGCACTTCCTTCACCTTTAGGTGGAGGGTCTGGGACAGGCAGAATCTCCAAGAGAGACCTCCTGTCACAAGGGAAGGAAACACTTATTTATGTTTCCTTCCTTTCTCACAGGGAGCATTCCTCATTTTTCTGCCCCAGAGGCAATTAGGAGCAAGGTGCGTGCAGGATTTTGAAGCACACGTGACTTTTATGTGAATAAACTCTACCCTAAGACTCTACCCTTGTCTAAGGGACTGATGTATTCCCACTCCCCATGTCAATTCTGTGGCAATATTCCTCATGCATTCTGTGGCAATATTCCTCATCCTGTGTCTGATCTACTCTCTGCCAAAGGACTGGTCTTCTCTGTTCAAGAGAAGAAATGGGAGAAGGAACACAGAAAGATTAAGATGTGTTCAAGAGTGTGTTTCCCTTCCATGCAGGTTATCCAGGCTGTCTTCTTTGGGATTTGCGTCTTGACTGACCTGTCCAGTCTTCTCACTAGAGGGAATGACAGTCAAGAGCAAGAGAGGCAGCTGAAAAAACTCATTTCCCTCCGTGACTGGATGATGGCTGTTCTAGCTTTCCCTGTGGGAGTGGTAAGTACAGTGTTAATCTGCGCATGTCTTTGCAAACTGGGTGAAGAGTGTTACTTACTAAAAGTTTTCTCCCTGAAAGGTTTTCCCATCACTATACAAAAGACTACACAGAAAGGGAAAAATGGGAGAGGTGATTTTACTACTCTTCTGTTTTTCACAGGTGTAAGGGAACAGAATATACAGTGGGTTGCTGAAATAATTTTTGGTTCATTGTAAAAAAGTCATGTTACACTAGGAACTTGATTGTACAAGTAATTTTATATGTGTATTGTACCAGCAGCATCTTGAGATTCAATTTAGACTTTTTCTGCTCCACATGTCATCATCAGGAGTAGTGAAAGTGCTGACTGTGGCATATTTTACACCAGAATGACCTGAGGGAATCTGGGCTGTTAGACATTTTGACATGGGCAAGAAGAGAATCAAAAGTCCAGGTTGCTCCTTGTTAATTTCACAGGGGATTCAGAGCTGGCAGAATATTTGAGGTAGAAAAAAAGTAATGTTAAAAAGGACACAGAAGGTATGTGAAAGTGTGGGGTTGACAGGTCTTTTTTCAAAAGAAAATATTCTTTGCATCAGCTCTTGCTCCACTGGGACATTGCACATCACTTTCAATGGCAAGAGGTGTTCAATGTCTTTATATAGCTAATAAAGCTGCTAAAAATCCAAAATTTTATGAGTTTTTACATGGAAGTGTTATCTACGTCACTCTAGTTCCAAGCTTAGGTTGCAGTGCAAAAATTTGTGAACATTTTGTTAAAGTTACTGCTTTTATTTTAATTCAGGATCAAACTTCAATTCTCTTTTTCTTATTTCATTGTACAGTAGTTCAAAATAAATTCACTAGAAGCAGATTTTTTTTTCATGGACTATTAGAAAGCTTTATGAAGTCTTTAAAGCTGTATTTTCACAACAGCTGATCACTTTCTGTCAGTTAACAGCAGCTAACGTATCAATCTATCACTTATAATTTCATATATTCAGTGATGATTCATTAGCATTTCATTTCACCATTTATGTGGAATTTTACAATACGTGAAGAAATACAGAATGCTTTTGCAAAGTTACAAAAGACAAAGCATATGTGAAACACTGCAGGTACTTCTTTAATAAAAACCCAGCTGGTAGCCTTCCCTTATTATACTGCTGGGCTGCCTTTTGGGAGCTGCCACAATTTATGTTGGGGTAGCAGACTGCAGTTTTCCAGCAATGGTAGAGGAAACTGGATCAGGTAATAACAGCTAGTGGAAAATCTGTGCATAGACAAGTTTGCAAATATGCATTTTATAGGTGCAGAGATTTATGTTGCATTTGTGTTTTTAAGGGAGATAGGAAGTTAGAAGTACTTGTGATTGTGATTAGCAACAGATGCTTTTCCTACTGTGTTGATGGTAGACGTGAAACAGGAGAACAACTTCACACAATCTGTGTTTAAATATTTTAAGTGCCTTTTTCACTCTAGAAGTGTACTCCTTCACACGCATCAAAGCACACCCTCCTTGGGTCTCTCACACCTCTCAGGACTCAGGGATTCTTTCCTGCCATTGTTTTAGCTCCATACTGTTGTCTGTGTGCTCCTCCACTCCTGCAATGCTCCTGACCTGGAAACTTCTCAAGATCTTGGAGAATTTCAGCTTCTCTTGTCTTGGCAGTTCTTAGGATTTCTTTTCAGGCAATGTTTCTCAGTACAGAAAGACTCCCAGTTAGCCACTGCCTGCACTACAGGTGTTGTTGCAACATTGACAAATTAGCAGTTCCCAAGAGATATGTCGCATACCTGGAGATAGCTGCTTTCCCAAGGGTTTCATACAAGAACAACTTATGTCAAACAAACATAGTAAGGAATGGCCATGCTCATTGTACAGATATGCTCCATTTCCAAGGGTGACCTTTGTGTGGTGAGGGGGAACAATTGCTTACAACTTTACCTCTTACTAAGAAATCCTAAAAAGGTTGTTTTTGTTGTCATTTCTTCTCCTGGCTACTGAGAGACAAACAGCAGCACCTCATAATTTTACACTGGTCTCATCTCCTTCCTGAAACCTGATCCTCACCAGCAGCAGAGATCTCACCACACTGCAGCTACCACTTGCCAAAGCCTGGCCCATGCCTGAGAGACTGCTAGGCACTGCAGACTCTGCTTTGGTGGGATTACACATAAGAAGAGTGCAGGGCCCAAAAGTAGCAAACATCGAACGCAGATGTTGTTGTCTGAAGAGCTATTTATGTGGAAGAAAATAGTGAAATTTTGCTGTGATGGAGGTTCTAATTAGAAGGAAGTTACTAAACACCAGAGTGTCTGCAGAAAAAAAGTTAGAAGTTCCCGTGTTTCTCATATTCTTTTAACAGCTTCCTCACTCCAGAAAAAAAAAAGAAAAGAATTGTAAATGCAACTTTCTTTCCTTGAGACTCACCCACCTAGCTCTCTGTGGAGCTTCTCAGTGGTTTCCAGTAGTGACACAAGGGAACCTTCACACATAAAAATTGGGCAGATGTGAATAAAATCTTTGTTGGGTTTCTAATGTAACAGTAGTGGTCATGCTTAAGTACTTGTCAGTTACCTTAACATCTAAATTATTTTTATTGCTCAGTGTTTTACACAGGGCATGTTTAGGCAGTAATGCAAATACTAGGGGAAAATTTTAAAGGCTAATAACTGCAGCTTTTCAGAGCAATTCACCACATTTTTTTTCTGTATTTCCTGCTTACTGGAGCCCTTGAGATTACTTGTTCTGAAAAACAGATGAGAAAAGGGGTATCCACTCCCAAGTTAAACAATGATGTGAGAAAAAAAAAAAAGTAACAAAGTTCTTCATTTTTAAGACTTCCTAAAAAATTAAACATGCAAACCACCTGGGAAGTCCTTCCACCTTTCAGAGGAGGAGAAGAACAGCCCATGGGTAAATAATCTCCTTTTGTGGCTTCACAACAAATAAATCTTGCAAACAAATCCAAATCACATCTCTCCAGTGTTGTGATATGCATTGTGTATCTTCAGGGTCTCTGATAAAACTGAATTGCCAACCTATATTTCACAGGAGAGTTAAGAAATAAACATGAACATCTTCTAAGGACATAATGCCTACTATTTACCTATTGTTGCTCTTTTTAACATGACTCTTCAGATAATCAAATCAGAAATCAACACATTCATTTTCTATGCAGTAAACCCTTATGCCACAAAAAGTCTGTGGGCAACACTTCCTAGCCTTTTTTTTAGTTCATTATAAGTCTGCAATTCAAATGCCTAAGAGATTAGGAAGCATCCACTGAAGAAAATTGCTTGCATAGGCATTTTAGAAGTTCATTACCAATTTTCATCTATAGTTACTTGTACTTGCCATCCTTTTATCTGTGTAAAGGAGATATATATACTGAGAGTAATTTACACTGCTAGAGTGATGTGAGACATGCTTAAAAGTCAGACATTACACCAGTGGTTTAGCTTTTTTTTTCTGATTGTTTGACATAGATCATTAAGTTGCCATGTTTCTATGGTTAATTAGTGTTTTGGTTTTATCAATATGTTTCTTGTAATTTGTACTGAACAAAAGGAAGAAGAGATAAATCAGGCATTTCTGGTTGTTTAAGACTGTGTTTAATAAAAATAGGAAGAACAAAAATTGAACTTGTTACATATTAAAAGAGAGATTGCTGCCTAGAAAATCAGAAACTCTACCACAGACATTTTATATCATGTAGCATCAAATACTATGTTTGAATCTGAGTCTAAACTGACTAGAATTACCTCATTTTTTTCTGTTATACTTCTATGGATTTAAAAACCTGTGATACACAAGAGAGAAAATCAGGCACGCTTTCTTATTTCATGTTTCTCTGTACTAGTAGAGTCGAAAGGAAGGCTGATCACCCTTCTGTAGATCATCAATTATGCTGATCTGCAATCTTAGGCCAAGAAAAGATGTGTAGGCATTTGCTGCAGTTTCCTAGTTACCTGGTTATCTGACCAGACTATAGCATAATTTTATTTCCATAACTGACTCAACCTGCAAAAATCTCTTCTAGATTTTACCCTCATCTGTTGTGACAAGATGACTGGTGATGGGATAATTAGCGAGTAGTGGTACAATTGCCCCCTGAGGTGTGTTCTCTCAGAGGGGTTTTCCCTGGGTTTTTTTTTTCCCCACTCTTTGTGATTCCTGTCACTGGTGCTTTTCAAATCCCTTTGGTGTATTGTGCTAGCTCTCGACCCACCTAAAAACAGTACCATGCCAAGTTGTACCTACTGTGGTCTGCCTTTAATACTACTTTTCTTCTAGATGTAATACCTCTAACTGTCAAAGAAGTTCACAAACAACATATTTATACTCACAGTTAACCACAAGTGTCTTGGGAGATAGGCAGAAAGCTTACCTTTAATTGTACTTATAACAAATTGTGTCAGGGTCACAAGGGTTGGGGTTTTTCTTCTTTGTCATTAGCCATCCAGGAAATTACTGAACTGTGCAGCCCAGCCAAAAACCAAAAACACATAGTGTAGGAAAATAAAGTTCCACTGGGTTCATTCTTCGTTTGCATAACATTTCTTGGTTGGACTCATGTAAAAGTGCAAATGGTACAATTCTTTTTGTTGGCTTTACTTTCTTAGTTTCTCTTTGCTTCCATTTGTAGTGTTTTGACAAAGCCATTTGATTTCTCTTTTGAATAACCATCCATTTCCCAACTTGTCCTTTAAAACATTTCCCTTGACAGGGCCACATGCTGTGCTCGTGTCCTCTGAAGCTTCAGAGACAGAGGACAAACACTCAAGGAATACCTCCTTAAGTGGGAAGGCAGCAGTTTGTTTTCAGCCTTATTTTTTTGTCTGCTGCTGTGTATTTGTTCAGCAGTCTTTCAGATGCCTGTAATAAGTGAGCTATTCCACATTTTCAGGTTCCAAGGTCTTCTGGCAAATCTGAGGTTTCCTTTGGTCTGTAATGACTGGACAGTAGATAGCTAATCATTACAGACAGATAGGATCATTACAGATTCTAGATAGGTTAAGCCACAAATGAGGGACTTTCCTGTTCTATACGTTGCTTAATTTTATGTTTAACCCAGTACTATGTTTGCAAATCTGTCAATTTTAGGAGGCTCCTGTGCAAAGAAATGTAAAAAACAATTTCTGGTACCTGTTTTCTTCCTTGAATTCAAAGCCTTGAGTGTGTCTACAGAGGAAATGGAAGGGTAATATTTGTGCTATTTTACCTTAGGAACAAAGCAAAATAAAATATTGGGCTCTCTGAAAATTTTCTGTTTCATATGAGCAGCCTGTTCAGCCTGGCATGTGAGTATAGTACAATGTCTGTCTCCACAAGAGTGATGAATTATGCCACAAGGAAGGCAACATGAGCACAAGAGCTGGAGTTCTGTTTGAGGCTTATGTAGGTGCAAGAGACTGGAGAAAATGAGTACTGGCTCAGAACAACTACAGGAAGGGAGGAAGAGGGGCAGGGCAAGTCCTGCGTAGGTGGGATGATGCGCTGCTCCATACCACACCCCCTGAAGCCTCTAATCTAGACCCAGACTGGCTATTAGCCACTGGCACACACAGCTATAAAGACTGCTGGTATGACAGAAAGAGAAATGGGGAGAAATTCTGAGAAGTGCAAGATCCAAAATGGTATCAGTTGGATGGGTAGCAGCCCATCAGAAGTGAGATCATCCAGCCCACATCTTAAATGACCAAGTAGACTCCATCACTCAGTTGGCTGTCTTAGCTGAGGAAAAGGAAGCAGAACAAGAAGAGAAATGGAGATATTTATTGGAATGGCTGCATGTGAAGCATGGCCACTCTGGGATGAAAGACCTGTTAAGAGAGGTGGTAAGTAGAGGATGGCCTGTCACCCGAAGGCCTTGTTAAACAGTCATTTCTGTCTGCAGCCAGTGCTGTACCCAGACTAGAGAAGCACCCCCTGCACCTAAGGATGGGAAAGGGGTTGTGGGAAATTTGGCAGGTAGACTGCTTTGGTCCTTTTAACAAATCAGGAGCAAAATAATATATGCTCATAGGTGTTCAAATGGTGTCAAGTTAGGTGCAGGCTAAAGCAGTGGCATGGTCTACAGAGGAAAGTACTGTGAAAGGATTAAAAATTATGATTCAGTTTCCTTCCTAAACCAAAATCAATGTGATCAGATAACGGCAGTCACTTCACAGCAGGAATAGTCCAGGAACGGGCGAAAACTGAAGGGGTACTGTGGGTGGTCCACACCCCCTACACCACATCCACAAGCCATTGGGATAGTAGAAACCTAAAATGGTTTCTGAGACCTCAGGATCCAAAGGTGCCTCATCAACTGTGGGACATCAACTGTGACCAAAGTCAGTGACCCATGGAGAGTAAGTGGACGTCCATGACTTACAGCATTTTGTCCCACAACACCTACCATGCTGCAAAAAGACTGATGATCCCCAGAACCCCATACATTTTCCTGGCCAGCCAGTACTGGTAGGTCTCCCAGCTATCTGGGAAGTCCTGCTGGTCTTAAAGACCCCCCTGAACATGCATGCATGGGTAACCACAGATGCCCATGGCAGAGAACACAAAATTAACAGCAGATGGATAATTCTTCTTTTTAAAACTTTTTAAGTTTTCTTTTGTCTCTCCTTCTACAAGCATTCCATGCAAAGATGTGGTTGTGCAAAGATGAAGGGGCAACAGGACTGAAGATTTACACAGTTCTTTGCTGCAGTGATTGTTTGTACATGTTTTTATCTTAATATGTTTTGTGATATTTCTATTCGTATCTGTTTTGCCTCAGTAGTTTTGCAGTATGTGTAAAAATGTCACAAGCATTGTTCTGGGCTGTTTGTGTCTCCTCTCTTGTTGCCACAGCAGGTGAAAAAGATTCCATCCTGAATTTAGCTTGGAAGCTCAGACAGGATTTCAGATGATTATGAAATCAGATTTGTATACCCCTTCCTACCTCCTCAGAACATGGTATAAAATTACTTAGAATTAAGAAAGAAGTGTAGTTTGATGCCAGAGGAACCACATGTAGTAGTGGAAAGCGATGTATGAAGCGTGATCCTGCAGAGAAGGGGATTGACAGAGACAAAGGCGGCAGCTGGAAAGTTTTCTCCAGCTGTAAGCAAAGAAGTCCTAAGTGGTCAAGATGTCAGAAGAAAGGATTTCAGATTTGGAAACCAGTGAAGGGTTTAGTAAGTTAGGAAGGTATTTGGTTTGAGCCCAGGACCCTAGAAGAATATGCCAAATAGATAGGAATGGCTCAAGTGTTTGTTATACCTTTAATCCCTCTGAGGCAATCAGACCATTAAGCAGTAGAATTTTCACTTGATGTAACTTTCCCATGGTGCATCCTGATATTCCCCCTTATCCTGGCAATTGGATCTCTAGCATTGTAATAAGATAATTGACTGTAATATGGGCCCTGGGGACCCCCCTGAAACCACATTGGTGGAAGGGATAAGGGTGGTAATACAGGAAATGTGTTTGGGTTACAATGATACCTGGACTTGTAAGATTATCAGCTCCAAAATATAAGGCAGCCTAACTGTTGAAAATTTGCCTTATCCTTAAGGTTTGTATTTTTTGGTGAGGTGTGCAATCGTATTGCAATAGAGGATCTTAAATTGGACTCATTAGGACATTTTGGAGCTCAACTTACAAGTCCAGTAAGTGCAAAAAATTATTTTATAAGACTGTCTAATCCTGGATAAATTGTTACTAAATGGGCAAGGAATATGTGAAATGCTGAACCTCACCAATAGGAAAATACTGTTTTAAGCAGCACAAGCAAAAGTAAAGAAAATTGCCAACCAGTCTGCTGAACTCTTCCAATCACTGCAGCTGAAAGACTGGTTTCATGAACTCTTCCCCCTAGATCCCAATTTGCATCTTTCTTGCCATCTCTGGAACTCACAGGGTGAGGAATGATGGTTTGCAGAGGGTGGAATCCCTATACTGCCTGGACTTCTATTTTTGATTATTGAAGTAGCAATTGTCTGTTGTATGATTTCTTGTACACGTTCCTCTTTTTCCTCTCCTTTTTTCTCTCCCTCTCTCTTTTAGGTTAGAATCCCACTACTGCCACCATGGAAGAAGATCCTGTTTCCCATTGTTTTGGTTCCAGTCATTGTTTTGAGCCTCGGGGTCCTCTACTTAAAACAACCAAAGGGACAGGGGCAGGGTGCATCTTGCATAGGTCGGGATGGTGCACTGCTCCACCCCCCACCCCCCCTGAAGCCTCTAGTCCAGCCCCAGAGTAGCTATTAGCCACTGGGACAGCAAAAGCCCCACCAAAGGGGGAATGCCCCAAGAAATCAGGGCAGATAAAAGCAGTTGCATAGGCACATGTGATCACAGCCCACTGTTAGGATTTCACAGTAGCTGAGATCACACTGGAATTTAAGCAATGTGTTTTTATCTTTCTCCTTTCCTCCCCCCATTTCTTCTTCTCAAAATCTGGGTAACTCAGAGTTGGATGGTTTGGAGTTCTCTAAGCTAGTGCCTTGTGAAATGCTTGATTTTGATTGAATGTTGTTTTAAAATTTGCCAAGTACCCTTATTTTCTAAAGTTTGTGAATGAAAGTTTGTCGTTTAACCTCCTGGAAATATTGTCTTGTTTCTCCTGTGTGCTGCCTTGGGTATTAAAAAAGCAGAAGAAGCTCATCCTGCAAGTCCAGGACTTTACAAGAGGCAATGTAAAGAAGCAGCTCAGTTGTGTCATGGTCTGGCTCTACATGATCATGTGGGATCTTAGCAAAGCCCAGCCCAAATAAAAAGTCTGCCAGTGGCAAAATGTAAGCATAGTCAAGGGGATTTAAAAGTACCAGACCAACAGTTGCTCATTAATCAAAGTAAACAAATTCAGAAGCAGCCAAAGTAACTATGTCACAATCCCTCATTATAATTCCTGTGTATCAAAATACTTATTTTTTATAGTTCATTTTATCCAAATGAACAGCAGTGTAATTGTAAAGAAGAGTAAGGTGAACCATTCAAACACTGGAAAGAATCTTCCCCAGGGTGCTGTGTAAAGTCTCATATCAGGTCATCCTGTGGGACAGGTTAGTTCTGTAACGTGTTTGGTTTTGCGCACTTTCTTTACGTTATGTCTGCCTTGTGATAGTGCTTTGCTAAGCAGCATTTGCCGTCTGTAGCTCCAGATGGCTGCAACCAGCTAGGCTGATCCTGTTCCATCCATTGGCTGACTTTGGTTAAGGGACAGATGGCACATCCCCTCTTTTCTTTTCTTTACCTCCTTGACAAAGTCTATTGTTTTATTCTGCTCTACACAAAAATCTCAGGTCAAAGCATGCTAGCTCTGTTGCATTCAGTGTAAAAAAGTTCAACCTAATCCTAATGATTTTTCTTGTTTTGAGACTTCCTTGGAAAAAAACATTATCAATCTTGGTCCTTATATGCCTGAGAAGATGTTTTTATGCCCCGGTTGATCTTAGCAGGTTCTCAGAGACCCACTGTGATAATACATGACTTCTAGGAAGCCTATAGAGAAGAGGATACTTTGCTTCCATTTTTCCTGCTGTTCAGCTATTCATATCTTGGCACTTACGTGTCAGCAGGTGCGTAAAGAGCTGTGCTGTGCCAATGCCAAGATTTCCCCAAAAGAGTGATTTCTTGTGGGGTACTTTACACTTGCAATATTTTTTGGACTGTCCATCATAACCTATTTTTTTTTCCTGGCCTCTGTGCACTAGTCAAATAGTCCAAGCTTATTCTGAGCAGGCACTGATAGCTGTCGTAACAGATGGACAACTGTGCTGGAAACCAAGAAACTATGTACTGTATGCACACTGAGGGAACAGTGTACTGGTTCAGGTCATTCACATAACTGGCTGGCCAAAGTCTGCATGTCTGTGGTTAGAACAAGGTGCCAATTGATGAACTGCAAACCTCAATTTTAGCTTCCTAAAGTCAGAAACTAATGAAATAACTTATGCCTACACTATTATACACACTAGTCGTTTGCAGGATGTGCTATGCTCACCCAATATTTCTTTCACTGATCCTATAAATGAGCTGTTAGGTCATGGGTCACATCAGTTTGGACGTAACGGAATACTTCCCTTCTATCTTAGTGAAAGTTCTATCTTTTGGTTCTCAAACTTGAAACTTGGATTTAGCATTACTGTTTAGAGATCCCCTGTAAATGGTCATTGAAAAGCTCCTGGCCCAGGTATTGGGTTTTACTGCTATGAACAATAAGCCTTTTTTATTACTAGAAAACGGACTCAAATTCAAGGTAAGGAAGCAGTGGTGTTTTAGTTAGAAAATTTCTTACTTGCCACAGCTAAGGTAAGCTAAAACTATTATTTCTGTATGTTTTTGTGGGTTTGTATTGTCTTTGCCTTTCAGACATCAGGATAACCTGAAAGAATATGTGAACACTTTGGCAAAAATTTAGCCTGCTGTAAAGTTTATCTGATCCATTTGTCCTGATCTCTGTCTACAGGAAGTAATGGTCTTTTTCTGGGCCCCTAGTAAATAGTCTCTGAGAAGAACCAAGCCAAATTTCATATTGACAAATGAGCAGGATGCTAGACCTCTTTTCTGTGGATCCTAGTCCATGAAGTGTGTAGAGTGTCATCAAAGCTTCTTTGTTTTTTTTTTTAAAGCTGTCTTGATGGCTGACACAGAAGAGTGCAAATATGAATTTAAAGGCTTCTGTTCAGGAGTGAATGTTTCATATTGATATGTTGTATAAATTCCAAGTGATATTTTAGTTGATTTTCCATTTGTTTTCTATCCTGTTAGTGGAGAAACATTATTTATGTGCCACATCTGCTACTAAAGTCTAATATTCTTGTAATTTGTAATTTAAACTTGTAATTTGGCCACAGGCATGTAAGTCAAAAATGAGATTTTTTTTTTCCTGGCTAAAAGTTAAGGAAAAAAAATTGAAGAAAAGTTAAAACCTCAGTGAATGCAAAGGGTAATCCAGATTCACATTGTTGATTATAACAGTATTTGGTCAAAGAACAATAATATCCATGTCTATTCCTAAATCCTTTGCTAAGTGACCCATTTTGCTATCTAAAGAATGCAACTAATTTTTCAGAAGCATATATTTAAAAATATATTTTCTTTTTTTTTCTCTTTAGTTTGTTGTGACAATGTTTTGGAGCATCTATATCTATGACAGGGAACTGGTTTACCCGAAGCTGCTTGATAATTTTATACCAGCATGGCTAAATCACGGAATGGTGAGTAAAGTAATGCATAAACAAAAGTGCATAAACAAAAGTGTAAGACACTGATTTCTCTGTGAACGATTCTGCATGCTCTTGGTGCTAATCCCCTCAGAAGTGATTAAGGAGCGTGATTTGTAAGGAATAGTAGCTATCTTACCTTCCTTGACTCCTGGAGTCATATTTGAATCCTTATTAGGTTGAAACTAGAGATTTGAACTTAGGTGTCCTACATCCCAGGCTTGTTGTGGGGGTCAGCTCTTTCCTGTATAAGGTAGCTTTCCCAGAGAAATGTCACTGTGATCATGAGGAAGAGACTGTTCCATAAAACAGAAGTTCTGAATTTCACAAATCTTGTCCTAAGATGACAGAAACACTTAATTGAGTGTTTCTTTACCAGTCTGCCAAAGAATAATTCATGATGAAAACCTTTTGGTTAAAATGCCTTTTTAAAAAATCTCTTATTTTTTGGACTTGCGTGTTTTTAGGAAAATAATTCAAGCACACCTTGTACATATGTAGCAGAACCTGTCTGAATATTTTTAATAATGTGGAATTATATGTATCAATGCAAAGCTTTAAAATTTATGCACTGGTAATCATAAAGTTAGTTTCTTGAGAAGAAATCTGATCTTTTAATCTCTCTTTGCTGTGTCAAGTCAGACATTCTTTCTCTCAACCGTGTATTTAAATGCCAAGGGAAACTTAAGGCCACAATTTGCCATCAGGTACTTTCCACTGTTGATGCAGCATTTGGAGCTGAAAAGTGTCATGTTTGCTTCTCTAGTTGCATCTGTGCAAAATGTTTCATTATTACTTTGTTTTCCTCATCAGGACGTGGCAAACCATTTGGCACTGCTGTTCATCAGTAGATGACAGCAGAGCTCATCCTTCCGGGTGTGTGCACGTTATCACCACGGTAGATCAAGATTTGTCCACCATTGCTGTGCTTGATAAATTGGTCCGTTGTGGAGTGGGGGAGATAACAATGCTGGTTTTTTGTTCCCCAGATTTTGTGTCAAAGGACCAGTGTCAGAACTGTTACTGACAAGAGGAGCATCAGCTTCTGCTAGATACTGTACTGTTTTATGATGTTTTGAAAGGAACAGCATGATATTCTGTGTGTCTAGAGCTGAGGAAAGAGTCTGATGACTTCTGCTATGTTTGTTCAGGCTGTCCTCCCTTGAGCTTTGAGGTTACAAACTGAAAACTTGAAAACACTGCTAAACTATGCACATCTTGATTTTTTTTCCCCACAACAGATCAGTCCCAGCTCTGATGACATTTCTTTTAGGTGACATTCCATATACTGGAAGTGCCTAACCCATAACATTTTTCATGAATGTACATTATAAAGCAGTTGGCAGCAAATGGCCATAGGTATTCAGGAAGTCTACTCTGTGCCATAACTAAAAGGCAACTCAAGCTCATGTTGCTTTGTAGAAATATATACTTAGTGAAATATGTGAAGAAGTTTTTTGTTTGAGATTTTTAGGAATCATAGAGTTTGCTGAAATGTATTGTGTCCAAGTATTTTAGAGGTTTTTTTTTTTCAACTTGAAATATTGTAGAAGGCATTTTTGAAAGACTTTTGTAAAGGAATTGGTTTCTGTGTCAGTCTCCATTTATCCAAGTGTTCTTCAGTTAGATCACAAGGGAAACTTATGGCTCTGGGGCTTTTCACCACATTTAGTACATTCTTTCTGATGTTTTATCCATCATTTTATCCTTCCCAGCTTTCATGATAATTAATTCTGATGCATTGCTCATCATAGTATGAAAGGGTTATTAAACTACCTTGAGAATGCTTGCACCTCACTTAGTAGTAGTTAAAATTTTGACAGGTCAAATTTTAGAGAATGTGATAAAGATCCACTTGGTGAAAGGGTAGGACCTCTGGGAATGCAATTTAGGAAAGTCAGGATCCCTGGCTATTGCTTTATACTGAAATAAACATTTATTCCCATGTATTCCTGCACATTTTGACAGCAGTTGTGCACATGGAATGATAACTATTCTGAAAGCAAGGGTGGCCATGCTAGAGCCAAATCTTGCACAACAAAACTTATACAAGAGACACTCAGCTGTCAGTGAAAGGTGGGTTGTTTAGCTTCTGTCACATTGCTGATTAATCCCACTTTTGTGTGATCTTCCCACAATATATCTGGTACATCTCCTAAGGATCTGAGGTCAAACGTTACTTAACCTGTGAACACTCTATCCAGAATTTTTTCACAGCAGTTTCCCCAAAATATTTATTTAGCACCAACAAACAAACAAACAAAAAGTTTTGCACAATTAAAATACTTCCTACTGTATTATGATCAGCGGTAACAACTTGCTCAAGTGTCAACATCAACCTCCAAAATCCATACATAGAAAAGGAGTGAAAAGTCGTGAAATCTGGCTGTAATAACAGCAATCATATTTCCATCAGTAGTATGGGCATGTATTAAAATATTTGAGAGTATTCATACTTTAGAAGCATTTTTAAGGTAACTATCTTGAAGGCTTTGTGAAGAAATTGTTTGAAGAGCTTGTCCAATTCAGTGCCTTAACCCAGGAAGAAGTGGTTTGGGCTACAGTGCCTGCTGCTTTTTAAGGTTATAGTAATTACTTCTCCTTCTTCTTTTTATTTTCCTCCTTTCCCATCCTTTTTTTGCAGTTACAACACCATCTATATCTAAACCCCTATTTTCTTGAACACACTGTAATGTCTTGTTAATAGTCAGAGTACCAGTCCTTCATAGCAACACTTTTTCAACATTAAAAATATCAGAATTATAGAAAAACTTCCTTTCTAGAAACGGGAAACATGGGGGAAATGAACCTTGGAAATATGCAGTCCCATTACCAATTCAATTTTAATATTTTTATAAATTTTCATAGAAAAAGAGGAGAGGCTTATTGCTATGCAAAACCTATTCAGCATAAAATTGCACATAGTTTCAAGAACATCTTTGTATTACATATACACACACACACTTATATATATATATATATATATACACACCCCAACACCCTGTAATAGTTACAAATATAATTCCTATAATTATTTTCCAAATAATGTATTTGGGAGAATCTGTGTATAAAGTGGCGCCTTATGGTACCAGATAGTGCCTCATATGTGTAGATTCATACACCTGTGAAAGGTATCACCAACAGAGTTGTACTGTGCCATAAAACTGATGTTTTGCATCATCACAGTCAGTTCATTAGTCCATAACCAATGGTATCACTATGACTTGAAAAATGACCATGGAAATAATAGCAGGGTTGCTGCTGATTTGACCAAACACAAGGATTTAATCTCTGTTTATTATCCAAAGGAGCACATTTGAGTAGCTGAAGCTAAGCTTCTGTCTGAAGATACAACTATCTGTCTAAAGAGAGTTGTTGGAGAGCAGGGCTGTGTCTCAGCCCTGGTCTGTTTCTGAAGTGTCAAGTGTAGTTCCTGGATCTATTAGTTATGCAGGTGAATTCATCTTTGTGGGCTACAATTTCAGTTGCCAAGTTGCTGAACTCTTTCATCAAAGATGTAATTTGTTTTCTGGAGATTGTCCTGCAGTTTGGAAACATATCAGCTCATAATTCCAAAGGCAAATTTTCCCTGGGAAATAATATTTTCCATTTTCTGATGGCTGGCTATCTGATTTTTGTCAGTACGAGGAATTTTTAATTGAAGACTAGCCTTTAGTGTGTAAAATGGATGTGTCATAGTAGTAGCATTTTTATCAGCTCATTCCTTGCGACTTTATGTGCTGGGACTGGCCAGGTTGATGCATGCATACCATTTGTTTTCAGAAACTATATTCTCTTAAATATTAGCACAGGCTGTAAAATTAGAGGTTGCCCCTATTCTAACCAATGCCCACATAAACAGATACATAGACTGAATTAATTTAAGCTTGAGCATTGCTGATTTTGAGCCAGGTTACATGGCAGGACTGCCTGAAGTATCTGTCCAAGTTAACATACCATTTCAACGAGAGTCCTTCTTTGGTTTTTGCAGACACTGTCTCAAATTTGTTTTAAAAATATGAATCATCTTTTGTTTGTGGGAAGGAAAGCAAAATACAGAGAAATTACTTACTTAGGAGTTGAAATGCTCTGGAGGTCAGAAACAAAGTAATGTCTTCATATGAAGACACTAGAGGAGAGGTCAGGAAGGGGGGACGAGCAATATGCTCTGCATCTGTGGAGTTGGAAAAATGATTATTGTCTGGGTTTTGTGCCACTGCAGTCTATATAAGCTCTTCCAGTTTCTTACTCTGTTCTTTTTTAAGCCGCTTTTGGGAAATGGGAAACAAAGGCATTTCTAGAAAGACTTACCCTCTGTTCTGGTATTCAAGAGAATGCACAAAAACTGGGACAAATAGCAGTTGGAGGAAGGAGAGAAGAAGGAAGAGGAAAGAACCTGTCCAAGAGATGTATCTCTATTTCACAAGTTGTCTCTCTTTTCTTATCGCTGACTACTCAGCTGAAAAGCTAAGTCCACCAGAGAGTGGTAAAAAGTCACCCAACCACCTCTCCAATTGTTTGTCCTAGCAGCCTTGTCCTAGGCCTGGTGGCCATGGCTTGTGTGTCTTTTTGTTTTAATGGTGGAAAGGACATAATCCTATTGGAGTGAGTCCAGAGGAGGGCCACAAAGGTGATTAGAGGGATTTAACACCTCTTCTATTGAGGAAAGGATGAGAGAATTGACATTGTTCAGCCTGGAGAAGTGATGGCTCCAGGGTGACTTTATTCCAATCTTTCAGTACCTGAAATAGTCCTTCAAGAGAGCTGAAGGGACTTTTTACAATGATATGTAGTGACAGTACAAGGGGGAATGGCTTCAAACTGAAAGAGGGCAGGTTAGTTAATTAGACATTAGGAAGAAATTCTTTCCTGTGAGGGTGGTGAAGCCCTGGAACAGGTTGTTCAGAGAAGCTGTGACTGTCTTGCCCCTTCAAGTGTTCAAGGCCAGGTTGGATGGGACTCTGAGCAATCTGATCTAATGGAAGGGGTCCCTCCCTATGGCAGGGTGGTTTGAACTAGGTGATCTTTAGGGTCCCTTCCAATCCCAATCATTCTGTGATTTTATGAAAGTTGTTTTTCTGGTGTAAATCTTTTTTCCTTGATGATTTAACAAGAACAATAGAAAAGGCATGCAAAAATCAAAATCCATAGTAACCTGAACATAAATATTGGAATGTCCAAAAGTAGTGAGTTATTTGACAAACACATCTCTCCATTATTCACTGGTCAGGTGCTACACAGTGGTCACTCTGATGTATGAACAAGGAGATACTCTGTTTTTCATCAAGGTGTTTCTCTCCATGTAGACCTAAAAATCCTTTTCAGCCTGAAAGATATATACATTTTTCTGGGATATTTTCTAAATCCAATAAATGTGTTTCAAGGATGTTACAATTCAAGTGCTCTTCTTAATTTATTTACAATATTTTCGTATGTTAGGTATGAATAAAATTTTCAGTGCTCCAGGAAGGCGTTCCCACTTTCTACATAAGTTGCAGGGTTTTCTGATAAAAATCAGGGAAAATTTTAAATTTAATTTCCAACAGACTAACCACTCCTGGACGACTATTATTTAAACATCTGATGGAGAGAATAGCAATTGAAGCTGGTTGCCTGGGGACTCAGGGTATTTGCAAAACCCATGAAAATAATGTTGAATTTGTACACTTTTTGCATGTTCATGCTGCAGTAATGTGGCTGCGTCTGCTATCTCTCCTCATTATCTGCCAGTTCCACCACTGGAGCGTAACTACAGTGGTATCAATTATCTCCCTGCTCTAGGGAGAAAAAACATCACCAGCTTAAAAGATTTTCTTTTATTTTCTCTTACTTATGTGAAGGGCTTGGAAATTGTTGGTATGTCAAAACCTGTGATAGTATAGCACCTGGAAACTGAGAGGGCTGCTAGGGTGAAGAAGTCCTCGTTTTCTAAATGGCATCCTCTGGGGGCATTAGGAAAACCCCTTTACCTAACACAGTAACAGCACAGCAGTTTTTGCAAAGTGGGAAGCTGGCCTTAACCATGTTACATATCTGCCAGAGAACACTCATCAGGGTAAAGTGAAGACAGCTTTTTAACTGGACACAGATGCTGAATTTTTCCGATTGTTTTCTATTTCCACTAATCTGGAGAAAACCCACACAGAGGCTCCTCCTGATATAAATGTCCCTAAACTTTAGTAACAAGGAACCTTTTCTAAAACACCTTTGAGCACTTAATAACAGCAAAACCTGCAAGCCCTATTCTGGGTGTGAACATTGAAAATGAAAGGCCTGAGAGCTGAAATCCCCAGATGAAATCTTTTTCAAGAAGTTTAACCACCTTCTGTTGACAAGGTCACGTAACTCAGCCTGCTAGCAGAGAGCATGAGAGCATCTAGTGTCAACACCAAGCTGCGGAGTTAGAACCAAAGGAAGCGAGAAGAGGAGAGAGCCAGTGAGAGAGCACAGAAAGGGGAGGTTAGGGAAAGATGGTTGAATGAGAGGAAAAGACAGGCGGGAGGAAAGAGATGAATTAAATAGTCAGCTGATGCTGTTCCAACTCCTACCTAGGGAAAAAAAAAAGAAAAATAACAGATGAGGCAAGTGAATAAAAAAGGAGTCACAAAATAATGTAGACAAGCTGGAAGAGACTCAAAATGCTAAAGAGGACTTCAGGGAGGAGGAGGAGGAAGAGAGAAGCAAAGAAATAAACCATAAGAAAGATGAAATGAACAGTATATTTTCTTCCATCTCTTCATTGGGTAGACTTCCCTCAGATGTATTAGTTTGAGAAATGGATTATGGGTGCTGCTGTGAGGCAGAGAATTGTTTCTGTTGCCATTGGATGTAGGTTTACAGGTCAGGTAAAGTAATATTTGCACAGTGGCATGCCAGGAGCTTCAAAACCTTGGAAAAAGTTTAAGATTAAAATCACCCGCAACCACTCAAGAGTATGAAGCCTGTGTTCATGTAAAATTTCCTGTGTGGCATCTGTAGAATGACACTGATGTCTTTGCATCTGTCTATATTTTTATCTGACAAGGCTGTACATAATCTTGATTGTCTGTTTGACTCTCAAAACTAGAGTCCTTTGTTTAGAAAAAACCCTTATTTTGCCATATCAGCTGTGAAATGTGAAATGCATTGCATATTAAAACAGATGGAGTTTGCTGAGGGTTGCAGGTGAGCTGGAAGGTCACGTATTTGAAATACCAGAGGTAAGGAGGTGTTCTGTCTGTATTTCAAACTGCCCTGCTTTAACAGCCAAAGTTAGGTGTTACTTTGGAAGTAGTAATTATGCTGATAATACTGATAATGAAAGCTTAAAGCCAGATTTTCAGCTGAAGTTGCTCATACAAGTGTTTGTTAGAGTGATTACTATGGGCGCAAAGCAAATAACCAAAGAAATGCCCCAAAAGGACACATGAACAGAGCCTTAGCCTTCTCTGAGTGTGGAGTACTGAGCTGTATTTCCTAGAAGCAGAGTTTGGCTCTGGACTGCTAGGTTTGTTGTTACACCAGCAAGTGATGCGGGAAGGACATGCATTTGGTTCAGTCACAAAGTTCTGACAATAATAGGAATGCTGGTTTTGTTTTAACATTCACTTTTTGTGCAGATTATATTGCTTGCTGTAGACACTGCTGGAGCTGTGCACAACTCTTCTGTAATGCCTAAGTTGGTACATTTTCAGGTGCTACTGCACCATTTATCAGATATATAGTTACAGGTTATAAATGTAAATAAATGTTCAACTTTAAAATCAATGCAAAATGCATTAATAAGTAGTATGCATTTTCAATAAGAAATATGTGCTCTCTTCTCTCTGCTAAATCAAACACTTGTTTTATCTTTTAACAGAATAGATTTCTTGTTTCTTCCCTGAGTTTTTTTCCAAAGAGCATAGGCAGAAAATAGAGTCAAACATTATGAGATAGATTGTTATGGTTAATAATAAGTATATTCTAAGTCTTTTATCAAGAAAAGAGAACATTTCACTGGAAAAAATTAATGTATTGGAGGAGGATGGGTTCTATTGATGAAGGTTTAATAAGTCAGCTGCCAGCTACAAGTTCCGTACTCTAACAAACACTCCATATGTAAGCATCCTGGAGGCTATCATGATGAAGAGCTTTGTCTCCTTAGCAGATCTCACAAACACGAAGAAGGATGCAAATATCTCTTTGGAGGTATAATAGTTTAATAAGCATTTATTGTCTACCTTTATGTATTTAAGGGACTATGTTTTGCCTTATGATTACAGTAAAATACAGTGTTATGTACCCTTGGACACACTGGTTACCATTAGCACCCAGACAAGAATTAGACTTTGCATACAGTAAAAGTGGGACTGTACTATATTGTACCCACTTTACTAAACTGTGCTGTTAGTGTTCACACATGTGGCAAATATGACTTAATCAGACCACAAATATTTTGCAGCATTCCATGGTATCTCATTTATTTGTTTAATGTGCCACTATAGCAACTGAATTCCATCCTTTTAGATTCTTTTTTTCACAGACCTATGATCTGCTTGATTGAAGCTTGGCAGGCAGCTTTTCCTTCAATTGAAGGCATATGTACTAACTCAGTGACCAGATTTTTACCTATTTATCATTGTTGGAAAGTGGGTTATTTCACATGGACACAATACCAGAAGAATCAGCAGACCTGGGGATGGGAATCTGAGCCCAAAAGCTTATATGCTTTTTCCAGCCCTTGAAGTTGATGGAATAAAAAATACTGCTTCTCCCTGTATCCAGAGATGATTATTGCTTTGGGAAAACTAATGCAAGGAAATATTTTGACATTGTTTTTGTAAAAAATTACCACTTTTTAGAAGTAGCTTTTTTCTTTGTTAAATGCAGTCTTCTACGTGTCTTTGTATTTGGAAACAGACAGCATTTCTGCAGAAGTAATTTCATATTCAGATGTTTAATATGTTGAAATAGTGCCACAGCAGTAATGTTTTATACATGCTGATAGGCAGAAATCAAGAATTTGGGGACAACCTTGGGACCTCTGCTCGTGGAAGACTAAGCTTTAACATAACCTGTTATGTTCAATCCTCATATTTTAAAATTCCCCACATAGATACAAAGAAGTAAAAGCAGTGTACATTTTTAGTAACTGGAGGTAGCACAGAGAATACTTTGACAGATGTGTAAGCCATTGCTATTAGTCATGCAGTTCTACAATTGTCCCTTCTACCTTCCGACCATTATGTAACGCACCAAAGTTCCATCCTGGTGCCCTACTCAGGAAAAGTCATAACCTTTCAGAGGTGTCTTGTTTCTGTCAGAGACCACGAGTCTGACTAAGGTGACCCTTTCCTTCCCTCTGACACCAGAGTTATCTGACCAGGAAACAACTCTTAGCATGGAGAAATAGCAGATGGTGTGAAGTGTCTCAAAATGGCAAAAGGCGGACCAGCGGCCAATACATGATTTGCTCTTTCATCTCCATTACATTATTAACTGATACCCTTCAACTCTTCACAGCTTGCTTTCTCTTCAAAACAAGAAATGTTGCAAATTTGAAGTGCTGCTTTTAAACTCCATTTTTATATTTCTGTTTTTATTCCTAGATCTGTTTTACTAAACAGTCAGAGGGGAAAATACGTAATGTTTGATCAAAAGTATTTTTTATGTCTTCATTAGCTAGTGCCTGTGTTTTGTGGGGCTTTGTGATTGTAGCTGGAAAAACACTGCTGTCTGTCAGAGGGTTTATGGTACTGTGCCTCTGATTCTGACTGTGAAGTGTCCCAGGCGGGGTTGGGCTGCTGTGCCAGACCAGACTGCCTGTGCCTGCCCTCCGCTTCTCACCGTGCTGGGGCTTGCTGAGACCTCTGAGGGATTTCCCATTCATGTGCCTCAGCATCCCATTCATTCAGTTACGGTGAAGACATTTATTGCCTGCTGCAGATTCCTCTGAGGTTCATGGATGCAAATGCAACTAAGAGTCCATTCTGCTGCACAACACAAGTGGCCTCTTCTACAAATAATATTACCCCTGGTGATGTACAAATTTAGTGCTCCTGTTATATCATAAAAATTCTAGGCTGATGTGAGGCATGCTATAGAAAGTCAAATATACTTAGAAAGGAAATTCTTCTTTATAAAAATGGATGTAACAGTCAAATCACATCTTTCAGTTTATTTCCAACAGGAAGAAATTTTATATGCTTCTTGGCGCTTTTAGCTTTTTATTCTGTTACTTTGAGCTTTACCGGCTTTCTATAAGGCCAGTATACAGGGTTCCAACTTGCTGAGTCACTTCAATGCACATTTTTGTGGCCTCTTTTAAAAATGCAATATGTAATGTAGATTTTTTTTTTAGTGAACTGTTTGTGGGAAGGAGGAAATATGCACATCAGTCTACTGAACTTCGTATTTTAAGGCAGTTTTTAAAATAATGGGAAATCGTATAATTTTCTATTAAGGAAACATCCATTAAAAGTGTCTTTTTACTAACACACAGATTTGCTGATGTCTCCATTAACAAGCACATTTTTGTTGACTGCAAGTTGTTTAAAAATTCATACAGCTGCAAATCATGTTAGGAGATGAATATACATATTCTTAGATCAAAGACTAAGGTGGATGGTATTTCGGTCTCTGCTCCTGAAACACAGGAGTGAAAGATGGAAAAGAAGAGGGAATTTGAAGGAGAAAGAAAATCAAGTGTCAGAAGCTTAGAGAAAAAGTGATAGCCTTATAGATTGTTAAGGAGGACAAGACAGAAAACAAAGTAGAGGAAACCAAATGCTGAAATAAAGAGGTGCTAATAGTAGTCAGCTGGAGAAAGCCATAGAATGTGGAGGTGATAATTGTGTGTACTGTACTTCACTGAGAGAAAGCTTGAGAGAAAAGTTTAAAGTGCCCAGTGTATATTGAAAATGTCATCCATAGTTTATTTTAGACCAACATGCAGAAATTGAACTTCATTTGGTTTCTTGTGACCACTGTTTTTACAGAAGAGTTCTCTTTTTTCCCAGCATTTTTGTGCATGCAGAAACCAAAAGAATGCCCTGCTTTGCACACTTGGTGCTTCTACTGTTGCCAGAATCTGTGAGTCTTTAGATCTCCCAGTTGTTTGTCTGAGCATTGTGCTACTGAACCTCCCATAGTTTTATTCTCCATGACATTAGTTTGGTAGGATTACTACATATAGTAAATCTTTAGTAATATATTTATCGTGCATATATGTATATAGTGTGTATATATGCACACACACCCCCCCCACACACCTTACATAGAGAGAAATACTTAATATATATTGCCATTCAGCTATTAATAATTATATGGGTAGATAGTACAATTTTAAAGAATATCTATAATTCTATCTAAGCTGATCTCTTTTGATACAGACAAAAGATGTTTAGTCCTTAAATTTCTCTCAGCCTAAATGAATGGACAGGTAAAGACTGGTAGAAGAGAGTTAGTATTTTCCCTGTGCTACAGAGGAGAAACAAAACCATGGAATTTGTGGTTTGCCTGAAGCTACAGGCAGTTTATTAAAGATTGAACTGCAAAGTGGATCTGCGTTTGCTTCATTAGTCAGTACTTTTGTTAAGGAATTATTCACTCTCTACAAAGCAGGCAAAGACAACAAATTCATAGTCTATGAATGAGCATTCACTTGGGTTTCAAACTTGTGCTCTACTGGAAGGAAGAAGTGACTCAATTTTTGAATAGGGAGATGTTGCTCTAAGTCCTGCTTCACTTAGTTACAATAGGCGTTTCATTATTTTCATTTTGTTTATATCACTGGAAGTACAGGTTCACCTCACCAACTGCTTTTGTGTTTTTGTTTTCTTTTAGTATAGTAACTATTGACAACTTATTCCAAATAATTTGATTTTGGGCGTACCTTTTCTCTGTAAGGAGGAAAATCCCTTAGGTTTCCATTCCTTCTCAGATGATGATTGATTTGAGAAGACAGATGTTGATATGTAAACAGAAGGATGATTTAAGAAGGATGAATTTGGAAACTGAAAATATGTCAAGGGAGAAGAGCTCTCTCTCATGTGCCCTTGCCCTATCATTTTGGAAATGTTTTTTTCTTTTGTTGTCCAGGAGTGCTGTTGAGACCAAAGTGGGGGACAGGGGGCAGAAGGGGGTGGATGGGTGTTGCCACTAACCAAAGAAAGCTGAGAAGTTGTACATTTTTTAAAGATCTTTCAAAAGTATGAAACTCATTTATGGAGTCAAAGCCATTTCAGAAGTTATGTCAATAGTTGTGATTGTGGGTAAGAGGAAATAAAAATGCCCCTAAGACAAAAAATAGCTGTGCAAAAGTGGGTCACTGACAGTGAAGTGTAAGAAGTGGCCATGAAGAGTTGTATTTTGATTATTTTGACTGGGGTAATAAGGTGTATGTTTACTAGACAAAGTTACACCAGAATGAGTAGCAGCACGATGTAGAGGCCTGGATCCACTTTGGGAAGTACCTTTCTTCAGGCAAGAATTCAGTGTTTACCAGTTCTGTCTCAAATTTGAACTCTACAGCTTAGCTGGCAGTAATACAAATATTCACAGCTGTATAAAAAATGTTATTTAGTTCACAACAGTAGCCATGGTTACCTGCATACTTTCATTGCCTTATTCATGTGCAGTTCTTTTTTTTTTTTTTTCTGGAAATACCATTACCATGTAATATAATACTGTACAGCCTCTTGGTAAGTTTTACAGTGTCAGGAAGAAAATTCTGTGGTGAATCTGAAAGTGTATTTTATCGAGTTGACTTGTTCATGGAAGATCCCACCTATGCATTGCTAAGCAGAACAGGGCAAGTCTGAACATTCTGTGACTACAGTTTCAAATCCTAAATAGTAATATGTAAAATTCCTTGGCATTGAAAATTCTCTGATAGTGTTTTAACTGCACAACATTTTAAAAGAACTAGCCCCTTCTTGGTCCCTCCACAGGTGACACACACCTGCCAGTTCCTGTCAGTACATGTCAGAATAGCATGACTATCCTCGTTTAGTCTTGCAAGAAATGTGAACCCCAGCAAGCACAGAAGGGTAGAAAATTACTATGATTTTCCTCTTCTCTCTTATTTTTGTAAGTATAAGTCAGTGCACTCCATGCAGATGAAATATACTTGAGAATCTAGTGTTTCTGTTACGTTCATGGAAACTAGTCTCACTTGTATTGCTGCAGCAGAATTCCCAACCATATTCTAACCTTTGCTAGGAAAAGAAAATAGTACTCAATCTTCCAGATATCTCAGATCACTTTGCAAACAAATTAATTAAACTTTACAAGAGTATTAAGGACAGTTTACTTAGGCTTATATATTCTTTTCTTAATTGAGAGGTGTGACATTAATTCTGGAGGATTAAAATTGCCTATCAGTTTAAATTAACAGCAGCAAAAGGAATAAAGGATATTTGCTTCTTTAATCCGGCAAATTTATCTAAAGTCTTTCAGTATTAGGTTCCTTACCACTATTGCTACTTTTGTAGAGAGCACTTACTAGACTAAATGTAAAAGTTGTATTTCAGGGTGTCACAGGCAGAATATGACACAGGGTCATATTCCTTGGCATTTTCATGTAAACAGTGAAACCTAGGATTTTAGTAAGTGTTGCATAGAGATTGAACTGAATTTCTAAAACTAAATTTTAAAATGGCTCATGTAACCTTATGAAACCTTGTTAAAACCCTGATAGAGTTTTAAAATACTATCCAGGCCTGTTTTTAATGTGTCTCCTACAAGAAGAAGGAAGATGGCATTAAGATGAAAATTTCTATAGTGAAGCCGGCTGTTACCACAGTCTGGCTTCTGTTCCTGCCATAGCGCTGCCAGCTTGGATCTATTTATAGGCATTAGCCTATATCTATGCATGCACGTGGATCTACTACTCTCTTTAGCAGTTGTTCTGCTGCTGAAGAAGTTGGTCTGAGGTTTCAAGCCTTATTTTTCTTTTCAGAGACCAGTTTCTTCAGCTATGCTTATTACCAATCAGTAGGAATTTGGCAGGCATCCACTCCCTGCCACTGCTCTTGCATCAGCTTTCCTGCACTGGCCTGCAAGCCAGAAGGCTCAATTGTGGTGCATTCAAATTCTTTAAACCTAGTTTCTTACAGTACTGGACCCTCTGCATTATCTTATGATTTCAATACCTTTTCCTCCTGAAGTGAGAATGACAAGACTCTTCAAAAACACTAATTGGTTCCCTTATCTCAAAGATACAACTTGTCTCAGTTACAAAACCAAAATTGCCTCTTTGTCAGATATCACACCAGAAATAAATTTTCTTCTGACTGCAATGGAGTGTTCTGGTCCTGTACATTATTTACAGTACAAATAAAACCTGTTCTCTTTCATTTTCCTGATGATGAATCCTGGGCAATAACTGCTTTCCCCAGGAACCAGTCCTTGCTTGGAGCAAAGGCACTGTTTAAGTTTGTTGCACCAAAGCACGTCTGCAGCCTTGTGTGGTCTGCAGCATTCTCTTAACACTTCATGCCCTCATTCACCCATCCAGAAATTAGATACAAGGCAGCCAAGCACAGCCTTTCTGCATCCTGCACTACACCACCTTTACCCATGACATGAATCCCAAAATGATACATGCTCCCTGGCAGAGTCTGAGTGAGAGCGTGCTCCAATACCATAGCAGCAGCAGTGGTGGCAGCAAGCCTCAGGTGATGGCCTTGGGGTGTGTTATTTCTTCTGCCACCTCAAGCAACACAGTTATGTAGCACTGAGGACAGCAAAAAGCTCTGATAGCTGGTATATTTGCAGTGATGGGCTCAAAACTAAGTTAAACTGAGAAAGTAAAATAACAGAACAAGTATTTGACTGATGTAAACCATCATTTGATGTAAACCATCATCTTCTTCATTCTCACATTCTCAGTTCTAATGATTATTTCTCTGCCATACAATTTAGGCATATTGGTGATCTAATGCAAGAGAGTTTTTCCTGTTTGAATGGAGTGGAAAGCATTCTGCAGCTATTCAATTGGTTCTCCCTGTTAGTAGTGTTTTTTTTAATAAATGTAGTATTTTGGTTTCTTTAGTTATTTATGGTAGTTTACTTTTGAAGAACATTTAACTTAGCCTTCTGGCTTTCACCGAAGAATAGCTCAAATGTTAAACAGATATTTGTGCAGAAACGTGCTAGCACCAAGTAAATCTTTGATATCAAATTCATAACCTTCTGGAAAGGCAGTAAATTTTATGTCCAACACTTAGGTAATTTTTCCTCCATGTTAGCAACTTAAAATCATTTTTACAGCTCTAGTCAGCATTCCCCCCACTTTATTTATCTCTTCTTTTATGTAGCTGCATAATGTATATATATGTATATGTATCTTTTTCCCTCTTGCAGTGTTTTGTCCTTCAAAGATTTGAAGCAATGTGCTCAGCGTCTGCTAATATAATTCTTTCCACAGCAGAAAATTACGACTTTGCAGAAAGAGAGTTTGCTATAAGCTGAGGAAAAGTCACAGCCTAACAGTGTCAAGTTTGAGTTTTAGCTGCGACTTCCGCCCCTCATACATACTCTCCTAAACAGAGGAGATGTTATGCTTAAATTATTTTCAGCTTCTGACCTCTTCAGTTCTGAACGTCCAACCACTAAAACATGAGGTTTCCCTACTATTGATTTCAAAAGACAGGTCAAGGTGAAATGTCAATGTGAAAAGGAAGGGAAATATAGTTCCCCATAGGTTCTTTCCAACTCAGGATATTCTATGATCCTATACAGTATTATCTGTGTATCCTGTGTCCAGTTAATATAAATAAATCAGTTTTACTAGAATTTGTTGGAGTGTTTTTACTGCTAAAACTCAGACCCCATGGGATACAGTTAACAATCTCCAGATGTGAAATGGAAAGGACCATCAGCAGCACAGAAAAACTTTTTCTCAGTGAGGAGGGCTATGGCAGCTGGAATTCAGATGCAAAGGGAAGGTAGCTGCTCAGACCATGAGAGTCAACAATCTTCTTCCACTTGCTGTCTTCATGGCAGGGCATTTACCAAACCTGTTGTGCTAATAGAGGTGCAAAGAAGGAGCTGGTGAGCTACCCAGGGAGAACTAAGTTGAGCTCTCTAGCACACTCCTTGAGGTAGGGATCAATGTTTACCTGTTGTTAGTGCTTGGGGAAATGCCTCCTGGGGTGGCATTTAGATGAGCTGTGTATTGAGTGAAGTCTCATGGGACTGAAATGAATGCAGAATCTTCTTTCCTTTATTTTTCAAGTCTGTTCACGGGGAAGCCTTGGATGACATTTGACACTGTCTCACTTTTCACATCTTTATCAAACTCTGGCCACATAGAAGCTCTGTAAGGAAACTGGATGCTGGGACAAGGAGTGGGTTGGAATCTGTCTGCTCACAAGATACTCTGCGACTAAGTGCATTTCTTTCATCATAACTTTTTCCACCTTGCTGATTGAGAAACTGGGTAATGGTGATACACACATAGTTTTTCAGAAAATTTTATGGACCTATTTAAGGAACATCTTTGTGGCTAAATTAGATGTCCTGCTTTTAAAAGGCTTTTTATCTCAGCTGGTCTCTACACAAGTTCAGGGAAAATGAATGGGCAGAAAAATATGTCCACCACCAAACCGCCTAAGATGCAGTACAGAAAGTTGTATTTAGAACATAATATTATAGACACGTTGTCAGGGAGTATTCCTGTTGCACAATGTTCTGAAAACATCTCTGTTTGCCTCGAGGGAATGCCCGTCTGCCCTTCTTATGATCTATGGGAAAAAATACCCTTGTGGTAAACACAGATGGAGTGTTTCCAATGTCTAATACCCATCCTGTTTTTGTTCCTAGTACAGCAACTGATGTGTTTGTGGAAATCATACTGGTACACAATAGAGAGAGGAGAGTTTTCAACTTTTAAAGTTCTATGATTACAGAAAAACTCAACTTTAAGGACATTGTTATAATGATAAAGTTTTCTGGTTTGCAATTATTAAGTGCTTTTGAAATGTTTACCGTGTTTTATAGTTGATATCCAGTAGCTGTGATACTGTTTAAATCCTATCCCCAGTGCCTCTTTCCAATTACTCTGCCCCTCCAGATGGATATTATTCTTTCAAGGAACTATCCTCCCACAAAACCAGTGACTCAGGATGCTTTCAGGAGCTATCCTGTGGAATGCATCATATGTGCTTGTACTGCTCATGCACCAGTCCTACTTGAGCATTTCTTTACATACTTCCATGAAATATAGAGATTAATCCTGGGCATCCTACACTGGTATCATTATTCTGGGGCTCTTCACCAGGTGTCAGTGGTTTTGAGGTGGAAGCTTGCAAACATTAAGGTATGAATGGTCAGGATTAAAAATAGCAGAGGCCCAGAAATATGCAAGTTTGTGAATTTTATCTTGATAGGTTAATCCTTATGGTCTCAGTTTGAAGCGCTTCTTCACACCATGAAGGACTGGAAAACCATTTTTATTCAATAAAACCTGAGATTATCAACTAATCATGTAAATTGAGTATCTGATACCCTAAAGAGGAGGGCAGAATAAACATCTGAATTTCACTTTTGGTTTGCCCTTTTACTTCAATAGTTTTTCTCTGCATTCAATCCTGTGGCATAAGCCCTTTAGGACAACATTCTTCCCTCAGGACCATGTTCTGTCTTCTTTCCTCAGGCTGTGTTTTACTTGTCAGTGTAGAGCTCCGTGCTGAGAAACCAAGGTTTTTCAGTGTGATGCTCACTGTATTTTCTATAAAGACAAACTATGTGATGGCAATGATATTATCACCATTATTACTTTATTTGCCCTCTTTGCATGTCCAGTGCATATTCTTAGCACCTTGTTCATTTTTCTACTCTTTAGATGCCAAGCATAGAAAACAGTGTGACTACGTAATTTGTTTTGCCCTTGGAGTTGCTCTCATTCGTTTTACGCTGAGAAAAAGAGACAGGCCACCAAGCAGGTGCTGAGGATGGAAGGGAATGCAGGTTGTCCTTTCAGAGCACTTAAACTCCAGTTGTGACCAATGAGCCAATCTTGAGCCCTCATTCTTGCTCCAGAAGAAGAGAATCCATGACACAATTTGCCTCTGAGTACCACATGCAGCAAGAGGACCTAATGCCCACCTACCCTGTGGAAGGGTAATCACTGGGGTTTGCTGTGGCCTGGCCTGTCCCCATGTGGAACTACTCTTGGCCCTGAAGGCACGCATCCAAGTTAGCCTTCCCCTTGGCCAGGCTTTTTTGGTGGCTGAGATGGCTGTACTGCGGCCAGATGCAGTATGAACACCATGGGTGCTGTCTCAGAAATCCTTGCACCATGTTCCAGGGCATGGCACAGACATGCCTCCTGTTTCCTTATCTGTAAAAATGCACCAGGTTGGCTGGCTTGTCAGCTTGCAAATTTAGGGGTAGGTGTGTCTGGATGGTATTCTGCATACACATGCAACTTGATTCTGTGTTGTGAGCTGGCTGATACCCAGTCAGGAGCACATTAGTAGGTTGGTTGTGCATTGTGCTAACCACAGCTACACACTCCTAGTTCATTTTTGGCAAGGATTCATCCAGACTCAGAAAGAGAGCGAGTCCTCACCTACCAACAAAATACATACAGACAAACTCAAGACATCCATGGCATGTAAGGTCTGAAAAGAATATTAGGCGTTTTTGTCTGACCTCCTGCTTAACACAAGCCATAACATTTCACTTGCATCTGTAGTGAGCCCAGTAATTTAAATTTGGCTGAAGTTTGTCTTCCAGAAAGGCATTTGGTCATGATGTGAAAAGATAGCAATCTTCTATTTTCCTTAACAGCTTGCTCCTGTCATTATTCACTGTCACTGCTAATTCTTTTCCAAATTTCTGACTTGTCCAGCTTCAGCTTGTTATGCTTTCCACTGCTCTGTTAAAAGAATCTTTTATTCCTCATCTTGTATCATGGTTTTCCATACGAGGAGAGATCTCTTCTCCTTTTGGAGAGGCTGATCAGGTTAAGACCCTTAAAAGTGTCATCTCAGGAGATGATCTACAATCTCCCAGGCACCAATATCTCTTATTACCTCTGTTCCCATACCCTCTTTTAATGGATGGCACCTGAGCTATCGTTATGTTGTGATCTACATGAATCCATGGGTCTGGTGTCCCCTCATAGGTCATTTTGATCATCCCTAGCAAATCAGTACACATACAAGGTAAGATGGTCACGACCTACCTTTAACAAAGCAGTGTTTATTTTAGGAGTAATGCCTGATAGACAAAATAAGTTATATATGGTAAACTGTTTACATGTGGTTGATCTAACTACCAGCTGTAATGCTTCAGCTGCTTCTGGGGCTGTTACAGAAAGGTGTGAGTTTGTCACTTGTTGATGCCACTTTATGTCTGCATGCAGTTCCTTTGCCTTAAACTAATTTTAAAGCTCTCCCAGTCCACTATTCTTGTTGCATGCGAAAAACATCTCCCACGTGAGGGGAATTGCATGCAGAAAACTCTGCATCTTAGTTTACCTGATTGTCAGTTTGCATTAATTATTCCTCTTTTTTTCCTTATGCAGCCTGAAATAAGCCAGCCTCTGTTTCTCTCTTACTTGGATAGAATGATAAAGCTTACCAAAAATATATTGTACCTACTCATAAATGTGGAACAGGTAGGGCTTTCCAAGGTCTCACATCTGACAAAACCAAACACACCACTTCTATAGAGACCCAGCAGTCTGCATAGCCATTATTCACCGGTTTTTCATACATTTATAGATTGTATTTACTCTTTATCTTATTAATGGAGGCAAAAAATTGTAATAGTGGTCTTTTTCTGGGTTTTTTTTTTTTTTCCTTTGGTTGGTTGGTTTTAGTTGTAGGATGGGGTTTTCTCCATTATTTTGTACATTTTAAATCTGTAAGTCACAAAATAATTTCCTCTGAGTTAGTGTAAACCTGAAGTGCATCTTCATACGGGTGCTTCACAGTTACACTCCAAACTGGTTGGGTTGAGAGAATGAAAAACTGTTATGAGAGCCAGAAGCTAAACCCACAGCACAGAACTGTTGTGTCAGATGCTTGAAAACTAAATTCTTTCAAGGCTTTGTTGTTCTGGAGAACTTCTGGGAGAAGGCAGAATGCCACCAGTGCAGCCATACTGAAGTAGCCTGATGGATCTTTTAGATTGTTTATAAGCATGGAAAATATTTTAAAATAACAAAATGACAAGATTTCAGCTATACCCAAACAACATTTCCTGTAAAAAATTTGTTTTGAAAGACATTTTCTAACCCCAACGTGCAATTTTGTGACTATTTTAAGTGTGATGCTTTTTTTAGCCTCAGCTTTGGGGATACCTGAATTACCTTGAGGTTTGAATTTGGTATCATATTATAGAATTTATTGGCAGAATGTTATTCTTTTTTTAATTTACATAAACAGCTTTTTATGGCATCTTACAGTTTCAAGGTAGTTTATGGAGGCAACAGGGAAGTACAAAAAGGATGATATTAAATAAGCCAGTCACAATAACTTGTTTGCCAGATGTGTTGTGGAATTTTGGGTGGAGTTTGTTAAATCCCAAATGGGGGAAAAGAAGGTTAGAGAGTCACTTCAGAAATATCGCCTGAATTTAAACTGCGCTGGAAAATTAATTTAACTGCTTTTAAGCTTTTCAGGAGCTAGTGTGAGAAAATCCAGCTATAAAGATGGGTTGGGAAATGGTTAAGTCTTGCACATGCACGTTTGTAGTTCAGCCATACCACAGTGGGCACAACAGTGCACATGTTTGAAAATAATTTCCTTCACTTGCAGAGAAAAGTTCTGTGCACAGATGGAAGTAAAATAGCCATCAGCAGGGCCTTCCCTGCCTTGCAGGCAGGCAGTCTGCAAGGTATTGCTGTTGCAGCCTAGCAGATGAAAGTGCCACCGGTCCTGGGTGACACTGGGAGCTTGCGTATGTTCCCATGTGTTGCATCTCACACTGTTTGCAGTGTCTGATTCTCATCCCTCCTGAGGATGTGCCCAGAGCTGGGGTGCAGCTATGCCATTATATTTTAATGAAGGGGTGGGTAGCAGAATGTATTCCCCTAATTAACTTCTTCATTGTCTCTACATTAACCTTTGAATTCATTGCCACTCTTGTTTGCTTTTCCTACATGTTAGAGGCCAATTTTCCCCACAGGCTTTGCCTATCAAGTTATTTTGCAAACAAACAGCTTCTCTCTTAAGACAGATTTCTCCCCAGAGTTCTAGCGGTGAAGTCTAAACAGGCAAGTAAAACCACTTTTAGTAGGTTTAACAAAATAAAAAGGCCTGCTCACTGGGCTAAAACTGTCCCAGGTGTTGCTGTAGTTAAATTAATGGCTGCCTCCTTGACTTTGACATGGCAAGTAAAACAAGGAGTTTTTTTCCCTGCTTCTGGGGAAGATGAGCATGACCTTTAGTTTCTTTCACATTTTCCTAAGTTACTAGAAAGGAAGCTGCATCTATCTTGAGCTCTTTCCAAATATGCCTTTCTGTGGATGTCTGCAAATCCCAGCACCCTGCGCAAGAACTGGTCCTTGCTCTAGGGTACCTCAGGTGCAACCTGGACTCTTCCCAAACCATGGGCTTCCACCTGAGACCACTTCTCCTCACCATTGTCCCATGGCTCTACTTTGTTTAAAACAGCCCATGGAAAGGGATTTTCTGACCTCTGGTACATCCCTATTCTGTCTTAAAACATAATTGTGCACTTGTACAGCTTCCAAACTGAGACAAGGAAGACTCACAGACTCTCTGCTTACCTCTTGAAGGAGGAATAGAAATGTCAGAGGTTTCTGTCTTTTTTTTTTTCAGCAGTCTCTTTAGAGCAATATAGACATAGAGGCTAGAGCTGGAATATGCTGAGTTTTCATACCTTTTCTAGTTTTCTCTTAACCAAAAATTTACTGGTTATTTAAAATCCCACCAGAACACCAGAATTGTTATGTTGTTTGCATGCCTCTCCTTGTGGTGTTTTTGGATTGCAGTATGAACGGCAGCATAACAGATGTGTGTTCCTTCTGTGCATTCATGGTTTCTTTCTTTATTGGAAAGTTCCTGTTCTGACCTTGTAAAATCTAGGGCCTTTCAGAAAAGAGAAATTAGAGCCTTTAGTTTCCAAAATCTCTTCCACACACAGACATCTGGGTACACACACCCATACTGATTGCATTTTGTTTATAAAGAATTTGATTTTTTTGCAAAATATTTCTTAATGCATTTTAAAGAGAAAACTAATTATAGCATATGGTGTCACACAATTTATTAAATGTCTTCTTTAGTAGAATTTGGTGATTACTGTAAGTATTACTGGTAAATATAAAATCAGTTTAAATTTGAGAACATGGGCATCTGGCAGAGAAGAACATTGGCTGTTTGGGCCTCAGCTTCCATACAGTGTGAATCAAATGAAACTTGGCACTAGTTGTACTGTTTAGTCTTAAAACATTTTTATAAGCCTCCTTTCTCTCAGTGAGATCAGATCAGCCAGTGAGATGATATTCTGATGAACATGGACTGGTGTTGTAGCAGTCTGTGGAAGATAATTTTGGAAACAATATTAAATTATACTTTGAAAGGAATAAAATCATTAAAAATTCATCAGTTTCCCACCATAGATTTTTAAATTCAGTATAATTCTTAAAATTAAAGGCAGAAAATAACTATAGAAGTAATTTTTCTTTTAAGTCCATGGCGTTGTTAACTTAATTTTTATTTCTCAGCTTTCCCAAATGCAATCTTCTAACAATATCAAGAGCATATCTAGATGAAAGATGTAGCCAAAGCTTGAATCACAACACTCCAGTCCTTCCAGATTACTGGGAGAAGTAGACTTGACTAGGTCTTTGGGTAGAAGATGGCAATATGAAAGACACCTATAAATTAAAAATTAAGAAATACCTACTTCACAGGTGTAGGAGCCATGGGCAAATTTCTGCATTAAGCTTCTGAAGGGTTCAACTTGTCCCAGAGGACAGAGAAACAATGGAGGTGTTAGGTTTTCTAAAGGCTTTCTTGCATCTTTCCTTACCCCTTTGACGTCAATACAAGTTAGGCCATTCTTTTCAGTGCAGTGTGGTATTGTCCAGTGGTTTGCTTAAGAAATACATTCATAGACTTTACATATGACTAAATTTTCTAATCAAAATTTTAAAATGTTTTTATGGAGTTGAACTGAATTGTTTTTTGATATTTACCTGCCTTATTAAGGCTTTTCCTCATCATATGTCATCTTACGTGCTGTCAAGATGCAGTGTGAATTTCTTCACAGCAGTAAACAAAATTGCAGAAACTTGGTCACATTTTCTGGGCTTAAAATATTAAATACTGCAGTCTGAATTGCCAGATACAACAAAATGGTGTATTGCTTCTAACCAAGTGTCTTGAACATGGCGTGTGCCAAGAAAGGACAAGTTTTCAGAAATGTGACAGAACTGAAGGGACAGGCAGTGCATGTACATAGCAGAAATTGGACATAGGTAGTGAGCATACTGCGCTGTGCATTCCTCTGGGTCAGGTGCCAGAGTAGGTCAGAGGACTGGGTCTGTATAGTTATACTCCTCTGCTGCCATATACCTTATTTCCTGATCCTGTTACCTGCTGTCTCCTCACTTAGTCACTGACTCTATCCCTTCAGTCACTTGGCCTCAGTGAAGTTGTTAAACACATGGAATACCTTATGGAGAGAGGCTGCTGAGGGGAGCAATAACTTTCTTTGTTGCTGTTGAAACAATGACTTTTATTTGGACTGTACTTACTTTTTAAGAATAATTTCTGGCTTTATCTGAAAATAAAAATGTATAAGTGAGCTATAATTTTTTTAAGTATTTAAGTACATTCTTAGAACTTCATTCCCTGATCCATCAGAAGACAATGAAGCTTATTACGAGTCTGGAGCATCTCTCTTATGAAGTAGGCTGAGGGAACTGGGCCTGTTTATCTTGGAGAAGAGTTAATTGAGAGGGGATCTTATCAATGCACACAAGTATCTTAAGAGTGGATGTCAAGATGATGGGACCAGCCAGTGCTTTTTGTCTAGGAACAAAACAAGGGGCAGCAGACACAAACTGAAATACAGGAAATTCCATCTGATTGTGAAGAAAAGCTCCTTCACTTTGGAGGTTACAGAGTTACTTTGAGGGTAACAGAGCACTTGGACACGTTGCCCAGAGGAGTTGTGAAGTCTCTTTCTCTGGAGATGTTCAAAACCAGCCTGGACATGATCTTGTGCAGCCTGCTGTACATGAACCTGCTTTAGCCAGGGGTATTTCACTGCATGATCTCCAGAGGTCCCTCCCAACCCCAACCATTCTGTGATTCTGTGACTTGAGTTATCATTTTCAGAAACGTGTCTCTTCCTCTTTTTTTCATTGTTCTATCCCTGAATCCAGTGGGGTTTGTCCTGAGCTGAAGTACCATGAGACCTGGGTGGATCTTCCAGTCTCTGTTAACTTTCTGGTCTCTGATTGGTCTGTAGTGGAGTTGTAAAACTGAGCCAGAAAAGGACACAAGGGTAAAAAAAAAGGGAATGTCTGCTCAGAATCTTATTATTTCCCTTTTTATCTGTAGTTTTGACTGCTTTTGAAAGGAGATCAAAAAGCTATTCTTATACCAGAAACCAGCATGTGCTGAGAGGCACACAGATGTTTTCTCTAGTCTTGCCTACAAGTCTTCTATTCCTCCTTTCTGAGCAGCGCTGACAGAGCTGTGCATCTCCATGCCTGACCAGTGGCTTGGTTTCTCTGAAGCTTGGCTGGTTGCACTTTGGCCATGCTGCATAGCTCCAGTCGCAGGCAGGCGCCATTGCACAAGATGCATGAGAAAAGCAGGATACAACTAAACACCTGGTGGTGGCTTCCTCTGCTGGTTCTGTCACTTCTGCTTCACTTCCGATAAATTAGAAAAAACTGATATGTGAGCAGTTGTCTGGAGGAAAAGAAAGGGAAAAGAGTGAGGGAGAAGAGCGTAGGGACAACACAGGCAAGGGGAGTGAGGAAGAGAGAGCTGTGACATGGCAGGTAAAGGACAGCCAAGGCTTAGGGTATGGCAGGGAAGAGCTGTGCAGAGGACATGTCCAGCCCAGCAAATGGGGACGAGGACAGTGGTGATACAGAGGTGCCATTGGCCTGAGAGTGTGGCAGGAAGGTCCTAAAATCAAATGGGAGGATGCCACATAAAGGACTAAACAGATATAGACAACATGTTGGTCTGGAGGAGAGGAAACCAGTGTTTATGTTTGTCTGATGTTATATCCCTGAAGCTGAATAGTAGCTTATGAATATGCCAAAGAAACAAATCTGGAGAAGTTCTTCTCAGTGCAAATAGTAAATATAGTCAAGAACTACTCTTTTAAAAATTGAACTTGGTAGATGTTATCAATTTATGCCTCAATTTATTGCCTCATGATTCAATGAGACATTTTGGATGCTACTGCCAATAGCAAAGTGTAGCTGAAACAAAAATTAAATCCTTCTGGCCTTCTACTAGCTTTTTGGTATGGCTTTTCCTGAAGGACTGATGTTCCTTGCTGTGAGCATGCCAGAAGTAGCAGAGGTCAATCAGGGACTAGAACCATTAGCTGGGCTTGATTGTAAATGCTGTCCAAAAAAATTTCCTGCTTAAAGAAGTGGTATTCTCTTCTCTATAAAAAGCCTACTCATATCTCCCATATAAAGTCTTTACTGCAAAAAAAAGCACCAAAAATGGAGAAGCAGAGGAAGCGGGGAAAGGAAAGGGGAAAGGGGAAAGGGGAAAGGGGAAGGGAGGGGAGGGGAGGGGAGGGGAGGGGAGGGGAGGGAAGGGAAGGGAAGGGAAGGGAAGGGAAGGGAAGGGAAGGGAAGGGAAGGGAAGGGAAGGGAAGGGAAGGGAAGGGAAGGGAAGGGAAGGGAAGGGAAGGGAAGGGAAGGGAAGGGAAGGGAAGGGAAGGGAAGGGAAGGGAAGGGAAGGGAAGGGAAGGGAAGGGAAGGGAAGGGAAGGGAAGGGAAGGGAAGGGAATTGCTCGCCATTTATATTAGTGTTGTGTAGATGGGGTAGTGACAGAAATTTCCCCAGATAAACATTCAGATATACATCATTATCTTTTCAGATTCTGTCTTCTCACTCTATCTCTGCATTTCTTGTGACCGTCTTCATCCTTTGCATTCTTTTTACCAATTTAGGGGTTTTTTACTTTGCCTTGCAGATAGAAAAAATACTTTTCTGGCACCAATCATAAGAGTATAGGAGAGACAGAATCTCTGGCATACTAACCTCAAGATACACATTATTTTAATCCAAAATTGTATGAAGAAGGACTGTCCTATTGGAAAGGAAGGTGTTTCTTTAATTTTACTTCTTAATTGGTCCAAACAACAGCACCCATCTATGGGGTTTTTTCCCCACAGATTATTACTGTAGACATTTTATGTTAGACATAACACTAGAATTACAAACAAGTGGTTACCATGACATTGTTACAGATGTGTGCTGAGCCCTATAGTTGTGTTCACCTTGCTTCTCTTTATTTAGTAATTTATAAGCCAAATGTTTGCTTACTAAAATAGTGGAATTCATATCATCACTTCTACTAATTGCCTGTCTTCAGCAGAGATAAAATAATTACATTCCTAAGCAAGTCTTTGTTTAGTTTTCATTTATGCCTCCTTCTCTATAGCTCCACTGTGAAGGCAGGATGGAGGGCAGCCTCTTTTAAGTGTTTTCCTGCTCACCTGCTGGTGGAATGGATGTGTCTTTGATATGGATAGTTTGGTGTCACAGTTTGGTTCTTCCTTGGAGAATAAGCTGCACTGAAAGGAAACTTCCCCCTTCATTACCCAGCCCTTTCTCCTGGCCCTAATGATTTTTAAATTTTTTTTAACTGTGGGGAAAAACATTTTCACAGCTCTGAAAAGGGTTCATTCAGCCTTTCCGTAATAGTTCAAGTGGTTGGTTTTCTTCTGGCTTCTGAAATACTTTACAAATCACAATCTGGAATAAGTTCTAATATGGTTCCAAGTCCTGCTGCTGAATTTGGATACGTTGCTGGGACTTACTTTGTAGCTCATCCTTAACAACTGACAAAATATTTACTCGGCACAGTGCAAAGAAGGCGAACTTTCTCCAAAATATTATACAGAGTTGGAGTCAGAACACAGACAGTGAGGCAAAAAATTGGACCTGCCCACCAAGCCATTAGTTGAATAATTTTCCAGAATGTCATGAGAAAGCGCTTCATGAAATTACTTGCTGCATAGCTGCTTCTTGTGATATGGGAGTGGAGAGGGCAGCCAGGTCCCCAGTAGTGAGGACAGTATATTGTAGATACTGAAGTCTTAGGTATGTATATGTATAGGCAGTGCCAGCAGAGAATGTTCTTTACAATTTATTAAACATTTACTTCATAAAAAGGTGGTTTCCCTAAACTGATCTTCTACATTCAAAATTAACAGAAAAATCTTTAACCCAAGCTGGATCAGAGTGTTGTTTCTGTTTTGGTATTTTTAGAGTGTTAGTTTTCCCCTGGGGAAGGGATTATTAAACTATTAGAACCACACTGGAGTTTTTATAGTGTGGTGTGCTGTTCATCTCCTAGTCTAGAAAATAGGGGTTTCTTTCACACGTTTCACCCCACTGTTTTGAGAAACCATGGAGGAAGAAAAATTGCAGTAAATTAAATTAAGTATAAGAAAAGCCATAGTGACAAAACTCTAATAATAGGTTTATGCTTTTATGTTGTCTTCATGTGATTCTTTGCAAAAGAGCCTCCTCAGTTATATTCCATTGTCTTTTTGACAGTGGTTCGTGGTTGTTTTAGTCTAAATAATACAGGATATGTCCCAAAAGAAGATCACATCTCTCTGTGTACATAAATGCAGTACATTGTGATCAATATTTCTGGCAGATTCCTTATTCTCAGTACATTTCCCCCCAACAAAATATATGATATGATGAGGCATAATAATTCAACCCTTCTGAAACTAAGGAGAAATGTTTTCATAAAACAAGATATTTTTGGCAGTCTTAAACTACAATAAACTTCTCTTACAACCACATTTATATCCATTGATGTCATGTTTTCCCTATCTTGTTAAAATAATAAGAAATATACTATCTCAACTCTCTAAGAAACAGCAAGGCACAGCTACTATAGCTGTAGAGATTTGGAGGGAGGACTTTTTCTTTATTTTATTTATTTAATATTTTATACATTTGTCTTCAAAAGTAGCAATCACATGGATTGGCTTTTTGGATGACTTATCTGCAAACTTTTTTGAGCCCCTAAGAAAGTAGATTCCTTGTGGGGTCCTCAATGATCCAGCAAAGGTGTTTGTAAGACTAGGAATAACGCACCACTTCCATAGGCAGTGAAAAAGCAAAGAGCACTGCCATACACTTGTTTAAAAAGCCTGTGAAAAGTGCTGACTTTTCATTCACCCTGAGGTTTGAAAAACAGACATGGATGTCCTGCAGCTGACTTTCTCTCGGAACTCAAAACATTAAAATCCAGTGTGTAGTGGTTTTCAGTCTCTTGCTTTTTTTGAGATGTTGTGTAACCTAAAGAAAATAGGGCTTTTCAGGGTTTTTAAGAGTTCTATTTATGGTGCAGAAAACATGACAGTCCAAGTTAATTACTATTTCAGTTGCTGATGAACTGGAAGCATGAACAAAAAAGGAAGATAGAGTAACCCTTAGAAGGATTTTGTCAAATACTCCTCCAGGGATACAGCTGAATTGTTACTATTTTTATATAAAACAAATGGGAAAAACTCTGTGCTGTATTTGAATATAGTATTTCATTGGTAAATAAGAACAACATACCCACAAATCAACCAACATTTCCTCAAAAACTCAGTTGATCAGTTGAGATGAAATAATGAAATAACTATCCAAATTGCTATTATCCCAGAAACCAAACTATCCATACTCAGGAAGCATGGAATCAGTTAATTCTTAAACAACTGAACCATTCATGTTACATCAACCACATTATTGCTACTTTTGTTTTGGCATAGTGTTTTATCAAGGGTTGAGATTTTCAGAAAATTGCATGAAAAGGTTTGTCCACACCTTTTTTTCTCAATATGAAGAGAAAATGTGGGGCCAAGGCTCTGCCAGCTCTTTAAAAATACAGGGTTTTAGGGAAAAACACAGGAAATTTTGATGGGGGGTGTGGGGGAGCACCTGCAGTCATTTGCTCCCTCACTTTTTATCCAAGTTTCAAAAATATTTTCTGATGTGATAGAGAAATGCTGGCCAATTATAGAAATAAGTTATTTTATTCCCATCGTGTGTGAAAACAAAACCACACAGAGAAACCAATCAAAACACAACAAGAACAAAAACCTTTGTCTCTCAATTTCTCCTGATTATTGATAAAATTAATTGATAAAATTGTCACATTTCAAGTTTTTCCTCAAATCAACTGCATTAGAGGATTTTGAAAATGTGTAAGAATCTGAAAAGGAGAAGTATATAGAGTTCTACAAGGAAAGATCATAATATTGCAGTTCTATATCTTCTGAAAAAAAAAATGGGACTTAACATACCTATACAGTACGTTTAAGCCACTGCCTTTATAATGTCCTATAACGAGTGCTTGTTAAGGACTTGCATTGCCTCTCTGAGCCTCGAGCAATTCACCAAGCTGCAAGAGTTTCAAGTGAGTCAGTAGAGAGCTGTGTGGCAGCCAGAAGGGAACTGGAGCTCACTGATGCTGCTCTGCTGTGTCATGTATTTGGAGACGTGGTGTGTGGGGACCGAATGGGAAGAAGAGTGTAAAATCAATGCTCTCCTTTGCCTTTTCTCATAGCAAGTTTTAAGAAAATGCTACTGTTAGTATTGTGTTTTTTATAGCTCCTTTATTTCATTTATTCTTTCCCTGGTGCCCCATGCTAAAGCTTGTTGAGAAAAAAGAGAGAAGAGAGTATAAATGGCATTCTCCAGTTTGATCTCACATTTTTACCTGTAGTGGCCAAATAGTGGGAGAATCTGAACATGGACAAGGCTGCTGGATCATTTCTTCTGCAGCAAGGAAATCACTTGCAACCAAATATAATGAAGTCCTTTTCTTCTTCTACAGCCACCATTTCCCAGCCCCTTCCATCATCTGTGTCTGCAACTGATTTAGAAGAAATGTGATAGCTAACATATGTGAAAGATGGCTCTTTATGAAACTCTTGATGCTGTGGCAGTGTTGGTTTAGGTTGCCCAGTGTTGCTTCCTTTCTAGACCAAAGTGGATGTGGTTTTACTTCTAAAAGTATTTTTGTCACTGTAGCCTATTTTGGTCAAGGAATTTTCTGCCAACGTAAACCGCCTGTGCAGAGTTGGTGTTCCATGGAGTGTCTGTGTAGATACATCTCATAGTCTGCATTATATTTTGAGAGACTGACACCAGTGGCTTTAGTTAGGACCAGGTGGTGAAAAAGGTGAAGGGTTTGTATGTTCTCAGGCCAGCACTTGCTCTGCGTTTATGCTGACAAGAGCATGGGTGTGATGAAGAACTGGGCCCTTACTGTCACCTTTACATTCAGTACAGCAGTTTTGCTCTCACCTTCAGTACGGGTTCTGGGCCCCAACATGGACAGCCTTGAAACATGTCTTTCCTCCTGTTGAGAGAAGGTCAGGCACCACAGTGTTTTGATTCCATACTTCTGTTTTCTGCTCCAGCATAGGTCTTGCTCTCCCTTTACATTACTACTTTATAATGAGGGTAATGGTACAGTTGTTGTATTTATCAGTGAAAAGCTGTTATCTGAAATAAGCTGCTACCCATACTCAAAGACAGAAATTATTACCTAATGCCCATATCTAGTGCTTGATGTGCTTAAAGACCACTTTGTCATGCTTAAGGAGTGAATGCTGTACTTAGACTGTGGAAGTCAGACTGTTTCTCATATACATATGTTAATTGATAATATATTTGACAATGGTATTATTGTATGTCAGTTGCTGTAGGAATCTAATAAATTCTGCTTAAAGACTCAGACATAAGGTATAATTGTCAGTAATGAAAGCATGTATCTATGGATTAACAGGTACAGAAATTTAACTGAGTTTTGTACTTCATATGTTAATAACCTACTGCTAGATGCTTTAATATTTTTTTAATTTCGATTTTACTAAAATACACTATGAATGTATCTATTGCAATTAGAAATTTTTGGAATCTCTACTTGAAAAGCAGTATGGGACATAATCTTATCCAAAAAGCAACACTAAACAGTGAAAGCACATGAAGTCAGAAATAACTGCTATTTGGACTGAGAAACTGGCATGTTGTGCTTTACTTCAGTTATGTCCATCCCTCAGTTGCATTTTTCAGAATTTTTAAAAGTGGTAGAAATTGGGGCAATTTTCTCTATTTATATCTATTCTGTCACAGTATCTGTCACCAGGTCTGTGCATATAGGTGAAGTTTGTTTGATGGAATAATATTCCTGCAAGACACTACATTCTCTTTTTACCATAGAATTAACTGGCTGATTGTGTAAAAAAGTCATCTGAAACCATCTTAAGCTAGCTTTTTCTGACTTTTCTTCCCTCCTTCTCCTTCTGGAAACTATATGTAGACAACCTTTAACTATCATGTTAGTTTACAGGAGCTAAATTTGACATGACATGTAGCACTGTCATCCGTAACTTCATATCATCATCTGTTGTTCTGGTTAGCATCAAGCTCCTTTAAATGTAGTAGTCTTTGTCTGCCCTAATCTTTTAATGATGAGTTATTTTATACATATTAATAGGCAATAATTTTGTGGTACAGATGAGGCTGTCTTCAGCTGACTTTTTTTTTATTTCGATATAAAATTTCAGGGAAACGAATCCTATCTTCCCCAGATGCCTTTAACCTTTGCAAACAGTACTATGCTTTGTACTTACTTTAGAAGCTGTTTTATTTCTGTTCTGTATGGCTTATCCAACATGTCTGCTTCTTGGTTTTACCAAAGAAAATCCCGTAAGTCCCTCCCTGACCATGGCCTATCCTGTAGCCTTGCCTTAAGTACTCTTTGGCAATTGGTTATGTTCATGTCAGCCCATTAGTCCCTATGCTTCCTTCATAATTAGGTATTTTTTAGGGTGCAGAGAGTACGGTTGGCACAAGTAGTACAACTTCAGACAAACAACCCTACCTGTGTACAGATCACATCAGTTAGATCTTTAGCAGTAACCCTGTACATAGCTGTGAGGTTTGCTTCCAAACTTCAGAAGACTTCTTTCCCACCTCTTTGGTTTGGTTTCATTTGATTTGACCTTGAAACATAACTAAGGTAAGTAGGTAAGTATCATAAATGGAGCAACAAGCCTCTTAAGTTAACACCATTAGTGAAAAAAAATGCTAGATAGGGTGTGGAAGATTCTTCATCCAGTCCTGATAATAGTAAGCATGCTGCAAAAATATTTTCAGAGGATAAGGGTGGAAATGTGATGGACAAGCTGGTAAAAAATCTCACTGACCCTGGTGGCTGGCTGTAAGGCTGCCTTTGGTGGCTAATACCCATTTGAAAGCCCTGGTTCTTCTTCAGATGTGCAGAACACAGACATTGTATGATGTCCTGAACTGAAGTACTGAACTAAAGTACCAAGGGATGTGTAAAGTAAATGGATCATTTTCATCCTGCTCAAGAAACTCAGAGACAGGTGGCATCATCAGTATTGTATATAAGTCTTCTTCCACAACAGGAAACTGGCAAAGAAAGAGAAAAAGGTGACTGCTGTGAAGTAGGCTTTCTAGATAGGTTGACTCTGTGATGTTTGTTTAACTTCTGCTGCCTGTGAGTTAGAATAAAGATATCATAATAAATACCCCTTTTCAAAGTTAGCAACCTATGGTGTGAATTCTTGTCTTAAAAACTTCAGAATGATATATGGAAGACAGGGAACCGACCCTTCCTGCTCATACTTTGTTTTGCAGAAAATTTCCCTCAAATGTGTATGCAACTTTGTAGTTCCTTGGAGGGGGGAGAAAAAGTATTCAGATGATATACTGAGCTAAGATCACATAAGAAAAACCTTTTTTACTGTGAAGGCTACTGAACACTAGATCAGTTTGCCCACAGAGGCTGTGAAGTCTCCATCTGTACTGATAATCAAAATTCAACTGGATGCTGCCCTGTGCAATTTGTTCTGGTAAAACCTTGTCTGAACAGCAAGCTTGGACTAGAAGATCTCCAGAGGTCCCTTCACACCTCAGCTTTGGAAAAGTCTATCCTATGCTTAGCAACTTAGGAAATGAATTTTTCAGATACAGAACAAAGCAGCAGCTATCATCAGTCCTGATTCAGGTGGCTTTTGCTTTACTGCATATGGCCTAAAATGCTGCCATTTGGCTTTTGCTATTTTCCAGTATGAGAAGCAGATCACTGCAAGCTATCATTGCAAGCCCAGGAAAGCAAGAAGCTGAAGTGTGCATTTGCTGACCTGTTTATTTGAGCAGAGGTTCTGCAGCATAGCGAGATAGTTGCAAAGGTACCTCTGATAGAGGTGTCAGGATAAGTCCATTACAAGCACATGGAAAAATTCCTAATAACATGTGAGTAGGCAATGCAAAAGCTTTAGCAGATGCAATAGCAGTGTCTTTTGCTGGCCCTGTGTGCCCTTGGAAAACTGTAAAGTACTTCTCCATTGATCCTGCATCTATTGTAGGCAGCTGATGCAATGTCACTATTCTTCAAGTACAACATGCAGAACCATCACTGTAATGGCTGCTCTGGAGAGATTTACAGCCTTTGGAGCCTCGGCTACACAGATAGGGAAAAGTTATCTTCATGTCTCCTCTTCTGCATCTGCTGACAGGGAATTGCTTCTCAGTGGCTATGTAGGAGAGATTTATAGCCTTTACTCTTCAAGAGTGTACGATGTAATGTCTACCCCACATTGTCAATGTTCAGCAGGTGTTTGGAGTTGCATTTTGAGTGACTGATCACATTTCAACAGGAGGAAATGTGACATTGCTTTTAGAAGTTGCAAGTATTTAATTTCATAGATTTTCCCCTGCTTTAGCTGAAGGGTGAGAAAAAAGCATTTGAAACAGCTCACAGCTAAATAATTTGCTGAGGTTGATATTGTGTGTGTAATTGCTGTGGATTACAGTTAAATTTTGTGATGCACTTCGAAAGGTATCTGTCTTTCTTTGAGTATTTGTACTTTTTAGAAACCTTCTCAGTGATTAGGAGGGTTTGGTCATGGGTTTTGGACAGAAGAGAAGGAAAATAGTGGAGGCCAAAGGCAAGTTTGGTTTTTCCACAAGTATTTTTTCATAAGTATGTTTAAAGGACAGTGCCAGGAAGGAATGAGGAGAAAAGCATGCACTGAAGTGATGTAGGAATTAGAAGGCAATCCTGTCTTTGTGTGAAGGATTTACTCAGTGAAATCCTGGTTACTGAAAAAACACCAACTCTTTCAAAACTTAGACTTGCAAAGGTAGGTAGAGACTCTGTTAGCATTTCAGTAAAAGAGTCAGACATGAAGACTGTATTAAAATAATCCAAATTTTTTTACATTTTTACTTTTTCCTCACCAGCCTGTTCTTTCTACTGAAAAGAACAGTACGCTTAGATTAAGGATACTGTTTCAGTGCAATCATCAGCTCTTGGAAGTAAGAGCTGCAGGGGAACATGATGAATAACCACATGGCTAGGCTGTAGCCTCAAAAAATAAAACCTGGAAAGACCCTGGCCCCGAGCTAAAAATTGCTAAATTCTAGTCCAGTACTAGAATAAAAAAAAGCACAAATACCTAAATGCAAATGAAAAAAAAGGGCAGGTAGAAATAGGTAGGGGGTTGATGAAACTGTGACAAGGGCTTATAAAGAAACAAAAGAGGTTGCATGGGTCATTGTGAAAACAAACAATAGATAAATATGGCTGGAACAAGAAAGCATTGCTTTTTGTTCCAAATGTCTGGGACATTTGGAGTCCCAGACAGAGGGAGAGTCTGGATCTTGATAAGAATGTGGACAGGACTGATTAATAGACAAAAGCCTTTATTGAAATTAAAAATACCTGCTTCCCTAAAATTGCTGCACCAGCAAGTGTGCCAAGGATGTGGTATAGTGCTGAGTAGGGGCAAGAGGACCTCCTTCCTGCACATGCCCCTGTGTGCTCAGGGAGCAAAAAGAACCTCCAGTTCCTTGCAGGGATGAGTGAGAAATTGTAACACAATTTGGACGATTATGTTTCCCCCAAAGCAGAAGTCTCACCTGAGCTACAGATAAGCTACTCTTGGCTGCAGATGCAGAGCCTGGATTCCCATTTTTTGTGATCACCTTAAGCAGCTCAGGCCAACTTGAGTTCAGGCATGAAGAGGGGAGACTGTGTTGTGCTCTGTCTCAAATCCATCCTCTTAGGAGGCAGGTGTGTTGATGTCTTGTTCACCAACAAAAACAGCTTGAGGAAATAAGATTTCTGACAGCCCATGGAAGCTGTTACAGACCTCAAGTGAATCAAGCCAGGTAATCAAGCTAATAGGGAGGCATCAGAAAGATTAATCACTGTTATTTATATTGTGTGACAGCTAGAGTCCTCCACCCTTTGTGCTTGGCACTGTACAAAGCACATACTAGAGGATGATCCTTGCCCTGAATTCTTGCCATGTAATGAGAGTATGGACTGTTACAACTTGTAGAAGTGGGAGCAGGGCTGAATTGTACTAGCTGAGATCAGTAATGTTGGTTCACTTCTGGAATACTTTACAGGTCCACAGAAGGTTATGGTAATTGCCTACTTGGCCAAGCTGTTGCTTGTGGTCTTTTGACAAGCATGGCACAAGAGCTTTTACTCACACTTTAGCATATTAGAGCCAAAATTCTTGTTTGCGTGATCATCTGCTCCTGTTGTATGTTCCCACACAATCTGATTATTCTGCCTGTTTGGGTGACTTAATTTCTCTTTCTTTTTCACTCTTAAAGACTGATTAAAATTTTAGTACTTAAGTGAAGTATCTGGGATTTATGGTGATTGTGACCTGGTACTTCATAAAGACAGTGATGTTATAAATAATGAATGACGAGACTGCAGATTAATACCACTGAGATGACCACAGTGCAACCAAATGTTCTTCTTACCATACATATGGAGCCACAAATCTGTATTTGGATTTTCATAAATGCTCTTTCTAAAAAAAATTCTAACAAAAACAAAGCATCCCAAACATGGCTTGCTGGTATTTGTAAGGTAGGTTTTTCCTTACTTGTTTTCAGTTACGCTGAAAAAGGCTCAAATGATCAGTGATCTCTTACAGCTTTTAAAACCAGAAATAAATTAGCTGTCTGTTTTGGGGACAGCTGATTCACATTCATATATACTCTGATTCAGATTCAGGATGTTTCTTCTTCCTTGCTACTTGGATCATGCACACCTCCAAAGCTGCTAATAGTATTTCATGTAGCTGTTCCATGTAGGGTGTCATGTCAACAGTTTTCTGTTCTGCATTTCTTACAAGGACAGGTTCCTTGTGCAGCTCCATTTTTCCATCCTGCTGTCAGCTCTTGCGGTGTCATTTCCTTCTGTTCTTGTTTCTTCCTTCCCACACACCTCCCTTTTCCCAGGTTCACAGCATGATTACAGCCTAGAGCCTAACCCAGAGCTTGAGTGGAGCAGTTTGCAGCCACGGGGAGTTGCAGTGACCATGATTGAGACTGACAGAAAGAATAAAGCTTTCCACTTTTGAGAAGCATCTTCATGGCTACCGTGAGAAACTCTGTGACATATAGCAATAACTCTAAAGGAGGCTAAAGACATAGACACAACATCAAGAATGCTTCCTGCAGCATATTCAGATGCCAGACAGGACTTTTTCCTTGCCAATCCAGGAAATTTAATGGGCAGTCCTAACTTTGTTCACCATTCCTTTTCTGTTTCCACTGTTTACACAATTCAGATTTAAATAGGCACATAGCACCTCTTAACAACTTGTTAACAACGGAATTCCTCTTACAGTTCATTTTTTCCTTCCCACCACAAGTTCCACTGTGCCTGTGCAAACACCTGTGTGCTGCTCTGTGCCCCCTCTGCACACAGCCACAGCCTCTGCCTTGCATTAGCAGCCTTGCTTGAGCCTGGCATACGCTGTACCTAATACGTGTCGTTTGTATTAGTGTTCCCTTTTTCATCAGTCTGTGTGAAAACACTGTCCAGCAAACAGGAAGGTAGCCACCCTCTTATGTTGATAGTTCGCTGGTGGCAAGCATTCTCACCCTGTTGTCCCAGCTCTTCTCAGCCAGTTGCACCATATTTAGGGAAGATTTGAAGCTCAGCCAAGCTGACAGTCAAAGTTCCCCTCGACAAAGCCTCCAACAGCAGGAGGCTCCCGATGGTGTTGTCATTCTCATGCCTACTGCTCAGGTTTTTATTTTTTGCCCTAACACATGGGATATGCCAAACATGAGATGAAGGAATGGGTGGTTCTTAGATATCCATCATGAAATATGATACATATCTGAGTGCTACAGATTTTGATTTTCCCTTACCAATTGTAGCAGCTGAAGCACTGGTCCCTACAGTGAAGCTGTATCGTGATTTCTAGTCCAGTTTTCTTTTTGAAGCTGCTTGTGAATTCCTGAAACTTTTGCTATCTGAAGTACTTCAGGCTTTGTCTCTGTTTTACTTTAATCAAAGTCAACCAATTTTCTTTCACTTTTTCTGAAAAATGATTGAGGACTCCCTCAAAATCAAATCAGACAAGTTACAAAGTTTGTTAGCTGTGCACACAAAGTGGCTTCATTCTGGAAACTGAAACACAGTGTGGAAACAGTCTTTGGTCAGACACCATGCATTTCATTGCCACTGGATTTGGCTTAATTAGTCTCCCTGGCAAATGGTGAATGTGCGGACTTGCTAATTGTTCAAGTCAAGTTAAAATAAGGAGTTTAATCTTTTTTTGCAGACAGATGAATGTTGTCACTTTCAGGTAAAGCTTCCACAATTTTTAAGAGGATCAATAAGGCTTGTGTAGGTTAAACTTAATTTTCTGATTTTTCAGTGGTTGTGTTTCAATAAGTCTGTGAGCTCCATATGTTGTACCTGTACTCAGTATTAACTCAGGCATTGAGATGGGTGTGGGAATTAGCCCTCAGCCCTCTAGCTGGCACTGAAGTTGTTCACGTTGCTGCATGTCAGTCTTCAGCTGCTTGGAGCTGTGTACAGAGAGGGGCAGGGGCCAGACCAGCTGAAGCGGGCTTGCAGCAGTTTGAGTCTCCCACAAGGGCATCCTGATACCCTCTAATCCTGTCCTAGAGGGGGACAAAGCAGGAACTGCCAGCCTCTGTGCAGAGCAGCTTTACACTGGCAGAGTCCTTTGCATGGAAGGACTTCCTGCAGCCTGTACATTATTGCTGGAGTGGAAGGACACAAAGGCAGCCTGGTAGCTCCAAGGATCTGGATTCCAGACTTCAGTGGCTGTGTGGGAGGTCTGAGGGTCAAAGGCCCAGACTCCGGCATGCCTATATACTCTTCCTTTCTCCTGTATCAAACTCCCATCTCCTTCCCACTTCCGCAAAAACTCCTGGATGTTTTGGGAAAAACTGCACATTGCTTGCCTGGCTGTCCGCTGCAAGGGTATGGGAGATGAGGTCATGTGGGAAAAAAGCTCCAGTGGAGCCAAGAGGAATGTGGAATTTGGGCAGCAGCCAAATTCAGATTACTTTTACATGGCCATCTGCACCTGTGTTTGTGGGGGCGGGGATTTCTGATTCTGTTGAACTGACTCAGCAGTTGTACACACAAAGGCTGGCAAGGTTTCTCCCCTCTCCTCTCATCTGCTCAGTGTCCCTGCCAACACCCCATCATTCCCATCCAGGTGCAAGTAATCTCTATCGACAAATCAGAAGAACTCATCCCAGGAACTGACGTGAGACTGATAGTAGAGGAACAACTGCTGAGGTGCTATGTCCAGAAAATACTGGCTCATTGTGTAAAACACGCCTGTCCATAAAGCACCATGCCCTGGAACTGTGGTCTGGAGGGAGCAGCACACATGGTTTTCTGTAAGCCCTGTCCTGCTTTCAACACAGGCCCATAAAAGGAGGTGTTGGTGGTAGTGGGGGGATCTGCTCTCTCCACAGTGCTTGAGTGGACTTGTCTGTACTGGGACTGTCTCTGAAGGATTTCCTTTAGTCTCAGTTGTGGCTTGGACCTGTAATGCAAACAGAAACAGAAATTACTGGGTTTTATATGTACCACCAGAAGTCTGCTTGTACTTCTGAAGACAAAGAGGCTAGGTACATGTTCCAAGTAGCCTTAAAACAAAGAAATGTAGTGCATAAATGGATGTAGAAGAAGAAAATTATAAAAATAAAATATAAGAAAATTACAGAGTGATGGAGATGAATGTAGGCAGCAATATTGCCCTTTGGTTTGCAAGAAGGGAAGACTTTCCATAACTATGAAATAGGCATCACTAGCATCTATACCATTCTCTGCTTTATTATCAGCCAAGAAGGTAAATCAGGGTCAGGCAGAAATTCAGAGAGCTGTAACCAGCTCCCTAATGGCCCTGCTATCCTTTGTGTGAACACCAGCCTGACATAGAAGGCAGTGAGGCATGTATTGTTCACACTCTAACTCCATTATGTGGGAGTATGCTAATAAACATATTTTTCTGACCCCCAAATTGCCAACCTCATGTTATCTGCCATGGGAATTCCACGCTCTCCAGTGAGATAGTTGTGTTACCCAGAGATGAACTGCCAGAGAGAAAATATCCAAGTAAACAAACATATGCTTAGTGACCTAATTAAGCAGAATGTTTATATTCCATTCAAGTATGAGACCATTTCAGTTTATTTCCTGTTCTGCATTCTAATTTTGCTGTCAGAAGTATAAACAACTGGCTGTGGAATTTTTGTCTCTCAACAACTGACCCCGTCAGACATTGAAAATACAGCTAAGATATGAGGTGTCAAGGAGTATCAGCAAAACTTTCACTTCAGAGAGAAGTGGAAATGATAATTATTCTACTGATCTTAACTTAGTTCCTTACATTTTTCCACATCATCTAATAACTCAGTTAAGCAGCCTATACACTAAGGAAAAGAGAATTGTTTTTAATGGAGTTCACTAGCCAATTAATTGCAATGTATAATAAAATAGTCACAATATAATGTTTTATCATAATTTGTTGGGCGATATCAGAACAATAAGGCCTAATGTTAATTGCAGAGCAAAACTGTTTATAGAGAAAAATTGTTTAGGGAAAAATTGTTTGAGGGCAGTTCCTGCCAGGATGCAGGGCTGTCCTGCCAAACTCAATATGATCTCAGATAAAGGCCATCCACATCTGTGCCAAAGGATGTGCAGAAGTGCGGGCATAAATATATGTGCAGTAGCTCTGTGCACCAGATATCTCAGGCTTGTATGTCCATGAACTTAAGTTGTTCCAAAATTAAAATTGAAAAGTGAAGAGAGAAGAGCAGTGTGAAATTGATTGGGAAAGTCAGATTTTGCCATTTAGGAGGACAAAGATGGACAAGTTTGATGCAGTGTATAATTAGTGCAATCTGACAAGGAAGAGGCATTTACAGGATGTGTTGTGTCAGTTCTTTTTATAGACAACTTGTTGGTTACACGCAGTAACAGTGTAGTAAAATGGCATTTATTTATACATAAATACTTAAAGAAGGATGGAGCTTTCATAAAAGAACATGCATTTGGTGTAATACTGCTTTTGCAGGCATGCCACTAAAAACTGGCTGCTGTTTGAACTGCCCCTCAGCTGGAGTAGTCCTTCAGGAGCTAGCACAGGCCAAAGGGCTTCAATGAATGCTGTCCTGTTAGACCTGAAGCCTGTTAAATCAGCACTAGAAATTTCCACGAGTTACGAAGTTCAGCAGTGAGTCAGTGATGTTACCCACTTCAGGGCAGAGAGGATATGTATGTACCTGTACACAAATTAATATACATGAAACAAAGGTTTCTTTGTTTTGGCTATTTAATTTGCTATAAATCACTTAAATGGGGCAGTAGGAAAGTGTGTTCTATGCTGTAAATAACAGAGTATACTGGCAGTCATCATAAAAAGTACCATTTCAGTGAGATAAATCACATCAGTGAGTTCATCAGTTAACCAGTTAAACATACATGAAGCCCTATGAGTGCTTTATAGTAATTTTGAAATATGGTTGCATACTTACATTAATAGAAATATAATGGCTTTTAAAACAATATACAGGAGTCCAGAATTTGTATCTATATGATGTTTATGTTTATATACATATTTATACATTTACAGTTTAATGAATAATCCAGGACTGAAATAATGTTCAGTGCTTACTTCCAGTCTTTCAATATAAGTAGGATCATCTGAGCGAAATATGAGGAAGACCCTTCCTCTCAGACCCTGCTGCTTACACAGAAAAAAACTTCAAGGTTGAGGGGAAGTCATTCTTCGGGCTTCTCCCAGCCTAGTTCTTTCCTCTTTTGATGTCCTCAGATGCTCCCAAGGACTTTGGGGGCTTTTTGAGCTCATCTCTGAACCGCCTGCCAGTCCCATTGGGTGCCATTTCCTCTTCAAAGAGCTATTCCTGCAGCTGCTCCCTTCTGCGCAGGGAGCGGAAGCCTTTGAAATTGCTGCAGCTTCCCTGCACAGTCTGTTGAAACAGCTCGCATCAAAAAGGAGAGGAGGAGAAGTGCTTGTATCAGTTTAAATTAATTATAGAGGCTCCAGCAGAAATGTGAAGGCAAACAGAGAGAGGAGACCTGATTTGTGGGGTACTTCTTAGAAAATCGATTGCTAATCTCTGCATCGACTTTCTGCTTCTGGCAGAGAATGAAGCAGCCGTGCCAAAAATTCTTTTTACAGGAAATGTTCTCCGATGGGACAGACAGACAACGTGTGATGAGCTCAAAAGCTGCAGTGCTGCTAGGGAGCACCACAGGGAGGCTAAATCTTCAGCTGCTTTGATAATGGAAAGGTTCAATCCTGTAAACAACATGAAGAAGTCACTTCAAAAATTATACCAAAACATCACATCTTTATTCTCAGGGTGGGCAGTCCCCTGATCTGCCTGAGGGACCTGTTTGGCACTGCAGCAACCAAGGAACTAGGCCCCATAGAAGTCCATTCTCTCTATCTTCCATCATGTGGGAGGTTCTGCACAGAGAGGTGGTTATGCTCAGCACTAATTGCAGATGAACTGTGGAGAAGAGGATATTACATCAGGTGAGCGTGTGATAAGTTTCTTAGAGATCAGAAATTGTTCTGGAACATGCTGAAAAATAGAAGGATTGAAACAGGTTGGTGGTTTTTTTTGTGTTTGTTTTTTTTTTTTTTTTTTTTTTGGCCTGCAAGTCAGCTTTGTTGCTTCCAAGTGTGGTGGACAGGAAGAGGAATCATTCCCTGTATGAGGCACTAACACTGGTCAGGCTGACAGACTGATAAACTGTATTGACCAGGAGAACTGGAGAAGACCCTGAAGACAGCAGAATAATTGCTGCCTTTCCAGCAGCCCTGTAAGGCTGAGACTCACAGCAAGCACATGCTGTTCTGTCCATCAAATGAAAAAGAGATTATGCAGCATCCACCTTGAGAGGAGTTTGAACTACAGTGTCCTTAACTGTGTGGTGCCAGCATCCTTCATATGAAGTCATCAGAAGCAATGAGCTTGGGTTCAAATGTTATGCTAAAGAGTGTATTCACACTTTACTGTAAAATTTATCAGAGGTTTTGCCTGAAAGGAACTGGCTTACAGGAAGATGCCTGATCTGCATATCTGATAAGGGGAAATAGGCAGTATTTCCCTCTATATTTTATTCCTCTGGCTTAATCTTTGTGTGTATGTAGAATATACTGTGGAAATTAGCTTAGCAGTAGCAGTGCTTTTTTACATCTGGATTCAGTAATATAGGCAGACTTTGAAAGTAGATGGTTTGGATTTCATTGCTTCACACATTCCTCAGCTGTGGTTCAAGTCTGTTCAAGTCTGACCCCCAAAGTGGCTTAGGGGTCTAGGGACATTGTGCCAACAGCAGAAACTGATCTCAAGTATTGGATGTGTGACAGATACTGTGGCATGAACTTCTTAGGTGGCATCTCCTCATTCCTCAGTGGCTCTTTGAAAGGATGAAACAATCTTCTAGCCAGAAGGTCTCCAGCTCCTTTGTGCCGGCTTTGGGGCTCAAATTGCTGGTGGTTTTAGAATCATGACAGAGTTGGATATGAGCAAATGCTGGAATAATGATTCATGGTTCAGTGGACCCCTAAGGTAAATTGCGCCACTTTAGGAAGAGGAACTCTGGATTTTAATAAGCAGCTGATATTTAGGAGGACAAAGCAGAGTTCTGAGTTTCTCTCATTAGAAAGAAGCAGAGTTCAAGATACCAGGCTTGGATGCTTCTGGAGTTGCTGTGCACAGATAGATAAATGCTCTTAAAGAAGGAAAGACATTTTCCAGCTCTGCCTTGGAGAATTCTTCCATGCTTTTGCTCAACTGGGAGGAACAAGTTAGTTTTGGGGCAATAATGGAGATGTCTTTTTTCATAATGTACCAGTCTTAAATGCATATTCTGTCTGCAGTGTTTTTTTCTGCCTGGTACATTTGGCTGCACTAAATCAGAGTGAATTTATAATCTTTTACTTCTGGAGGAGGTGGCAGGAAGGCAGATGACTACAGTACCTCTTACAGAATATTATTATAAAAGAAGTGTGAATTACCTCCTAGCCTCTCATGCTGCTGAAAAATTGATTTGAATGACATTTTCAAGGTGTTGTTTCTAAGACATTCAATAATTGTCATTCATCCATGAATGGCTAGTGAGATGAATAACAAAAAGTTGTTTTGGATTCATAGGAGGAAGTGTTAAAAAATAACATTTGGAAAGAAACCCTGGTTATGCTAAATTCTCCTGTATATCTAAACAGCACCAAGGTTATCTAAGTGGTTTTAGGTAATCCAGCAATTGTGAAAAACATTATTTGATACATAGAAGTGGAAAGATCATTTCCATTTGTGTGTGGACTCTTCAGAGTTATCTGACATGGGCAGATGCATACGATATTATGGCAATGTGGCTTTGAGGAAAATAAAGCAAGCCTCCTTGCTAGTCATTCTTTAGGCAGATAAAATATAGCAGCATTGCTTTTGACTTCGTTCATCCTTTCAGCAAGCAAATGTCAGAATTCAAATATGGCAAAGAGAGAGGAGGGAAATTAGTGAATCTTAGAGGACTTCATCTTTGAGTGGAAACCTTGAAAATAATTGACCTGCAACAAGACATATACTTACTGGGTAGTTGCATGTAGGCTTTAGGAAAAACTTAAAATAGATTTCATTCTGAAAATATTCCAAAGAGGTGATGTGCCTCAAGAAACCAGAATACTTCATCAGGATTTAAAGAAGATCCATGTAGTTCTCATAGACACAGGCTAATGGGTGAAAACAACGTGTGTTATTTTGAAGGTGCATGACACTTTAAAATTGTTGGTATCTTAGGCTGAAAATGGAGGGAATTATATAAATACAAAACATCTCCCTGAGCAGTGCTGGTACAGCATCAGCACTGTCTATTTAACATTTACCCCCCATAAGGGGGCTGGAGTGGGCAAGTTCCTGGAAGGGGACACAACCAGGCCAGCTGAACCAAATTAACCAAAGGGATATTCCATACCATATGATGTCAGCTCAGATAAAAAAGCCAAGGGAGGGAGGAGGAACGTGGGGCATTCGTTATTTTACAATGTTCACTTTCCAGAGCAACCTTTGTGTGTTCTGAAGCCTTGCATCCCGGGAAGTGGCTGAACATCACTTGCCTACAGGAAGTAGAGATTAAACTTTTTTTCTCCTTCACTTATGCATGTGCAAACTTTTGCTTTAGTAAAATACTTTATCTCAACCTACTGGTTGTTTTGCATCTCGTTTTTTCTCCCCTGTCCCACTGGGAAGGGGAATGATAGAGCAGCTTGGTGGGCACCTGATGTCCCACCAAGGCCAGCCAACTGCAGATACATGCATCCTCCAAAACATCATTAGCAGTGCTGAACTTCCATCCTGTAGGTCTGATTCCCAAAACTTATATCTGCACGAAAGCAATCAGTAAAGCAAATATTTTTTGGTTCCTTACAAGAAAGAAACTTATGCTAAAGGAATAGGTTTCTAAGGAAATGCTAAGAACATTTAATAAAAAAGTCTTCTACCTATCTACTTCTGTAATATCTGTTTGTAGAGTGTGCTTTGACTCACATGTTCTCCATCTGCTCTGTTCTGCTTATCTGTGCTTTTGCCATGCATACATCTGCTTGAGATGCAAGGTAAGTTACCCATCTCTCACTGAGAAGTACGCAGAGAGTATAAATATTTTTTGCCACATTAATAGCAAGAACTTGCATTTATGATGTGCATTGCATTGCCTCTAGTGACTTCTGCACCTTGCCTACCCTCCTTATGTTCCCTTAGCTCTGGATGTCCAGTTGGCTTGTTTTTTTGCCACTGCTTTCTTTTTTTCTTTTTTTTTTTTTTTCCTGTCCTTGAAAGATTTTCACAGTGTTAAAAATACCAATGATATGGGTAATTTCTTTTCTCCCATTCCACATTTTAAACTAGAACATCCTTAAACAAGAATACTTTTTCTGCAGCCTCCATTGGCTATCTTCCTTGGAGGACTTCATAGCTGCACTGTTTCCATAAAGCCTGCCTGTTGCTGTGGCTGTGAATGAAGCAGCACCTTGTCGTGTGAATGATACCAGAATAGAGCATAAAGAAGAAAGATAGGACAGGGAATTTCTTTCCTGTCAGAAGCCAGACAGGTCTTCCACTGATAAAGACTTTCTTAACACCCATATTCACACTGTTTAGCGCAGGTGGAGAAAGAATGGAGAAGCTGAGCAGTGTCTAGGCAATGTGCAGCTGAAAGGAGAAAGGGGAGAAGGGATTTTATAGAGAAAAAGATGAAAGGTGGGAGGAGAAACAACATTTCAGCTTGTGGTGGTTCATCCAAATTAGGTTGGATGGAGGTTTCCCTGTTCTCAGTACAACCAAGGCACCAAAACTGTAGTTGAAGTGATTTAGGAGTCCTTAGAGGGCAGAAAGCATGGTATCAAATACTGAAGACTTTTGCCATATTACAATTAATCTAATTTTTGTTTTCTCACTTTCAGTTTGAAGTACTATTAAATACATCTGGAATTTATAAATGAATGAATAGACTGCCATTTACAAATCCTCACCCAAAATGAAAGAATGTGGCTTCCTATTAAATGGGAGATTATTACTGTCCCAGCATAGGCAGCAGCATTAGCAATGAGTCCAACATAGCTTTCTGAATGCTGTGACAAATAGAGTGCTAATGGCCTTGATGAAAAATGACTTCTAGCAAGATCTTCCAAATATTTCCTCCAATTTCAACAATATTTCAGTCCCACTAGATGCATCTGTTCTTCTTAAAGGAATTCTAGCAGGTGTTGGGACATTTTTCAACATCATTAGTTAATTACATTACCACCAGGGCTGGTCACATATTAAATTTAAACAAAGTTATGGTTCACAGAGACAGAAAGCCTACTGCTTTGTGGACACTGGGGCTGGAAAAGTCATGCCAAGGAAATCACAGCATCATTTTTTGTACCATCATTTTTTGCCTCCCCACTTTTTTAATCTGGGCCACGGTTGTGTTGGAGACCTCAGAAGCAGCACCAAGATTCCATTACAGTTAGTGTTAAGGTTCAGAGAGTCAGAAATCATAAGGATCCAGGGACACTGGGACTGCAGAAGTCATGCCAGAGGGATCACTGCAGAGCACCAACATTTCTGCCTTCACATCTTTCTAATCTGGGTCACCCATGGTGATATGGACCTCTGCCTTAGCACCAAGGTTCCATTATTGTTAGGATTAGGGTTAGAGTTCAGAAAGCTAGTTCAGCTCAGGGGACACAGGGGCTGGAAAAGTCATGCCGAAGGAATTATGGCAGGGCACCAACATTGCTGCCTTCAGCCTTCACACCTTTCTAATCAGGAACACCCATGATGATGGAGTGAGGGGAAGAGTAGCTGAGGTCACTTGGTTTGTTCAGCCTGTGGAGGAGGAGACTGAAGGGAGACCTCATATTTCTCTATGGCTCCCTGGTGAGGGGAAGAGGAGGAGAAGGCCCTGATCTCTGTGGTGACCAGTGACAGGACTCAAGAGAATATCATGAAGTTGTGTCAGGGCAGGTTTAGGTTGGTTATTAGGAAAAGGTTCTTCACCCAGAGGGTGGCTGGGCACTGGAACAGGCTCCCCAGGGAAGTGCCATTTCACAGCACCAAGCCCGACAGAGTTCAAGGAGTGTTTGAACAAGGCTCTTAGGAACATGATGTGACTCTTGGGGTGTCCTGTCAGGGTTAGGAGCTGGACTCCAGTGATCTTCGTGGGTCCTTTCCAATTCAGGATATTCTATGTTTCTAAATTTCTTAATGTAAAAAGGTGTTTCTGATTGACTTAAATAAATACTTCTTTTTTTTTTTTTTTTTTTTGAGTGGAAAAAGTAGAGTTGTTTTTTACTTTAAAATTTTTAAAAAGGGTGAAATCCACATTGTTTTCGTTTCACAGAAATAAAATATTTTTGTATTAACCCTTGCACCACAAAAATAGCTGTAAACAGTTGATTTTCTGCAATTCTCAACACTAAGAAAAGAGTTTACTGGCCAAAAGGGCTGTTGACCTCTCCCAGATGCAGAGTGAGAAGGCATCTCCACTTTTTGGCCAAAACAGTCCATCATTTGTCAAGTACCCTGGGGGAACTACAGTAGAGATCTCCTTCTTCTTGGGATAGGAGCTTGTGTCTCAGCTTCCAGGAGAGACGAAAGATCAGTAGGGGTTTCCTGAAGGATCAAGGCACAGGTGTAGTGCTGCCACTTACACACTGTATGTAAATAATTTATAGTTACAAAAAATCGATTCTCTTTCTAAAACACACTGTTTCTATTAGCTTCTTTAGACTTGTGGCTGTTCCTAAAGGTGTTACTGACTTTTCTGGTGAAGGGGAGATGGGAAAAAGTACCGAAACTCCTTCACAAATACTATGATGATGTTTGTGGCTCCCTAGTCAGGGAGCTGTATCCTTTCTGCATTCTGAGATGTGCGTAACTGAAGACTTGCCATGAATCCTTGAATATCAACCATATGAGTCACTAAGATGCATACTGCTAAGCCTGGGCTCAGGTTCATGGAACCTAAGTTGCCCTGAAGCTGAAGTCCACTGGTTTAAGCCCCCATTTTTTTCTCTGCTTTCACTAGAAGAGAGGGGTCAGAACAAGAACAAATTTAACAGGCAACAGCCCAAGTATTCCTCTGGCCTTTTTGTGTTCCCTCTAGCTTGTTTACATTGACATTTATAGAGGCAGATGAGCTCACATTCAATTAACACTTTTGAAATAATCGGCTTTGATTGGGTGCCTAAACTATTGGATTTTATCCACATGATTTTCTTCTGCTGCCATGAATGTAAGAGGTCACTACACTGATGGCCCTAAGTAGCTGTGTGCTTCCCACCAATACTGTTCTTTGACTTTCTGACAAAAAGTTATAGTTATAGTGGGCCGAGCCCAGTGGAAGGCATCGCCAGCGCCTGCATTCCAGTTCAAAATACATCACTGTTTGCCTTTTGCTTTGGTTTAGTCAAGATGTTTTTTCTTTCTCTGTGTGCATATCTTCACTGATAAAGTGCTTTTATTTTTCTTCCCCACTGTCTCACAGAAATACTGTGTAAGGGTTAATTGGAATTTTTATAAAGCATGCTGACAGTCAGAAGTTATTTTAATTAATAAGATCATTACAAAGAATTATGCTCTGGTAATCCTAACAGCTGATCCCATAGGGTTGTCAAGTGTCTTTTATTCCACTTCTTGTCCCAGTTCACTAAAAAGTTTGGAGTTTTAGTTTATTTCATTCCTTTGTTTTGGTAATTGGTATTCCTGAGATGACAAAGCAGTCTCATGCACTGGAGAATGTGTAAGAGATAGCTGTTTAAAGTTTGAGATTTATGTAAGGACCATAAAGTAATATTAAGTCTTTTTTTAGTAGTTCCTCTGCCCGTGGACAGTACAGCAGAGCAGCAAGCTTTTCCTCTTATTTTGATTTTGTTTAATAGTGAAGGTCATTAAGAAGGTGATTATAGGGTTGAAGAAGCCTGCCCAACAAGGCAGTCCAATAGGTCAAGTAATTAAAATACAAATATTACTCTACTGCCAGGTCCCTTCTGCAGGAGTGCCAGTACAGAGTTTAGTAACCTGTTGAGAACACACTGCAGCAGCAGCAGCAAAGGAGAAACAAGAGTTCCAAGTGTGTGTACATTATGTACCCTCTCTGCCCAGCGCTGCTGCCAGTCACACAGGCCAGTTTTGATCACTTAGGTGTTCTTGCTGAAAATAACACTGGCACAAGAGCCTGCCTAGAAACTTGCAGAAGTGAATTACACACACGGGCACCCCTGAGCAGCAGTGCTTAATTACTTACTAGCAGCGGCTCCAAGGCCTTAACGCAAATACAGTCTTATTTGGGGGAGGGGTGGGGTGGTAAATGCCCTGGGGAAGCCCGTAATCAATAAACCAACAGTATTAGGTAAGTCTCCTCTTCTTTTGGCCTGCCTTTGCAGTGCTCTTAAGTCAGTCCTCCATCTCAGTTCTGGGAGAGTAGCTGCCATCCTTCCAGTCTCCACCATGGGCTCCTTATACCTTCTTGGCTTGGCTTGGCACAGACCCAAATCTGAGCCAGTCAGTCTTCAGCCAGCACATCTGAGGTGGCTGCAGCTCCAGTTCCGGAGAGAGAAGCTCTAACCAGCCTTTCTCAGCTAGCCTGCTGTTTGGAAGAGGTCTCCCTTCTCTCCCCCAGCTTCCTGTGTACGACCTAGCCCACCATGCTGGCTCCCACACCTGCACTGCAGCCTTATGCACTTGATATGGTTCTCAAATCTTCCTCTTAGCAATGAGATTATCCTTAGTGCTTCTTCCCAGTAGAAAACATCAATGTTATGCAGTTCAAGTGCTCCTAATTAAGTGTGTATTTTCCAATTCCCAACAGACACCGTTCCCAGTATAAGGTCAATCAGTTAGTCTCAGGCAACTTGGGATCACAGTTATTCTTCAGTTACACATTTGTAGTGATCTTCCCTGTTTAAAAGGCTTTATGCTGCAATTCTTGCACTTGGGTACTGCAACAGAACAGTGTTATAGCTAACATTATGAAATACATCTAGTGACTGATTAGTGTGTTCCCACCTCAAAGGCATTTCCATAATCTTCTGCTTCAAACACACATTCACACACCACTAATGTGACCATTAACAATGAGGCAAATGTGTAGAACGGGGATTTCTGACATCTCTCTGCTCCCCAGTTAAAAAATGGTGAGTTATATTTCTATTAAGAAAATACCGAGAGTCTTCAAGAGAGAAAATACTCCAGAGATTTCAGAAGGGCAGAAATACTGCAGGTCAGGTTGGTTCATCTCTCCTTCCTTTTCTGATGCAGCAACTTCTTTCAGACCCAGTGTTGGCCAGGGAGTGGAGATGGACAAGAGACACTGAGAGGCTGACAAGACTGGCTATAAAGGCCAGTGATCATAACAGCCAAGCTATTAGGGTCATAGAATCAAAGGGTTGCTGAGGTGGGAAGGAACCCATGGAGATTGTTTTGTCTAAACTCCCTGCTCAAGCACAGTCAGCTGGAGCCAGTGGCCTTGGATAGTGTCCAGTCAGGTTTTGAATACCACCAAGGATGGAGACTCCACAACCTCTCTGGGCAACTACTTTCTGTGTTTGATCACCTTCAGAGTAAAAAAATGTGTTTCTTATGTTTAAAGAATAATTTTCATGAACCATTTGCATGTGTGGGTGACCTCTGTCCCAGTGCTGGCATCCATCCCACATCACAGAAGAGTTCAGACGAGCTGGAGCATATATGAGAGAACTTCACAGAAGACTGATAGCACAGCTTTATGAGCAGGTGCTGCAAAGGAAGTTCTGTTTGGAATTCCTGTGGCAATAGGGGAATACAAATAAAATTTCTAGTACCAAAAAAATGCATTATGATACTACAATTATCACCAAAGTAATGCATTTTTTAGGCCACATTTATCAGCATCGTTGGAAGGAAACCAAGGGTTACTTCACTTTACCTACCTTGGACCTCATCTGGGAGGATGGAGCAGAAGTTCTTGAGGATTTTACTCCATGACAGGAGCTGTGATACCAAGCAGAGTAAGAAGTCCTCCTTCCTTCAGCATTCTCCCAAGTACAAGACATGAAACTATTCCCATTGCAGCCCTGCTGTGCACCCACTGCTCTCCCAGCAACTGTCCTTACACATGGTGACTGCTGTTGTTCTGCTCCTCTGCTTGCTAGGAAAAATGCTACTACATGGTAAGAAGAATCACTTTTTTTTTTTCCAGTTCTCCTTCCTTTTTCACATTTAAAATAGAAAAGCCATGCAGATCACTGACAGCTCAGTGAGATCAGCCTGGCTTGGGACAGAGCTGTAAGTGAGGGAAACAGAGACAGGCATACCAACATTAAACTGAAGAGAAAAAATCAGGCCAGAGTCTGCAAGAGAACCCAGAGAAGCCCATAGGTTTAATACTATGGATGTCACAGCTCCACTGCAACCTAATCATCTTGGAGCCCTTTGATACTATATATGTTCAGTATCACTGTCCTTTCGTGATGTTTGTGTATTGCCCATTACTGTAATCCTCAAAAAGGTATTTGTCTGCAAGAAAGGCCATTTCCCACTGAAAGGTTTTTTTGTTTTTTCTTATCAAGCTCTGTGTTAAAGCAAGATTACTTACGTTTACAGAGTGCAGAGTCTAAAAAAATAATGAAATGTGAAAGGTAAACTCTTTACAGTAGTGTTAACATCAGTTTTATTTACATCTTCTATTTTATAATATTCAGTAAATATGTACAGAATATATTTGCAGATTACAATATCAATGTCCACATTTTCTGAGAAAAAACAGATAAATAGAAATGTGTTCTGTGTAAGGAATGAGGTTGGATTTTGCTCTAAAAGAAGACATCACTTGTAATTTACTGATATTTGACACTATAACAGTATAACCTTTAGTTACATGATGTATATTGTTTTCAGCTCTCATCTCTTGGCAGGGATGGTTCACAGAAGATATGAATGCCTTAGTGCAGGCATGGGTGAAAGGCAGAGCACCTGTCAGTCTCTGAATATGTTCCTCTTCTCCTGCCCTTCTCCCCAAATGTGTACCTTTTCATGCTTGTCTAAACTGCACTTCAGCCATGCACTGTATTTGGATTTTCAAAAGAAGTGACGTTATCAGGATTCATACATATTTAAGAGCAAGGACTAACACTTTCTTGCATACTATACTGATTAGCACTGAGATCTTTCTTAGTCCAAGCATTTATACACATGATTTAATGTGATTCTGTTTGTAAAAAGCATGCCATCCTCTTGAGACCCTTGTATTTATCTGCTTTCAATTACATTTGAAGTATTCTGAAAGTCTCCCATACTAATCCCATCCAAGTTGGAAGCCACATAGCTCATGCATGAGATTGTCAAACATGAGTAGTTGCAGATGTCAGTGCACCAGTGGCAGGAATCCAGGAAGATAGATCAAGGCTTAGTCACTGAAAAATACATGCCAGCACATCCCAGATACATAGCATTGTAACACCTCATGAGGAAAACGTGTCATGACAGGAGATCAATAACCTCTTGGAGGCGATCTGTTTTTGAAATATTCTTGATTAATTATGCCAGGGTGTGTTTGGCAACTTAGCCTGATCCAGCCTTAACCTAATGCTTTTTGCATGAAGCACTATTGTTACTAGTCTCATAAGTCAAATCTGATGGTTCAAGTTGGGTTTTAAAGGGTCAGGCTATAGATTTTGTAATGTCTTTGTGCCCGACATTGCCGTCTTTACTATGGTGTGTAGGCTTTTACTATCGATCAAAATAACAGGTGTTTTAAGATGAACAACAGCATTTACAACTAATTGCATTTGAAGCAAAATTACTCCCCTAAATAAAGTGTGTCATACAGTGGGTAATTCAAGTAGGGAATGTCAGAGTGTTTTCATGGCAGGTGTTCATTCAGGATGTTCCCCAGGCTTGTTTGCTCATGTGCCTTCATTGCAGAGGAGAAGCAGCTCTAGGAGACCCACAAGCAGGGCTGCCTGCATCTCTGTCCTTACCCTGCCTTCCTGCAGAAACTCGTTCTTGCCCTCAGTAAGTTTTTCAACCATACCTACTATTCCATCTGCCTTTCAATCAATGCAGGAACCCAGCCCACACCTCTTGGCTTCCCTACGCCCCCACCATGTTACCCCCTCTTTCCTGCACCTCAACACATGCTAGTGCCTTAGTCAGTCCTGGTCTTAGTAATCTGGTGATGCCACTAAACCCAGCCTTGGCCTTCTGCATCCTGAGCACAGAGTGTGAGACCAGCAGCTGCCTTGGTGCCTGGCCATGGATTGTCACTGTCCGTTGGGTGACTCGGCAGTAGCTGCTCATGTGCAGCTGCTGTCACACAGCTTCACCCTGCGCTCTTGCCTCTTGCACAGGTATGCACCTCTGCCTTGCAGTGGGGTATGTGCTCTTTAGAAGACTCAGGGCAATGCATATCCAGTAAAACTGGAGAGATAGACAGCGTTGGGTGCAGCAGTAAGACTATTCTCACCTTAGTCTGCTACTGCTTTCTGTAATACAGCAAAAAAGCTTAGGAGGTTACGTCCTCTAGAGCTATTTGTTAAAGGAGTTTACATGTACAAAATAAAGAAATATTGAAATAAAGATAATAACAGTATCTGTGAGATAAATTGTTTGAACCACATTGCGGATAGTTGCAATCACCATGTGATAGACCAAAGTTTGACCTTTGGCTACCTCACCTACACAACACCCAATAAATCCAGTCCCTCAGTAACCACTTTCAAGGTTTTAGATTTCCGAACAGCATCAAAGAGCCACCACTCGAAAAAGAAACTGAGAAATAATGGGGTTTTTTTATTTTCCCAATTGTGAAATTTCTTTCCCCAAATATACTGGCCCAAAGCCCAGGACAAGCAATATTTGATCCTGGACCAGTGGCAGATTCAGAGTCCAATGTTTTCAGGTTGGAAAAGGATACTTTGGCTATCATGAAGCCAAAAATATCCCTCTGTGAAAGCCTTAGTACTAGTCCTGGGAGATTGCTAGATGTTGGAATTTAATATAGAATATTTTATGTACTGATAAACTTTTCAAGTTAGTAAAAGAGATTTAGAAAACATATTGATACAAATTATTTTCTCCCTTCTGAGGCCTTTGAGTATGGAAAGAGTTCAATTTCAGGGAGAGAAATACTATTTTCCATATGAGTAAACTCATTTAAACCATTGGTAAAATACATCTTCAAGCTCTCTTTAGTGATTTTTTTTTGCTATGAATTCATGAGGGTCAATGACTTTACAAGCACTTTTTCATCATGACCTGCAAAAGCAGTCAAATATTCATTCATGCAAATTAAATCTTGGTAAGCCATGTAAAAGTCTCTGTGTGTGTCTGTATAAACATTGATTTTAAGGATAATTTAAAGAGGCAACAATATATTTCTTTGCCTAGATAAACCTTTTTGTAAATAATAGCTTGAGAAATTCTAGGGCAGGTGGTTCAACTGGCAAATAAACTGAGAAAAATATCTAGAAAATGACTTTGCATAACACTGAAATTAATGAGTGCTCCTTGCACAGGATATATCTGTGTGTATATTCCAAGTTGTTAGTAGCATGTTTTTTCTAAGTATTTCATATCAAAAATGAGATCTTGAGGTTCAAAGTAAATTATGGTCTGGAGGGTTTGCTCAGCTGTGGCTGAGTGCACAGAACCAGGACTTTGTTGATTGTCTTGTATTTTAAAAGTATGCTAAGGGTCAAGCAGTGCCTGCTGGCAGGAGCAGACTGGGGAGTATGGGCATGGCACAGAATGAACAAAAAAGCCTGGCTAAGAGATCCCAGCAAAAGGAGAGAGTTGATTTATATGACATTGCACTTGGCATGTGCCTTATGATATCTGCATACATGAAAAGCATTAAAAGTAGTTATGTTGAACTAAACAACGTTAAGGAAAATAAAACACATAGCAATACTGTTCCATTTGGCAACATGGCGCTAGTTTTACACAGTTTTGCTGTACTGTATGTACCATGTCTGATCCCTACCCTCATCTTGTTTCTAGTTGAAGTGACCAAAAATTTGTGTGTCATGTTAAGGTATTAAGGATGGGAGCTGCAAGAAAGCAGTTTGGAGCAGCGGGAGCTAGGATGGAAGAGAGACAGACACTCAGAGGGGGGCAATTGAAGCCTCCAAAAGCAGAGGGGAACTAGGACAGGGGGTCAATCAGGGTAACAACTGATATATGCTGAAAGGGCCAAGATGTCTCAGAGCTGTAAACTTGAAGGATTAGATTGGCTTTCATAGCAAATTTTTTGTTATTTCTCTATACATGTTTGCTCATCTTAGGCTAACACCCAAGAATGGAACTGAGGAATATGATGTGGTTCTTCATTCCTCCATAGCTACCCTATGTGACCTTGAATGAGGTATGCCATCTCCATCTTGCCCTTCTTCAAAATGAGGATAGGATATCCTCCTCCTACAGATCAGGGCTGCCATGAGGGTATGTTTAGTAACGCTTTTGAGGGGCTGAAGTGCTTTAGTGATTGGCACTGTGGAAATTCTATAGATAAACACCTATATATAACCTCCCTGACACTAGTACAGTCATAGGGGAGATCAGATTGACACTGCTATTTCAATATTTAGTATATACTGCATGTGTCTGAAGAAACAAGAACAAAGCTGTCAAAACATCAGGTATGCATGGAAAAAGTGATACAAATCCTCTTAAGTCAGGAATGCCATGTCCACTGTGTTTTTCTACAGAAAAAAGGAAAAAGAGGGGGTAACATTAAAGAGGAAGTATTAACTTTCTTTTCAAAGAACTCCACACTCTCATATTGATTGAAAATTATTATCTTTGGCTCTTGTGTGTTTTGTGGCATTATAAGGTTTTGGTCTTTGTTTAGATCATATAATGCTTCTTCCTCCCTCCAACCTACCATAACAATTAGTGAGCTGTCTGTGGCTACCTTGGAGTACATCCTGTGCACCAACATGTCTCATTTAATAGTCATAATTTCTCATTTGTAAGAGGAAAAGTACTACCAGCGCTTTCTGTCTCATAAGGGCTCAGACTCACTCAAAGATTCCAATTTATTATGCATCCAGCTCTGATATCCTGCTGCTCTCTTTATGGATTAGGCTGCCTTGGTAGAAAGTATCATCCTTCAGACGACACATAAATACTCCCTTGCCGGCTGTTCCTTTCTCAGAAGTTTCTCAAGGAGTAAATCATAACCATGCCCCTATTTTACTAGTTCCTGATCTGGTTTTCCATGGTACTCTGCTAGGAGCATGCAGAAAAATGAGCTTTATTGCTACTGTTACTCTACAAATGGAACTGACTACAACTGTCAGTTGTAGGAGCATGCAGCTGCTAGGAGCATGCAGAAAAATGAGCTTTATTGCTACTGTTACTCTACAAATGGAACTGACTACAACTGTAGGTATTTTTAGGCCTATTAGTATTGGTTTCCAGGATGAACACACTAGTAGTGGTTTTAAATTTAGAGGAATAGGAGTAGGTCAGTTTGCTGCTGGTTTCTGTGAAACGTTTTTCTCAAGGTGCTGCACAAACCCCTGAGAGGGAAGAAAGAGTGGCAGGCAGACTGTTCCACGCATTCTGATGTGGAGCAGCTGTTTAACATCATAACCTTCTTGTGAGTTCACAAGAAAAAGGGGAAGAGTAACATCCTGCTGATGGAAACGATATTTTATAAGCAAATTTTAAAAGAAAGCAGAGGCAGCCAGAAAACACATCAGTTTGCACAGAAGGGTGCAAAGAAGGGGAGCACTGCCAAATTTATACCAGCTTAAGTCTCAGGCACAATGGCGGTGTGCTGCAGGGTAGTTTCCCTAGCAGATGTTGAAATAGCTGCCCTTGCCATGGCAGAGGCTTTGATGTAGACGCAGCTTTGTGTGGCAGATGTAGCCCTCCAAGTCCTGGGCTGTACAAGTTCTGTGGGTGAAAACCTATCTGCAGCCTCCTTGTTGCAGGCATACCAGCACTCCCAGGAGGCTCCCAGTCCATCAGTTAAAATGTTGGTGGACATCAAAACTGCAAGGCCTCCTTTCTTGTCACTGGGGTTTTGCTCTTAAGAACATGGGCTGAATGTCATGATGTAGGCCTCAGAGGCACACAGTATTTCCACTGAGCTAAAATGTCCTATACCTTGTAGTTTTCAGTCTGATCAAATTGACTAACGAGTCACAGTCTGTTGGTTGAAGTGAATTATAATCACAATTTTTGTGATCCTCACTTCAACCATTCCTACAGAACTTCTGCGAGCTACCTGGGCATCTGAGATGCCTCTCTAGACTGAGCTCCTTGTCTTAAAGGTAGTTCTGGACAGTCGCTCCAGATCAGGAGGATGACTTGGGAAGGCATCACTACCATGTTTATGCTGATGATACAGTACATAAAGCAGTCAATTTAGCACCTTTTGAGAAGCTTTAAGATTCAATTTAAAACACAGTTAAGGGAGAGAGAAAAGGCCAAGTAAGGTACTGTTGAAACCAGTGTTAAAAAAAGCAGCACTTACTGTTTGGAAGATAAAATATATAGTCAGGCTTTCAAGAATGAGCACTTAATTGCCTAAAGACTGTTACAGAACTTACTGTTAATGTACCTAATTTGCATAAAATATTTTTTTCCAAGTAACTGTTGCAGAACACATCTACAATGGGGAACCACAGTCCTCCATCAAAGCTCAGCTTCCCAAGCCAGCACTACAGCTGTGGTACATACTTGTAATGTGATTTTCTGGTCTCAAATGTCATTAGGCACGTATATACCATGTTGGGGGTGGTACATCTTTTTGTAATATCTTTTAAAGAGTTATTAATGAGCAGAGTTTCTCTCAGGAAGCCATGACAGTGGCTCTAGGACTTATTCCACCTGCAAGATCCCAGGATGGCTTTCTTTATAGTGCGTGCTAATTCAGCTTCACTCAGAGGTTGCTTCTTTCAAGTTAGTCTCCAGAGTGTCTTGTGGATCAGATTCTCCATATGATAACCTTCCTGCACATTTCATCCAGGCTCTGTTCATTGTGCTGGTTTCTCTGTTTTCTAGCAGTTGGAGATTTGGCAAGCCACATTTCTTCACCACCTTTAGGTGATGGGTCCTTGGACAGACACAGAATAAGAGGAAGTTGCAGCTTTTTACTCTGCTGAGACCAGCACTTCCTAGCAAAAAATTTATCAAAGCTGCCTTTCCAGCAGCAGGGACAGGCAGTGAGGGGTCTGAGCAAGACAGTGCTGGGGCTGGGTAAAGGGGGCTTATGGTCAACTCTTCAGCCCACAAACTGGTCTTGGCAGATGAATAGTTCAGAGAGGGGTAAGCAATGGGTCTGAGGGCTGCTGTCTTGGCACACTAGAGAAAAAAAGGATTTGTGGCATGAGGACACCTTGCAGATTGCACCATAGTCACAGGTGGAGAAGCTGACAGGGTGAATTTTGTTGCAAGTTACTGAGATGCAGTTACTGAGCCCTGAAAAAGCTCAGTCTAAGAGCTCCTGCTAATGATACAGGTTTTGATATCTCCCACACTGCTGCTTGTGCCAAGCTGGGGGCTGGGGACTACCCTCAGCCTGCAGTCACTATGGGGAACATGTGAAGAAAGGGTTGAATTCCTGGGACAGTGGGAATGGTGCTCCCTGGTGTGGCCACAACAGTGCTCAGCACAAGTCTCTTGTGTCAACACAGTCACACAGGCAAAACTATCTCACAGGGGCAGCTGGTCTCAGTGGAGGAGAATAGGATGTCCAGATAAAAATGCAGTTTTGCTTGTAACTACTTAGTCCATATTAAAAGTGCCTTATCAATATAGCATTAATTAGTAGTGCAAGCATAGTTTACTACTATTATAATAATATACTAGTCATTATACTCTAATTATATATTTGTTCTTTTCTTAAAAACTTCTAATGGTGCAAAATGGCAACTACTGGAAAACTGTTAGAGCAGCTAATCATCCTTACTGTTTAAACTTCCTTGTTGTTTGAACTTCTTCATTCCTCAGTTTTCTCTGAATTAAGCAAGCCCCAGGAGATACTTTGGCAAACAAGGTGAGAAATGTGGTTTTGTCCCGCCGTGTGCCAGTAAGTAAAAGGGAATCAGTCCCAGAGGTACCAGTTGGGTATGTTTGATCGGCACAGCGTGATCTTTAGGCAGGTCAGGGAAATATCAATGCTATTTTCTCTCTAAGCCTCAGATTCCCACTGGCCTGTTTATTCAGAAATCAGGTGGCAAAAACATTAGAGGATATGAAATTTTAGGCCCCCTGCAGAATACCCAGCCCTGATGGATACCACTGCAAGCACATTTGACCCCTCATCATCTTCACTGTGCTTCAGTCTAGAGTTTTAATTGATACTGTTAGATAGAGGGTATCCCAGACTACAGAATTTCATGGTTTTTAAATGAAGATTTTTGGAGGAGCTGAAATGTAGAGAAAGGAAATTTTATCTTGGTTGTGGTTTCATAAAGGATCTGAAGCAGCTTTTTAGAGTGGCACTTTAAAAGCATTTTAAACCAAAGTTCATACTCCAAATTTGTAATACTGCAGTGTTTGCATGTAGCATTGACATTCACTCTAACAGACTGAGAATAGAATTACATATCTCTGATTTTCTCCTTAGACTTCTAATTCCACTGTACTTTTAACAGGATTTTGTACATAAAGTTTTTAGTGGCACAGCTTATTTCTGCTTTTCCCTCCACCCTTACCTTTAGAAGAGAGCAGAAGTGAGAATGTAGGAAAACAATTATCTATTTTATTATAAACCACTAGAATTGGGAGAAGGGAAAGGAGAAGAGTATTTGAGATTAAGGCTTGATTGCTGAAATTATTTTAACTACTTTTTAATTGGCAAGCTGTTGAGTTGTTATCATCAATGAGGAACTCATCAACAAGCAGTATTGAAAGCAGTAAACATTTACATGGAGAAACCGAGCTCACAATCTCTGTAACAATCATCCATACAGTGTAGAGTTAAAACTAAGTGACAGGATTACAAGAATGCATTGTACAAGGATTATCAAGGGTGGAATTTGGTCTTAATAGCTGTTGTTTTCTTCTGTTTTTACTCTGAATAAGTTATGGGGGCAGGGCAGGAGACATCTGCACAGCCTCCAGCTGCTCTGCTTTGGGGGCTCTGTAGAGTGAGGCACTGATCTCTCTCTTCCTGGAGACCTTTTCTACACAGACACAAGATGTGCAGGTGAATCTCCAGGGCTTGCTCTGGTGTCAGTCCCTGATCATGGATTCTGAAGGTCCTCTGCAGCTCATAGACCTCTAATCTAATGGTGGGCACCTTTATAGCAGACCGCAGTGCTATAAAATATCTCTGCATTCCCTTGATGCTGATTTGTACTGTTTAAAGGGATGCGGATGGAACAAGTTGTTAAAAGATGAAGAAATTGAAAGCTCCCCTAACTGCTGTATTAACCACGTGACATTCTCCAAATGCTAGTCATTAATTACCAATGCCTTGAAAATCAGACCAGATATCCAATTCAATTATGTTACATCTCTCAGCAGGAGCATTTCCATTATCTTACCATTTTCCATTCAAACCATTCTTCTTTGCAGTTTTTAAAGGCTTAGACCCCACTATGTTTCTTCTCAGTTGTCAAGGTTTGACACTGGCGCAATGCCAGCGTCCCCATGAAAATGCACCTTTTCTAAATAAATGCTGTGAGATGTTATCAGGAACAGAGCAGAGCAGGCCCAAGCTTAATAACAAAGGGAAAAAAACTTTATTAAACTACTACTAATACAGAAAACACATAAACTAAATCCAGGATGAAGACCTTTTAAACCACCCCTCCTCCTCCCAATTCCAAAAACACCCAGCCATGAAACATCACCCAGGATTCCTGATCAAATTACCACCCTTCAGGTAATCCATACTCAAACTATCAAGGGAGACAGAAGTCTCTCTTGCACCACAGACCCCCCAGGAAACACAACTGCCCCCCTGTGTTTCCCTGTCACACATGGCAACCGCCCGGAAGAAAAATCTGCCAGTGTGACACTCTCCTTTCTATGTCACAGTGCTCTCACCACCGTGCATGGACAGACTGCTCATAGGGCTCCTTTAAGGATGCTTTGCCACGGACCCAAAGATATAACAGTTCAGTTTCTCATCCTGGGACTACAGTCCCCCCCATTTTCCCCTGGGGCCGAGGGGTCCAAACAGGACTCATCTTCTTCCCGAAGACAGAGGGTATCACCATTCCCTCTTCAGCTCTCTTCGTTTCTCGCCATTCTTGTGCTGTTCGAAGCTGAAACAGGTCTCCCTGGGTCACCACTGCATCCCCCTAAAATGCAGTCTCTATTGCAGGAGATTTTGGTTCAGTCCATGGCTAACAAGAAAAGTCCAGCTAAAAGCTACTTCATCATCTCCTCCCACCGAAATATTTCTTCTTCTAACATCTCAGGTCCCGGACTATATCTCTTCTACTACAAATCAAGGAGGAGTAATACTGTAAAAAACCCTCATTTCCTGGAAAGGGTTAAAAGTTCAGACTCCCTGGACGGCCGATATCTCAGTCCGGCGTTCCACCTCCCACGCTGGGCATTCCCCCCCCTTTCTCCTTCTCCTCTGCCGGCAGATTTCCAGGTGCCGCCAGGCTCTCTGTCTCTTTCCCTCTGTGGCGGGGGGGGCAAAGGCATCTCCACTTCTCTCCACCCTTCCATCCGCAGGAGCTGGCTCGGTTCCAGACCCTCAGCCCCCTCGGCCTACCTGGACAAGGCTGCGTGGCTTCCCCTCCCCCACCCAGCCTAAGGCTGGGCAGGGGGGGAGTCTGCACTCTCTGACGACCGGAACCAAAAGAGAGAGTTCTCCTGGGAGTTCTTGCTTTTAACCCCCTGTGTTCTCAGAGGCGTGTCCATACTTTCAGTGGTCACTCCAGGTGCCAATATTCAAACCTGACCACTGATTGGTTTGACCCAACTTCCTGGAAAAAATTCACTTCCATGTCAAACCACGACATCAGTTGAACCTGTAATGCACACAAAGATATTTCTACTCCATACCTCTCCTATCTGCACGCAGGTGAACATCAGTGTGAGGATTACATTGTAATTATTGTAAACTTAGAAATCTGACCCTCCAGCATCTCCAGAACTACATGATGGCAGAATGTGGCCAGTGTATGCCATAACTTTCCTTTCCAGTTGGTATCAAGTACTTGGGGAAGGACTGAACCTGCATTAGGACTTAGGCTGCCTTGAAATCCTTACACCTCCAGGCCTTCTTGTGGAGAGGGCAGAAGAGTTCACAGTCAGTCTTACCAAGCCCTAGAGCTAAACTCTCAATTAAAGTAATTCCCTTTAGATGCCAGCAAAAAATTGGCCCCATGGAGGCAAGGCAGGGTCTGTTTCTGGAGTCACCACTAATGCTAGTCTTAAGTGAGCTGTATATTCAGAAATTATGGGGTTTATTTCCTGGCACATTTGTTCTTTGCTTATGTATATTTTCATGCCTGCCACTCTGAAATGTAGACATTGAGTGTTGGGGGCAGACTGGATGCAGTTTTTCATGCTGCTGACATTATTTGGATGAACAGGCCTTCTCAGAAGGGGCAGTGTAGGAAATGTGTATGGGAAAATAACAAAATCAGGAGTTTCGCAGCTAAATAAAGACAAGTGGCTGAAAATGGCTTTTACAGCTTTGGCTTTCATATGATTCATTTGGGAATCTAAAACTATTTTGTGCAACTAAAAAATTAAGATTCACAACACCTTTCTGAATGTAATTGTTTCTGTCTTGCAGATGGAGGAACAGAGGTCTTGATGCTATCATTTGAAAATATGTCCCCTGTTTTCAAGTCCCCAGATTGAGATACATTTAAACCTAATTCTCAGAAGCCTTAAATACCTCCATTTATATTCATTCACTTGGCATTGTTTATACTTAGTCTCTGAAAACCAGATGCATTTCCTTCCAACTAGAATGGTCAAAATAATTGAACTGACATGGCAGAGATCACAGAGTAACTGCAGGGCCAGACTGGGTTTTGGACCCATGTCCCTTCATGACACATTTCCTTTTTACTCACTGAGTATCTGCCTTGGATTCCTGAACAAAAGCACATTCTGGTTACTCAGTTTTCCTCTGCTCTCTTAAACAATTGGACATTATAGAGATGATACTGGTTGGGTTATTGATCAATTTTATTGTTACTTTACTTTGTCTTTCTAACCATCAAGAATTGTCTTCAGGTGCCTGTGATTTAAGTTTCTTATTGTAGAATTGAAATGATAATATAAAGAACCATTTGTATCACCTGCTTTTTCCCATTGTTTTGATTTTTTTTTCCAGCACACAACAGTTTTGCCCTTTGTATTAATCGAGATGAGAACAACACATCATCAGTATCCCAGCAGGAGCTGTGGACTGGCTGCAGTGTGCACCTTCGCTGTTGGCTATATTTTATGGTAAGGGCTGTACATGCTGTGTTTTCACATTGTATTGGGGGTTTTGTACTGCTAAATTTGGGCACATATTTCATTATGGATATAATCGCTAACAGATTCACGCTGCATGCCTCGTTTGGTCCAAGACCTGGGCTTTGTCTGGTTTCCCCAGATGCTTATATTTTTAGAAAGTATATGCCAAACCTCACACAACAGGAATTTGTTGAACAATCCCATGTAAGCAGTGGTCTTTCCAAGGGTACATTTTTCAACCTTTTTTCAAGCTAAATGTTTTTCTTGGACCTTAGTTTTATTGCTTGGGGTTTTTGTTCTATCAAATAAAATTGAGACTAGGCAAATGATTTCCTGCATCAGTATTTAAGCAGCAGCAGAAGAGATAGAGCACTGTCTTTTTGCTTTACTGGTTCATAAATTCTTTCTGTGAAATTGATTACAGAATAAGTCAGTAATCCAAACGCTCTAAAGTTTGCTTTAAGAAATGCAAATGTTGGTGAGAAATTAAACTAAAACGGGAATAATCTTTCTTATACAACATTAAATTAAATCTTTGGGCAGTTTCTAATCAAGCACCTGACTTACATGACAGAGTTAATATACTTTGGTCATCCTAGTATTTATTTTTCACTAAACCTTTGTTTTATTTATATTTCTCCTTTGATGTCATCTATCCTTTATCCTCTCTGCATTTCATGACCCCCATTTTATATTCTTTCTTTTTACTTCACAACATCCTTCTCTCAGCTAAGAAGGTATTTTTCAAAATTTCCACCAAATAAGAGAGATAAAACTAATGTGAGATTAACATGGTCTCAAGGCAGTACTATCACAACTGCTTCAACTATGCAAATTGTCCCTTTGATCCAGTGAAAGATAGGTCATTATTCATGCGTATCCACACACACTCAGTGATGATACAATGCTATTAATGCAGCTGAAGTGAGATGTTGTGTCCCAGGACAACAGCCACATTCTGCCATTTGCTTTTATAAACATACGTACCCTTCTTAAAAAAGAATAATATTTGTAATTATAAGATAAGGGCAGCCTCATGCAAAAAGGCATATGATTATTCCTTCAGGGAAAAATAATTATATTCTTAACCCATATAAAGTAATGCTTAACTGTGATAGTTCTTGACCTTCCTCTAATGGTACCTGGAGACAGATTGGCAGGTACCTATGGCTTGACCTTCTCTGGCAACTCCAGTTTTCTAAAAATCATCTAAGTAGACACATGCAATAGTATTTAATAAGAATTTAAAATTGCAACAATCCAGTTTTACAAGTGAAACAAAACTAGACTGTGTCTTAAAATCTTTTAAGAATCTGTTACAGTATCAGTGTGATCCTCATCTAGTTTGATCCTACCTACTACAGTGCATCTGTATCCTGCAGCTACAAGGTTAAAGAAAATCGTAGGACAAGTAAAGCAGGAGAAGCAGATTCTGCATTAAATAATTACTGCATTAATAATTACCCAGGCACAGACTATGGTTATCTCGCTCTGCTTTTGCTGTTTATTGGTTTTGCCTACACATATATTATTTCCAAAACAGATAGGGCTACTCTCAAGTGATTCGCCTTCTTCCAAGTTGTGATTTCTCTTTAAATGAGATGAGACAATCTTAAAAGTTCATCCTGCTAAATTATGCACATACAACCCATTTCTCCTTCTGCTGTTATGGAAGGAGGCCTTTGCAGGTTAGTGGAGGCAGACAAAAGCTACTCTGTGCCATCACTTGCAAGTTCTGCCTGTCTTCAGCCTGCAGCTGCTATTGAAGACTCTATCCAAGATGTGCTTGAGGCTGCAAGGCAAATCTTGGTCCCATTTCATCAATATGATATATAAAATTCACAGGTTGGAAAAATCTGCCAGAAAGTATGAAAAGTGAGGCATTTGTCATCCTTCTCATTCAGGGTGTGCCTTCTTTTCACAGCTGAAATCCACCGTCCCTCCTGTTGCCAAGTGACCACATTGCAGTAGAGACCTTAATCACACAGAGGGCCTGGAATTGATGAATTTGGATTTGTTGTCCTTGTTGGCAGCACCCTCAAGGTTAGCACAGTGTATTAAAATGAGACTATACCTGCAAATGACCTAGATCCATACAGCCTGTTGGAACTTCCTTCCTTTGTACCTAGGGTTGATGATGGGTCCCGTTCTGAGGTTTAGTGAGTGGTTTATGTATTTTTAACTAGAATTTAGGGATCTGCCACTTGAGAATTTGTTCTTTTGCCTATTCTATTTTTCCCTCATCAGAAATGTTTTTACTGCAGCTCTCAGAATAAAGTGAAGACAGTTGCTAATCAGATGTTCTCTATGTTTTGTTCTTGAATTTTGAATTCTCTTCCCATGTCAACTGAAACTTTCTTACCATCCTACATGTTTTATGTATTGTGTTACACTTTTTCACGGAAAGGAACATATAGGAGGATGTTGTTTAGGTTTGATTCTGTGAATGCTTTTTTCAACTCCAAGTAGAGGAAAGCTTCTTTTATTTTGTCTGTGACTGAATCTGTCATGTATGAAAGAGGTGGTAGAATAGCAGGTGCTTTTTAATGTATAATTGGTAAATAAGAAATCTGGCAAACAATTCTGAATAGCATCTCTGAAATTGGAAGAACTAAATAACTTGATATCTCCTGAGCATGATTCAGAGACTTGTTTTCTGAGAAACATCCTTTCTTGGAGAGTAAAAGCTTTTTCTGTTTTTGGGGGGTTTTTTTTGGGTGGTTTGTTTTTTTTTTTTTTTGATTGTTTTTTTCTTTTTTTTTGCATTCTCTCCCTTCAGTCAAAGAGTTTATGAGTAGGCACACTTAGCTCATGCACTCTCTGTGAGAGGGAGTTCACAAGGAACTGTGCCCAGGCAGAGCATCCACAGACTTGCATTGCATGTTGCAGACCATACATGGACTTTCAGGATCGAGGCCATGGGATAAGATGGGAAAAGCCTATTGGCTTTATTTAGCATGGCTTGAAAAGGTCACAGTTTGTATTGAATTGTTAAATCCAGACAGTGCTAAGAAAACCAGAGCATTTGCCAGTACTACCAGAAAATTCTGCCAATGAGTGTATGGAGTTAGTTGTCAAGGAACAGAAAGAGCCAGAAATGTGTTGCTCCTTGTAACAAAAATGACCTCATGGTAACTAATATCAGAGCCTAATATGTCCCTAAAATAAACTGAGACAAATACGTTTATTTTAAATGATTTTCTTTTTCCCTCTACTTTTGTGCACTTCAGGATGCCAAAATAACAGACCCTAAGAATCTGACTCCACTGCTGTAGTCGGGCTGGGCTGCATGTTTGGGAGCAAAAGACTTAATCTGCTCTCTTATAGCTATCTCAAATCCACTAGGAGCTGCCTCCACATGTGCCAAGCTTGGACTTGATTCATTCTTTCATTCTTTTATAAATCTATTTAAAGAGCTTTTAAACTTTGATTTGAAAAGAAAGTTTCTCTTGAAACGACTTTAGGAGAGTTCCTTAGATTCACTGATGGAGAGCATTTAGATGGGGTAATTTGCTGAATTCTTCTTGAACAAATTTAAGAAAGGAATGTACACTGAGGATTTGGAATGAATTTGAGATTGATTCTATCAGGCTTGCTGTAGGATTTCCACTAGCGATTCTCCATAGAAGGAGAGGAAGATCAGAAAGCACGGATGTTGGCACAGACTGCTAGGACAAACCTTGACATTCAGTAGAGAGGGGTGGTGGGTTAGAGTGTGAAGCTTGGTGAGAATTGACAGTCATGTTGATAAAGAAGGACAGGATTGAGAAACCAGAAGGATTTTTGAGGTTGGTGGTGCCAATGGAGCGGGAGAGAAACAACATGGGTTTACTAGGCTGTGCTGAGGGTTTGTGTGTAGGAAGGGTGTCATGCATGCATTTGGAAGTGAGCACTGGGGATAAAAGTTCAATAAAGATCAGAGGAGTCCATGGTTAGAGAAAAAAAAAACCCAAAACTGTCCTGGGGACAAGTACAAGAAATGAACTAAAATCATGGGTTAAAAGAGAAGTGGATAAGGAAACATGCAGCTTCAAAGATGAAATCGTGAAAGTAAGTGGGGAATGCTGGGAGAAGGAGAGAGAAACAGACTTTGAAATCAGAGTGGAAGGCTGATGTAGAAGTGCATGATAGATGAAACAATGCAGAGGAGGAGAAAAGAGGTGGAGCTGGAGCTGCCCTGAAGAGGAAAGAGTAGGAAGAAACAGAAGCTGCAGAAATAGGCCAGGGGAAGATTAGCGTCCCTTGTACCTGACCCAGAAGGAGGGTGAGAGGGCAGAAGTGCTTTCAGCAAGAGAAGGCTGTATGGATCCCCAGCTTGTTAGGTCTGACATAGCCATTTTGGACTGTTGCTTTCTGGCTTGCCTCCACCTCCACATCCTCAAATGTTTCAGTCAAAGCAACAGCACAATCACAGATGACATGCATGGGTAATATGTTCTCACTTCCTTGTGCAGCTCCTTAAAATATAGCTCAAGAAGGCATAGCAACCATTACTATATTTAAAATGAAAAATTATTTTTCAAAATAGATGACTTCCAGAGATGACAGCACTTTGCAGTGAATCTGCTAAGTTTCTGCCATTGTAGCTACCTATACATAAACACAAATTTCTGCTAAGCTTTGTTCTTCCCAGAGGGTGCCAGCACCTTGTCATGCTGAGTACATTCTAGATGTGACATTATTTGCAGCTGCAGTTTCTCAGGACTTGTCTGCTTCTGACTGGATAAACCACTCCACACCAGTAGTACAGTCTTGTGACCCATGTATTGTTCTCCACTCAGATGAATGGAGAAGAATCCAGCATTAAGAAAATGGAACAAGAGGGGATGATCGTTGTTATTTCCTAAATGATAACTGTTTATTGAACTTACTTTTTAGTCTTTAAAATTCCTAAACTGTGTACATTCCTAGTGTAGGTGTATTAGGTCTGGCTGGCTGTTAATATAAGAAGCCCCGCATTTTAATATAGCTGAGATCTTAAGAAATCTGATTAGATGCAGAACAAACTCTCCTGTGTTTTTGTGGGCAGTTATGTGTCTCATATCAATCAGTATTAGAAACCAAAAGTAGAACAAATTTTGTGTGGGTCATTGTGCTCCTGTCCCTGAAAATACAAGATTGGGCCTGCACTGCAACCACAATTGATTTGTTTGTTTTGAATGTCTCAGCTGCTGTAAGCCCATCACCTTGTTTGGAAGACATTCCACATTTTAATAGCTCTGGGTAAAGTTATCCCTCTTGGTGGAAAAGGAAGAGAGTGATGCTGGGAAAGATCATGAAATAAAGGCATAGAAAAAGCCCATGTTCTGCTTGTTAAAGAGTAGCCACTGGGAACTCATCTACAATTTGCCTGGAACCAAGGATTCAGCCTTGCTTTGTGCCAGTCACTGGAAATATGAAGAGCACTGAAGCTCTGGGAGAGGATTTGCTGCTGCAAGAAGTAACCAGAAAGGAACTGCTGTTCATAGATGAGAGTTGTCATGTACCCAGGCTCCAGGTAGAGCTAATGTCAGATGCTTCAGGAGAGCTTAGCAGACCATTATGAAACAGCCAGCCTTCAAGGGGGAGTTTTCTTGCAAAGCTTATGTCAAAACATAGGTGCTTAGATCCTTTGGTCTACATGGTTTATATACCTTGCACTCTTTAAACTTAGGCATACATGCGTGCATTCTTATTGCTTGTACAGTCTCTTGATTTCAGAAATTTGCTAAAGTTGCATGATAAGCCTAGAGAAGATGAGTGGACTAAGCAGGCTTCCAGACTTCTATACTTCAAAACTTTTTTGAATATCTATATTTCAATGATGTATCGCTGAAAGGAAGAGTAGAGCATTCCAGAGATTAATTAGGTATCATTCAGAAAGATATTTCCATTATCAGATTTGAATTTCTTGTCTCTGAATTGCATTGAGGTGATTCTTCTGTCATGAGGAAGAGAACTGGAAGCTCTTCACGCATTTTATGTCATGCATTATTATTCTGTGTCCTTTCATTTGCTGCTCTTCTTACATAGCCCCTCATCTAGCAGCCCCTTTTTCCAGCACTCATAGTACTGGTTGTTGATGACTACACATTATGATGAAGGACTCAAGCTGGGCAGGAAATAGGTGGAGACTCTCTCTGGGAGTCCAGACCACAAAGTGCTGGCAAGCTATGATAGCTGAGAGCAGCCACCATGAAGGAGCAACTGTCTTCTGTAATATCTCCCATTACAAAATTCATGAGGTGTCATGGTTATTATCTGCCATTATACTCACTTGTTGAGCTTGATTCTGCCAGGACTAAGGTCTTACACATGCTGTTGTTACAGCTCTATCTTTTAAACTGACAGAGTACACATAAACCACAAGGTTCCAACAAATTTTTGTGCTTAGTTTTCCTCATTAACAAAAGATCTATATCCAAACAATAAATGTAAATGTATGTGCCCTGCATAGTTTTTATTTTCTCCTGATTACTTTGATACGAGAGATACACAACATCTACTGTATAGTAGAAGTGAAAACTAGCTACAAAGTCACATTTTTTGACAGATTTGTTAAAAACAAGCAATACTGTGCATTTTCAAATAGCTTTTTCTGATTTCTACACCAACTGTTTGAAAATTTCTAAAAACAACCACTTTTTTTTAACAGACATTTTAATTTGAATACAATGTGTGAATATTTCCATTCCTTCTCTTTTTACTGTTTCTAACAAATGGCTAGATGAACTCCATGACCTGTAACATATTCATCTTTGAAAATATACAGTTATGTCTACATACAGCTGCTGCTGTTCCAAATCACGGGGAGGTTCAGGTTAATTTTATCAGGTTTATTTATTAAGTAGCCAGTCTAGTTTTAGTTTAAACTTCTTCTCCTCAGTTTATTTCTATCTAAACGATACATTTTTTGCATCTGTTCAATAACAAAGTCTTCAATTTGATCTAGTTTTTGCGCTCCTAAGTAAATCTTAATGCCTGCTTCCCTGTGCTTAAAATAATGAGGTTGGATAGGAGTAGTAGTTACTGGAATGGCAACACTGAAGGCATTCATTAACGTTGGCAATCAGCACTCTTGTGTGGAAGCTCTATGCGAATGGTTGATCAGCCCCTTATAGTACTGCCTCGAGACTGCCTGTATTCCAGCAGGAGCAAACCCACTAAGAAAGGCCACCAGGTGAGGTTTCCATGGCAGCAGTTGTCCCTTTGCTGCTCCCGCTTGTAGTACAGACAATGCTGGAGCAGTCAGTGTGTCACTGCTCAGTGGAGAGAAGGCTAATATTACTCCACCGCAGCATAGCCAGCAGTGTGCTGTGGCTCATTTTTAGAAGGATCAGGTGGGTTTGTGACTGTTGTCTCCACAGTGATGCTTGGTCCCTCTTGTGCTCAAAGCAGTTCTGACAGTGTGGCTACCCAGGGGACAGGTGAACAACAGCTACACTGAAGGCATGAGCACAGGGAGTGGGCTCCTGTGCTGGGCAGCAGGGAGCAGAGTGCGTGAGCTGTCCGCAAAGCCTGAACTAATCAGAGATTGCTGACATGCAGGAGCTCATCAGTGACTAATTGGTTGGATTTAGAAAATGCCTCCTCTTTCTAGCATAAATGTGTTCTAGTAAAAGCCACTTCTACTTGGTTCATGAAGTTGGCTACATAGATGCCATTTAGAAGGTGCCATGAAGAGTCCCCCGTAAAGGTACTTTATAATCCTGGGATGTTTCATCACACCAGAGAAAATAAGTGGAAAAAGATACTGGCTCTTTTTCAGTCTTTTTCCTTGGAGCTTGTTTCTCACAGAATGATCATTAGGAAAAAAAGCAAATGAAAACTGAAAAAAGTAAATGAAACTGAAAATTGTTAGGGGATAATAGACATTCCCTGCTAAGCGAACCTGGTAGCAGGGGACATCCCACTACCTTCTACCCAACTGTCGCATCTTTTTCTTTCATCAAAAGGAACATAGTGTCCCCTGTTACCATGGGTTACACAGGAACTCTTCATTTTTTCATTGATAATTTTATCTTGTCAGGTTAATTCTGTCACAGAAGAATACTGGGGAAAATAACTGTAAAGTACAGAGATAATTTCCCATATGTGAACTGATTTGGAGAAAGGGGGTTTAATTGCATTTAGATCATGCAGATTAATTTACTGACACATGTAGTTTCCCAAGTGAAGTGTCCAACTGTTAAGGGTTGGGCTGTAATAAAAGCTTTTCCAAGGAGGAGGGAAGCTATGACAACCATGTACATTTCCAGGGTGATTGTTAAACAGGGATTCTGTGCTCCCTGTGTGACAGAATTTTATGGTAACAGTTTTGTGTGGACTTCTCTATCTCTGCCCTTCAGGAGCCTTTGGCTGTTGATCTAGGGATCAAAAATCTTCCTTAAGCAAATAGAAACATCAGCAAGTGAATCAAATCATGTGGACATGGAAATCCCCATCTATAACAGTCTATGCAGCTGCTCTAGCAGTGCTTCACTGTGAGCTTTTCACTTAAATTTTCAGGTCAGAAAGGAGAAGATTTACATTCTTGAAGAGAGCCCAGCAAAGCCCCAGCTTGCCTTCACTGAGCACTTTACCCAGTTAACCTCTGAGATGTTTGCTCAGTTGTTTGCCAGTGTTTGCTTTTCTTAACTTCCACCTACTGGAATGTATGGAATCTCTCTGCTCCCTCTGACTTCACCACTCTCTGCATCAGATCTCAACACAAAAATTATCCCATCAGAGCATACAGGTGTCCACTGCAGCCACACACAGCCAAACCACACACCTGGAGTGCTTCTTCAGGATGCACTGCAGTAAAGCTGATAGTCTGTTTCTTGAGTTAGTGTACGAACAATGTCCTCTGTAGCTGAATGCTAAAAATCTCTGTCACCAGCCAACCACCACCAATCCTTTTCCTTTACTGTATATTGGCTGTGGGGCTGGGCACTACTTTTGAGATGTGGTTTTGTTTGGTCTTTTTAAAAAAATATTTATCTTACCTAGAGAAAAATTACTAGATTCCAAATTATAGCAGGTAACTGAAAGAAAAGGAGAACCAAACTAAAACACAGTTGTTGAAGAAATTATTCTCTCAAAGAGAATCTAAACCATATGCCTCTGGCACCCAAAAACTGATTACCATGTGTAGCGAGGAAAAGCAAAAGAAAAACGCAAATGTGTATGAAGTGAAAGGAGGATACTGCAGAAAGCAGAGAGAGATGGTAGGACAGTCTGTAGAACCCTGAATGCTTTTAGGATAAAAAACCTGCTTGGAGCAGAGGCTGCTGCAGTTTCCATCTTTAGCACGAAACAGGGGTTTCCTCAGAAATATAAGTGAGCAAGGAAATACCTGCCTACGTCAGAAATGAAAACAGGCCAACTGCTCATAATAAATTGAAAGCAAAGCAGCAAGAATGTGGGAAATCAGTCATAGTTTCATCGTTTGGGATGGATGTCATCCACATGCTCGAGTTCAGCTGCAACTTGCAGGCCTCTCAAATAATTGCTTTTCAGTTTACAGTACCTAAGCCTACAGGCCAAGCTACTTTTGTAAAACAGGGCTGTAAGAGTCAGTGCTTGTTATTTTTGTTTTGTTTCAGGGTGTGCTGGATTCACCATGTTACAGGAGTGTGGGTGTACCCACTTCTTGAGCACCTCAGCCCAGGTGTCAAAATAATCTTTTTTGCAGCTGTTACCGTGATAATTAACGTATTCTACTTGGTGGGAGAAATCCTGAACAACTACATCTGGGATACGCAAAAATGTGAGTATTGTTTTAGGAATATTATCTCATGAAATACACCATCAGGACTTGAGTATGTTTCTCTGAAAGTGTAGAATGTTTTAAGCTGACTAAAACAAAGGAGAATGACAGAAGTTCCACTGAAACATCTTGCTTGCCTGCCCTTAAAAACAGATGGATGAACAGAATATCTTCTGGAGAGCCTGATGAGCTATGAATATGTATTCTCTTTTATAACTTACAGTACTAATTTAAGAGCTCTTGGCAATTACCTGAGATGTTTACAACCCACTTATTAGCTGATGAACCCATTAAATTCAGCTAGAATAAAGTATCATTCTGTGCGAATGCCATTAATGGTAGGCTTAGACTGAGAAATGAAAATATACTGAAAACTCAGTATTTTCAGGTATAAGGTATTTTCTCAGGGAAAATGAACATGTTCTTGTCAGTGAAATAACAAGAATGAAAGATCACTTTAGTGCAGGGTAAACTTAACTGTGCAGACTCTACATCATCTATCGTGCCTAGGCCGCCCATTGCTGAGGAGAGGAAAAGGGAAAATAAGACAAACACAAGATAGGTTCCTTTTATCTGTGAAAGATGTCTTTCATTTATCAAATGGAATGAAATAAGCAAACAACATTCATAATAGCTGCTGTGGCAAATTGTAGCTGGAGGGAAATAAATTCACGTGGTAGTTAATGGCACACACATCTCTCTTTAACAAGTCCTTCAATACCAGGTAGAATCTAATGCTAGAAGCTCAAAGCAGTTTTACTTTCTGTTTGCCCATATTGGCATCCAGGTGTAAAATGCCTTTTTGTTTTTGCTCTAGGACCATCAATCACTGGTCATATTGTTGAAGACAAGTGTTCAGTCCTCAGTTTGATGTCAAATTCACATTTATTTAATGTCTTTAATTCAGGAAACATGTTTCTAAAAAAGGCAGCTGCAAGGAATAATTTCACTTGACCTAAGTCCTGTGTGAAGGATAATAGTGTGGTAAAGAATCACATATTCTTAGCAAGTCCATGAATAAGTAGATGGTGGAAAATCTCCTGCACTGTTCCAAAGTATACATAACAAAATCCCTGCTCCTTGCAGCCCGCTGCCCTAGAGGAGCTAACTCAGTTTCGTCATTCTCCCAACATCTTTCAAGGTTTACCCTGTCATTTTTGTCCTCTCCATCATTTCCTTCACGTAGATAAGGAATATTGATCCCAAGTCCTTTGTGTCTCAAGCACTTGCAAAACAGAAAATGCCATGAGTCACGTGCTGGTTTGCTGAGTTCGAAACACTTTGCACAGACTTAACCCAAAGTGTGTGGCAGGAACACCACAAACAGCAGAGATGTAAAATTATGCCACTCTGTCACAGTGCAAGACCTGGGAAAGTATTATTTGAAAACTGTACACTTAAAAGGGGCTTTTGAGCAGTAAGACTGCAAATCAAAGCAGTCCACCATGAGAAGATTTCTGGGGTGAGAAGGGGTTGTTTTGGGTTTGGAGTTTTTTTATTTGCCTCTGGAGATGCATTAAATAGAACCTCACTACTGACAAAATGATTTGCAGTTAGTTTTTCCAAGTTAAACCACAAACATGGTAGGGAAGGAAAAATTTGCCCTTTGTACAAGCCAGCATCTGTCCACAATTTTGAGGATATCTGCATTCCTGCCAAACTATTTGATGCATTTGCAGTAGAGTGCCTCAGAAGAAAGGAAAGAGGTGCTTTCAAAAAGGCAAATAAAATAGCTTTTAAAATTATTGGAAAAGTTCCTTCTAGGAGAAAGCAGAAGACACAAGATTGGCTCTGAAGCAACATTGTAAACTGTCTGTAATCTTTTGGTCCCAGTCTCTTGTTTTGGTTGTTAAACTTTCAAGTGTGGCTCTCCCATTACATCGGTGTGCCAGCAACACCCAGGGCCATTGTACTTGGGCTGCCGGCAACATGCAGACACATTTGTCTTGGTGTTGTTTCTTTCAGGAAGGCAGCTCTGCAGTTGTGCTTTCTAACTGCAGATGAATTATTGTTTCCCATATTGGAATTCATTAACTATGTTTTTAAAGTGATTTACAGTGTACTTACCGCCTGTGCATATATTGCACTAGCAGGTGATCTTACTTGTGACTGAATTTTCCTCTCAGCATTCTCAAGTATTGCTTCTTTTTTGCCTTTGATTATCATATGTCTTTCTTTTCCAGCGTGCAGCAGGCCTGAAAACCTCCAAAAGAAATATTTGTATTTGAGATGTCTGGCAGAGAAGGCTTAGTCAGAAGAACAATACTTTTGTCAGATACCAGTAGTAATTCATTGTCCAGGAACAGGCATATGAAATAGCTGAATGTTTCCATTGCCAGAAAAAACAGTCTGCTGCCCGGCCCAGGCTTTGCTCAGCATAGAAAAGAGACAAGTCCTGCAGCTAGAATAAGTTCTTTAAGGAGCCCTACACTCAACTCAGGCCTCCTGATATTACTGAAAGAAATGGCCACTACAAGAAGAGAGAGGCACCCTCTCAGTAGTAGTTGTTTCTTCATTCTTGTACTTTTGAAAAAGGGAGCTGTACCTGCAAATACTTCAAAATCTAATGTTGAAATGGAGAGGTGCTTCCAATCACTGAATTCTGAAACACGGTTATTAAAATTTTCTTTCAAACAAAAGAAACTTTTCAGCTATAGTAACATCTAGTTTGCTAGCAGGTAAGCAGAGCAGGTGAGGGAACTAAGTGTTCCCAGACCCCTGCAGCCATCAAAGGCTGGGTGTGCCACAGGGGGTCAGGCTGATCTGAAAATGGGAGTGAGGGAGGGAGGATTGTGCAGTTCGTTACTGGACAACCACTGCCATCAGGTGTGCAGCTGCTCTTTTCCTTCACAGCAGGTGAGGTAACACATGTGAGCAAGTTCAGGAGAAACAACATTGATAAAGGGAAAAGAAAGATTAATGCATTAGAGGAACCTCTAAGCAAACCCTTCAGTTGTATTCATTGAGAGATTTGTAAAAGCTGCTCTCCGTATGTTTTCAGGTATTGAAGAAGGAAAAGAAAAGCCAAAATTGGAGTGAACAATAAAAGTCAATACAGAAGATTGTTTATGGTTGCATGGAAGATTTATCATCTCCAACAGAGCTTGGCCTGGAGAGGAATCTTTTGGAAAGGAGGAAGTTTCATGGGCCCACTTCTCAGTGCAAGGATATTTTTGGATTTTCTATGGGGGGGAAATGATTTTAGCTAAGAATAATATTAATGTTTCAACCTTCAACTTCTCCATGCTTGCATGTGACATACACATATAAGACATATATCAAATCCTTCATTTTTATCTCCAAGGCATTCTCAACATGCATTTCTTGAATCAAATAAGTCATTTAACCATTAAGTCATTAGATCTTTTTACTTCTGCCAAGAAAAACAATGAGTCCATTCTCTGTACTGTTTGAGAAAAGCTTAACCAGATAGGTCTAATACAGGGAAACAAAGCAATCCCATATATTTCAAATTACAGCATAGAAGTGAATTGCATGAATGTATCTAAAGAAGAGTTCAGTCTGACTGAAATATTAATGTAACACTATGTAAAAGCTGCCTTAAATTCGTTATTTTAATAATTTTACTAGTCCAGTGAAATCTTACTTGCAGTGTTAAGATCTTAAGACCTAAATAAAGATTAAATTATCCTTGCACTTCTGTTTTTTCATGCTGATTCTTGACATTTTTAATGGATTGATGGCATTTGAATGATAAATTTTCAGGTTTTCCAGTGTCAACTGTAGATGATACCATTTCTACATGAGGATATTTTTTCATATTTTCATAGTAAAATAACAAATCCTGCATTTTCAAGTTGTAAGTTCTCAATGGGGGGGGCTGCGCTGTTTCTGTTGTACAAGAGAGAGCATTTAAGTCTTACTTCAGGAAGGCACATAAGCAAATGTTTGAAGTTAAGCATATGCCTGTTTGTATAAGGAATTCAATTGCAAAATACTTGCGATTGTTTAAGTTTAACATGATTCTGTTTAATTATTAGACATTCAAGAAGTAACTCTTAGTAGGCAGAAATAAATTGTCTAGAACTAAAATAAAGTGAACAGAATAATTTTTGGCAAGAGAATATTTATTAAAAAGTAGCTTTAGGATCCAAATATTGGTATTTATATCACATATTTTTTCATTAGTGTATTTAGTCATTTTTTTAACACATGCAGGGCACTTTGAGTATGTATAGTGTTAATGTGTTGTTTTTAGTAACAGGATTTCTGCAGAGTTTTAATACGATTTAGCAATATTTTTGCTCTGAAATAATTCTGGAGAAAACTGATCTCATGCAACTCATTACATGCCTCCACAGTACTTTTTAAACATATTTATGTACACACTATCATACGAAACAGCACAAGTTCAACAATGTGCTTTTTGGTTTGTTTCCTTCAAAAATAAGACTCAGTAATGATCTTGTCTTTGTCCATCTGCTAGATTATTTTTAACTTGCTAATCAAGAGTTACAAAGATTTCAAAGCTAAGCAAATTACTAGAAATTTCATGGAAATAAGTGCCCAGATAAAGAAGGAGCTCCTCTAATGATCCTACAGAGGGAGAGGACAGGACACACAAAACCAGTAGAATTTGGAAGCAAATGGCCATAGCCATGTGGCCTTGCATTAAGGATATTATGTTCAGCTGTTCCTGAATTCCCCATTAGATGCGCACGATGTTATTTGCAACAGGCTTTTAAAACTCAGGAAGGAAAGAAGGCATGGATTCAGTCATGTTCAGTGAGCTAGGAACTGTTTAAAGTCACTGCTTCTGAAAGCTGTGGTAACACATGAAAGTAGTGGTGGACAATGAATGTTCTGGGGGATCTGGCTGTACTTTCCAACAGCAGCAACTGTGGCTTAGGGTGGGAAGCCTGAAGCACAAATCCTGTTGACTTTTTGTCATATGAAGAATTTGCATAACCTATACTCTACTATTAAGTCTAGGACATTTTTTTTTTTTTAATTTTATTTCATGGGTATTGTTTCCTTCACAGAATTCCAGAATTCATTCTGATGAGAAGAATGTGTTAAAAATAAGAAGTGACAAAATGCCACACAGCTCTACCCATTCTGCTAGAGCACACTCTGATCATGTCTGCTGTATATATGGCACCACTGAGTACTGAATGTCTGAGATCTCAAAAACTGACATTGATGGAAAGGTTCCTCCTTTTTGGCAAGTTTTGTACCCTGCTCAAGATAGGTTTTTCTTCTAATACCATGTAATTATATGCAATATAGGAAATGTAGTAAGAATATAAAGAGAACAGAACTGTCAGAGATCAAGATTGCATAGATGAATCCATAGGTAGGTGTCCACATGAAAGAAGGCTCCCTTTCAGCAGTATAGCATAGGCATGCTTAAAGTTGTCATCCCTCATATCTGTGAATTTGTGAATATTCAGCACCTGAAAAAAATAGACACCAAGCTTAGATCTCAGTTAAGCCCCTGAGGTTGGCAATGTTAGCCAAAGGCAATATATGTGACACAAAACGTGGTGGGTTCCATTTGGTTTAAGAAAATTTATAGTATTCCAAGAAGGTTTGAACTCAATTTGTCTTCTCACATCTCAAAAAGTTCTCCACTTCCTGTGAGCTTTGAATCATCGTACTTAAAGTCAAAAACATTTTAGAGCATTAAATCCAGCCTCTGATGTATGAACCATGATATAAATAACTTGGGGGCCTGTGTACCCAGAGAGCACTCTTCTAGCCTGTGTTCAATCCCTTTAGGATTACACAATCCATCATTCTTAAGAAAGATGATGGATGAATGATGACTAAAATAAAAGTCACTTGTAAACTTGCCAAATTTCAACCATCTTGGCTGAAATTGTCCCTGAAAGGTATTTCTCTTGGGGGAGCTATTTTTTTGGTGGAAAGCTTTTTGTCAGAAAAAGTAATTTATTTCCAAGTGAAAGTTTATGAAAAAAAAAAGTCTAGAAAACTTTTCTGTAGTTTTGCTGTGCAACTCAGTCTGAGGACAACATTTATGTTTGCAGCATTTCTGAATTTATGTGGAATATCTATTTGTCTTTGTCCAAATTTTAGGAAAAATAATAAGCCTGCATTTCCCTGTAATGGACAGGTAATTCTCCAGAGTGTTTATCAACTTTGGGAATAGTTAAAGTTGTGGCTGAATAGGATTTTCCCTGCCATCCCTGGTGTGTTAATCCTCTCCATGCCTTGACTACCCAAGACACAGACCAGAATGGGGAAGCCACTTTGCTTCCCATGTATTGTCAATACTTCCCCAGAACTGATGCAAATAAAACTGAGGGAAGCCAAGCTTTGATGACAACCTGAGCAATGAGAATAGGTTCTAGATGGATGCACTAAGTGAAAAAAACTCTAGCTTTTCCCTTGAGGAGTGCAATAAAATTAGTAGTGTTTGTTATTTTGTAGCTGAAATTATAAACCAGTTAGAAAACTAAAACTCTGCAAAGGAATCATTAGTTTTGTTGTCAGAGAGGAGCACAGTGTGCAGTAAATAAGGAATGCTGCCACACCTTGAACCACAAGGAAAAAACAAAATATAGTTTCATCATTCAGTGAGCACCATCCATCAAGTGCTACGAATGAGGCACAGGAAAAAATATTGTGTGATCATCTAATTAAAGGCAATATCATTATTCATACTCACAAGGGGCCAAATTAAGGTTGAGCAGACGGCCTAAATGCAATTACCTCACTCTTCAATACCCAACTTTTCAAACTTAGTAATCTCTTTTTTTAGTAATAGAACACAAAATAGGGGGTTAGAAAAAAGGGTTGGTTAGAAAGTGTAGCCACCATGTTGTCATGAATTTCATTGTGACTATTTACCCTATTTGGCTTTAGAAAGCTCATTCTTACTTTCTGCCTGCATGTAGCTGCCCCAAAACATGCATTCATAGTTCCCATACCACTCTGTTACAAAGGCTTTGCCATAATTTGCAAACTTGTGCCACAATTTCAACATTAAATTACTTCAATCTGTGATTTGGCTTGTGTGGGATAAAACTGTAATTTGCTGTCTTTGTGTAGCAACCATTGCCTTACTTTAAAGGAAAATGACAAATATTTTCCCTAATTTTCCCTAGTCTTTGCTTCTCTGCCCATGGGAGTAATACTAGCAAAATCACCCCCAGTGCATGTCAAAGCCACTTGGACACTGAGTAGACTGACAAATGCCTTACCGTTCTGCAGGCTGCAGGGGGCACTTTGTAGTGGCAGTGTGTAACTCAGGTACTTCTCAGTTAATTTTTCCTCTTGAATTTGCTTTTCAAAGACTACTTCAAATCCTAACAACAATTTATTCTTTGCCTTTTATTTTCTATAAGGATTGGTCAGTCTGCTCTGATTCACACTTCAGTAGCCTTTGAAGACTCAGATACCATTAGACTGAACACTGAAAAGATTCATCTAAAACGTGTGCTGGTGTATAGTCCTGAAGAGACCATCAGCCTGAGCCAGCATCACCAAGGTTTGGTGTTCCTGCCCTGGGAGTAAAGGAGCAAGCAATAGAAGAGGTGTAGATGAGGTCCCCTCTATCTTTCAATGCCCTCTGTTGTCATGTAAGTAGGGTCAAACGCTGGCGACAGGTGTCTCCTGTCTGCAGCAGCATAAGAAAGCTCCTGATCAAAGCCCGCTGCATCCTAGTAGAGGAGGTACCCCAGCTGCTCTGCTCCTGTGGTTCAGAGCTTCACCTGCTGCTGTGACCAGCTGGTTAAACTGGGGTCACAGGTGTTGTTCAGGAGGACAGAAACCTGGGAGTTTGACTACTGCCAAAGCCACAAAGAACAACTGGAGGTTTGGCTGGTCTGTTCTCTACAGTAGCAATGAGATCTCTCTCCACTTTTTAAAGCAAGAACAAAGAGTTTTACTGAAACTGAACTGGAAAGTAAAAGGATGTAGCTGTTGAGATTGTTTAGAAAAGTTCTTGGGCACATCCTGAGCTCACAGCACACACACCTGTGCTTTTGATTGCAGGGGCTTTGCTGAATGAGGGGGCAAGAGAACTGGCAGGTGGGGCATTTTGTGTAGTGCTTCTAATGATGTAATCACAGGGGTTTGGGCTTAGAGTGAAAATATGCATTTTGAGCATAGCTACTTCCTCTTGCTTGTATTATTTAAGTAACTAGGAAGAACAGAACTGCCCAATTTGCAGACCACAAATGTGAAATATATTTCGTGTATATTCTCCAAAATGAGCAATTTTATTTTTATCAAAAATGCACTCTGTTTTGTTCAAGTAACAGATGGAAATCAATGGGTTTTAATGTAACCCAGAAGAGCAAGTTGTAGTCTTATTCCCTTAAGTGCTCCTTTGTTCTTCAGACAACAGCTGTAAAGGGATTTGAACCTCATCACAATAAATGCCAGTACAGAAATTTGAAAGGTAGGCCACAGACTTTGTGGCCCACTGGAGAAGGTAGCTGCTGTTCCTTAGAGTTGTGTAAAATGAGACAGAAATGAAATAGCATCTTTTTCGTGTTATTAATGTCATAACAAGCTATGGTGTTCAAATTCAGCATTTTATATATAGCTTATGTATTAAAAAATAAGCATCTACCATTAGGCTGGAGAAGTATCTCTGCAGTGTGCATTCTAAATGTAGAGATTGCTATAGTGCAGTCAGTTCTAGAACTGAATTTCTCTTTGCTTTCTATTGTGCAGATAGGCCCCTCTGTATGTGTACTGTGTAGATAGAAGTTAAACACACACGTGGACACATATATATACACATATATATACACACAGGATCAAATTATGACAGTCGGATGTTAAATGGCAGTTACTTACTTAGCATAGGAAGAAATCAGGCAGTGTAGAAGGCATCATTCTTGACAGGGGTAGTAATGCCACCATAATTGCAAACTGACAGCCCCTTGTTCTCCTGCTTTTCTCCTGGGAATAAGGCTGGTCAGCTGCTGGCCATCCTGCCTGAAGCAACAGTGACAGTCTGTGGCTGCAGGACTCTGCAGTTCCTGCATTTCTGCAGGCAGAACAGTGCCTGGCTAGCTGTCTATATGTTTGTCTTAGCTTATTTACTATGTACAATACAATAAGTTGTTCTTATATAATAATGGTTCTCAGTTTGGATCCGAAGTTTACACCTGACAAATGTAATGGGATAAAAGAGAGGGAGGTCACCCCTCTTCTGTGACTGGTATTAAGCTGAAAAAACATTCTTTAGAGAATGGAGTGGCTTAACAGGAGTGCTATTAGTCATAGAGTAGGAAGAGGCAGTTAGTCACACAATACTTAGTGAGGCAGCAAAATTACGTTAATGGAGGACCTCAAAATGAGTATTCTGGCCAGGAGTTACCATGGAACAAGTTATGAAGAGGGAATTTCTCAAATCTTCATATCTTGGAATGGGCAGGTGTGGAGTACACCAAGGCAGGGAGGGCTTTCAAACATGGTTGAAGCTCAGGAGATGGCTCATTGGAGATGTAATCCTAGCTGAACCACTAAGGAAAACTGACCACAACATAATTACATTCCCCCTGCCTGGGGCTTGATGAGGTCCTGCTTCCTTTGGTACCATGTAAGGTACCAAGCTTTGTACAGTAACCCTAAACATTGGGGAAGAGTGATGGAAAGGACAGGAATGTGGGTGGGGGAAAGATAGAGGAAGCTGTTACCATCCAAAGGTTACCTACCTCCAGCAGACAGTTGTACAAAGGAGCCCCCTTGGCACAAACAGTGGGAGCTTTTGCCATTCAATGGGAATATTTTGCAGTGAATGCTTATTAGGCAGCTCTGGGGAGTTGTGTAAGAAGGCAGGCAAGAGAGGATAAAGCAATATGGTTAGAAAAATTACCTTGCTCAGGTGTAGCCCACAGCTAGGTACCTACAGTCCAGGGAGAGCACTCAGTCAGAATGGGTTTTGGTCTCTTTCTGCCACGGCCTTAGAGTTATGCAGGATTTTGAGCCCATTCCTTGGAGAATGGTTTTACTGAGGCCAACCTACATGCAGAAATGGTGCAATAGGCATCTTGCCAAGGACAACGCAGTATGTAAAATCCCAGGTCTGAGGGGAAAGTATGCAGGCATGTGACAATATATTGTGGAACTTTTAATGTCAGAACCACTGGTAGGATAGCTGTAGTTAGAGACACACATAAACACAGTGGTATAATTATATTCCAACTCTTTCTAGCATTACAGAGTTTTTGAAAGGAGCCACAATACAGACTAGGCAGTAAGCTTAGAAAGAGGCCCACTGGATGGACCTATCATACAATTAAACCAAGAGCACTAGTCAAGTACCTGACTGCCACTGCTGTCAGGGTTACAGACATGGGTGGCACTGCACAGTGGTGCAGCATCCTGTTTGTACTGGCCCACAGCTCAGCCCTGTGTGATGTGTAGTCCTTTTCCTACAGTGGGAAGTCCAAACAGCCAAAGCCATCCCAGGAGTTAGCGAGACCCTGGCTGCAAACAAGTATTCTGCTCTGTTTGTGAACTCAGCTCCTACACAGGGTGACATATATACAGGCATGTGCCATAGGAATGGTTGATGTGTGTGTCTGGAAATTTCAGGCTAACTCAAAGCAAAAAATAAATAAATAAAAACCCCAGAAGAAAAGAGATGTAAGGATTTGCTTAATAGAGCATTAATTATGCAGGTACTGAAAGATTTCTAGTCCCTTTCAGCATTCAGAATTTAGATTCTGCTGGATATACTTAATTTTTTAAAGCCCTCTACATTTTGCAGTTTACACATTTGCATAGCGTAGGACTACTGTCAGGAACATATATCTACAGATCTGGGGCAGGAGCTGTTCTCATCATTTCAGTGGGATGGAAAAGAGAAAACAGTTCAAAGGAGGAGGATGGGGGAAGGGAAGCATTTCCATATATTTTTTAAGGAATCATAAAGACACACAGGCAAGTGTGTCAATCATGAGACACAGTTCTCTCTTTAATAGTGTCAGGAACACAAAAGTTCACAGAGCACATGTGTGAGAGGGTGCTGTGCTGCCTTGACTACATGATCTGCATGATACATGTCAGAAGATGGGAATGTTGCTATGGCAATTCTTCTCTCTCCTGAATACTAAGTTGCAAAGAAGCCAGTTCACAGTCAGGCAGGCTCACTTATGAACTTGCCTGCTTGAAGATGCTAAATACTATTTATAGCTTCTCTTGCAGGGAGACAACATTGTTTTCTGCCCTGGCCTCTTAAGGCCCTGTGCCCCAGCCCTACAATAATCCTGATGTTTATGTGATTTGGAAGCTGCTGAGGGCAGAGATTTGACTGAATTTTTTGCTGGAGAGTGTTGGGGTTTTCCCTCGGCTTACACAGCATCCTTCAATTTTCATCTTGCTAAGAGGGCAACAGACGGATGGGTCTTTCTGCATTTCCAAAAGTCATCTTGCTGTTTTTATAATTTTCTGGATTAATTCATTTATCTTTACTTTCAGTCTGAAGAGGAGTAGCCTGTTCTCGCTAATGCTTCCCTCTGGCAGGACAGCAAGAGAAGGACTGGCAGTCTGTTGGTGCTACCAGTTTTTTCAGTGGGTGACCCTTAAAGCCCAGCCTGTCCTTGCTTCTGCTATCGAGCCATTCCCACTGTGCTGTGTGGGTGCTGTGATGGGAAAGGGATGCCTTAACCGACAGCTCTCCTATTATACCTGTGATTTCCCTTAGAAATAATGCTCTGTTCTGCTTCTTTCCCTAAAAACGTGTATAGCACTGCTTTGTGGAAGCAAAGCAGCTTTGTGGTAGAGGTGGCAAACTTCAGTAAATGCAGGGACTCCTGTACTCCAGTGTCTCCCAATGTCCATGTTGTATCATATTTTCAGGTAGCAGTCTCTGTTTTCATCTATTTTCCTTTAACCTAATTTTCATTTTGTAGATTGGAATATTCCTCACTAGGAAATTCTACATGTCTGATTCAGACTAAATTTTTTAAGATGGCTCAGGCACTCCAAAACTGAAGATAAGTAGAAACAGACTGCTATTTAAAAACAAAAAAAAAAAAATCCTTCAAATTAGTTGATCATACTGGTTTTTTCTTGGGCTTTTTTTCTTTTTCTTTTTTTCTTTTTTTTTTTTTTTTTTTTTTTGACCAGGGTGGATACTGCTGTAGGAAACTCTGCAGGTAGGCAGAATGTAAAGTCTTGATCTGATGTGCTGTAAATTAACCAGGACAACATAGGAAGAAAAAAACAGTTGCTCTGCTTACCTGTATGATGCTAGGTATTTTACTTAATTTTACTGGACACCTCACAGTTGGCCAGTAACTTTTTTTATAGTTTGAAGTATTTATTTAGCACCTCCCATGGGCTCTAAAAGTACTAAAACAAATGAGTTCTGCAAGAGCAAATGATCAAGGCAAAGGTGCCATTGAAAACGATGACAATCTGTATACCAAAGTACTCCAATACCCACCTCAAGTAGAGAATGTACTCAGCATCTGGACTTGATCCTTCAGTGATCAATTAAAGAATAACAAAGCCAACAGAAAATACAATAATTGGTCACAGAAAGAAATATGACCAAAAGAACAATAAAAGATAATTTTAATGTCCAATTCCAATAAGGCAACTAAACTCTCAGACAAATCACAGGTTCATGTCCAAGAAGAGACACTTGCAAATACAGGACATCTTTGGAAACTGCAGGAGCAGATACTCTCCAGAGAAATGTGTCTTCTTGATATAGCATGCATTTGCACCTGTAAGAAGAAGTAAGTGGAAGAATTTCAAAATCCAACCTTGACTCTGTAATGCATATGCAGGCATAATTTAGATCGCCCAAAAATGTCAATGACTTAATGATTTATTTTATGTCTTGTTTCTGCTGTGCTCATCAAGGGAGCATTACTTAGTCCAGCTGGTCTGAGGATTTTGATACCCATGTGACTCAGAGGCAGGGATTCAAATCACATTGACCAGTACAGAGATGTCAAAAAGTTTCCATAGTGCAAGGGTTACAGAAATGAAAAGTATTTGCTGGTTTAGAGAGATTAACACAGAGAGGTCGATTAGCAGCTTGCAGCTACCCAGACCTAGGATTCTTAAATTGCACTTTCTTTTCTTTCTTTTCCATCTGATCTCATTTTGTTTCCAGAGATTTAAGGGACAAACTTGAGAAGCCACTCCTGCTGCAGGTACTTTCCATGTTCTGAGTGAGCAGGCCAAGAAAAACAGCAGACCAAGATAATTTTCCTACAGAGTTCCACACCAGCTAGAGAAGGATGATGAAGTGCAGAAGATTTGCTGACAGTGCAGCTTTCTCTGTTGAAGGGGACTGGCATGTGCTGCTTTCTTACGGGCAGGATTGCCATGCCCCCAAGTTAGAGTGTTGTGCTGCAGCAGCTTGCCCAGAGCAGCTGTAGGTGTCATGTCTGAAAGACTGAAAAACTTAAAATTCCCCGCTCAAAGAGCAGCTTTTGCCTCGTGCTGCCAGAAGCTGTCCATGACCACAAAGCCTCATCTGGGATGTCACCATGAGAGCTTCCTGAAACAGCCGTGCTGTTTGCAGGCTGCCTGCCTCTAGTGACCACAGTGTGATCCCTTTGCTTTCCCCACTGAAGCCGAGAATCACTTGCCCATCCCTGGAACAGCTCCTCTGCATTCACAGCCATGAAAAACCACAGGAGCTGGAGTAAACCAAGATTCATTCAGAAAGAGGGTCTGAATCCAATTAGAGCAAAATAAACAGTCAACATGACACATTTCCTTCTCACCTCAGCAGAAGCTAATCTAGCTGATCCCTTTGTGTTGTTACAGGAAAATCCCTGATACCTTACAGCTCCACAGCCAGTTCTGGAGCACACGGCACAGGCAGCAAACACCAGCTGGGCCTCCAGCCCACCCAGCTCTGCCTTTGGTACTGCAAGCCAGCAGCTGCCTCTGGTGCCTCCTCAAACTTTCTGCTACGGAGCCTACAGGCAAGCGCTGACTTGGGGCCACATCTCATTTTCTTTTCCCAAATAAGCATTCTGCTTTGCTGCTGTGATGCAAGTTTCCTAAATAAGATATTCTGGGAAAGAGATCTTCCTGTGTGCTTTTGGGAGGAGACAGTCTTTACTTTCGGGAGGCATGGCGTTCTCATAGGCTGCACTGACATCCTGTGGCATGACTTCCTCGCCTGGAAAGAGCGTGAAGGGACAGCTTTGCCCCTCCATGTCTCTCACTGCAAGTCACTCTTGCCTCATCCAAACCCTTTGGGAGGGGAAGGGGCACCTGCCCCCTTGCTGGGTCCAGCACCAGCTCCTGCCCAGTGTGCCTGGCAGGCACAGCTCCTGATGTCACCTCAGCTGCCACTCGTCCGCCACCACCAGCCTGGGAGTAAGGGACTGGCCCCCCGCCCCTTTTTGGCGTCTGAGCCACTGCCCACAGCATCAGGGCTGTGCAAGGATGAGCTGTAGTGACACAGCACTGGGTGCGGTGTTGCTGGAAGGGTGGGAGCATTTTTAGAGGAAAAAATGATGAAAATCCCTCACCCCCACGCCCCCACCCCCAACCTTTGCCCACAGGGCACTGAGCCCTGCCGTGGGGTGGCCAGGGTCTGCAGCAAGCTGCATCCCTCAGCCCAGGCTAAAGCACTGTGCAAAGTAGCACCCAGCCCCTCAGAAGTGCTGAGTTTAATTTTACTTCCCCTTGGGGAATAGCGTTAATCCGTAACTTTTTAGGCATCACTCAATCAGCTGAATTACAGCTATTAGCTTTGGACTCTAGGCATTTTTATGAGATATTAGTTCCAGGGCTTGTGGTTTGGCATAGAAAGCATATTATTCACACACAAAACAACTGCATTAAAATAACATTAGGAATCTGGCTTAAACTGACAAAACCTAGGAAACTCAGAATTAAGGCTGAAAGTATGTCCTTAACTCACCCACTGCATGCCCGGTGTGGCCACTCGGGTGGTGTGTTGGCCCCACTGCCTCCAGCTGAGCCATACTCCCATCGCTGTTCCAGGAAGGAAACAGGCTGCACCTTGACTGAGGTCCCACCACCCCTGGGAGCAGCAATCCCTCTTTGTGCCTTGGAGCCCTTGTCCAGTCAGACAAGTTTTAGGACTTACGTGTAATGCAGCTTTTTTTCTGCACATCTCTACCTAGAGCCAGGTTTCCTCCCCTGTCAGCAGCGTCAGTGTGGTCAGAGCAAAAGCTGTACGCAGCTGTGGAGGCTGGATGGAGGCAACACCAGCCCCAAGAGAGGCAGACGGGCCTTTCTGCAACCTGCCGGGGGAAAACCCTTGGCTCAGAAAATGCCTTCTTATGTTCACTTAGTGGATCACCTGACTATGAGGGAGCCGAGGCCAAGAAATAGTGTGAAGACACAGGTTGCTGTCACTGGAGCTGGGGAGGGGTGGGGGGAAACTTGTGCAGGAGTTGTCCCAAATGGCTCCCCTTTTGCAGGGCTTTCGGTCATGGGAAGCAACACTACACACACAGAAATTTGTGTCATAGCATCCAGTAGCTGAAAAACAATGGAGTCCCTAAAAGTCACATGGTGGGTCAAAAAGGAGCAGTGCTGTGTGCACTCCTGGTCTGAACATATGCTGTGCTCCAGTTTTTGTCCCAGAGCCCTGCCCTTGATCACAGGACACAAATACCAAAATGCTCGTCTGGACCCTGGCTTTCTGGAAGGTGCATCTGAGCTGTAGAAAAGGTGATCTCAGCTGCAGCACGTTCGCTGCAAAAGCAAACAAACAAAAGCAGCAGCCTCGGTGGAATCACAGTTCACATCATCCCAAAAATGAATTACTACAGGCCTCTAGGAAGGACTGATCTGCTCACTCATGGAACATAGCTCATTTTAAGATGTTCTTCCTCCATGGCCAAATATTTGCCTCCACATGGCAGCAAAATCAGCTCCTCTAAAGCCATGTTTGAAATAAACTTCACTTTTGCCCTACCCATTCCTTTTATTTAGGAGATCTGCTGTTTTGTAGGAAACAATCCAAGATGCTCATACATGAGGAATCTCTCAAGAATAAACCACATTAAAGAGAAAAAACCCAGAAGGCAGCAGCTAAAGAAAAAAACTATTGTGTTGAAGTTGCAAGGTTGTCACATTGCTTTGTAAAAGGGGGTGCACCTTAACCATGTTTGGTGTGATTTTTTTCCCACTTAGCAAGGTGAGAAATACATTTACTATTCCCATCTTGGAAGCAAAATAAATAGAATAATTATTTCTTTTCCCAGCAAAGGAAAATGAAGCAGAGCTTTTAAAAGCTGTGCTTTTTACTTGTGCCTTAAACTGACACATTCCCTTGCTGTCTGGCATTTGCAACAGACCACAAACATTGCTACACGTGGCACCAAATTTGTGTTTCAGGTCAGAATTGAGATGTTCTGGTGATAAATGAGGGATGCTTGTTCTATGGACATCTTGTCCCAGAAACACTGTAGCTAAATTTACCATAGAGCACTACCAGTTTAATTCTTCCTTAGGAGGTCTTTTAATGGGAAAAAAAAAAAAAAAGTTTTGATTGTTCTAGAATCATTCTCTAAACATAATTTGGAACCTCAGTATCAGGCCATCTTGGTCTTCTTTAAAAGTTGCTGAGTGCTTCCGTGTATCTCAGAGCACAGACAGTGCCATGGATGTTCACCACTTCTGAAAGAGGAGTCTGAAATGAGCAGGTGTTGTACAACACAGGGGTTGTGTCACTCTCGTCCTTTGGATCTCATGAGACAGACACTCAGAGCTGGGCCAGTGTGCATATATGCAGAACTTCTCCAGAAAATGATGGAATATAGGCCAGGATGGGTTTTTAGGTGTCATGGGGAAGGGTCTCTTATCTTGCCCATGCACATCTGCAATCCCCACAAAAAAATTTTTACCAGAAAGTAAAAAGAAGTTGAGACTGCAGGTGTGTGCATTTTATTAAGCCCACTGTGTCCCTTGCAGAAAATCGTAGAAATGGCAGGTGATTGTTTCCATATTAAGGAAGCCTTAAGAATGACTGACAAGATCCACTTTTGCAGTTTTTATTTCTGCCAATCAAATCACTGAGGACAACAGTGAATAGTGCATATTTAGAAAATGTATTTTTCAAGTTGGGCTTTGACTGAACAGTCTCTACTTCATTAGAAACTTAAGTCTTCCCTTCCCAACAAGCTGTGACTTAAAAGCAGGAAGTGAAAGAGGAAAAAAAACAAAAGTATAATGAAGAAACAAAAGTATATTAAAAAAAGTGGTCTTGCCAAATGGGCACCAGCACCCTACACCCTCTTTTCAGGCTTGGGAGCAAACTAGATTCTCATATGTGAGGACACAGATCAGAAGGAATAGCAAGGAAGAAGAGACAGTGTGGTAACCCTGTATGTTAGGGAGTGTTTTGATTTTCTGAAGCTTACTGATGGTGACAATAAAGTTGAGTATTTATGGATAAGAATCTGTGTAAAGGCCAACAAGGCACTGGGTTTTTGAGAGGCAGACTTTGACCTTTCTAGGAGACTGGTTGACAGAGTCCCATGGCAGTCAGTCCTCAAGGGCAAAGGGGTCCAGGAAGGCTAGACATTCTTCAAGAAAGAAATCCTAAAGGCATGGGGATAGGCTTAAAGATGAGCCAGTGGGGAAGAAGACCGGTTTGGCTGAACAGAGAGCTTTGGCTGGAATTTGGGGATGAAAAGAGGATTTATGACCTTTGGAAGAAGAGGCAGGCAACTCAGGACTGCAAAGACGTTGTGAGGTTATGCAGGGAGAAAATTAGAAGGACTAAAGCCCAACTAGAACTTAATCTGACTACTGCAGTAAAAGACAAAAATGTTTCTATAAATACATCATCAACAACAGGAGGGCTAAGGAGAATCTGCATCCTTTATCAGATGTGGGGGGAAGTGACAAAGGGTGAAGAGAAGACTGAGGTGCTTAATGCCTTCTTTGCCTTAGTCTTTAATACAACCAGTAGTTGTTGGGGCATCCAGTGCCCTGAGCTGAAAGACAGAGATGGGGAACAGAATGAAGCCTCCATGATCTAAGGGATATTGGTCACGATTTAGACACACACAGGTTTGTAGGGCTGGATGGGATCCACCCAAGGGTACTGAAGAAGCTGGCAGAAGTGCTCACCAATCCACTTTCCATCATTCACTGGCAGTCCTGGCTGAGGAGGTGTCAGTTACCAAATGTGAAACCTCTCAACAAGAATGGAAGAGATGAGGATCCAGAGAACAACAGGCCTGTAAGTCTTGGTCCTAGAGAAGGTTATAGAGCAGATCATCATGATTGCCATCACAGGGTACATACAGGACAACTGGGAAATCAGGCCCGGCCAGGGTGAGTTTACGAAAGGTGGGTCCTGCTTGACCAACCTGATTTAAGTTTACAATAAAGTGACCCCACTTAGTGGGTGAGGGCTAAGCTATGACTATAATCTACCTAGACTTTAGTAAATCATTAGACACAATTTCTACAGCATTCTCCTAGAGAAACTGGCTGCCCATGCCTTGGTCTGGTGCACTGTTCACTGGGTTAAAAGCTGGCTGGATGGCAGGGCTCAGGGAGTGGTAGTGAATGGTGCTGCATCCAGCTGGCAATCTGTCACTTGTGTTCTCCAGGGATCAGTGTTGGGGCCAGTTTAATATGTGCATTGGTGATCTGGATGAAGGGATTGAGACACCAAGTTGGGTGGGACTTTTGATCTGCTGGAGGGCAGGAAGGCTCTGCAGAGGGATCTGGACAGGTTGGACCGGTGGGCTGAGGCCAGTGGTGTGAGGTTCAATAAGGCCGAGTGCTGGGTCCTGCCCTTGGGTCATAACAACCCCAGGCAGTGCAGCAGGCTGGGGAAGAGTGGCTGGAAAGTGGCCTGGCAGAAAAGGACCTGGGGGCGCTGGTCAACAGCAGCTGAGCATGAGCCAGCTGTGCCCAGGTGGCCAAGAAGGCCAGGGGCATCCTGGTCTGGAACAGCAATAGTGTGGCCAGCAGGAGCAGGGCAGGGATTGTCCCCCTGCACTCGGCACTGGTGAGGCTGCAGCACAAATCCTGTGGTCAGTTCTGGGCCCCTCACTACAGGAAGGACATTGAGGGGCTGGAGCACGTCCAGAGAAGGGCAACAGAGCTGGGGAAGGGTCTGGAGCACAAGTCCTGTGAGGAGCAGCTGAGGGAGCTGGGGGTGTTTAGTCTGGAGAAAAGGAGGCTCAGGGGAGAGCTTATCACTCTACAACTATGTAAAGGAGGTTGCAGCCAGGTAGGGGTCAGCCTCTTCTCCTGGATAACAAGAGACAGGATGAGAGGAAATGGCCTCAAATCATACTAGGAGAGGTTTATATTAGATATTAGGAAAAAACTTTCTTCACTAAAAGGCTTGTTAAGCATCGGAACAGGCTGTTCAAGGAAGTGATTGAGTCCCCTCTCTGGAGGTATTTAAAAGACATGTAGATGTGCTTGGGGATGTGGCTTAGTGGTGGACTTGGCAGTGAATAGCTGAACTTGATAATTTCAGACATCCCTTCTGATAAACAATTCTCTAATTCTATCCCTTTCCTCCAACCTGGCTACCACCCACATTTCAACTTCATCAGTCCCCTCCCTTTTCATCTGCTCTTGCTGCCAGGTGGTCTGGCATTCCCTTATCTCAGCCTCAAAGGACTCTGCAGTGCGGGGGATTGGAAAGACAAACCAAATTCTTCTCCTGAGATAGGCAGGTAGGTCCCCAGATACCTGTCCTCATTACAGATTGTGCTTTGGGAGCTGGATCCAGCTGGCAGAAGTTTCTCATTAAGATGGCAAGGCTGAAAATGTGAACCTGGAAGGAAAGTATGTAGTTGTGGAGCAGAGGTGGCCTTGAGGTTAGGGTTAAAGAGGTGGTGATAAGACTATTCTGTTTTTATTTTAGCTTAGTATTGTGGGATTCTGTTAGTTATGGAAGTGGCAGCATGTTTTGGGTGTGTTCTAGCTTATTTGGATTTCCCACCCTTAACTCCTCTGCCCTAAAAATGTTATGATCTTGCAAGTGTTAAATTTTGACTAGTTCTAGCATAGGCTTGGGACAGGAAAAAGCTTGTTTTGGGACTGCTAAAGTCTGGATCTTGTACAGACAGTGGGAGTTGTGCTCCAGCTATTTTTCTGGTATGTATTTGAGGAAAAGCAGGAAGAGTAGGCAGAGCTCAGGCTCTGCTTATTTTTGTGCTAGCACACAGCATAGCTCTGGCAGAGGAAAAAGGATTTAAAGTGTTGATCTGGCATGCTAAAGCCATGGGCAGTTCCTGACAGCATCTTTGGACATATGAGGTGGTCAAGGGCATGTGCTGCTACTGCCCTTTTATACTAGAAAGAGTAAATACCAAAGAATACAAACAGGAAAAAAAAAAAAAAAAAAAAAAAAAAAAAAAAAAAAAAACACCAAACCAGATGCAGGGCAATTATGGAAGCTTTAAGAGTCTCAGGTCTTTGAGGTTTGGCAGCCCTGCAGACTCTGTCTCTTTTAGCCAGTCCCCTACATGACAGCCCACCTGTGTGGCTTCTAAGGAGCTTTTACAAAAAGCACTTTACGTGGCCAGCTCTAAGCTCAGCAGTGCTCTTCCAGCAGCACAGCCCTTGCTGGTTGGAAGTGTTGGGCGGCCGGACCATGGTGTGTACAGCCACACGCCATGGTGTGTTTGCACGTCCAAGGAAGTTTTACTTGGAGCACAACTCCACTGTGATTATTTCAGTGGCTTTTCTCCCCCCTGATTTTGTGTACAGAAGGAGAGGTGTTCTGAGTAACTCTGCCAAAATTCACCAAACTTTGCTCCACATATGTTTCAAAGGATTAGTGAGTCTAACAGCTGCACTTTTTTAGTGATAAATGGTGATAAACACTAGCTGAGGTAGCTATCCTCTGTTAAGAAAACATCCCAGTGTCTGTTGACTCTTGTTGTCTCTTATTCTGCTCTCTGCACTGATGGCATCTGCCACATCCAGCGCTGTCTGGGTGCCAGCTGACCGCATAAGCCAGCCCTCCAATTGCTTTTCAGTGATGAATGGCTACAGCTGCTGCTGGCTACATATGGCAGTTTAGTAGCATTGCCCGGTTACATGTGGTGAATCTGCACTGCAGCTACTGCTTGCTAAAGAATGTACCTGAGGACAGTTGAGAAAAAAAGAGGGGGGGATTGAAAAACATGTGAAATAATATAGGGGAAATCTAAAGAAGTCATTCAGTCCTTAGATCTAGCCTAGTTCAGCTGAGGGCATAGGAAAGCTGGGCAAACACAAATGGACTGCCAAACTTCAAAATTCAAACTAATCTGTCCCTATTTCCTTCCATTGCAAGGAGGTTCAAAATCTCCATGAAGAAAAATTACAATCATTGAGTCACTGCAATAGCAGCAATCTGGCTGCCTGCCCCTGCCAGCCTGCTACACAACTTGTGTGCTAATGTTTGGATTTTAGTGGTGGGAAACTAATGTCAGGCTGTACTCCCTCCATGCACCATTGGGCTGTGCTTATGGTTGCTCTTGGCAGCACCAAATGATTCAACAGATAAAACCATCAGTCTTGTTATTTCCAAACATTAACCTAAGTGCTAATAAAGCACAACCCGTGTCTTCCTTATGGACTCTGCAGAGCTGAGTCACACTAAAAACAGGATCTGAATGCTGGAAAAAGCCTCATACTTCTTTCCTGTGCTGAGAGGCAATACCTCTCTGTGAGCAGAGCTTGCCTTGGAGAGGTTTGCTGGAAGAAAGGTGGCGGAGCTGGGTTGCCAAGGAAAGCAAGGAGGCTGTGACCCCCACCCTTCAATGTGATGACAGGGGTGTGCTGTGCTGGAGGGAGGGAGGGAGGGAGGGAGGGAGGGAGGGATGGATGGATGGATGGATGGATGGATGGATGGATGGATGGATGGATGGATGGATGGCCATGTCCTTGCCCCTTCTCCTCCCTTCCAATGCTCAACAATGATCTCCCCTCAGCTCCCATGCTGGGTGGGAAATGTTTCTCAGGCTCCAAGGCAGAGGAAATAAAGTGATTCTCCCTCTCAGTGGACTTTGCCCTCGGTGGCTGAAGATGTTTTTCCCAAAACATCCCCAGCAAAACCGGAGGGCTTTGTAAATTCATTATGTCACTGAGGAATCTGTTTAATCAGCTGCCTTTTCCTGGAGGCACTTTACACTTAATGAGAGACATGATGGAAGGAGTCAAAACTGGTTTACAAGAGTTTAGCCTCAAACCCCTCAGATGATGTGTTACTGACTGTGCTGTAATTCAGAAGAGCAAATGAAGACACTGAGTATCTCTTACCCTGTCTAGAGGGATGGTGGCAGAGGCAACACGTGAAAGCCTCAAACTCTGTATTGCATCATTCCTTTCCTTGGTGTCATCACAATGAATAGCCAAAGTCTCTGTGTTGCCAGGAGCCTGATCCATGCTCCTGGTACTACTTGGCAAGCATGCTTATTCCCCAGTTCACTGTGCCAGTTACATGATAAGGCATATCCTAATTTAGCATATTTATATATGAAGGTACTAATTCAAAATGCAGCCAAATGAGAAACATTGCAAATATGTGAGAAGGAGCTTTGTAAACTAGACAAACAGTGGCACCACAGAGATGGAATATGGAATAGTTCTCAACTTCAGGTTCAAAACTCATTTTGCATGTAATCTTAACATGAAAACAAAAGGTACTTACTAGTTTTCTCTGCCTGATTACTTTCCCCAGTTCCACATGCTATGTCTAGTCCTTTCTATTTATTTGTACCGTGCCTTCTTATTGTGATGGGATGTGATGATGGCCCAGCATCTTTCCCATTATAAAGTTATGTGAACACATACAAGGTCCTCAGGAAATTTTGCTGTGAAGGACTCTCTGTGGACCTGTGTATGATGTTGTGGCCATAGAAACATGCCAACTATTTTATTCCTGTAAAATAACTCCCATACCCATATTTCATTAGCCTTTACCTTCTAGCTTTTAATTTTTTTTTTCTTCTGAGTAAATAAAGCCTAAGTTATTTGGAACAGGATTTTCCTGCAGTGTAATTGTGCTAGCAGCAGCCAAGGATATTCCATAGATGAAGGGAGCAGCACTCTCTGCCAGGAAGGAATGGTGATTTCATAGGATCATAGAATGGTTTGGGTTGCAAGGGACCTTTAAAGATCATCTAGTTCTAACCTCCTGCCATGGGCATGGACACGTTTCACTAGACCAGGTTGCTCAGAGCCCCATCCAGCCTGGGATGTGACATCCACAATTTCTCTGGATAAGATGATCCAGTACTTCACCTCATAGTAAAGAATTTCTTTCTAATAGCCACTCTAAACTTACCCTAAGCCATTCTCCATTGTCCTGTCAGTACATGCCCTTGCAAAAAGTCCTTCTCCAGCTGTGAAGCTCTCTTTAGATACTGGAAAGCTGCTGGAAGGCCTCCCCAGAGCCTTCTCTTTTTTCCCTAGGCTGAACAGCTTCCCTCAGCTTTCTCACCCTATTTTCACAGGAGAGATGCCCAGATCTCTGATGCCCCTCCTCTTTGTGACCCTCCTCTGGACTTGATCCAACATGTCTCATGTCCTTCTTATGCTTGGGGGCCCAGGTGATGCTCACCAGAGCAGAGCAGAGGGGCAGAATCCCCTCCCTCACCCTGCTGGCCACACTGGTTTTGATGCAGAAGGTTGGCTTTCTGGGCTGCAGGTGCACATGGTGGGTCTTGCTGAGCTTCTCCACCAACACCCCCGAGGCCTTCTCCTCAGGGCTGTTCTCAATCCATTCTCTGCTCAGTCTGCATCTGTTGGGATTGCCCTGACCCAAGTGCCGGACCTTGCACTTGGCCTTGTTGACTTTCATGAGGCTCACACAGTCCCACCTCTGAAGTCTGCCCAGGTCCCTCTGGATGCCCTTCTCTCTGTGTGACAACTGCACTGCACAGCTTTGTGTCACTGGCAAACTCGCTGGGGGTGCACTCGATCCCACTGTCCATGTCACCCACAAAATGTTACACAGACGTTTGCTTGGTTCTATCACGCAGTAGCTGCCAGAGCCAGTGCTCACTGCAGAGATGGACTTCTGGTGATTCCACCCTGGGAGCTGGGAAGGACCAGCACCCTTTGGCCCTCGTGCACTTATTGAAAAGAGAGCCAAAAGTGTGAACCTTTGAATTGTCTGACTGTTTCTGGGTTCCAGCGGTCTTAATGTTGAGCTGCCCTAGATTATAAACATACCATCCAAAATCACACCCCAGACTCATCTCTATTGAAAGAAGTGCAATTTAGTGTGGATGAATCTATTAATTTACCTGCCAAAACACAATAAATAGAATTACGCTGAGAAAAGGCCTAAAACAAATGGATTTTATTAATTTATGTATTGTTTATAATACACTTTTTGTAATTGTGCATGTTTTGGATGTAGGTATTTAGATTTTGATATTACTGAAGTTTACAGTTTGTTTGTGATAACTTTATGAGGTACATAGCTTGGACTAAAAATACCATTTTCTCAAGATGATATATAATGCATAGTAAAGTGGATGTACAGTCATGACATTTATTTTACTTTCAGCCATTATAATTGATGGTCTATATAATGTACACATATGAGGTTTTTTAATATAAATATGGGTTTGCAAGAGTGCCACTTACCATCAGTCTGTAACAAATTATTTAGAGATTGTCTACAGGCTGTTGGTATCTTTCCCACTTTTTTTTTTTTAATTAGTTTAAAAGGATCAAAGAGGAAAACAAAATTTAGCATGGAATTGATTTTTGCATCAGCTGGTTTTACATTAAATAATAATAAAGTATTAAAAACTTGCATTGTCATCTCCTCCTGTGAAGTTGCATTATGTTCTGTAGCCTTGGCTCACTTATTAATCCTTCAGTAGCACACACTTAATTGTTCAGCAAATTACACAACATGTGAAGAAATAATACCAACAATGTGATTTATATCTCTCCAGGCAAAACCATTGAGGACTGGATCATCTGCCTTCGCTTATTATACTGCAACACAGGAACAGCCTGATCTGAAAACTGTGGCCAGGTAGGATACATTGAAAATATGTACCCTGGAAACAAAAGGTATGTCTGCTATATGAGTCAAGCACAAGTCTGAATTGCTCTTAAAACTAAACACGTGTGGTGGTCAGAACCTTTGAGGCTCTGAGCTGGTGTGTGCAGAGCAGAACAAGCACAGTGGGACCACCAAAGCCCAGCCTGGCTGCCGGACACTCACTGGAGGGAGCTGGGGGATTCAGCATAAGAAATATGTCTGACTCCAGTGGGATATAGATACACTGAGCCTGCACAACTTCTAGGGGGAGAGAGAAGGGAAGGGTGGGGAGAGAGAAGGGATTTTTATAGCTGGTGGGGCTTCTACTACGAGTCCACCTGGAGTAGCAAAGCCACTTTGCCAACACAGGCACCAGCTCACCAGTTTCTAGACAGTGGCTAGAAGTGGTAGAAAGCAAAGTCTGCTGGACATAGTTTTCAACAGCTTGCTCTGCCACAGCAGAAAGATTGCCTCCAGTCCAATCCCAAGCTTTGGCATGCCAGGCTTCAAGTCTTCCAAATGCAGCATGTTTTAAAGATGAAGTAAAAAACCTGGTGTGTGTAGATTATGTGGCTCATTATGTTTACATCTCCTTGTGTCTTGCTCTGTACTTTGGAGGATAAAGGGTGCAGATCCTCTGGGGCAACCAGCTTTGAAGGGAAGAACCAGTTCAGCCCATTTGTTCTCCCTCAGCCTACAGAAATCTCTGAAGAGCAGAAAGCTGGTGTCTACCATGTTCTGTAGGCACACAGTTAATTTTTTCCAACTGGAATTTATTTTTCCTCCAAATTCACTCCTCCCATTTCTCTCGCCTTTTCCCATTGTAATTAATTTAACAACAAATAAGTTTTTAGCAAAAGGAAGTTAGAAAATCAATGTGTTGAAAATAGGACTGTTTTCTTTCCTTGTGAGTAAAGCAGGCTCTCATGTATGTACTACACATTTCACAGGATCAAGGCTTCAGGGATGTTGCATATTAGCATTTTGCATTGTGGCACTCTGACTTGCCCTATCTTTTGCATTTATTTGGATTTTTCTATTCTGTCATTTTTTCCTATTCACTTCTATTTCTGATCTTTTTGTTTTGTCAGACAGAAGACAAACACAATCTACAAGCCAAAAAGAAGCATCACTTAGATATTTTGTGGGTTACATGAAATGCTATCCCTGGAGAGCAGTAACTGAAAAGAGTTAAGGCAATGGTAGCCCAGTTCAACCACGTTGCTAAGAGGCAGAGTCCTCACACAGAGGTGTCTGTTAGGGGGGGTCTTGAGTTGATTCCTGTTCAAACTCCATGTGCCGCCTGCACAGCTCAGGGCACCTGCACTGCATGGCTGCAGGCTGTGGCCTAGAGATCTCTGAAGGGAGAAGCCCAGGCACACTTGCCAGCTTAGCGTGTGTCCCAGATTGTCTGGATAGCCAGGCATGGTCAGAACACATCTCAGCCCACAAGGTGGGGCAGCAAGGCCTGCTCTTCATCTGTAGCGTGTAGATGGCCCAAAGCACCCAGAAGTTGCACAGTGGAGTTGGAAGATGGTGGCATAGAAGTAAGGTTGGAGGGGTGGGTCACAGAACTTGATGTGCTTTTCACCTCATGGTGCTTTTGGACTTAATAGCACTTAAAAACCTTTCCAGGATTCTTGCTTCAGTTTGGGAGAATCTCTGAACCCCACCGAGAGTCCTTTATACTGCTGATTTTGTTGTTTAATCTGCTCAGGTCCTCAATGTTTCTGTTCTAAATTTTCAAGCTGCATGGTTATGCAGAAGCAATAGAGTGAGGGTCTCTTGCTTACTGGGGCTCAGATCATAATTCCAATTCTACAGGAATTAAAAGTGGATAATCCTTTGCTTAGAAAATAGTGGAAAAACAGAAAATAAGAGCCATGAGGAAAGGTCTGTGAACTGCTGGCCATACAGCTCAGGAAGGAAAGCAAGCACAGGGCGATACAATTGCTGTGATGGTCATCTGTTATACAAGCTACAAACACTGCGGACCTTAAAGACATCTCTCTTGAATTCTAAAATCCCTTAACTAGTCTGAGTCATTTGTACAGCTGAACAGACTCAAGGTCTCTGAAGTAAATTGGAAATACCTGTAATTCTGCAGAAAATTAGGGAAGAGTTATGTAGTCTCAAAGCAGAGGAAGAAATAAAAAGGAGTCATAAAACCTCTGGTCTCTGGGAAAGCTCTGGGTCAAGATGACTTTCTAATAGAATTTTCTAAACTCTCTCAGTCTCACTTGGCTTCTGACATATGGAAAAATTTTCGAAAGGCCAAAGCAAAAGGGTTCCATTTCAGCATTAATTGCAGTGTTGGGTTTTCTTAACTCTCTCTCCTAGGAAATAACTCACCAATGCACCATTTTCAATAATTAAATTACAGGCCAATTCTTCCGACTAATGTGACTCAGAAGACACAGGTTAAAACAGCATCTAGAAAATGTCTGAGCAGTGTACCTTATGGACAAGAACTCAGCATATAACTTGAGGTTGACATTAATCAGAAAGCTGCTAGAGAGTCTTATAGGCCTGTTATTATAATTTGCTATTTTTACATTTCTCTGAAGTAATCAGAAAATCAACCAGCTCAACATCCCTAAAGAGAGCTACTTCCCACCCACCAGCAGTGGCTGACTTCACTGTTGACATAAAAACCATGAAGATGTCAGTCTAGTGTTCTGCCATGTAATTGTATCCTTAATTTTGGCCTTGTTGAAAGTCTGCTGGAAAACTGATCTTGTGTGTCCTCATTAGAAGCAATTCATATGTAAATCATTTAAGATTTTTTTTTAACTTAAAGAAGGAAAACGTTCCTGTGACTCAAATGTTCTGCAGGCTCTTGCTCTTCTTGTGGCTCCTGCGTGGCTGTGACTCCTAGGAAATCTATGCCTCCTGGCAAATCAGAGTGAGAAGGTTCCTGGCTAGGCTCTCACCTTCTCTTGCCCTTGCTGCTGGAGAAAGCACCTGTCAAGAGACTTTATCTTTTCCCAGCCTTGGGTCAATCATTGAAGGGACGTGAAGCGTAGCTCTGCTCTCTTCTACACTCTTCTGCCTGGCATACACCCATGGAAGGTGCTTCACTCCCTTCAGCCAATAGTAGCCATGTAATTACCAGCTTTTCTGCATATTGGAAGGCTTAATTTTTGCTCTTTTAAGTGCAAAAATAAGTTGAAGTGGTAGTAGTGGAATGACATTCTAGTGTTAAAATGGAATGACATTGAAAAGACATTAAATAAAAAGTCGGATGACTTCCCTGGGCCTTTATCAATAAAACTGATGAAGCAGCATATGAGGTAACAGCCAAGTTCTTGTCTAAAAGTACAACTTTGATAAAGTTTGGGCACCTATTTCTTCTGAGTATTTCTGGAGCTGGAAATGGAAGTCATCATGAAAGTGTTGACAGCAATTTGAAGGTGTAAAGGAATACTGCATCTTTACCATGATTTCTGTGTTTTTGAATTGGATGAGCTGAGCCCTTCACACTCTTAACTGTTCCTAAAATACAATGTCTGAGGTATTTGTCTCTAAGAAAGCTGAGTTTCTGTTCCTTAAGAATAAATTTTGAACCACTGCTGAAGGTGTTTGGAACTTCTCTTTGGCACCTTGTTATTATAGGCACATAAAAATATAGACAAGTGGGACTAGGTAGCAGATGATGAAATTTAAGTTGATTAAAATCTGTTTGTCAAAACCCTGTTTTTTCCCTTGTAGAAGGAATTCTACATGAAAAGGTAGGAAGGGAAAGATAAACATAGAGCTTGAGGTAATTTGGGGTATCTTGTTCATGAATTGTCCAGTTCAATACAAAAGAAATCTTATAGCTGCTAGGAATCTGACCTGGTGCCCAGAAATGTGTAAAAGCACAGCTGGCCCTGTCTGGGCTGCAAATCAGCTTTAACACTAATGGCAACGACTTTATTTCAAGAGAGTATTTAGCTTCAAAAAATGAATAGGGGCTGCATGTTCCAAATGTCATCTGTCAATTTAACAAATGGCAACTATATACACATCTTAATGCCAGATTGCTGTTTCATTAGGCTCCTTGTGAGTTATTCCTTCTTGGTAGCTGGCATTATTCTAGCTGGAGCAGCAGAAAGGCAGGAGGGAAGAAGCTCCTCGCCACTGCGATGCAGAGCAGCTCCTGGCTGCTTTACACGGGGCAGCAGGAGAGACACGAGGGCACAAAATGAAAATATGCCAGAGGAGAACAGCGGGGTGTGTTCTGCAGTACAGCCGAGTAAAGCTCGTCAGAGGAGCAGACACAAAGATATTTTGGAGTCTGTAACGGTAGCCTCGGCACACCGGCAAGTGCTGATGGCTGCTGAGCAGCGCTGCCCGAGGGTGGTCTGAAAGCTGAAGTGAGCAGGCAGGTGCTTCCAAACGGGAGCACTCTGTAGCTCTGTCGCAGAGTATAAAGGCAGATCAAAGGCTCGCAGGAGTGAGCAGATAAACTCCCAGTACAATACGCTGAAGTGAGTGAGTGCTGAGGGAACAGCCATGGCACAGGGTGAAGGTAAAGACGGGCAGGAGTCTGAGCTGTCCCACTTTGCCCAGCTCCAACCCACTGCAATGCCATCTCCCAACTGTCCTCTGCATCTGCTTCTGCATCTATAGGTCAATCTATAGGTTGACTTTCCCTGAGCTGCAGTTGCCCACACCAAAGTTGTCAGATTTCCTGTGCAGTGGAAATGCTTCTGAAGTGTCCTATTTTGCAAGTAAAAAAAAGGTTTTGTGACTACCATGGCTGAGAGCCTTCAGCCCTCCCCCTTATCACTGGTAGCTCAAGCATCCTTATGGAGCACCCTGACAGGATAAACACATTGAAATATTTAAAAGTGCACTAAACTTGTATAATTTTGAATGATTCATTCAGGCTGCTGCCAGTACAAGTGCTGCACAGCATGACTGGAAAGAGGTTGCAGAGGGCAAGAAAGGACTTATTTTCTGTCTCCAGGGCCAGATAATAACAGACTGGTCAATAAAGGAACAGCGGGCTCCCTTGCCAAGCAGCTCTGAATGCACAGGTGAGGTAGTACACAGAAGGGCAGCTAGGTAACTTTGTTCACAGGATAGACTGACTTTGTTTGCTTGTACCTCAGCATCCAGGGCAGTTCATGCTGGGATTCATAAATCAGGGATAATGTGATTCACTCTCCCCCATCCCACAGCATTTCCACTAGGAACCTGCTTCTCCCCAGAAGAGTCTTGCTTGCTCAAGGGTGAGTGGCTCAGCAAATGAGCTGCTGCATTCAGCACCTTGCTGGGAAGCTTTTGAGAAGGGAAAATTGTGTTGGATCCTCACAGAGTGCTGGCACAAATGCTGACACATCCGTGCATAGACAGTGGAGGGTTCTGCTGGAGAGTTAGCAAGTTTACCATGAGTCCAGCCTCCACCCAAACCCCTCACGCTCAAACTAGCTAATAATCAAATTGTCCCCTTTTTTTTTCTTTCAAGAAAAGCAGGTTTTGCAGGGAGATGGAACATAGTTACTTGTCTTCATTTTACTTTAAATGTGTGGAAGAAGTTGGCAAGCTTTTGAACTCAGTGTTCCTATAGCTAGATGTTGAAAATCTTGCCTGTTTTTTTCCTACTGTCATTTGGCTTAATAGAAGATGTTACCCCTCCCTACAAACCTTGTTTCTCTTTTGCAATGCGACTGCTCAGATAATGGCTGTTGTTTATATCCTCCCAAACTAATGTGGCTGTGATGGCTACCTCTAAGGCTTGAAAGGAGAAAATAGGAATCAAGTCACGGGAAGCATTAATTTTTATTGCACTGCCTCCTTGCATGCAGAGAAAGCTCTCAGGGTTAGTAAAGTGCCATGGCAAACATTGCCCCACAGGTAAATGTGAAATGCTGACACCAGAAAAATCAGTGCCCCTCCAATTTCAGAACCTGTTCTTGCTTTATCCAGCAAGACAGCACACACAGGCATGACAGCAAGTGAGGACAGTGCATCACTGCTCAGGCAGAAATCAGAGATGAGCCCAAGTTTCTGCCCCTGGCAGAGCTCTTCATTTTATTTTACCCCCCACCCCTCCCCTACCCCCACGCCCCCTGTTTCTTTTTTTAAATCACTTAGATTTTTAAAAGACAAAAGGAAGGCACCATGTGAAAACATCACTATGGAAACATCACAGGCTCACTTGCACTTGCCTGCCAAGCAACTACCTAACTGAAGTTTTACATCCTATTGGATCACTGTTGGCCATCTGCTCTCCTTCAAACTTCTCTGAATTCCATATTTTCCTGAAAAGTTCATTTTTAGAAAGGAGGGAGGAGGAGGCAAAGGGAGAATCCAGTATTCTTGGCTAGTGCAGAGCTATTGTGAAAAAGGAAGATAAACTCACTTTGGAGCAGCCTCTTAAAAAGACAAAGATTCATGTTTTGTGAAGTAATTTAATGGAAAATACCTTGTTTCTAGATGCACTTTAATGATAAGAGTATATATTGGCAGCCACAAGGCAAAACACACAAACAGCTGCTTCTAGTACTCTTGCACTAATTGTCATCCTCTCCCCTTTCTCTCATTTAGCCTCAAGTGTATTTTCTTCTAAAATGCAACGGTTACTGCCTACACTGGAGTTGTTGGCTGCAGGCTCCACAGCCTTGCTCCAAATAAAACACAGAAACAGATTTCCTGCCAAGCACTGAGGAAGTTTGAAGACTTTAGTTTTTAAAAATATAATCTTTTTATCAGTGCCCTAAGCCTGCCAAAGGTAATTATGGGCCATGGTGCATTTACATTAATGCATAGGACCTACAGACATTTCAAAAGCCTAATGGAGAAACTCCATAAATGTACGTATTGAAAAACAAATTAATTAAATTAAACTGTCATGTAAAGATATCACTTAATTTTGCAGAGCGGAAGGCACTCTTAATGGGAATGGAATGGATCAGTGAGCATTTCAAAACCCAAAGCTATAATTTAAATTCAGGCTCTCCTCTAGTGTGCAAGTCACAAGACATATTTATTATGGCCTTGGATTGTCAATTGTAATTGGTTTAGCAGAGACAAAGCTGTATTGTTTTGCTTCCTGCCCTCCTAGCTGGTTCAATATATTTTGATGTCAGACTATTGACAAGCAAACCAAAGGCCGAAATAAAATCATGTTTACCTGTAATGAACTGGCAAAAATTCGGTCCAAGGTAAATGAAACCCTGAAGCACAAACGCTTATTTATCAAGCAGCAAGGGGAAAATGGCGAAGCATTTGAACTTCTTTAAATAAACCAGCTGAATATATTTACTGCTGCCCTTGAGTCCTGCTATGTGGCAACCTAGAAACAAATAGATAAAAATAAATAAAAGCACTGTGAAAATAAATAGCACCATTTATATGCTGCTGTTCTTGAGTTTCCAGGTGTCAGTAACAATTAAAGTTGTTGCTTTTTGACACTCCTTTAAAGGTAGAGCCAATGCCTGAGACCAGGTCCCCAGCAAACAGACAGCAATACTTCTTCCAGGATGTGCAACCCAGTTTGCTGCAGGATTTCACCTGGTAGCAGCAGTTCCAAGCCCAGCCTATGCTTCTGCAGCCATAAGCAAGCATCTTCTCATTGAATAAGCCTCCAAGAATGGTTTTGATTCTTTTCCTAACATTCTTTCTGTATTCCCTAATTCGCTTGTTAAGTTCACATTCTGATGTACAGCACTGAAACCAGTCAGCTCATTGGGTTATAATTGTCATGGCTTCCTCTTGCCTTTTTTCCAGCCCTTGCGTTGAGCTTAGTCACGGAGAGGCTTCTCTGAGCCTGAACTTAGAACCGTCTACCCAGCATCTCTGCAATTTCTTGTGGATCTCTCAAGTTTGCAAATCTGACTCTAAAACATGCTGACAAGCTCAAAACTCATGGTTAGGAAGAGCTGTGGCACAGCAGACTGGGACACCTGCTTGAAGCGCACTTGAGGGCAGCGGCACGTGACCGGCCTGCTGGGCTCTGGCTGTGTGGTGGGATGGCCATTTGCAGGGAGCGAGGAGAGCACTGCATGGCTCTGAGGAGTGGCTTGTGTTCACACAGGAGCTGATTTGTTTATTTTATAAAAATACCTGGTATCTGCATTTGTTCTTACTTGGCTAAGTAGTAGGATTTTCAGGTGAATGGGTTCCATTTTTGCTTCCAGCGTAATCTTTCAGCAGTTTGTTCCTCAAACTAATTATTATGCTAAAAAACCCCAAACCCAACCAACCAACCAACAAAAAGAGCCAAAACAAACCCCTCCCCCAATCCAAATTTGCCTCAATACTAGACCATTGTTCTTTTAATTACATATTACAGTAAACAGAAGTATCTTTTATAGCCTTTCTGTAAAATGACAGTTTTTATCGTGCTACACTATTTTTCTTCCATGCCCCTGCTCCAAGATGCACATTATTAGCCTTAATTGCTCTCAAAAGAAATTTTTATTTTTCTCACCCTCTTCAGTCTCTTTTGGCTTTGCACAAGACTTGAACTGTTTATTAAGTGACAGGTTACCACTGACAAAAAAATTCTGTTCCAATTTAAGGGTTCAAAAAATTGGGCAAAGCTTTTAAAATGTGTTTTGTCCTACTACCAGTAATCTTTCTACTTATTTACATGGCTCCTACTGTCACACGTGTTCCAAAAACAACATCCTTCTTTGAAAGAAGGCAATGGGAAAAGAAAGTGTTCATAGCCCCTCTGAAAAAGAAATTATGTTGAGAGATTTAGGTCCTTGTTCAAAACAGTATGCAGGCTCTGATTCCTACTGTCACTGATGTCAGTGACAAGCCAGATGTCTGATGTCTTTAATTTGGACTTCAGTGATTTCTTCAAGGTGTAAGAAAATTATGGTCCAGCTGAGATGTGAATGTATCTGTAGTGATAAATTGCCATCTCCTATCACCAGCCAAATACCATAAACATAGGCATGCCTGTTTCTTTCGAATAAAGCCATCCCAATCATTAAAAATGGTCTTTTCCTAAATAGCTTTTCCAGCTTAGCTGTCTGATTCACAAGCCCTTCGAGCTCTGAAGCAGATTAAATCTACAAACACAGTCATAACTTCTGTTTATGAAATGGAAAAGACTCAAAGAGAGCTCTAAGTAATGGTCAGGAGAATAGGATAGGATACTGACATCAGTTAAAGGGCTTAAGTCAAAGAAATATTATTTCTAAACTCTGAAAATAGCTATTATGGTAAAAACACTTCTTTCCCATGTCACTTTGTAAACATTAAGTAAAAACATAAAATACAAATTCTAAGTTACTAAGAGCAACGGTGACAAAGTAATGCTTTTAATATTCTTCTTAAAAACACTTTTGAAAGTATTTATTTGAAATATCTAAAAAATTTAAGTGTATTCAGTTTTTATAGTTATAAAATTTTGAACACTCTTCTGCATAAAATAAAAAAAGCTACAGCATTTCTCAAATTTCTGCATAACAGCCAAATAAACTACCAACAATTTCATCCTTCATGTAAGTATCCACTAAGAGGTATGCAATCAAGACTGAACCGTACTTGTATTCTTAATTCATTAGTGGAACTTGAAGGCCCTCTTCTGGATTATAAATTACTGCATGGCCAAGCAAAGTACATGGAAATGACAAATCCAATCAACACTATGAAAAGACAAATATCTTAAATGTATTTTACTCATGTTACTACCAACTTCATTTCTGGGTTTTCACTTGTATCTGCCCATCTTGGTTACTATAATTTAGGAGCTGAGAACAACTTCTTAGTGGATTCTTAAAAATAAAGTATTTCTTATACTGATATTCACAAGTGGAGTGGACAGTCTAAAGAGAGTTGTGGAGAGTTTCTCCACAACTTTGTGTGACGGTGCTGTGCACCCAAGTGATATTTGCTTATCCTTATTAAGCAACAGCACACACAAACAGACATGCGATTGTGTGTATGTCCCTGTCTACACAGCTATGTGACTTTCAGAAATTACCACTGAAAATCTGGCTTGTGCTAAGGTAGAAAAAAATGAGGAAACATTTGCAATGGTCCTAAGTCTTCAAGGACTGTACAATTCCTTTATATGCTTTTTGAATAAATATACATACATAGACTGTAAAGGACTTACAAATGTAACCTTCCAAGAGAGTTACTTGCCCAAGCAAACATTTTCTATTGAAAAGCAAGATGCTTCTCCACACACAGAAGGAAAAAAATATTCTAGAATGTGCTGTACAAAAGCACTATTTTAATGGATCTGTCTGTAAACGAGTGGACTTGAACCACTAATTCTCCTCTTTCTAAAACCAGCCATTTACTCTTTTGTTTTGTCATGATAACAAGAAATCATAAAAATAGAAATGCAGGAACAGGTACTAAGTATCCTATTAGTAAAAACTCTGTACAGAAACTAAACATAGTTTGATTGAACTGCATATTTTAAAAAAGCAGCATGCTGAAGAAACTCTCACATATCATTTTTTGGTAAGTTTCTGTGTCCCACCAGTGTAGGGCTACTGACGACGATCCTTCTTCCGTACTTTTGATTTTGGTGCTGCCAAGAAACAGGAAAGGAAAAGAATAATAAGAAGTGAATTACAGTAATTCCAGTGCCAACATTCTTTTAAATTAGGTTGGGATCAAAATGGATGCATTATTGTAAAACCTACCATTGGGATTTTCTTGTCTGTAAAAAGCTTTTAACAATTCCACTGCTTCTTCAGCACGATAGCCAGAAGAGCACTGCTCAAATTAGAATGATGTTAGTGAGCACATCAGAGAATAACCTATTCCATGCTTCACAATAATGCCTTGAGTACATATTAATTTTAAACAACTGTACTGTCAACCTAGGGGTGAAAAAAAAATCTCCTTTTCAGGTTCAATACCTAATACTTTTGAAAAACACTATGTTGAGTCTTAATAGAATAAGAAATTTCCCTAATAACTTAGTATTAGGCAAAACAAACTTTCTTAGTAAATTATGTAACATTTTTATGCAATCTACAATTTCTTGCTTATTAATGTGTTTCCAACCTCCCATACTCTTCAAGCTCTTGGAAACGTAAGAGACATACACCTATCTTATTGGCAGATAAGATTCCTGAGAGAAAACACTCATCCACATATCTATTCTTTATTCCTAACCTTTCCTTTCAGATCTTTTTGGTCCTTCTAAAATACTTTTCCATGCCATGAACACTAATGACAAAGCATTTAAATGTCACTCACACTAAATAAATCTCCACTCATGCTAGTAAATAAGTAGTTACTCCTATACATTCTATTGCAGTTGCCTACAGAAATAAAGGATTCATAGTATCAAGAACCTTCTCCTTTCTGTATTCTGAATGTATAAAAAAACGAAATACCACATGCCAGTGTTAGCAAATGAATACTCTTCCAGTACTGACTACACCAATTAATTCAAATGTTAGTCTCACTGACACACTGACAGAAAGATGCCTAATATGTTTACACTGGGGTGCCAAACAGTATTGTTCTCCTGACTGAAATTCTTTGAGCCTTGAGCCTTCAGTGCTTATTTACAATGCTGAAATACATTATTTGTTTTTTACATTCATTAAATCATTAATGTGAGATGTGGAAAAGAACTCCAGGAATCAGTATCACTGTATAAGGCAAGATCATGTACAACTGTGAATAATGTAATAAATAAAATGCTATAAATAGTCTCTACAGGTATGTATGGGTACATAGGTAGAATCATGCTGTAAAACACCTAGATTTATTTATACTCCACCTCCACTGAATGCTTGTCCAGCCTTTCTCACATGACAAAGATGCCTAAATCACCCAGGCACTGTTCAGTCTTTCAGTATTCCTACTATTCAGAAAGTTTCTTGATACCTAAACTGAATTTCCTCTGCTACTGTTGCAGTTCAGATTTATTTTGGGATTTGAACTACATGAAGTAAGTCTAAGCTAATACATTTTACCTCATAAACACACAGACTGAAAACAAAAATACAATCATTTCCAGTGGCTCAGCTAAAACCCAGTAATTTTATAAGTTGCTGTTACTTGATATTTATTGATTACGTGTTTGTACATTCTGCAGCTTAAAATAATTTTCCCTCATCTCTTCCTGCAGCATATACTTACTGTTCTAACTGTTACACGTATTTTAGATATATTTAATTCTTACCTTGTTCCACAAGCATAATTCCTTCCCTTACCCTTTGACACATCCTTTTAAATAATTTAAGACTGTCATCAGGGTTTCCTCAGTTTTCTTTTAGGACCTGTTTTTTTTTTTTTATGTTATTTTCTGATTAGGCCAAGTTTATTTGACTTTGATCATCTTCCATCTGTGTTCTCTTAAAGTGATGCATAACATTCTAAAAGCCTGGTAGCAAAGCCAGGCACAGTATCCTAGCTGGAAAACAAACGGAAACATTTTACAGCCTACTTCAAATGGGTCTCCGGAGTCCACCATATCATCAGACGAGATGCTCAAAACGGAGCCACAGCCTCCAAATCGCTCATTTCGACAGCCATACACGACCCGTGGAATTTATGGGAGTGAGTCAAGGTATTAAGTGAAAAACAAGCAGGAAGTACAGAAGCCTGATCTAGGCAGTCATCAAATTTCCTTAAATGTGCTTGTACTCTTCAAACTAAATTAGCTTAAGCTACAATTCCTCCCTCATAAAATCAGAACTTACTTTTGAATGGTGTAAGATGTATTGCTGAAGATGCACATCCAGCCTTTCTCAGAAAAGGGGGAAGCATGGTTCCCCAAAGCAGGGGCATACAAAGACATGGTTTACTGATTGATACAACATTCAAAACTGAACACTTAACTGCACTTAGCTCATTTTACATCCTAACAAACATCTCTAAAATGTATTTTTAATCTCTTAACAGTTGTTTGTTGTAACTGCACCATCTCTTTGTCACTCTTGAGCCTCTCGCTATTCATCATGGAGGTGGGTGCAGGCCCTCAAACCACCCCTCATGGCTTTCCCTGACACTCTAATGCCCTTCTTTGTGGGCTCACTGCAGAAGGAGTAATGGATCGACAGAGTTTCCCAGTGTGAGTCAGCATGAAAGGATACTCATCAAGCGCACAGCAGCTGCACACATGATACAGGGCTCTACAGTTACGTACAGCACCAGCTGCGGAAACACTTCCCTGTAATCCCTCTTGTGTTGCTTGCACCAGTCAAGGACCTGGTCAATTGCCACCATTTCTGCATGCCGAGTAGCCTAGAAGATAAAAATCAGTATTTTCTTAAAAGTTTGCATTTATTAACTTTTGTTATAGAAGTAATGTAATGCTCTTTGCTGGTTCAAGTTGCAAAAGAAATTTTATAGCACCCAGACTGCAGAAGAAATACTCAACCCAAGAAAGAAAATATTCAACCCCAACCTCTTTTGTGTAGCACACAAGATCTACAAGTGCCAGCTTTTTCTTCTACTTTTTCCATGGCAGAGGAGCATGCTCAGAAGTTCTCCTCTCTCAGTCATGCCAGCACAGTGAGGCAAGACATGAAAGCTCTGCTTGAGGCTTAAGGGACACACAAAGCACACTGGCACAACTGATGTAGCCCATAGCCCACTCTACTTGCAAAAGTAAGAATACAGGCTGGATTACTTTCTCTGGAAATATTAACCAAGTGCTCCTCGCTAGTACCTTTTCCTCTCTCTGACAATATTCCTGTGCAAGGAATGAATACACTATGAACATGCAACAATTTCAGTATGTTTCTACAACTGCCTGGTGTGCTCTGTACACACAACATTTTCAGTTTGCCTCAGGTGTAATGCTGCCTGGAGATACGTGTACAGTAAGTCCCTCAAGCAATAGGCAGGGATTTCAGCATATGACTGATTACAAAAAGACAAAGGAATATTAATTTCTCTTTTTCTTATCCAAGATAACTGAATGATTAGTATCTCACTATCTATGGCATAAAAACCTGAACAGAAGTGTTGGCTTTAATAGCAGAGAGACCAAAACAATCAGTAAAGTACCAGTACCGCTCTGAAATGTCTGCAGCACTGTGTTATGCCAATGAAATGTCACAGCAAAAATTTCAGGAAGTACTAGTTTTGAAAGGACTCTTCAATTAGAGCCTGATGCTTATTAAAACTATTAGTTTTCCTTCCTTTTCTATCTGTTATGAAAAAAGGACGTTTTTGACACAAGCATTAGAGTAAGACTTAATCAATCCAGATTATACTTGTACTTCTGTTTTGTATGTGCTTATATGACCCCTTAGAGCTTCCTCTCAGAACATGAACTTGGGTTAATGTTTTAGCATGTGAAGATCTGTGGTGATAACACTGAGATGCTCTGCAATACATGGCAAAGGACTCATAACTTACTGCTATGTTTAATACTATTCAAAAACATTTAAAAACTCCTAAAAAGGCCATGCAGCTGGTGCAGGTCCTACCAGCTTCTGCAGTCATAGAAGCCAGCTACACATACGAGATTACACTAATATAGAACATTACTACACACCAGTGTATCCATATCTTAAGTAAAACACACTGTTTTGGTCATGTCATGTCTTGAAGACACAGGAAATGTGCATGGATAGCTATCAGAAACAATGATCCAGATATAGTCTTGGACTCTGGAAGTCCCCAGGCTATTCACTTTCAGAAGTGGAAAGGATGTGTTAAGGGGAAGGTTTATACTTGTTTCTTGAGCTCCCTCCTTACACACCTATTAAAGGCCCATCTAAAAGACAAGATATAAGGGAAAAACTGACCTTCTAGGTCTGTCTTAATATTTTATTTTGTATTAAGCTATGACTAGATAGTCTTTTTTTTATTTGCTGTGTATAAAACAACATACAAGAGGATTATTTTAATTTTGAATCACTGACTCAATTCATAAGCTTAACTTGCCAAATATTACACACTATTTTAAAGCCAAGAAAGCAAACGCAGGTTAAGAGTAGGAAGGGAAAATGAGAATTTTTACACAGTGGCAAATGGTGTACCAAGGGAAAAAAGCTGACTCAGTGGGGTAAAAGCCTTGACAGTGCCCCAAACTGTGGCAAAAGTTTCACAAATAAAGGTATCACTACTGCCCTAAAAAGCTTACTTTCTAAATTTTAGACCATAATTAACAAGTGAGAGTAAAAGGGGTCCAAAGCTCAAAGTTCTGTGTTACCTTGTGGCTTCATTACACAAACAATACTTCATTTTCAATTATCCCATACTGCAAGACACTTGTTACAATGACCCAACAGGACAGAACAAAGAGGAGATGTCTGTGTATATCAACAGAGCACCTAAGACAGAGAGCATTTTACTGAGAAGTGAATTATTTGATTACATATTGGAATAAAGATGCCAAAAAAACATTTCTAGATAGGAAGGGTCATATATGCTGTAAGGGAGAAAATTTTCAGGTTGGTCTGAGGCAAGACTGTGAACAAGCAAGTGGGGGAGATGCCAGAGAAAACACAGCACTGGCACACGCTTGTGAATGAATCACCAGGCTGTCTAAACCCAATGTCTTACACAGGCATTTGCTGCACTGTTGCCTAAGGAAGACAAGTAGTGTCATGTCTATTTTGAAATGCTGATGCCACAGCCATGCTCCTAAAAAAATAAAATAAACCAAACATAGCTATATACAAACTTCCTTCTCCCAAAAGCAACTTCTGCCAGAAGAATGCAATGATCAAAAATTTTGCAAATAACTTCCACAGAGTAAGCAGCAGTATTTCTGACAGTAATGTGTTCTGCTGTGGACATGGCAGGCAAAAAAAAAAAAAAATGCAGGGTGACAAGAGATAGCCTGAAAACACTGGAGTTTTTGGCAATGCAATATTTTGCCAAAATGAGCAGTTTAGGAACATAATGAAAGAGGGCATAAAGAAGACACTACCTGCTCCTCACTTCAGCCCATTACATCAGAGGACGCAGGGACCTGCTTAAGGAGAAGACAGAATTTATTTGACAAAAAGCTCAGAGGCACGCTGATTCCTGACCAAAGGCAGAATTGCAGGGAAGGACTGAAGATTTAATTGGACAAATGATCACTTTCTCAAAGCAGGAAAAAAGTTTTCATGAAGTTAAAAAAGTCAGTATGTTATAAAGCTGCATTTTGGAGGCCAGAAAGCTGCCAGTCTCATAGCAATGTTTTAATGCATCAAGGCAGTTTTACATGAGTGAAACCTTCAGAGCAAACAGAGTCACTGTAATAAAAACCAGGAAGGATAAGTGTCACACAATCCTGACACCTATATATCCAGGAGGGTCTCAATAGTAAAGCAGGCAAGATAACAAACCTTTGAAAGTCATGTTATAAGGACTAGTCCTTATAAAAGGCAAATTAAACAAAAAAGCATTAAGATAGCTGAGACTAAATTAACCTAGTAACTTTCTTTGACAAGTATTTTTTACAGACAAGAGAAACATTAGTCTCTGTGGACATCTCCAATGCATCTGGCACAGCACAACCTGTGAAATTACTGTGAGTGGGGAAAACAGCCTAATGCAAGAAATGTAAGGTGAGCAAGAAAAGAAGAGATATTGCATTGACAGGGGAAATATTTGTCCAGAGGGAACTCATTACCATAGACACTCAAAGATCATTTGGCTTAAATGTTTTCAGTTGTGTCACCGGCATTAACTGGAAAAACCCCTACAGAAAACAGCTGATGATGTGATGTCTTTTGTATGATGAAAGACATCATGAGAAGTGACAGGGTGAGAGAGTGTCTTTCAGGAGGTGGGTGGCCTTCAACATAGGAGTAAAAAAAAATTTCAAAATAACAAATGAAGAATAACAAAACAGCATAAAAGACCAAGGAAGCTCCAGAAAACATGGGTGGACTTTCTTCCAGGGAGAATGTGAAGTACTACTGTTATCAAACAAAGCATAAGTCCATCTGGAATAAAATTCCAGTTTTCTTGAGAGTTCTGGTTAAGTGAATTCAAGAAAAAATTAATCAAAGTTGGAATGGCTATATAAAAGAATTACTCTAATGAACACAGAAAGCAAGCCTGTCTTCTGAGAGGAAATTAAACAGCTGGCTTGAGAAAAACAAAAGCTGAAAAGCAATAAGACTTTAAATACATCCAAGCTATGTAAAATAATGGATGATGCTGGCACAAGAAGAGGGAGATATAAACAGAACATTAAAAGTTTGAAACTGGAAATTAGACATTTTTTAGCCATCTGAGGAATGATGTTCTGGAGAAGTCCTTCAGTATAAGGTGGGACAATAAATCAGTTTTAAAACAGACCTTGACATTTATGATGTCCGCTGGAATTACCTCAATGGCTCAAGAGGATTGTTTTTTTTCTCCAGGATGGTCCCTAAATAATGCCAGAAATCATTAGGAGAAAACTGAAAACAATTTCCTATGTTCACATTTCATAACAAGTACGGCTTTCAAGCTTAGATTTTTTTCTCTTTGGACTACATGGAGCAATTACGTATCTGATAAAAAATTTAGAAGCACTAAGTACCCAGGATTTCCAATCACTATAGTATAAACATTTATGAAAATTGAGCCACAAAAGAACTGAAACTTGAGCTGAGCAGCAATTCAAAAAAAGCTTGGCTTTCAGAGATATTAAGATTACTGTTTCCAACTGATTTTTTTTTAAAATCAGGCTACTCGCATTTTAGTATGTACCTTCAGACAGCCCTGACACCAAAAATGCCTGAAAGCTTCCCTGACATTTTTAAGTTGATTTTGTTATCAGTCTTGTCAGTTATGTTCTGCCTGTTTATTAACATGTGATTTCTACACAATATTACTATCTCTGGCATGATTTTCCCAAGAAGTGTCTGCTTCCCCAGTGTTTACAATGGCGTAACGTGAGACACCTAACTTCTCTGTCACCTGGCTTTCTTAAAGCTGTATTAGAATCCTCTTAATACATTACAGATCGTCCTGCAGAACAAATTACTATAATGATTCATCTTTACTGTTACATTTTTCAGCTTAGAAGAGTAATTTTAACTTTTTATTATGTTTTCAGATTTGAGACATCTAATATAAATTACAGCCAGATCCTGCAGTCAGATTAATTTATATATAACTTCCAGTTGTACAAAATCCCTGTTAGCATTAATGGGTCTCTCGGCACCAGATCTTATAGCTAATCCGATGGTTAAAGATGCAACAGGTCTAAAATGTACAGGAAATAGCTCTTTGTTCTGGCCTGTGCACAGAACTTCATCAGGAGAGGCCGCACAGTCATTTCTCACTCTTAACCCGCAGGTGACTTTAGGAGAGCACGTTTGAGCCCCAGCAACGGGACAAGCGCGGCGCAGGGCAGGGCGGCAAAGCCGCGGTGTCCCCGGGCCGACCTCAACTCACGTTCTTCGTCTCGTTGACCTCGTTCCTGCCCCTGCCTATGACCTCGCCGTTGTAGACCAGCAGGCAGCCCACGGGAACCTCCCCTTTCTCCAGCGCCTCCTTAGCCTGCGGGACAGACAGACAGACAGACAGACAGACTCGCGGGAGGCACAGGACAGCGTTACAGCAGCGGGAGGAGCTCCCGCCGGCCCCCATTCCCCTCCCCGCTGCCGTGAGGGCCCCTGGGGCTCCCCGAGGTTTCTCCCGCGGGACAGCGGGAGCCCCGGCCCGCACTGACCACGTCGAGCGCCTGGTCCATCCAGGCCAGCACAGCCGCCTCCCCCGCCTCCGCCATATTCAGAAATAGTGAGGCTGCCCGGGCGCTGTTTCCGGGGCACCGCGGGCGGTGCCGCCGCCGCCACCGCCTCCGCCCCTTCCGCCGCCGCGGGGACCTGAGGGGTGGCCGGGTCGGGGCGGGCCAGGCTCGCAGGATGCTCCGGTCGCTCTGGAGTTTTCTTAAGCGGCACAAGAAGAAATGCCTCGTCCTTGGCACCTTTCTTGGCGGTGAGTGCCCGGTCGAGGGGCGGGGACGATGATACGGGGGAAAGGCGGTGCTGGCCGTGGGGCCTCCCCGCGGAGCTCCCGCCGGAGAGGCCCCCTCGGAGCTGGCGCTGGGCCCCACGAGCCCCCCGCGGCCAGGCGGGCCCCACGCTGCCTGGAGAGGCTCTGTGCCCCCGGGCCGCGGCCCTGCGCCCGCCTGGGACACCGAAGTGCTCCGCCGCCGGGAGATCCCGGGTGCCAGCAGGACTGTCCCCCGAGGCAGGCAGGGAATCTACGCTTAAGGGAATCGTCCCCTGAGCCCTGAAAGACTGGAACTCGGGTTGCCCGGGTGCTCCTACAGCGGGTGATCGCGTTACTTTGAAACAACGTTGAAGCGCGCGAAGCGTGGGTGACACTTGTGTTGTTTTTGGGATGGAGGCTGAAAACCTCCACTTTCTTATGTGACTTGTGCGTTGAGGTGAATTGTCAAATATCACACAATCAATTAGGTTGGAAAAAAGATGAAGGAGTCTAACCCATGACCGAACACCAGTCTAGTCTTGTCAACTAGACCATGGCACTCAGTGCCACATCCAGTCTTTCCTTAAACACCTCCAGGGATGGCGACTCCACCACCTCCCTGGGCAGCCCATTCCAGTGTCTAATCCCTAATGTCATACCTGAATCTCTTCTGGTGCATGTTAAGACTATGTGCTCTTGTTCTGTCACTTGTTACCTCGGAGAAGAGACGGACCCAGCCTGGCTACAGTCTCCTTTCAGGTATTTGTAGATACTGATAAGGCTCCCCCCGAGCCTCTTTTCTCCAGGCTAAACACCTCCAACCAGCCACTCTTTACAGGACGTGTGCTCCAGACCCTTCAGCAACTTAGTTGCCCTTCTCTGGACAAATATAGATTAGTTGCAGACACAAAACTTTCACAGAGAGGATTTGCATTAATTATTCAAGCAATTTCTCCCTTAAGGCTCTTGTTGAAACTGTCAGGCAGTTATGGTCTAGTAAGCTCCACCTTCCCTTGAAGTTATTTTTGGGTTGTTTTTAGTTGGAAAAGGATTTAAAAGAGCACATTGGATCTGTCTCTCTGTTTAACGATGAAGTGCATAGCTGTGCAGCTGGAGATTAGATACTCCTCAAAATGTACAACCATGTCTTTGTGCACTCAGTCTTCAGGTGTTCTTGTATCCAGTGTAAATGACACAGAACTGGAACTCACCTGAACAGTTGAATGTTCTGAGGGCTACAGGGCTTTTGTTGTATATTTTGTCATATATTCAGGTGAAGTCCCCTGTGAAGGTGAATTGTATTTACTTCTGGCTTGCCGTGGTTCTTGTGTCGTCTGCATTCTTTCATCATTAGTTCCTTCTGGGGTTTTCCAAAGACTGCCAATTAATCCATGATAATAGGCTGGGTGATGGTTAGTGCAGTACTGGTCACACTGCTCCTCCAATTCACCCCCTCACCTGCAGGTTTTGTGGCTCTGTCATGTTTACCACCACACTTGCAGCCCACCATGTTAAGTGAACAGATTTACACATCAGGCTGTCACCTGGAAGATGTTCTCCCTCCCCTTCAACTGCCTGTGTGAGAGTGGTGGGTGGACACATGGGAATAGTAAAAAATCACTTCTCCCAGTTTCAATGAGAAAATATGGATCAATTCCCAAGTGGGAAAACAGGTATCTGGGAACTTGTGGCTCTCATAGCCTGAAATCTTAAATTCCTCATGTATAAACAGCCTTCTGCCAGCCTGCAAACTAACCTAGTATGACTGAGCTTGCAGTTTTTTTCCTTATGATTGGTGTTGTTTATATACAGCTCAGTGTCCCTTTCACTAAAATGCTACTGACTGGGTGAAGTGTGCTTAAAATAATAATTATGGAATAAAATAATTAAAGAATTATAACAAAATAATTAGAAGAATAAAAATAAAAAAATAAAATAATTTAAAGAATTACCAAACAAAACAAAAAAAAAAAAAAAAACCCAAAAAAAAAAAAAAAAAAAAAAAAAAACAAAAAAAACCACAAAACCCCAAACAAACAAAACAAAAAAAGCAACCCAAGATACCCAAGATGCTCTTCCTCTAATAAGCATGTCAACTTCTGACTGAAAATATTAAACTGTGCTGTCATTTTCTGCAGCATGGATCAATTGTCTATTTCTTCAGGCCATGTAGTATTTGAGGACCGTAGAGAATTGCTTTTTGTGCATTTGAGACCAAAGTAAATGCGGGCTTCCACCAGCAGCTACTTTGCAGCATGGTATTTTAAGGGAGATGGAGTGAATTACTGCAGAGTGCTGCTTTATAGCTGTTCAGCAGCTGAATCTTGAGTGCTTTCGTCATCTGCATAGGTATGGATCAGACCTTAAAAAAACTCCACAAGCTACAGTAATGCCACCACCAATGAATCAGAACTCTGAGATCTGTGGTGGACTCTCCAAAAAATACTACCAAATCTTGAAACATGGAATGCAACTTTACACACTGCTTTTAAATGAAGACAGAATATTTGGAAGTGACAGAATGATTTAAGGAAAGCATCCAAATCTGCTGATTTAATAGCAGAGCCTGGAATCTACATTTCTGTGGTGTTTTTTTAAGAGCTGCAGGTGCATATTCTGGGAAGGAGGGTATAACAAGGAAAAGAGGACATCACAAAATTTAATGATTTTAAGTCCTTAACTTGCACATGGTCAGCGATTAATGTGAATATTTTATGATTCATTAGACAGTAGAGAAGAGTTTCGATACAGTATTGTATCAATGTTGTGTTACTGAATTACTGCGCCAAAATCAGTTGGTTGGTAGCTTTTCCTCTCTTTACTGAAGTGGATTCCATGTGTGTTATCAGTGGCTGTCATTCTTCGTGCAATTTCTCTTAATCCAAACACTACAAGAGATTTTACTGTTTATGAAGATACAAATCTCATTAAATAAGAGCTCAAATTGAGGGAAAAAGCAACTGAAAAATATGTGTAACTCCCCCTTAACCACAGAGTGGGGTTGAGAAGGCCTCACCTTAGCAAAGACCCTATACAAACCCTTTCTTTAGAAGTCTCTTCTTTAACAATATTAAATACATTGCATACTGAAACGACTTAAATCTCATCTAGCAAGCAAAATCTAGTGGTCTGGGATCAAACCCACTAGAAATATGGAAAGCAGAGAGAGAGAGAGTATAATGGAGCTGCAAGGACACATTACGTTCACGTTTTTATTGGATAGTTTGAGTAAAGTAGTTTTTATCTTGATGTTCAGCATTCAAGGTGGATTTCAGTAGATATTACAAAATGATTCACCATTGAAATTCTGTTGCTGCAGTGGAAGAACAAGCTCAGGGTGTGTCTGGAATGTATGGTTCTGATTTCAGTGGTGCATTAATTATTGCTGAATTTAATCTGTTGCAACCTTTGGCTTGCAGAAAAAGTTCAAATCTCTCTGCTTAGCAGAGAAAGTTGGCTTGGTTTGTGAGTAAGCAAAGGGGCATTAAATATATTCTGGTGAGACTCAGGGTTACCAAGAGAATAAGGCTTTAGTGCCTGCATGTTTTAAAGATGGTTTTCAACTGTAACAGGACAGTTGTATGTTCCTTGATGCATGGCTTGCTTAAACATAAGGACAAACCACAACTTACAGAGCTGTTTGTGTCCTGGAAGGATTCAGGCTTCTGTGTGTCAGCACAATTGCTACATAATAAAATTCTTAAAACTGAAATTTTCCCTTTTTTTTTTTTTTCCCTAAGTATGGCAGTGAGGGCAAAGGTTAGTTAGGGTTGTAAAAGAGGTTTCCTGAAAACTTGATGCCTCCTAATTACCTATCCCATTCTTCTGCTCAGCCCTTCATTCCACCTGTGAAAAAAGGAAAGGGCTGAAGGAGAGGGAAGCCATAACTTATGTGATGTGAGAAATACCCTACGTCTTGCAGGCCACAAGAGCAAACATGTAAGAGCCTACAGACTTTGTAAACTTCTTGCATTACTTACATTTAGGTGGGAAGAGACTATACAGTGCTACAGCCAAAGAGGGATATGGAGCCAAATCAGATCATATTTATCTCAAATCAAAGTGTTGCTTCCACAGGATATAGGTGCTGTAGACCCCAGGGTGCTTCCCAGCCGGCAACTAAAACACCACAGAGCCACTCACACACACACACACACACACCCCTTCTCCGGTGGGATGAGGGACAGAATCAGGCCTGACCAATGCTTAGCAGCCCCTGAACAGTGCTGCCCCTCCCCCTGTATTCCCCCCTAATTTTACTTCTCAGATGGCATCCTATGATGTGGCGTGTCCCTTTGACCTTCTGGGATCAGCTGTCCTGGCTGTGTCTCTTCCCAGCTCCTTCTGACCCCCAGCCTCCTTGCTGGTGGCGTGGTGTGATAGGCAAAAAAGGCCATGACTTTGTATAAGCCCTGTTCAGCAACTACAAACATCTCTCTACTACCAACACTATTCCCAGCTACTGTGAAGAAAATTAACTCTATCCCAGCTAAATCCAGCACAGACAGCCAGTGCACATGTCAATATGATTCACTTTCTGGATCAGTTGTAAAACAGTACCAGTTGTAGTTTGAGATCCTAACTGAGGTTCCTGTTCTTGAAGGGTCTGACATCAGGTGATGGTTTTTTGTATCACTCATCTGTTTCTGAACCCTCCACATCAGATGTGTTGGGACTATAGTATTTTCTATAGTTCACATTTTGATGAAGATAGAAAAAAGTTTCCATAGGAATTACTTCCTGCACAGCCTCACTATTTCTGAATATTCTTAATCCCTGTTTTTTTGTGAAACATATGCGAAGATTCAGCACGAAGTTCCGTCTATACAACAGTTTAGCTAATTAGACATGAGTAAATCTTGCTGCTTCAGCTTTTTGCAGACCTCCTATCCCATACTGAGCGGTAAAACTAAGTTATATTAGTTATTATAAAAAGCTTATATTGGCTTTGCATGTTTATAGCAAGAGACTTTCAAAATGTCAGCTTAGTTTTTTACAGGTTTGTTAGCTGACTTGACATCGTGGCAGTTTTTTGATGTGGCTTTCTCTGGTCCTGCTTCCAACTCCACATGATGATTTTGTGTGATTGTATTCATTCTGGACTTCTAAGTCCAGAATTAGTCTGTGTTATTGTCAAGTCCTCTGAATTAATGCAACATATTAATATAGATACACATGATTGTCCTGAAGAAAAATACACACATCCCTGCAAGCCAACCCCCAGGCTGGCAGCTCTTTGAAGTGTCTCATAAGCCAGAGACTTGCAGAGGCTCCACTGCTGTTCTCAGGAATGAGTGCAGTGGGCAGAAGTTCATTGCTACAGCTGAGACTTGAGTTTCACAAGTGACGTGCTGTGCCCTCCAGGTGACTTAGAGGCGCTTACAAGCTTCTGTGCAGTTGGTAACAGAGAGAGTCTGCTGCTGGCAACCAGACCTCAAGCTTACTGCTGTTTGCTGGGTTTGCTTAAGGTGGGCAGGTGGGTGGTGCAGCTTTTACTTTTGTTTACTTCTAATGCATCACATTCCAGAGAGAGGATGATCCTGGATTAAGCAACATCTGTTAACAGTGGGTCAAAGTCATACCTTAATTCCAGGAAGGGAGGGAAAAACGATGTTGTATTGTATTGTTGTATTGCATTGTGTAAACAATGTGTTGCATTGTCTCGGACAAGTGCTTTTATCTGGAGACTCCTTTTAAACCTGGATGACAGCTACTGCAACTTCGTACCCTCCCAGGCCACAGCAGGTCTTAGTACAGAGTGGGCACACAGCCCTAACAAGCAGGAGTTAAGCAATTAAGCTGTCTCAGTCTCAAAGCTGCTGCTCTTCTGTATCCCTCCAGGGCACACATGATTCTTCTTGAACTGTTTGCATGTCTGCTATGACATTCATGTCTGTCTACATTCAGGAAGGGTCTTTTTTATACTTATGACTTTTCTTGTACAAAACCTGGAGATAAAAGGATTTATTTTGGGGTGCAGGGAAAGTAAACAAAAGTAGTAATTTGGACAAATGACTATATGTTAATGTAATGTGAAAAATGTAGTGGGGTAAAATGATTGAGAAAATCTTGCATTCAAGAATTGATCACTAATGCTAAAAAAAAATGTTTTTATTTCAGTATGTTAGCTGAAAAAAAATCAGTAACCTGACAGTTGTATTCTAAATAGATATCCTTGGCAGGAATTGGTAACATTTTAGATGAAAATAATCTTGATTGTGAAGTCTCATTTTTGATTAAAAAATAGTTAATTGGTGGAATTGCATTTTTTGTATATGGACCCATAATATTAAAGTTTGCATCTAACGAAGTGAACATTTCATATGGCAAATGGGCAGTCTGCCTAAAGGCTGAAGTGAGGGAGAGACCCATTTCTATTTTATAAGGCTTTTGGGAAATGGAAGTGACTGTGGTTGTTCCAGACTGGTCTGGCTTGTAGTTGCTTGTGAGCAAACATATTGCCAGTATAAATAGCTGGATTTTTTTACAGCTATGGACATTGGAGCACAAAGTTGACAAGGCTTTTCAAACACTGATTATAGTTTTGGGGAATATTTTTGAAGGTTTTAATAACCTTAAAAATGTAGCTGAATTCAATATCTTGGGAAGTTTGCGTTTGTTTTTGGGGTTTGTGTGTTTGTTTTTGGTTAGGGTTTTTTGTAGGGTTTTTTTTTTTGGTTTTTGTAGATTTGGTTTATAAAATTAGTGTTGAAACTTTCAGCCTTCAGCAACTGTTAAATGCCTCATTTGTTCCAATATTGGCTTCTAGATGTGAAAACTGGACTTTGAAGAAAACTTCGTGTTTACAACTTAGAAAGTACTGTGAGGAAAAAAAAATTAAAATACTTGATTTGTTACTCGTATTTCTTCTGTGTGCTGTTATTGACCTGACAGATTTGGAGCTGGCCCTCTGGAGAGGAGCTTCAGTAATTAAAGTATTAGTCCACACAGACAGCAGATGATTAACTTGTACAATAGTCTTCTTTTGCATGGGTTTGTTCCTCCCTTATCTCTGTGCCCCCTCCAAATCTTTCATGAGAGAACACAGGGAACGCTGGTTACACACCTAAGTAGTAAAATGCTGCTGCCAGTGCATATAGGAGGCAGCAGATGAGCCTGACACATGGTAAGTGCTGTAAGAAGCCTTGGGTGGAGGGGGAGAAATTAATGGAAATCAGCTTACAGTGGGCAAAATTGCTGAGGATAAGCCTAGAAGGTGTAGTGGCATCTTGAGGAATGGCTTAGAAAAGGGGGCAGAGATGAAGAAAGATGGGACCAACTGTGGGCAGCCTGGATAGATATCTGAACCCCTGGTGGTGTGGGACAAGCAGTTGGGGGGAACCTCAGAGGGATGTGTGTTGGAAGAGGTGAAAATGCAAAACAAAGATTTTTGTTCTGTCTTAATGGAAATGAAGATTCATAGTGAGAGGGATGAGGGATGGTCAGACCCTCAAGAGAAGAGTGTGGCTGGAAAGTAGGAACCAGGTGTGGTAAAAAAAAAAAAAGAGGCACAGTCGAGCCCCATTGAAACGAAGGTTCTTCCTATGGAAGTTTCAGGACCAAGTGAAGGAAGTGTTGATCTGTAACGTTTTTCTCATATGTGATCTTTAGTACTTTAATTTTATTTCTTACTTCTACTAGTTTTAGAAATATATCTTTAAAAAAAATTAATTTTCATCCATCTCTAGACTATGAATTTCTGTTTGTTTTCTCTCTTCTTTGTTTTTCTTACCCTAAGAAAAGTTGCTTCTCTTCTTTGTTTCAGTCTCTTCAGTACTAGTTGTTCACATTGCAGTAGTACCAAAAATGTCTTCTCTGAATGGCAAGATACCTCTTCTCAGGAAAGTTTCTTCTACTGATTCAAGTCATAATCCTTGACATTTTAATTAATTTTGAAAGCATTCTTTCTGAGTATTGCTTTGCCAATAATTATTAAAATACTCAAGACCTCCGTATCCAAAAAACCCCACAATACGCCCTTATGCTTTAAAATCAAATAAAGTGGTTAAAGGACCTTTCTCACTTTTTAAAAGCATCTTCTAATATGGATATTTCTCTGTAGGAGTCTATTTGCTGGGAAAATATGGGCAGAAGAAAATCAGAGAAATCCAGGAACGAGAGGCAGCTGAGTACATTGCCCAAGCACGAAGGCAGTACCATTTTGAGAGTAATCAGAGGACGTGCAATATGACAGGTAAGACAAGGAAATAGCTACTGGTTTAGATAAGGGGGAGGTATTTGGGGATTTATTCTACATATTGTCAGGATGGAAGAGGAATAAGAAATGTAGGTAAATTCAAAATCTTAATTAAATACTGGTGCATAAATAGAGTTGTTTTGCAAATAGAGTCTGAAGAGTAGAGGATTAAAGGGATTTTAGAGGGCCTCTGAACCCTTATCATCAATAAATCTACAAGTATACATGCAGGTTACAATTTTTTGTCACTCCAGGACCCTTTTGCCTTAAACTGCATGTGGTGTTGAGGTGTGAAACAACATTTAGATTCAAACAATACTGAATTTACAGGAGGATTATTTTATTAATTATATCACGTTGTTAGTAACCTGCATGGAGAACTTGGTGGGCAATTTTTAATAAGAAGTACATCAGCCCATCAGTTTCCTACACAGTTAGGAGGTACCTGACTAGCTGGAGAGCAAAAAGCCAAAGTACTTTTTCTTAGTGCACCAGCCTTGGGATTTTTGCAAAGGCAATGACAGAGAAGAATTTTAACAAATACCTTGTCATTGTAAATACAGGCCATTCAAAACTATTTTTATTAAACAAATTAGGCAGTATTTTATTTTTCTGTTGAAATTTGTAATGGCTTCTTGGGTGGCTGTAAGTCTAACCTGTTTACCCTGACCAACTGGTATTTTATTTTCATCTTTTCCATTTTGTACTGCTGGGAGTGATCTTGCTGCAAGGATTAGGTTTTTCTTTGCCCTTCTTTGTGCAAAGTATCTTATGTTTGGCAGCGTGCATTCCTGACAAGATTTTTCATACTTTGTTCTTAGTATTTATCATGTTTTCCATTTCCTGTTCCTGTCAAGTAACAGCAGATCAGACATTGTTCTAAAAGTGAAGGATTTTTCCCACTAGCTTTCTCTCATTTTTAACATACCTTTCTCCAGTTCTCTTGCTAGAAAAAACAAACCTCAGATCTTTTTCTTTTCCCTGGGAGAAATGCAGCAGTGTAGGTTTTTGCCAGATTTTCTTCTGGGGAGTTGGAGGCATGTATATACAGGATCTGAATACACATCTGCAGCTGGAGCCAGTAAAAAAACCATATGGTCATGTAAGGGCAGCATTGTGCCCCAGCTCCTGAGAGGCTCACAGGTTATTGCCCTTCTGAGTACTCTCTGGGTTTCCTATTTTGCTTGTCCTCCCAGCTTTGCCTGTTGAGCAGTGGGAGGTACATCCTATAGCAGCTATTGAGTGTGAGCTGAGGATGGGTTTATAATGGATTTTTGTTGATGTTGACAGGTTTTGTTGTTTGTTTTTTTCCTTTTAATAACAGTGCTGTCAATGCTTCCAACACTGAGGGATGCCTTAATGCATCAGCTAAACTCTGAGAGTCTCACATCTCTTCTTAAAAATAGGTAAGACTGTCTTAAATGTGTTGAACTCCACTTGTTTTGAACTCCACTTGTTTTGATGGCAAGTTTTTTTCAAATTATATAATGTAGAGAGTGTGCAGAATTTTGGTTTAGTGTCTCATTGAATCATTAGTCTTAAGGTATTTTGAAATCACTATGTAAATATTTTGTCATGTTACATGTATTTTGATAGGTATGCCATTTTCCAAAAATTACAGGAAATAATACTTCCTATAAGGTGCTGCAGTGAGAGCCGTGTTTTTTGTTGAAATGGTTATAAGATAGGTAGGTAAAAGTACTTGGAGGATCTAGTTATCTCTTAAACAGAACAGAATATTATGACTGAGTACAACTGAGTTGTTGATGTTGTGTTTGTAAAAATGTTTATGTAATCTTACCAAGTTCAGACATGAATAGTAGTGGAAAGTATCCAAGATGAGATTGCAAATGCATGTAAGTGATGAGAAGTAATTTTTAAATTTTATTTTTGGAGCTCAACAAATAGGAACATGTCATACATTAACAGAAATGCTTCCCTGTCAGAAAACACCTTGGAATTCCTTACAACTGCAGAAACAAATAGCCTGGTTTTAAATACATAAGCTGCATAATAGCATATCTTAAACCTAAATTGCTTGGCATATGTCACAGAGTAAAAGTGTTATGTAGGCAATTAACCACAGGATTTCTGAGTCACTCTAGTCTGTCTTTCTAGTTTACCTGTCACTAGTTTACTTATACAGCTATAACTTCAGCTGTCTGACATTTAATAGGTCACCTATTCAGTCACTGCTTTTTTCAGTCCAAAAACTTCCACAACAGAGCAGCCTGATTTAAAGGGGGAATTGCAACCTGAATTATCTTTTTATAATAAACTCTGAGTATTTGCAACTGTTATTGCATATTATTTACCCCAAAGAGCAAGAAATTGGGTGAAGTTAATTTTTATGGAATAAATGTATTTATCATCATATAAGTCTTATTCAGTGAAAAAGTTAAACTGAACATTCAAACAAAAGAAATTGTGGATCACCAAATATGTCATCAGAACTGTGCAGCAAATAGTCTGCCACAGTTTTTAATCCTTTGTTCAGTGGTGAAGACAAATACCTTAGTTTGTTCTCGGTAGCAACCATTCTTTTATCAAGATACACCTGCTGTCTCTAAATTGTTTGACCAGTTGAAACAGCGTAGGGGTACACTGATGCACCTCTGAGTTCCAACAATCCTAGTGAAAATAGAGATAGGCTTTTTTTGTTGTTATTGGTATGCACTTATGAAAACAAAATTTTTTTTAATGCTTGATACATGCAACATTCTGTAAGCATGGATGGCCATTTAGAGTGTATCTTAGAGTGGAATTTGTGTCTTAATACTTCTTACTTTACTTATACTGAGGAAGTTTTGAACTGAAATGTAGGGAAGGGATTGTGAAGGCACAGATAATGGAATCAGCCATCAAAGCTTGCTCCACTTTGAAGTGATTCTTTGAAGAAGCTCTGCTATGAATGGAGGTATAGATTTCTTTGCTTTCTACTTCCATTTTAGAAGATCAGTCAAACAGCTCCTGACCCTTGAATGCTGTTGTTGAGTATACAAAAGAGCAGATGTGGAGATTTACCTTTCTTTCATGTCCATGAAGATAACACATAATCTGTGTTGTGGCTTAACATAAAATGGATCTATGTTATCATATGTTACAGATCATATTATGCCTTAGGTAATCTCCTTTAACTTAAAATCCACTCACTTCCTTAAATTTGAGGTGGCCAGCGCTACACTGGGGGTGTAAAGAGGCTGAAATCTTCAGACCTCCAGAGAAATTTTTTAAGAGAGAACAGGACCCAAGACCACAGATGTTCTTGCTCTATCTGTCCTTGTCTTTTTAAAGCCCAGTGATTGGATAAGATAAGGTGAAATCCCTGCTTCTGCAGCCTTGCAGATGTTGTACATCTCCCACCTCTTCAGCACTTAGCTTTATTCCAAACCTCTGGTTTCTGTTTGCATTGCCCTTTGCTTCCATAGTGAGAATGGCCTTCCAAATAAATAAATGTGAAGTAAAAGTTGAGTTTTGAGTAGCAGATGAGTCTTAGTAAATTGCAGGAGATGAATTGCAGGGGATGAAAAATTAATTTCCACTGTTAGGCTTAGTACTTGCAGACTTTACTGTTATCTGGCTGCTGCCTTACGTTGTAGGGAGAAGCTCTGTAGGCATGATCTCTAGAAAATGTTTCGATGTAATAGGTGGAAGTGTAGTTGTCTGATGATATATCGGCTTCTCTATATCTCTTCATTCTGCATAAAGAACTTAACCCTGATAAGTAGCTTTGAGTCCCATTATATGTTTTATGTATAGAAATTTTAGAGTATTTTTTTACAAAGTCCTTTGTTTTGTTTTAGCAAAGCTTTAAGAACTTGCATAGAGTAGCTTGCAAAAAGTACGTGAATTGGTTGTTTGCCATGGATCCATGTATCTCTTTCAGCTACTGTTTATTTAATCTGTCTCTTTAGTTTTCAGAGTTGCAGACTTAATAGTTTATTGTATCATTTTATTTGCATTATTTGATAGTGGTGAACATTAAAAAAATTATATATGTAAGTGATAGAATGTTCAAACTAATGCCAAAGTGCACATGTTGTGCCTGTAAAGAGAAATTATTTCTGGTTAGAAGTGCTAGGCTTTGGGTGGTTTTTTTAATAAACTAGGTAAAGTACAGGTTAATTTGAACTCTTGGCTCTAAATATTTAAGTGTTAATTCTGATCCTAAGAAATTACCAAATGTTTCACTAAGTGACTTCTACAGTATCTATCTCCCACAATAGACAGTAGCCGTTCTTTACTGACAGTGCTTAACAGGTGAGAATCGCTGGTGAAAATTTTAGATGGTTAGCTTGCTCTTATTCCTGCTACTGCTGCTGTATTGCTAAGATTACTCTGGATAGTAGTTATAAATATGTAGTGTACTTCAGGCAGTTCAGGTGTATCTATGCAATCTATATTCTCGCTTTGATGACTGCAGAATATAAACTTCTAGGAGCTGTCAGGTCAAAAAAGTGAACACGCCTCAACAAGAGAAAAAAGATCAACATGTATTGGTGTGGATGGTGCAAGACTTCTTTTCCATGGTTGGTTGTGATCCCTTTGGTTTTGATGATCAAATATGAACTTTAAACACATCAGGCAATGGTAAATCTTGCAGGAAAATAGGACAATGAAATTCTGATCCTGCATTTATTACGCACAGAAAGTCCTGCTGAACTGAGTCAACACTAAATATAGAGAGTCAAGGCCCCAGAAAAGACCACTTTGTTCCATCAGTGGCTTTTTCTGACTGCATGCTGTAGTAACTCAAAACTGATCATGTAAGTGTGTAATTGACATCACTAAACACTACATTTATACATTAAACTTTGAATATCTTTTCTTTGCCTTTATAGTGTCTTGTTATATACTGCTTTCTTGAACAAGGACTTTCTTGAATGAGATACAGACCTGAGTATGATTTGAGTAATTATGATAGCTAAATAAGTTTGCCTTAGAGCACTACTATGTCATTTAACATACTTGTTAATTTCCAAGTAAAATATGATTCTTAATATTTCCATTTATTTTTCCCACAGGCCAGCAAACAAGTTAGAAATCTGGGAGGATTTAAAGATAATAAGTAAGTGCAAATGAAAGATTACATCTGCATAATTATTTGGTGTAGATTTATAATGTCTTTCACACCATTTAAAACAAACTTTACACTGGGTTGTTTCAGTAGATATGAAGATAGTGTAACACACATGGCAAACCTCCTCCCTGCCCCTGCACCCCCAAAGGCTTTTCATGAAGGAACTTTTCTTAGCCCGATGGGAAGTTAGAAGCTCAGAGACCAAGGTGAAGAATTTTATTGGCCTTCCTGATACCCTGCTCAATAAAACTTTGAGAGACCTTTCTGTGCCATCACAATAAAGTGAAACTAGTTTCAGAATTCTATGCTGAATGTAATGGAAATTCAATCAGAAATGTAGGTTCACCTTTACGTGGCCAGGAGTTCCCTCTTATTAAGCCTATTGGAGAGAACCACTATAGCAGTGATAATGAAGCCTTTGGATCATCTTCTTATTTGTTGGCTGATGGAAGCAGTGGAAGGGAGGAAAAAGTAAACTCCGATAATTAAGCAGTGAAAATCTACCATTACTTCTTTGCTTCCTTTTGTTTTTTTCTCCTTTTCATAACACCTTTACAGATCCTACTTTTGTTCTGACTCCTTTCTTCCCTTCTGTATCTATTCACGATGCTTCTTCTACACGCCGTCATTGCCTACTGGCTGGTAGCTGATGCTCATTTTAATTTTCCTTCTTTAGATCTTAGCTACTTCTGTCTTAGGTAACGCTTTTGACAAGCTGCAGTTGTGTCTGAATTGCATGATGAGGGCTAACATAGGCTGTGTATTTCCTGGCCTAACAAAGAAAGATGATTTGACTCAACAAACATTTGTTGAGTTTGTTGAGTAAACAAGTTTTCCTTCTCAATATTTTCCTTCTGGAACAACTTGTATGATTTTTTTTTCTCAAAAATAACTTGGGTAATGTAAAATTGTATTAATATAGGACTTTAAATGGGACACTTCAGATGTAGATCTAGCACGTTAGACTCATGATCATCTTGGGTATGTATTGTGAAAACACGTTATGACAACCAGTAAGAGAAATGTGACTGCATATTTAAAATTAATCAGCACTTCTGAGGCTTGGAGAGCACTCTCTCCCCTTGACTTATCCTTATTTCCCTGACTTGGCAGTCCCTCTGTTCTGTCTTCCCAAGGTTTCACACGCAGTATTGTTGCTGTGTACAGCACCTGCATGCTGGTGGTTCTCTTGCGAGTCCAGTTGAACATCATCGGCGGTTACATCTACCTGGATAACGCCGCGCTCGGCAAGAACGGCACAGTAAGTGTCTTGCTTTGTTTCAAAGGTAGGACTTGTACTTCCTTGGAAGGGAAAGGATTATTTGAAAAGGGCACAGTTTTGGACTATTGGAATGAAACCAAGGGTCCTTACAAGAGTGGGGTACGTGGAAGCATTACTGGCAGTGCGATATATTGATGTCCTTTAATAGCATCTAAATTTGGATGACATGGTGATACTGTTGCTTACCTGAATACCAGCAATATTGGAGAATGGCTTTTGTCTGCATTTGTCTTACCTAAAGAAGGCTTCTTTCTATCTAAACACCAACATGAAATTATTTCTTTGCTTTGATTTTTTGTGAAATGATAATACCATGTGAATGATTCAAGATATGGAAGCAAATGTACATATAATATTAGGTCTTCCTAGTACATACATTAATTTCTCCACTTAAATTTTTCTGAGATTAAAGAAGAAAAATGTTGTCTTTGAAATTTTGACTGTTTGGTTTCACTCCAAAAGACCATTTACCTAAATGTCTGTTGGTGGGGTCAAGCAAGGTAGAAGAGCTGGTTTTTGTTGATATAGTGTATCACTGCTCAGTAAAAATAGATCACTCCCACAGTAAGCAAGTACCCATTGCAGAGAATGGGACCTGCAAATTGCTGCATGTCTTATCTAAAAATAATGGATGCAAGCTGATTAGTTCTCATCTGCCCCCCTGTGATAGCTCCTGCTGAGAGTCAAGGAACAGCATGTCAATGCAGGATGGAGAAGAGCTTTCAATAGGAAGGCCAGAGTTGACTGAGGTAGTGCTTCATTTTGTAAAACCTGAAAAAGCTGTTTTAGAAGGGCAGAATGAGTTCAAGCTAGAAACATTTCCTCTCTGTTAGTTTCTCATAGAGAAGTAGGTTGACAGGGCCAACTCTGAGGCATTCCATTGGGACTAACTGGAATCCTGTCTTGGTTTCTGAAAGCTTCTTTTCTGTCAGATAAGCCTTTATTAGATTTCAGCATAAATCACTTACTCCACTAGATTTAATTTCTGGGGTGGTGGAGAGTCTATTTTCACCTGCAATGAAGGTTTTTAAGAGAGTTCCCTTTAGGTGAATGAAAAGTGAAAGATTTTTCTATGCCACTGAAGATGGAAGAGAAATCTGTATAGGTTTGAAGAAAAGAATGCCAGAAGACTTATGACAGATTCAGGGGTTGATGGGTAGGAAGAGTCAGTACAAAGCTGAAGAGAGTGGGGCAGTCTGTTTGCTGAAGAGTATTACAAAGATTAAGAAAATGATTTTTGAAATTATTTTTGCATTGTTCTCTACTGTTGACATGTTACAGAACTGTTGGGTTTTTTTTCCCCCACAGACACCACTAGCACCCCCTGAAGTCCAGCAGCAATATTTATCAAGCATTCAGCACCTTTTAGGAGATGGTATGGTGCTTATTAAGAGCTAACTACACTTAGAAAATTCTGCTTTTTTGAGGACTTGAACAAATCATTAGAATAATTTTTACTTTCTTCCTTTTAGGACTGACTGAGTTAATAACGATTGTTAAACAAGCTGTGCATAAAGTTTTTGGAAGGTAAGAGCCTGTATTTCTCTGTGGTTAGCTTTTAAGTTTTATTGTGATGACTGTTCCCAAAATAAAGAGTTTTATAAGAACTGGGGGAAACAAAAGCAGGCATATTGACTTTTTCAAAACAATGCTTTTATTACAGCACGCTGTGTCTGCCAGTGCAAACCCATGTAGCTGATTGGAATTTTGTTACTTGTAAACATGTTATTGGTAGAAACTCACTTTGCAATCAAAATTAGTCTTTTTCCTTTCCAGTATTTCCCTTAAGCAAACCCTGTCTCTTCTGGAACTGGAACAGAAACTTAAAGATATCAGGGAAGTAGTGGAACATAAAGATTCAGATCAGATTGCATCTTATTCTCCCTTATGCCATTATCTGATGCCAGATGAAGAAAACCCTTTGGCTAGCCAGGTACTTGATTCAATTCCTTTCACCTTTTTCATTCTGCTTTTTTGGTTTGTTTTTTTTTTTTTTTTTTGTTTTTTTTTGGTGGTCTTTTTTGGGGGGGATTTTTTTTGTTTTTGGAGAAGTAAGGGTGTATAACAGTCCTCTAGTGTACCATGGCATCTGTGTCTTTAATAAATGGCGAAGCCTCTTCCGTCATAAATCAAATGTCCTTATCTCTTTAATCTAGGGACAGTTGCATTTTCTTCAGATTTGACAGAAAACAAGTGTCACCCTCAGAATGTCAGCTTTGTGCTCAGAAATGCAGCCCAGTTACTGCCTTTATCCTGTGAAAGATGCTGTGACTCAGCACAGCTTAACTCAGTCCTAAGATAAATTGTGTTGTTTGTACTTGTGTACCAGCAATATTAATGAAGTGTTGGAGCATCTTGGCTGGTGCACTAGAGAATGGTGTGCTGGAGTCCTTTGATGCTTTGGGCTGAAAAATGAACAGGAGTCAAGAGAAAAGTGTATCTAATCTCAGTTGCAAGATAAATTTCTTAAATTTTGTGAAGGTGTTTGTCTCCATCCACACCAAAGGCTGGAGAAAACTCATTCTTCACTTGGTGTTACACTGGTATGATGAGGAAACCTGGGCTTCAGCATGTGGCTACATGCATTTACTGCTTTAACTTTATCTGATACACTGCGATAATTTCAGTATTGAAGGTCAGAATTGTAAAAATTACTTCCTTAAATAGTCTGGTATTTCCTGCTAGTATTGTTTTTAGTTAAAAATCCTACAGTGACCATTTAAAACACAAATTAGAAAGAATCTGATTTGCAACAATATTTTCTTTTATATTTGACTTGTACATCTTGACTTAATTTCATGACACTCAGCTTTCCTATTTCTGCTGTTACTCTTACAGTTGCTGATGGCACTTGGTAATAGTGTCTGTCTTTGGTTTTTCTAGGCCTGTGGACTCACAGAAAGAGACATTGCTACAATTAAATTATTGAATGAAACTAGAGATATGCTAGAAAGGTATAGAGAAATATGCTGTATTCACATTAAACTCCTCCTCAAAACTATTGTTTATGTAAGACAATTACTTTCATACAAAAAGCTGACTTTTCCTCTGAGAAATGTAACCATTCTGCATTAAATTTTTATATTTATCAGCTGTAGGCTGGGATTTTCAAAATTTGTGAGCTCTCAAACTTTTAAAGAAATAATGCTGCCTTAACAAGATACCCAGGATGTCCTTGGCAATCAGACCTATTATCTCTTCCTCACCCACTCTGTAGTAATGTAGGAACAGAGGAGTACTTCTTTTCTGCTAAAGCAGGGTAAATTTAGAGTAATTTTATTGGATTTACTTACTTTGATAAAGTGAACACCAGTTTTGGCTTATTGGAATATATTTTTAATACATGGTTTTGAGGGTGGTTGTATGTGTCCTTTTACCAGAGAGGTGGTAAAAGTGAGGCTCCTATAATAAACATAAGATATGAGGGAATTAAAACAAATGTCAAACTATTCTTACAGTTCAGCTGCTAGGGATGTGGGGCACATTAAGGTTAAGTCCCTTCTGTGTTATTACTTAGTAAGAAATAGAAGTGAGGAATGCTTCAGGTTTATGTGGGTTTTAGTAATCTTCGGGTAGAGTTCAGGTCGTTTTGGGAGCTGGTGTTTCAATGAAGTGGCAACACTAGTGGCATTTGTTTGGTTCACACATCACCCGTGAGGGGAGGCACACCTGTAGCACTGAATACTTGCAGGGCTTTTTGTTTGAAAAAAAAATAAACCTAGGAATAAAACCTTTCTTTATATTTTTCTTTCTTTTCAGTCCAGACTTCAGTACAGTTCTGAGCACATGTTTAAATAGAGGATTCAGTCGACTGCTGGACAATATGGCAGAATTTTTTAGACCTACTGAAAAAGACCTTTCTCAAAACAGCTCTGTAAATAGGTAAATGTTTTCTTTTGTTGTGGTTCTCATGCTTTGGATTCATAGTGAATTCCAAAAAGACTCTTGATTTTCCTACCTTCTTGGAGTTCTTGTGCTGGAAATATTACTCTGCTTCTTGCTCTTCAAGGGTCACTGGGTTCTCCTCACTTTGGCCAAGTAGGCAGCTAGGAAGATTCATGTTTCCTTCCTCCCATGAAATCACTGGAATTAGGTGACATTCTTTCCCACCTTTACTTGCAGACCTAGAAGTAGAGGTCAGATGACCTGTACCCACTTCTTGCCTGAACTCGGTACAGGCAGACTGCCTTTTGGGCTGGAAGGGTTTACCTTCTGGTGTTGACTCCTGACAGATGTGCCCAGTGAGGCTGTGAGAAGGAGAGCCCTCCCTCCCCTGCAGCTCATGAGCTCCAAGCACCCCAGTCTCCATCATTTCCTGTGGCTCTCAAGGAAGGGGGTGCGGGCATTGCCCTGATCCTCCAGTGACAGGGAGCCAAAGCTGCCATGGAGCTTTAGGTTTCACTGGTATGCAGATAAAATGCAGTAACATGCAGGATTTTCTACATCCTCCTAGAATAATATTTAAAAATAGCTTTTAATCTGAAGTTAACTTTGATTTTAAGCAGTGTGGTGAGAGCATTACAAATCCAAAAGCTGAGTTCAAATCCTTGAAATACTCTTTCTCAAATATTAAAATTAAAACCTGGAATGATAACTGGGTTTATGTATGTTTATTGTAGTGACTTGGCTTTCAGAGAGTTATGTTTTAATTTAAATATATACTATTTACATAATTTAAAATACCCCAAAGTCTGTAGTTTGGCTATCTGCCGAAGCTTGGTTTAGTTTGAAATAGCATGAAATTGTAGACAGGCACTTCTATGACCTGTCTACTTGCATACACATGCAAAGACTCTGACTAAACCATAATACTCTTGCATGAGAAGCAAGTGTGAAACTGTGCAATAGGAACATGGACTGGAATTGAATTGTTACTTCTCTACATTAAAGGAAAGTCTTGATATGGAGAAAAAACCCTTCATCCATACATTTTAGTTTGCAGTCTTTAAATTCTTACTTTTTAAGTGGTAATTACTTAGAATTCTATAATCACACTTCAGTGGCTTCATCTGTGTCTGAGCAGGTCAATATTTTTTGTTCTTTCCTAGTCTTTCCAGTGTCAGTCTTCCTTTAGCCAAGATAATTCCAATAATAAATGGACAGATCCATTCAGTATGCAGTGAAACACCCAGTTACTTTGTTCAGGTAAGAATCTGCCTTATTTACAGCATCCCAAGCAAAATCTTGAAATTAATGTTGTATATTTCTTTTTAATAATTTGTTTAATTTCAGTGCCTTTAAAAATAATTTGAAAACAATTACCGTAACAAACTCTTTGTCAATTGGTATCTTCCAAAAATACACTGCTTTTCTAAAAATTTCTTCTGCTGAACTGTGCAGAAGCACAAACTTCTGGCCTTGGTTCTACTTGCAGGTCTGCTCCTAAACGTCTCTAAAGCAAGAAGTTTGAGTTGTGCCTGTGGGAATGCCAGGTGCTTTTCTTAGGAATTCTGTACTACAGAACAGGCAGAATAGTGGGGAATGTGTTTGATTAAGGAAGTTTATTTTATTATTTCTTCCAGGACCTGTTGATGATGGAACAAGTGAAAGATTTTGCTGCTAATGTTTATGAAGCTTTTAGTACCCCTCAGCAACTAGAGAAATGATCTGCACATTTTTACGAATGGATGGTGTATTTATAACAAATCCCTGGCGACTACTGATGAGACTTGGGTTAATTTTATAATGGTGTAGGAGTGGCAGACCAGCAGAAAGAGCACTCTGAGGAAAGTGGGAGTGAGCCCATATTTTCTTCTAACCGAAGTATACTTCACCCATTAAAAATATTCTTGTTGAAAGAAACATTGTAAATGAAGACTTTTCTATTTAAAAAGTGGGCAAACTCTTCTGTAATTCCTTGGGTTGTTTTTTATTGCATCTAAAAGGCATCTGGTGGCAGTATTACAGCAAGTTACTAAAAAACCCTTTTTTTTTTTTTTGCCTGGGGTGTGTAAGTTTGGGGAAGAACTAATGATAGTGATCTAAGAATAGCACAGAGCAGCAGAATGAAGTAATGCTTTTTTTTTCCTTCTCCCAGATTTTTCTTTCTATAAAGTAAATATTTTTCCTCTTAACTTTACAAATCTTGTTCCAAAGTCTCTCCTTCTTCAGAAAGCCTTTGGCAATGGATGCATGTTCCCCTTGAACAAGCTGGGGGTCTGCTCTCTGTTACTTCATACTAAAGGAATGTGGTTTTTTAGACATACTCTTGTTTATGCTGTTCAAACAGCTACACTGTACACATTACCTTGTAAATATTTTATCTTAATTTGTATTAATTTTGAGCCCAATTGTCTGTACTGTAATAAAATATTTTAATGTATAATTTGTCTATGTATTAACATTACTAGGGAAGAGAATAACTTGACCTGGCCAATCAACTCAAAATCCTGACGGAGTTGAAAGAATAAATTTAATTTATACAGCACTAATTTTGCACTCACAAACATTACTCAGGGAAAATAAACCTTCAGTCTCTACACTGAAACAGAAATAATTAATGCTTTTTGTTATCCTTTATCTCCTCCTTGCAAGTTTCACCTTTTGTGTCTATCCCTACAAATCATGACACATGATGAGTTTGGAAATTTTTCCAAGTTGAAGGCAGTCTACTCTCTGCTTAAAATGTTGTCTCTTTGCCAAAGTTGAAGATCCCAAGCAAGTCATGATTATTTCTCTTTTTCAAGAGTTAGTCACTGAAGTATATATTTTGTTCAATAGCCCACAGAAGGCACCCTGGTAACTGTATATAAACAAAGGCTGTAAACAAGAGGCAAGTTTTACCCATGTAAAATTATACAAAATATAAAAACCCAACCCTCTCCCAGTTTACCTGTATCCCAATAATGGACGGAGTTACTCAAGAATAGGAACATGTAAAATTAAGGATTGCCATGATGAGAAATTATGATGTACATATGCATTACCTGTATGCATTTATGATGAATTCCTAACCCTTACAGGCAGACATTACCCTATTCAGCTGAAACTGCCAGCTACCACCAGTTAAACACACCTGGAAAAAGTATATTCTTTTCTCTACAACTGTCCGTTTTTACTGTGCAGTTTTGTGGAAGGTAAATTTCTTGCATTAAAGAGGGTGTACAACTGCCTTATGTGCATTTGAACACCGGCTTGAGCTGTATTCTTTCTTTTGTCTCTGAAAGTCTAGTGCCTGTTTCTCCCCACCTCATTCTTCACATAACTTGGCCAGAAACTGACTAAACCAAGTGTAGAGGTCAAGGTAGCTGCTCAATATTTCAGACAAGTTCAGAGAAACAAACTGTGTGCAGAGCATCAATTATCTAGTGCTAGACTTTGTGAAGTTTGTTCCATTCCATCCTTTAATAACAGCCCACCACTCATAGAAAAAGTGAATTTATTGGTCTTTCTCAATCAAACAAGTTTAAAACCAGTGATAAAAAAGAGCAAAACATCAGCACTCCCTGCTAGCCAGGGCTCCAGCAGAGTATGGCTCAGTCTACGTCAGTCAGTTGTAAAGTCCAGCCCCACTGACATGGCATTTGCTGAGGAGTCAATTGAGGTAGAGCAATAACCATTCCCTTTTCTCCCAGGGCAACCCATTTCAGCAGTTCCCTGTATCCAGCCAGCTTCACCTAAAAGAGAAACACACACTATAGTTAGAACAGCGCCTTTTCGCAGTGTGTATAAGTGCAATATTGACAAAATAATTATTGATCCACAGCTACCTTACTCACCAAGTATCCTAAAAATGCCACTTACTAACCAAATGAATGATAATTATTAAAGGTAATGGGGAAACATTTGCAAGTAGATATGCATGTAAAAAAGCTACTCATGTTGGGTCTTGAGAAGTACTTAGGGCTGCAGAAAGTACATAAACACCTTTTGGAAGCTTTGGAGTAGGATTTAGGTCTAAGCAGAGATGTAGCAGCCACAGTACAGAGCTCTGCATCCCCTATTTCCAAACTGCCTGCTTCCCATGGTGAAACTTGTAGTCTTGAATGAGCATGACTGTTTCTTAGAGGGCAGCCAGGTATCTCACAGAAAGCTGATCTGAAGAACTAAAAACCACAGATAGGTTGATGCTGTCACTTACACCAGCTAGTGACCTGCTGGAGCAGCTGCAGACCACTCTCTGCTGCTGAGAAACAGGACTATGTTTGTAGTGCACATACAGTCTAGCTATCCCCGCAGAATTCCAGAGGCATCTCCATCACTTCTGAAATGACTCTTTCTCCCATATCATAGAGCTGTCTTGGCACCAGTCAGACTACTTTCATATGGAACTAGACCAGAAGGGACAGTCCAGAAACACTCCTAATGCATTTCAGCAGCTATTGGACATGCAGTGCATGAGACCAGAGCAGAGCTAAGCCAAAGTGAATCTCCCCTTAAATGCACAGAGCTGATACCAACTCCTGCTTCCATTGGGTTACTTGCTACTTGCCGTAGCCAATGGAAGCAGAAGTTGGTATCAACTCTGTGCATTTAAGGGGAGATTCACTTTGGCTGTGTAGGTGTGACATCACTGTCCTCAACTTCTGACCTCCACTTGGTTCAAGATGCACATCTAGGGTAACACTGATTGCTCTTCAGCCTCCCAGGACAACAAAAACCACTGTGTTACATTCCTTTCCTGCAAGGCTTTGACGTCAAACAACTGCACCACTACAGCAACTCTGGTATCACCAAAGTCATGACGATAGCTACTTCTAAAGAAAAGTCATGCTGAGTTAGGAGTCCACGCAAGAAACAGGAGGGATGGCACAGTTTTTTCCCCTGCTCCTTGGCCTCTTTGTGATTCTTAGTTTGCAAGCTAAAACATATCCCAGCAACATCTCAGTCTAACTTTGTTGGATAAGAAACATGCCACTGAGAGGACTATGACAAGGAGGTCCCAGAAAGAAAACAAACATTTTGCTGGGTCACTTCCAAAGTCCTAACAGCTATGCATTCCCAAAGATGCCAGAAACTTAAATAAACAAGATGGAACATGACACATCCTAGAAGGAGGGGAGGGGGATTTGTGTGTGCACTCCATTTTACCTGTGTTTCTCCAAGCTTAGCCTGTGGCTCACCGAGTTCCAGAATCCCAGAGACTGGCCAGTTAAGGAAGATAGCATTGACTTTCCCTCCTTTAGGGCTGAACGTGTACCTGGTTGGAAATGGGGACCACAAAGGTATGTCAGCTTTTCCTTGTAAATCTTTAGAAGTGATACATAAGAGTGCTTTCAAGACTGGAAAAATGGATTAGAAAAATCAGGATTAATTACATTTTCACACACGTAACCACCTGGTCAGATGAATTATGCCCTTTAATAATGTGCTGTTCCTTGAAAATTTGTTTCAACAAACTAGAGGTAATAAAAACTATTAAAGAACTGAATTCAGAGGTAAACACCTGTTGTTACTTTAGCACACTGTATCAACCCAGCCATATAGGAAGGAGATACTTGCAGGATGGAGAATCATTAACAGATAACTGTAGGTTATATTCAAAAAAACATGGTAACTCCCATCTATACACTAACATTCATACTAAAAGAATTTAAAAATAGGATGAGTGGCAGAGTTTCCACCTTGCATAGCTAGTTTTTAAAAATACTATTTTCATCACTATGTCATTGGAAATACCCCTGAAACATTCCTCCCTCCTTCCTATTTAATTACAGTCTTTATTACTCTTGAAAGGGATTTTACTAAATAGTCAGCAGTTCAGCATCTCCAGGCAAAAGCCAGATGGCCAAATCTTACTAGTAATGGGAGTAAAAACACACACTGAGACAAGAGGGTCAAGACCAAAACCCTGTTTGATCATGAAGGTGTTAGAGAAGCTTCAAGTAACAAGGGCAGAAGGAAGGCCAGAGGCTGACTGTATTTAGCAACCACATAATTGCTGCTATCTTCCCACTTTCTTTCTAAACATCACGTGACATTGAGTATTCCTTTGTTCAAACACTTCATAGCAGTCTTGTATTTTCAGATATTTTTTTCATTTCTGTTGCCCACTAGAAGTAAACAGAATTACCTAACAGATTAGCCTACACCAAGAAGCAAAAGATGACCAAAGAAATGCTTGCAGCTTTCCTTTCAGCCTCAGCATCATCCCAAAACTAGTCTCTACCTACAGCTTCATACATATTTTAGATGCAGTTACTTACACTAACAAAGGCATTCATTCCTTCACCACATACCAACTAAGACAGTGATTTCTGTAGCATCAAGTCAATAGGGATTTCAAAGCTTCACATAACATTGGTGCTGCTTTCCAGAGCCTGCATTTTGGTTCAGTAGACTTACCAAACTCCAGGTGTGACAGTGTCATTCTGTGCTCTCCATGGTTTCGTTCCATAGATGGCCTCTCCATTGACCTTCAGCCAAGAGCCCACCTGCCTCAGGCGCTCCTCAAACACAACAGCGATGCGACCATCGTGGGTGGGCCCAATATTCATCAGGAGATTTCCTCCACAAGACACTGTTTCTGCAAGTTGCTGCAGTGTTTTTAAACACACAGAGCATATGGTTATGAGTAATGAAATCACATATCTGAAGTACTTTCTAAAGTCTGCTGTACTGCTTCAGAATGATGAACCAAATGAGTTATGCTGCTGCTGCATGCTGAGACTTTGAGGTTCATCCCAAAAGTTAATAAAAAATTGAAGCTCCCATAAAACAAAGCTCTGCTGTCAATTTTTACATCCAAAGAGAGCCCCAAATACCTTCTTGTATCAGTATGCCTGCCTGAATCTACATTAGAATCAGACCCTGCAACTCTTATCATTTCAACTTCTGCAAGAATGTATTGATGGTTTTACCAACAGGACAGATGATTTCTCTGCACCAGAGTAGAATAAGCAAAATAGTTGCTACTTCACCTTTATTGAATCTTAGAAAAGCAACTTCCTCCTTCCTCCTGTTTGATGTTTTTCCTATTTTACAGAAACATCTGTAAAATACAAGGAAGCCTCCTACAAAGCCTATAAAATTTATGTTCCCATCCACACTGCCCTCCAGAGATCACAGACGGAGATGCGTAAGTCTGAGAAACAGACAGCTGCAGACATGCTGCTGAATTAATTCAAACCTTCTGCCCCTGAAAAGAGGTTACTTCAATTTCAAATTGTCTTTTGTGAGGACAGCACTAGAAACAGCAACAATATTAAGCAACAGTAACAATCTTTCCCTCACTAGCTGAATTTTGCAATTAAATAATTATTCTGAAAGACTGATTAATCTTCCTTTCATTAAGGTTTCCTACGCTTCAAATCTTTTTAATACCTCAGTCTAGTAAGGGAATCAATGTTCTAACAACACCAGCTGTCTGCTTCTGGTAGTGTTTACTTGTATGTCTGTAAGGAAAGTTTCTCACTACAAAGTAAAACTACTGCTGAGTCATAAACTGTGTCTATCTGTGAAGAGGAAAAGATGTAGCCTTGCAGTAGGAGTTCTTAAACGCGAGCTGAGAAACTGCAACTGTTTGCTTCTCATCATCTTGCATATGCAGTTACCAGAGAAACTTAGTTGAAAAGGTAATGATGAGATGGTCCAGATCAGTCCTTAGCCGGTTACTCACAGGGAAAACGGCTTTTAAGAAACTGACCAAATTTTTACTGGAAATTCATTCTATAGAAATGACTAAGAGAAAGATTAAGAATTACATGGATTTTCCATCCTGCCAGCTTTAAGGCTGGAAATTAACAAAATTATTTCTTATTTCATGGATTCACTATTGAATTAAAATAATCTTATTCATATAAATAGATACATAATCAGACAGTTAAACAGCACAATATAACAATCAGGAGAGAGAATGGGGAGTAGCAGCAGCTCCCGTGGCCCACAGTACCTTCACCAAGTCCTCGATGGGGAGGTAATCCCGGAGCCGCGCGTCCCTGCGGTAGCCCCAGGAGCTGCGGTCAATGGTCATGCAGTTCTCCCACTTGTGGGGCAGGAGGTGCCCGGGGTTGTAGCGGTCGTTGCACGTGTAGAAGCCACCATGGGCACAGATACTGCCAGCTCCCCAGCGGTCATTGGTCACTACTGTGTCCCGCACTGGGCTGGGAACAGAGGAGTTTCATTACTTTTATTCTACAAAATGTGGTCACAGCCAGAGTAATCCCCTCCCACACACATCCCTCCCAGGAACTAACATTTTGGATGACTTCTGTACTATTAATTTATTACAGTAAGATTAAGTGCAATGTCAGGAATTCTATTCTCATGCTTTGCTAATAAAAGGTCCAGATCAGGATTTCTTAGGGAAATAAGCTCCAGACTTTTACAGGAGTTCTGCCAGATATCACTCTGCACTTCATATACACTGCCAGATGTTCAGTCTGCGATGACAGCAATGTATCCATATTCTTAAATTGTCCTGCTATCCTGTGTTTCTGTGCAACAGCAAGTACTCAGGGAAGACTATGATTAAGCAGAATAGCCAATACCATCTTAAATGATTAATTTGCAAATGTGTTTAAAAAGTACAAAACAGTCTTTTTCTAAAGCCAGCTTTGATAGTTCTAGGAAAGCTTTAGATTCTGTATTTCAGGAGAATTAATATTTTGTTAAGTCTCCCTAAGTAGAAGTAGCAAGTTCCACAAAACAAACAGAAAATGAAACAAACTAGACACAGACCAGAATTTCAGGTAAGGAGCTAAACCAGCATCATTATGTACCTGTCATTATACAGCCAAGCCAAGAAACCAGTGCTGTTCCAGTAAGTATCTGGAGCGTTTCCATCCCCATCAGACCAAATTATTTCTGGCTGGTACTTGGTCACAATTTCATAGAGTTCTGGTAATGATTTGCTGGTTGGAAACTTGCTTGTGTTAAAGGCATTTGTGGCATCCTCAAGGAAGAGAGGATTGAACCATTCAAACAGGGAATGGTATAACCCAAAATGCAAGTCAGTCCTGTTTCTAACAGATATTGCTAGTTCAGCAACAAGATCTCGCTTTGGTCCCACATCAACAGCATTCCAGTTCCAAGAATATTTGGACCCCCACAAAGTAAAGCCTAAAAAGAGAAAAATCAAAGGATAAGAAAGAAAAGAAGAGAGGACATTACAGTTCTTCTTTCTGGAAAGTGGTTGGAAGTGTTGTATAAAATAAAATAATAAAAATTATATATGTAATAATATTGTTGTCATGGTATAAAGTGTGCCTATAACCTGTTTATGCAGAATGGTAGTAGTTTTAATATCAGAAATGTATTTTTTTATACGTATGCATATACATTTATATTTTCCAGTTCTGTACTGCTTAGGATAATTATTCCTTCTCTTTAATTATTCACTCTATTCATATGTGCCAATTAAATTAACTAGATGACTTTTAAGGCCCCTTCCAACACAAGGCATTCTCTAACTCTACGACTCTGAAATTAACCAAAAATACAGCAGCTTTTGAGGCATCTACAGCAAATGTGAACTGTAAATACACAATCAGCAAATGGAAGATAGAATTGTTTCTCAGCTGCAGAAAGCCCAAGCTATAATTTGCATTCAAAGACTGTTCTCCTCTTTTCTGTTTCCATCTTATGCAAATGTTCACTTTTTGTTTGCCTTGATATTTATAACAACTCAATCAGCTACTCTGTATATGTATAAGGAGAGGGTAAAAACTCCTGAAACAGCTGTTAAAACATCAAGATTAAATATAAGGAGAGATTTGACCTTTCAGACACCCATCAGTCCAGCACAACCACTTACAAATACTACTGCACTGCAGACTCAGACCACTGCCAGAAGAGCTCCACTCTCACCTTCTAACCCCTTTATACTCACTGCCTAATAAATCTTGTGCTATTTCCGTGAACTGGATGCAATTGTACTGACTGAACAACCTAAATATTCATGAAGGATATTGGACAGACTAAATTAATCCTGGTTCTTTTGAAATCACTGGGAATTTCACCACAAGTGAAATTCAAGATCAAGAATTATGTGTGTCATCAGAATTATGTGTGAGATTAAAATTGACACATCACAAGTTTCCAGCCTTGAACCCACATCTCACAAAGACCAACAACATTCCTTAGATGTATTGTAGAATATCTTAATATTTTATACTTTCTTTGCTACTGTATTTCCTTCCAGAAGCTTTCTTTTTCTTTACTTTTCTCTGCAAAGTGCCTTACAATTACAGTGCTAAAAAAAATTGTGCCAGTAAAACTACAGATCTGGTTCAAGGTTTTGGCCTCTGTGCACTACATCAGGAAGAGCTATAGCTTCCTAAATCTGAAGTTGACTCCTGGAATATGTTCCTAAATTCCTTAGAGAAACCAAAGGAGTTTGTTAACTACCTGCTCACAGCAGCTCTCCAAATGTTAAACAGTGCAGAATTCACTTTTATGGTTCCTTCAGCAATAAATTGCACAGAAATAAAAAATAAACTATGGCCATTTGCAGGAAGCTCAGCTGCCACCACCACTTCAGGCTGTCTTACCTATGGCAAGAGAACAGTGACACAATCTATTGCTACTCCTATGCAAACTCCATGGCCACAGCTTTTGTGTAGGAGTCAGGAAAACACCTGCACATTTCTTGGGTGGTTTTTGTTTCCTCTTTGGCCATGGTGGGGCAGGTAAGCCTGCCTGGTTTTCTCTATGTGTCTTAGAAGGTAGAAAAGTCACATACTTTTTTCATCTGTTGACAGAAATGCAGCAGTTACTAACATTCACAAAGATTCCACTTACCCTCATGATGTTTTGAAGTTAAGACAACGTATTTTGCACCTGAAGCCTTCAGAATATCTGCCCACTGGTTGGGATCAAAGAATTCTGCTGTAAACAGAGGACCAAAATCTTCATAGCTGAAGCCAGGTGGGTAATTTGTGTCCATAAATTTCACATAGGGCTCTCTCTTTTCCTTCTGCCAGTACCACCTACAAAATAGGGAAAAAGCATGTCTGCTGATGTATTTTTAGAAAAAGAAAAGATAATTTAAATGATCAGCTCCTATTTAACACTGAGAGGTAGAGGCATTGGAGGTACACGACACCGGCAATAAGACAAAATTTCTCCAGAAGAGTATTGATTAGCAAAGATTTCCTTTTTTCTATCTTATTTGTCCCATGTTCTACATCTTTGCATTCCACTTTGGAAAGGTCTCAGAATTTAATCTGAAGCAATGAAAAAAGCAGCTACACTTTGAGAATGGAAAAATTACAGTCTTGGTCAATACCCAAATCTCAATACCCAAACTGTACTAGAGACCACAGACAGTCTGTGTAAGCAGCTCAGGTGGCAGGAGAAATGCATTTTTCCTGGATTTGCATGTCTTACCTCCTCAAGTCTCACACCTCAACCATCAGGCACCTCTGCTCTGCCCCCAACATTGCAATCCCTGCCACCCACGAATATGGGGATCATCAGCTTTACCTCTCTGACAGTCCCAAGCCCTCTACACAACTGCAGCTGAGTGACCCAAGGGGCCCAGCCCCAGGGTCAGAGGGAGCTGTGACCAGGTCACTGCAGACTCTGCACACCTGAGGCTTGTAAGCAAAGGCACCCTGCTAGAAGAAGGCACGTCCTCCAACCAAAACCTGCCCCTGCAAGAACATCACACACAAATGCCCCTCTGTCCCCATTCTATGAATGAAACCAAGCAGCAAAAATCCTCTTGTCAAATTTAGACTTATATGAAAATAGATGGTAAGTGAAGGAATAAAACAGGCCAGAATTTGAATGTTTGAAATTAATTTCTCTCTCCTGTCCTGAGCTAGACTCTGACCTCAGTTCTCTAAGACCATAGTGTGAATATTGTTGTAACCTTCCCAAAAACACTTCAGCATAAACCAACACAAACTCTGGCAGCCAATAGGGAAAAAAAACTTAGAAGAAAGAGGCTGAGACAGCTTTCCTCATAGAAAGAGCCAGGGGCAGAGAAAATAACAACAATAAAGCAAAACAAGCATTTATTTTAAATAAAAACAAACAAAAAACACCCTCTGATTTCAAGGTATGTAATTTCTTAAATTAAACAGTAACAACCTTGCTTCTCAAAACCTCTCATAGTCACACGGTTTGCTAAAATGAACACTTCCATGCTGAGATGATTAGATTCTAGAAACATTGTTACCAAGGCTGTGGCGCTCTGAGGGAAGGCACACAAGATGGGTGATAACAGTTGATGACCTTCCGTTTGAAGCTGCTACTACAGGATCTCAGTCATCTGACTGCATAAGCTGTCAGAATGCCCCGAAGCAGCTCTAGACCCACACCTACCATGTGATAGGAGAATACAGGAATATTAAAGGCAATTAGAGTTTTGGGGTCAAAAACCAAATGCTCGATCCTGAGTCTGTACACCACTATCAGAGTACAGCACTCTGAGTGAGGCTTGAACCCAAACCTATTTCTGTCCCACCTCTCTAAAAGTAATTTATTAGTATATGTAGTCTGCATTAAAAACCTGCTGAAATGCTTGACCTTAATTCTGAAAAAAAGAGGTGTCAGAAAACATTGGTTTGATTAGATACGTGTTGGCTTGTTTTGCAAGTATTGTAATTAAGGTTCACCATAGCTCTGCCACAAGGCTACCCTCCCCTTCATATTGTAAATAATAATGTGTCTCACTTGAAGTCTCAGAGGAAGTACTTGGTAGAGCATGGAAAGGTGACAGCAAAAAGATCCTTACAGCCAAAGGGTCTGTACCAGTGAACACTACAGAACAAAGATTTCATTAAGCCTCTAACTGAAATTATCTGAAGGACCAGAGCTTTAGGTTCTCGTAAGTACAAAGCACTCTTGAATAATAGCAATAACGGTAAAAGAAAAGAAAACCATCAGCAGTACAAAACGTGCATGAGAAAACAGCGAAGCTGCTTGCCAAACAAGGGTAGCAATGGGCGCCTGCGCTCCCCACAGTGCTCCAGAGGCTGGAGATCCCAAACGCCTGTTCCCACAAGGGAAACCCCCTTCACCTTCATGGTGGTCCTGGACAGGTCTCTTTCGGCCACTCCACCAACAACCTCTCACCAATACTGCTGTGCTGCAAGGCCCTTCTCTCAGCTCTACCAGCTCTCTGCTTAATTTAGTCACTTCAGCCTAGGTATTCAGGAGGTTTGGGGCTGGGCAGACAGGTGCTCAGACACACCAGAAGCTCCACCTCCTCTGCAAACTGCGCCACGGAGTCCGTGGCCTCGGGTGGGCACGGAGCTCTTCCACACACCTGAGCTCCATGGTCAGCCTGCAGAGGGGCTCCAACCCAAACCACCACTGTACGGGGGGACACCACACCACCCCCGCCTGTCCCGAGCGCTGCTTCCCGAGCAGAGCCCTGGGGCCGCTGGCACGGCCCGTCCACCGCAGCGGTTCCGGTGCGACCAGCACGCTCTGGCTGCAGCTCACCAGAACCACTCGCTGCCGAAGCTGGGCACCGAGAACACGCCCCAGTGGATGAAGACGCCGAACTTCGCCTCGTCAAACCAGGCGGGAAGCGGCCGGGCGTCCAGCGAGCCCCAGGTGGGCTCGTAGCGGGGCCGGGCCTGCGGCAGCCCGGGCAGCCCCAGCAGCAGCAGCAGCAGCGCCAGCGCGCCGCACCCGCCCGGGCCCGACATGGCGGCGGCGGCGGCGGCGGCGGTGGCGGCGGGGCCGGGGCTCGCAGCGCTGCTCGGCCGGGCCAGGCTGGGCTGGGCTGAGCCGCGGAAGGGAAGCGAAAAGAAGCGGGGCATGGGCAGGGCGGGCCCCGCGGCGCCCAGCCAGCACCGCTGCCCCTTCGCTCCTCCCCTGCCCCGCCCGCCACCCGGGGGCTCTTCCCCATCGGAGCCGCTCCATCTAGTTGCTCGACCACAAACAGCCCCCTGGATTTTGAGGATTTTAAGAAATTGAAGTTAACTGGCTGATGCCTCGGCCATCCTGCCGTGCTTTCCCCCGCCCCGGCCCCCGCCAGCTCCTCCCCCGGCCGCCCCGTCAGCCTCGCCCGAGAGCGGCCTGACGGCGTCTGGTGGATCTACAGCCGGACCCGGGTCCGAGCCTTGGATCTGCAGCCGCTCCGCTCCAGAGGTGGCCTCGGCAGCCTGCTGGGTTTGTCCTTCCCGCCTGCTTCCGACCAAAGGCTCAGCTTCCCTCGCCCGCCCAAGAAGGACAGGGTGTAACATCGCTCTGCAGCTCCTTCCAGCCGACTTGTACGTGGAGGCTTCCCAGGCAGTGAGGTGGCCTTTCAAGGAAACATTTCTCCCCGATCATTAGAATGGCCTGTGCGAAAGCTGCCTCAATTCAGTAGATGACACTTGGTGTTTGTGCTGCGGATCACAGGTGGCAGGCACATACTTTAAAAGATACATCTTCCGGCAATTTGTTGCCCGAGCTGGTGCTTCTCCAGTCTTTCCTGATGCCCGAATTTTGTGTTTTTACTTCAGCCCCCAGCTGCCATGGGACAGACTTTGTGAAATAATTTGGTTTAATGAGCAAATACTAACTTTTCACAATCAGCACCACAAATGGAGATTTCTTTGGCAATCTCATCAGAACAGTCGAAAATGAATGAGTAGGCAACTGAATTAATCTCTCTCCAACTGGGAAGGATGTATACTTTACTGCTGTTCTATGGAAATAGAGCTTCAGTTTCCAGAGCCATTAACCAAAGCTGCTACATCTAATTCAAAAATATTTAAAGGGCTGTGAAAACAAGATGTACATGATTTTGTAATATTTTAATTTATATACCTGATTAATATAATAAGTTACAGGCAGATAAAAAACATTGTGATTTCCAGCACATTATTCTTTCTGACTGTTCACTTTACTCTGATTTACCAAAGCACTTTGATATTACAACAGGAGCCTCTTCATATCTCTTTTACATTCACCGTTGACCTACTTTATGTCTTCTTTTTCCTTCACCCCTTTAGGTGTCACTTTCCTTCTCAAAAGGAACCTTTGCATGCGTTTGACCTCTTGTATGATATCCTTTCTAGTTTATCTTTCAGTTTCTTCATGTTCTTCTTTTTGATCGCACCAAAGGATTGCAGACACTGAGGAGCTCCTTAATGTGGGAATTTTGAAGCATACATTCTGTACAGCATGGCAAAGTTACAATTGCTCTGTAGCTCAAAATATTTGGAAGAAAAAATGATGTTAAAAAAGGTCAGGGTTTGACCCAAAGCTTGCTGACCTTCCATAAACTTTGTTAAGGTTTGGAGCAAGGACTGTATATTTCAGTAATGAACTTGATCACACCTTAAAAAAAAAAAAAAAAAAAAAAAAAAGGAAAGGAAAAAAGGAAGGGAAAAGAAAAGTGGCAAACATTTCAATAAACAGCAGTGATGAGTACACTTCTGATTAAGGTATAAACAGGTCCAGAAAATGTCACCAGCCCATATGCGCCCAGGTACTGAAATCCCTGTCGGGGAAAATCGTCCTTGGTGTACCGTCATATTTGTAATGATGCAAGCTGCAAAGGGTAAATAATAAAAATAGCACATTGTCAGATTTTGTAAATAACACAGGACTGGTGTGCACAGCTGCAAAAAGCTCTCTAATCATGGGTACAACGTTCCTGCCTGTGTGACCATGGAGCCTCTGGGCCCCGGGAGAGGGGCTGTATGGAGCTCACTGCCGTGCCCTGCGAGAAGCCCCTGCCTCCCCCTCTCACAGCACAGTCCCGCTGGGAAAACTCTGTAGCTGGGGGAGGAGCAGGCTGGTCTGGCAGCAGAGGGAAGAAGGAGAGGAAATAATGAAGGCAATCCCCTGAGGGAAACTGAGCAGAAAAGACCTTTCGACCTGACTAATGGCTGACATACGAGACTCCTGTGCCGGATCAATTGCTTCGACAAATGCGGAGGGTGACTGCTGGGAAGATCACAAAACCCCTGCGCCTTGGGGAGCTGCACGGGCTCGGCGTTGAGATGAAGGCACTTGCCTGCCTGGGTGGAAGCAGAAACCAGAAACTGAATTTCACGTGGTCAAATTTCAGACTTGATAGGTTTTGATTCAGACCTGAAGAGTCGTAGTTGTTAAAATGCAGCCTGAATGCAACTTTCACATTGAATAACTATGCAACTCTGGATGCATTAAAAATATAGGCTGCAGTCTTTTCTGTGTTTGTCATTGTGGCTGCACGGCAGCGAGGATTTCATTCAAGGCAGAATGTAATGACTTGCCTGTAAGAAGTAGTGTGAACATAAAATTTCCTTTTAAAAGGTGCATCTTGTTGTAAACGGGTTTCTGTAAAACACCAGGAAACGAAACCATGAAGCTTGATTTTGCTTCTGCCTAGATCTGTGTGACCGATCTGAAAGGCAGCACCTTCCTGCCGAAGTTAGTTAAGTCTCTTACATGCAACCCAATCCTTAAGAAAGATGGGGAGGGAGGTGATGGGGTGGGGAGGATATTTGACTCGTCTCTCTCGCAGCTCTTCTGCAGGGATGCTGTGCCTTGTGCAACCTTCCGGCTTTGCGGGGGAGAGGGCACCCTGTTACACAAAACAGAAGTGGTGGTGTGGGTTACTCGGCTCTTTTTAACTGATTCTCTTTTCCTTTTTTTTCCTTTTTTTTTTTCCCCCGAGAGATGCCAATGGCGGGAGCATGAAGACACCCTGGGGGATGGGTGCATCCGCGCACCCAACCCTCCCCTTTGTTTTGCTCCTGTTCAAACACAAAATTTATATTCCCAGAGACCCAAAATCGCCGCCGTCGTCCCGGCGGGGCGGTCGGAGGAGAGGGGCGGCTCTTCCTCTGCAAACTTTCCCTGTCCCCTCCCTCGCCGCCTCTCTCCCTCCTCTTCACTCCTCCCTGCCCTTCTCGGCTGCCCGTCGACGATGGCTGAAAGGCCAGGGAGCAGCGGGACAGCACCGCTGCCTGTCTGGTCCTTGCCCAGTCCCCGCGGCCGCTCCCAAAGCGACATCTCCTCCTTCTCCTCCTCCCGGAGGACCTGCCTGCTGCGGTCCAACGTGGGCGGCTCAGGTAAGGGGGAGGGAGGGAAGGGTTCTTTTGTCTGAGACCTCAGAGCCGAGCCGAATTTGGCGATTTGGGGAAAGACATCCTTGCCGATACCCCGTCCTGCTCTCCCAGACTTGTCTTCTCTCGGTGGCCAGCGGTGTGGGTTTCTGGGGTACGTGCTGCTTGATCTTCTCCTTGATAAGATGTTTGGAGAGTTCCAGGCTTTTTATACCCATGCTCACACAAATGTATGACTGAATCCTGGTAGCATCGTGGCTGTGCACCCATTTGCCAAAGCATCTCTGACTGCAAGGGCAGAAAATTCCCAGGAAAACTTCAGGATGTATTGCCAGGACATCAAAACCCCTCATCTTGCTGCTTCACACATTACACACATTCAACTGCGTGTCAGAATTTTAACTTGTGCCATTGTATCTGCTTTGGGATTTTAATAGGTGAGAAAAGCCAATGTGTAAGTCAGAATCCCACCATCTTCCTTCAGGAGTCAATCCCTGTAAGTGCACACAGGATGACTGGGGGTGGAAGCTGGCCCTTTGGGACAGAGTGGGCTTCCTGTAGGATTTGGAGAAGCTTTGCTGTATAAAATGAGAGGAAGCGAGGGTCCTAGTTTACAGTGCAGAGACTTGAAAGTTGCCAAAGTGGCTGGGCTGTGCTTTAGTCTGTTTCCTGAGGTAGGGCACTAAGGAAAATGAAATTCTGGTCTCCATAGGGCTGAGCACATTTTGAAAATGTGTGCTTGCCCCGTTGCAAATCAGCCCTGCTCTGTTGATTAGAAGAAGTCTGTAGGCACACACACCCTACGATGTTGGTATTTTGGATGCACTCACACATCGCTGCACAGAGGTACCCATGAAACACCACCAGGTAAGCTCCAGAGTGCACTGAGGGACCTCCTCTGCTGCAGCACAGGACAGTGCAGTGTGTGGTTGGGCCTGCAATGGACCACAATGTTCTCTTATGTTTGTTCCTTAGGGAATCTTAAGATGAAGCAGAACATTTGCTTGGAGGAGATCAAGTATACAGCCATGCCTGCCTGATGAGGAGAGAGGGAAAACTTGATTAGTCACATAGGAGCAAGTAGATTCAGCTTATGGGACCAGAGGCTGCTAGCAAAAACAACTCCATGCCGTTTTCTGTATAATTTTCTGGTCTACCTTTTTCTGTGCCTGCTTAAAAGTTACGGTGAAGCACATTTGGGACAGGGAGGAGGGAGGAGGTTGTAGTGCTCCAGAAAGGACTGCTTTTAGGTGTAAGGTGTATTTCAGCATTGCCTGGAGAGTGAATGAACAGCACTCTCTCAATGCCCTGTGACTAGATGAGTACACCCCTGGATCCAGAGAGATCCCCACAGAGGGATCACCATAGAGGCTGACAAGATTGAGACCATATCAATGTAGACTGTGTTGGTTGGTGGCTTAAGTACAAAGACTACTGACAACAAGTTGGGTTCATTATGAGAGACTGGCAAATCTAGTGGAGGTAAAATGACTGTTTTCAAAGATGTGTTGTTATTTGTAGTTTCTATGTAGTTTACATATGACATTTTAGCATCCTTGTTGCCTGACTTGATTTTTTATTTTGATTTAGAGGATGTGCTTCCTGCCAGTAAGGAACAAGTGTTGCTTTCTTTGTTTTTTATTGGTTTTGCTCATATTTTCTTTAATTGTATATTTTGTCCCTTGCTGCTTCCTGTATCTTTCCTTCTAGTTGCTCACTGGACACAACAAAAACACTTACATATGGCCACACAACTGTTGATTCTGTCTTCAAAAAGGAAAGTATGCATTAAAGATGCAAAGCTGTTTAATTTTTAATATGGTGGTTAGAGAATTGGTTTTATACTGAGGTGCCATTAAAATAACCTGCTTTTTCATCTCCCTACTAACCTGGAGAACAACTGTAATGGGGACAGAAATATGAAGAAACAATATGAGTCATTATTTTTGCTTCTACCTTTTTCTCTAGCCATATCATTTGATTAAAGTAGGTGACTCATTTACATCAGATGTTACCTGTGCTCCAACAGCTGTGTGTATAGAAGAACAATTTGCATTTTAAATAACCTGCAAAATGTTTGCTTTATGCCTGTTCTGAGAGTGAGTCACAACTGTTGGCAGCTTCTGTTTCCATTTTCTAGAACCTGACATGAGTTGTGCTGAGAAGATGTTGTCTCCTGACACTCCTTCAGTGATGGGTTGGTACACCTGGAGAGGTTCACACTGTCATTTATTTTACCACCTTCTGATCCACCATTCTCAATGCAAGATCTATTAAAAGGCAATATTTTTAGAGACCATTCTAGCTAGGGGAAATATAATGGCTTTTTTTAAAGCAGCTTTGGCAGTGGTTCATAAAATGCATCTGTTTATTATTCTAGGTCAGTACTATATGTATCTTGATAGTGCTCTGAAGCTGGTCAGGTGGTCCCCATGTTTATGCTGTCTGTGCTTTCTTAGCCCCACTCCTTCTGCTGTTTTTACACACTGACAGAAGCAACTTCTGGTATCACTTCACAGCATCTCACTTCATTAGCTGCCATCCACTATGTGAGGACAATATATTTTCAGGATTTTCTTCTTAAAGCTGACCTTTTCTTTTAGTGCTAGTGGTAGAAGATGACTTCATTTCACTTTCTGGCTACACCTCCATCCACTGTTTTGTCAGGCCTTTATATTTGTGGAAAGCTCCTAGAAGGAATAAAGTAATACTCATCACAAGCATGGGTAGCATGATCTAGAATTTTGATTTAGACCCTGAAAAAGTGTGATGTTAGCAAAGTTCAAAACCTCTGTGGCAGACATAGCTTGTGCATCACTTCAACATTGTGGTATGCCCCAGCTGACAACTGGCTGGTTTGTCAGAGCATCTGAAGGAGATGAGTGAAGAAAAATGTACTCTTCTAAAATTTCAGGCCAATACCAGAGCCACATGCAGAAAGCTGCTTGAATTACGTACCTTTAAGCAGTCTTCCATGTTTAGTGACTAGATTTAAACCCATCTTAAAGGTGGATCAAGTTAGTCGAGTTTCTTAATGTGTCCAACACAGATGGGCTCAGAACTGCAATTGGAAAAAAAAGACCCTGTTCAAATGCTTTCCCAGAACTCATCCAAAACCTGAATTTGGTGGTTGTGGGGCTGAAGGTAGCTCTCAGCACGAGCTGGGTTGCAGGGTGGAAGAGGTGCTGTTTCACATCACATCTGATGGCAAAGCAGTGGCAGTGGTTTTCTTTGTGACAGCCCTCAGGCACCAATCTCCACTGCTACCATGCCTGCTTTTTATCTGCATTTATCTGCATGTCCATGCAGACAGTTTCCAGTTTGCTCTCTTTTTAGTGTTGTGGGTTTTATTGTACAGCCTTGCACTTTGTTCCGAAGGTGGTGAGGTCTGTGGTGAGGTACATCTTGGTGAAAAGGGAACTTTACTGCTCAGATCAGAAGTCAGAAAACCACCCATCTCTCTGCTCTGGGATTGATGCTCTCACATTGCTGCAGTTTCTCTTGAGGTTTTGCTCTTTGGCAGCAAGAAGTTTCAGATAATTTGTTCCATTAGTAAGAAATTCACCTTTCAGGTGGATAGGTGTGCTCGTCCTACATCTTTCCATTTCTTTCATGGGGTTCTTTGAGCTCTTCTGATGGCAGACAAAAAAAAACTACCTAAGAATTCAGACAGCAATTCATCAGTACCTTAGGCTATAGCCCAGATGTTGGGCTGAAGAAGAAAATGAAAGCCTGAATGCAAATGGCAGTCCTGTCTCAAAACTTGTACATCCAGGATGATTTTGGGTATTTTTGTGGGTCAATTTATTCAAAATGATAATGATCTATGGCATCTATAATGCCATCTGCTGCTGACTCCAAAGCAGAGTGGGTGAAAAGATTGCTTAAAAATCCCCCAGCTAAGTGAAGAACTGGGGAAGCTTTCTTGTAGTGATCAGAGCATCAAAGTGGCTGATGCTATATGAGAAGAAAATTTATGATTTTTGGACTTATTTAAGTTTTTAATTATTAGAGTCCCCCCCTTTGCAAACTTAACAAATGTCAGATTCTCTTTTTATTGAAAAAATTCTCTGGTTGATGCAAAGGACACATTTTTGACAGCTTAAGCTATTTGAGAATCTAGAAAGGGTAAAACCCTGAATATGCTCTAGACATTGACCTGATTGTCTGGGAGCATGGAATCTAGGGGAAAAGGTAAATTTTGGGTGGGTAGATAGGTAGCTGTTAACATATGCCTGTATTTCCTTCTGGACTTGTATTTCCCCAAATAACTACAGATTCCAGTTTCCAGATACACAAAGAAAGAGCCCTAGCAAGCTCTCTGGGAGCTAGGAAAATGTTGTTTTTCAGTCCTAAGATGGGGTTGATGAGGGAGAATATTCATGCTGTGGGAGAACACGATAAATAAAGCAGCTGATTTTGATACATTTTATGAAAATATGGGAGTTATGGGAAAACATGATTCTCCATCATATTAAGCAGGACTTGTTTACAGCATAAAATGAAGTACAGAATTTTGCAAGAAGGCTAAGGCAGACAAGTTTTGGTAGAAATCAACAGTAGAAATTAAGACAAATAATAATTTGGGGGGATTTAGAAACTCAACTCAGCCTGACTAGGTAATTTCCAAGAGTTAGTGCATCCTGTCCTAAGTTCACATTAATACTTTTGCATCAGTTTTAAAATTTAAACTATCAGGAAGAGGCAGCAAGCATAACCAAATGAAATTTGACTATGGTTATAGAATTGAAAAAGCTACTTTGTAATCATCTATTTAGGCCATCATCTTGTAATGTTAAATCCCATCCTGGTCAATCTTACATGTAACTTGCAGTTTCAGAACAATGCTGAGGAAAAAATTAGGAACCATTTGTACTGCATACACTGAGAAAATTCAACTCTGCCTGAAAAACAGTTCAGTTTATAAAATAGATGGGCATATAGAGAAGAAGCATGTGTCAGAATATAGTCAGCCATTTCTAATGTGAGTTTATACCAAAATATACACAAAATAAGAAGCTACTTGTTTTACGCTGGACGAAAAGACATTATTTCGCACCGACTCTTGCAGAATAACTGGAGTAGGTTCTTATTATTAGCCCAGCCTGATTAAGCATGAAAGTGGAAACCCTGGGAATACCATGGTTTACAAATATAAACTATGTGTTCTACATGTCATTTACACATGGCATAGTTTCTGAGACAAAAGCTTTACAATAATATATTCAGACTTGGGCTCAGGCTTAAAAAAAAAAAAAATTACATGTGATGATAATCATCATGGTTGGCTAAGTAGAAATTTAACTCCAAACAACTGCAGCAGAATATTTAATGCATGTTTTGCAGCAGCTAGACCAGTAGCTGATGGTGAGATCTGCTCAGTGGTTTGCTTCTGAGTGTGTTTTAGTTTCTCAAGGCCCTTTGGCATTTAGCACTTCCTGCTGCTCTGTGGCTCCTAGCAAGTAACCACTTAATATCAGACCACATGTCAAGTATGAAGGCTGAAGAACTGATTCGAAGAGTAGCTGCAGAAAAATTGTTCTTCTCTTACTGAATGTAAGCAACTTTTCTAAAGAAGCTTTTGTTTTGGTTTTAAAACCTAAATGTTTCATTAGCCAAATCCATCATTAGCATAAATAGTTTATCTTTCTTTCCCACCCCACTCCTGTATGTCCTTCTCTTATTGCCACTGTTTCCTGAAAAAGCAGGCACAATTTATGGTCAAAAGGCTGGGGAGAATTAGCAGGTTTTTTAAAGGTTTGTGAAGAATTTAGATTTTTTTAAAAATTTATTTAGGCTTTTTGAAATCAGAATCTTTCCAGTGCCAGAAATCCTGTAAGATTTCAGCTTTCAATAACACCAGTACTAGTTATGCTTCTGAATTTTTACTAACTCTCATTGAATATGCTTTATCATAAAGCAAACATATTTTTAGTGATAATCTTTTATTTTTCTTCCTTTTCTCCTATCATTTTACCTAGCATGTTGCTGCTTTTAACAAATGCAGAAATTGTTTTTTCTCAGATACAAACCGAGTTGCACAAAAGGAAAAATATCCAGGAGAAAATAGAAAATCCTGACTTCAGTGTTCTGAGTTCATTCACTTCTCACTTTATCTTTGAAATTGTCAGTCTTAAACCCCACCACAACAAGGGGTACCCTTGCTCTTCATTCATGTGGAAAGCACTGTGATCTTCCTGAAATGCAAGCAGAGTTTGTAGGCAGTCAACACTTCCCTTGGTGGTGAGCTGAGAAAACTTGTTCCCCATTGTGAGGTTTTGATGCAGAACTGGACTTCTAAGATGGTGTGTTGTACCAATTCTGTTTGTGCCTTAGATGTTGTCATGATTTTTGAGTTTTGAAACAGTGAAACATGAGTAAATTTTATCAGTATCAGGGAATTAGTATAATGGGCTCAGAAGTGTTGGCCCTGCTTTAATACAACCTGAAACTGCAAAGCCACTGTGCTTCGCAAGTTGGCCGCACTCTCAGGTGGAGGGAGGGAGTGCTCCACAGAGGAGCTAAAGAGCAGCTTCAACCACTGCATCCTTTGCTGATGAGACACTTTTCTACTCTCTCCCATTTCTCTCATGATTCATACATGTTTCTGACACATCCTCAATTGCCCTGCATATTTCTCATGCTTGGCTCTATTCAGAGAAATACAGGACCTAACAGAGCGGGGCTGGGAGGGAAATGTGGAAGAGGAAGCATTCAACCACAGATGGCGGCATGGTGATACTTCACACGAGATAAAATATAAAAAAATGTTCAAAATAATGATAATTTTTTACTATATTTTTTTTCAGAAAATGTAGCATTTAGCAGTTATTTTGAATTAAATATGTGCTTTGTAGCTTGGCCCGCATTTTCTAACCTTTGCACAATTTACAGTATCCAGAAGAAAATTTGTTTAGAGAGAGTGGACTCCCATTAAAAGCAGTTGCTTTTTGTTTCCCTTTGACTTCAGGCATGACTTCAGTCTCACACACAAATTGTGGTGGCTCCCACTTGGGGAATTTACCCAGTTGCACAGCATCACACACTATTTCCCCTAGATGGATTCATCAGTCAGTAGCTCTGTTTTGGCACCTTTACCAGGTTGTTACTGACCAAACTATACTGGAAATAAGAGTCTTTCTTCCCTTCTTCCTTTCATCTCTTTCTTGCTTTCACCTGCTGCCCAGTCTTTCAGTCCCCTCTAACTTATTTTTTGCATTCTCCATAGCTTCCATTTAATGTAATTTATATTGTGTTGATAGCCTACACATCACTTTAGGTGATCTTCTGTCAAGGTCTGGTTAGGTACATGTGAGGTTGTTGTATCCTGTCCATCTGGGTCTAATGCACTGATATGTGAAGGGACTAGAAACCTCCAGTTAATGACATTAAGTTTATAAAATAATAATGCAATAGCCTGCAATTAATAACATCAAGTAAATAAACAGTAAGTTTATTTTCTGTCACAGAGAGATAAAGGTCAGAATTTGTACAGGCCAAGCAGAGATTTCTTCAGTGTTAAGAATTCATTAGGAAAGGGTAAAAGATCTCCTAAAAACTCTAAAAGGAAGGGTTGCTGAGTAGTAGGAATGAAAGAAAAGTGCTTCAGAGCCTTTCTAAGGTAAAGCTCGGCACAGTGGCAAGGATCAGGAAAAATGAACTCTGGCATCATCCTTACTTTATTTAAAGTTATTAAGTTAGCCTAAGCTTCTTTGAGTACAGTTTTTTCCTGACAAAATAAGAGTTTTGTGAAAAAACAACTTTTTCTTTTTTTTCTGTAGAAATTATCCTGATTTCAGGTATATTTCTTAATTTTCAGGAGAAATATCTGACAAAAATTTGAAAATGGTAAATTGTCACTTCAAAAAATTAACTGAGGTTTCTGTAACTTTTCACCATACAGATTTTGGTGTAAGGTTTTTTTTCTTCTAGTTTGGGGATCAGGAAGAGGAACTAAAGCAGCAGAGAAGTGCCAGAATTTCCCTACCACAGAAATGTGATTATCCTAAGGGATCCTCTCCATCAAGTGTACGCCCTTCCAAGGCAAGGGTAACCACTGCCAGATTCCTTTACAAATTATTGGATATCAAAAGGTTCAAATACCTTCTTGACAGAATAAGGATGTTGAGTATATCATAGAACCCGACTGTAAAGAGCATGTTGAGCAAAGCTCTCCCTCCAGAGCATGTGTGTTTGTGGGAGGATGGATTGTGAGAGAATAGAAATAGTGCTGAAGGCAATCTTGCTCCTGAGGAGTTGCAGCTGTGCTAATTACCAAAGAGTAGGAGCAGCCCTGCCCTTAATAGGTCACAGCTATGTCCAATAAGGATGGGTGTTATAAAAGAGTGGGTTAGCTGGCCGAGACAGAGTTGGCATTAGTTGGCTGTGAGGAATAAGGGTGGTTATGGTAGGGCTAGTATGTGCTGCTAGGGACAGGAGGAAGTCAGCCAGCTGTGCAGAACAAAAAGAAAAGGCGTCCGTGCTGTGAGGAGCTGCCCGTGAGAACTCACAGAGAGAAGGTACGGAAGCTTTACAGTAAGATAATAACCTAACAGTGACAGTCAGTTCCCATCCACTGTCGATTGGTGACAAGCACCGATGCCAACAACTGATGGCCCGTACTGGGATGAGTTCCAACATGTGTTTGCTTTTCTTGGTTTTGGGGGTAGAATCACAGCTTTTAACATACATCTGTGACTAATACACACATTACTGAAGAAAATTATAGCCACTAAGTAGAATTGGTATCGAGGTATTGTTTTGCATCAGCTACAAGCACGGTAAAAAGGGGTTGTGGTGCATTTGCAATTGAATGTGCCCTAATTGCAGGCCTTCTTTGTGTTCAAACACAGGCAGCTATATTTAAACTTTGAGTGAAAGGATAATTAGCAGTCATCTGCTTGCAACTTTTTAATTTAATTCCTCTCTTGCCCAGTGTCAGGGCTTCCAGTAAATGTTGGTGGTTTAAACCACCAGTGAAACTGTGACTTTTTTATCTGAAAAAAGATTAATTATACCAAGGTGCAGCACAAAAAGGCAGAGTCTGCAAAACATAATTCTGATTTTTATTCTGATTGCAGTTTTGGCAAGCTCAGAAGGGTTGGATTTGAAATATGTTATTTTGCTTACACACCCAGAGCAGGAGTAATTGATCAGGGACTCGTGGACATCCCAAACCATGATAAGAACTGCTTTAGTTCCAAAGGGGAAGCATGGCAAAGCTGCCTTTGTTACTTAGGTTATGGTATCTCTGCCTGTGTTTCTGAGTAGACTCTCAACTCTATATCCTTAGGAGTGAGCCAAGAGAGAATTACACCTCCCCAAGGGCATGGCATCTTTCTTCCAGCTGTCTGACTTTTGAGCGTTTAACATTTTTTAAAAAAAAATTAGAGTGCCTTCCTGCAAACAAAACTGAGTGGCAAATTTCACATTATGTTTATTTTAGTGAATAGCAAATGAAAAAAAGTCTGCCACCCAGCTGTTTAAGTACTTGGAGACAAATCTGCTATGAATTTTGCCTTTCTTTAGAAGTTGAGATAAACAATGGCTTTTGAGCTATAAATAGCAAAAATCATGTTGGGGAAAGATTTCAAAAAAATTGATGCAGTAATTTTCAGAGCTTTCTCATATTTAGCTGGTCATCTTGGAATTTGTCTAATGGGATCTTCCTAAAGCAAACTGGTGAATGTGTATGCAATTTTATAGGTGATTTCAGCTTACAAGCCACAAGCCTCTCTGTGGTGCAGGATGTTTATCACTGGCCACATGGTAAATGAGAGCATTGTACACACTCCTGCATTTAGTGGTCTACCTGAAAGAAGCTCTGAAGGCTACACCCTTGCAGTGCAGCACTTGCCAGGCCTGGAGGGAATGAATGACTTCCTTTCAGCAACAAGGACAAAAAGACTTCAGGACTTCAGATGTGCTGCCTGCCCCTTTTTTGGCTCTGTATCAAATAACCATCCTGGTGATCACCAGACCCTGGAAGAAAGTTTCCCCCTTGAAATTTCCATAGGGATATATTTTTTTTTTTCACTCAGGTTTGCCTCTCCTTGGGTGAGGGAAGATGGCACACCATCTCAAATAGCAAGGTAATTGCCTAACAGCAGCTAAAGCATTACTTTGAAATCACTTTTAATTCAAGCTGGGTAAAGTAAAATGCAACCAAAGCACTTCTTTTTATAATTTCTAAAATAACTCAGTTGCTGGTCTTTTAAAAAGAGAAAGAAAACATCACAGACAGAGTGAATGCTGGCAAGATATCTGTAACCAGTCTGCTGAGTACAGGGGGAGAGCAACTCCTCAGACTTTACCTTGGTGTCAGCAGTTTAAAGATTTTCCATGCTTCTTTTCCTATGTGTTCTATGAAGTTTGTAATAATATGTTTCTGTTTCGGATGGCTTTGCATTTCAGTAGAAATTTGTAATTTATTGAAATTTTAAATTATGTCTTGCTGGCAACACAGAAGTTGTAATCCCATAAATTTCTGGTGAGTTGAAGTAACTCAGTGGAGTGCACAGCTTTTGCAACTTTATTGTGTTATTATATAAACTCTATGGGGAAAAAGATATTTGTTCCACTCATGATAGGCCAAGATTGGAAAAGTGCTGTAAGCACAGAAGGGGATGTATAAAATTTCTTGGGAGTGAGATTTATTGGGCTGGGGAATGGCCTCCCAGAAGGAACAGTGAAAGTTGCTTTCCCTTAACTGCTGGAAGCACTTAAACCAGAGCTGGAAACATACTAAGAAGTAAGTGAAAATAAACTGTTTGCAGCCACAATGAGCAGGGTCTTTTGCAGTCGTGTTTTGTTTGTGTTTTTTTGGTTTGGTTTTTATTGCCGTGTTTAGGCGAAGTCAGGAATGACAGCAGAGGGACAGAGGACTGAGTATATAGTCCATTAGTCCATCCATCTGCCAGACTTGCTGGACAAAGGAAATAAAGATGGATCTTGCTTTGTTAGTGGGTGGAAGAGCCACATCCATGACCCACACTCAGTGGTAGGGTCCTCTCTATCTCTTTTAAAAGCAGACAGAAGTGAAAGAGATGGAAAGGAATTCTCCCAGGCAGCGAATAAATAACTGACAATTAGATAAGCTAAATGAAAGGGCAAAGCCAAATTTGCTCTTAGTATTTTGATGAGTTTTGTTTCACACAGTTTTATTCTAAATGTAAGATAAATATATATTTAGATGATTTTGGGTGAATATTTAGAATATTTAGATGAATTCTTGGCAATGGGGTTTTGACAGTGAGAAGTACTTTAAATAAACAAGCTTAGTCTGCTTTCTAAGACAATCACCTTCTTTAAAGATACCAAAGATTTTAATTCAGGCACTAATTAATGAAGTGAATTCTAATATTTATTAGAACTCCATACTTCTGCTTCAATGAACTTGTCTCAGTTATATATGCCCCATAGAGAAAATAAATCCCAGAAAACTAAACTTCATGCATATAATGTATGAAGAGATATTTGATCCAAAATGTTTTCATACAAATATTGATTACCATAATAAAAGGAGAGAGGGGGAAAAATCCAGAAAGAACTCTGCAAATGGCAATATGCATCTCTCTCAGACTCAGAATTAGATCCCTCAAATTATGCGCATTTATAAGAAGGACTGGATTTCAAAAAATGCATTCAAATTATTGCTGAGCTAATAATTTTACATGTCAATAACAGCTATCAAAATATATGCACTTCACAGTAGTCTGAAACTTCATTTGTTAATGTGACCTTAATCTATAGAAGTAGAGTTGTAAGAGTGACCTTTTTTGCAGCAATTTGGGATTCCTGTAAAAGTAAGTTGGCCAATCTCATAATTATACCAGGAAAAAATCAGAAGCCAAATTCAGTGGTATTTGGTAGATGCCAGATATCTGGGGATATCTAGTGGGACTCACTCTGGTGTTGATGATTCCTGTAGGATAAAGGCTAGTATGGTTCAAGGAGCCAAAATTCCTTGTTTGTCTTTTAATGAAATACTTCCCCTCTGTGCCAGTCTGAGGGATGTAATGTCCCTAAGTGGATTTCTCTGAGCACTGGAATTTCTATAATAGCACTGAACATTGGCTGAGTCATGTGGATAGCAGGCACTGAAATAAATGCTGCTGAACTGCAGGGTAGTTTTTATTAGTGGCTTTTTTTTTCTGTAAAATTGCAGTACAGATTCTTCTGCTAGGAATTCATGGCACACAAGGAAGAAGAGCATGTCAAGGGTACCCTGTACACAGGCAATGAAGAGTTCTTGGGTATGATAAGGTGTATATGTATGAAAAAATAGCTACCCAGCTTCAGTTCAGTCTGGTTCATTTAAGTGACATTTTTCTAAACCGTTGAAATATGAACATCAGACTGGTGGGGCCTTACTTTCTCTGTTAGAAAATACAGGTACACAGCCACAGGGAAGGAAGGAACTGCTTGGTAGCTATTGAGTATCTCCAAGGGAAATGCTGAAGAACAGGGAAACAGGTTTCAGCCACTGCACTTTGAGATTGCCATGGAAGGAGAAGGGGCTTGGCTCCCCTTTCTTTTTCCTCTTGAGTCTATGCTGTCATCTTTCCCTCCCATCTCTATGATTTGAGGTAGTGTAAGTAGATAATACAGACTTTTTGATCTCTCCACAAATGCAATGGCTTTGAGAACAGGAGGAGATGCAGTAACTCCAGTAGACCAAGCATCCTTCAGTGGAGGATGCCACTCAGGCTAAGCCAGAGAGGTCCAGCCAAGCCAACACTGTAACTGCATCCCACCCAAGCTTCACTGTTAGGTGCTGTGCAGCCCCCTTTGAAATGCAGGAGTGCGCTGCCAGTGGAGGCTACTGCCATGGGTCTGGCCTTGTGACTTCATTGTGGCTTTCCAGTGCTTAACATTGTTTTGGTTTGGCTCTTACAGTCACATTCCCAGTTGTGGGTTTTTTCCCCTCCAGTGGCTGCTAGACTTCTGTGGTGTTGAAAACTTCTGAAAACACAATTTTCCCATGCCTGGGCATTCAGAAGTTTGGACAAAGAGGCAGAAAAACTACTGTTCTTTTTTTATTCCAAGAGAAGTTATAATATGCTTTCTATTGCATCTTTATATTCCTGGAGGCTTGATTCATGATGTTGGTGCACTTGTGGTTGGCAGTGCAGCTGTTGATTTCAAAGGGTCAAAGAAAAGGTTTGGGATGGAATAGATTGCTGCAGCTTTTATCCCAGGAAGGATTCTTCACAACACTTTACAAAGATGAGGTGACCTGAAGTTAAATATCACAGTTCTGTAGAAGGCAAAAGTCCCTTTGGGAGCAGATTGGCATTTTTCACTTCCAGCCTCTTAAGAAAATCCTGATGTAAGCAGGGATGAGATGCATTAACAGGTTTTGTGATTGGCCAGGGTCAATAAGGATCAAAATAAATGTAAGATTGTTTTCCAAAGGAAATTAGACAAAGAGCAAGTACAAATCATCTACAGCAAATCCATGGTAGGTAAAAATACACAACAACTTCTACCTTTATCCTGTGAAAGCCCTGTGAAGGTCCACTTGGTGATGTGGGAGTCTGCAGGCAGCCAACCTTCAGAGAAGATGATCTCCTCATGGGAGGAGAGCCCTGCTTCAGCTCCTTGTTACTCAGGTAAGGACAGAAAGATGATGGGATTGTCCATGATTATCTGTGACTCACTTCCTCTGCTGCATGTGAGTGGGAGAGAGGAGTGCACTAGCTCTTCCTCTCTGGTGTGAGCAGTATTATCTCCCTCCACACAACTAGGCCTTTTATTTTAGTACCAAGAGGAGTAGGAAGGGCTAGGAGCAATCAAGATGAAAAAGTACTGACTCATAGCAAAGAAAAATTGAAATGGTTTAAAATGTAAAAGATCCCCATCAGAAACAGAAGGAATTACCTCACTGAAGTTTTTGATACTTTTTTTTTTTTTTATGTTGGTCTGCCCTTATGTCCACAAACAGAGAAAATTATTTATCTAGAAAAATCCACTGATTTTTGCTCTGCTTCTTTCACTTTATCTCCAACAAATGACCTTTTGGCTCAGCATCTCTGATTCCTGTTCAGTGGAAAAACTTTATTCTCCAGGTCTTTTGCATTATGATGTCCACCAAGTGTGGGAAAGTAGGGATGCTCTTCATCTAGCAACAATTACTGTAGGAGTCCATCTGCTTGTGGTGGCCAGCAGAGATGATGTGCTGGACCCTTACCAGTTCTAGTTCTGCTCTGCTATAGATATGAGAATTGTCCATAGACTGAGATTTTCCAACAGGTCTGTGGAGGAATCTGAAAATACTGACAGAAAACAGCAAATGACTGGGTTGGTGGCTTTAAACAACTTGTTTGCATTATAGTAATTGCCTGAAAAAAGCATCACTTATGTGAGCAATCTTTTCATTTTTTCCCTGTGTAATGAAGGCGTTAGGCAATGGAGCTTTCTTGTGCTACAGTTTGGGCTATTTCCTGTCCTACAAGGCCAAACAGCTTCAGTGACCTTTCTGCAGGAGGAGGGAAATAGGAAAAATTTGGAAAAGCCAAGCTTTTTGGGTTTTGTGAGTATGCTTATGCTCATCAATATATGGTCAAAACAGAATATATTGCCCAGCAATAAGGTAGATTTAATCCCCTTATGTCTTCTGTTTTATTACATCTTCCTTAGTCTAGTAACTTTTCATAGGACTATAGGGCTAAGAGCACCCTTAATGTAATTACTGCAGCATCTTGCCTTGTCACCACCCTGAGCCCAGTCACACACCCTGAATGCCTCACACTGTGTGCTCCCAAATTCCCCCTCTGCCTTCAGGCCCATTTGCTGTGCCTCCCATCATGTCTCACCTGCACAGCTTGGTTAGGTGCCTTCACCTGCCGGCTGCCCTGCCAGGGGCTGCTGGGGAGAGGTTCTGGGTCTGCGGGAGGAGCTGCTGTGTGAGGCTGATACACTAGATGGAGCGGTTGTGATGCTGATCTGCAGAACCTGCCTCTCTGCGCTGGGTTTTTGCCTGGGTCAGGCACCTGCCTGCAGTCAGGGTCTGAAATCTAGGCTTGTTTATAGGGAGTGATCAGCAGCAGATTGCCCTGAGCTGGTTTTGCCTGGTTTCTGCTCCTTCCCAGAGGAAGTCACAGCAGGGTCTTCATTGGTTTCGGTGCCTTAAGTGTCTTTAAAGGCACAAAGCTGGAGTGAGATGGGGATGGTGTGTCAGCATTTTAAATTTCCTAATGCTTCCTTCCCCCCCCCCAGCCTTTTTTTAAAAATCCATAAAATGTCTATTTAAACAACACAAAATGTTATTATCAGCCATTGCTCTTCCCCCAGCCAAGGTAATGCTGCAAGCTTGGCATTATCAGTTGTGCTGGTGAAATTGGATCTCCCTGTTGTATTGATTCTGATGTACTTTGGTCAGGGCTTGTGGGTTCTGTATTGATCTGTCAAAGAAACTGCTGAGGAGTGGGGGAGCAAGGTCTGTTGTCTGTGTTGTTTGGGAACTAACAGAAGCTCCTATTTTTTACTACCAGCCTGTTGCACACTTGGATATTGATCCCTTATGAAGGAATCTGGCTTTAATTAGTACCAAGTTTTCCAGTATTTATGCAGAGTGCTTTGACCCTAGTCCACAGCCAGTTTGCAAAGTCAGACTCTCAGTCTAAATTGCACCTTTATTACATGGTATTCTGAGAAAGAAATCATTAAAATAATTGGACTAAAATTTTTGTGTGTCCTGAACCTGATGTACTATTTTCTAAATCAAAATATTGGATCTATATAAAATGTGTTTAGAAATACATCTGGGCCTTGATTATCATTGTGCACTTAGGTACCTTGATGTCTTCCTGGGCTGGTAGACATTTAGATTTGGTGTATGCAGCTCTAAGGACAGATGCAGAATCCTTTGACTAGATTGAATGAGGCTGAAAATAGTAATTCCTTCTCCCAGCCTGGAAATTCCGGCATTGGAAAGGCTTTCCTCAGAAGCCTAAAAGAGAGACATCAGTCATTCTTTCCAACCTCAAAACAGTTTTATGGCAGGAAAAATCTTTTGGTTTTTATTTTTCAATTTCTTTTATTCTTGGAGGTTTTTATTTTTCAATTTCTTTTATTCTTGGAGGAGAAGGGCCTGGTAGATTTTTGCTTTTAGACTGTAAAAAAAAAAACCCACAGTAAGGTTAAGTGGTTCATATACAATTGATAAGTAAAGATATCAAAGTTTTCATATAAAGCAGCCCATCTGCAACAGAATTTTTTTTCTACATTGAATAATAAAGATTATAGGTAGTAGATATGACTAAAAGTAAGCTAAAGCAGTTTTCCCATGACATCACCAAATGAAACATGAAAAGAGCACTCTTACTCATGTACCAAAACATTTCTCTGTTATTTACTCCATACTCCCTGAAATGATCATAAAAAATAACTCAGTGAAAAATGACTGTGTCATTTGATAGAATGCAATCTATGTCAAGAAAATTACATCTGTAAGTCCCGGTCATCTCCCACATATATGTGCAGATGAATAAGAAGAGGGAGAGTCTTTAAAGAAAAAAAAAAAACAAAAGCCTTTAAATAGCTCTTCTTAGCCAGGTCCCAGGTGAGTACAAGTCTTGAGCTGTCACACTCTTCCTGCCATGCCTGAGCATCCATTGCAGCACCTGCAAGACTAAGGAGCCAAAGCTCCTTCACTCCACAGCATCCAGAAGAAATTCTTAGTGTGTTTCAGCTCCAGTGGCTCAAGAATAGCTGGGATTGCTGCAGGTTTTCTGAAAGCTTTGGAGCAGGCTCTGTTGTTAGAGCAGTGTGGTAGAAATTCTTCCTTCCTGGACTCTGGGGGAGATAGCATGGTGCAATTCCATCCAGTCTTGAAATGTGTAATTGGTCATATTCTTAGGTCAGAATGAAAACCACGGTTTTCTGGGTTTGTTTGTTTGTTTTATTATATATGGGGGTTTTTGTTGTTCTTTGGGTTTGGGGAGTTTTTGTTTGTTTTGTTTAGGCTTTTTTGTTGATTAGTTGATTGTTTGATCTGGGTTTTTAAATTAATTTTAAAATTATGCAATAATCTAGTTTGGATTCAGATAAAACATTGATCTAAATATACAATTAATAGGGTGGTCTACTACATTGCTTGTTGCAACCTTAGAACAACATAATACCCAAATTCTTCCTTTTAGATTAACTGTTTGGCCTACTTCCAAAGGGATTTTGTTCCTGATTTGGACTTAAAAACCTGTGGGAGATATATAGCAGAGAATCTTCATGTTCCGGCTAAGCACATTAATGTTTATCTATTTCAATTGACATCTCCTTTATAAAATAGAAATGTAATTATTAAACTTGTATATATATTAAACTAGACATGTCCAGTATTTGTGGACAGGTCTAGTTCAGAAATCAGTGTCATGGAAACAGCCTAGATGTTATCTTCATGAAGTAAGTGTACCACAGCTTGATAAATTGCTCTCAAAAATATGTATCTGTAGTTTTCTGTCAGTCCAAAAGGGCATCTCCTGTTGGATCTTTCATGGGGCAGTCCCTGGCCCAGCTCGTACTCAATGCTTCAGTTCTGATTTGAATGTAGGATTACAGAATATCCTTGCAAATTCTGCAGCAGTTGCAAGCACTAGAGAGGATAGATAGGCACTGGGAGTCAAAATGCTCTTGACAAATTCAAGCAAAGAGGTAATACAGCTTTCTGTCAATTGACATACTACTCCTTTGGTTTGATTTTCATATAACTAGGATGCACAAAGAAAGCATTATCAAAATCCAGGTAAAATTCCAAGGCACCTGAGAGGTTAATCACTGTCAAGTAATTTACATCCAATACTATGGTTTTTCAAAAGATATGTGAAAAACTGCTTTGGAGAAATGCTGAAATTACCACAAGAAATGTACCATTTCAAGGCTTCATCAAAATTAGTTTGGGGCTTGTCAGACTTGAAGGCTCTAACCTGAGAGAACAAGTAGAGAACAGAAGAGTTTGAGATATTAAGACTGCATATGATTGTGCCATTTACCTACACTGCTAAACTGAATGCAAATTGGAGGAAGGAAATTGTTAAAAGATGGCACACCTGTGCTTTAAAATCATGATGGAAAATGAGGGATCAAAGAGGAAACAATCTTCATTGTAATCCAGGCTGGCCTCAGTAACAAAAGAAAAATACAATAGTAGTAAAATAATTAGCTATTACAAATTATATTTAATAATCAAACCACTATTATTAAGGTAAATAAAAATATTTCGAATACTTTTTTGTCAACATCCTTGTATAATAGTCTCTTTCTTATTGAAGGAAAGAAGCTTAAACTTCTCACCACCCTGCAATGCAAAGAGAAGGGCAACATACCTCTGAAATACACAACCACCAGCTTTAGTGAGATTTTTCTTCTTGATCTCAAGAGGGCACCTTTCCCTGCAGTATCTAAATATGCTCTCCAGGCAAATTCAAGCATCATGTTCTTGATGAAATGTTGTTATATTTAGAAAGAAATGAAGCAGGATACATGATTTCCCTCCTTCCCCTTTGTTGATGCTTTTATGGAAAGACTTGTGTTCAGAAGTTAATTGCAGCATCCCAGATTGTGCACAAAATAGGCACTGCAACTGCCAGTGGGTGCTATTGTAAGGGGAAAAGAAAAGGAACTATGCCATACAAGTGTCACTTTGGAGTTCTTTTTACATTTATTACCACCCCAGGAAAAGAATGCTGATTTGTTTGCCACAAAAGGGATTAAATGGCCTTGCATGACACTCTGGGAAGAGATGCCTAGGTGAAAGGCATGTTACAATAAACAGGGCAGTTTGAGTAACAGCTAAGGAAGGAGAGAAATTGCAAAAAACAATTTGCCATGTGGATTTGACCCCTTTTTGAATTTTCTCACAACTTTATGTGCTGTTTTGCTTAGGATGACAAACTGATAACAGAAACAGAAATGTCTTCAATTTCTTCATCTGTCAATATACCAAGTCTGTCTCCCAAAAGCAGGAGTCAAACAAAAGGGCATAATTTCACTGTTAGCAGCACAGTCTTTTTCAGCTGGTGTTTGGTCATAGGTTTTCCCTGGTGTGTATTTCCAGAGTTCCCCTGTCTTCCTTGTTGCCCCTTTGGTCAAATTCTTTGGTCTTCCTGCCTTTCTTCCCCAGATATGCACACTTCTGTGCAAAGTAACCAAGCAGTCTAAACCAGATTTACAACATGTTATTGATTTCATTGTAGTACACCTTTCAGCACTGGAAGTTTTTGTTGTTGTATAAACAGTAGCTTATCCTCTGGCTCCATGCTACAGTGGAGTACAGTTGGAGTTTTGACTTGGAATAAAAAGGTTTGGGATGCTGAATTATCAGCATTATGACCTGAAATTACTCCAGGGTTTCGCTTTTGCTGTACTGGCTGGCTGTGGCCTAACAAAAGTACAGCCTATGGTGACACAGTAACATCCTGAAATGGAAAATATTTACTTTGTCTATTCATTCAGTGGAAGCAAACTCTTTCATGCATGTTTTCCCAACACCTGCATGTGGCATATCTCCAGCTTGCCAATTTGCCTGATGTACTTTGCTCATATCTGCTAGGCTCTGTGTTTCTCACACACATTTTACAGTAAGTTCTGGCAAGCACACTAGTTACCAAATAAGATTAAAATAACTGGAGTTGTTAATGAGCTTCTGCAGGTAAAATATGTTTTATAATAATTAAAATATACCCATCTTTTCAGTACCTTTGAGTGCATTTGGGTGTCTGTTTTATTGCTGGTATTAGAATATCATCAAGCTGTACAAACTGTGTGGTACCTAAAGCAGTTTGGGACAGGAGCTGAGCAGAAGTCAAATTGATCAGACATTCCTGTAACTGACCAGAGTGCTGAGAGTTAAATTACACATACACCAGCAATCAATTCACCACACTTTCTGCACTTGAATAGGTGAGGTCAATCTCTGACTGTTAGTCATTTAAAAGAAATATCCTTTGGTGTGAGTGTGAGGCACCTTGTACAATATCTGGAGCTGTGATTCTAGTCCAGCTGGATCCCTGGAGGAGGTTGATCATGGAGACAAAGTTCTCAATCATAAATCTCTCCCTTTGAGTTAGGAAAGAGCAGGAGAAATAGAAACAGGAAAAAAAAGATGTTTTGTTTCAGGGGCCTCTCCTGGCAGAACACAGACAGACCCTGTTCAGGCATGCTGTGCACTCTTCACAGTTACGCAGCCCATTCAGCTTGAGCTCCTGCCAGTGAAGAAGGAAAGCAGTCATTGCAACTCCATGGAAACCCAAGGAATGAAGTAATAGTAACCCTGAGCTTGAAGAGATGAGACGAAATTCCATCAGGCCTTGTACATATTCTGATTGCTCACGTGCGTAACATAGCTTGGACTATGGCTATGTAAAGCAAGTCCCTTCTATGTGGAACAGAAGTTGTGATTGAGAATGCAGTCCCAATATGGTAAAATATAGAGTAAATTAATAGATAAATATAGATAAAGAGATATTTTTTAAAGTCATTTAGGAAAACATGTTCAAGCAGTGTTTTTCACTCTGCTTTAGTTAGGCACTTCTGCCGTTCTCCTTTCCAGCTATTGCAGAATATCTGGCAGCACCTAAGAGTGCTCCTTTATTTGATGATCACTTCTGGATGATGGATTTTACTTTAATAATGTGCACTATGGAGTTCAAAAGCAATACAGGTTAGTGGCAAGATCTATATGATAACTAGCAGTACCAGGAGGGAAGAGACAGCAAGGTAACAAGCTGAAGTTATACTCTTGGTAGTGCATCTTGTCAAGTGTGTCTTCTGTTTGTTTCCAGTTTGTCTGCTCAGATTTGTGTCTCAAAAATCAAGTTACAACACATTAACCTCCAAAGAGACGGTTGAGTTTGTCTGGCTAAATGTACAGTGCATCATGTACAGCACATGGCTGCACACTAGCCGTTGTTTGTCAGCCTTTGGAGTTTGAAAAGCTTTTTCTTTCTTGGTATTTATTTGTTCATTTTCCTAAGGGTGGCATTTGACATTTAAGCGATCATTATCTAGCTCTTCCTTGCCTAAATTTTAGTTCAGCTAGGAGACAGGGTTAAGACAAATGCCAATAAATATCTTAAATGCAGTCTTCTATTCCATTGCCTAAGACTTTATTGATGTATTTTCACTCACACTACTTAAAACAAACACCCAGAATTTTCCCTATCCTTATCATAAATGTGGCCACATGTTTTATGTCCAAGTCCTGGCCTGATTGAAATGGAAGTTTTGCTGTTGGCTTCACTGTAAGTTGGTGTCACTTCAGATCCTCAGACCAGAATATATTGTCTTTCCTTGTTTTTTTCTTTACTGAATTATCTGTTAGCAGAATTTAAGGGAAATTAGAAATAGAGCTATGTTTATGCCTCTCAGTGAGATTAAATTACCTCTCATTTTAATTGTACGTAAGATTGCAAGAGAAAAATCTGCAGAAGATGCAAGAGGAAAACTGGGGGGCAGAAAGTAAGAATAAAGTCCTGAGATAAGGAGCAGGGTAAAATGTTCTGTAAATCTATTGTATGCAGTCATTAAGGCATGATAAAGGTCTGACATTTCACTTCAGCAAGGATAATGAAGACTGAAATTTATATATAGATTCATGGCACTAATGCCTGAGGGGTTATTAGGTATGACTTGCGTGATACAAGCCCTTAAATTATGCCCATTAACACTTTTGTTGAACTCAGTAACTTGTGTTTTACTGTTGTCATCCAGAAAGACATCTAGTCCTGATGTGATGACCTCCAGAGACAGAAAATCCACTGATAGCCTTGGTAACTTAATCACATTTGCTGTTGCAATAGATACATGTTTTTACTTGAACATGCTTAGTCTCAATTTTTGACCATTTTTTTTTATAACATCCACTGACAGTAAAAGGCATTTTGTTTCTTCTTGGTGCCCTGGCCCCTATGACTCAAAAGTGTGTTCACTTTTTCACATTGCAGCAGAAGGCTGTAGTATTTTTGCTTCTGCTACCATCCTGATGAAGCCAAATGCTGAGATGGAGGTGTCACCACACCAGGCTCAGTATGGTCAAGACAGAGGCAAACTGAAATCCAAAACTGGCTGTCCCTGTATGCAGAGCTTCAGCTTGGCCTCTTTATAGCAAATCTCTTCAAAGGCAAATACTTGATCTGGTCAAATATCATTATAGTTTCAGAACATTTAAAGATGTTATTAGATTTCCAAAGTCAGAACATTTTGTAACAGGCTCTGTGACTGTCTGGCTCAGGTGTGAAAAGCCCACAGCCCATAAGATGGAGTTTGAGTGTGGAACTATTTCTGTGGACACATGGAAGCAAATTTTTTATTCCTTGTTATAATCATATAATACTGAGGATTATAGCAGCCTGATACCTTAAGATTACATTTAAAAATTCTTATTTTGGATGATTTTCCCTATTTTCTATACCTGATTTATCTTAGCACTCTGGGTAGCAAAGGCCATGCTATGAGGTAAGGTTTTGATTGGAACTCCTCTCTGTTTCCATAGGAATAGTAACTTGTTTCAAAGCATTTGTTTGCGATATTTAAAGAGAAAGGGAGAGAGGTTATTTCAGTTTGCTTGACAGAATTCATTTATGTGAGCAATATGTTATATTAATGCATGAACACCCACGCCAGGCACTGTAAATGGCTACCCAGGTCTTGCAGCCTTTCACCTGGAACACTTACCCAGTTTTCTGACAGAGAGGAAAATACATCTTCTGGATCTTCCCAAATCATAGCCCTAACCCCTTTGGTAGCCATTTCCTTTTCAAAGTAATTTCTAATTCTGGGAGACTGCAAAAAGCAAACAGAAGGGCATATTTTGATTCTGACAGCAAATGCTTGGCAGTTCGGGGGAAGACGTGTGGCAGTTTCAGATCTACAGAACTTCCCTCTGTAGCAGCCACCCTTGGCTCTGTACAAGCTGGTACTTGGCACAGTCTGAGGGTCTGACTTAGAGTAAGGGCAGAACACAGAGGAAGAGCCACAGCCTAGGTTGTGTGTGGATATGTGCTCATGAGACGGTAAGATGAGGCAAGTGATGCAGAAGTAATGGCCGGCTATGAGGAAGGATGGAGCACAGACAAGTCTGGGACTTGAGGCATTTTTACCAGAGTGTCAATTTGACCTGACTCTTGAGTGGATGAAATTGTTTTCTGAAGGCAAACAGCCTGCCAATAGTTCTGAGCTGGTTTAATAGTAGTAAAAATGCTTGAAGCCATTAGACATCTTGTTTGTGAGGCCCCATCACCAGCCATGCAGCCGTGCTCATGGTGACACCTGCATATAGTTAATATATATTTACTTTTGGCCATGCCAGGCACAATTCATTCAAGCATATCCAAATCCAAGAAATCCTCTTAAGATTTCCAGGGCTGGGTAGGCAGTTAGGCACATGCAAAGCCTCTGTAAAGAAATCAGTGAGAAAACTAAAGAGGAAAATCTTGTGTTTATTTTTTAAAGTATTTCAAACTGAACACATACCATGCTGCTTTGTAGATACGAATTCACTAAAATCCGGGATTCAGAAAAAAATTTACAATTTTCTTAAAGAATCAGGTATTTAGAGATGTTTTTCTTGTCCATGCTTTTATCTCCTGCTGGGCTCCCCTATTTACAATACGCCAAAACATTTTTCATGACCTGTCCCCATGTCCCTGCTTTCCCCTCCCACCTCCTCTGTCTCTCCTCTCACTCAGCCCTGCCACTCTCTCTGTACCGAACTCAACATACGCCCAGCCCCTTCCTGCTCCCTCTGAAAACCCATCTGTGCTGTGAAACTCCCCACCTACAACGACCCCATATTGCTGTCTGGATCCCACTCTCTACTTGTTTTCTCAGTTTAAATCTGTTGACTTCAGAGGTGTTGCTTCTCCCCTTGAAGCTTTCAGCAAGAGACAGAATCACTGCATCTGCCCGGGCTGTTCAAGGATAAAGTCTTCCTGGGGAACAAGAGGCTCCTGCTGTTTGCTCAGCAAAACAAATTGCACAATTGCACTCTCTGCAATTACAGCTGGTACTAACAACGTTTCCAGGTTGAACTGGAGCTTCTTCCCAGGAAAAGAGCATCCTTGTAACTGTCCTGCTCTCAAATCTTCTGCCTTTTTAAGGCAGGGGAAAGGCATTTGGCAAAACCTTTTCCCAGCAATGCTGGGAATTGTTAGTGAGGCTTAGGGAAGGCTTCTGCTAGAGGTTGCTTCTGCACTTTGCTAAATCCTCAGCCCCTACCCAGGGAAGTCTATACCATGCATATTGCCCAGCATATCCTCAAGAGGTTTTCCCTTTTGCCTAGCAATTTTCAAGAACGTGCCAGAGACAGTTTTCATATACATAAATCCTGAAGAATGTGTATCTAGCAACTTTGTATTTATAGACATGTTATAGACTAATTACGGCTTTGGTGCAGTTCACGAGCACCAAAGCCATGTTGTGACAAGCATCAATCTCTGTTACTGACTGAAATGCTGGGATATGTCTGTAGCAGAGTGCAGGTCTTTTGCTGTTATTCATGTACCTTCTCAAAGTGTCCTTCCTTCCCTCCCAGTGAAACCACCTCACCATTGGTGGATGGACAGGTACTTTAGAGAAGGAAATACCTTCTGGAGGGCTACAGACCCATGGTACTCAGCACAGCTGTTGCCCTGGGGCTTGGTGGATACTTACAAGAATTGCATGAAGTTGTCTATTTAGAGTATTGACGATGACTATTCAAACCCACAGCATCTAAAAACAAGTATAGCTTATCCCAGAGATACCTGCCTGATGATTTCTGTGTGGGAAGAAACAGACACAGTGAAAGGGAAGTGAAACATTTTGCCCGAAATGGCATCTCACAGAATCAGATCTTTGCAGTGACAAATGTGCACTGAACAGAGCCAGATTTCACATTTTCTAAATGTGTTCTTAGGCATCTCTGTCATGATTGGAAACACCACAGCTGAAGCTGTCCATCGATTCTGCATGTTTGTTAACTCTTAAGTGTTTTTGATGGCTGGGCATTGAGGTCTCTGTTTACCCTGATTTCTCTGTTAGCTGCTTACCTGGGCAGATTTCTGTGCCTCCATGAGTCCTCATTGATTTTTCCAGGGAGTGAAATGTCATTGCAGCAGCAGGCTGTGTACATCAGGTATATTGGAGAGCGAGATCATGAGGGTTCTGTGTAATTAGCAGTGCTATGAATGTACCCTGTAATGCTTTCTTTGCCTGAGATTGGCCCTGATTGTCTGGGTTAGTGACTTCATCAGCTCCTAGCTCTGCACTGGGGTCTCACACAACCTCCAGCGTGTTTATCCTCACACATCTGAGGTGTGGGAAACAAGCATGGTACAAGCTGTTCCTAGGTCAGATGTTGGAGGAGGCTGCACAAAGTCAGGATGAACAAGGAATTGAGCCCAGGTGCCTATGGCTGAAATGGATTCTTAGACAGGACCACCTCACAGGTGAAGAAAACCAGGATACAGTTTGATGGAGTATGAGATTTTTGCAAGATGAACAGAAAGCTTTTCACCTGTGCAGATTTGATTTTCTTAGCCCTTACCTAAAATTGTCTGTAAAAAGACTGAGTCATTTTGGTGTCATGCAACTGTGTATTGTGATGGGGTTACTCTGTACTCACAAATTAGGTAAATGTATGCCTGGAATATATGTGTATTTTACTTCTAAATAACAATCACATTCTCATTGTTGAATTCCTTCCATTATCTGTATCTTCCTTTTCTCCCATGTTCAGTCAGGCCAACATTGCTTGAATCCTGTAACAATGGCACCTGATCATACACATCTGTTGATTTCTATGCAGTAATCTAATTACCTATAATTTAAAAAAAATCCACCCCAATTCACATACTTTGTAAAGCTTTCTCTTTTTTGAAGTTTCCTGGTGAGATACTTTTGATTCAAATGGAGGAGATTTACATCACATGTCATATGAAATTTCCATTTATAGTTGGCTTTCAAGAGTTAATAAATTCCAATAACAGTTAATTTCATTAATAGTTCTGTCACACAGCCATGATGAAGCACCCAAACTCAATGCTTATCAAGCTGTTCCAATTGGGACTTCCTATACTCTAGTTTGCACCTTACAATCCTGATCCTTAGTTGACTTGAAGCTGTGAATCGGAATTGCGTGTCAGGCAGGGACCTGGGTACACATTAGCCTCTTCCAGGGCATCTTTGGAAGGAAACCTGTGCATGTGGGCAGGAAGGAAGCTGTGGTGTGCCCCTGTAGGTCTTTTCATCTGTGTGACTGGGGGACCAGCACCCCAAAGGACACAGTGAAGCCCAGCTGCCCTGCAGTTGAGGTTCAGCCATGGCACACACACTAGGAGTGCTCTGCACACAGAAATAGTAACTGTCTGGAGCTCTTCACTCCCTTAAGGTCTGTGTAGGTGCAGCTTTGCATCTTCCTTTGGGGTCTCTGGCAGGGGAGTTGCCCACCTGTATTCCCCAGCCACAAGGGTCAGGACTGGTTTCCTATAGCTGCACCATTGCCTGGTGGCCTCTCAAGTGCAGAGATCCTCATTTCCAGCTTCCAGTGAAACTCAAAGCAAACAAGTTGGATTCAAAACCAATCTCTCTTAGCTTTAGTCAGCACAAGATATTTGCATACTTGGGATTTAAGATATCTGTCCTTCTGCCCTGCAGTGGCTTTGTCACCATCCCGCAGTGCTGTTTGAGCTCAGGCTTTAGGATTTGCAGTTCTGCAGAGCCCCATCTCAAACCAAGCCATCTCTTCTTTTCACACAGGCAGCTTTGCTGTTCCCTTGGTTGGCTCCATAGTAGAGCAGTAGCATCCTAACACAAAGGCACATTCCTCTGCCTTTCTCTCCTGAGCAGGCTGCCAGCTCTGCAGTACATCCCCAAGCTCTGTGCAGGACACATGGGGCTTTAAAGAAACACCAAGAGCCTGTGCTTTTTCTCTTTTCTGTGGGAACCCACAGAGCTACAGGCAGCTCTTTCCCAAAGAGCTACAGGCAGCTCTTTCCCAAAGAGGAACTGGAGAAAAGTGATTGCCTTTATCAGATGGTCATCACACAGCCTCCAGTTTAGTGCTCCTCTGCAACTAGGATTTCACCAAATGCACATTAACCAATTACCCAAATTGGCACATTAATCAATTGTCATTAACTGATACAGGATCTAGCAAATGAATAAGCTCCTTACTGGTCATCTTTAACCCTTTGTAATAGCATGGTTGTAGCTATCTGTGACATGTACTAATGCAACATGCTTATGCTAACTTCTATTTTTTATAAGCTCTTTATAAGCCACTTATAAATAGAAGCTTAATATGAAGTGTGACAGATCTCTAATCTTTAGTCTCTCCTTAGCCCTCCAAGCGCTTCCTTTCTGCAAATACAAAATATATCCAGTATGCCCTAGATATTCTCCACTCTTGCTGATGACTTTAGCTCTCAGCCATTGATTCTTTCCACTTCTTAATCAGTGTAAATAGATCAGGGCTGAAGCAGTCTTTTTATTTGAAATTTTAAAAAGACAGATTACATCAAAGGAACATTGAAGGGGTGATGAATTGAAAATATATTTTGTTGCTTATGTGATGCTGTGAGGCAGAGGGTCAATATAATGGAGACATAAAAAACCTGTATTCCTTCTCCATTACAATAATGAGGATTGGAGTGAATTATCTAATGAAAGTTACAAATACTGAGAAAACACTGTGCAGCATTTATGAAGTGTCAGTACTTTGTGGCATTCTCTTTCAGTAAAGGCCATGTGTGCAATGGTGTCCCTGTCACCAACCACTGAGCAAACACTGTGGCACAAAATGCCTAGTTTAGGGTTACATAGCAAATCAGCTCCAAAACAGGGGATGGACCCCTAATATCCTGGTACAAGGAAATTGTTATGAGTCTATACTGAATTTGTTTGTTTGTTTACTTCTGTGGGGGAAAAGCCTGTTCTTCAGAGTCTCAGGTGACATAGAAAATTTAGAATTAATACCTCTTCATTTCAGCGTGTCATTCAGATTTAGTTGAGCCCAATCCCTCCAACATCCAGTGATTTTTGCTTTGACTTTAAAAGAAGTAAAACCCTGTAGTTACTTTTTACCCTGTCCTTACATTCAGCTATGATCACTATAATAATGTATGTTTCCAGGCAATTAATATATGGATATGCATTCACGGATACGCACATCTACTGTGTTTCTCACAAAAAGGAGAACACCTGATGTAGAGAACATCAGGTGCAGAACTTGCAGGATTTAAAGCACAGCCAAAGCTAATGGCTCAAATTGTAGCCTAACCTAACACTTTCTCAGCCACAGATTCCTCCCCCTTTTTTTTCTCCCTAAAACTTTTGCTGTTGCGTCACTGATAAATAACAGCCATTTGCTTGGTAATAAATCCCTTTTGTATTTAAGGTTTTGCCTTCCTACCCATTAAACCTCTCCTCATCAGCATTACATTTACTTTTCAGAAACAAATATTCAGTATTATAGGCTAGGAGTTCTTTTGTTTTCCCCCCATAGATGTAAAACCCTGGGGGATTTACGTATCTACTTGATAGGCTCGCACAATCTTAATCAGCCTATAATGGAGCTAATGGCTGTTTGTCATCCTTGGAGATATAAATTTCCTGGTGATGTCTACTGCAGTCAGTACATGAAGTATGCTCTGACTGCCAGCAAGGTCTAATAACCAGGAGAAGGGCAGCCAGCTTCATTAGTGAGCCTGAGACCATACCGGCTGCTTTTCTGGGGAACTGTGCTTTTTGAATACCGAGAGGGAATAATGGACAATACCGGTAAGTGAAATAAAACAGATCTTCATTCTTAGTGGAGCTACGGGGTTCATTTATATCCTCTCTCATTTGCTGCAGGAGATGTGTTTCTTTAGCCTCTGTGGCTTCTTCCTTTTAAATGTCCTTTATTAAAGCAAATCTTTATGTCTAAAATGTGACACAATTAAGTTGTTAACCCCTTAACAGTCTGGGTTTTTTTGCTCTGTTTCCTGGAAATGTGAACCTAAACTGTAATATAGGATCTGCCTTTTTAAGGTATTCAGTGTTATTTTGGAAGCTATATGCAGGAAATGTGGCAGGAAGGGAAAATGCATGTACTTCAGAGAGAAATATCTCTCACAGTTTGAAATAGGTGTGGATAGGTAACTAATAAAGCTCACAAAAAGTAGATAATGTTTAGCTTTCATCTGTCTTATTTTAAGCTGGCTCTGTTTTCTCTGTATAATGCCTTACTCTCTTTCATATTTGGTACATAAAATACTGAATATATTTGCAGTTTTAATTTTCTTTGATGTTCCAACTTTAGATCATGCATTTTCATCCCAAATAATGCTCTTCACAGTTTCTAAGGAGGCGCACACATCATTACATCGGTGATGAAATACATTATATGCATTCCCCTTTTGCATTACCTTGTATCACAAGGCACAGAAAAAAGAGAGGTTTTTGGGACAGGTATTTTGCATGCTGCTTTGACTGCTGTGAAACTTGAACATGTCAAGATCTCACAGATTTATTGCTACTAGTGCAATACATATTAGGAGACACAATCTGCAGTAGATTCAGTGCCCTTTGAAACCTGCTCAGATCATCAGATTTGTCTAATGTTAACCTTAAAAGTGGCAATCACCTCTACAGTGTGTGGCAAAGATTACTCTACCGTAGGTTTCGGTGATTTTCAGGAGGTTGTCAGTGTTTTGAATTGATTTTTTTTAATAGTAGAAGCAAAACTCTTGCTTAGGTCTGCTAAGCTGTCCCGGTCATTCTCATCTCACATGTATCATTATCAACTTCTGTGACAAACAGATAAAAGGGTATTGCTGCCTTAATTTCTATGAAGTCCAGGACCAAAAAAAAAAAAAAAAAAAGTTTTTCTAGAATTTAAAATGTAACATCATGGAAAATTACATCGTCAGCATCTAAAAAACCTGGCATGGTCCTAGTAAAGTGTTCATTTTTGGAAATAAGTAAGATTAGCAATACTCTTTGCACTTGGTGCTTTGGCTAGCTTTTAAGAAGCCTTAACATAATAAATGACAATGACTTGTGTTTGATATTGCATGACGAGGCAGAATTTTCTGCTGGAGGAGAAGGATTCCTGCTCTCTGACACAGAATGTCTGTGGGCAAGAGATACCCTGGCTGGCAGAGCTGCTAATTCCTCCAGGTTTTTACACTCTTCAGCATCAACAACTGACACTATTGAAGTCTTGATGGAGATACCACTTTAATCCAGCTGTAAGAATCTGATCTGGAATGAGTCACATTTATTTTAAAGGCCAGTTTTGGGGGGATGAAGAGGGAAGCTAGTGTCTGAAAACTGAAGAAGCAGATTTTCCTTTCTGTGGGATTTTTTTTCTTGTTTGGGATTTTTTTTTTTTTGGGGGGGTGGGGGGGGTTGGTTTTGTTTTGTTTTGTTTGCTTGTTTTTTGTCCTAAGGAAGAATCCAGCTTGGTTACTCTCTGAAAAAAAGTTAAAATAAGTAAGGCTTGATACTTGCACAACTTACCAACTATTCTCAAAGCTTCTTATAATATTAGTTTGCTGAATAATTCCAGGTATTTTTTTCTCATGCAGAAACAGTGACTGGTGGTTTCCATTTTTAGAAAACAACCTATACACCATTGAAATTGGTTAAAATAATCCTTTCAGACATTAACTAAAAATCTAGTTGTCAAAAAAACCCCAAACCAACCCAACAGCAGATGACACTAAGCCATATTGAAGACATCATGGCAGAGGGTAAGGCTGTGATCCAGTTTCTTCCATGGTTACCAGTGATCTTCCTACTGCCTGTGGTCAGCTTGCTCCAAACCCCCAGAGGGCTTCAGCCCCACGTGAGGTATGGACATGCTCCCTTCTCCAGGCAGCTCTTCCAAGAGTCCTGCCACTTCCATACTTTGAGTGGTATAGGGAATACATCCATTTCCAAAGAGCCTACAGGGTGCTGGGTAAACACAGCCAGGTCTGTAGAGGAATGTTTAGGGCTCATGTTTCCTAATTGGGATGCCAGTGTGGGGACTGTGCAGCTGAGTACCTCTGCATATCTGGCCTGTCCCTCTGACATTTACAGGGATGGGAGAGCACCTTTGAAAACCCTTGTGCTGTCATCTGGGCACTTATGAGATCAGAGAGCAGCAGGATTATTTGCATCCCTGAGCCAAACTGCCTCATTAATTTGTTCTTCAGCAGTCTGCCAGCTAAAATGTAAACACACTGATGTATATAAACTGGATACCTGCCCAAATTCTTCCTGGAGAGATGCTATTTCTGGCAAAACAGAAATGCAGAATATTAGCAAACCTGTGTGTTTTAGCTACTGAGTGTTAGATATAACAATTTAGTATCAGTGTCAATGAATCAGGCCTCTGTTATTAAACTCATCATGCTGCTGAAGAGACTTTCAAAGTCAGACCATGGATAATTGTTGGGCAAAACTCCATCTTCTGCTCTGCCTAACAGAAATATATCCGTAATTCATTACCCTTCTCCTTTGCCATCTTTAAAATTATTTTCTGGCCAAAACTGTCATTTAAAAAGAGCAGTGTTGCTAATAGGTCACCTGTATACACTTTGAGTGGTTATGGTTGATGGCATTTTGTGGGGTTTAGAAACAATGTTTTAATTTTAAAAGTCCTTTCCTTTAAGTGTTAGATTGCTCTTATTTTTATTCTGTGTACCGAGACAACTCCACATAGTTGTTGTCTCATGTGTTCTTTTAAAAGCCTTTCCTGGAATAACAATAAAATATTCATCCATCTGTGTAGGGCACAACAGGACAGTTCTAGTTGTAATTTTTGCCTATTTTGGCATCAGCTGTTTGTGACAGGCTGTCTGCAGGTATTCAGCTGTAAGGCTGCCTGCTGCTCTGGGCAGAGGAGGGCAGCCAGCAGCTTCCACTGGCAGGTCCTGGGCTCCAGCTTTGCTGAACACATCCACTTTGGGCCAAACACATCAAGCCTGGAGACATCAGTGATGTAACAAAACTCATTTTTAAAGAATAGGAAGGTATGGGAATAACTTGTGGGGTGGGGGAAGCAAATATAAAACCAGCAAGAAACTTGAAGTAGCAGGAAGAAAGAAGCAGGGGAAGCAGAAGTGCTCCCAAGTGATGCATTCTGGGGGGGATTTCCTTTAAGGAGTGAGACCAGCAGCATCCCTTTCCCCTGGAGCTCCTAGTCAGCTGTGTCCTGCTCGGACAGGCATCTCACCTTAAAACAGTCAAGTCTTGGACACTCATTCTTACCAAGAATGCCAATGTGATGTGCCACAGACCTGGGGGAAGAATCTCATGGGAGTGAATGGCACCGTAGTGAGGTCCTGTGTATGCAGACCATACCAGTAGTGAACAAAACCAGGAGGCCTTGTTTCATGTTTCTTGGGGATTTATATGACTTCTTTGCACTTGAAATATTTTAGCAGTAATGAGCTAGCTGTGGTTAATTGTTACCCTGAATTATGTAGCTTCTGCAGCTGTGGCTGCAGGCTATGCCTTCAAGTAAAAAATGTGTTTTAAAGGGACTGGAGGTCTTGTCTGTTGTATACCCTATCTCTGAGGAATATCCAATAGGAACAACAAACTTTATATTTGACCTATAGTAAAACTTGGTGCTTTCCATTGAGGTGAGACTTTAACTTGAAGCCTGAAATGCTGTGGGATGGCGAGGATAGCAAGTGGTCAGTTTAGTCTTCTGCACGACATCGTGTGTTCACAGGAAGGGTAAGAGACACAGGAAACCATTTGTGGATGGAAATTCCCTTGCTTTTGAAGTAACTGGTCATTTTTGTCTTTCCGTAAGTCAATAGGACTTATTTAGCATTCCTTAAATATAAGGCTGCTGGGAATTGAATGCTGGTTGAGGATTTGACCTTACAGATACTTTGTTATGTCTTACCTGTTATTTCAAGGCAGACAGGATCCATCTTTCTAAAACACAAAGGAGAAGAAAAAACAAGGCAGAAGAACAAAACTGGGAGGAGGATTTCAGTTTATGATCCTGAGTTCTCATCAATTCATAGTGTTCAAAAACCTCTGATGTAGCTGAGCTGATCTGTGTGCAGAACTAGGCTAGATAACAATCTCAGTGAGTTGTAAGGTTCATTTGTTGCCTATAAAGGGCTCTGAAATCCTTTGGCCATCTAAGGCTTAAGCTGTCTGAATTGTCCCTATGAATTTGGAAACCCATTAACACAAAATCACTTGCAATGGAGACAGCAGCAGTGTCTCCATTTGAGTTTGTGAGCCCTTGAGACAATTCCCAACTCCAGCAGCAAAATCAGTCACATCCTTTGGCAGCTTCTGTTTTGATATTTGAGAACTTTGTCCATGTTCTCCCCAAAAGTGAAGGTGTTTTTAGAGGGGACAACAGCACCTCCTTTCTCTGTCCCACTGTTATGTAAATGGGGCTATCCATACCATGTTTCTTTCATTGGGTACCTTTGCCATCTTCTGTGGATCACAAAATGGTTTGCTCATGAACAATAAAATAAAAAGCAATAAGCAACTCCTTTATACTACATTGTGTATTCTAATTTGCCTCCTGCTTTCACCCATGCCCCCGACTGAACACTCTAGTGTATCACAGGTCACTGTCTGCTAAAAGTTGAATTTCTTCTTGTTGTATTTTTAGAATAATATTCATGGCTTATGCCCCTTTACCTAGAAGTTGGCACAGTGTGCTTATAAATCCATGACCTTGAAAACATTTCTGTGAGGATTAAACTTCCTTGTGATGCTGCTGCTCCCTGTGTCATTTTCAAGTCTCTACACACATAGCACATAGAATGACTACATAGGAACTTGCGCTAGAGATAGTCAAACACCATGTAGCACTAAAATGATAGAGCATCTTCTAATGTGGAGATAGTCCACCCACCCTCCTTCAAATGGCTCTCTTTAGCTAGAGATGCTGTGGTTCCACTGTGCTGACATGCACTCATGGTATTTTAAGCAATGATTCCAGTTGCTGCAGTGCTTCTTATGGAGAAGCAGCATGAACTCTAGCTGGTTTGGAGAGATGGCATAACACTGATCTTACAAATAATTTCTGATTCTTTTTTTTTTCTGGTAAAAGCTAGCAAGCATCAAACCATCTGGTTCTGAGTTCATGCCTTATGTTTACATCTGCTGGTTGTGTGGCATTTTTGGCCAGCTGCCTTCAGATGTTTGTTCTGCACTCTGGATCATCACTGTCACCTATGGTGAAGAAGCAAGTGCTGTGTACAGAAGTAGTAATCCAAGTTCGAGAGGCAGCACTTCTCCATATGCTTCTAGCAAGGATGAAACCAAAATTGCAGGAGCCAATTATTTTGACAGTACAAGAAATAAGTCCAGACAAGGAAAGGTTGTGTTAAGAGGCGCTGACACAAATCGTTCCAAGAAAACTAGCCTGTGTTCCTGGGGCTTCGAACACCTCAAACTGAGGGGGCTGGAAGTGAGTGTCAAGGGGGAAAGCAAGATTGCACGACCAAAGAACTGGTGGCTGATAATAAGGATCTAGTCTGCTGCTGTTTCACCATCATTCATTGTCTCTAACAGTGAGTCTTTTATGAAATGTGATACTTAATTGTAGGGTGACTTGCAGGGGTATTTCTTTGGGCTCAAAAGGTAGACTGGATGGAATTTTACAAAAAAAAAATCCTCACTTTCTCTATTTTCCCCCTTTGTCTCACTATTTAAACCTTCTTTATATTTTCACATAAAACGTTTACGAGACTTCTTCCTGGAGTATAATTGGAAAACGTAAGTAGCTTAGGACTATAAGAATACCTAGCAACCTTCTCCCAGCAGACAGGAGTAAATCCTGAATAAAACTGCTGAGTTTGTCTCTAATCACTCTTGCTGGCAAGTGGGGCCTGGCCGTCCCTGGGTGAGCATGAAGGTCCCAAGGCCAAAGTGAGTGTCCCCAGTCGGTGCCCTGTGGAGAGGCAGGGTGTTAGGGAAGACTGGGCAGCTGGATTTGTTATCCTACACCCAGGGAGCTGTGTGTGCCTGACTCTGGGCACAGCTCCGCACCAGAACGGATGTCCCATTTGCTGCTGGAGATGCAAACAGAAGGAAGTAGCCTTATCCATTTGAACAGATCTATCACCTTGACTGCAGATACTGGGAGACTGAGGCTACTGGGGTTTGTATTGATACCTGTACAGAAGCATCCTCTCCAAGCACCCTGGGGGGCAGTGGTGCCGGCAGAGGAACTACTTGCAAAGAAGACAAAAAGGGATGATTTGTCTGCTTTCCTCCCACAGGAGACAAACTTAACCCAGACTTGTCAGCAATGAGGTATTGAGTTGCTGGAAATATATGAGTCAAATAGTGGACTTGAGTGAATAGTTAGGTCCCTCATAACATCCAATTTTCAAAGAAAGCAAAAGTCTACGAGAAACTGAATTGGCCAGGGCCAAATATTTGCCTTATCTTAGTTTTCTCTGTAGCATCTTTCCTGTAATGTAACTATCAGAGATTGCTTATTTTACAGCTTATTGTATGGGAAATTCCTTTTAAATGTATTTCTGAAAAGCAACAGAATATTTCACAACAATGATAAAGGCAACCCTGTATCTCTGTAGAGAGGCAGGCACAGTGGGAGACAATCCCAGAACCAATTTTTTCACCCATGGCTTGACCATTGCTAGAAGGCATGCACAATGTAGTTCCAACACAAATATGACAGCAGCTGGTATTTCCACAGGAGACAAAGTTGTGATCGATTCGTCCTAGCTCCAGCTCCTGCTGACTCACAAGTCCCTTCTGTCTTTCTCACTGGGACTTGAGTCAGTCCAAAAAAACAAGGGGTATTTCATTATGGAGGCTTGCTTGGAAACCATGTGGAGAGATGAACTGAAAATATGGCAATCTCAGGCATAAAATTTGTTCTGCTGGGAGCTGTTTATTGACATTTAAATCATAGTTCAGCAAGACTTTGTTATGGCCTTACTGTCAGGGAAAATGGTTTGTTGATGGAAGACGCCTATGGTGTTCATGACTGTGATTTTATCACAGAAACAAGCTATATATTTTAGCAGCTTTTTTTGTAGCTGCAGTTGTTATATGTCTCCTTTTTCTTCTCTTTAATGTTTCTGTTTTTATTGTTTAATATTATTAAAATAACTAAAATGACACATTATTCTGGTTTAATTTCAAGTGAAATTTGGCAACTTCTACTGGTGAGATAAGGTTTAATTGCTCTTGGCATTTTAAAAAGAAATGTAAATGACAAAGATATTAAACTGAAAAATTATGACAGCTCACATAACACTTTTTACAATGGGTTTTTCCATGCATTTTTAATACCCAGAATAGTCAGCCTTCATACTACCGTATTTACAATAAATCATTATTCTAATGGAGACATTTTGCTTTGTCAGGCAATACACAATCAGCAGTTTTCAATAAAGAATCTGAAAACTGTTCAACATTAATTCTGTGACACAAACTCATAAAAGCCAGACGATTTATAAATGGGGCCAATATACTGCCCTTAAATTGGGATATTAAGGAATAATTAGAGCACAGTAACGGCAGGTTGCCAAATGTAACTTTTAAATTCCACAGTTTGTATCACTTAGCACAGTGATTGTAATGTCTTATATGCCTTCTGTAAGGCGTAAACATGCATTTCCTACAAAACAGCTTAAGGCCCCGCAAGAAGTTGAAGTAGCTGTTTACTTTGGCATGAGTGGCTTCAAGAGGCATAAAGCACCACAGAATTTAGGAACAACGATGGTTTTGGGGTTAGAAAGGGAAATGGGAAGCCATGGTAGAGTCTGCTTTTCTCAGTGTTTCTGCAAAACTCAACAATGGGGTTTTTTGTTTGTTTGTTCTCTCCTTTGGTACCCTGTGAAGGCCACGTCTGCTCTGGGTGACAGGAGGTCCTTGAGGCAGCTCTGAGCACGTTGGTATGGTGTGTTGCCTTTTGCCCAGCAGACATTAATGTGAGCCCCTAAACAGCACAGCCACATCCGCACTGGTGGCTGGACCCTGGCTGGTGATCCAGCTGGGGTGAGATGGGATGCAGGGTCTTACACGTGCACAGCATCCAGCTCAGGACACAGCTGCTCTAGTTCGAGCTGGAGGATCTTTCACCACTGTGCTGTTAACTGATGCAGACAGGCCTCAGAGCCTACCCCTGCCCACGGTTTTGGAGGTGCTATCCACCCTGATGAACTACCTGTCTTATTTAGAACCTGGGGAAGGTTACACAGTGCCGTGTGAGGGTATCTTGGCAGTTCCTGAGGTGAGATAGTCTAGGTAGTGGGGGGAAAAATACTTCTTTTTACCTCCATGTGGGAGGTTCTAGGGCAAAAGTAAATGTGATGAAATCTTGAGCAAGATGTTGAGGTCCCTGAAGATTAACATCTTTCAACATCATTTGCAACATCTAAGGGTGATGAGAAGTGCATTATATTATTATATTATCCCCAAAATAATGTAATATCTATCAATGTTCCTTGTTTTAGCTGTGGGTGTTGTCACCCCAAGACAATTCCTTAACTCAAAACACTAGAGGAGATGAAGTAGCTTTGCACAAAGCTCTTCATTTTCACACGAGTTTCTGTCATGTTTGCAAACTCTCAGGTTCTCTAAGTGCTGTGTATATTCTCTTATATTGTATCTCAGGAAGCCTGACTGCAAAGAAGAGCAGGAAGGTATAAAACTGGCAAAGTAGAGGTACTGCTCAGCATCATTAGAGTCTTATTTTGAGCTGCTGGAGGAGGAAGAGTAGAGCCAGTGTTATTTCCCAGGATGTTATCTTCTCCCAGGGAGGAATAAGAAGGGTGTTTGTGGGGTCCCCTTCCTCTCTCAGGTGGTAGCTTGCCTACTGCTTCTGCACTGCAGGTGAAGAAGCCAGTGATATGCCACTTAAACCAAGGGGGCAGTTTGTGCAGCTGTGGTTTAAGAACACTTTTCTGAGGGTAGTGTTTTTCCACTGCACTAGTAATGCTGTGTGTGCATCAGTGAAGTCTTGAAGTCTGCTTCTCCCTACAATCCCACTGCCTGTTGTGACAGAAATGCTGTTAGCTGCTTTGTGGAATGACTTGCAAGTCTGGGGACAAGATTGCCCTAAGTTCCTTCATCGCTGCTTGCAACCGCAGCTAGACTTCTTTGGGGTTTTTTTAAGCAAAATTTTAAATTCTAAAGGCAAATTCAGCTTTTTTCCTCTGGTAGAGCATATGGCTCCCAAGTGTTAGAGTTTGTATATATCTTTCAGGTGCAGATAGGTTGTGCATCCATTTCAAAGGAGCACTCTCAGGGTGAGCAAGGTGAAGGCAGGAGTCAAAATCCTTCCCAGATCAGCATTTAACTACACTTTAGTGTCATGATCTCCTTTTCCTCTGCTCTGCCTTTAAGCTTTTCCACCAGGGCAATAAGTGCAACCTCATGCAGTTGATCAGACTGCTAATGGAGAAGGGGGTTGCCACCATGACAGCTGATAAGTGCTTGCCTGAAAAAGCACCACAAATAAACTTCTCAGCACATGGAGGATGGAGTTGAGTGACCTCGGGCTTTCCTTTTCTCTGCTTCTGGCATGCTACACTAGTCTTTTACACCTTTGCTTTTTACAGCTTCTCAGGAAAACACCTAAGTGTCCACAGGATACAAAAGTGGTGCTTCCCACAGCAAAGCATCTATTGCCTGCTACCATGCTGGATTAGTCCCCACAGCTCCTGTGGTCCCCTTCACTTTCACATTCCCATGCTGGTCTGCATGCTGTGTGTGAATCTGCACTACTGGGGTTTATTTAATTTTATTTTAATTTAAAATTTTTTTCCTTCTCCCCATTTTCACAGTCACAATGTATTATGGGCAGAATGAAAAAGGAAAAAATATTTTGACGATATTAGTAGCTTGGCAACCATAAAGCTTTCCCATGGCTTTGCAGAGGAATTTGGAGTGCTTACATTCTGTACTTCCCTTTATCTTGCTATGCACTGTGCACCAAAGCTCCAGTTCTGCAACTGATGCCATGAAAGTAGGTTGCTGTTCTCAAATCCAGGGTTTGTCTGAGTCTTCTGAGTCAGTTCAGTGTGTGCATTGCTGATTTAGATTGCTTCCAACAGGGATCACCTATTGGCTGTCCATACTATGTGGAAATGGGGAGTAGGGGGGATACTAGCAGTAGCTTAGTTTCTAGGATCAGAAACATAATTATAAGGAAACACTTACCTGTAAAAATCCAGGCTTCTTCTCAGCTAAGGGAAAAAGCAAAGAAAATTTTCACATGCTCCATGATTTGCCTGCTTGCCAATTCCCTGGTCACATCAGCTGGACCCAAAAGTGAGAAATTAGAGATTCTTTACGCAAGTATGAAAGGACTAAGGACTTCCCATAGCTGAGAAGTAGCCCCTAACCTATTTCAGCTTTTGCTCTGTCAAAGGTGACTAGTCCAAGACATTTACCATTCTTAAGCATATGAACATTTCCACTTTGCTCCCAATATTTTCCTCCTATTTCATTATACTAAATCAAATTCCATTATGTGTTCATTTATAGAACAAGCTGTGTTCTCATGATATTTATGGATGGCTGCATCACATGCTTTATGCAGGTCAAGAGACATTCCAAAAACAAAGGAACAAAGATGATTCCCAAGCACACCAACGCACTCCTCAGCATGTGGAGGACTGACTTGCACAGAGGAAGCCACTGCTTCTATGGTGGACCCCATAGAGAGTTTGCAGTGGCTAGAGACTCTCAGAGATGGAATGCTGGGCTAGGTGCATCTTTCCTGTATGTATAGGAGGGATGCAGGTATGGCAAGGAGGCAGGGAGGTCCCAGCCTGCTGCAATATGTGTTAGCCTATAGTAGTGGTGAGGAGGGAGAGTACTGCAAAAGAGCTGCAAACAGTTGGTTACACCAAGGCACAGAGCTGACATTTATTTTGTAGCTCAGAGGAGGAGCTGGCACAGCTTTCTGGCCTTCTGTTTATGTTCTGGGAAGCAAATGAGTTGCCTGGGCTCAGGAACATTCTGAAGTTAATCAGGTAAGGTTCACAATGTATCCCGTTGGTCTCCCTTGCGAGAGAACTGCATGCTCTTGAAGAAATTGTATTTAATTTGCCTTGCAACAATTTTTAAGGAGAGTAAATGAGGTGGATTCATAAGCATTAGCTAGTGAGTTTGACATCAGTCTCAGGCAAAAATGTGAAACAGATGATACAGACACTGAGACAGAAAGAATTAAGAGATTGAATACAAATAATTTCAATTAACATGGGTTGGAGGAAAAAGAGGTTTGAGGGAAATATTTCATACATCTATCTTGCTGCATGAGAAGATGCTTGGCTTGGTTCTGATTTGTAGAACTTAAAATGATGCAGAACCTATACACTATCTATCAGATGGGTTCCTCTGTGCCCAAATGCCAGATTTCAAAATACAAGTGTATTTTGGGAATTGTTTCCACTCATCGGGTGTGATTCAGAAGGTATCCAGCAAGAACTGGTCCTTTGCTCCAGCTGTATGGTGCTACCGGCGCTGACTAGTAAGAAAATACAAAATTATATTTAGGTAGGAAACTAATGCATTCAGTATGGACAAAGGAAAGGCCACATAATCAGGGCCAAGACTAGTTAGATCACAGTTACATATTGGGAGGCTCAATGTTGAGAGGCAGTGATTTTCAGAAATACTTGCATAGTAGCATTATGCTGGAGGCATTTGTACAACTGACAAGCTCCGTCTCAGAGAGCTGAGACACTCCTTACATGTATTTGCAACATTGAAAGGTGCTGTCCTGCTCTAGTTGGAGCACTGGAGTGACTGCTTCTGGGATACTAAGTAATCTTTGGTGTCCCATGTCTTCCTTGAAACACAAAAATCTGAGTAGGGTTCAGGAAGCTTTGCAACAATGCAGTCTGAGCTACTGTGAAAGAAAATTTTTTAATTCTGAATCTCCTTTGTACCTGGCTCTAAAATCCCTTTGCAGCTTTCTAACTGTAATAATACTACACATTGTTCCATGATGTCTTAATGGACAATACTAATTTGGACCACTTCCCATTTATGAATAAATATCACAAAGACCTCTCTGTAGAGGTATATTGTTGGCAACAGCAACACATGTCTACTTTAACATGCCTGTGCGTATCTATATAAGATTAAAATAGTGGTCATTGGTTATGCTGAATCTATTTAAAATTTTAAAAAAGAAGGTGACTAGTGAGTAGCACAAGTAAAAAACAATACTGCACAAATTACACCAGACAGACTGCTAAGAAGGCTGGAAATGAGGGGTCCCAGGTGTTAAAAAGCCTCCAGCAGGATGCTTCCTAATCAACACTCAGAATTTCTTATTCCAGTTTTAATAAAGGCTTTGTTTCCACTGGATCTTGCTGCTTCTGCCTTAGTTGCCACCTGTGGGACACAATGTGGCATTCACATTCTCTGGACAAAGAGACATAATTCTGTCTCTCAGGAGAAGCACAGAGAGAAGAGAAGAGAATCTTTATCTCTGCTCCTTTGTTTTCCCCATGTGGAATTTGGTATGGAGATTGTTTACCTGAAGTGATTGTTTGATTGGATTCTGGTGAAAGTTGTTTGGGTTCAATGACCAATTGGATCCAGCTGTGTCTTGGACTCAGCAGAGAAGTCACAAGCTGTTAGTTAGTTAGTTGTTAGGTAGGTAAGAAGTATGTATGTAGAATAGGATAGTCTCTCTTTAAATAGTATAATTGTATAATTAATGTAATATAGTATAGTTTTATTAAAGCTATCCTTCAGCCTTCTGATCTGGAGCCAGACATCATCATTTCTTCCCAGTCGGGGTTGCCTTTTTTACTATAACACAACAGAACAGCATCTCTGGCACACACAGGCCTTGGCTATCCTGCCTTCTCAGCACCAGAAAAGCTTGCTGAAATGATGCCCATTATACTGCTTTTCAGTGCACAGGTAGTTAAATGAAAGATGTTTAATTCTTTCTCATCACGCCAGAGTCCGCACTAGCCTGAGATCCTGTACAAAGCATTCACTCATATTCCTTGCAGGTGGTAAGTACTAGCGAGAGGGGCAGGTGGGGGTAAGCTAGAACAAATTAAGTCCTTTATATCCACTCACACCAATGGAGGGGCAGATTCTGGCATTATACCAGCATCTCTGAAATTGGGTACCATCTTTGTTTCTCAGTGTTGCTGTCAGCTTGGCAATGTAGCTGGAACTCTTACACAGCTGTAGAGAAACCATGGTTAAACACTGCCTGGGTGTTACAACTAGCAGGAAGGTTTCACTGGCTAGACCTGACTTCTTGTTTACTGGTGCTGCTCTTCAAACTGCAAGGCAAGAGTTTCCAGTCCTAATACCATTGATTTGTGCAGGTGCTGTGACTTTCTCCTGTGTATTCCAGAGAGAGATTGTTTTCTTAAATTCTTTTTAAAATCAAGTAATTTAAATCATGTCCTTCAGTTTTTGATGCCATTCTTTGTGTGGCAGCTAAGAATCCTACACCACAGGGCACCCCTGACAGAAGAGGCCTCCTGGGACAAAAGAGCTGGAAGCAGCAGAGAGGGTGGTGGTGAGGGTGAATGCTGTTGTTGGACCATGCAGACAGTGTCTGCAAACTGCACAGTGCCTAAAATAACAAGCAGTTCATTTTGCCTTAAATAGACTGTGTATATGATAACAGAGCCTGCTGATGAGGGCCCTCATCTGTCCTTCTCTGCACCTACTTAAAATGAAGAAGTTTTGTTGTTGTTTTGTTGGGGTTTTTTTTTGTTTGTTTTTTTTTTTCTTTGTTTTGTTTTTTTTTGGGGGGGGGTTGTTGTTTTGTTTTGTTTTGTTTTTTTGGAAGGAGAACTAGAAACAAGAGCCCAGCCCTATGCCACTGTGCTAACAGTACTTTATTCTCCATGCAAAAATATGACCAGTATTTCCCCCTAATCCCAGCTGGAAGGATTAAAGTCCTGAAATGCTGGTACGATACCAGCAAAAAGATCAGGTTATTTCTGTCACTGGAAAGTCAGAGAAGCAGGAATTAATCCCTTCAAGCAGAAAATAATATTGAGTCAAGAACCACTCCCTAAACTGTTCTCTGTCCTGCCCAAGCTGTTGCATGGATGGACAGAAAGGGTCTTTCCATCTAAATGCTGGAGTTGTGTGGGATTTAGGCTGGAAATAAAGTCCCTGTAACACAGATGACAGACAGCCTCACTACCCAGCACTGTGATATATAAGCTCATCTCTTGGGAATGGGGACCCTAGGAGAGAGGATAAGCTTTTTCCCCAAACATGCCTTCTTTGGACATCCCCATGTCACTTGAAAAGGCTCCTCAACAAGCAGAGTCTTCAGGACTCTCCAGGGCTCTTCTAAAGGGACTGGGCACTATTTCCCCACCAGTGTGAGTGCTAGCAGGGCATTGCTGTGGTGCTGACAGCTGTGGTGGTACTCCTAGGGGGATGTTTAGTTTCCAAGGAGGAAAGCTCCAGTGTACAGGTAATTCTGGTGCCTTTGTGGCTGGGCAGCAATGAAGGAGGGGGTTGAGGACTGTGGAACTGAGAGTTTGTGCATCCAAGCAAATTTCAGTTAAAGGAAATAATTTCTCACAAAGCTATGCCTATGTTACACCTGTTGCAGATCTGTTTGCTGGGTACTGTGGGGTACTCAAATATTGCAATGAGGAGGAGCCTGAGGTTTGCTTTATGCCATAGCTGGTCACCTCTCACTGAGCACACTGGTCCAGCCACTCCGTGTTTTCAGGATAAATGTGCTCTTGCTGTACCTTCTTTTCTCCTGGCATGCAGAAGAGACTGACTGTGATGGAGATAGCCACCACACACAACATGTGCATTCTTCATAGCAAAGGGAATGGGAGTCAAGGAGTCAGCTCTGGGTTCAGGCTTTCCTTGTAACCTTTTGCTCACATTCACAAACAATGCCCTATTGTGTTGTTTCCTGCAGATTATTCTAATAACCACTGAGCAGTGAAGCATGAGCATGTGTTCAGGTTTCTTACATTGAATTCTAATGTGATAAAACATGCCAGCTTTCTAAGGGTCGATAAAAATGCACAAGAAAGAGAATTGGATAAAATGGAGCACATGGAACTTTGCTGTAACTCTCAAAACTTGGAAGCTTCCTGGAAGAAATGGATTTTATACCTAAGGACATACAATGTTTGCTTTATTTTCTGCTATTTTATAACTTGTCAATTTTATTGACCCATCTCTTCTCTAAAAATACGTAGCCTGATTTAGAGCTTTCATAAAGGCTTGATTGCAATTGTAATGGGGGGTAGGAGTTTTCATGTGTCTGAAAAATACAGGACCCGGGGCCGTGCATGGTATTTGAGCCACTACAAATGCTGATCGAGTGCCTTGCCAGGGAAAACAAGGTGTCCCAGAGCTCCTATGTGGCTGCTGCATTGCACATGTGCTTGAGCATTAGAGGTCTTTACTGAACCAGCAAACTTGTAGTATATTAGGTATAAAACTTATTGTCAGTGAAATACATTGTAGTGCCCTGAGTGAAACAGCACCCAAGAGGAGCAGAATGATGACTGTGTTTGGCAGTTCAGTACCAGGCTGTTGGCAAGCTCCTGACGTGTGCACAGAAATGTTCTGTCTGTGGAGAAGGTCACCCTCCCCCATATTCTGGGTTGTCTTTTGTCCTTTAGACTGACTCATCTCCTAACAAGCAATAACCTGAGAGCTACGTAATGTCATGTCATTTGGAACAATTTGCAGTCAGACAAATTATGTTCAGTGTAAAAATTAACACACAAGCCTAAAAAAAATCAGAAAATTTATGGATTTTTCTTACCAAGGTGTATGGTCCATCAGTTAACTAATGTTGCTAGACAACTTATAGAAACAAAAAATGCCTTGCATGAATTGTGGATCCAGTTGTCTCAAATTACTTAATTTGATGGGCCAAATTATTTATAAAACCACCTAATAGTTATCATATCATAAGGAAATGACAGATTTGAGTAGGTTACTAGCACCATATTAGTTTAATAACACTACTAGTTTTATTAAAGTGTTTCATCTACTAGTTTAATAATGAAATACCTTAAAAAGCAGAATTTTTTTTTCTATTAGACTGGTAAATAGACATATTTAATATATCTTCCTTTCTATACCTCTTACAGTCCATAGATTGGAATTGCAGGAAGTCTTGTTGCTGGAACTCTGATTCAGAATTCTAAACATTTTGTAGGATTTAATAGAATGGTTTAACACAAATACCTATGCACTGAGAAGGTTTTCAGTGATGCTGGCCACACAGGAAAATTTGCATTTTTTTTACGTGAGAGTGCATGCAATTGACTTGCATCCATTTCACATATTTATCCATGGATATATACATAATTATAAATACATTCACTTAATGAATTATTTTACTTAAGCACAACCTGCCTTGTGAGGCCAGGAGTTAGCACTGAGTGCTGAACAAGGGTTAAGTCTCTGTACCTTTAAAAAAATTGACTTTTATTAGCTCGAGCTGCAAGGATCTGACCCCTGACAATGTAGTGTTATTTTAACCACACTTTGTCTTGAATTGAATGGACACCTTCCTGGATCCCCATACTGGGACATTGAACTTTTGTGAAATTCAGCTGCACAAAATGAAGGCCCTATTTTGTCCCTTAACCAAAAAGGTGATCTCTCTTAAGGGCTACTCTAGAAAGGAAGACATTTTTTCTCTGTATACATTATTAAAAAACCTAAAAAGTGCTCTGTGCTTTCCTCAAATGTTAATCTGCATACTGCACTCTGATTTATGTTCAACATGTCAGGATAATGGGGATGGAAAGCACAGGGCACACATTTTGGTCACATAAAAACATTGTAAAACATTCTGAAAGTTCTCAGTCTGTCTCCAGCGATGGACCATTAAATAAGAGGAATAAACACAGAAGGGACCATTGACCCGATTTACTTTATGACTGCCAGCTACATTCACAGATTTACAGGCACTGGGTTTTATCACCATGTGTGAGTCAAGGTTGTGGTTCATAATTACTGTGTAGTTCATGGGAAAACCCTAAAGACATCTTGTGTTGTATTTTAGTAATTTAAGTGAATGGGATCACGGGAAAACCCTAAAGACATCTTGTGTTTTATTTTAGTAATTTAAATGAGTGGGATCTGTGCTTGAGAATGCTTTGGAGTGCCCCTCATCCTGCTCCATCACCTATGTAGGTGAGACTAAATAGAATTCTGCTTATGATTTTGGGGGAAACAACTGTTTACTGTGCCACATAGCTAACATACAAGGAAATGTCTCAGGTATTCTGGAAAGGGTAACTGTTTAAGAAGAGAAATGAAGTGGGTATGGGTGTCTTATGTAAGGTACCTTTTCTTTTACCACCAGCTAGCACAGTTTTCCAAGTGACTTTACAGAAAATAATGCCAAGCTGGATTTTCTGGGTAATGCCCCACAACCAAAGGCATTTGTCTTCCATCCAGAGAGCCCACCACAAGCTATCTGCAGTGCACATGAAGGCACTTGTGCGTGGCATGGGGCTGTGCCTTGCACCCACATGAGGTTTTAGAGGGAGTCTGGCATTGCTGCCTGGTTCCCACTGCTACCAGGGACCATGGAAGGGGCCACAAGGGCTCCCCAAGTATGTCCTGTTTTCAGAAATATGTATTTTTTTCCTTTTACAAAAGGTCTTCTTGGGTTAATGTTTTCTACAGTTAAATACTTGCAAAATGCACTGTAAAATTAAGTCCTTTTTCTCCCACTAGTTGACATACCAGTAAAGGTCTTATTACTGGCTCTCCCACATCAGCTTTGCTGTTTCTGTACTGGAGTGTAATTCAGTGAGCCACAGCACCATGAAAACCTCTGATGTACTATCTTTTAAGTGGATTTTCCTCACAGAGAAGCTATCTTCCTGAGCATTTCTTCTGTCAGCCCAATTTAATTGGATTGTAGCTGAAAACAATAATATTACATTTACATTAGCTTTAAAAGTCTCTGCATTTTTGCCTCTGCAGCCCATCTGGCTTTAATGTTGCTGAATTTTAATTTAATATTTTTTTTTTCATTTGAACTGACTAAATGTGCTTCATTAACAATGTGCTGTATTAAAAACTAGTGAGAAAAAAATGTGTTATATTTATGTTTAATCTTGGTAAAAGCACTTTTTCCAAGAACCACTCCTGGCTTATTTAATATAATTGTTTTAGTTTCCTTATGTGTGGGTTTGCAACTGAATGAACCTGAAATAAATCAGGACAAAAAAGACCCCCAGGAGTAGTGTGGTAAACGCATGCTGGTTCCTCTGGGCAAGTCAATGAATGACACACAAGGATTTAAGTAGCAAAATGAGACTCATAGACTGACACTTGATTTATACAGTCACCATGCAAAGACCACATGCCACGCATATAGGAGGGGCTGGAGGCAAAGCTCACCAGGCTTTCTGCCCCATTGAAAGCAGCCCTCAGCAGGGAGATGCTAGCAGGTTACCAGATCAGAATTGTGCTACAGCACGCTGGCAAGGGTGCAACTCCCAACCCTTTTTAGCCCTCCTTATGCGCAGCCATGCACACTTGGTCATGCAGAAGTTAAAAAGAGATGATACATTTCCCAACAACAAGGATGGCTTTATAAACAAATGGTGTGTAAAACCTACTGCAAAGACAGCTACCTCCAATTAGGAGAATGAAAGCAGCTGATTCTGAAGGTTCAAAACAAACAAGCCTGGGAGAGGAGAGAGGTGCATGGTGTGCATGTTAGCATGAAATTGGATCTGATGGTGTCTTTGAACCTTTCTGACATTGCCACTCAAAGCACAGGGCCCAGCCACCAAGGCCAACGCCCACAGAACACCATCCCGTTCCAGTGGTGTTATAAATTCCTGGCAGAGCAGGCTGTGAGCTTTGCCAGCCCCACTTGCTTGCTTCTGGCTGCTCTTTGTGAACCCTGTGGATCCTCTTTATGAGGAGCCTTGTGGGGAGCTGAGGCCAGACAGGCAGAGAAGAAGCAGCCTCAATTAGTGCTCAGCTAGTGCTGGTATGCCTCTGCAGCCATCCAGACCATGACAGAGCCAGCAGGGCTCGCTTCCCTGTTAGACCTCTGGGGAATACAGGTGGAAAGGGGGAGGCTCCACCAGCCCTGGGAAAAATATCAATTAGTGTTTGCATTTCACTGAGAGGCAAGAACTGTGAGCAAAAGCCTCAAATCTGCAGGAAAGACGGTCTGCAGAAAAGCAGGAGATTCATTTTACACCTTTATTTTGGACTTGTAATTGGTTGTGGGCTTTCTTACAGATCAGCAAAGATGTAGGCCAAGCTGTAATCATGGTAGGCACAAAAATAAGCATGGAATGGGTTAGGCTGGAAAGGATTTCTGAAAGGTAATTTAGTACAACCCCCCTGCAATGAGCAGGGCCATCTTCAGCTAAATCAGATTGCTCAGAGCTCTGACCAGCCTTAAATATTTCCAGGGATGGGACATGTACCGGCTCTCCAGGCTACCTGTTCCAGTGTCTCACCACCCTTACAATGAAGGATTTCTTCCCAATACGGAATCGAAACTTACTTCCTTTCAGATTCAAGCCATTCCCTCCTTGTCCCACCTCCACATACTCTTGTGGAGTCCCTCTCAGCTCTTTTGCAGGCCCCCTTTAACGTACTGGAAGGTGCTATAAGGTGTCCCTGAACCTTCTCTTTTCCAGGTTGAACAACCCCAGCTTTCTCAGCCTGTATTCATAGGAGAGGGGCTCCATTTCTCTAATAATCTACATGGCCCACTTCTGGACTTGTCTGAACAGGTCCATGTCTTCTATGTGCTGAATGAGTCAAAGTAGTCCAGGTGGGGTCACACCAGAGCAGACAAAGGGGATTTTCTATGATAGAAAACTGTCCAGGGCCAGGACAACTGCTTTGTAGCATCTGAAAGAAGCAGACAAAAGATAGGAGAAAGAGTCTGCCAATGAGGAGTGCAGCTGAGTAGGATGCCCTCACATCTTTTGTAGCACACTCTCTCCTCCCATCACCCCAAATGTGGAAATGGTACCTTGGGGATAATAACACTTCCCTAGGACCAGCAAGAGGTGCTCACATGCTATAATAATAGATGCTGTGTAAGTGCTGCAGATGGAAAGTGGATATTGGCTCAATATTTGCAAAATGGGAATAATAATCCTGGGTCTTCCAGAAGACTGTTCGGCAAGTGTGGTGCAGGAAAGAATGTCCACCCCCAGCTCTTTATTCTGCTACTCTGCAGCCACTGATGAATTAAGTGCACAGTGTCTTGCTGTGAAGAATAAGTGGAACAGACACGGGGAGATGTCTGACATATATTTTGAGGTGTATTTAATATTGTATTGTTTCCGGATTCCTCTAGCATGCTAGGGGTTTTGGCTTCAAACCAATGTTTGCATCAGTACCATGTGTCTCTGGAACAGCAGTGCTTACTTTAGAGCTGGCTATGAAAATAGTTTCCACTATAACCCCTTGTTTTCACATGCTTCTTTTATTTTATTTTGAAAATCCTCTTTTGAGTCAAAAATTTCCATCTGTATCTTTGCCAAAAGGTGAAGTTTTTCCCCCTTCTTTTTCTTCAGCTTGGAAGGAGAATCTTTCAGATATTTTTGAGTCATGAGAGAGTGGAAAAAATGCATTTTCCCAGTAGGATAGAAAAAAAGTCACAGTAGTAGAAACATACAGGGAAAGGAAACTGAAGGCTGAGACTTGCATTTTGGTCCAGATATTTCTGTAGTAAACCGGCTTCATAGGGAAGGACTTCGATTTGCCAAAGGCAGAGATGATTCTGATTTTTGGCAGTTAATTAGGCATGGGTCCAGGTTTGAAACTTTGCTGACATTCAGGATATTGTTCAAGGTAGTGTCTTTACAACTGGCCATTTAAAAAGAAAAGAGCCAGTCCCCAGTGGACTTCTGTCCTTCAGAGCTAATTATAGTCCAGCAACACATTTGAATTCATTCTAAAATCTAATTGAATGGAGAGGAACTAGGAGAACATTGATTCTAAACAGTTTCAAAACTTTTTCTCAATTCTCACTCAAGTCAGCAAGAGCAAATGAATGTTGCTGAAATCATGGGCAGGCTGATGCAGTTCAAAAGGGCCAAAGTGCACAGCAAGGTAGGTACGCACGACTGGCTTGAGCAACTGAGAAACTTCATTCAGTACCCCTGCCAAATCTTTTCCCCTTCACATAGGCTAGGAAGCATCAGTGCAAAACTCTGCTGTGCTCTGTGTAGTTACACTGAATCAGTTAAAAAGCAGAAAAGAAAAATGGAAAGGGGAAGGGGAATGGAAAGGAAAGAGGTAGGCATCTAACCATCATGCTGATGAGTGATCCTGCACCCCTGTGCTGCTTTCTATTACTGTTTTCTCCTGTTGAGAGTTGTAGTGGATACATTACTGGTAAGTCCCTTCCATGTGTTCCAGAAAATCCACAAGATCTGAACAACTTGGGGGCTGATGATACTGTTGTGACCCTCAGTTTCATATTTTCTGGCTCTTTTGAAACTTTGACTACACAGCCAGCACATTTCATTAAACTTTTTGCTTTCTATCATTCAAAACTTGCTCCAAGTGTACATACGTTTGGCAAAGGCATCCAAAATGATGTGTTTATTTTGCTTCAGTGCCAAAAAGCAGTGATTCATTAAGGAGCTTGGAAACAGAGAGGAAAAGCCACAGCCAGCAACCACCACACGTGCCCTGAAGAGCAGAAAGCTGTGTTTTTCTAAGGAAAATGGTTAGTGCAGCTGAATCAGTATCATGGCTGCTTCTCTCTCTAAGCTGGACAGGCTGGAGAGCACAGGAGTTCTCCTGGATAGCTGGAATTTGCTGCAGCGGCAGCCAGAAGGCAGCCAGAGGCTGCTGTTAGGCCCAGAGGGGGGAGAGAAAAAAAATGCAAAATGGCCAAGGGGAATTGGTCCAGCTGGTAGGAGCCCTTCCTTGAAATGATGAATTAGGGACCTCCAGTACTGTCCCACTATTACGGAGAACACAATGAAAGGTACAGCAGGCCTTGAGAGAAGAGGTGGAAGAGGAAAGGTGGTGACCTGAGTAAGAATAGGCCTCCAGCTGCCTTTAGCTGCCCTACTTCATTTTCTCAGCTGGGGACATGCCAGCTTGTATCAGTAAAGGAGTCTATTCATTCTGTTTATTGTAGCTACTGATACAAACTTTAGCAGAAAACCTGGCAGAAACCCGACTATTGAGGAACTCTACACTCCAACGTGTCATTGTTACACCGCTGTTTTCCTCTTCCCCAGTGGCTTGAACTAGGACAGGCGGAATGCTATTTATAATTTCTAATGTAGTCCTTTTTTGTCTTTCATCATAAATTTGGATCCCTGGACAAAATTGAAATCTGGTGACAAACACAATGTTGGTTAGAAGATGTCTGATGGTTATTTTCTGCCTGGAAAGGAAATTCTGTCCTGTGCTGTCACAGTGCTGCCACACAACAGGAGGTGCCGGGATCCAGGAGTCAGTATGATGCACAAAGGAAATGATCATGTATGAAGTACATTCACATCAAGAGTTCTTGCAACTAACAGCCATAAACATGTAGAAGAGTTTCTGAAAATTCAAGGTTTAAAATTTAAACCAGGACTGTGGCATTTACATGATTAAGTATTAGGGTATGACCTTACAGACTTTGGGTAATGTGTCATGTCACCTACTGAGGGGTTCTTCATCTGTTTTTCAGAAATATCTGATTTAGGCTTAGAAACATAATGTGATCCAGTATGCCAGTTCCCCTTGATGCTTTAAACAAAGACAGAAGGTCGCTTTTTTCAGCATCAAGTGAACACTACTTATCCCTTCTTAATAGAAGGCAAGAGTCTTATCCTGAAGAGCACACATTTCTTATATTAACTTTCAGTAAATTAAAATTTAAAAACTCCAGATGGGTCTGATTAATCTCTCATTTTTTCACTTTCATAATATTACACAAGTAGTTCTCCAAAATCTGCATGACACCACTTCTACTACTTGTATCAGAAGTCTTTAGGCAGCTGATAATTTTTAAAACAATAGACGTGAACATAATAGTACTCCCAACAATTAGTGAAATACTCTGAGTCTGTGAGAAAATGAAGGTTCCTGCATAGGCCAGGCTTGATGAAGTGAAGGGAGGGAACTGACTCCAGATCATCATAAGCAAAGTAGACAAACATTAGCAACAAGCGTGGGATGGAGGGAAAGGTCTAAAATCTCAGAGGGATTTAAAGTTTTAGAATTTGCCTTTAAAGAACATTAGGGAAAGAAAACACCTTTGAAAGATATTGTGGAACAGAACTGGCAAGGGATGAAGCATGTAGAAATTGAAATATAGGAAGAAGGCACAATGTGAGTGTAGTGCGGTTTCTGAAGCTGAGGAATGTGCACAGGAGAGGAGTAGATCTGCTCTTCATGACTCACTAAATATTTGTGTTGGGACCATTTTCTTTCTACTTTCTGTGGATGCACACACAGTATGTAAATTACTTTAAAAGTCCAGTGTGTACAGTACCACAGAAACTGCAATCTGTTATTAAAATGACAATGGAGATTTTTCAACATACTTGCATTCTTCAAGTCTGTAGAAGTAATTCCTAGAACAAGTTGTTAAGTAGCTACTTAATATAGGTAAGAGCAGAGTTAAGTTAAAGGGTGCAACATAAGAAAGCCACAGATCAGATAATAAAACCACACAAGTAGATCCTTAAGCATTTATTACTAACCATTTAAAACCATATTGATGTGTTTTTATGCAAGTTTCCTCCAGGCACAGGTAAAACTCCTAAGTCAGAGAGCACAAAGAGATGTCCACGGCTGAGGGCACCTAGCACACAGCCTGGGTAATAAATTATTGAACTTCTGTTGCCATGAATTGTTTACCTGCTTCCCAGTGTTCAAAATGGGCTTGCAAACTGTTATGGTGAATAATTTAGAGTAGCAAACAGGTTTGCAAGTGCAGAACCTATTTGGAGATAATTTGTGAGCAGAAAGAAAACCCATCTGTGCCAAATCACCAGGAATGGGTTTGCCCAGCTGTGCTGTTTTTCCTGCCTCTGATGGCAAAGATCTAGTAAGGATAAATAAGACAGGAGTCAAATACTAAACAAGTCTGAGCCCCTCAGATCTTCCATAGGTGACAGCCTTGCTACTCATCACCTAGTGCAATCTTAATGTGAACAAGCAGATCTCATCCAAAAAACTTCTGCTGTATGTTTTGAACAGAAGAACCCATATTTGCATATTAATTCCCGTGATCTAAAGTTCTGAACCCCTAGCTTCCAAATTTAGAGACTGAACTACAGAAGCTCCTCTCAGTTCTGTATAGTTGCCTTCCATTCTACTATATAGACAGTATATGCAGTGGGGTTTTTGTGGGAGGAAGACTGATGATGATCACTCAGAAAAACAACAGCCTCTTTTTTTTTTCCTTATACTTGGGCACTGAAAACAGTAGGTGACACTGGCGAGGACACAGCATTGCTAAGCCATTAAATGTAAAAGAAGGATGCATAAAAATATTTTGAAATATTTTCAAAAGAGAGAACATTCTGGGGTTATTGAAAAAGTCTCTGGTTATTACAAGGAAGTGGCCTAAATGTCCAACAAGCTGCTTGTATCATTCATGAACATGGCCTGTGATTTTGTTTTGATGGTGCCTGTTTAAGAATTGCATTTGGTTTCACAGAAAACAGAACTAGCTTTTTGCTCAACCACAGCTGATGTTTCAGTCTCAAGCAAAGAGACTGTGCTGGTACCCTCCCCAAACTCTTCCCCTAATAACTGCAGGTTGTCTACAGGCAGGTACTAATTCAATGTCATTGTTACAAACCTTACTGTGACCATGGCTAAAAAAATGACCTAGCTTCTTGCTCATGTTTGCTCCATGCCATGACCTTTGCTTTGTTTGTTGTATCATTCAGCTCTGCAGCCTGCCAGACACTGTGCTGATCATCTCCCAGCAGTTCTGCACACTGGCAGGAGTTGTGAGCAGGTAGACCACTTAAGAAATTACCTGTTTGAGTCATTTCTGCTCTGGACTCAGTGCCATCCTCTTGGTTTTTCTTAGTAAGCACCTGGAAAACAGTCTTTTCCTGTTACATTTGCCGATCCTGCATTACAAATCCTGGGATTAAATGTGGTAAACCCTCCTCATAGCTTCAGTTATATTTAGGGCCATAAATGAATCTGAGAGAATAGCAATACAATTTCACCTTTCTAAAATGCCTCTTTACATGAGCTTACAGAACTGTAAAAACCAGGCAACAGCATCCTACAAGTTGTAAGTCATCTATTGCCATCCATCATCTCAGTATAGTAAACACACTGAAATAGACCTGTCTTTAATGTTTTATTGAGGGGAAGGAATTTACCCTTTCATATGTGAGAAAGATTATTATGTGTATTATGTCATTCTGACTTTGGAAAAATTTGGAAGTTTTACATCATCTTCCATGAATAGATCTCATATCAGCCATTTCAACAATAGAGACACTCTAGTTTTACAAATACTTCTGAAATTCAGGAAGAAACTAATTTTTTCCCTTTTGGTGGAATATTTCCATTCTTGAGGGCCAGCAGAGTGTCTCTTCAAGAGTACTCTCCACAGTACTCAACGCAGAAACTTTGGGCAAGAAAAGGGCTGGGTGTGTAGCATGAAGCAATCAGACATTATTACTCACACTGGAATCTCAAATCTAACTGGGACACAGGATCCAGGAATCCCATTGGTGCTGCTGTTTCAGAACAGTCTGGCATGACTTACTGGCTCCTCTCGTACCCATCAGGTGAACTGCTGCTTCAACACATGATGGAAGACACACATATATTAGCATCTTTTTGCAGAATTTCCTTCATAAATAGCCCTGGATAAAATGGTCATGGAAATTTTAATCCTGAAATTCTCGCTTTAATCTTCCCCTGCCTGTTTTTGCTGTGCTTGCAATTGTGGATTTCCAGAAAGCCCAGAAGACTAAAATACTGCAAAATGCTTAGAAGTCTGTGTGTCTTATCCTCTTAGATGTTTAGATGCAAAGTGGAATATACAGCTAAAGATATAGGATCATCTATACCCTAAAAAACAAGTATACAAAATAAAAGTGTATTTTATCTACATAACTGTAATCTTAAATCTCTGCTAGAATAATTTGTTATATCCTTAAACTTTCAACTGTTCTACATGCCAGTTATCAACATGGCAAGAAACTTAATGCACAGATGAGAACACCTCTATCATACTGCAGAATTAAAGTCTACAGACAACCAAGTATTAAATGTGTGTATTTTGTGTGGATGCTCACATGTGAATGTCAGTAGGATGTTAGAATCCCTTCTGTGTGGAGGCAATTACATAAATATAGCTCTACATATGAAAAATGCAATATATCTTTCAACAGCTCAGTTTCCCTTACCATTCATAAAAAATAAAGTCGTCACCATCAGTTAAATTAGGAAGAAAAAACCAGAAAAAAGCACAACAACTGAACCAAAAGAAATTGGCAACTACTTCAATTACATGAACGATGTGGTAACTAAATTTCATTTATTTAGCTCACGAATTGACTTTGAGGACTTTATTACGTCACATGAATCATTGCAGACAGATGGTATACACTTTTGCATTTTAAACTGGGCTTTTATGCAGGAGGGGAACACAATTTCCTTTGATAAAATTAATGAGATTCACCAGAGGCAGACAGGAAAACTTTTATGTTCCTGTTTACAAGTGACTCCAAAGAGGTAACTCAAGTTTCTCAAAACAAACCCTTTAAAAATAATTTTTCAACATAAGAAAAATGAACGTGCCAAATTGCATGCAAAAAAAATTCCTGAGAAATTAAGGACAGAAGTTGTCTAATACAATAAACCACCCTTCTGGAAGCCTTTCCTTGGGCTGACAAAGGGACCATTAGGCCATCTACTTTGCCCTTGGCTCCCACGGCACAATTCAGCCTGGTTCTCTGCATAAGCCCCACTCAGTTGTCTTCCACACCGTGCTTTGTATGGAACCTGGATTTGGGGTGTCAGACAAAGAGTCCTTTCTTCAGTGCTTGAACATCCAGGAGTGTTGCACTGCTGTTCTTTCCTTGCAAGGGCACTGTTGAGTTAAAATGCAACATGTCTTTTCCAAATGCATTGGCTTTTTCTGCAACTTTTGTTGGAGACCGCTTTCTGGATTTTCCATCTTATCTTGTGGATCTCTTTCCAGCTCTCTCAGATCACACAGCATCTTTTTAAGGGAGAGACAACAACACTGGATATGGGACACCACCTTTTGTCTGATAAAAAGCACAGCGATGCAATGGGGTTTCTACCTACCCTTTTCTACTTGCACAGCTGTATGTACATACCAATCTCTTTTCCACCAGCACTAGCTCACTAGGAGCTCATGTTGAATTTCTCCAAGCTCCTATATGGAGTGACTTTCAAAGATACATTCCTTGGTCCTGTAGGTTGTGTTGTTCCATCCTGCAAGTCTGACTTTATTTCTCTTTTTGACCCTATTAAAACTTGTTTGAAAGACCTGAGTTTGTTAAATAATCCAGATAACTCTGTGACTGCCTTGTTCTCATTATCACTCTGTTAATATTTACTCTGTCTAAAATTGCTGCCAGTTGTGATTTATTTAGTCTTTTTAAAGCTGTTTGAAAAAAATACTTCTCTAGGTTTCTGATAAAAACTCTGAAGAGCCTCACTGCAGCTCACCAACATCTTCACTAAATGCTGATGCTGCTTGGACAATTGATCTGCTTTTCATTTAGCTCTTCATCTGTTTGCGCTTTATTAATTTCGTGCTATACTCACTTTTTCTCTCTTACTAAATCAAGTACCTAGTAGAAGTCTATTACACTCAAGCCTCTGGCAATTTAATGCATAATCATATAAAATGAGGAAATAAAAGAGCTGTTTACCAGGAACCTATTTTCTATAAAAAACCATGAAGACTAGCATTAGTTGTATTCTCCATGTATTAGCTGACAATCACAATTCTTCTGCCTCCCACACAAGCAGCAGCAACTTCTTGTGTTCCTTTTGTGTCCTTGGTATGGGCCCCAACTAACACACTTCTCCATCCTTGAAACAGCACCACAGTGCCAACACATGCAAAGATCAGCTAGCCAGACATCACTTCAACCCCTCTAGGATTTTGCTCTAAGATTTCCAGACCACTGGGAAATTGTAATTTCACCATGTCTTGCTAATAGATCTTATTTAGGTGAGCCTCAAGTGATATATATGCATGTTATTTAGATGTTATTTAAGTGTCCTCCAGTGAAATATATGCATCTCCCTGCTTATTTCTAGATACTGCATAGTAATAGCTATTAGGTGCTCAAGTTTGGGGGGGGGAGGGTTATTTTTTATTTTATTTTTTTCTCCCTTTTTTTTTCACCAGTGGTAACAGTTGTTAGCGCTAGCATTAAGCTTTTACCACTGCTTGGATGATGATCATGCTTTAAGGAAAACAAATTAATAATATGTTAGTTTTGCCCTAGAGCTATATGCACAATGTCTTTTCCCCCCCTCCATCTTCCTCATAAGTTTATCCCATTGATTATCCCTTCTTGTCACCTGTTACGGCAGAGTGCTGTCTGCATACCGCTGTCTTTGACTATCTTCTTTCTTTCAAAGCCAAAAGTAGTCCTGTCTTCGATTATGTACCTGTGTGTGTGGCGAGCGTCGGGCTCTTTTCCAGACCACAGCCACGGCCAAACGAGCCTGGTTAGGATCCCATGCCCTGCCCGGGCGCTCCTCTTCTACTCGTGACACCAGCGCAGCCTGAAAACTGCTCCCAGCTGTAAGGCACCTCAAGCGGGGCGAGGGGATCGCTCCCTGCGGCTGCCTCAAGTTTCCCCTGTACGTTCAGAGAGGATGAGAAGGAGTGGGAATAACTCCGTGTCTGGACTAAGGCTTTGGAGCAGGGCGGGGGTAGGCAGGGACCGGGACGCCAGCAGCGCGGGAAGCCCCGCTAGTTGCGCACCGTCCTTCCCAAACTCCGGGTAGCTAAAGGGGGGTTTTCTGTCTTTGATGTTTTTATTTTTATTTTTTAATTTATTAAAGAGCTCTGCGATCCCGGCGCTGCCCCGCGCGGGGCCGGTGCGGGAGCGGCGCGCACCCCCCGGGCCGGGCGGGGCCGAGGCGGTGCCGGGGCGGAGCGGGGCGGGGGCGAGGGGCCGGGGCCGCGGCGGTGGCCGGGCAGCTCGGCGGGATGACAGGCAGCAGCCGCCGGCCCGCAGCCGGAGCAGCCGCCCCCCGCCAGCCGGCGGGGAGCGCGGGCCCGGCCAGCACCGGGATGTCCCCTCGGGAGCAGCCGCGGCGGAGGGTGCGCGCCCCGCGGGCGGCGTGAGCGCCTCCCGGCCAAGCCATGGGCCAGACCTCGGTCTCCACGCTGCCCGAGCCGGCCGGCGGTGAGTACCGGAGGCGGCGCGGCCGGGGCGGGGCGGGGCGGGGGGCTCCTGCCGAGGGTCCGTGGTGGCGGCGGGGGAGCCGCGGTCCCCGGGCCGGCGGAGCGGTGCCCGCGGTCCCGGGGCCGCCGCCGCTGCCCCGTTCCTTCGGAACGCAGCGGAACGGGAGCGGCGGTCGCTCCCGGCGCTGCGCTGCCCGGCTCGGCGGCCCCCGGGGGACGAGAGGCTCCGCCGTGCCTCCCTCCTTCCCCGGGGCTCAGGGCTCCTTCTTTACCCGTTATTAAATAAATAAGTACGAAGGCTTCCCCTTCGTAGGGAAAGGGAAGGAGCTCTGGCACCTCGCCCAGGAGCGCGGCTAGTAACCCGCCCAGCTGGTTGCTTTTAGCTCCAGGACATTTTATGTGTAAGCAGACTGTTGAAAATAAATAAATATCGTGTGAGTGGAACTGTTTCGGGTCCTTTCCCCCACCACCCCCATCCCCCCAATAAAGCAGTCCTGGCTGTTTGCAACTTTTTGAAGGTAGTATGAGCTTCTTGGGAATGTTGTTAAGATAACCTGGTGTGTTTTAGTTACTGAAAAACATAGTGGGTCTCTTCCCACAATAATAGGATGTAGAATGTAAATTAACTTCAGCAAGATTTGAAGTTTCCTGCGAAATTCCTCCATGCCTATTTTTCCTCAATGCCTGTTTCCTTTACATCAATTAAAAAAACAAACAAAAAAAAAAAAAACCCAACCAACAAAATCCTGTTGTGGACTTTAATGCTGAAGACTGAACTTTATCCTTAATTTGCTTATTGTTGTTAATGTGGGAATGTTTGTCAAATAGGAAACAGTGCAACAAGTTTTCTCTTTTCCTCTTTTATTTTTCCTTCATTGATGTTTCAGAGAATAGTTTTAGTATTAACACATAGTTTTCAGACAAATTCGGTTATATTCCTAGTCACATAGTCTCAGTCAAAACCTTGAATGATTTTCTCACCTGTCAAACATAGCATTAAAGAAAAATTGGACCATTTCCAATAAATGTTACCATCCTGTTGAAGGTTTCACCCGGCAGCCAGTGTGTTAGGATTGTTTCAAGGTAGTCATCAGAAAGCAGATGTAAGGAAACAGATGGACCGGTTAAAAAATTTTGTTAAACTTCCTGTACAAAAAAAGTGACCAAACTCTTAAGTGCAAAAGTCTATTGTGAGAGCATTTTGCCTTGGGGGGCCCGTATCTTGACTGAGGATAAATGTGGTGCCTATGTTTGCTTGGCTGGATGATAATGGACAATAATTGGGCTGATTTTCTAGCTTTACCTCAAAGGAAAAAAAAAATCACTGTTGAATTCTTTCCTGATTGAAACCAAAATTTTCAATCAGGAGCAGTAAGAGACAGGTATCTGAAGATGTATGTTATGATAATGCAGCCTCAATATTGCCAAGTAAATTTTAGTTATCTTTGTTTTAAGAGCATTGCAGTTTGTGATGAGACAGTGGTAGTGCCTCTGGGAGGTTTCTAGAAAAGTAATTCCACTGCACTTTCATTGCTGTTAAAATTGTAGGGAGGGTATATCCTCAACAAGGAATGGTAGGGGCAAGAGGGTTTCTGGGTGGCATTTGTTTTCTCTAGTCTGTTTTACTGATGTGGTCTAGACACTTAATCCATTGTGAAGTTTGGGGGGCCCTGTCCATCTGTGATCAGGGCAGGAGCATGACTTCCACTGGTTCCTGTTCCATGGGTTGCCTGCCCTTTAGGCTAGCAGGCCTAAAATCTTCGCTGATTTTGGCGTGCCAGGCAGCTCCAAGCCATTTAAGTCTTTTGACAGCTGCTAGAGATTAGAGTTGAAGGAGATATATGTCTTGCACACGCAGGGGCTACAAATCTGTTTTAGTGCTACGGAATCAATAGTGCATTCAGATCCCCACTGAGCCACACAAAAGCAGCTGTGAGGAGTTGCTTGCTTGTTCGCTCCCTTTTCTCCCCACCATGCCAGCCTGGAGGGCTCAGACCCTGCCCTACGAGCCCTGCTGTGCCCCTGCAGGGCTCAGAGGGGCTGTTGGCTCTGTGCAGGGCAGGGCACCACTAGTAAATCACCACGGGGCCTTTGGGTAGACTGGTAAAGTGAACATGGTTTGATGTAGCAAACTAAAGTAAAAGATTTCCTGTAAGTCACAGGGTGACTTAGAAGAGATAAAATAAATACATAATGCAATATACTCGGGATGGACTTCAGCCAGTGTCCTGGAGGGTTGGGTTTTTAAGATTTTCTTTAAATTAAAGGTTTTACTCTTGGAAATGTAAATATATGTTGAAGTACTTAAACAGATCAAGGTCCTAGTGTTACTTTCCCATTGAGTTAAGGGCAGGACTGCCCTTAACCATTAAATTCGAAGTCCTTCTCGACTGGGTGGATATAGACTCATACCATAACAGAAGAGGAACTTCAGATTTTCATACTCCATTGGAACTTTCTTTAGCAATATCGTCATGCTAGAGTTTGCCATCAGCTGCACATGAGTTGAATTGAAGTGTTTTGGACAGGAGGATCTGGGCTTTAATCGTCTCTCGTATCTATGAGTGGTAGATGGGCAGCAAAGCAGGTCTTGGATTGCCTGTTTGGTGTCTGTAGGCAGCTTTTGCTCCTTCTCCTAGGTTACAGATTTCCAGTCATTTATATAGTTTTTTTTAAGCTTGTTTGTTATTTGCCATGGTTAGAAAATGTGAACAATCATCAATCACAACAGGAGCTTGGGAAGACACTAGAGACAGTATAGATATGTGGATAACGAGGAGCACATATCCTTGTTCCTTTTCTTTCCTCTTCTCTGATTTTCCCACGCCTGGCAGGAATTGATTAACGTGATCTCTCCCCCTTTACTGGCTGGAGTTGAGTGCTTTTGAGGGTTATCAGCCATTGTGTGCAAAAGCTATCACTTCTGCTTTCTGATCTAGAGCTTATCAAAGGGCAGCAGAGCTGTGCACTTTTATCAGTTTTTTTTTTTTTTTTTTTTTCTTTTGGATTTCTTCTTTGGTAGTTCAGTACTAGCCATAGCACAGAGAAACAAACAGTGGAGACATGATCAGTATATTGGGAAGGTAGCGTTTCAAAGCAGAACTAGTTAGGTGGGAAAAGATTTTTGTTGTTTCTTGAGTAGCGATGCCTTTCCAAGAATGAAATTTCCAGTAAAAACAGACCTTGTTAGTGTTCCTAGGAATAGGTCAGGCAGCTCAGCATGGAATGTGGAGCACAAGCAGAGGGTATAGGAAGGGGTAGGACAAGTTGCAAAGGGAAGGTCCCGGGAAACTCTTGCCCCACTGGTCAGGGTGCTCATTGGGACCAGCTGAAGATCGGGGTCAGAGCCCTGTGCTGACCTCCTGTGCCAAGGATGTGATCTGCAGGGCTGCTTACTCTGGGGTGGGGGGGGGAGTTCCTCGTCTCCCATACGTTTTGCAGAAACAGAGCACAAACTGTCTGTCTTGCGTTTCAGCCTTTTACAGACACACAGGTTTTTTTTCAAGGGCATGAAAATGTTCTTCAACAGCACAGGAAAACCATTTCCCACCCAGCTCCCCCCATGAGATGAAAGCAGTCACTGGTAGGATCCTGTTGTTTGTTGACCTTGGCACTCGGTGAAATGATTCTCATAGGTCAGAAGTGAACATGTTTCTCAGACTGCTGCTTTTCATCTCTTGGCTTTATGGGATTTCCTGTTCATGGATGAGGAAACAGCAGCTTCACCTGTGTCTGTGCAGAGGAATTGTAATTGCATTAGCTGGGCAAACTTGTCATAATCCTGAAATTAAATGGAAAACTAATATTTGCTCCAGCAGTTCTAGACATTGGTAAACAAGCTAATTGGTTATCCATGGAGAAATTCCAAGACTTGTCTAGTAGAAGAAGTTACTCCAGTAGTGCTCTGCATTAGTACCTACTTGTGAGCCTTACTGAGGGCACTGTTGTGGAGCAAGCCCTCCTGTTCCTGAGGAGTTGGACATGGAGATGCTCAGTCATAGACCTAAATTCTCATCCTGACTCAGTCCACTATGACTCTGAATGTGCAGAAAAGTCCTCTGAGTAATAATTCTTAAAGGGTTTAAAAAGGAAATTGGTTTTTCTCCTCTGACTATTTTTCTTTTCCAAAGTGGAAGAACTTTGAAACTCATTGCACTTTACAGGAAGGCATTTCAAAGCACTTACAGGTGCAGTGAACTACTCCCAACACACCTGTCAGCTGGTCATTTCAGGTTTTGTTGCACTTGAAAGAGTGGAAAGCAGAACTATTGAGATGAAATGGTGTCATTTCATGTGAAGTCCTAGATGACTTGTCCACAGCCACAAAGGACATTCTTAGCAGAGAGTCTCATCTCCCTTATTTTTTTTCCTGAGATTTAAATTGGTTGGGGACTTTGAGGCTAAACTCTTGTAAGACTATGTTGGGAATCCTGTTCATTTTTCCCTGCTTCTTTATGCTTTTGTAAGTTATGCAAGAGTTGTAAGTACAATGTAAAGGTATACCATTTTCATTTGCTGCTAAATTTCTATCCAAAGCTATTCAGCTATTTTTGGGAAACTCTTCACCCTACCAGTGTTGTCAGATGAGACTACGGTTGTGACAGCTTCAGAATTTGGGTTAATTAAGTATGTAATCTGCCTTAGACTTCAGGCTGATTGAGCGGATGTTTTGGATGCCTAGTCAAAGGTATAAAAAGCCCATGTTTTCAGACAGAATGGGTAGCCATGAAGTTGCCTGCTACTAATGGGAACTGCAGGAGCTCTTTTTAAAAGTTGGTGCTTGTGTTTCTTGAGCTGAAATATGAAAAGCAATGGCAACTGCTGGAAGCATAGGTCTTATCATGCTCCCAACACCATGATTCTGATTTATGCTGTTGGTGAAGGTCTGAATATAAGCATGAGGAATGAATCACTATTTATAGAGAAAAAATTGTGCACCATTTTAAGTATAGCATGTTTGTGGAATATAAAGTGTATGTGCTGCCGCACACTCTGTGATCCGCCAGAGCAGAGTGGTGCCCCCGCGGCTGCAGCAATTCCTCACTGCAGAGGAGGCTGCAACCTGAGCCTGCACCCTGGGGCACGGCTGAGAACATGGGTCTCATAAGGACACAGGGCACCAGCCACACCACAGCGACCACATGTGTGTGAAAACAAAGGTGTAGTGCTCAACAGGTTGGTGTCTCACCTCTTCTCCCTCTGAGGCTGCTTCAGGGATGACCAGACATGATTTCTCCTCATTTAACTGCCAGGGTATGTGACCTTTCATGTCAGGCATGCTGGCTGAGATATCTTCATATGCTGATGTTTGGTAGCCACTAATCACCTGTTCGCAGCGTTAATCGTCAGCTTCCTCATCTGCTGTGAGGAGAACGAGAGCTCTCGGGCAGGGGGCAGAGCCTTTGCTGGCTGCCTGTGTTTGTGTGGGGGTTGTCTTCTCAGATGACCACCCCGATACTTCCCCCAGATGAAAAGCTCCTGGAAGATCTTGTTTCCTGCTGAGCCCCCTATGCTAAGCCCCACTGACAACTGATCCCATGCTGCTGGATCCCAGCCACCCCTTGGATCAGCTGTCCTTCCTTTCTAGATCCTCTTCCTTGGCTTTCTTACTGCTCCTGAGTAATATGGCCTCATCCTTAGCTGGTGTTTTCTGTTAGAGATTTCAAAATGCTGTCTGGTCCTTCTTATTTCATTCCTTGGTTTAAATGGGAAAACTTATCAGAAGGAAGCATGACAGCACCTAAGGGAGAGAGGAGGAAACCAAAGAGCTCTCAAATCCTCATCAGTGTTTGCACCATATCACAATCCAGCCTATTAAAGACAGAAAAGACTTACACATGTATATGTTTTTTTATATTTTTTTCCTTAAAGTTGTCCTTTATTCATTTTGGACACTGATGTTTTCTGAGATATAAAAAATTTAACATTGCAGAAAAATACTTCTGAATCGATGCTGGTATGAATTTGTTTTTCATTGAATTAATTGTTTTAAAACACAGTGCTGAGTGCTCTTAATGCCTTGGGTCAATCACTGATGGATTTTTAAAAATACTTCAGCAAACAACCTACTCCCAGAACTTACTTCTACCTATTGTATTAAAATTGTAACAGTGGCTAGAAAAATATTTCTGATATGCAGAAATATCCCAACTAGCTGCCATTCAGTCCCATATGGAGAAGTAATTCCTGAGCTGTCCATGCATTGTCTTCTCTAGCTGGCAGAAAGCAGATTCCTGATCCTGTTCTTTTTCTGATACAAAAGGATTGACTTTCAAGTAGGGCCAGTGCTCGGCATAGGAAAAAAGAAAGGAGGTAGTTAGCTGGTGACAATAAAATTACTCTAATAACAGGCAGTGGTAGCTCTGGTCTGTTTTGCCCCAGCAGATCCCAGAGAGCGAGGCTGGCTGCTGGTGCCCCTTCTGAGCCAGGAGAAACCGTGACTAGAAGCCATGGGCAGGGAAAGTAGGCAGATAATGAGGGGTGCCTTTTGTTAGTTTTTTCATGCCCCAAAGACAAATCAAAGAGTGACACTGAGTAATTTGTATCCCCCCCCCCCCCCCGTACATGAACTCTACAAGCTCTACACTGTCAAGTGTGTTTTTGGGCAAATGTAAAATTGCGGTGGGGTCCGGAGTGTTCCATTTCCTGTAGTGTCTTAGAAAATGGTTCAGTAGGAACTAGGAAGATCACCAAGGATATCCAGGTGACACAGGGTATGAAGTTGGACTGTTTTTTCTTCTCACTCTGTTTGACCAGAATCACATGGGTAACAGGGCTGGGGTGTCTTCTCTTCTGGGTTTGGAGTTTTTTTTTCCTGGGTTTAAATATTACAATATGTATCAATACATAAATATTACAATATGAATCAATTTAACCTTGCCTTTTTGTAGTCCTCAAAATGGTTTGGACTAGCAATCAGCAGAGACCATGAAATCACCTCTGGTAATCTTATGACAGCTCATTATTAGAAAATTTGATTTAAGACTTGAGGTTCTTGCAAGGCTTGATACAAGATCTCTGCAAAGGAATATGAATTTCTTCTCCCTGACTTGGTTTATGGACACTCAGAAATAAAGTCTGTCCAAAGGGAAAGTTTTATTTACCTTTTTGTTCTCCCACCGCTTTGTACAACTGTGATAATCAGTGTAAGTGGGAAAAGGCTAAGGAGAAATGAGGATCTATGGCTGTTCATCATTGGATGGAAGTATAGGGAATGCTATCAGGTTGCATGTCAGTAGAATGAGAATGACAGATCATCAGAGGGTTAATACCAAATCTGTGTCAATGATACATTTGTGAAAATGAAGTTTCATATGAAAAGATAAGGCCTGTGATTGCCTTTTTCTTCTCTGATTCCTGCATTGATTTCATATGTATTAAAATGATGTTTTGCCTAGCAGAGTTAGGCTGCGATACAGCTGTCCTAACATTTGAAACTGTATGAGCAAAACCAGTTCTATTCCCAAAGATCAGCCTGCATTCCTCAACCCTGAGAATGTGCTTTTTTTAGTAGTGTTTTAAGATGTCTTCACTCTGACCATCTGCCCAAACCGTCAGCAAATCCTCATCAGGTAGAAGCATCATAGTCCTTTCAGTGTCATTTAATCCTTTTTGTATTTTCTGAATCTGAACGTTTTAATATGTTGCCCAGTAAAAGCCCAAGAATGGCACAGAGGCCTTGGGTACTGGATGGGCTTTAGAGCCTGGGCTATTGCATGATCTATGCAAACAGATCATGTAGTTTATGATCTAGAGATAATTTGCAAAAAATACAGACAATCTCTAATGTTTATTGATTTTAGCCAACTTAGTGATTTGCACAATTAGAATAACTGTGATATATGATGAAACGATGTTTTCACTGCTATCGTATTTTACACTTTCAGCTTAAAACATTGCTGACAAGACTTAAGAGACACACAGGGACTCTTTTCAAGCTTAAGAGCTTTTCTTTTTTGCTGGAAGCTTCAGCTCAGTAAGTGAACTCTTGACTGGGGATTTGTCACCCCTGGTTTTATTTCTGGTGTTTGCAACACTGTTGATACACACTTAAATGACTGTTGTTTCACTTGACCCTTTCTGCTGAGGAGGAAGACACGGCTGGCTCTTCTGTGCCCTCTGCCTGCATGGCTGTAGAGCAAGTGCAAGCAAGAGGATGAGAGTAATTTGGATCCCAATTTCTGTTTGGTAGTCAGATCAACTAAGTAAAATAGCATTTGTCATGATTGAAATTTGGTCTGAAGGCCCAGGAAACCTCATGGGAGGGCAGCCTGTCAGGGAAGAGGATGATGTGTTGAAGAAACAATCTACCGCAGTGGGAGCCTGGAAGCCAGAATGTGGAAGGTTCCCTGCCCATGGCAGAGGGGTTTCAACTATATAATCTCTAAGGTCCCTTCCAACCCCAGACATTCTGTGATTCTAAGCCAGGCTTTGCATTCAGCTCAGCCTGCTGCAGTCGGATGCACCAGTGATCTTCCCTCTCAAACCAGGAGCTGCGAAGCCAGTGCCATGTGCCAGTGTCCATGTCTGCCTTCTCAGCAGACTGCAGCCTCTGCTGGCATCTCCCAGTGTAAGTACTCTTGGGAGGATGTCTGGAGCAATAGAGTTCATGGAGGAGCCCCAGCTGCAGCTCCTGTAGGGAGTGAGATGCCCAGGATACATGTTCCTAGCCAGTGTTTGCCCATGAGGCTGTGGAAAGCCTCAGTGTGGCTTGTACATCTCTCAGCTCTACTGTTGAAGGAATTTCAGTGAATTTCACTCAACAGCAGCATCCTGAGTTAAAAACATGGTGTGGTGTAGGTACAGTAAGAGAGGGTCCAGTTTGTGACTCCTCTCCCAATTGCTCTCCTTGCTTATAACCCCCAGAGATCAACTTACCTGAAGCATTTATGTCATAACAAGCAATATAAAGTCACCCAGGCTGAAAGCTAATCTCTGTGGGCTTCTTTTCCCTCCCTTTATTTCCCCCAAGATCCTGGATGAATCAACAAAGAAATGACACTTTCATTGCATGCTTATGAAAGAGATTTAGTGGGATACAATCAAGTAATTTGAGTCACGTTACAGCTTAAAGTCCCTCTAAGCTGGTGGGGAATGATTCTTAGATACTAGCTGTCTTTATGAGAAGAAAAAAAAACCCAAACAGTTCATTGCCAAGAAATTAGATGTGTTTAAATTATGCATTTATAATGTGTTATAATTTATTTAATTGTTAATAATTCAGAACTGGCTGTGCATTTCCTTCCCTGTAAATTCATTCAATGTGTCTGAAGATTACTGGTTTGTTTCTTGGCATTTTATAGATTTATTGCGTTTCTGAGGGGGAAGGAAGTGTTGCTTTTGGCACAGATGCTAAGAATATTCTTGTTCTGAAAATGTGAAGCAGTGTTTTAGTGCACTGCAAATCTGGCCTCCTTTTTGTTGATACAGAGAAGGGTGTAGTGGTTTTCCTGCCTTACACATTTTACCACCATGCATGATTCTCCTATTCTAATGAATTGTTCAAGTGATTGATAAAAAGAAGAGAGAATTGGTATTAATAATTAGAGCTAAAAATCCATACAAGATTTAAAACAATTGCAGTAATTGCAGGGTAGTTCCTGTGCTTAAATTCCTGAAGTAAAGCTTTGGAAGGCTGGTGTAACTCTTATGAGAGCACAGTAGAACAACAATGCTGTTGTTGATTGATGTTGTTTGAAAAACAATGCTGTTGTTGATTCTTGCTTGAATATTGTTGCTTTTGACACACAGAAGTAGTGTATAGAAGAAATAAGTGAGACATAATAGAAACTCTGTCTGTGCAAGGGAATGAACAGTTAAATAGACAGCTAAGACTGGGGATAAAGCCAGTTTCTTGAGAGCTGGACAAAGACCAAGCAGAAATAGTATATACTTTAGTTGGAGGAGAAAGTAATAAGAGAGTAGCAAAACATGAGCCAGCAAGAAAAAGAAAGAGATATGAATACAAAGCATTGCAGAAATTACCTGACTGTCAGTCTGCTTTAAAAGCTTTTTGTTGGGCAGTACTGTCATGTAACTGTGTCATGTTACAGAGAGAACATGATTCTGAAAAGAGGAAGAAAGTTTGTGTTGGAAAAGCCTAGGGGAATTCTCAGAAACCTGAAACTGAAAAAAAAGTATCTTGGACAATTACAGCAACACCTCTCTCTTAACTCCCCCGTGCACTTCTCCTCCAGCTGATTAAATTTTCCCATTGCTACTGGAGGCAGTGGGGGGAGAAGAGAAGGAGAGCATGTTTTAGCCAGATCCAGCAAGATGAGCAGTGTGTTCCTGAAACATTTAATGCACCTGGAAACTCTGTAGCTTTGTTTGAAGTGCATAGCAAAAGATGTGTTAAAAGTAAAAAAGGCATTTAATGTCACTATTATCTCAAGGATTATGTATTTTTGAAAGAGAAAAAGATGAAAAAGAATGTGCCTTTCTAGCTGACATCCATGAATGGTGAACAAAACCTTGAGAATACAGGTTTGGGCCACTAGAAAGTATACAAAAGCTAAGCATTATTTCCAATACAAAAGCTAAGCATTATTTTCAATACATTTTAAACTGTTGACAAAAGCTTGTGACTTTGCAGGTTTCTCTAGTTAGTAGGAGAAGCTGGACACAAAATTTTATGTCCATCATTGCACACTGTCTCTGTTGCATAGACCAATTTTTAGTTTGGCAATGGCTGCAGTGGCTGCAGCTCAGTTCTGTTAAGGTACAAGCCTTTCCCAGCTGCTGCAGTGCAAAATCAGCAAGATCTGATAGCATGTAAGAATAAAGGCCACAGAAAAGCACTCTGGCGTGATCTGGAAGAGTTCACGTCGCCCAGCTCTGAAGTCTTCCATGAGTATTAATTGGTCCTGAAGATGGATCTTGTGTGATAACTAAATATTTTTCCCCCCCCCCCCCAACTTAGCTACAGATGGATCATGTCAGACCTGAAAGTCATAGACCGTGGATGTAAGTGATTCAGCAAATGATTGAAGTCATGCCATGGATCTTGGTGGGTTTACCTTTCCACCAGCTGTCCTTAGGGATCTGCTTGTAGAAAAAACTCTCTCTTTCTGTAGCTCATCCTACATTGCATTCAGGATTTCCTCAACCACAGAAGAGAAACATTGCAGGAAACATCACCAGAAGGTGAGAACCAAAAAAAACCAAAACATCACTTGCTGTATAAAATCCTTTGTTAGGTGAGTTCACCATGATGAAGGAATCAGCTGAAGACAGCTAGTGAATTATCCCACTTCTGTGGTTAATTCTTTCTTCAGCTTTTGCAGGGGAGCAGACTCCTCAGCCCCTGCCTGCCCTGCCTGCCTGTGGTTTAGCAGGTAACATCATTACGCCCTGACAGTCCCAGGATGGGAATGCTACTGGTTAGCATATTTGGCAACCTGTTTTTTTTTCCCTGAGGGCCTGTAAATAGCAGCAAGGCAGAAGGGAGACCAGTGTCCTTATGTCAGCAGGGAGGTGTCTGGTGGCACAGACAAGTTTTTCTTAACCCCCTAAGAATTGATACATCCTATGTATATATGGGCCCAGAGGTTTCTTTCTTTCGGTTTAGATTTCTTCTTGTTTGTGCAGTAAATTCCACGTAAGACTGAGTGGAGAGAAAAGGAAGAACGGATGCTGGTAATTAAATTAGCCATTTCCTAAAAACAAATAGCAGGCACTTCAATCTCATCAAAAAAATACCAGCATGGAGCCCATTCTTTCTGGTTTAAGTGATTACTTACATGTCCAGATGTCAATTCAGGGAAAACTTGCAAATGTAGAGAGGTTTATTTTCTTACTGTGCATATTTCCTTATAATTGAGTCTTTGCACCTACCATTTTTAGTGCCTTTTTTTTTAAATATATGTTTTAACATATGGAATGGTTGCAAAAGTTTTGAAATAAAAAATGCCCTTCTTGTGGGGTAAAAAAACCCCAAGGACTGTGTTTGAGGTGAGAGAGAAGGGAGGGAAACTGGGGTAATGTTGAGGTGGTGCAAGAGATGACGCTTCAAGGGGATGGGTAGTGAAGTAGGAAGCCTTTTATGAGGACTTCCAGTAGCCCTCTTTAGTCTGGCAGCTTGCTGCAACAGTTAGGTGAGAAAGACAACCAGTAGTTTATTTCGATGCATTTATTGTTGGTATCATATTGATGGCTCTTCCTCTGACACATTAGCAGGAACATTTTTCTTCTAACCCAGGAATTATGAGTGAAGTCTCACTGAGTGATGCACATGTGTGGAGTCACATATACTCACTGAAGTTTTTACCATCAGACTAGGATTGATGTTACATTTTGCTGTAAATGTCTATAGCACAATTTTCAAGAGAACTGAACAATTTTTCAAAATATTTGTTGTGTCCATGAACAATAGAGAATCCAGAGGTCTGGTAGTAGCAATTGTTTGTGGTTCTAGGAAGGGTACATGAGAGAAGGTGAGAGAGAGAGCAATGCTGCCCAGAGCTTCCCAGTAGTAGAATAAGGCAGATTTAGGACATGTGGTAGGTTAAGAGTCCCTTCAATAGCAGGGATTTTTCTCTGGCCCTCCCCAGTTCTGAGTAGATGCTGTAAGAAGTAAAAAGTAAATCCTTCCATTTTGAGGATACAGCCCTGCATTTCCTTCATTGTTTCTGTATTTGCCTGAAAAAAGAGCCCTTTGCATTAAACTGCCTGTCAGTGAACTTAGTGATGAGAACTTTTCCTTGCACAAAAACCTACATGTTTTTTAGTTATAGTCCTTGCAGTATTTTCACCAGTTAGTCACCTGTTCCTACCAGCAGAATTTTGTGCTTGTAAAAACAACATCCAGATACACCCCAGACAAGTACTATGACTTCATATAAAATTGAGATTACATTCAACAGCTTGACCAAAGCACATCAAGGGCAGTATTCTAGCACTGTACATTTAGCCCTGGCCTTTACACTCTGGCTTGTTTTAGTTGTGAAATTGGTGGGTTTATTAATATATTATATAAAATATATGGAGTCAAAGGTCCTTTCTAAAAGCCAGCATGCAGGGCCGTGGATTCCAGAGTATTTAGAAACAAGGCACTTCCCTCTGCATGAATAACAAGAGTCACTTCATATTTTTTGTTTGTGTTTTTCTGTGCTCAGTTGCTTCCCTGGGGAGCAGGTGCTGAGCCTGAAGTCCTGCCACTGCTGGGGAAGGGAACTGTGCATCCGTGTGAGCTCCACACTTCAGCCAGGGGGCATTCCCAGCCTGTATGCTGACCCTTTTACTGCATAAAAGTGTGCAGTATTAGTAGCAGATAAACCATGGTATTCTTAGCACATAAGGAAATCGGGCAGAATAGAGTGTTTTGTCTTGCTCTGAGTGTGAAGAAAATGTGTGTGCCATAGTAATCCTTCCATTTTTTTTCCTTGTTATTCATTTCTTTTTTCTCCTTAACTTTTCTCAAAGCTAAACTTCCCACAAAATTCAATTATACTCTAAAAGTCTGTGTTGTCATGAAAGATAGTTAAAAGTCTACTCAAACCTTTGATTCCCACGTGGTCTAGAAAACAGAAGTTTAAAGTTAGCAGAGAGGCTGACTGAAGTGGGAAGGCAGTGTTGGTGATGGAGCTGTTTGGATTGGAAGCTTTGAGGACACATCTGAAGGTTTTTCATCCTCCTCAGAGCAGGTGTTACCTGAAATTGGACCATGTTTTCCCTGGTATCTTGACACAATCCATGGACCCTTGCCTTTAGTTGGCTGCTCCAGCATTGCTGAGCTGATTTGGCGAGGGCTGATTTACAGCAGGTCACCAGCTGGATGCTTGGCCAGGCTGCTCCTCCTGTGCTGACATCCAAAAACTAAAGGCAGCCTTTTGAATGCAAGGCTGCGTACAGCCATGTTTTATGGGCCATGTACATGTTCACAAACATGAAACTGAAGTGTTCTGGTTTAAGTGAAAATACTTATGGAACTGGTTCTCAGTGACCACTGTTCATAAATGCATGAAATGTCATAATGTTGGTCAAAAAGCTTTTGAGTGGGATACATCTTGCATTTCTGTACCTTCCAGTTTAGTATGTTATTCATGATCCTAGAAATTTAAAAAAAAAAAAAAAAAGAGGCAGTTAACACTTGATTTAGTTTAATTTCATTCCTTCTACAACAAGAAAATGTTCAGTGAAGGTTAGTGGTGCTTTTCTAACACTTTTTTTAAACCTGACTGTGCTGCTGTGCTTACCTATATTCCTTGTATTCTTCATATGTATTGATATACTGAAAATTTCCTACTAGATACAGAAATCTTGTGGTTTGCTTATCATGGCTTATATATATTTCATCACAATTCCAGGTTTTTCCCTGATCTACCATAGCTCTTGTGAGCACAGCATGTGAAAGAAATGCTTGCCCACGGCAAGGAGTTGCATGCTGTAATGCACCAGTCCCTTTTTGGGTCTCTCCTGGTGTTAAAATTATTACTCTCTCCCAAAGTTCAGCATCCAGCTAGGGTGAAAAGTGAGTACAGGTTCTAAAAATGTTGAATATGTGTGCCAAGTACTTGAATGTTAGCAAGAGTGGGAGGGAGGTTCAGGGGAAATTGTAAACCTTTTTCAAGGCAAGCAAAATGACTGAACTCTTTATCACTTCTTTTCATTTCCAAAATGTCACAGCTTCTTGCTAAGCTCAATGAAGTTGCCATCATTTATTTGTAAGGTGCTTGAAGGTGGTCTTTTAAAGAATAATTATTAACCTTTCTATTTCAAAACCTGTTCTTACACAAAGAGTTTTTCACTGGAGATGGAGTTACGAGGCAGTTTTTTTCAGTATGGCATTGAATTTTTCAGGAGCTTATTTCCTGAGGGAGGTAAATTGCCAGGGATTGCAGGAAGGCCCTCTGCTCCTTCAGTTGAGGTTGGAGCTCAACAGGTTTCAAACCACACAGTGCAAGTAATGCTAGGGAGCGGCTGTGAAGACATTGTGCCTTGCAGAGGGGCTCAGGGACTGGGTTTGACTCCTGCTTGCCATTCCAGGGCTCTCCAGTGTTCCCTCTGTGCCCCATGTGTGGCATGGGGAAAAATAATCTATTACCTGTGGGATCTCTGCTTTCCCTTCCCTCCTTGGATCCCTGCAGCAATGTTATTTTGGGGTCTGCTGGCTGGGAAGAGCAGAGACCTTGGAAAGCAAGGGAAAGCAAGCCTTGCCTGCCAGGACGGACTGCTCACCTCTGGGCAAACCCTCAGAGAGAGACCCTGTGGAAGTACCACCAGTGGAAACAGTGATTGCTCCTTCCTTTGTGGGACACTTTGTCCATGTGTTGTTTCATTGTTAACTAAGCAGATAATTAGCCCTTTCTCTCCCCTGTTGGGTGCATCAGCTGCTGGGTGAGCTGCAGAAAGCCCAGGATGAGAAACAGTTGGGTCAGGCAGAAATTGCAAGCAGGAATTTCTGAAGTATTCCTGTGGGCTTTCCTAAGAAACGGCTCGCTTTCCCAGGGAACGATGGAAACAGGCGAGCACTCTGTCTCACAATGTTCCCTCTCTAGGAAAACATTTGGTAGTAGTTTAAAAAAGAAAGCTTTATAGAGCTTAAATAATGCCAAAGATGAATTTGGTGAAGATTGATGCTGTACATACTCTATTTGCAAGGATTTGGAATTTCCAGTGCTGCTTGGAGTTGCTAGCAATAGGTCCAGGGCTTGCCAGTCATATTCGGCTTTTTTTGCACTACCTCTTTTATTTTAATCAAGTTCTTATTATGGCACTACTAAGCACATGGCTAAATAGTAAAGCTTTTGTGCTCAGTTCATCTGTATCAACAAGGTCATGGCACTCATAATCATAAAATTAAAGAAACTTGATAATTGCAAGAACAGCTTCTGTTTCATTCATTTTTTTAAAGTAATCCATGTCAGTGTTTTGTATTCTGGGTTGTAATTACTCAAGGATCATGTAGCCAGGTTTACCTCTAAATAAATAAGGAATAATAAAAATATTTTTTAAATTAAAGCTACATTTTTAAAGGTTTAAAGACAGTCTTAAAGAAAATACAGAATACAGTGAAGTGTGTCATTCCATACATTGGCGTGACCCCTGTCCACATTAATCTGGCTAAAATAGGCTAAATTTTTCTTGTTGTCTGTATTGGGTTTTGTACAAAGTAAAAAAATCAATATATTATCTGATTCACAATCAGCCTGAATGCATCTTAATGGTAATTGGAAGGCTTAAAATGTTTCATTGGGCTATGATGACTGCTAATTCTACTTAGAAAAATGAATGGTTTTCCTGCACAGCAATGTATTGATGCATGGTGGAGTAATTGGGTGGACTCAGGTGCCCCTGACAGGCAAACAGGCATTTCCTCTGGTGCCCTTTGAAACTCTGTGTGCTGAAGCTAAGTACTGAATGAATCTATTATGTCATATGGTAGTGTAGTGCTGGAAGGCAGTGGTGGGGAGGAGATGGGGTCTGGTATTTTTTCGGTTGGTCCTTGCTTTCCAGCTCAAGGGATGCTCATCCAAATCCACCTAAAGCAGTTCCGTTTAAGCTGGCACATAAAAGTTGAAGTTGGCATTTTACTTTAGCCTACAGACAGCAAAGATGTATTTTATGATTGCTTAAAATGCCAATGTCTGAATGAGAAAGTTAGAGAGGGACATGCTGGCAAACAAACTCATAGGGGCTTGTGGATAGCTAATTTTTTTTTTTTTTTTTTTTTAAGGCAACAGCTGAGCAGGTGTCAATGAAAATCAGAAATCTGTTGTTCAAGCTATTGTCTTTCATTTCATACTTGGAGCTGAAACAAGAATGGTCTTTCTGGTGTTTGTCCCTACCACTTTTTAAACAAAGAGGTTCTGATCTATGGCCAGCCGTCTTTAAGCACTGTGATAATGCAGTCATTCATTATTAACAGAGAGCAGAGGAGAAGGGGAGGCCTCAAACACATCAGGAACAAGCAAGTGGGGAAATGAAGGTATCAATTATGTATCTGCCATGTTGATGATGCTCTTACAGAGTTGTTTTCTCCCAAGGGAAGAATCGGCTGGGAGAACAAAGCATATTCTCAGTGCCTTCTCTGACAACAAGATGACATCTCCCCACCTGAAGCTTCAACAAACCCCTTTCTTTAGCCCCTTTCCCTCCCAGGAGTACTTGATACTCTGCTTAGTTCTGGACTGGATCTAAAAGGAGAGTGCTGCTGGCTCTCCCGCAGGGAAGTGGGATCCTGGTTTCCAGCCCTACCTCCACAAGTGACAGGCACCTGTGCCCCCAGGGTGAGCTGTGAGCAGGGCAGGCTCCAGCCCAGCATCCCAGTGCAATGAGCTGGAGGGCAGCAGCTTTCTCATTTGTAATTTGTTCCAACTAAAGTTTTTTTTTTTTTTTTTATTGCAAGACTGAGGTTAAAAAAATATTTATGAATACAGCCTCAAACCTTCATGAACATGGTACTACAATTCCACTGGGTTTTACTGTATTGATTTACAGTGCCATCACCTTTCTTGATGGAATTACTGTTTCTTGATTGTGCAGGAAAGGGACCATAATGGTTTTTAAAGTAAAACTGAATCCGATCACAGTTGCACAGATTTGTCCTGTGACATGAACATGCCCTGCTGAGAAGGGCAGCTGAGCTGACAAATATGTATCAGCTTGTGCCTGATTCTCCCCACCTTGGCCCTAGTAAAGAATGAGTTACAGGGAATAAAACAGCTGTTTGCTGTGTGGCTGGGGATGAAGAGGGTAATGAAACATGATGCAGAGTAAAAGTCAGCTGTAGCTTGGCAACTCCCTTTTCCTCATAGCAAAGAAGATAACTTAGACTGCATTAAGAACTATGATATTATACATACAGAATGATATGAATTATTTTTAAGGCTGTGGTTTTAGAGATGGAAAATTAGTATTTTGACTAAAAAGACTGTTTAATCATTAATAGGTTGTTCTGAGTATTTTGGAGTTTCACTATTATTGTTTATTCAAACTGGTATCTAGCAACAAAGACGAGCATTTTAAAGGCAGCTAAAAACTGAACTTAAAAATAAACACAGTTCTTTCTACAAAGACAGCAGAGCTAAAAGCCTGTACAAATATTTGCAATGACAGCAACATCAGAAATTTGTTGGTTGGGTTTAAAAGTGTTCTTGACCGCCCTGGCAGGGTTCTGAGGCCAGCAAGGTCACATAAAGAGACTATTTGCTTTGAGGTTGACTTGCACACATTTGGACAAGTGCAGTATGCTCTTTCCTGTACTAGGAAAAAAGGTGTTGAAGTGGTGCCAATATAGAAGAAAATGGTGCTCTTGAAAGGCAGCACAATGAGCTCTGGGCTGTCCTGTCCCAGGCATTTAATTACATGACTGATCAAATTGCTCCTAAGGTTTTGGGTATATAAATGTTCTGTTAGATCAGGAACTCCTTGTCGTAGTACTTAGGAGTGAGGAAGCATTGCGATGGGAGCCCACAAAACCAAACCTGCTTTCATATATATAAACATGTTAATTGTGAAAGATTTGGTTAAAGGTAGTAATAATAAAGGGAAAAACACACGTAATATTCATATATAATTGTGTTTTGCAAGAGCACTGGATGGTCTGGAATGAGTTGGAGTGGGTTCCCCACCTTTTTCATACTGGAGAGGAAAAGAGCTGATGATGTTAGCACTTCAGGTGGTCACTGCTTCAGCACTGGATGTGTTGAAGGCATCAGAGCATCTCTCACACCTGTTGGCAGTGAGCTCAGGTGATCACTTCCTGGCAGAAGTCTTCCCTTTCTTCACAGATTTCTCTCCCCTTCACTCCTGTTCTGTTCTTGCCCTAGCTCAATGGTACATTCTCCAGCTCAGAAGTAGGAGCTGACTCAGTTTTAGAAGCCCAGAAAAAGGCTGTTCTGTCGCAGTGCAGTGATAACGTGCAGCCTTACAAATGGTCACCATCATGGCTGGTGGTTCATCTAAGGTTTTTGTTGTGGCGGTGCAAAAACACAGGCTGAGACTACTGGAAGCCCATTTGTGTGAGCAGCATCTCTGTAAAGCTGTACCTGCATGCTGCCTCCGCCTGCAGTGGTGATGCATTCTTGGGGACACAGCCAGAGAGCTGCAGGAAAATGCCTCTGTCTTGCCAGGTGTACCAGAGGCATGGCTGAAAGGCATCGGAGAGGGATCAGCAGTGAGTCCTTTAGCCAGTGATGCAGTGTAGGGGAGTTAGCAGAATAATCTCCTAACATCCTACAGCAACTCCTTTGGAATGATGGACACCTCCAGAGAAGCCAGCCAGCTGAGAACTGTGACAGCCTCAGGCTTGCTGGAGAGGGAGAGGAGAGGAGAGGAGGGGAGAGGTGAGGAGAGGAACTTTGGCCATGCTTTTACTCTTTTGCTAGGTTTTTGACTCAGAGTGGACAGTGAGTAGGTAGGGCCACCTGAGGGTGTGGCATACCTACCACACCATCTTTCCTGTCAGTCAGCTGGCACAGGGGATCCTCCCCCACCTTCCCTTGCCTCAGCAGGTGCTGCTGCTAAAACCAGCCATCCAGGGGCTCCTGGCCTGTTTGGGGCAGATGGAGAGTAAATGGCTGCTAACTGGGGTGGTGGAAACCAGGGCCAAAGGCTTCCCTGTGACTCTCCTCACCCAGTTTTATCTCAGTGTCGGTATAACGCACCTATTAACTACTGCAAAGGTGGTTGCTTTTAATTCCTTTTTGTCACCACATGGGAGAGGGGCCACAGGTGCTTCAGTTTATTTTCACACTTCTAGCCAATATCTGCTGGGGAGATTTACTACTTGCCTGCAGCTAAAAAGATTCATTGTAAATTTATTACAGTTATATTTCTTCCCTATAATAAGGCTATGCCAAGAAAAGTCAGTAAAGAAGTATTTCCAGTTTTTCAGTTCTGGTTTTCAGATGTGATGTTTTAAAATATCATACCGAATTTAATAAGATGAGTGCATGCAGCTTACTCTTAGGTGAAATTACAAAATCATCAAAAAAATATTTAAACTATAAATATAAATATATATATACTGTTGTACTCCAAGGAGATTTATTCCTTACTATTCAGACACAAGAAGCATTAATTTTCAATTAGTAGCTCAGTTGCTCAAAATAGTTAGGTTGCTCTTTTATGTACAATGCTTTTAGTTGTTGTTTTTTCTGTCCCCCCCCCACATCTCTGTTATTGTGCCTGGATTTTTTTTTTCCCCCCTGTTTTTGTGGAGGAGTTGCTTTGACCGTTGATATGATGTTTTGTATATCTGGAAAATGTGACTGTCTGGAAACTTTCCATTTGCTGACTTTTTCTCAAGTATTGGAGTTGAAGAAAAAAGAATAAGCAACCTGCATTTAACCTATGATCCCTTTCCTTCTGGTTGGAGCCAGCTGTGTCCAGGGTGAAAGAAGAGGTAGCAAGAAGATTTTTGGCCAGATTGCTTTCAAACCTGTACAACAGGATGGCTGAGCATTTGCTTGTTCCTTCTTCAGGAAGCTGGAAGTGTGGAAGTTAAGCATTTTATTGAAGAGGAGGAAGAAGTTGTATAGCTGTTCCAATAAGGACTGCATGTTGCCAAAATGTCAACAATTTACAAACACATGTTTGTGGGCATATTGCAAGCATAGGTCAGATCTTTACTTTTTTTTTCAGACCTTAAGAGAATCCCTGATGTGTTTTGACATAAGAAACAGTTGAGAAGAGAGGTGGTGTAATTGTAGAGGCCTGCCTGCAGTGCTCAATGCGCTGTAGAACACACCCAGCTCAGATGCCAGTGTGGATAGAGAAGATGAGCTCTGAACCATGAAGTTCCTGTATGGGAAGTGTAATTCAGTGAGGCTGGGTAGCCCTGACTGGCTGTGTTGCCTTTGATATTTTTAGTGTCTCTACAGAGTGTCTTACAATCATAACCTTCCTTTTTTTCCCTGTAGAATTAACCCCGTGGGAGTGAAAGCTATATTGTGAAGTAACGCTGAAGCTGGAGGTTACAAGTGTGTTATCTTCATTTGGGATGCACTAGCAAGAGACAATTTGTGGTAATCATAGCCTGTAACCTGACAAACCAACAGTGCAACAGCACTTAAGTTGAGGTGATTATTGTGACCAGGAAAAAGAAAAAGCAACATTTTTTGCCCTTTGCCCCAGTCATGCAGCAAGCACATGTCAAGCCCTAAAGTTAACCCTTTTTTATGTCCTGTTTCTTGTGTAATTAGTAGGAAGCCCAGGTCAGGTCTCCTGTTTGCTTGCTGGGGATCATTGTCTTGTAGGACTAGGGCATTCTACCTAAGAGACAAATAGCTAAATAAGCTTTTCCAGGCTTTCAGCCCATTAATCCCAGGTGTACAGCTAAGAAAGTGAGAACTGGAATAAATACATCATTGTTTGTAACTCTGGTCATATTTCTTCTCTGCACACTGCAGAAGAGAACAGTGTGGCTGAGCATCCCTCTGAGCCACATGGCTCTTTGAAACATGGAGCCCTGAGCATCCATGCTGTGACTTTCAGGGAAGCACATGCTTCCCTCTTTTCCTTTGAAGTACCTGTGTAGCAGTACCTGTGCTTTTTGCAGAGCTTAGGGAGGGGCTCATCACAGGCAGAACAGAATGTGGTCTTTTGAGCTGAATTTTCCACTCTTGTTGGGTTTGACTTTCTGCAGCAAGGTAACATTTTGCTTGTGGAAGCAGTGGGAGTTGGCAAGGTTCGGACTTTAAGCCCTTTCTGGACTTTGGCACTGCTGATCCAAGTGTGATTCCAACAACCCCAGAGGCATTTGTGTGTGTATCCATGTAGAAACCTGGAGGTATTCAGGCCATCGTCTCCATCCCTGCTGTGGTTATCCTGGGAGGATTCCCTCTGGCTGTTCCAGGGCAGCAGCCAACATCCCTATGAAGTAGCCACTACCCAGCCTGTGTAGCTGATTGCCAACAGGAGGTCCAATTAACATTTGGCAATATTGGCAGTTCCATATGGAAACTACCACTCTGCCGCCCACATTTGAACTTCAGCTTTTTCCTTTCATTTAATTAAAACACAATCAAGTCAATTAGCTCATGACAGAGTTTCTCCAAAGTTAAACTCCAGATGTATGGCAAGGCAAAAGCATGCAGATGCCAATTCATTGTGCTGCCTGGAGGTAGATTATATTTCTCCCATTTACCAGTTTATCCACAATGGATTAGCTTTATTTTTTTCCCTTCCAAGTAGGTTAAAAAAAAAAAAAAAACCCAAAAAAAACAACAAAAAACCAAAAAAAAACCCACCAAAAAAAAAAAAAAAAAAAAAAAACCAAAACAAAAACACCCACAAAACAAAAATGTGAGAACAAAAAAAAAAAAACATTCCATCTGGTTCAGGTCAGGAAAAATAGTAATTTGAGATACTTATTAAAAATTATATTAATAGTGTCAAAATTACTTCTGATTTTTAATGACTACGTCAAACCTTTTGTCATGCAGTGTCTTGAAGTCTGCCAGTAAGCTTGAGGAATAAGCAGCTTATATTCTATAGTAAGTTGATGACTTACTGCTAATTGGGGATAATAGGCAGCTGCAACAACAGGTTCATTTTGCTGGCATAAAAACCATGATTACCAGCTCTGTGCCCTCTGGCAAGGCAGTATAGAAAATCATATTGTTGTCAGAAGAGGTTTGAGGTCTCAGTAAACCAAGATGACTTTGGCAGCGCATTCCTGCAAGGCAGCACACTGCAGTGGGAGGAAGAGAAAAAAATAACTGTACTAGCTAACTGTTAGTTAATAAGCACAGAAGTTGTATCCAAATCCACATGTAAGGTAACTCTGAATTGGGACCAAGGCATCTTCTGCCGCATTTCTCAATTCATTCATGGTTAGATGTGGCAATACCCTGAGTCACCTGTATTCTGACAGGATGAAAAAGCTTTCCTCACATGCTTTAAGAATGATGTGGTGATACCACAGCAATACTGCAAGAGAATTATTGCTAGTGAAAGTATTAGGCACCAGTGCTACCTCAGTGCCTTGATATCAGCGGGGCACTTGATTCTGTGCCTTTTCCCCTCTTGGTTATGTTGTCCAGCTACAGGAGGAGGACTTTTCCTTCATCTTGCCACTGTTAACCTTGCTGTATGACAAGGATCCAGAGCTGCAGAGTTGCAGTACAGGTGGGTAAGCCTTTGTTGATGTGGGTGAGAGAAAGGATTGCAACATGAAAGGTGCAGCATGGTAGGGAAAGAAGAGAACTTGACATTCTGCTGGCACCATCTTGTACTTAACAGCCCTGATGTGAGAAAGAATCCCTTAAATATCTACCAGGACTCAGCAGGATTGGATTAGATCAGTTGTGTAGAAAGGTGCTGGTGAGGGGAGCGCAGGTTAGGTTCTTCTGCTGGCTTTTCTTTTTCACTGCCAAGAGAAAAAATATACAGAAGTAAAAAAAAAAAGAACATCTAATACAATAAATATAGTCCTCTTTTCTTTTGATCATGAATTTCTTTAAGTCAAAGTTTTTAAAAAATGATGTTGCTGCCTTCCAATCACAAGGCCTGGAACCAGCAGAAACACACTGTTTAGTTCACAATAATTTATATTAGATTTGCTTGAAATTATCTGGTGGGTGGCTCTTCTGTTGCATTTTGCTCTTATAAAGTTAGTTGAAAGTTCTTATCTGAAGAAAGCATTAGCATGTGCCAGTGCTGACGTCTTAGTGTTGAAGTGTACCATGCCCTGGGAAAACTGTGATGATTTCACACACCTGCCTAAGCCACAGAGCATCTCTGGAGATCATTCACAGCAGTAAAATGTTTCCTCAGCAGCTACAGAGATCAGCACTGCTTATTGCAAGTAGCCTTCCTGGGATAAGACATGTTCAGTCATCTCTAAGCATTTGTAGGAAAGTCAGGGTCATCCACAGACTGACCTAATTTTCTCTGGCTGCCCACAAGCTTGAGGAGATGCTGTCCTTTTTGTACATTTCATCTGATTGATGGCCCATGTGGCACGATTTGGCTTTGCGCTGTCTCCGCTAGCCTTGTTGTTGGCCTTTTGCAGCAAGATCTCCTCATCGTGTGACATTGACGTGCAGGATTCATCCTCACTTCTTGTCCTTCTTGTGCACCCAGCTGATCCTGCAGCTGGAAAATCTTCCCCTAGTGCAAAGGACTGGAATATGGTCGTGTAAACTATGCAGATACTATAGCCAGATGTCCTAGTGTCAAACTTCTTAATGTTTATTGAAGGCAATGAAATGACTCACTGGATTTTTGAAGAAGGCAGGGCTTCAAGGCACTATGTATACAAATAAGAGTAACACAAGTCAGCAAGCTCCTCTAAACCTCAGAAAGCTAAGATGTTTCTTTACCCCTCAGTGAATATGTATAATGTTTGTAACGATAGGTAAGGAAAAACACACCACTTTATTCTTAAGTAGTACATGACCTATAAAGCAAATAGTGTGCATCTGAAGCGTCAGTTTCCTGTGGAGTGTTTCAGACAAGAGGAGTAATAACTTTTGTAAAGATCTTTCCATAAATGCTCTGAAATGTCCTTGCTGAAATTGTTTTTTCTAAATTGTTTTTTTCTAAATAGTTTATTAATTGATAAAATGTGCTAGCTTGTGAATATATATGTATACACATAATATATGGGCTTTTGAATATAAATAAGTTCTTTTTTCTAGACATATTACTTTATCTTAGATTATTTCTGAAGTTGGTCAGTAATATCTGGCTATGCTTATTCCTTCTTTTCAAATATATATTTCAAATGAGGGAATTGGTACAAGGTCCATGGATTAGTAAAGTCCCAATTTTGAACACTTTTTGAACTCACTAGATAAAGCAACTCCTTGCCTTTTATTGTCAGAAGGAATTCATGTTGACATCTGTTTTCAAAAGTTTCAGTCTTCCTGAACAGAATTATTTTCCATGAATTTCATGTATTTGCTCAGTTTGACAGATTTCTGTAACTAGGATGAATATGATTATTTTGGAGTTACCAGTTTTCAGCAGAGGGCAGAACAGGGACCAATGCAAATCTGTATTTCTCTGTGGGGAGCTATTGGAGCCCTAACTCTCCTCCATTTCTGCTCCTAGGCACAGGGAAAAAAAATCTAGATGAGGTTTTTGTGAAAGTGGTCTTCTGCAATAGGCTATACTCCGTGACTCAGGAGCATTTGAAAAGATCAGCATTCTAGTGCTTATAAGACCATGCTGTCTGTCAGCAGGATGCAGGCTCTTCACACCAGTAGCACAGCCTTTCTGAGCCACTGGAGAGAAGAGCATGGTTTTTGTCCTGCTGCCTCAAGGGTGGGTAGCTTCTCACTCCAGTGAGCTCCTATCTCCCTGCTTCTGCCAGGGAGATATTGCCTGGCTCCTGTCCCAGGACAGAACTCTACAGCCAACAGATCCTCATCTCTTTTCTTAATGATTTCACTTCTGAGTATTTGGATTTACTAGTGCTGATTTCACAGAGAAACTGTGTATTTCCACATCCTGTAGCACCATGGGAATCTTGACTGGGAGGGACTCAGGAGGTTACTTGGAGCAGGACTGTTCCTGACAGTAGGTGAGATCAGCCCAGAAGGAGCTTTGCCTGGCTGAGTCTTCACGTCCTCCCAAGACCTGTTCCAGTGCTGCACTACCCAACTCCTGGTGGTTGTTTTCCTTACCTCTAACCTGGCTTTTCCTGGCTGCAGACTGTGGCCCTCATCCCTTCTTAGGTCAGCTGGAATTGCAAAGATAAATTCTTCTCTCTTGTCTTTGTACATACACTCCAAATAACTGTAATTCTCCCTTAGATCCACAGTTTCCAGCAGAGGCTTCTGCATTCCATAGGGGACTGCAGTCCATAGGCAATGCCTGTCAGCTCTGACAAAAGTGCAGTCCCTAATTTCAGGCAAGGCACCCCTGCAGGGCTCCTTGTGCTGCCCTGTGCCTCTCTGCAGAGCTGCTCACTGCCTTTGGTGATCTTCTCATCCCTCACCTCTCACCTGGCTTCTCAGGGATAGCTGTGTCATTTTAAGGCAGTCTCATTTTAAATCTCTCTAAGGTTCACCTTGTTCTCCAGGGCACACAGGTGAAGAAGTTTATCACTAGTTTTAACTTCATAGACTTTGAAGTTATACAATGAATCTTTCCTGTCAGTACTTTATTTCAAAACCTTGGAAATAAAGTTTCTTGGACTCTGTTTGCATTACATCAGCTTTCTCACAGAAAAGATTTTTTTTTTTTTTTAGCATCCTGGATCAATCTAAAGCCTAGAACAAATATAGGACTCATTGCACGTCATTTGTCTAAGAAACAGAATAATAAGATTGCACCATGATATTATGTGGCTGAATATGTATCTTTTTAGCAGCTAGGTCACAGGACCAGGATTCAGGAAGCTATTTGGCAAACATAAAATTAAGTGCTTAACAATTATGTGCCTCATATTTTCCGTTTGTCAAATGGGGGCATTGATATTTCTTTCTTTGAATAGCATTTCTGATTTAATGATCTATGATTATCATTACTACTGTTCAGAGTGGCATCAACTCTATTCCAAACTGGTTATAATTAGAATGTTTAGATGAATGAAAGCAATTACAGAGCCTATAGGCCACAAACAGCCCATGATTAATTTTGTGTCTCTAAGTAATGGCAGTTGCTTCATTGCTCATAGGAGCAAAATTCTGTACATTGGAAGTATTTGCAGGACTACAAATGGAAAGCTTTAAGAAACCTTAATTCTTAAATAGAAATAAATAATTGTAGATTTCTCAGAGTAGTTTATTTTAACTGTATGCTGCAGCATGTTGTGGGATGAGTCTTAATTGGTTCACGAAACTCAAAGTTTGCTAAATATTGGCTTTCTTATAATTCAATATGTTTTTGCAGACAGAAATCCTTTAAGTTTTGGCTCCAGTTCAAAAGCTTATTGTTAAATACGCTTTGTTAGTAAGAAGCCTGACTCATGGCAGGCTGTACTGGGAAGGACTGATTACCAGGGATATCAAACAGACCTGTTCCCATTCCACTGCCAGAACAATTATCTTTAGAGTTTGTTTAAGAAAGGATTAATTTTACCCAAAAGAAACAGTTTATGTTTTCACATTGCAAGGGTTTTGTTTTCTATGTGGTGATAGCTAGTTATTCAACTTCACCATGGTTTGGGAAAAACTCACCCAAACAGATGTTGGAAGAAATTCTCCTGTAGTGATAGAAAACCACCGGACTGTGCAAATACGCCAGATGAGCATCACAAGATGCAAGTTCTGGACAGCTGCAGTTGCGGTGCTGAGAAGCACTGAAGCCCAGGGTTGCCTTCTGGAACAGGAAAAATCCATGCTGATGCACACACAGCCTGTTGCAGTCTGGTAGTGGAGGAGTTTAGCTGTTGGGTACTATTTCATTTTTCATCCTTAAGTTATTTTTATTTCTTTTCTTTATACAGTTGATGGTTTGGACAAGGCTTCAATTGCTAACTCAGATGGACCAGCCCCAGGATCCCAAACTCCCCCCTTCAAGAGGAAGGGCAAACTCTCCAACATTGGCAAAATCTTTAAACCTTGGAAATGGCGGAAGAAGAAGACCAGTGACAAATTCAGAGAAACATCAGCAGGTATGTCTGTGGTCCTTTGGTGGCAAACAGTAGAAAACTGTGATGGTTTTGCAGGGTAATATTTGAAAAGCTCTTTGAACTTGTTAGATGGCAAGGATTATTTAGGCATGGTATTTGACATACAGAAAAACAGTTTGAACCTTGGCAAGGAAAAACCGAACCTTGTTCAGCTTCTGTCTTGAACCTATCCCCTAAAATACACAGCTGATTTGTTTGCTATACATATCCTCAAATATATTGGAAAATCTCTCTGTCCTCCTGGTAGTCAGTGACTTGAATTATCAAACAAACCTTGCCTTCATGGGGACAGAAGTTTGGGGGAGAAGCAGATGTTGCCATGCCCTGCAGAAGAACGAGGATCAGCTCTGCAGCCCCTGCCTTCATAGAGGCTGCTCTACCCCTTCACTTCCCCACTGACAAGGCTGGAGGATGGTCTGAAATCAAATGCTGTGATTGAATTATATTCTGTCTGAAAAAGTGGGATATTAAAGGCTGGGATTTAGTTAGCCAAACATAGTTGTTTGGAGCCACCTGAGATGCTCTGGGGTGTTCTGACTGCTCTCCCAAAAGGTTTGATATCATATTTGTCATCCCTGTGCAGACAGCTCCAAAACCCTGGGGCATCTGAGGTGGCTGTAGACATCCATGTTTAGAAAACTGAATACCACCCTGCATATATGTGTGTGTGTGTCTTTTTGTCACTGCTCTAGCCAAACTTTCTCTGCAAAAATCCCAAACTTCTGGTTTGGGATTCAAACATTTGATGTTGTGGTTTCCTAAACTTGAGTTTAATTAGAGTCCCGTGAGCTTCTGTGAGCTCTTTAGATTAATTGCCACAGTGCAAGCCCTCTGTCTACTGTCTTCCAAGGCTGTAGGCAATAAAACCAACACTAGTTTCCTAAAGTGTTTTCAGGAGGCATCCCTGAATACTTAGAAGTACACTGCTTGACATTTTAAACCCAGCCCTTACATAGCAACCCCTGACAGTTACAGCAAGGAGCTCTATGGTTTGACAGTGAAACTTCTAAAACAAACTTTTATACACAAAAAGGAAAAAGAAGCCATTTTCTCTGGTGTCTTAATCACTCCAGATGCCAGCTGAAGTTTTGAGCAGATTTCTGAGCTCTTCAAATCCTTCTTTCTCTCCTTTTTCCTTTTTTTTTAAATTTTTCCACATACCCTGCAACAAACCCCCCACAATTTCTTGTGCTACTGCAATAAAAATAAAAAATCCCCTCAGTCTGATATCTCCTTCATCGCTTCCTGTTTCCTTCAGTTTTCCCAGTACTTTTATTGTATTTCTAAAGCAAAGTTATTTCTGGTTAATGACTCTTGAATGTTCTGCAGCTTCTCCTGGACAGGTATGTGATTTTATATGCAACGAGTTCTTTAGAGTAATGATCATTCATAAGCTGTATATGAAGAGATTCCCTAAACTTTCACAACCTATTAGCATGTGTTAAACTGTTACACCATTAAATAATAATGGATGTATCATTTTTAAAAAAACAAATATCTAGTAAGTTCATGTTAAAGATAGCGTTTCTTATGTTGTACTGTCTTTCTTCCGAGGGCCTGAATCCAGTCTTGCAAGCATGATGCATCAATTCTTATAATGCCACAGCAAAGCACGTGTTCGTATTTCTTTTACAAAAGCAGGAAATGAAGCACAAAGAAATTACGGTCAACATTTTCAAAAGTGCCTCCTTAGATACTCAGTCTACTTAATTTACTGGTCTTGTTCATGATGTTGTGGTCCCTCAAGACACTGATTTGCTTTTGAACTGTGCATGGGATCACGTATGTTTGTGTATGTGCTTCATGTGAGGCTGGAACTTGAATTGAGAAGTAGTTTGAATTGCACTCATCCTGCCTTAGATGGTAATTTCAGAGATGAATAAAAATAGTATTCCCTGTATTTCTTGAGGAAATAGACCCAGGACCAATGAAGACTGAGAAGACACATTGACGTGGCAAGCTGCCCCTTGCTGCTTGCTTAGTGACACGGCAGAAGAAACTTGCTTATCTAACTTGAGAAGGAAATGGGAAGACGTCCATTCAAAATTCAAATCCTACAGGATATCCTCTTCCTCACACTACTCAATCAGAGGTGTATTTTCATTACCAAGTGGGGGCTGTGTGCCTGCCTCTTACATGCAGGAAGCCCATTTCCTGGCCTGGGATCATGGGAGAGTGCACGATGATCCTCATTTATTGCCAGTTCTCTTAACAGGGCTTCAGCGTGGTAAATCCACATGCAGCTGGAGAAGGGGTTTCTTCTAAGACAGAATGTGGGCTATTGGAAGGAACTCTCATTACTTTCTCTGGGTTTTCAATAGGCTTTATGAAATAGGTTCTTGCTGTAGTCTTGCCAGGACATGTACCGTGGAGCACTTTTTGACTTAAGAGCAACTGGAAGATGTTTGTAAAAAGCAAATACCACAAGCATCAAAAAAGGAGTGATGTTTAGATGTTAGATGTTAATATCTGTGCCAATGTGGGAATGATGGTTGGAATTTTTCACTTTAGCAACGTGTTTTCCATGCTCTGTCTCAGACAGTCTGTTCTTTGGGCACTGGCTGTATGCTTTTTGCCTAGAGGGCTTTCAAAATAAAGGGAAAACAAACATAAAATGCCATCATCTCAAGGGTTTCTCTCCTCTGCAATGTTTTGCTGCAAAGGAAAAGACAGCAGTTTGTGTCTTGGCACAAAGTAGATGCCACTTCAAAGCTTCACTGCAAAAGTATATACAGAGAGAGATCAGAAGGCAATTTTAGTTCTTACTAGGTCAGAAAAAAATTAATAATCAGAATTTTCTCAAGCTTCTCTTAGAAGAACAAAACTAAGTACTGGAGAATATACAGAATCTCACAGCACTCTTCGAGTCAAAGAATGGGTTTTAAGAGTGCCTGAGATTTGCAGCTGCTGACCACCACTAAGCAGTCTTTTTTGTGGTGATGAAGAAGGGGAGAGAGAGAGAGAGAAGCTGCTTTTTGAGGTAAACTGTTCCCATTAATAGTGTTACTATTATTTGTATTGGGCAAAACAGGAAATATTTGTGAAGAGGAGTAAGATTTACTGGAGTAAATGAGGGCTGCATACAATACAATAAATTTACATATTTTCTGATGGTTACACCTGAAGTCAGGGCAAGTTCTGCTGCTGACTGCAGCAGGGGAAGGATTTTTACCTGGGATTTTCTGATTCTTCTGGATCATGAGACTGGAGACTGCCTGCCTGCCTCACCTCAGCCTTCTTCAGTAGGCAAGGACTCATAACCAGTTACCTTCACAGTCAGGACTGATCTCTTTGTAAAAAATCTCAATACATACTTGTACACAGATGGAGAAATTGTTCTTTATATTTTACTACTGCTTAAAATTAGAAACAGTATGTTGGTGTTCATGTTGAAATTTTATATTTTTTGCCACCTATATATATATACATATATATATCTACATATTATATATATGACAGACATGTTGAGATATATATATTAATGTAGATAGATATATACATTCTTATATGCACATATTGCAGACAATATTTGTGCTGATAGCATCCGCTGCTCACTTAGCCTAATTGCACAGAGTTTTAAGAGTTTCAAACCAGTCTGCTGAGCTAATTACTTCTGACTACTGTTATGTTTCAGTAAGCACTCCTAAAATGATAGAGTTACAAAGTCAAGGATTCAGAAGTCAGGAAATGTTTGAATGATGGTGCTGGGTGACAGGATGGTACAAAATGCTTGACTGTGTAAATGTGAAATATAGTGCATAATCTAAAATAAACCAAATATATTGCATAATCAGCAGTAAACCATACATTATGATGATGAGTCCACACTGACTAAATAATGCCCAGTATAAGTTCCTAAGTTGACAGGCTACTCATTCCTCTTATGGAAAGGGACATATTTTTGCCACTTTGATTCAAATTAAGATTCTGCCTTTTTCTTTGTAGGAACTGAAATTATGGTAGTAGTAATGAACACTAGCTTGATTTTTATATTCTTTCCATGGGGCAAATAATATTTAAAATAAATTAGCTTTCCAAGCTGAATTAATTGAGCTTAATCCGTTTAAATAAAACCACCAATCATGGCTAGCATTTTAGAAGATGGACGACTGGGACTTAAGCTTCTTATCTGTTCACAAATTTTCTAATATGTAAAATGGAGATAGTTATGTCTCAGGGTTGTTATGAAACCTGTGTAATTTATGAAATGCTTTGAGTTTTTTTTAGTTGGAGTGTAAGGGGTTCATGCCTTTTAATGACAATTGGCATTTCCCATGATAATTAATTCAATATAGTTGTTAATTCAATGTTGTAGAACTGAAAAAAAAATCATCCTGAAAACTAGAGAGAGACATTGATGGGGGAAGGTCTGATCCAATGTTCTTAACTTGATGGAAAAAGCATTGTTGTTTTCAGGTGGCATTGAATTGTCCCACAGATATGTAAGAGATCATCTCATTTCACTGTCCCCAAGAAAAGAGATGTAAAAAGAAAGCAGAGAGGAAAACATAGTGGGAATTAAATAATATTTGTAATGCTGAAATAATAATAAAATAATATTTATAGAGTGCCAGCAACAAAACAAGTATAAAGTGGATGTGTAAGGTGTTCATCCTTCAGGGCTGTGTGAAAGGAGATTTCACCCTGCTTGTGAATGCACCTGCTCTCTAGAAAAACCAAGACACTCCATCCATGCCTGCCCACATAGTCCTCTGTCTTCATAACCCCGCATCTCTTTAAAAACAATCTTTGTGGGACTGCTCCCCTACATGAAAAACTCTTTGCAAGCCCAGGATGTGTTCCTGTGCCAATATGTGTGACAAGGCACATGCTTTAAAAAATACATGGGAGAAACTGGAAGAGCTTGTGAGTAATTTGGGTGTGGGATCCAAGGCAGTATAAGTTGATTAGAGTTCAGGCTACCACACTCTCCCCAAGGAGGCTGGCTTGTATTGAGAGTCTGCAGCCACACTCATGGGCTCCTTTATGCTGTCAAATGTGACTTGAATGCTGCAGAGAGGTCTGACCTTTAATGGACAGATCCCTCGAAGTACCTGAGTATATAGACACAGACTTAATGCCAGCTTATGTGTTCTTGAGCCAGTAATGCTTGCATTTGTGAGCTCTTGATCTCACAGGCATGAGTAGCTGGAGCTGGGCTGGTTAAAATGTTTACTACCTCCATCTCTTCTGCCAGGAGTTGGTGCTCTTTTTGATGGGGAAATGCATCCTATGTTGAGGAGTTGCCGAATCGCTGCACTTTGCAGTGTGAGAAATAAACCTGGTACTGTAACTTCGGAAAGCACAGAATCTGAGGGACTTTTCAGAAGAGCGTGTAATGATAAAACAAGGGGAAATGGCTTTAAACTGGAAGAGGGTGCATTTAGATTAGATGTTAAGAAGAAATTCTTTACTTTGAGGGAGGTAAGGCACTGAACAAGTGGTGCAGAGTTGTTGTGGATGCCCCATTGCTGTAGGCATTCAAGACCAGGTTGGATGGCTCTTTAAGCAACCTGGGTTAGTGGATGGTGTCCCTGCCCATGGCAGAGGCATTGGAATGAGATAGTTTAAATTCCCTTCCAGCTGAAACCCAAATTCTGTCATTCTGTTCAACCATCCCCTTCTCTGATGGAGAAGGAGAATGGGAAGCTGTAGGAATTGATGTCTTCAGGCACCTGAGGTCCGCCAGTCTGGCTGTGTCAGCAGAAAGGTGTTTTGCTAGGCATGAAGGGAAGCTTTCTCCAAAGAGTCAAACTGCCTTTCTCCATGCCTTCACAGGAGCCTGTCACTTCACTGTATGGCTGAGTCACTCCAGCTGGGCTGACACAAGTGAGATTAAACACTGCACGAGGTATTATCACTCTGCATACAGCAATTAGACTGACCCTAGAGAGTGTTTGAATTGGTTGATGAGACAAATAGCCCTATCCCATAGCATTAATAGGATGAAGTCCAGAGCAGCTGAAGTTTCACCACATGCCCTCAGCTTGAGGTCCAAATGTCACACGGATTTTGATGTATGCATGCAAACAGAATCCAAGAAAACCCAGACCACTTCTTCTGCAGAACCAGAGGAAACAAGAATTCTCTTTCTATAAAATAAAAATAGTTCTCTTTTTTTCACGATCATCAGCAGTATGAGAATAAATCTATTCTTAACTGTGCTTTTTCTTTAGTGTTGGAAAGGAAGATTTCGACAAGACAAAGCAGAGAGGAGCTGATAAGAAGGGGAGTGCTGAAGGAAATGCCCGAGCAAGGTGATAACGCATTAACTAGAATTTAGCTACTAAGCACTAAACATGTATGATAAAGCCACTGGTTTATTGTTTCCATGTCGTATAAATAGGTATGAGGAGACCAACTGAGAAGTGTGAGAGGTCATTTGGGCCAGCTGACAACTGAAATTAAGGGATTTGTGCTCTGTAACTTCTTCTGCCATAGGTGCCCCAGCTGGTCATGTCCTGAAGTATTTTAATGCTCACTGTAAATAATGCGACTTCTGTGGCTCCTGCTTATAGTTTGCCAGAATTTTTTCTAATTAGTGATAAATCTATTTTTGAGTCAAGGTCTGCTGTCTAAAGCCACTAGAGTATAAAATGAATTTTTTTGGCTGTAAAATTAGGGGCTTTGGAACCCAGAAAAATCAATATAATGCATTTCAAGTATCAAAAAGTATCAGTGCTGGGATCTTATGGATCCCACCGCTATCACACAGGCCACAATCACAAATGGCACCAGCATAAAACAGTGGACAAGAAATCACTTGTTTCAAAATGCTCTAAGGTTTAGTAACTGGCATTAGCCAGAATTTACCTTTTGAAAGGCATGATTAAGCCAAGGTAAACGCTTCTATGCTACATCCAATTATGTTTCTAGTGGTATTCTCTCTAATATTCTTCTATAAATATAGATCAAATAAAAGTCAAGTGAGTCAAATGATTTTCTGTAGCTTAAAATTACAGCACTTGTCATTTTATAAAGGAGTCTAAGAGCTCCACATTTTCCAAAAATAATTTTCTCCTAGAAATTGTATTTTTCTGTGTGATCTGAAGAATCAGTAGAGTATCAGTGTGTATGGGTTGTATCATACCCATAGATATTTAGAAGTAAAGGATCTGTTTGTTGATGTCTGACATCCCTTTTCTATACAGGGTTTGGCTAATTATCAGACTATGACATTCAGCATAGCTGGCTTCTGCACTTGTCTCTGCTACTGTCGTTGTCTTAAAACAAGACTTTTAAACTCTCCATACCTCAGTTTGTCCATCTGTGGATTTGTTGTGGGTTTTGCCATGTGCTTTACTGGGGACCTGTGTGACCTTGTCCTTTCAAGGTTGTGAATTGTATTTACAGTTGGGACAGTTAATGAAATATGATAACTTCTCAGGTTGGCTACAGTCTGAACATAAACACTGTCATTTGTGATAAAAGTATGAATACTTTGGTCATCAGTGTCCTTGACCCTCTCTTCCATTCTTAAAGGGAATGGGACTTTGGGTTCCTTACAGAGATTGAGCAAAGTGAGAAAATGATATAAATATGAACCATTTTCTTTTCTTTCTCTCATATCAATCTGGTCTGTGTTATCTTCATCACATTGTGCTTCATGTTTGATGAAAATCATAATTTTTAAGGACATTTTGAAAGAATATGGGGTCTGAAGGTGCTAAAAATAGAGAGATAGGAAAGGCAGTTAAGGAATGTGAAGGTAGTTAGAAGGAATGACTATGGGGATGAAAGCTAAAAGAAGAAATTACATGGAGACTTGAAATGTGAGAGGTAAGAAATGTGAAGAAGTGACAGTGTTTCACAAGGAGTGACGAAGAATGAAGTGGAAAGTGGCAAGTGCCACATGGAGGCAGGAGGTGTTTGCAGAAGCAAGACGTGAATAAGAGGTGGCAGTGGCACATGTGGAGGCGGAGAGGAGAGAGTGGATTTAAGAAACCCTGGAAGAGAGAAGCTGAAGAAACTGAATGTTGCAGTTAAGGTAAGTGCAAGTGTCAGCTGTAGTAATTTAGGCAAAGTTAGGAAGGCAGAACTAATTTTTCACAAATCAAGTTGATCTTAGTGTGCGGAAGGTAATGAAACAATCACCTGAGTGGGAGCACCCAAGGTGGTAGGACAGAGGCTGCATAATTGTGTCGAAACAGGGGAAGTGCCAAACATCCAGGTCTGATAACACACAGCAGGGAAGAGAAGTGGAATTGCCACAGTTAGTGAAGAATCAATGGGTGAAATCAGAAGAGATGCCATGTAGATCTGCTTACTTTTTGGATTGACAGCAAGAGAATCCTGCTGAAAGAAATTACCAGAGAAGAAAATCAGCAGCAACTTTAAAGTTCATGGAAGAGAGAAAGCTGTAAGCCAGCAAGAATAGCACTTTTCAGTTAATATAGAGACAAATAGGGACATAAGTTTTTTCCAGAATCAGAAAAACTCTGAAGCTCTGGGTAAGTGACTAAAGTAACATCAGAGTTGAGAAAGAATTTGACTTGCGGAATTTAATTATGATATGACATGTGATACAGGAAGACTTCACCTTGGTTTTTTAAGACTGAATGATGTCTTTATGGCATATTTTTATTAAGTAAATGGGCACATATATTCTGAGAAATTCTGTCAGAATTCCTGGCTCATTTGCATGCTGGGAGCGCACCACAGTAGTTCTGCAACTCTGCTCCCCCATTCTCGATTTTTGGAACATGCTGGAACATGTTACAGCTTTGTTATGGTCCATGCACACATTTCTTTGCTGTGTAAACTAAGATGCAGGGATAAGAGAACAGGATGCTCATGAGCAGACATGAAGAAGTAAACCAGCATGGGCTTCCAAGCCTACTACTGCAGAGGTGTCTACCCAAAGAACATGAAAGCCTATAGAGTTTCTTTACAGAATTGCTTTCCAGAGCAGATCTACAGCCTGATGTTTCAAATTTCAGTAAGTCTTTCTGCTTTTCTTCCACAGAAGCTTGAAAGCCAGAGAGGTGCTGTGTGTTGTAAGCAGGTGCTAAGTAGTTAAACTAGGCAGTAACTTTTTAATTTTTATTTCAGATGGTGATGTAACAGTAAATTTTGAAACTTCAAATGGACACACTGTAGCCATTGGTGAAGAAACTATACAGGAAGAAAATGTGGTAAAAGCCAGTGGAAATAATGGCACTTCATCAGAGAAAGCATCAGCATCAGAAGGAAAAAAAGAAGATCAGAAAGGTAAATTAATATATTCTTCACAGATTGTTTTTTGCCTATTTTAAATATTAACATGTTCTTCTACTAGCACCTATACATGCTGTGAGTTCTGTCCTGCCACAAGGATGCCAGCAGAACCTGGTGAGAAGATAAGACTTGTGAAACATCAGTATTCCGTCACTGGTAGGCATGCCTTTTCCTGTGCATGTGGTAAGGTAATAAAGAGAAGCATGATCTGAACATCACAGTGCATGCAGGGCGGTTCAATTTCTAAATTCACTGTGAGCCTTGCCTTGTAGCCATGGCCAAGCTTTGGTGTCAGGTTTTCCTCTTATGAAAGAACACACTGTGTACATATGCATCACCTTGCAGCATCATTGTAGAAGTGGCTCGTGGGTTGAATGTTCAAAAGTGTTTAAGTCACTTGAAAACCATCTATAATTTTGAAAGTAAGTTCAGCAACTCATTCCAATAGGTTTTCATGGAATCTTAAACACTTGCAGTCCAGCACTTCACAAACATTCAATGGCCTGTGTCACTACTGCAAACAGAAACTAGGCCATTTATGGAAAATAAAACCCCACTTTATAGGGTTTTCTATAGATGAATTGTAGTAAATACTGGTAAATATTTAGCAGTCCCAGTGTCCATCTTAATTTTGCTACCTTTGCTCAGATCTACCTGAGTTTGACTCGTAAAGGAAATATGATGAGTAGGAATCACAGGATTTGAACCAATTTTATTTTCTTTCTCTACCATCTTGAATAATGCACCACTTCTTTCCCCTGTCTAAAAGTGTTCTTAAATAGTATTTCATTTATTGGATTTTCCTAGCAGAAAGAGCAAAGATACAAAAGATCAAGACCTTCATGGCTGGCTGAAGCCATGAAGGCAGGATAGAGCAGCCTTTCCAATGTCTTCTATTAAACTCTACCTAGTGATGAATGATTCTCTGGAGGTTGAGAGGGTCAGTTCAGCTAACACAAAAATTTGAATTCTTCTCAGAGCTACGTAAATCACTCGACTATTTAAAAAGTGGATAGATGTCCAAGGAGAATCTTATGAGATTTCTAGTACTTCCTGTCTCCCAACAAGGCAGCAATACAAGATTAGCCTTTGTCATGACATTTAAATACATCTATCTTTTGGTGCCAACTAGAACCAGATGTGTATTGGATCAGGGGAAAAGAGTTATAAAAGCCATGGAAAACTCCTTCAAAATGGTTCAGTTTAACTTTGGGGTTAGATCAGACCACTTATTATTTTGTGCATCACTAAATACAGTGTTTTGGAACTGTCAGTACTTGGAAATTTTCCTAAGGTACAGTTTATTATTTTAGAAATACACATTTCTAACCATGTTGAAATCCCCTCTAGCTGACTTTGCAGAACATAGAACTCCAGTGAAGCAGGAGAGGTTCAATATCTGTTTCAACATCTTATTAGACTCTGCACTCTCTATATATTGTTTTGACCTTATGGGGATAAATTAAAAATGATTGCTGTACAGGAGTAGACTCAGAACAAAAGAAAGTATAGCTATCACTCCAGTCCCTCTCAGAAAATTAAGAATATATGGAGGAAGGAGAAGGAAAAAAAATTAGCAAAACTGGTATTCTAGGCTTCCCTTAATCTCAATATGAGCATCCAGAAGATGCAAACCCCTAAAGTATACTTTCCTCTTTCACCTAAACATGAAGTTCTCCTATGAGTTAACATCTTGAGTCCCCTGAAACAAAAAGAAATAGATTTATTGCAGAGAATACTCTCCCCACAAAAAGTGTTAAGGATCAATTCCATGCATCACAAAGTGTTACACTGTGTAAACCCAGTACAAGCCATCCCACAGTCCTTGTGAATACACTTTAGTTATTCTTTATGTATAGCACACTAAGCAAGAAGGTGAGCCAGACTGCTGAACTCAGTGGAAGAGTAAGGCCCACAGCATCTCACCCAACAGATTAATCCTGGATGATTTTTTAATGGCAGATGCAGTAGGTTTGCATTACACCCACACCCACTGGCAGAGCAAGGAATCCACAGCTGCAGAGTGGAGGTTTGCTAATGCTCACAGAGCATCAAAATCAGAGCTGAAGCAGGAATACCCAGCTCACTGTCTTCTGCTAAGACCAGAAAATGTGCTGGTGCTTAGATAACAACCCTTCATCATGAGAACTGAGATAGGTGGATTGAACACTAGCTGACAGTCAGGAGTGATGGCTGCAGGAAGTTCATCTTTAGTGAGGCTGTTGTGAGGCTTCTAAAGTCATGAACTCTTAGGTGTAAATCTGGAAGGAAGATGTATACACCTGCCACATTTGTAAGACCCAAAGACAAATGTGCTTGCTTAGTAGCATGGTGTGCTGCATTTCCAGCTCCCACTGAATCAAAGTTTGCCAAAAAATGCATCTCAGCCCCATGAAGTTAAAATGCTCTTAAGAAATGATGGTGGTCTTTATTTGCCCTCTTGTTCAACTGGGTCTTGAAAATGTCCTTCTCGTATAAATGTGATGACTGCAGGAGCCAGAAGCTTAAAAAGAGCACATGGTACAAGCACATTGAGATAGTATGGTGAGAGCTGGCAGCAACAGGTTGTAGAATGTGGAATATATTAGGAGTTAAAACAAGTTAAAGGAGGTAAGTTTTTTCAGCATGCATTACGGAAATACAGTATCCACAGGGCAAACAATAGGCTCAGCCATGCATATAAAAATTAGTAAAGCAGAAGCAAGTGAAGAAGACAGCCCCTGAAAGCTGTTCCCCTAGCTGCCAGGCAGTTCCATAAGCTGTGTACCCATCTGCTGCCTATCAGCTCACAGGTGCCTTTTATATGTGGTGAAAAATTCTCTTGAGCAATTTAGTAGTATAACTGTTACTCTTAGTAGTAATGATGACAGTCATACAAGCAGGGTGTTTAAAAGAAAATTTCTCCTTTCTGGCAGGATGATAAGAAACAAGTGACAGTTCAACATAAAGCCGGTAATTGATGGATAAAGCCTTGCTGTTGAAAAATCAGATAAATCTTTTTCTGAGATCATTTATTCATGTTGTGCTTGCACTGGGTTGACTTCTGAATACTTTTGTTTTGACCAAGGAGAGTCACTAGCATCTTTTGCAGAAAATAAAGAGCTAAACTATAGCTATTTTATCTGTGAGCCTTGCAAGGGATACAGAGCAGCAAGTAGACATGCAGCAATGTCAAAGAACACCCTGAAATCTCCTGCTGTGCCTGGACTCCTGAGCCATTGCACCGGTCTGCAGGATCCCCAGCAGTGTCCAGAGCTCCACGTTCCAAGTGGGGTGTGAGCATTCCAAAGGGGATCCAAGGAGTTTCTCTGCCTCCTGCCCCCTTTAGCAGTGTTGGACAAGATCAAAAGCCACATCAGTAGAATAGGTGTCAAAATTGTCACTGTTTGCCTCCCTGGATATCAGGACATAGCGTGGTGATGTAGCATGCATGCTGCACATGGTAAAGCCTCCAGGTGCTGTGTCAGAGACGATTTTCTCCTTTCTACCCTCCCAAGATGTCTCTGGAACATGAGAGAACCCCTTATTTGTATCTGAGTTCAGTTTGTAAACTTCGGTCTTACTAATTTTTGTCAAAGCAAGATAAATCTTTTAATAATTCTTGCAGATGGTTCCAGATTTCATAGTTAGCTTGGGCTTGAAGTGAAAGGCTCGATAACCATCAGCAAGATACTGCCTGGAAAAAGCAGTAAGAAGTTCTGTTTTGCATACCATCAGTCAGGTGTGTTAGGTGCTGCTTTGATAAATAATTGCATTGCAGAAAGCCAGAGCTCTGTTACAGGTGCTGTGGGTGATATGGGACATAAGCTTCTGGAATATTTCTGGGCCATTTATAGGAGATCGATCTTCTCAGGTTTCCTCATGTCTGAAGTAAACATGAGAAAAGGAAACAGTTTTTAGTCCTGTTTCCAAATGAATTGTTGTACATATTTTTTCCCCAAGAGGCTAAATCTCATATGAGAGCCGGAAAAGGTTCCAGGCATTGTATGTTGGGTTTAGGGGTTCATTCCTCTATATTTTGTCTGCTCTGCTTAAATCTGCCATTAAATTTAATCTTCTCTTTTTCATATGTGTAACCAAAGAAAAGAAGGTTGGAGGCACAAACTCTGGTCTTACGACCATGCAGAGTTGTTCTCTAATGCTTTAGTTTGTCTGCCAAGGAATGTTCTTCAAAGTCTAATTTTCTAGGTTCCTTTTCTCAGAGATCTTTTCTTTATCTCCCCAAAGAAGAACAAAACCTGTTTGAATATAAGGTAGTCACCCTCATCTTCCAGGGTCTCAGACAAGAGCCTGCTTTGTCTCAGAAGATTAAACCTGCAAACCAGTCACTGTGAGAAACTAGGCAGACTTTCATTCCTCTTGTGTGCCTAGCTGGCTTCCTACACTCCTGAGCTCTGTAGATCATTGATATGAGCAGCATACATAAAAGGTTGTGGGCTTTTTTGCCTGACTCCCTAAGAATCTCTCACTCCAGCTGAGTTATTTGCTGGCTAAAACCAGTTCTTCTAAGAATAGTATATCTTCAATTAATCACCTGAACTATGTAAATGAGGCTGAATCCAAGTATTCTTAAAAGGAAAGCTACTCTAGATAAAGCTGTGTTTGGCCAGAGCCTGTCTGCTAAGTCAGCAGGGCTGGCTCATGCTGGTAGAGTGACAAGGGAGGGAGGCACAGGCTTTCACTCACAAAAACTGAGTGCCTGAAGAAAGCTCCTGACTTGTAAAGCTGGCTTGTTTGTTTCAGTTTTTTTCTTCTATAGGAAAGATATCCTAATGTGGCTCCAGAATTAAGATAGTATACATTATTTTTATGAACTAACTATTAAATTATTTGAGTGTATATATTTACAGAATGTGTAAGAGAATGTAGAAGTCCACATGCCTTCCACCTTCCAAGATTCTCACAGATCAGCTGACAGTAAATGTATCTTAGGCATTCTCTTTTTTTTAGCATTTACTTCTTACACAAAGATTGAGCAGTTAAAAATGTAAAATGATAGTCAGGGTTTTTTTACCTTTTTTATCTTTAAACTTATACCTGAAAGTGGTTGCTTTAGGTGAGATGTTACACCTGTCTCTTTCTCCCATCTCCTATTTTCTACACTGTCTCTGTTATAAGGCCTCTTGCACTTAGTGCTGTTGAAATTACGGAGCCAGTAAGATCTAGAAGTCTGCAGATGTGCAGATCTGCTTATCCATGTTCAAGAAAGATGAATTCAAAACTGCAGAGAGAGCTGCAAACAGCATTGTGAGACAGCTGTCCTAGTTCAGTGTAGCAAAACAGAGCCCGAGAGAGCCTGAGTGCATTAGATGAATGTTTCATGTTGGTAAACAGCCAGGAGAGAGCATGGCTAAAGGACAATGCTGGCACAGGTAGAAAGGAATAAAGAGTGGCTTGAAATACAGTTAGAGTGGAAATTAAAGGAAGCTTTCTAACAATTAGAATGGGTCTTTTCTTGAACAGAATTTTATTAGCAATAGCAGGAACAAAAATGGAGCTGGTTAAATATGAAGTTTATGAAAGGATTTGTCTGAGTTGACCACCTGCAACAGCACAATCAATGAGTCCAAAAAACTGACAAAAGACACCTTGTCTTGTCCTGTGTCCCATGTTCCTGACTGACAGCTTCCTGGATTTTGATTAATCAAAACACAGCTCTCTGTGTAGTCTGGAAATGAAACTCATGATCTGCAAAACTCTTACAGAGTTTCATTGTGCAGGGAGTCATCCTGCAGAAGACAGCAAACATACATTATTTCCAACTTTCATTTTACATAGTGTTTCTCCAATGTATGTGTTCATCCTCCAGGAAGAGGGTGCTTTGCAGTTGATGGAGATCATACACTTGTGCTGCAGCACTGCTGCTTTTCTGTAAGGTAGCTCCATGACAAGGAGCCATGTAAGGTGCTCAAGCTCTACAAACAAAAATACTAGTGCTGTAGGACAAAATCCTTGGGTAGAAAAGCTCCGGCCTTCTGTTCCTTAGAAATTCACAGAAGTAAGGAAAAAAATTGCTGTATTTTACAACTTCTCCTCTGAAAGTATGCCCAGCATTTTCATATGTTCATTTGGTCCAGAATTTGCAAAAGGTCCCACTTTTAGTTTGCAAAGTAAGTAATCTGATTTTCTAGTGCATGTGGCACACTGGCATCTCTCTGAAAGTCTTTCAGATTTGATGAGTCCCCACAAGAGCTGTTGTATACTGAGTACTTTGTAAATCTGACCATCATTTAGGTGTTTACATGAGAACATAGCTTTGTTAAGAGTCTGGCCCCAATCACAATTTCTGGAAACAAGAAAATCTGGTTTGAAAGTGAAGTTTCTTGAAAATCTGGCCTTTGGAAAACTTATTCTAACATAAGCATATCATTGATCCAAATGCCTAATGAGATATTAACATTTGCTTTCCTGTTAAAGAGGTAATTTATAAGCAAGTTGCTTTTACAGCAGATATTTCCATCAGGGCAGCAGTGGATAAAAGATATTCCTATTTGATGTGTTTTGGAGACCTTTTGTTAAAAGGTCAGTTCTTGATGAACAGATGTCTAAATTAAGAAAAACAACAGCAATAAAATTGTATTGCAGCTGGTACTGAGGTACCTGGGGGATTGGTTTGAACAAATAGATGGGTCTGAACTGATTCAGATGCCTCCTTGTTTTGGCAAAAGAAAGAGCAGGCATGAGGACCAAGGGGCCATGTTCAAGCAGAATCATGTTAGGAAGGTACAATTACAACATAATTGTATCTGTAGCCATTTACAGACATCAGACCATCTCTGTCACTGTTCAAGATCAAGCCCCTGTTGCAGTTATTAGTTATTTGTATTACTACAGTGTTACTGTATGTACCAGACATTTATTATAGCATCTTACATAGATGCAGAAAACCACAAGAATTTTCCAATGGACTTGCAGTAAAAGAAAGGACATTATGATTAGGCACTGGAAAACAAGAGGACACCAGACCAGGAAAAAAAGCACAATAATGGCAGTCTAAATATTGTCAGCTTTGGCACCACAGCAGAGGGGAGTTTAAGGGAGGACAGTCACAAAGCCTGAGGGTCAGCAGAGGAAAAGCAATAAAAAGCATCTGCTTCAAACTTGGCTTGTCACTGTCAAAAGCTGATCTAATGGACTGGTCAGGTAGGAACTGGAAATCTGTCTCAAGTAAATGGGAAACTGTACCATGGGCAAAATCAGACTGACAATGAGATAAAAAAATTAAGCTTACAAAGGTAAAAGCAACAAAGCCAATAAGATGCCAGGAGGAACAATATGGTCAAAGACAATAACCTTCACTACAGATTTCCTCCTGGCTGTAAGAAGGAGGTTTGCTGGTAATCAAGAGGCACTCAAGACTGGATGAGAGGTGTAAGTATCTGAGCAAGTAGGATGCAGTTATGCAGGAGTCTGCCAGTCTTTGGAATGAGGTATATAACACTATTAAAAAAACTGTCTTAGACAAAGATAGTGTTCTAGTAATGGCAAGGCATTTTTGGTAAAATAAATGCTATGTAAATTGCCAGTTTTAATCACAGTTGAAGTCTGCAAGCAAGAACTTTGTTGTGAATGAACTGCTGCAGTTTTGGTTTTCATTTATAGTTTTTAGTTATTTGTCTAAAGAAAAATTGAAAATTATAGGTTGTCAGTATGATGTGTTTATTTGCAACTAAATAAAGCTTTAGCTTTATATTTTATTTTGTACCCTTTTTCCTGATTCAGAAGATAAATTCTGATATACATTATTTAATCAGTTATATAGTTTAGTGTAGATTGACTGTATTATTTTAGAATATGGTGAATGCTGTATTACTTTTTCTAGGTTATCATTTTTTTTAACATTTTCTCTACTAATGACCTGAAACAAAACACAGTAATGATATATAAGTAAACAAGTTTTAAATTCTTTCTGACTAGTAAATAAAATTTTTAGCCTCATGGATCTTTAGTTAATACATACAGTAAAAGAAAGAATTGTTTACACTTATAATTATTTCTGATCATCATGTCCTTCAGGATCTTCAAAATACAAAGTCATATCTTCTCTTGCCATGTTTGTTATTAATGGACTTCAAATTTTAAAATGTCCTGCTTTTTCAGAATTGTATCACCATTTCAACTTTGAGTGAAGGTAGGTGGAATTTCACAAGGAGACCCTTTTGCTGTGAAAGAGGAGGTCAAAATGTAACAAATAAGCATGTTTCTTTCTCCATCTGAAGTCTTTCTTTGGAAAACAAAGAGATGGTGCAACGATCTGTGCTAAAAAAATTTGAAAGTTGTAAAAGGTTTCTATGAAATGGTTCTTTCAAAGCTTTAGCAAATGCATATTAGTATATAATAGGCTGGAAATAAAGGAGGAAGACACTGGACATTTCATTCCTTCAGTTCATGAAGACACGTGTGCATGTTGCTTTTAATAACTGCAGGTGATGCATTAGGTTCATGTTAACAAGCCTTAAGCTAGAAGTTGGAAAGGCTTTGTTTCTGAAAGGAAGAATGTCTTTGTTGTCTAGCACATTATTTCCTTTTCATCTACTAATCTTAAAATTAAAATGTGTTGCTTATCTTTTGGGAATCTTTAACATGGGAAAGAAGAGAGATGAAAATGTCCATTTATTGTGTGTTAAGAGTGAGGCTCTAATAGGAACGTAATACAAGAAATGAAATGGTTTTCTCTTGAGTGATAGAAGAGACTGTTAAAAGTCTTAGCAGTATTTGCCTGTGTCCTTTCTTCCCCAGTCACAGTTTTCAGTAACATGCCAACAAAGCCTATATGATTCTGATGGAATGCTCTTGCTTCTATAATACCCTTTTCCAGAAAGGTTTGAGAAGGCTATCTTGAAACAAAATGGGCATAGAATTGGTTTAATTAAATAGATAAAGGTTCCCATCTGGGAACTTCAGCTCTTCCCACCTGGGAACACCAGGTTTTACAGCTGTAGTGATTATGTTGCAAAATTGCATGTTGACTGTAAATGGCTCACCTACATTAACATTACAGCTGGCATTAGGCATGCCCTTTTGAAATTCATTTCCTGGTCATCCCCACTTACCCTTCTTTGGTTTGTAGGATGCAAACAAACCAGGGTTTTTTTGGATGAAACTAAGCCAAAAGATGCACTCAGGAACTTGTACTCCCTCCACCACTAGTCATGCAATCTACAGAACTAGCCTGAAGAAAATCCAAAGTCAAGTCTCCTGAAATGCAGATTATGGATATTGGGTCCTCAGTGCTATCTCTTTCACTCTGCCGAGCCATTCCTATTGCACAGCCCAATGTAGATAAAGACCAAACTCCTGCTGATTAATGAGCTCTAGAGTCTAGAAAGTGCAGTTGTGTAACAGTACCCAAAGAACCTGCAGGAGGGGAGAGCATTTCCATGACAAATGATAACCTATGTTATTTAGCTTCATTTGTTTCTGATGAGTAAAAATACTCTTGAGGAAGTTACCCAAAATAAAACTGCTAAGAGCAAGCAGTGTGCAGTTCAGAAGAATGAGTTGCTTCAGGGGAAAATTAGGAAAATTTCTCCTGTGTAGCCATGTGCAAGCCTGTGGCTGGGAGAATGGCCCTGTTCACATTCAGGTTCACATGAATCTGAGTTTTACAGCTTGTTGATCTTTGGCTGGGTAAGGTTGAAAAGAAGCTGAGGAGATTTGTTAGAGAAGTAAATAGCATTCCCTCATTTCGTTTGAAGCCAGCACTCTAGTTTGGGATACTGAATGTAAAGGCTGATCCTTGGAAGTCTAGAAGAGATGAGTCTGAGAGAAGTTCCAGGTTAATATTTTCCAGGAGAAGATCCTGAATTGAGGTGAACAGTAATTTTCCAATACTGCATTAAGAGGCAGAAGATGAAGTCTATCCTGATTCCCAAGAGCTGAAGCAGCAGAAGTAGTCACTGTTGTGAGGTTTGCTGTTGAATCTACGTGGTGTATGTCTGTGTCAGTTGGCTTCTGTTCACTTTCTTATCCATAGAGAGCACTGGTCACTGCCCAGAAATACCGACATCCCATGCTGCACCACTACCTAAGCCTAAGCCTAAACCTAAAAAAGCTCCACTACCACCAAAAAATGCCATTGCCGCTTCCACCGCCACCAGCCATAAGGGTAATGAAGCACCTCATGCTAAAAAAAAGGGAAAGGCTCCTGCTAAGCAGCCTCCTCTCCCGCCGCCCAAGCCAACAGGCGCCAGTGCAAATCGAGAAGCTGGTGAGTACTGCCCGTGCAGTGCAGTTGCGTGGGTGCATGTGCATGAGCTGCTTGGCTTGGTCTTATGGTGACTTGTGCCTTTGGACGTAGCAGTGTTACTGAGGAGCATGCCATGGATGTTTGTAGAGAGCTTCCTGCTGGGCTCTGGTTCTGCTGGCCACAAACACCTCAGACAACACACAGACCCCCTTGCTGTTGAATTAACCTATGTACAGCACCGAGCACATCCGAGACAACACTGAATTCGTAGTTCAAGTGTGAAAGCTGGCAAAAAATTACCCAGAGAATCAGCTCAAGAATAAGCAGGGAAGAAGGTGACTTCTGAAACCAAGCACAAGTTACCCCTAAGTAAAACTAATTTGGTATTGTTATAACTTTCTACTGGAAGTATCAACTATTCCAGTTAATTTGACAATATTACATGATCACAAAGACATTAAGAATAAAACCATGAAGACATCTTAAAAGACTGTTGAATAGCTGTTGGTTTAGCTGACAAAAAAAAAAAAAAATTACAACCATTAGAAATGACCAGGCTTCTCACAGGCGCTGTGATTCTAAGTACATACTGGAAATGGAAAATATCAATCATCAAGCACATAGCACATGTACTTATCACCACACTATTACATCAAAATTCAGCAGTGATGCAAGATTAAAGATTATATGGATGGATGGATGCTCTTAAGGTACTGATTGTGAGTTTGAATGGTTGCAGTGTAGACAATGACCAAAACTAAAACATCCACACATAATTTGAACACAAGTAATATTGTGATGAACGGGCTCCATATATGGATTGGCAAACTTATACAAACTGTGTGTTTTCAATCTGTCTTTCAAAGCCCTCCAGTCCCTCCAGTTTTCTCTGCAAGTATTTCTCTTCACAGCTTGTACATTTTGGCACATTTTGTATTTGAAGCATACAGAAGAGGACTGTTTAAAAACATTGCAAGACTTCTAGAATTACAATAATAACTTTGCCATAAAATATCCATTAACTTGGTATTAACTGTCCCTACTACATCAGATGACTACAGAATAAACATTTTGAAAATCCAGAATTTGCTGTTTGTATTTCACATACAGCTGGAAAGCTCAGCCCTTCCTAGGTGAAGCAGCCTTGCACCAGCAGACCTTTCAGAAATAAAGCAATCCATCACATAAAGAACTGTTTATACCAGTGGTTGGTAACAAGCTGTCAGGTATCTGACTTTTTATACTAAAATACATTCAGGTTCCATATTTGTCTTCTATTAGGCTTACTGAAATGTCAGCCAGTGCTCGTAGACCATACAGATGTAAAATATATCCATGCATATACCTTATTCTACTGGTAATTTCTTCCAACATTAAAAATACATTGTGTTCATTCAAAGTGGGGTAGTACTTAATAAGTAGAGCTGTTTGGAGCAGTGTTAGTACAAGAGGTTTGTCAGATCTCCATAAAAGTGAACACATGATGCAGCCAGTGATCAAGTCTCATGAAAGAGGAGAGGAATATGAGTAACAGCTGAGCCATGGCTCTTCTGAGGGGAGCACAGCAGGTTTCCATACTGAAATAGTTGTACTGGAAGAATGGGACTTAAATGTAGGCATGGATGTATGCCAAAAGGCAAGCAACAGCCATTAAATTTTTCATTTAATCAGAATTCAAATCTTCTACTGAAAAAGAGGCATGACAGAAAATTGTCAGCCAGCCCAGTCAAAAACAGAACAGCAACAGCACTTTTGACCCATGCGGACGCGAAGGAGGGTTTTCTGTGGGAGAAATCTTTTAAGTTTCTATATCTAATTGCAGGTTCTAATAATAATACAAGGATTTTTACAATGGAAACATGTTTTGACATTTTCTCAGCCAGAATTGTGTGGCCATATATTTGTACTATGCTGCAGTTCTTAAGTGCAAGACTGTAACTGGTTCTGTTGACCTCCAGCCTGCACTGAAGGGGATCAGAACCAGAGCCTTTTCTTTCTACCATCCACCTACACAGTAAGATTTCTGTTAAATAATATGCAGCTTGGAACCACCCTCTGTTTCTACTGTAATTATGAACTTCTGTCGATGCCGTTTTTCTGCTTCATTTTGTTTTGCATGTAAATGGAGTGATTTGTACCTGATGTGGGAAGATGAGTGCAGTATCAGTTGATTCAGGACAGTGCCCTTTACAGTCACCTGGGAGCACAAAGAGGAATAGGGATTTGCCTGAAGTTTCTATATTTTTTTTCAGATATACTGAAAGCTTCACAGCTCTCTAAATGTTTTTAAACTGTAACAGCTACAGAAGAGAACAGCAAAGTGTCTTTTGAATTAGTTTCCATCTCCTTTGAGAACAGTCTCACTGTGAAAACTGTTTTGATATCGTGAACTTATTATGGACAGTATATGCACTTTGATTCTCACTCAATTTGCTGGGGGGTTGTTTTTTATTTAAATGTTTGTAAGTAAAGTAGGCCTTTCAGCAGATTTCTATTACAGCTTTCTGTTTTACTCAGTAAGCTTAGCCAGAAGGCTACTATATAACTTTATAATCTTTCATTTGTTCTCTGGAAGTTAATGAATTTTTAGAATTACATCAGAAGTATTTGAGTCAAATGCATTTTAATGAAAAGGACTGAACCATTAGATGTCTGTAATTTTTATTACTTTTTACATGAAAGTCAGAAGTTTGAAGCTCCCATCTCAGGTGATGGGTGTGTTGACACAGCAATTGGAAATGTGGCTGGAATGCATATGGAAATGCAGGCTAGCTGAAATCTCTAGTGATATTCATTATACATATATGCTTCAGTATGGTGAGCATCACAAGATTAAACAGCCAGTTTGGCCAGCTTGTGCAGCTACTGTCAAAACCTTGTTTCACTACATTTTCAAGACTGCCCGAGTTGGTCACTGGTAAAATGAAGGCCTCCAGTACATACAGGAGGCCTTCAGTGCCTCCTCCCTTCTGAAGGTCATTTGTGCAGAGTGACAGCAGTGGCTTCTGCCTCTCTTTTGTGGAGGACAGACCCAGCTGGACTTGAAAGTACCCCTTGTTTGGCTGCCCCTCTGCTGTTTGTCATTACGAAGGAGATTGTGAAAGGTAATTGACTGATACTCAGTAACAGTCCTCAGATGTTCATTGAAAAGTATAAGAAAAATCACAGGGGTTTCACAGTGATCAGACCAAAAATTCATGTAGTAGGAAAGGTCAGGCAATTTTCTCTGCCAGGGAGCTTTTTTTTTTTTTTTTTTAAGCTAAGTCACTACACATATTTTTAGAATAAGTAGTGGATTTCTTAGATGATGTCCAGGCCAAGTGTAACGGGCCAATTCAGAATGCTCAAAACAAACTCTTACCCATTTGTGAGGTTGGTCTTCTCTGCTGTTCTTGGGCAAGTATTCATCATTTCAGTGTCTCCCACACAAAGGTGAAATTGGAACTGCAACATTTAATAATCTCAAGCATTTACATGAAGTACTGTAGAAGAATCGTGTTTTTTTTTTTTTTTGAAGACCAGCACAAGTCCATTCATGCAGAAAATACAGTTCATAAATCATAATTGCAAGACTGTAAAATGCCTTTTATTTTCTTGTTTTAGCTGGTTCCTCTCATGCAAAAAAACTACCAGTCTCCAAGTCTTCTTCATCACCATCTCCTTCGTCCACATCATCTCATCCCAAAGCCTCTAAGGAGACTTCCAGCAAATCTGGCACATCAGGGACTCCCAGGGGCAAGAAGAAACCTGGGAAACAGTCAGCCCCACGAACAGCACCAGATGGGGCTGCTTCTTCCCCCTCAGGTGCAACAGCTGACAGTTTGGAAGCGAAGGCAGAAAAACCCAAGCCTGAGCAAACTTCCACAGTAATTTTTGACATGGAGAACGCAGACCAGTCGAGCAAGCTTGTTGTGCCCCCTCCTCCCACCGCTGCCCCTCCTCCACCTCCGCTTCCACCTCCTTTTCCTGCTGCAGCTAGTCAGCCTGCTGGCTCCTCAGATGCCCAGGATGTGTCAGACAGCTGTGTGGCAGGGCCACGCAGCCCTGGGTCAGACACAAAGCCTCTTCTCCTGACTGAGCGTGGCACAGACCAGAGTCTGAGCAGTGCAGCCCTAGGCAGCGCTCCAGATGCCGGAGGAGAAGACATGGAAAGGTGAGATGTGAGTTTTCGGGCCCCACGTCGGGCAACTCCCCGAGGGCTCCCCTGGCAGGGGGAAATCCTCTTGAAGCAGTTCTTTGTTAGGAAAAGCAGATGCACAGGACTTTTTTGGTCTTCAGGTTCTTGTTTTATTGTTATCCGATCAAGACTTCAGCACACTGTCTGCACTCAGACCTTACATGCGTGAAAACAGCACAAAATGGCTAACAAACTCATGCTGCAAGGTCTTTTTAAGTCTAATCAAAAACTAAACTAACCAATTAAGAAGTGACTCCTAGATTATTTTCCTTTCTAACCCAATAACTGACCCCTAAAGACCCTCAATGCAGATTTTTCTACCCATTTACAAGATACCACCCAAACCCAAGAAGAAGGACGAAGAAGAAAGAAGAAAGGAACTCGAGACAACACCCTGTATGCTCCATCTTGTACCCATCTACAATATGCTAAAAATCCTAAAATCTAAATTTCTCACCCATGTGACATACTAAACTACTCTCTACAATCCCTAAAATCTATTTCACAGGTTTGTGGTCTCTAGTTTACTTTGAGGCTTAGGAGGCCTTCTCCATGAATGAGGGTCAAAGTCAGTGTTTTCCTGGGAGTCAGAGCACCCCAGGGTAGACAGGGGGATATTCCCCTTGCCCTGGGTTCCCACAGTGAGGCAGTACAGCTGTCCTGGAGGAGCGCTAGGACCACAGCCAAGGAAGCCACGTTTGTTTGCACTGTAGGCATGTGGGGATCTCTTCTGGTTCTTCTGCTGACTGGGAACAGTTTGTGTGGCAGCCCAGCACAGTTTGTTCCTTCCCAGAGCCTTTGAGCCTTTCACCTGCAGTACCTCATGTTTCCCCGGAAGGTCACTGTTCATAACCTGTCTCTTACTTCATTGGGTCAAAGCTGATGACCCTGTTTTTTTAATCTCTCATAAAGGCAAACAAGAAATGATGCTGAATTATAATGGAGTTCTTTTCTGTAGATGTCTTTATTTTCTGTAGATACCATTAAATATCTCACAGATAAAGTTCTCAATTCAATAGCTGAATTTACTTGAACACTTGAAAATGAGGGTTTTTTCAGGCTTCAGTTAGTAGGTGTTTGGTTTTTTACTACCTATTAACTTGTCTGAATCTCAGGTACTGTAAAAACTGGTCAAGAGAAATTCATAATTACATTTTTTAAGCAAAATAGTTGGCAGGAAAATGAAACTGGCTTATTAATTTGTCTTTTCCCTGCCATAAAAATCAGCATCTTTTATATAAATCCAAGAGGGTTTAGTCTAGATGTCAGTAGCCTAGAGACCTTCCTTTAAATTCTTGCTGGTACATCTGTTGCCAGCTCTACATTCTAGTGCTGCATCTCCCCCTGCTCTACCCTTCCTTTACATAAAAATTTTCCCAAGACTAAGGGCAATCTGCTGTTGATCCCCAGGTTCATCAGTGATGAGCATGAACATTTTGAACTAAACTGCAGTGAGACTGTATTTACAATTAATAGGGTTAGGTTTCCAGAACAGAAAACTTTGCATTCCCATCTGTTCTCCAACTTGCTCCTCTCACCCTCAGCTTTGTGAACTGTTTTCTTTCTTGGTCCCACCCCACCAGAAAAAAAAAAAAAACAAAAAACAAAACAACAAAAAAAAAAAAAAAAAAAAAAAAAAAAAACCAAAAAAAAACCCACCAACCCCAAAAACAATTAGGATTTGTCTTAATGCAATCTTTACAGCACATCATTCAGGATTGTTGCATCCTTTTTCCTAACACAAATACATTGATACATATCTGCATATGTTAAAAATGTCTTATATATGTATGTTTTTTAGGAAGTAATTACTTTGATTAACAGAACTTTTATTTTCATCCTTGCTTATTCAATTGCTTCTCATTGTGTTTTGTTCTGTTTGCATTAATGTGTCACCCTATCTGCTCATGAATAAACAGCTTAGCTCCCAAAGAAGACCAGGAAGGGGAGGCTCCAGATCAAGCCTTCTCTGAGCTACTGGAGGAGGCTTCTGACGCTGCTGCCCCTCCTGAGAGTGAAAGTAGCAGAGAGAGCCATGGCAGTGACTCGGACTCGGACGGGCCGATCCTGTACACAGATGATGACGATGATGATGACGACGAGAATGCAAGTACTGAAAGTAAGCATCCTGCCCAGAAAGCTGCAGGCTGCCGTTTGCAGATTGCGTTTTGTCAGCATGCCTGACCCATGCTAGTGTGAGGCAGAGAGAGGAATGGCTGTAGGGAATGCTTTTAGGGAATTTAGTATTTTATACTGAGAAATGAGTGTCCTGCTTCTCCGAGGCAATTACAATCAGAAACCTCCTGGGGCCTGTGCATGGGCGAGAGCAGATCAATCATTGCACGGAGGAGAGCGGAGGTGGGAGGAACAGGCTCAGGAGGACAAGAGGGTGGGACAAGGTGGAGACCTTGGGCATCACAAGCCATTCATTTGGCTTGCCCACATCATCAGTTCCTTGTGGGAGTTACAGGTGTGGTGGATGACAGAGGAGGCCCATCAGTCAGCAGCTTCACTGTCTGAAAGTCACTTGTTCCTCTTTGATCAGGATGTTTTAAGCATTGGAGCAACCTTAGCAGACAGAGCAGATCACAGTAGATTACATCTAAGTTTTACAGCTTTGAAATTTCATCTGGGGTCATGACTCTATCATCACCTTAACTGGGCAGAAGCCCTGCTGTGCTGAAGGGGTTGTCCTGCCCCCATTCTGCCTAATCCCTGCTCCCAGCTGTTTTTTCCTTAGGCTAGAGTTCATGTTTATTTTTGTAGGAGCAGCTGTTGTTGAGCTGATTTTCAATAGAATTGGCGGTTCTGTGATCCAGCTCACCCAAAGGCTTCTCCTTTGCTTGGGCAAAGAAGGTGGCAGCAGCAGGCTGTCAGGAGCACGAAGGAGGGCAGCCCTCCCCCTACCTCCTCCAGGGTGGCCTTATGTCAGTACAAAATCACCATCAAACCATTGTTTGAAAGCCTTGCTCACTGCTTTTTTGGAGGTGCTTCACTGTCCTCAACAAAGGTTTAAATGCCAAGGTCCAGTGTACCAAAGTGGCATGAGGCAAAATGAAGGTGGTTTTTGTTTTTTTTTTTTTCTTTGCCGCTGTTGCAGGAGAAGGTGAAGTGCTAGGTAGCTCAAGAGGCTGAAGTCTTCTGCAGTTCTTTGTTGGGTTTGAATACAACCCAAAGTGATAGAAACCAAAAGTTCTTGTGTTCACACAGCAGCACAGTGTTTTATGAAAAGTGAGCAGAGAGCCTGTGGTCTTACCAAACTGCCTTACACAGTGAAAATCTGCCAACCTAAGGCATATGTAGCCCACCTCGGTCAGAATGTCAAGACACAAAGGAAATACTATAAAGGCTGTGAAAAATGCCCTTCCTTCCACAGCTGGCTGAAGCTAATGCTGGCTGAGCTGCAAAGCTCTTGTCCCTACAGTGTCAGTTTTATGGAGCACAGATTGCTTCAGTGTCTGGGGGTTCCTGCCTAGGTTACTTTACAGGCACTCAGAGCACTTTTCTAAGCTGTATTTTTTAGTTTAGTTTACAAATAACTTAGAAATGGAAAGCACTATAAAAGAACTAAGTGGTAATTGAAAAAAAAAGTTGAAAGAATGAGAGAAATTATGATAGAATGAGACTAAGCCATTTAAGACTGAAGAAAAAGAGCAGCAGGTTGCTAAATATACTAAGTAGATAAATAAGCCAACCTGTAATGTATTAGACTTCAAAGAGATTTTAGTGTAGATTTGTCATTTTTATCCTATCACTTCACAGATGACAAGTGATGTTTGCATCAATTTGGCTGGTAGCTTTTCCCTCCAAGCCTTTTAGCTTTTTATTTTCATTAACTGAGCTAAAATTTTTCTTTTGATGTTAATTAAAATTCCTCTCCTGCATGTGGGAACAAAGTTGCTTTGGGGAGATATTAAAGTTCTTACTCAGAGTTTGTGTCTGTAACCTGAGAATGAATGAACTAAATCTACCCTGCTCCTCCTTTCCTCAGGCTCTTTGGCAAGTAAAATTCGTCGTAGGGATACTCTTGCTATCAAACTTGGCAACAGACCATCTAAGAAAGAGTTAGAAGACAAAAACATCTTGCAGTGTACATCCGAAGAGGAGAGGCAGGAAATCAGACATCAGATTGGAACAAAGCTTGTGAGGTATCAGTCACAGGGTCAATGTGGTTTCACTGGGTGGAGGTGGAGGAAGAGAAGTGAGAACACTGGGTTCATGTTTTAAATGCAGCCCAATGTGCGCTGTAGGATCTTTGTGGTACAACTGTCCAGTGTTTTTATTTCTCAAAAACTTTAAACTCTCAATAATAGATTTTTTTTTTTTTTTTGTCCTGCAAGAAACAAAATCTGAGAGCTTTTGGAGTTTTGGGTACTTTGGTTAAAAAAGGAAAGAAGAGGAGGAGGGTAAGAATGAGTCCACAATAATCAATGCCATAGTTCTGGTTCTTTCTCAAATTTGTTAGCAGAACTTCCACTTGTATACCCATCTCAGACAGAGCACTAGTTTCTGACCCCCAGAGCATGCCTGTGCACGTTGTCCCTTCTGACCCTTCTCCTTTTCCTCTGGCTCTCCAAGTCCTTCATTATCATATACTGATCCCAGCAAAAGAAGTTGAGCTGGTCAGTGTTTAGTGTTTTACTGTACTCACCTCTGAGGCACGTCTTTCTCAAGCTGTTAAACTGCTTTGAGATGTTTGTTACTTTCTTCTTCTGGACTTGAGAACATTGCATTAAAAAATTCACTTGCCTTTTACAGGTTTTTAAAAAAAAATCTTTACATTTATTTTGGCTTTTGTGGTCTCTGAGAATAGACTACAGCATGCCTGTATTTTGCTAGACCTGTCCCTGTTTCTGTTTGGCTCAGGAATGTTGTTCAGATTTGGAGGGTGTCCTGTGTTTTTTTGGAGATTCCCAGATACAAGGTAATCCTGTCAGTACTGCTCCCATACAGAGTACATAGCCCTGCATCAACACCCAGAAGAGCTGAGTTGCTCTGTGAACTGTGTGTCTGTCCAAGGCAGCTATTTCATTACTGAACTGTAAGAGTGATACATCTACTGTGCAGAGCCCAAGGGTCACTTTTCTTCTGCTAATAAAGAGTTGTGGTTGTTATCATCACTTTCATGAACAAATCCCAGCTCTGGTGATCACATCCTGCTTGTCAGTCCTCCCTTGGGGGCTGGAGCTGCAGAAGCTGCTTTGTGGGTTCTGCTGGAGAGCTGAAAAGCAATGCGCACAGCTCTGCTTAGGTGGCAGGAGACAGTATCTGTGTACATCAGGGCTGTGTTCGTACCCAAAATCACATCCAAGTTTGATGCCAGTTTCATAAAAGCACTGGCAGCATCGAGGTCTGGTGGGAAATCTGTTCCCACAGCTCAGTCGGGGTTGTCTCAGGTCCCCACCTGCTCTGGTCACCAGCTGATACTGGTCACCTATGGTAAACCTGCCAGTCCTCTGGGAGAAATCTAAGAGTAAGAGTGAAATCTAAGAGTAAGTCCAAGAGTGATTTGAAGTGGAAGAGTGTCACGAGGCTAAAGACAGTCTGTAATGTACTGTGTGAGTGTTGATGAACAGAGACACCTATCTTGAACACACCTGCAAAATTAGTTTTACTGCTGAAATTTTTCTTGCTCCTTTCCTCAAGTGAACAAGTGGACTTGTTTAGTAAACACAGAGACAACATCAACCATGTTCTTCCCAGTACAAATCAGAAAATTAATATCTCAGTTTGGGGTTTTTGTAATGGCAGTTATTATATTTAGGTAGCTAAATAAAATTAGGTTTCAGGTAAAGCTCCCAATTGTATTGTACATACAAGCTAATGATGAATGAACAGCTTATGTGCTTTGTTGGTTTTGGTTTTTTAAAGAATTTTAGTAAGACTTCAAAATATCAAAAATATCAGAATTCATTCAAAATATCTGAGAATAATCTAACAATTGCACAACTGATTATAATGATGATATGATGCTTGGGAACAAAGAAGGTATATGGATTTATTCATAAAATTATACCTGTGAGGACTTTAAATTTGCTGGTACAAATTCTGTAATATTTTTCAAGTATCAGTTATTCATGTGTTCAAATGGCAACACTACATCTTTTAAAACAAATGGCCACTCTGGCAGTTATTGTAACTGCCTGGAAATGACTTCCAGAAATTACATTTTTTAAGCTGTATTACAAATCCTAATGTGTCATTTAGATCTGGTTTTAAATCAATCACTTACTTTGTTCTCACAGGAGACTTAGCCAGAGGCCCACAACTGAAGAGTTGGAGCAAAGAAATATCCTGAAGCGTAAGTATTTCTTTCAGGTTTCATATAGTATTTGCTTAGAAAGGGACCATGTGTTGGATTCCTATGGAAGCCCATCATTGTTGTTCCAATATTAGAACCATAACCAGAGAGAAATGATGTTCTAGAAAATAATGTGTCATCACTTGATTTATACACTAACCTGTAATGGTAGCTTTGAAAATTCCCTTTATTGAATATTGCAAATTTTACTAATCACAATCTCACTTCTTGAAGTTGGTCCCAAAGACCAGGAATGACTTGGATACTCTTTAGAAATAGTTCTAGGCTGGTTAACCTTCCACCTAATTTTTATGAGGAGGAGGAGGAGGAGAAAGGAATGTCAGTTGTAGATGCAGGTGGGATGGAAGGGCAGAGGTTGGAAGGAGGGGCAGAAAGAGGAAAGACAAAGTGTTCAGCAGAAAGTCAATAGATACATGCCAACTACTTCAGCATGCTGGCCTTCATATTCACTTCTGACATAAATGTCTTCTGTACTGAAACATGCATGAGATTCTCACTGAATATCTTCCCATTGATTAAATCCTTCCTCATATCCCTGCTGAAAAAAAAAGTCTGTAATTCAGATAGTCAGTGGTGGAGGAAGTACATTAGATGTTTACCCTTTATACCTATTCTGCCATTTACTTATGTTGCTTCTGTTCTTTGGCTGGCAAACTCTTCAGAACAAGCTTTGTTTTGTCTTTCTTAATGAATCTTTCCATAATAAAGATGTTACCTAAACACAAAGTGCAACAGTTTCCATGCCCAGCTCCACCTAGTCCTGTGTTCATCTTGCAGAGGTGGCTAGTACGTGATGGTTAAGTAGAAGAAATAAATGAAGAAAAGACACTTTATAGCAATAAATCACAAATCACACAAATAACAAACAAAAAAACTCTTAAGGCATGAGAACTTCTCACACCTGATCAACAAGTTGGTATGATGCTGTTATTTCCAGCAATTGTTCAGTAAGCTGGAGCTCATCTGTGCAACCCTGGTGTCAGCCCTGATGTGTAGCATGTTATTGGGAAGGGGAAAAAAGAAAATAAGATATTTACCTGACAGCATCCATGGACTGATGACTCTGTCACTTGCTCAGGCTAGCAAATCAGGGAGAGGGCAATTATTGGCTTTCAGGCAGACCATCCTGATAATAAAATGCTAATGAAATCTTACTGTTGTTTGAGCTTTCAAATGCCAAATAGTGCCATGTCTTACTGAAAAGGCAAGCTACAGTTCATGCTTGCACAGGAGAGGGATCAGGGGACTCCTGTCCGGCACATAATGTGAATAGACCTTCTAAAACTGTAATTTCCAAACCTATAAATTTCACAGATAAATAAAAATAGAATTGGAAATAAGAACTTTTTTTTATATGTGACAAACTGTTCATGCTGGACTGTGTGAGAAAGGTAAATCCAAAACATCTTTGGTGGGCCAGGATACAGCCACTGAGCTGGGAGCACCAGCTGGGCTCCCTTATTGCCCTTTCTCACTTATCTCAGGGTAACCAACCCAGCAGCGAATCTGTCATGTATTTAATGTCCCCTTTTGCCAGTGTTTATCCATTCACTTCTTTTGCAATAAGTAGCTCAAGACTGGAAAGCAGTTAATATATTTCCTCTCCTGTTTCAGCTTGTTTACTTTAAGCTTTTGGCAGTGCACCAGGCTTTGCACTCAGTGCCTCCTGCCATCCTCCCCTGCTGCTGCTGGGGGGGTGTCTTAAAGAGGCCAGGGAGAGCAAAAAATAAAGGCTGGAAAGCAGAATTGAAAATCACAGAGACCCTTGCGAGCACATGGAGGAACTGCTTTTTGCTCATCACTGAGATATCAAATACTTCAAGTTGAAAGTGATCTATTAAAACCAAAGCAAGCCAAAAGCAAGACAGGGTTTACGATGAGAGTCTGACTCAGAGTCCTTTCAGGGTGCAAGTTCTCTCTAAGCTGTAAGGCAGTTATATTTTGCATCAAAATTATTGCCATTCCTTCCTGTGGATCATTTGAAAATGTTTACACTTCTTAAATGCCTTTGTTGGTGTAGTGAGCTTTTGTGAGTAAGTTGGGATTTCTTTCATAAAGTGTCCTTCCTCATATTTTTTAAGCAGTGGATAGAGAGAAGGAGTTATATTATTGTGGGTATGTAAATTGCAGCTAAGGGGATGTATTGTTTTGACTAATATTTATCAGACTTTGAGGTTACATTAAGTGGTAAAGGTCCAAATGTTTACTTCAGGATAAACTTCAGCCAAAATCTTCTAAGAGGTTCAGAAAAAAAAATCCCTACTTTTCTTCCTTTTTTTGTATTTCCAGTTAGTGAGCAACTCTGTTTTGCAAGAAGCTTTGTTTTGATAATATTTGCAGATAAACCGGTTACTGAAAATCCTGTTTCCAAGTACTATCACAAGACATTGCAGGCAGATTTGTATAAAAGCTGTTTGGATAAAACTATCCAGACTTCTGAGACTTCCCACACTAAAACAAAGTTGCGACAACTCAAGAGTCCACTTGAAGGAATACATAAAGCCCTGTGTTTTTTATAAGTCAGGCTTCTTGTGCACTGGCTTTCAACCAACAGTATTTATAGTATTGCATTATGGCAAAGAAACTTTTTAGTCTTCCAAGAATTTCAGATTAAGATAACTGTATTTTTTTTCCTGTATTTGTAAGGGACAGTGAATTTCTTATACAGTGCACCTGCATGCCTGCCAGTAATGGGTCTGTAGAAAATGGAGTTTAGCTCTCGATGCTTGTTTAGAAATATTAATGGTTATCTTTGCTTGTAAAACCAGGAGAGAGAAACAGCTTCATGCATTTGAGAGTACTGCAAGAAGCAAGTGCTTTGTTTGTCTTCTCTTTCTCTTTCCTTAGCAAGCCCACAGAGAAGTCTAAACATAGCTAATCCCATAGGGACACAATGGAAAGTTCAGTTTTATGCTCCAGGAGTACTTTTTGCTCAAGAATGGAGCAGTCCTCAGGCAGGACAATTTGTCTCTTTTCTTCTCCCCTTCTGCTACAAAACAAATGTCCCACAGAACAGAAGGTGACCAGATTTAATGTGGTAAAAGTTGCAAGAGCAATAATGTATAGATGACAGGGAAGCTGCTTGTTTGGCTTTGATTGGTGGATTATTTAACTTGACGGCCACAATAACTGATGCTAAACAAAATTGTTTCAATTAGGAGTCAAATCCCAGTTTGACCTCCTAGGAATTGCGAGCAGGGAAGGAGGGAAGCCATAATTTTGCTGGGATCTAATCAGAGACTTCTGCAAGCAAAGGGCGCTTGCTGGGCTGGTTCTTTGCCAGTAGGGCAGCAGTAGGACATCTGAGGAGGGGACTTGCAGCTGAGAACGCTGTGTTTATATTTTCTCTTTCCACATCACACAGATTAGATCTGCTTTTAAGGTGGAAAGCTGTGATAAGTGTGTTCCTGTGCATGAATGTGTTTCTGTTTGGCCAATGAGTCATTTCATACCTGCAGCCAAATCTTGGCCCTCTGGCTGGAATTTTCCACAACACCTACAGGAACCAGGAGCACCAGACCCATTATTTTTAGCACCAAACATCTTCTTAACTCCCTATAGCAACTTTCAAAACTTTTACCTTAAAAGACCAAAAACACAGTGTAGTTTTTACTGTTTGTAGGAATTTGTATCCAGGCAGCATTTCTGTAGCACCAGGCTTAAAGCAAGACTCTCCCCAGCAGGCTGGAGGTGGGAAATGGGTCCTTTAGGTACAAGTCAGGAGCCTGTGTGCCAAACAGCAGATACAGTATATTACTAGCAGCCACAATATTTCAGTCCATTTCCTTTAGCTCTTGAGTTTTATTCCTAGAAGTAAACCAGCTTGAACGTATAAAATCCTGTCCCCAATTTCATGCAGAAGAGTGTCAGTTCCTCTTGGGTTTGATACCCCCCTCCTTTTCCCAGGATTTAAGGAAACTCATGGTGCCTCCTGTTGGAATTATCCTCCAGAAGATGGCCTGCTCCAAGGGGTACCTGACCCTCTGCCCAGTCACTAAGATGCTTGCCCTTTTTCAGGGGTTTTTCCTTGTCTAGCCATCCTACTGTGCGGTCATCTGCTCTCCACAGGGATGTGGCTTCACAGCTTGGGATAGGCAGCTAACCTTCAGCCTTCCCAAATGTCTAGAGCAAGTTTTCTAAGGTATTTTATCTTCCTCCAAAGTACAGAGAAACGGTATTTCAGGTGGCCATGCTGTTGGTAGTTCTTCCTTAAGGTATGCATTAAGCAGCATGAGCCCCTGTTTCTTACATGAAGCATCTTATTGCTGCTTCTTAGGAGACACTGTGGTTTAGATAGCAAAGAAATGCCAAGATATGAATTATGCACAGCATATTTTACAAACTAAAGTAAGAAAGGAACAGTACAGTGATGTGTACATTCAGCTGCCTTTTTTCCTGTTCTGTCTGCTATGGGAGATTGTCCGAGGTAGGACTTAAGCAATACCATTCATGAGTGGACAAAATTTTTTATGTCACATGATTCTCAAGTGAATGGAACCCCAAAGTAATAGTTTGTGTTTAATTACCTCAGCTACTGTGTCTATTAATTGCAAAAACAAAATGTTTAGACAAAAGTGTATGGGTGATTTATCTGTCCTAAAAGAGCTAGAGACCATTTGACTTTTTTAGGTGAGGCTATTATGAGATAAGTTATACTTTAAAGTTATAAGTCCTTAAATATACCCAACTTATTTTTGATAGATACATTCATTTTTAAAATTTAAATGTAGATTAATCTCTCTATAGTTATAGATAATGTAGAGTAAACTATCCAGTTATAGTTATTCTTCAGTTTGAATTCATTTACAGTTCCTCTATGGAAACAGGCTATCCATCTCTTTTTCATTTAAGAGAAAAGCAATTAATAAACCATAAATTACGTCCATATTTCAGTATCTCAGTAACATCACTATCAACCTGAAATCCAACCTAATCCTGGCAGCAAGCCTGTGCGATTGCACCTTGCTCTTGGAAACCTGATGTTGGTGTTGGAGTCTTCTCACATAGGCAAGCATTGCCTTTTTCCTACTTTTTCCCCTCTTACTTTTTCATTTTTATAATTTGTCCTCTCCTCCTTTCCCTGATATTCTTCTTATATGAAAGCACTTGAATAAGCAAAGGATATCTGCAAGTACCATGAGGTGTCCTGATGTAGCATTTTCTCCAGTGTAAAAGTCATTACACAGAAATTCTTCTTAGGCCAGGTCACCTCTACTAAGACAGCAGGCTGGCCATAGGAAACAAGGCAAATACAATTATACCAGGTTTTAAAACTCCCTTTTCATCTATACAAATTGGCTGTGTCCAGAACAAATGAATTTCTTTAAATTTATAGTTAGCCTTGAACTGTAATGCAGAGTCTGTAAACCCCAACCATGAATAAAACAGGATCAGAATTTTATGTATTTCTCTAGATGGGGTATTTCAGCCACAAAACTTAGCATATAACCATCAGAGTTGGACTGAAAGGGCAAATACTGTCTTTCAAACCATAAGCAATTTAAAAATATGCTGAGCCCACATGAACATGTCTTTCTAAGTGTGCTTTTCACTGGCAGTCAAGAAATCAAGTTTGGTTAGAACAGAAATTTGTTAAAAGGAAATTGTTTCATTCATATGCCCAAATACATTCTAAAAATGGACATAATTTTCTGCTGTACTGGTTCATTTGGTCCAGCTAGTGGCCCTTAACCAAGAGGGCTTGAGTGTTGGATCATATGTCCCCATTATAAAACCAGAAAAAAAAATTATATAATACAACCAATTTGCTATCAAATGACAGTGAAACAAATGTCATTGATTCATGTTCTGTAGAAGTAGAAGAAACTTGGGTAATTCAAATACTCAGAGCAAAATTTTCACTTGGCATTTATAAATTAAACTTGTATTCTAAAGTCGATGTTGGAAGTAATTGAAGTAATTGAGTAAGTAATTGAAACATCAGGCAACTATTTCAGGGTACTTGCTTGCTGGTACACAGAAAGGAAATGACAGGCACCTTCTCTTTGCTGTGCTCGTGACCCACAGTTGACTTGAGATGTCTACAGAATCAGGGGAAATGCGGATAGGGAAAAGAATGAGAGCATACAAAAGCCAAAAAGCAGACAACACATGCGACATCATCCAGAAATAAGAGGAAACATGAGCCAGGACTTGGAGTTCTGAAGCTTTCAACCAAGAGAAATACAGTATGTGCAGTTATAATACTTAAATATTCACTCCTTTTTATCTCTTCTGAAAACAGAGAAGAATGAAGAAGAGGAACAGGAAGCCAAAAAAGAAATAAAACGTAGACTCAGTAGAAAGGTGATGATGTGCTTTTTTTGTATTGTGTTTTTTTGTACATAGAATTATGTTCCATAAGAATCTAAAAATCAGTGTATAGACGTTGCTGTAAATGTCCATCAGTTATTTTCCCAGATTAGAAATCTGCTTAAAAAGCAGTACAAGCCAAGTCCATGTTGGGGGAAGCCCCATCCTGTCCAGTTCCCCACACCTGGAGAAGTATACCAAGTCTGGCCATATTGGTGTTTCTAAGCAGGGAGCATAAGTGACAGTTTTCCTCTGTAGCAGGACCACCCCTGTCACATATGATCAAGAGCAGTCACACCTGTAGATCTGCTCTTCCCTAGAGCAATGGAGAGGGCAGCAAAACAATGTGACCCCTACAAAATCCCTTCAGTGCTTTTCTAACCACATCAGTGGTCTTAGCTTCTGCAAGTGGGATCATGCTCATTGTTCCTGGAAACGGAGCAGTTACAGATCTGTTCTGGGAGAGGATGGGAGGAGTTTTCATAAGTATCCCTGGTCTGCCTGTTTCTGCAAAAATACAGTTTCCTTAATATGATTATCCTTAGTTAATTAAAGTGAATATTGTTTGAGGTGACTGAAACAATTTGGCATTATAATGACCCCTAGATGGTCAAAACCAGTTTCTTTTGTTAGGCAGATACTTCGAAATATCACATATTTTTGGTATTACAGTTTTAACGCAGTATAACCGTTAATGCAGATGGCCTAGTGGGGTAGTGCCAGTTGCAAAGTCACAATTAACATTCCAGGGATAACTGTCATGATTCTCTGTGACCTCCCCGACAAAGACTATTTTTATAATTGAAGAAATCAGGTTAGGCTGCCTCCCCATTCCTGCGCAGCGCTCCCAGGACGGTGCCTTTTTTTAGATACCTGAAAGTGACCCTATTTAGAAATACCATTAAAGTTCTCTAGAGATTACATCATACCCTCCTCTTTTATTTTATTTCATCTTATTAAGCATACTATTTTCTGCCTCCCGCTTACAGCTCAGTCTGAGGCCTACAGTGGCTGAACTTCAAGCGAGAAGAATCCTTCGATTTAACGAGTACGTGGAGGTCACGGAATCTCCGGATTATGACCGTCGTGCTGACAAGCCTTGGGCCAGGTTAACTCCTGCAGACAAGGCAAGGCACAAATGTAGATTATAAGAAAATGTTTTCATCTGTCACTTTTGGGGTGCTTTCCTCTCGTTTACATTCTCTTGATGCCAGCATCACAAATGACATCTGCTGGTGACAGCAAGATTATCATGGTGCAACTGTGCACCTGCTGCCTGCAGCTAAGAAAACCCACTCAGGTGCTTACTATGAGCATATTTTCCACCTCCATTATGACAGTTTGGGCCAGGACTTCTAATATTTTTTTCTTATTTTTAAATCCTTGCTAAGATAGATAAAAGTTTACCAAAGGTGGCCATGATCTGTGGGAATTCAGGCAGGGGTTTGCAGGCAAAAGTCCATGTCACTGCTACCAGGAGTTGCTTTTGCCACTCACTTGAGTGAAAAAAAAAGGTAGAAGCTGCTCCATCCTCCTCAAGGTTCTTGGCCATAACCACCAGTGCGGGAACTGACCATGTGCATGCAGCACAGCTTCTTGGGAAGCTAACATCCTACCCCCTAACATCTTTGCCCCTAACATCCTACAGTTAATATAGCCCTGCTGCCTGAGTGCAAAGGATGAGACAAATGATCCTCTGATTCTCATTAAAAAAAAATATTAGTCAAAGATTACCATAAAGTATTCTTCCATTTCCCTCCTGTACTACTTAATGAAAGATTCAGGTAGCCCAAAGTGCTGGCTCTTAAAGCACTGGGTCTGAACCAAGACCTATGGACTTTATGGAACTCCTGTGAGACGTGTTTGTCTTGAAAAGTGGTGTGTGCAAGAACCCATTCTATTTTAGCTAAGGGTAATGAAGCACTGATATTATTTCAGCTTATTTATTGTAATATTAAAAAATTGTCAGCTCATCTGACAATTGTATTAGGTCAAGGTGAAATAGTTAAAAATGTAGTCAGAAGCATCTGTAGGTGTTGGTTATGGGAGATGCTGAGCACTGTCTAGTCCTCCCATAGTCTGCAGGAGGTTAGAGGACCAAGCACCTCCACTTTGACAGAGGTCTAACCAGGGTAAACTGCACTAGAAAAAAACAATGGAGTTTCCTACCTACCTTTTTTTGTGGAAACTCCCTTGTCCTTTTTTTTTTTTTTTTTTTTTTTTTTTCCCCAGAGGAATCATTCTTCTTATTCCAGTAGGAGCAGAAAATTGTGCTGCAACTATATTACAGAGCTGGAGCTCTGCTCTCTTTGCTGCTGATTTGGTGCTCAGAAATCACTGTCTCTTTACTGGCTCTACAGCAGCCTCAAGTGAGCATGCTGTTGTGGCTAAACACAACCATCCCTGCTTAAATGGAAGTTTCTCATTTATAAGACTGCAGCCTGGTGATGCTATAATTTTATCACGCTGCTTGTCTGTTCTGCACTGAGGTATGCACACTAGATGACATTTCTTTAGGGATTAATGTCTTTATTTAAAGTGGTGAAAGAAAAGAATGAGTAAGAATAAACTGTCATTTCCTTTAACAGTGAAGGTAGGAAGATGTGTGGCATAGAAACAAAACCCCTTGTAGTATACATTAGAATATTTCAGAAACTGTATTTATTACTTGATGAAGTAAACTGCCTATCAGTCTCTTAACGTAAGCAACAAGGCATTTACAAACTGTACTGAATTTCTGTTGTTCTTTAGTATCTGCCAACTGAAAACACAAGCCTGAAATGTCCAAATAATTCACGTCATTTTACATAAAACTAATCAAACCTAGTGATTAATTCCACTTAAGAAAAAAAAAAATGCTGTTCATCTTGCATTTCTAAAGTCCGGTCTCCAGAGGGGAGATACAAGGACCCTGCTGTGCACAGTGCCTGTGCTGGCAGAGTGACTCACCAGCTCCTCAGGGCTGTGCCTGGAGATAGAATCACCTCCTGTCTGCCTACTCAGCAAGTGATTGTCAGGGTAATCCAACCCCTTGCCCATTTTCATCAGTAGAAGTGCTCTGTTTCAATGTGGGCTTGGTTCATCCATTGCAGTTGATTTGGTGTTTCTTGGTTTGCTTTTGGTGCTTGATGCTTTTAGTTTCTTTGTAGTGGATGAGTACTTTCAACAGCTGTAATTGAAAAGTCATTCATGCTGATGATCAGAAATGTGTGAATGCTGTGGATTACAGTAAGGGAAAATGGAAATGGGAATTGTAAAGCACCTGCAGTAGTAGGGCCACGTTTCTTTCAGACTCTTTATTTTCCTGAAAATTCATATTTCTTACGGTTGCATATATAATTACCGTTTATTAGGCAGCAATACGGAAAGAACTGAATGAATTTAAAAGCACAGAAATGGAAGTACACGAGGAAAGTCGGCAATTTACCAGGTGGGTGAATCCCTCTTCTTGTGTGAGAAATGAGCATGACAGCAACCCTCTGCTTTTCTGCAAGTTCTCTGCAGTTGTGTCATGATTTCTTTGGATTCCTATAATGAGTCCCCTTGAATCCCACCACTGATTCTGTTGGAATTCCCAGTACTTCTGATGCCATCTCTAGCTGATACAGTAGTGCAGGTGACTGCAATGGACTGGTCACTATGTAGAAAAAAATTGTTTGGGGAATCTAAAAAATAATCCTGTGCAAGAACCTGTTAGCTCTTAGAGATTAAGTTAGTAATCTTCAAGCTCACAAAATAAAAGAGTTTTCCTTCTCTGGCAGCACTCCCTTGCTCATTAAAGTATACATTTGTGTAGCTGCATTTCCTAAGTAAAAATTAGATGTTATTTTGAACTTCAGAAAAGCTCACCAGTATCTTGGCGAGCTTTCTAAGGGTCACTTAGGCTCCTGGCAGCAGTTTCTGGGGAACAAGATAGATTCCCTTGTTTCCACTTCTAATGTGTTAATGTGGATTTGTTTTGTTCTCTGCTTTAGATAACACCAAGATGTTGTCTGAAGCATTGTTATTTTTAAGGAGCTCTGAAGTGTCCACAGATTTTAGCAGGCTTTCAAAATTGGCAGAATTATTCCTAGGGGGAGGGACACACTTTCTGAAATCTCCATTGCATATGTGTTCATTTTTCTTGGAAGCTACAAAAGCTGAAAATTGCCACCAGCAATCAGAACTTGATGTTAGGATTGGCCAACATTGTGTACATAGTATTAATGTCTTTGCTTCTGCAGAAAATTAAGTCAAACCAAACAATTGTCTAAGACTGGGTCCCTTCTGTTTCCTGCTACTGTTTCAACCAAAGTCAGGATCTAAGCTAATGAGTGTGAATCACCTAATTAAAGAATGTGTCACAAAGAAAATTCCTGATGGGTGTTTCATGTATATACTACTTCACTGTTTGATTTCACAACTTCAGTGATTTCTTTCTCACCGAAACATGGAGTTTAAAAAAAATAATACTTAAAGTCACTTCTGTGTAGATACCACATAAACAAATCCATTTTCAAAAATTCAAACCACTTTCACAGACAGCAAGCCTAAGCCAGAAGATGAACCAGGATGCAGGGTTTTAATGGAGTGTTGCATTCTGACCACTAGAAAATGTCTTTTTAAAACATGGAGATGTATCTTTTCATTTGGCTTCTGATGTCGTTTTCTCTTTAGGTATCACGTAATATATCTTTTTCAGAATATATAAAAATACTACTTCTAAAAAAAGAGCATCCCAAGGGAGAGAATAAAAATAGCAGGTATAGAAACCAACCACCTGCCTACATTGTGGTGTTTCTTGAGTTGCATTGCAATATTGAAGCCTAATTACGGACAGGCATGATTCATACAAAAATAATAGGATATTTTTTCATGAGCTTTGAGAACAGTTGAGGCTGATTACAACTGGAATCTTGTGGAGTGACAAACCAGTAAAAAAGTGAAATTTTTTTTCAAGGAGGGCCTTTGAGAATGGAGTAAAAAATAGGCACAGCCAAATTGTGATAAATACAGGCAATGGTTCTATAGAGTGCTGAAAGAATTTCAACCTGAGGGAAATGAATTTTTTCTGTTCCTTATCCATGCTCTTTCGTTTCACTGGTCACGTTGTGGAGTTACTACACAGAAGTCAGAAGAGTAACACTAGGAAACGCTAATTAAGAGCAGAATAACATGCAGATGTCTTAAGTCAATTGCAATTTTGAAAACAAAAAGAGATCCCATTTTCTCTGGGACATCTCATTAAAAATTATGTTCTTTCTGCTACATAATATTGGATTGATACAACAAAAGTGATTTAAGAAAACCACAGACAGAAGTCTCTAGCCAGAGAATTAATTTCTCATACTTTAATTATTTTCAAGATAATGCAAACCAAAAGGCACTTGCATTGGCCCCTGATTAGCAAAGGCTATTCTGTGATAGACTGAGACAACAAGGAAGCTGCTTACTAAACAAAAATAGTTTCTAGTATATGGTTTCCTATATTATTGCAGATTAAATATAGATGATTTAATATTATAATCAGTACTTACAATATATTTGAAATGTTAAAAATTTATATCAAACTTGGAAAAGAAAGAACAATGGGTTTCATTGTTCATCATTTACTGTAATGCTTGTCAATTGACTGGTTTCCTAGTCCTAGTAATTTAGACTGATTCTTTCTGTTATTTCATAACAAAATCCAAGAAAATTAGTTTCTAAAAATAGAGAAATCAATACAAGTTTGGGAGGAGCATATTAGCAGGTGTTCATGAAGTGTTTCTAGTGAAAATGCTATATATAGTCCAGTATATTGTTTTTCCACAAAATACAAAACCCCTGTGGCTTTTTAGCAATCCTCTGTACCCTCTTTTAGCAGATGAGCTGCATAATTGTGAATGTCAGGCTTTGTGCACACCTCCTTCATTTGAGAAATGCATCCCTGTATTGTATTGAATCAACTTAGAGGGATAATGTGTGGAACTATTACGAGAAAATGTATCAAACAAAAACTTAGGTAAATCTATTGTGTAGATTTTACTACTTCATGGACAGATACATTTTAAGGCCATTTAAACAGAGATATATGTCTATACACTGAGAACCTGATACTGGTGCCCTCCTTACCCTTTTGCTTGGATTCATTACATTTAACATGATTTAGAATTTCAATTGCTGTAGGTTCCTAACTTATTATAGAAAGGGTGACACCTTTTGGAGCAACCCACTTCTCTAGCCATCATACAGGCAATCTGGAGTGATGTACATGCCCTACCTAAAAGCCTAAAAAAGTGAGGTATATTTGGGTCTTCATGTACCTCAGTTCACTGCTGTTAATAAGAAGAAAGCATCTGAAATGCTATAAAATTTGCTGCTTACTTAAAACACAAAATTTTTGTTAGCCTTATTTTACACAAGGATTAAAACCCCAGAATTTAAATTTTTATGGTTCAGCAAAGCTTTTCTGATAATACTTACTGACAGCATCTCCAAATAATGGATGCAATTGTAGCTAAATCTGTATTGGCAAACATACTGGAGATTCTTCTCTGGCCCTGAGGCCAGCAAGCTTGGCACAGCTTGAATCCATGCAGTTAAGCTGTTCCTCTCACCTCAAAACAGGGTGATGCCCCCCCATACCCAGTCTGCCTACTACTGTCTTTTGCTAACCCCAGCCATGCCCAGGCAGTACCTGAAAGCACTGGCTGACCCAAGGAAAACTCTGCCAGGGACCACACTGGCAGGTTAATGGTACAGACAGCAACACCCCAGTGCTTGAGCCACACCAAATGTCTGTTTGGTTTTCTAAGTAGAGAGAGATGGACAGCAGGAAATAACAGGTCTGACTCTAAACCAACACAAATCAGGAAAATCAGGAATAATTTGCCCTCAAAAGGAAACAACTATGAGAGCAGGATGAGGATCAGTGTCATTGTCAGTGTCATTGTCATTGTTCTTGTTGAAATAACATAATTCTAAGATTTTAATTTATCTTTTCAGGTTTCATCGTCCATAACTGTTTGACCACATCCCATGTTTCAAGTAACAATTTTCTTTGGGGAAATCATTGCGTCCTGAAGACCTGAAATTGCACTGGAACTTGATTGAGTATGTGTGCCTGCTACAGCTTACCCTGAGGCTAATGAAGAAAGTGGCCCTTGTTTTTGTCAATGGACAAATAATTAGTCTAGGAGGAGAACCCACAGGAAGTGTTTGTCCATGTCCAGACAAACCATGAGTCTGTGGCCAGCCCACACGGACAAACCAGTGGACTTCTTTGTCAGAGCTGCACGAATCAGGAAGTGCTGAAGACAATCGCTGGAGAGCCTGCTGCCAGGATCTCATCGGGCTTCATGGGGTTGGGACTGAGGGCAACAAAGAGGGTGTGGGGGGGTGACAAAAGAACTGAGAGCTGGGGGAAAAGAGGCTTTGTTTGTCAGTCCACAGAGATAAGTGGAGTGGATGGGACTGCTCAACAATGCACTTGGCCAGTAGGAATAATTATTTTTAAAAAGAAACAGAGTGTAAGCAACTGTGCATGTAGGTTTTTTTTAGTGGCTGAAGCCTGTCTTAAAAAGATAGCAAGCCATAAGTCCTCGTGTTATCAGTACTTTAGGAAGAACTATCATTTTCTTTGGTGCCAGTAAATACAGTTGCCAGAAATTAGTCGTAGTATAACTCAACTGTCTTTTTTTAAATCCCAGTGCGCATGCTTCGGGAAAACACATGGAACATTCATACAGAACAAGTAATATATTTTTTGATTTTTAATGTTGACATACTCTGGATCTTCAAAGATACATAAACAGGATTTGAAGGACAAATAATGTGACACTATGAATGCAATGATTTGCTTTGTGTTTAGAAACACTCCTTGCTGTCTGTCACTTGCCATTCAAACCAGAGGGATCATTATCTTTGTCATCCATGGCAGGCAGTGGTGACAACTTTGACATCATGCTAGTGTGCATCCAAAGTCAGAATTGAAATTAGGCACAGAAGTCTTTATTAATAGGCCTGAGCAGTGATTCCTAATGTAACTTTTTACATTTAAGGACTCTTGCACTGCTTTGAGAAAGAACTCCCAGATGAATTAGTATGTCTTCAGCTAGTAGTCCTTTAAAAGTGAAAGAAAAATCCTTGGATTATCTCCAGCCTGTTTTTGTTGAGTGTGAAGAATGCTTCTTAGATTCCTAATTTTTTATACTATCTTGAAATTGTACATGTGAATAGAGTGCTATTAAAATTAAGTGGTATGGAGTGTGAAAGGCAATATATGTTTTTTCTAAGTTGGCCCAAAGGCCTATTAAAAAGCCTGTGGCATTGTTTACACTAAGAAATTCTTTGTCCTATATTAGCACTTATTTATCCTTTGAATTAGTGTACACAGCATTCGGGGGGGGTGGGTCTGGAATTCAGATATGCATACATTTAATGCAGTATTACAATATATTTGCTATTTATCCTTTCTAATGTGTGTACATATTACAATTTATTTTTGTCTTTTATGTGTCCTGATCAGTTTTTAATTATGAAGTGTAAGTATTTCTTTTTCTGGCAATAAAAGGTCTGTGTAGATGTGATTTTTACATCAGAACCTGTGATAGATTCTTGTGGAATGTGGTTTAGTTTATAAAATTAAAGGTGGTTGTTAGAGATGTCAGCCTAAAGGCAGGAAGGCAATTTGGTGGCTAAAATTAGATATCTCTCTTTAGAGCTATTTACAACAAGACCAGGTTTGCATAAATTAGGTGGATTATTTTAATGAAAAGCCCTTCTAGTAACAGAAGAGCACTGTCACTCTGTTATTTTTAAAGACACTGGGAAACCTTTTTTAAAAAAGGTAAGATTGAAATTACTGTTAGGATCCATTACACTTTGGTGAAAATCTAATGATGTACAAGCCACAAAATATCAATAACCGAATAAAAAAAAGCCATCTACATGCTTGTAGAAAAGGAAAGGAAGCAGCACCTTCCTTTTTTAATGGAATCAATAAGAGCCATTAGGATTCCATTTGCAGAAAATAAGCTTCTGGAAAGTCCATCATTTTATAAATACAGAAACACCACTTTGACATCAAGGAAGCAGTGAAAATGTATTCTTTGGCACTAAATCATACAGGAATTAGGAGGGCATTAGGTTTGTCAGCAATTCTGGTAGAATGCTAATTTTTATTTTTAGAATTTGAAGAGTAAATTTTAAAGTTACACTAGAATAATTCCAATTAAATTTCTTTTTGCTGATATTGCGAAATTTAGGAATGTGTGTCCAAAATCATATAAAGGTCTACTATGTTGGCTTTGAAATCTAAAACACAGTATTTTGCTTCAAAGGAACTGAGTGGAACAATTAAATAGATCTCAGTGTTGCATTAATCAGATTGAAACATTTGAAAGCAGTCAAGATACTGAAGGCAGAAAGACAGTTGTTGCATAGGCAGAATAACTCGGACAAAGGTAAGGTCAGACTATAAATATTTTATATAAGACAACAGCTCCACCACCATGCCAAAGTACACACAGGTTACATAAGCAAACTAAAGCTTGTTAAACTCTTAGGATGAAGTGAAAAAATTGACTTTGCAAGAAGACATTTTTCTATACTAGGCCTGGACGATGGATGGAAATCATGTGCCAACCTTATTGTTTTAAGAGTAATAACACAAAGATGAGGATACAACTTCTGGCTCAGACTTCTTCAAGCTGAAGTTATGTCATAAGAAATAAGGATGTGTGGATGAGGTATCACTTAGGCTTTCTCATCTTCCTTCTGGGTTTGGAGGGGTTTCTTTAAAGTACTCCCTCCAAGCCATTTCTAGTTGCAGGACTCTAGCCTTGGTAGAGATGCTGAGTTAATTTTTAATTTCTTACTATTTTGAAAATAATCAGATGCACTGTGCGGCCCACAGTTCAGCAAACTATTTAAGCACACTTATGTAACTGGAAAAAAGAGTTACCTTTATGGGAACTTATGTAGTATACTACATAAGATTATTATAAGATGTAGCAGAATTAGAACTCCAAACTATCCATATTGTATTGTATCCACACAGAGACATAGAACTGAATATACTATTTCCGTATTCTAAATATCACCTGGCAGAAAAAAAAAAAAAAAAAAAGAGCTGTAAAGTGTTGTCCATGCAATAAAAAAATAATGAGAATTTGGTATGTCACCATGTACAGTGAAGCAAGTTTGCTCTAAGAAGCCTGAAGTCAATTTCTGCTGCCTCTCCTAGTCCTCTGTATTGATAATTTCAAATGTTTTTCAGTTGCATCAACAACCCATTGGAAATATTACACCATATACCTGTTATGGTGCTGCCTACCTTCTAGAAGAGAAAAATCAGGGTAAGTCCTGAGAAATTAATAAGTTAAAAATTCTAGAGTTAAAAAGAAAAATATCTTAAACACGCAAAGAAAAAATGGCACTTTTAATGCAAAGTATAGTTCAGTCCAGTTGGCTAAGAGGGATCAGGATGATAATTTTTATCAAGCTGGATGAATCATTTAAATGTCATCCACAATATATGACAAACCTTACACACATGAGACCTATGTCCCACCAAGTCAGGTATGTCTACATCCACAGAAGGAGAAAATGAGCAGCCTGAAGTAGTGGTTTCTGAAATGATCTCACATATAATATTTATCAGTATAATCACAGATCACAGCATGTTGCTGTGGGTGGAAAAGAATAAATAAAATCCTAATTTCTTCTTCACATAAAAATTTGAAATGGTTCTAGAGTGTCTTGTCTCTTCTTTCAGGTAATACTTCTTTATAACTCAGATACAGTCTATCTGGATTTTTTTTGAATTGTGCTATATATGTTGACTCAACAAGTACAAAAAAAATTAAATGCTAATGATTATTTAAGCTAATACAATTTCAACTGGTGATTTGAAACACGTTAGGACCAGAAGCAGCATCTCTTCAAAATCACTGTAAGTATTCATGGCCATTTGTAGTTCTACAAGAGTGCATTTATTTGTTGGGTTTATCATTTACCTACAGTTGTGCATGTCCCTTGCTGTGGTGGACTTCACCGACCGCTGATGTGGTGTGGGGCAGGACAGCCCCACCATCTGCTTGGGCCAACCTGAGCACCTCTTAGAGAACCTCAGCGCTGACATGGAAAAACCACATCACATGAGCACCTATTTTTTAACTTGAAAGCCAAATGAAAGCTGTGAAATGAAGGAGGGAAGTATCCCTGATATTATAGAAATTAGACCCCTCCTTCCAGGTGAAATGAGTGCTTGGTTTCCTGCAGAGGTGCTTCAAACTCAGACCTGTAACTAATAATACTACAGCTACATGAGAGAATTTGTTTCAAATTAACAGCTGCTTAACTTGACTATAAACTCAATCTGAGCCCCCATTTTGTATCATCATAAAGCACAAGAAGATCCAGCCAGCAACAGACTGAAAACATAGTCAGGCAGCCTGGAAATCAACCAAAACTCCCTGACTGTCTGCAGCTGGCAGGGCTTGGAGTCAGGGTAGGGAGAGCCACACTGTCACCTGGGTACCTGGCAGCACAGGCCTGTGTGAGCACTGCTGACATCCTAAACAGAGACCAGAATATTGACCCATGTCTTAATGTCTGTTAATGCTTTAATGACAAAGCAATCCAAGCTAAAAGCCTACATTTGCATGAGACTGTCAGGTGCACATGAACTGTGTGTTTAACACTTTCACGTCCTCTGGTTTTAATGATCTTCAGGAGTTAAGACCTGTGCCATTGTTGTAAACTAAACTGAAAATATACTCAGGGTGAAAAAAAAGTATGAGTAAACTTGCCTCCTGCCTTTAGGATGTCCCACATTTAGTTCCATTATTGTTGCTATGTGTATTCTTATTATACCAAGATCAGTGCAATATTCACTGATGGGACATAGATTATGATGAAAAGAAAAAACTATATTCTGACAGATTTTATAAGGTTGATACAAAAATACTTTGACGGTCAAATTAAAAAAAAAAAAAAAAGTCCCTAGAATAGCTTTTTTTAAAAAAAAAAAAACTTCTTTTTAACAGAAATCTGGGGAAAAAAAGCCCCACCAAAACTTATGAAACTGTATCTAGAGAGAGAAAGGGAGAAATTGAGTGAAATTAACATATATTTGCTATAATGTTCAAACAGGTTTCTATTTATGAAGTTTAATAATTATTAAGGTCTTGTTTCACTTTGTGTTCCTGTTTCATTTCAAGATTGTAATGGAAATACAGCTTATATTAACCAGATACAGCATTTCACCAATATTTTCTAGAAGCTACATATTGCATTGGATAGAAACAAAGAAAGCAATGGCATTATCTGTATCTTCTTATGCAAGCCTAAATTCTTTATATTTAAAAAAAAACTTGCAATACTATGTCAAATTTAACAATATTTGAACATTGTTATGATACAGTAAAATGTTAAAACGTTGCTAAACATATCTTCTCTTCCTTTCACTACTTTGTGTGGTGGTATATCGATTTGTAAACTTGTATAAATTTTGGAATTAAAGAAATACTGTGTTTTGGATTATTATTCTTTTAGGTGGTGTGATTTGAAACAAAAATATCAATGGCTTGTTTGAACGGGCATTTGACTGTATCAGCAGCGGAGGAAGGGTGTAGCGATGGCACATGCTTAATTGCCTGCAACTGTTTAAATAGCTCTTAAGTTCTGGGGGGAAGAGGGGGTTTTCTTAAAAAAACCCCAGAATTCCATTTAGAACCGAACTGCAAATCTGGGAGAGGCACAAGAAGACTGCAGAGCCCAGACACTGTTGTGCACGCAGGAGCTGATAAAGCTGGTAAGTTTGTATCCCTTCCCGGCGTTCTGCAGCACAATAGCTCAAACAGTAAATCATGGAAACGTTTGTGCCGTGCTTTGGACCCAGCTGCACCTTAAACACTGGGAGATCACAAACCTATATTTCTCTGGCAGAGCTGCAGTACACCAGGACAGGTTCAGCAGTAGGAATCATCACACTCCTGCCTGTTCCAAGCAAGTCCGCACGGACACTGTGGAGCGATGACTCCAGTAAGGAGGGCTCAATCACACATCCACACCAGTGCGGGTTGCTGAGCTCCAGTACAGTCTTCCAAGGGTCCAGTACAGCCAGAAGATTCTTACTTGCTGAATAGACTCTAAGGCAGCCACAATCACCTGAAATGGAATTGTCACATGAATTCATTGGAATTAAATTTTGCATCCAGAGTGTCACCTAATCATACACACTGGGCCAGTTCTTAGACTTTACTTTTTCTATTAATTTGATGAAAAATAGTGAAAAATTATTCTTTAAGTTACTTCCTTTGATTTCATTAAATGTTCCCATTTTCAAGTCAAGTAAGGCAAATAAAATTCAAGCCTTGGTTCCCCATTGCCTGTCATGCTAAATAGTTACTGGTAACTACAAAAAATGTATCTGAAACATTATCAGCTTAGAATTGCTGTCCCTTTAAAATGTACTTTCCACATGTTTCATTGCTTTCAAGAGATGGAAGGCTGTGGAGAATCAATACTGACAACTTTTCAGCTTATGCAGGGCGGATTTTATGTAACAATTATAAAATGAATGCATCTACTTGGCACAGTGTGATTGAATATGGTAACTAAAGAAGTGGCAGATCTGATACTGCTTTTTACACAGGTGTGTGATATCTGTGAATGCAAGCTATTGTTACAAATTAATAATAGCTGCTTCTTGAGGTTTTAACACAAAGAATGTATTGGGGGGTATATACAGCACATATGTTATGCTTGTTTTATGGTGTTTGTATTAAACTAGAAAACTGAAAGTGTGCTGCCTAGTTGTACAGAACTGTAGGAAACTGCTGGGCACAGTTCCAAGTGCCTTAGACAATTGTTTAGCTCTTTGAATGAATATATAGAAATAGAAAATTTTTTAAATCACCTCTAGAAAATTGTTCAGAAAATCTTTACTGAAAATATTTTCTTCCACACATAGTAGAGTTAAATTCAGAGAGCCTTCAGAGGCCAAATTAAATTCCCTCCTCATGGAAATGAAGTGAAAAAAAGGTTCTTGAAACCTTCCTTTGAATTCTGGCAGTCCTTCAAACACATCTGGTAAATTCCAGATGTTGTGGTGTATTCATGGAAAGGTATGTTCAAAGAGGTGATACTTGGTCTAAAAAAACAAAGTTAGGGTTGTTTGGAGACCTAATCTATGCTCCCAGTTTCCCCTTTTTTTATCAGCAAGAACAGTTTCTTACCAGTTTCATTGACAGCAGATTTACAGTGGAAATACATCCTCTGCACAGGAACAAAACTGATCTGCACAGCTGAGGGTTCAGCCTAGTCAGCAGCGCATCTGCCAATCTCATAACTTTCAAAGTGACTGACAATAACTTTTAGTTTTAATTACTTTGAAATAATTTCTTCTTTGCAAGAACGAGGAGAAAAAATAAGCATAAATTTCCTCACACAGAAGGCAAGTTGATGATTATGTTAAGGGTGAGCTTCCAGCATATTGTCTTTTAAGTGGCTGCCTTGACAGTGAAACTGTTTCAATACTACCCATTTTTCTTCTGCAAGCATAAAAGGAGTGGTTAGTGACCTGAGCACTTACCCCCTCAGTCTCTGTAGATGCTCTTTGCTGAATTCTGTTTGTAGTCTCTGCAAAGAACCCAGTGAGAGAGTGCAGTGGGATGGATGGCCTTGTAAGGCTTGGATGAAATGAGAAGCTTAAGCAGTCTCCAAGACACTCTCTCATACACAGTTCACATACATGTAATACTAAATATTGAATTTTGATATAAATCGGGAGATGAGTTGCCTTCAGGTATCAACAAAGGAGGCAATGTGGTGCCTATTGTCGCTAATCTGCGACAATATAATAATAATAATAATATAATAATCATCCCCAGATGTACTACTGTGGTATACAGATAGATCACTGTTAGCATAAATGAGCAATCTTCTGTGATACGGGAAGGAACCTGTTTTAATCTCTGTGTGAACATATAATACATATCCTTCCCCCTAAATACTTAGAATCTAACCAGGAAATTCATGGGAAGGATGTAAATTAAAGAAAGACAGAAAACACTGAGGCTTAACAGGTAAACTTACCTTACACTTAGGAAACAGCTGACTAACAACAGAGCTGAGAGCAAAAGTTAATTTTTCCCACGTGTAAACTGATACAATGCTCCTAGACCAGATTTGGGGTGTGTGGAATGACAGTACTGCCACCACCAGATATGGAGGTGCCACGTTTAGGGGATTGTGAAGTGTAATCCTGTCACCAAGTCTAATGCACATGCACTTCTGTGGATGCCAGAGAGGCATGTCAGGAACTTGGAAGCAATAAGGAGTAATCTAATCTACATCATTACCCCACAAATAAATGCTAAGTACTGTGTTTTCAACAGCTGAGTGATTCTGTTCTTAATTGCCTTGTGAAAATCCAGCTCTACCATTCCAGCTGCCGCTGGGTTGGCGGTACAGACATACTGCAGGGAGGGAGTTGTTGCTGTTGGGTGCAGACGTGAAAAATCCATTCGCAGGCTGCGGTCCAGGAGGGGTCATTGCTGATCTCCTGGTGCCGCGGGGTGTGCACCACACCCGCACATGGCTGACAACAACGAGACGCTCACGGGGCACTTTTCGCAAGGAAGAGGGAAGTCCAGGCTTTGCACAGATATATGCAAAGATAATCTGAATCCTCCGAGTACAGATGTTATTTCAACTGATGGAGTGGATCAGATTAGATTGTGCACTTCTGCAAGAGTGGTGTGATGAAACTGGGTAAAGATTCAAAACTTCAGAAAATAGCCAGAAGAATGAAAATCTGGATTCTTTTGGAGCTTTAGTGACACCTACTGAAAACCAATGAAATCCACCCAAATATGACTAAAGCTAATACTTTAAGGTACATGCATGCGTATATATTTAGCTGCATCCATACACACATAATGTGGATAACTTTTCAGAATTTTCAGTGAAAATCTCTTCTTAGCTGTTACTGTTTTATTTGCCTGTAAACACATAGGGGAAAAAATGCTCCCCTCTGTGTTTTACACTTTCTTTTGAAAAGTAACAAAGCAGATTTTAAAATACCAAGCATACTTCTCTTTTTCTTAGCAAGGAGCCTGTACGTGAGTACATGTGTTTGTGCACAGCCTCGCTACATGGTGTAGGTAAAATTTATACAGCTAAAGTCATACTGCAGAATGGTTCAGGTTGGAAAGGACCATGGTGGAACATCTGGTCCAACCTCCCTGCTCACGCAGGGCTATCCTAAGGCACATGGCACTCGATTGTGTCCAGATAATTCTCGAGTATTTCCAGTGAGGGAGACTCCACAGCCTCTCTGGACAATCTATTCTACTGTGTGATCACATGCATAGTAAAGAGATTCGTCCTTCTACTCAGACGGAACTTCCCGTGCATCAGTTTCTGTCTGTTGCCTCTTGTCCTATGGCTCGGAACCATCAAGCAGAGCCTGGATCCAAAATCTTGACACCCTCCCTTCAGATACTCATGGACATTGATGAAGTCTCCCCCTTAGTCGTCTCTCCTCTGAACAGGCCCAGTTCCCCCAGCCATTCCTCGTCAGAAATAAGAACTGAAATATGGCAAAACACTGTTAATACCAACACGCGTTATTTACTCCCCGTCCTTCAGACTCAGCCCCCCCAACTCGCCCGTCCCCTCACCGAGCGCCGGCCCCGCCCGCGCCGGCCGGGGCCCGAATGCTGCGCACGCGCGCTGCCATTGGGGGCGCTGGCGGCCCGAACCATTCCTTACTATTTTGAGGGGAGAACTGGGAAAATATGTCTTCGACGAGCATCCTGCTTGGGTCCACTGAGCCTCTCTTTTATCAAAATATTGTTTCAGTATGAGAAAAAGCTCATTTTTTTTTTAATTTTAACTGGAAATCACAGCTTACAAATCTGGCCGGACTGGCCGCTTATCCCTGTCCCCCCGTTGGTCACTGGTGTATCCCAAGATGGAGGGCAGAGGCGGGAGGGCCTGACGCCTGGCCCGCGTGGGAGCGAGTGGGGTTCGGGACGCCGGGAGCGGCCGGGGGACAGCGCCATGGTGAGTGTGCCGTGTTCTGTGCTCGGAATTGCCAGGGGAAGAAGGCAGGTTAGAGCAATAGAGTCTCCCCCAGGTATCCTATATCGGCTGTAACGCGGTTTGTTAGGTAGGTAAAGCCGGAAACCTTGCTGGCTGTGTTTTTCCGGGTCAGATGTGGTAGCTCGTAGGAAAGGCTTTCAGCCAGTTGCGAATACTTGATGGGTTTGTCGATCCAGACCGCATGTGTATTCCGATGTTAGAGCTGTGCCTGGGTAGTGTGCTGCGCCTGGTCCTCGTGACTGATGTTGAATTGCTGCTCTAGGAGCAGCCGTCTAAAGAACTCTCACGAAGCAAGATGTGTCTAGATTAATTTCCTTATCAGTTTCCCGTGTTTCTTGGATGAAGTGTGTTGCAGAACTAGGACTGTATGTTAAACGGTATGTGCTGTTATCAGATGTTTGCTGTTCGACGTTTTGCCATTTTGCAGCTGAATAAGCTGCGTTCGCTGTTAGAACATGGGAAATGCCTGTTGAGCGTGTGGGGAGATGCCTGTTGAGCTCCCGCTGGTCTCTTTATGCTTTGTCTCCAAGCATGTGTTTATAAGGCATTGCTTTAAAACGAATACAGCCGCACACTACAGGTTCTCTTTCGGTACATTTAATATTTAATTTTTTGTTAACAGTTAACAAAATTTCCTTTTGCAGCCTCACAAGAAGAAAAAGCCCTTCATAGAGAAGAAGAAAGCAGTAACATTTCACTTAGTGCACCGAAGTCAGAGGGATCCTCTTGCTGCTGATGATACTGCACCCCAGAGAGTTCTGCTGCCCACACAGAAAGTAAATACTCACTTGTAATACTGAGGTTAATTCAGATAAAAAACACCATGGAGAGAAAAAATTGATATGCAATTATACAGTTCAAAAACATAGCCTGAGAGAGGGTAGCTTTTTAGTTTAGCTCATTAAAGAAAAAGCAGCTGTTGTAGGGAATTTCATAGTTGTGAGTTACTGCCTGATGGTTGAAGGTTGACTTAACTGGCATTAGAGGTGTAAATGTATTAAAAAAACAACAACAAAACTTGCCTGACTCACTGTGATAAAACAGGCATTGTTGGATATGGTCGCTGATGGGAAGGTCCTGCTCAGACAGCCCCAGACATGGAACTAGCTGATTACAACATTCTAATTGGCTGTGAATTAGGGTAAGGAGTGGAGAGAGGACTTCCAACAGTCAGACACTCTCCGTTGATGTGTTGCCGTTCCTTTTGCTAGTAAGTTTTAAGTGGACTTGAGTGGATTAAATGTATTCCTTTTGATTATTTTCTTCTCCCCCCCACTTCCTAGGGGCATGAGGAGCAAAGAAGGGAAGAGCAGCGCAAGTATGGTGTCTTCTTTGATGATGACTATGACTATTTGCAGCACCTCAAAGAAGCCTCTGGTCCCTCTGAGCTTGTCCCATCTGTGCGTGGACAGCAAAGCAGAATTGTCATCACAAGTGAGGGGCACATAGAGGATGAAATTCAGAGAATTTCAGTAAGTAGAAGTTTTGCTGATGGCAATGCATTGGAGCATTAACTTTCTCTAGACACATTAATTGTGTGTACATATATATATATTTATATTTATGTATAAGGATCCTTTTGACCCACAACCAACTTAACTTTCCTACAAGTAAACCCAGAAGCCAACAAGCCAGAGTTTACTGATGAACATTATTTTGCTAGCACAGTGTTAAAACACTTCAGATACCCATGACAAACTTTTTTCTACAGAGATGGCTTGCAAAAGGTGTTTGTTTGAGCAAGTCATGTGTTTTTCTGGGGTGGGTATTTGTGTTTAAGGTTTCTTAGAACTTTGAATGCTCTGGGAGTTATGAATATGCCAGATATGCCAGGTTGTATTATCAGGACACCATGTTTTTAAAGGGGAATGTAATAGAAGCCAGACAGAATAAAATCAAACTTCCCAATTGCTGGCATAACATGTAGAAGTTCACGATGCTGGATCACATTGGAGTAGAAAAGCAGTAAATGCTTTGAAGCAATGAAGCATACCATTGCCAGTCACTTATAGCTGAGGGTGTTTGATTTAACCAAATACTGTAATTTTAGTCAAAACTAATAACCTTAGTCAGAAGTACCTTTCAGGTACAGCTTGGTGATACTACATAAGGTTTAAAGTTAGGTTAGATGTGCATGTTGTGAAGCTTTTAACAAGCCTTTCAGTAAAAGGGGTGAATTCAAATATGTGTTAGTGTTTTCCAAAACAAACCAAAAAACCTTAAAAAAATTCAGTGTGCCTACTGTACAACCATTTTCCGAAAAGCTTTAGAGATGTAAAAAATACTGTTTCTCTGCCTGGACAATATTGACATGAGAATTGATGCTGCCAGCACTTTACAGAGCTGTCATTGTGTATCTCTGAAACTTTGCCATGGATAACGTAGCACTTGTTGTAACATTTAAGTAGTGCTCACAGAGTTTCTTTCTGTCACGGGAGTGTCTGCATGTTTTTGTTAATGTGAGCTCAAATAAGGAACTGAGAACAAATACATTGTGATCATGTTTTTTTGTTTCTTTTTCTAAGGCTCCATCCATTAAGTTGCCTTCCTCAGTATTTGCCACAGAGTTTGAAGAGGATGTGGGCTTGTTAAATAAAGCTGCTCCTGTTTCAGGTATTTTTCACCTTTCTGTGATGTAAGCTGCCATTTAGGAAGTAGATGGTAATTAAGGCTTCTATTGTGATGTGATGGGTTTTTTTTGTCTTAGAACAGGCTCAGTAGCAGACATAAGGAATGATCTGTGAGAGGCCCATGTTTCAATTTGAAACTTACTTCTGTGATTGACTAATAAGAGTTCTTTAGCTTTGCTTGGAGAGCGTGAATCCATGAGGTCTTACTATTGCATAGCAAATACAAACTAATAACAGGGGTAACTGTAGATAATACTATTAATTTATTATTCTGTCTCTTTGAATCCAAGTCTGTAACTGGATTTTCAGTCAGTTTATTTTCAAATGCCGAGTAATGTTTACATTCCTTCATTAGTGTTATTTCAGTGTTACAGGCTGTGAGTAGGTTTTTGTTATGTATCCACATTTGCACTGGACATTTACTCCACAGCTATCTCCATATTTCACAACAGTAAGGAATTGTAGCAGTTCTCTCTGTCCTGACAGAAGGATGCTAAAGACAATTCTGCTAATTGCAGCAGAGAAACACTTTTTAACCTTTTGTAATGTAGGGAATTTTAGAGTTGGAGATAATGCTGGTAGTTGATCATCTGGTACTTTAACCTGGATATTTTTTCTTTATAATATTCTATATTAAAATGCATTATGGAAGCCTAAGACCTCAGGGAAATGTTCTTTTCTGAGTGATAAAAATTGACAAGAGATGGGTGACATGCCCTGGCTTCTATCAGATCTACAAATATTCTTGAGGAATTTTGTAATTCTTTGGTTTAAGCTTTCCTTACCACAAATTAACAATCCAGCTGGATTGTTTTTTACTCAGGAAAGTAGCTTTATAATGTCAGAGAAATGTAAATATTTATGTTTTGTTTTTTCAACTTTCTAGGACCACGGCTGGATTTTGACCCAGATATTGTTGCAGCTCTTGATGATGATTTTGACTTTGACAATCCAGAAAATATCCTGGAAGATGATTTTGTTCTACAAGCAAATAAACCACAGAAGCGGTAGATAGAGCTTTGTTGAAATATTTGTTATGTAAATAGGAGAGATGCTATTTGATATTGCATGTGGTGGTGTAGGAAGCCACAGTGGTTTCAGATTTCAAATTAAATACTTTGGTATGTTGAAAAAAGCATTACCTTGTGTTACTCGGATAAGAAATGAAATTTCTTACATTATCCAACAGATGGATTTCAGTTGTTATTTTGAGCTCATGGATTATATGCCATGTTTGAAATAATAGTGTTCTTGAACTGTTTAAAACATTGTCATCTATTACATGTAAAATACATCAGTAATAGTATTGATGAAGGCTAATAGGCATTTCTGAAACCTGCTTCACGTGATATGCCACTGCATTTTATCCACTTAGGTTTTGGTATCATTCTCATAATTTCATTAACAATAAGAAATTTTGCTTGTTTTAATAGTCAAGAGTGCAGCTGATATTTTTCTGCCTTGACATATACAGCTGAATATAAAAATAACTTCAGTCTCAGTGCACAGATGCATGATCCAGCTACCAATGCTTTCAGCTCTCGGACAAGTGTCTCACTCAGTATTTAAATCTGTTATTGCCAAATTGTTTCAGATAATCCAGCACAGGTCAGAGCTATGTAAAGGTCCATGTATTATTCTAAACCTGTTTTGTGCTTCTGTTCAGGGGACCAGATGCTGAGGATGAAGATGAATGGGAAGATATGGAAGATGATAGTGATGAAAAGGATAGCTGCAGTACTGATAAAGACTATGATTCAGAAGGTCCTTTGTCAGATGGTGAGGTTAATGGACAGACAAAAGAATTCCTTTTTATGCAAGAAGAAACCAGGAGTCGTTTCACGGAATATTCTATGACATCTTCAGTAATAAGACGGAATGAGCAGTTAACCCTGTTGGATGACAGATTTGAGAAGGTGAGGCTGCTGAAGAGTGTAACTGTGAAGGGTGTTACATGCTTTCTTGTCTGTTGATTCATTTCATCAGGCAGTGTCCTGTATACCTGTGCTTCTAGCAGTCAGGGTGTCAAGCTACTGCTCTTTGCATGTATTTTGCATTTAATACTGGATACATATAGAGATTTGTGTCACCTAGGCTGTAGTGTTAATTGCTATTGCAAGGCCTAGCAGTGATGGAGATAAACAAAATTACTGCAGTGACTGTATGAGCATTCATAATTAGTGTTACACTTTTGTCTGAGAGGCTGAGTTCAACACAGCAAGCCATTTACAGGTCCCTGGTGAAGTATACATTCATGAACAGAGCATGGAAATAGGGTGTAACTTTTGTTCTGAGCAGTGACAGGCTTCTTAAGGCATAGTTTGAAATAATGCATCAGAATAAAAAATGTTTTCTAGAAGCTGGTTTATATATTATTATAAGATAACTATGTGAGTCCCATGCAGAAAGAATATTGACAGTAAGGAGGAAATCCTACTGCAGATGTGTTTGGCAGTTGTTCAGCAAATGAGAGGGGAGAGGAAAAAGAGGCAAATAAGAAGAAATGTGTGGCTCTTCTTTAAGCTATCAAGAAGTTGCATGCCAAATGTGGTCTAATTACAGATACCCACTTCTTTGTTTTAGTTTTATGAACAATTTGATGAAGATGAGATTGGAGCCTTAGATAATGTAGAGTTAGAAGGCTACATTAACACAGACAATGTTCGGCTGCAGGAAGTCCTGGATGATTACTACAAAGAGAAAGCAAAGAAGTATGTATTCCCAGAAGTACTGCTTCACATAAGTAGTTCCGTAATCCTCTGTTTATATGGAAGTTTTGGGTGTGTTATTTCAAGTTTATGTGCTCAAAAGATTGCATCCCAGAATAAAAGCAGCTGCATTCGAGTATTATCTATTTGCATGATAAAATTAAGTGGAGAAATCATGTTGAACTTAATGTAAGCAGTATCATTCATCCTCTTGAAAAGCAGAAACACTTCTGTTGTTGATTATGTCTTTGTCCCAATGTTTTTAGTTTATTTTGAGGAGGCTTACTTAAGGAAACTTCATTTTTGTTGCAAATTTAATTTGAAATAGCTTTATTGGACTTGACTTAAGGGAGTGTGGGCTTACATAATTTTACATTTTCAATAAGAGATAAAATGTATTTTTTTGTTCTCTGAACTTTGAAAAAGTTGTGTGAAATTGGATGCTCTTGAACCTGATGAAGATTTGGACTCTCTTGCAAACGAAGAAAGTGAGGAGGAAAAGGAAGAAATAGTAACTGTAGTTATTGAGGAGCCAAAAGAAAAGTGGGATTGTGAATCCATTTTGAGTGAGTATTTTGAAGTTTGCTTATTTGTTTGTAGGATTTCAAAGTAAATGATAGGTGATTTCAATACTTTCCTGATAGTGCTTCAGGTAAAATGGTTTATTCTCTGAGCACAACAGGAGGCACTTCCAAAACCTAAGTAGCAGTACAATTCATAATTTCTATTTGCAAGCCTTTCTTGACTACTTTCTTTTTTCTTTGTGTGACTTAGGTACCTATTCAAACTTATATAATCACCCAACACTTATTAAGGAGCCATCAAAGGTAAAATTATTAAATTTACTTTGATGAATAACACTGGGAAAACTTGAGATAAATGTGTTTGTTTTCTCAATGGGTATCTTTTAAATGACAGGGAGCAGAAATGAGGGTTGGGGAGGGCTCTGGTATTACTTCTTCACTAAAGAAGAGTTTGGATATATTTTTTCTTATTAGAAGAAAAACGGAGTCAGTTCAAAGTTTCTATAATATCTAGGCAGAAACAGAGCAAGGAATTTCCTTTGTTGTTATCTGTGAGAGACCTTTCTGTAATCTGTGTCTCACAGCCACGTATTTGCTCAGGTTTATTTTCCTATGGTCTGGAACAGTTTATTCTAGTTCTTTGGTCTCCCATATGTTCCCCATCATTAGATATCTCCAAATTTGAAATTAAACCTTTTTCTTGCAAGCTTATAAAGGAATATTAAGTAACTACTTCAGTTCTTTATTTTTTCAGTAATATTTAAATAGAAGGGAAAAATGTTTTTCTTGTTCTGGAAGGCCAGATTTTGTCACAGATGTTTTGATTTCGTACTTTGGGATTAATGTGTGTTTTTATGAGGGAGTTAAATAGTATGAAAAGACTTAACATGTATTACTGTTAAATCTGGATCTGAAGTTTTTACACTAATAAGGCAGTGCCATGTGCACTTCTTGGAGAGAAAACTAGGGGCCACTAATTTGTATGCACTCCACTTTAGCCCAAACCAATAAAAATTTCTCAGAAGACTGGAATTCCCCTACACATCCTGCCTCAGAAAGGTCTCACTGCTAAGCAGGTGGAACGCATGCAAATGATAAACGGCAGTGACCTGCCAAAAGCATCAACACAGCCTCGTTCCAAAGCTGAAAGCAAAGAGGATCGCAAAGCCAGAAAACAGGCGATAAAAGAGGAGCGAAAGGTATGCCTGACTGCAATTAAAACCTTGCAAAGTGTTTCATGTTACCTGAATTCTCTCTTACAAACTTTGTTTAAAACTCACTTGTCATGTCTGAAGGTAATGGGAAAAACTTGCTGGTCTCAGAGGACTAATTATTGCTTCTTTAAAAAAAAAAAACCTACTGGAAAGAAAGTTAACATCACACTTTTGTCTTACTGATTTCCAGTATCAAAACTTTGGTTCTGTTGCTGTAGCCACTACTGCAGATACAACTGCTGAAGGAACATCAGATTTCCTTACAATCTAGAGTAGCAAAGGAAATAGTTACTTTTCACTTTGTGTGATTTGAAACATCATATCTGAAAGAAATGTGGAAAATCCTAATTGGCCACAGTGAAATCTAGCTGTCATATTTAGGAAAGAAATTGCCAGCATATTAGAAGCTTCAGCTAACTAAAGATGTTTATCCTGGTGGTACACGTATTAATTTGACTACTAATTATTAGTACCATAAATAATATTATTGTCCAGATTGCTCTTATTTTCATGATCTAGAAGAGTTCATTGGAATGGTTTGATTTTGCATGTTAATTCCTATTTTGTAAATTTCTCATTATTCCTATGTACAGGAACGCAGAATGGAGAAGAAAGCCAACAAGCTGGCCTTCAAACAGGAGAAAACAAGACAAGAGAAAGAGTTGCTCAATCTGAAACAAAATGTGCAAGGTCTGAAGCTGTCCTAATGAAACTGAGAAACTTACTGTGGAAATATCCCTAATTTTTCATTTGTGTTGAGAAGGGATCTTCTAACTCACACCTTTGCCAGTCCTCTCAAAGGGGGTTCAAATCTCACTGTAGCAAGACCCAGTAACTTGTAATTTTTTCTGAAGTGAAATTCTATATAAAATAATGTATTGGTGATATCTGTTCTGTCATGAGTGACATGACAATTGCTGCAAAGTTTCATTACATTAGAAATTTATTAAAATTGCAAATATTTTTCTTACAAGTTATCACTGAATAGTTATATATATATTTGTTGAATGTATTCAATGAATCAGCAGAATCCTACAGATATGGTCTGGTTAGATTCTTCTATTAAATTATTTCAGTTTACAAAACAGTATTTTCGTTTTCTCTCATACTGATGGTTGAATATAGTTCCTTGCTATGATACAGTTTTGTAAGTCAAGGAGTTTATACCCACTCCTTCTTGGTTCTTTTTTTTGGGTAGATTATTTATTGTTTTGGTACTATGATGGGAGCCTTTTGTAAACAAAGGTGTCTGAAAAGCTGTTCTGCAGCCAGACATTGCTGTTACCTAACCCGAGTTTTATATTTCCATAAAATCTGTCACAAGGAGTGTTGCAGTTACAGTAGTTAGTGACCCTTAATGTTGCCATTGGAATTGGCTTTGCTGGAAGTACTCAGTCGGAGTAGGATGGCAAACAAACAGCGGATACTTGGACAAAAAGTGTGTGTTGCAGATAGTCACCGTCTTAGTGTTTCTGGAGTACTCTTCCTCCGGTCTTGTGTTAAACTTGGTTTAATTGGAATACAAACTTAATATCCACTACTATTGTTATAAAAACTTCCTAAAGATGAGCTGAGGGCCAATATCTGTAGGTTTGGTGTGAACTTAAATGTTTATACTGTGAACATGAATTTTTTTGATAGTGACTGGTCCTTAACATTAATGAAATTAATAGGATTTGTAGTCAGCCCTGAATCCTGTATTCATAAGAGAACCCTCAGGTTTATGTCTGTATGTTACAGACAGAGCAATCTTCTGCCTTTATGTGAAAAGTTAACCTTTTTACTGGGAGGGACATGGTAACGAACACATCACTGGAGTAGCCTGACTACTGGTGAATTCAAAGCATCTTCAATATTCCTTCAATAGTTTTGTGAATACTAGATGGAGACAAGCTAACAGGCACTCATGAAGTCTTTTAATGTACAGAAAATTCAAAACATTTGTTTTTATTGGAAGAAGGCTTTTGAATATATTTTAATTGGTAAATTAACGTGATTTTGGAGAAGGGAATAAAGAGGTATTTGAATCTGCAAGTCTTGATCACTGCTCAGAAAGGTAAAGTACCAATACAGTATACACATCTAGATTAAGCCTTCATTTTCTATAATTGTCTGTTAACAGAATTAATAGAAATAACCTGTAAGATTAAAAAAAGTTTCAGCATTTTCCTTTAGCTGTACTAGTTTTCATGTGTTTGACAAGCTTAAGCAGGATCTGCCTGTGTCATAATTGCTAATTGTGTAATCACTGATTCTGTGGTAACTGGAACACTGACCACCCAGTACTCATGACTCCTGAGAGCAAAACAGAAAAGGAGATCTGAGAACCAAGTCTATTGAGGTGAGTCAGATACCAGGAAATAAGTTCAATGAAACAACTAAGTAACAGATGCTGTTCAGTGCTTTGGGGTGGAATATGATTTTGTGGTTTACCAGAAAGGACAGTCTTACTAAAGCCAGTGCATACATTCTTTGCTAGGTTTCTCGTCACTGATTCAGTGGTACTGTGCTTATACCTAAAGTCCTTTAAAATAAAAACAAAACCAAAAGAATAAAAACCAAATATCTAGAGGGGATGAGAACAGAATAAAGTGGAGGAGGCAGAGCAAGGCACCTGAAGAGTATAGTCTGGACTAAGGACAGACACAGCTGTTGCTTGGAAACTAAAGAGGAAAGACATTTAAACAGAGGCAATAGGAAAGGAGTCAAAAATATTTCAGAATCGCTTTGTTCCTCTTCACTTGTAATCAGTGAAACACTGCAGTAACCTTAACAGTGCTTTGGAGTGTAGTAAAATCCCAAGGAAAAGATAAAAAACAAAAGCAGTCATTCATCTGCTTAGCAAGACAAGGATTTCCTTTGTTTTAGAAAGAGGAGGTAAAGAACAGTTACATGAGAAGTCCTTACAGAAGTTAATTTAATGAAGTACCTATAGGTTGCCAGTCAAATGAAAAGGACTCTCTTTTTCCTGAAGTTTTTCTAAAGGCTGTTTTTGTTTAATAGAAGTCATGTCCCTGCTCTGAAATGAGTGTGTTTGTCTTTGGAGTTAGAAGGGCCTGAAACTACTTTCCATGTAATTTTAACACCTACTTTCTCCAAAAAAAAGAGATTATTTAAATGCAAATCTCAACAAATTTAACATCTACAAAGTAAGATCATCTTGGAATGCTGTTTAGCATATCATGGAAGCATTCCACCTTAATAATGAAGATTGTGCCACACTTTATGTGATGTTTTCTACCTAAGCCATTACTGGGTATCCACTAGCTGACATCCAGACCATGAATCTGGGTGGGTGCAGGTCACCTGTCCTGAATTTAGGCAGTGATGAACTTAAGTATTGTTCCACCATCTCCTCAGCCAACTGTGATGTCATTGTGAAAGCACATACCTAAGCAGTCATGTGGAAAACCAGAATGCTGCCTGTCATAGCAAAGGAGAGCTTGTGCTTTGTTGGAACAGGATAAATGAGGAGGGAGTTCTGCAAAAGGGAACCCTGGTATGCAACAGGAAAGTTGGATTTGATAATTCTTGGGTCCTTTCCAGTTCAGGATATTCTGTAATTCTATGGAGATGTCCCTTTCTGACAATGAAGTACTGTTCCAGCAAGAGCCTTGTCCAGGTGCCGACTCTGCCGCAGTCATGACATCCTGTGCTGTGTAACCGAGTCTCTTGCATGTTTTGCATTTTGCACAGCTGCCTGAAGTCAAGGTCTGGCTCCTTCTACAACCCAAGGAAAACACTTTGCATTTTTGTGGTAAAATTTCCTTATTTTTAATGAGAATTTCAATGCATTTAGCTGAAATGGGTAATGAGCACTGAGGAAGGAGGAAGTGACTGCTGGTAGAGAAGTGGGTTGAACAAGTTTAAACAGCAAATTATCTAGTAACTGCTTTCATTAGTGAACTTGATTAGAGAATTTATCATGCACAGATACATTGTGATGCATCATCAGTCTTGCACTGTCTTCATTTACCTGCTTGTCCAAAACCATGTTTACTATACACTGAATTTAAAATAACGTATTTTCTCTTGGTGACGCATAAATTGCTAACTCGCAGCTTCCTTTTTTGTTCCAGGCTTTTAGGCTGAATTTGTTATTTCAGTCTTCTTGGAAAAAAAATAGACTAATAAACCATCTGATAAGTAGTCCCTTTGACAGCACAATATGGGTACCAGGCTCTGTTTCAAAGCCTGCTGAAGTGAATGAAAAAATTCCCCTTGACCTCCCTCATCCCTGGATTACCAGCTGAACACATGACTGCACAGTTTGCCTGGCACAATCCAAATGCAGAGTTCTTCTGCAAGGGGTGGGACTCTGCACGTACCCCTCTGCTCTTCAGTTTGTGTTACTGATCCTGTGTTTCTGTGGTAGATCAGCCTTGCAATAGTGCTAAAACCTGATTTGGCAAGGAAAAAACCCAAAAAACCAAAAATAAAATATACTGAAATCGGAGTGACTGCAAGAACCAAGACAAAGGTGCGATAACTTGGCGTTAGTAGTTCCATGTTTGATTTCTCAAGATTCATGAAGAGCATAATGGTTTTTCGAGCAAAATAGTTTGAAAAGAGAGAGCTGTGTGTTATGAGAGAGGTGAGAAGTTTTATGTCACTGTAACTAATGTGAGATCCAAGTACTACGATGGCTCTCCGTGCCCTGTTGATGCAGAACTGGTTTGCTCCTCAGTGAGCAAAGACACAGGTTTCTGCTGCTCTTCCAGTACTGCAGAGGAGTATTGCTCTCCAGTTTGCTGTCAAAAATGTCTAGAACAGAAGGTAAGGATCTGAGTCCTAGGAGTAGAAGGTTCAAAAGGAAATGAGGATTTGGAAGTGTGTGATTTAGTAGAATGAGGTACGTTTTAGTCCAGCTGAGCTGTAACCAAAATGCCTTGCTTAGGCATCTGCTTAATTCTCATGGAAAGAGAGTGGACAGCGTAGAGAAATTATTAAGACGATCAAGAGAATAACTCAGAACTAGAAAGGGGGAGTAAGCAAAATAAGATAGCAACAGGGTCTTTAATTTACCAGCTGTGGATGGACTCTCGTGATTCACAGTGCAGGAAAGAGGCTTTAGTTTTGAATCTTGCTTCCATGGTGTTCCTCACAAAGGGCATTGCCCATCCATTGCCCATTGCAGAAAAGTGAGAGTGATACTAAAATCTGAGACATTTCTGAACCTTACAACCTCATTTGTTGTGAGGCATGGCCCTTATATATATTTTGCACTGGGTATCGTATATACCTGAAATTTCCAGTGCTTCCAACTGCAGGTGCTATCCCTATTTCCTTCTGTGTTGTCAGGTTACAGGTGTTGGTAAGCAGCAGCTGCTCCCATTCAGCCTGAGGCTCTGGCTCTTTCAGTGGTGTTGGTGAGATGGGCAGCACTGCTGTTTGTCAGGGGAGACCCCACTCTGGAATACATCTAAACTCAGAGAACTAATAATGAAAATATTGGCCCCTTGAACAGGATCAGACTGTTCTCTGTCTTAATTAAGAAAGAAAGAAAATCAGGTGTCTGGGGGGGGGGGGGGGGTGGAATCCAATGGGACAGCTCCTGTTCACAGACCCAATCTGTTTTTGTCTGCATGTCATCATTTGGACTGCTCTCCAGCCCATCCCTGAGCAGAACAAACTGGAAATGGCTTCCATTTCTTATTTGTGTTGAACTGTACCTGTACTTGGACAGCTTTTGAAAGTTTTGATGAAGTCCTTGAGGAGTTAAACTGAACCCCAAACAAATACTGCTGCAGCTCCTGGCTATAAGTAATTTTAAAGCCTGGGTAAGAAAGCATCATTAACAAAGCATCGCTCCAACCCGTAAGCAACAGTTTTTCTTTGCACCCCAGCTGATCCAGTGTTCCAAGGAAGCCTTCAACAGGAAGTGCAAGCCCTTCAGCATTTTGAGACAGAGACTATAGGCAAGAGAAACCACCACTGTGAAGAAGCAGCCCCTGCAAAGGGTATAGTTAAAACTGAAGTGTGTGTTATCTCCATATGAAGTCTTTCATCCAGTAACAGTATTGTTTCCTCCAAGGACAAAGCCTGGATGTTGTGGATGAGTCTCACATATGTGCTTGACTGGGTGCCAAATTCTTTCCTCCCCCTCCCTGTGCTGCTAGTGTTTGAGAATATTTCTCTGTTGAAAAGCCAAATCAGTAGATGTCATGCCTGCCCTGGGTACATAAGTGTCTCTGCTCTTAGAGTAAATGTTCAAATATATATTTTAAAGACAATGTGAATCTCTAATAGATTTCTCTTCATCTAAATCTGAAAGAGAACGTGATTCAAGATAGTTGATGCATGAATGCCAAAGGTTGAACCTGAGAGCTGCCCTTTCACAGAAGAAGTTTCAGAGATTCACTGCCATTTTACTGAAGGGTTTAAAAATGTGTTTGAGTTGAACTTATTTACAGAGATGGAGGAAAAGATGCTTAAGCTATTACTGGAACAAGTCATTTTGCTAGGGAGGAGGTGAGTACACATGGACATGCATGGATATTATTTTATCCAGAGATGCCAATTCACTACTGATTTGGTTGGCTGTTGTTGTAAAATGTTCTTTAAAATCAGTTGCGGAAAGAAAGAGAAGTGCACAAAGGTTTAAAGTTAAAAGAATATGACAAAGGGAGAAGAGAAGGTGTCTTTTCTAATAGTGTCTTTTCTAATTCTTCCTAAGTGCTCTTAGGTATGCCATGACTATGGTATTTTGTTGGAGTGCATTGGGTTTTTTTATCCTTCTCCTGGTGCTGTCAATAGACAGTGAAGGGCTGAACCAGCTTCCCCTGTGCCTTTCAAAAAAGCAAATTTCTTTTGTTTCTAATGTTTTCTTTTCCCCTCAGAACAAAAGAACCCTTGCTCTAAGATATTTCTGTCCCTTGCAAGAGGGAAGTGTAGTTTGTGCCTTCTCCTATTTCCATTACATGCCTAGAAACAGCCAGGGAAGAAATCTAACTGGAAGCAGCATTATGAGTATTTTCTTAATACTATTCAATCAGCCAAGCAGGTCACAAAAGCTGTGAAGGAGGGCCACCTTCTTCCACCTTCTCCCCCAGCAAGCACCAATCCAGATTTTTGGTCTGCTTTCTTATTGTGGTTCTTGTACTGATCTTTGATAAAGCAGTGACATCTTATTAACCACAGATGGGATTCAGTTTTGCACCCCTGGCACAACAGAACGTGAACATATTTCCCTCCATAGACTCTAATTTTCAGCTCTATTTTTTGGCTTGAATTGAGTAGGAATGCAAGGCAGAGGCAACGGGAAAGGCAGAGGAAGAGAAAACTAACAATTTTAAACTTAAAGGCAGCAAATCTGGGGTCTGATATTAGCACATCAGGAGGAGAGTCAGGATAGCTGTACTATCCTATAACAGTGGGTGAAATTCATTCAAAACAAGTGGTGTACACAGGCTCCCCCACTCCCACGGGGTGCCTTTTCCACTGTCCCCTTCTCCAGCCAGCTTTGCAGACAGGGAAAGGCATTTAGAAAAGGACAGGTCTGGTTTACTACTTAATACCAAGTTCAACCTCTGCACAGAGCTCCCTGTGTTAAAAGTTACAGATCCAAAAAGATGCACATACAGATGATACCTCATGATAGTGTGATTTATAAAACGTGGGAGCAGTCTTGAAAAGGGTGTCAGTGGAGTCCTGCCTGCCTTAGGAGGGCAGAAGGGAGAAGGGGGGCTCTTTGGGCTCCATTCCAGAGCAGGAATTCATGACTGATAGCAAAAGCAGCTGCCATGATTCCAGCCTCTCTCCTCTCCTAGGTGACAGCAATGCAATATAAGCAGCAGGACACATCTTCCTTCCTTGATTGGGGTCAAGCTCCTCTCTGAATTTTCACTGCTGAGTTCTTTAATGACTCTGTTATTTCTGGTCTTACTTTACCGACTCTAAGAGCAGACCCTCCCTTTCCTTCTTCCTCTTGGAGAAAACCAAGTTGTGTAAGAGCAGCAGTAGTTGTGGAGAAAGGAATTGGAGAATTGCTTTTTAGGAAGGACAAATTGCTGAGTGGCCTAGTGAGGATAGATATCCTATACTACGGGACTGTATATCCTGTACTACAGGACTGGTGAGAAAGTGCATGGATTGTGGGAAGGAGAGAAAGATTTAGTTTTTGTCTCATCCTCTTCCAGATAGAGCCCAAAACTCCCCATTCTCTCCTGAAGTTCCAGGTGTCCCTGCTGCACCCCTGAAGCCAGGTGTCTGCCCTGTCTCATCCTCCCCTCCCCTGTGCTCAGAACCATTTTGCCCATGCTACTGGTCTGGAGCAGGCTTTTGGTGGCTGCTTGGACCATATTTTCAGTGTTGTTACTGAGAGAAATTATTTGTAAACACGCTGTATCTTTTGTATTAAGTTAAGGACACTTGGGCTGCTTTTGTAAAAGGCACTGGACATGGAGGAAGGGTCTGAGAACATCAAGGTCAGTGTGATGGCTGAATGTGCTGTGTTAACCCTGAACACTGATTGTTCATTGCAATGAGTTGGATTGTACCTGCTATAACAGTTGCTGAAGAGCTTTTAGCAGAATAAGGACAGTAATACTGTCAAGAAAGATTTTAGAAAGCACCACTTCATGTTCTTCACAATGCTGCTTCACACCCAGAAACCTGGTTCTTGGACATGCCTCAGCTGATGGGGCACAACTGCTTCAGCAGTGTTTTACTAAATCACAGAATCAATTAGATTGGAAAAAACCTATGAGTTCATTGATTCCAACCTATGACCGAATGTCCTTGTCACTGCCCATCTGTGCAGTAATCTGCGTGCTGAATTAGTCCAGAGAGTGTCCTGGTAATATCCCTTACCCAGGCTCCAGCAAGGAGCAGACTCCTCTGTGGTATGAGTCTGGTTGGCATAGAGGACACTCAGTTCCCCTCAGAAGCAAGGCACCCACACAACCACCCTTCTTTTATAACTGTAGTTGTTACCCCTCTGGTTGACTGCACGGATCTGGGACACCCCCAGACAGAGCTTCTTCTCCACTGTCGTCTGCCTGACCCTCGGGATCCAAGGCTTCACACCTATTCTGTAAGGGCCCCTGGGAAGGCAAGGGAAGCCAACAGGGAATTCTTCTGCCTCCCTGAGCAGGGACCTGCTTCCATTTCCCTGCTTTTGTCTCCTTCAGCTTGATAGCAAGAGAGGCAGAGCTCCTCAGACTTCTGCTGATCTTCCATCCACTGTGTTTCTCTCAGGGATGGAAGGGTGCGATTCTACAAGTCTACTTCTCTTTTGCACTCTCTGATACTTCTCAGCCCCCCACCTTCTCTTTAAGCTCTGCCAGAGCAGATCATCCACCTGTTCACAGTGCATGCAGGTGTCTTTCCCACTATCCTCCAGCACCTAACACCAGGCTCAGATGCACCCTGCAGCCAGAGGCCTGGATACTCACATGCTTCTTCAGGAGCTCTGCTCAGACTAGTTAATTGTGAGGTTGGGAATGGATAGGACTAGGACAAAGATAATAAAATCTGCTTTTATTAATCCCCAGGATTTATTCCTGAAAGCAATTACTGTTTGCAGGGTTAATACCATAAGCATGCATTTTAGTATTCCAAGTGTTTTTCTAGAGGAAGGTTTTGTAGTTCTGCTAAGTTTGTACTTTGGAAGCTGATGAGAATTCATCATGGACACCTGCTGGTGGGGCCAGGTGTTGAACTGCATCTTGAGTGTTCCAGAAAAACGGGAATTCTTCTCCTGTAGTGTATAAACTGCAACACAAGCTGTTCCTTTCTTTCTGTCAGACAATATTCAATGTCCATTATGCTCTCAAAGGTTTACTGAGGCTCCACAACAGAGGGACATGGAGTTTTATGGAAAACAGGCTGTCAGCCATGCTGCAATCTCCACCAGACAGGCTTTGGTAAGCAAACAGAGTCACACTCCTCCTGTCCTGGAAGCAGGTTTGCTAAACTATAGTTCGTGGTCAGTAAAGGCCTATATTAATATAAGAATTGAAATTCCAGGGAAACTGATAAACTCTAATAACAAAACACATGCTGAATATCATCTGGGAGTTGCCCATAACTTAAGCTCTTTTTCTGATTAAAAAAGTGACAGAATAGGACAGTACAAAAAAACTTGGGACAACAACTTTTTCAGACTCTTCTGCAGTTATATTCCAGGGTAACAGCTGTAGAGAATCAGAAACCTGGTGGCTTTTGCAGTACATTGAGAAAGCTCTTCCTGTTCTTTAGGACTCTTTGCTGTTGGAAGGTTTGCTATTCCCTGGTCACTAGACACAAAGGGCAGAGCCCCTTGGGGGAATCAGAAAAGTAGAGCTAATCATCAGTGTCTCAAAGTGAGATCCTGTTTTGTTATAGAAAAGAGAATAATATAAATAGTTCCTTTAGGAGAATACTTCTGGTTTGGGGGGATTTTGTTTCGTTTTTTTTAAGATGTTAAAAAATCATATTACTCTTTCACCTATTTGGAGCAGGAAAATGTCTTGCAAATGTGAGAGGGTGGATCTTTGGCCTGTTCCTTTCTAGCACTGCTTCAACAGCAATTTGGAGAGGGTCTATGAGCTCGTTGCTAGAGTTGAGTGATGATTGTGCATCTTGTTTTACTAGGACAAGCAACCATTGACTGAGAGAAAAACTCCAACATTAACACCTGCTGTGTTAGCACTTCTGGAGAGAGTATAAATAGAGAAACATAAGCCAGGCAAAGAGTTTATTAAGTCATATTTATTTGTTTCATATAACAAACCCTGAGGTATTTGAGGTCGGGGAGGCATTTTTTAAAGCAGATCCTAGGCTTTGGAATCCTGTTTTCTGATAGAGTAATGTAGAATTATAAAGTTTGACTTTTTTTGCTGGGCTTTTTTTTTGCAAGTCCTGACATGAAATCCTAAATTTATTTCTGCACAACACTTGCTATAAATGAGAAAGGACAAAAATTTCCAAGTGGATGTTGTTGATAGTGAATGGCTTTCCTGGTCATTTTCTTGATCCTTTGTGTGGACTGTATGCACAGAGATTTTCATTTTGGTCCTCAGGAGGGAACCAAATGTGTTTTTAGTTAGAGGCCCTCAAACAGAAGTATCTATATAGACCTAAAATATAGAGTCTGGCTTTGAGGTTCTTTTTTCCCATAAAAAACTCCATAATCTCTACTCTTCAACTTTGAGATTTATTCAATCCTTTTTATCTTAAGTCCATTTAGATGAGGTACAAAGCTTTGTCTTTTGTGTGTTACAAATGCCCTTGTTGATTCAGCTTTAAAATTAATATCACCACTTCCCTAAAATTGTTCCCCCTAAGCAGGATACTACATAATATGTTTTCGAGGACCCATTGCTACTGGCAACCATGACCTGTATTAGTCTGTGTTTAGAAGATTTTTTAAAAGTTATTTTGAAAGTTATTTGTAGTATAAGCTGTGAATGATAATACACACTGCTCCTTGTATCAGTATCTTTGACCCCTACATTTCTAAGGTTTTAGAATTTATGTTTTATGGCAAGTAAATTTCAAAAATAATGATCTGCAGAGACCTCTTCAGAAACACTGAAGAAAACAGGAAAATCTATGAGTGTATCTGCTGTGAAAAGTTCCTCAGGAAAGTTTGGGTAAGAAATTATTATTATTTTTCATTTTAATATTATAATGTAAAAAGAACTTGTTTGCTTTTGTTATATAGAATATCCTGTTGCAGTGTTTGAGCTCCTTTGTATTAATTGAAGTAATCAATTTCACTGAAACTTGTAGCAGACCTCCTCAGGGCCCCAGTATAGGCTGCTGAGAATAGTAATCTTTCATGTTGAATGTTTTTTGATTTGGAACAGCCCCATCCCAAGCAGGCAGCGACTGTGCTCTGTTGTACCAGACATCTCGAGAGGATTTGTTACTCGATAGTGCAAACCTCTCCAGCAGATCTCGGGCACTTACAATGTGCTTCCATTGTCCAAGTGTGGAAGATGCCAGTGTGTGTGGAAGATTCCAAGTGTGGAAGATGCCATTTCAGTAACAACTATGCCAGGATGACAGTATGGAGGTCCTTCCTTCTCCTTAACATTTCATTTCCCAGACCATGATGTTTGGTGGTCCTGCTCCTCAGACCATGCAGTCACTGGGGTTCCCATCTCTGGACATGCCAAGACATGTCAGAGCAGCAAGAAGCCCTTCCAGCCCCTGTTTAAGGTGGTTGTGGTGCTGTTGCTCAAGAGGATGGGTCAGATGGTCAGCATCTTGCATCCCTCTGAAATGTATACAACAGCAAAACATGAGTCCTTAGCAGGAAATATGGCCAAGAATGATTCCCAGTAGCTGGCAAGGTATTTTGAGCCTGGGAGAGATGCTTGTGAGAGTCCTTGGAGCATGGGATGAAAAGGAATGTGCACAAAACAGTCAGTTGTAGGGACTCACAGTCAAAGTTGTTGCAGGGTTCTTCTGTGTGCAGTTTTACTGTCCTTGGTTGCTGCTGGTCAGTGGCTGGATTGCTCAGCTGCAGGGAAGACTGCAATGGGCATGGGAGTGTCCAGTCCACAGTGGCATTATCAGCTCCACCCACCTCCTTGACTTTGCCAGCTACAGCACCCAGTGGTGTCATCTGTGTTACCTGGGACTGTTTTAACAGCGTAGTAATTCCTGTGGTTACCACACAGGGTCTTGCAGACGACCAACAGGGATTTATTTTCAAGGTTTAGCCACTGAATTCTGAAATCTGGGGCTTGACACCTCCTTTCCCTAAGGATACTGCCTAGTCCAGGATCACTGGGGTTGTAGTTGCAGCCAGTTTGCAGAGTCTTGGGACAGCCACTGCCCCCAGCAGATCCCTGGGACAGACATCCACACTCACATTTGAAACAGAGGACAGTGGAACTGTGAAAAAGACTGGTCGAGGTGAGCTTGCAGGTGCTGGGTGTTGGCAACTGCTGCTGCCTTTTCTGTAAAACTTGAGCTTTGCGAAGTTCTTTACAGAGCACTTTGGGCAAATGAGAAGTCAGTTTCAGTGCTACCCACGAGCATTTTTTAGCTGAGAAAGGAGATGTGAGAAACTGGCTTTGAGTGGTGCAAATGAATGGTCTCATCCTTAATGTGCCTGGAAATGGTTTCCAGGATGAGCTGCTCCATCACCTTCCCATGAATACAGGTTTAATCTTCTTGGAGAAAATAGAGTAAAATATAAAAGCTCTTTCTATAATAATAAAAAGTATATGGCTTGTTGCTGCTTTTAGACCACAAGCGGACAACAAAAGAAAAGAGTGATTGGCTGGCAAGGATGTGTTAAGGTTTTCTGCTGACACATTATGGAAGATCTTAAGCAACCCAATTTTTCAGTACCACTTTCCCCTGAAATGCTACAGCTACCAATAAAATAAGCAAAATGCAATTAATTGGCTAAGGTTTGGTTGGGTTTTTTTCTCTCTAGGCTACAAATCTTATTATGCTATGCTGTTTAAAGTTGTGAAATTATTTGTATCTGTTGCCAAGATTTAATGAATTGATTGCCTAGAGGGTTGGACATTACCAGCGGTTCATTCAACTGTTTTAACGAAGTGTAGGAAGATCCAGTACCATGTGATTTTCTTTTTCTTTCCCCTAATGCTTTGATATATTGAACAAGACAAGTGAACATTGTGGAACTTCATGTGAATATTTAATAGAATCTTCCAGTAAACAATAAATGATAGTGATTGATACATGATAAATGGCCATGTATGCTGTGCATCTCTTCAAAGCACTTTGAGTTCAGACTAAGACTAAATCTCATTCTTGCATTAAACACTTTTATTGCTTTTAAAAATTGATCAACAAGACAGAAATGTAGAGGTATAGCCCTTCTTATTTTTTTGGTCACTTGATCCACTCTCAGCCTTGGATCACCTTCCATAAACTTTCAGTGACGTGACAAGTAGGGGCTTTTTAGCCCAATAATTTTCAGTAAAATCCATAGGGAATTTTCTTACCTATTAAATGCTCATCAAGTAAATGAAGATGAAAAGTAATTGGACACAGCAGTAATAAATACAATATTTTAAACAGTTTAATTAAACTACTTAGACTCTAGCTAATAATGATTAGATGGATACAGAAAGGATGACACTGAAGCAACTGTAACTCCTAGAGCTAGAAAAAGCAGGCATCACAGTAGCCCCAGTATATTAAAGCAGTGCTGCTTAGCCTTTCTTTCAGTCCAGGAGAAGAGGGAAAAAATCCCAACCCATTCCAAACTATACTGTGCAATGTTACCACAGCTGCTTTCTTTAACAAACCCAATAAATGAATCCTCAAATTTAGAGCAAGTTTTACTGTATTTGTTGTTGTGTGTGTGTCCCCGTTGTTTTCTGTCTGTGTATAGAAGTGTAGGATTTCCTTAGTTTCCAGTATCTTCCAAAAAAAAAAAAAAAAAATATATATATATATAAAGGCAGGAATGGTGTATTGAGGAAAAGAATTTTAAACATTCCACTAGAAATGAACCAATCATTAATTTATGGAATGTACCACCCCAGTTCAGACTGGCTATGAAAAACTCTCTGAAACTAACAGCAACCCATTGACTAAGAAAATGGAAAGTTCCAACAGGAGAAGCTGATAAATAAAATTGAAGGAAGAATAAATTAGCTTGGTTTCTGATAGAGAATGGGAACTTAGCAATAGATCTACTTGTGTTTACATAGAGGATGCAGTCTTTTCTTCCATGTAGTGCAGTTTTAGCTTCTTGACATTATTTCAGCAGGTTCAAGTTTTTTTTATTATTTCATAAAAAAAATACTTTATTTTATGAGGCCAAATGTTTACTAAATCTTGTTCTTTCACAGTATGATTTGATTATAGTAATTGTGTTTATTTACCACATACTGCTCTGCTTCTACAGGTTTTCAAGCAGAGTTCAGAAAAAAGAGTATTTTTATATCTATTTGAAATTTGAATGTGAGGTAAAATATCCTAAGATATCCCAAATCTCTTACCTGCTGTGCCATGGCCTATCCTACCTTCTCCAGGTAAGGACACTTCTCTGCCCTTACCTCCACTTCTACCATTAGGAGGAGGAACAGTGTGCCAGAGAGAAGGAGCGGTCAGTGCTTGGGCTGCTGCCTTCCTCCACCATACCCACAGTGGGTGTGGGGCTGCCTCTCCCCACACTGGTGCTGTCACAGCCCTGCATGAGCCAATGGCAGTGCCACCAGAGAGGTGTCCTGCAGCCTGAGCCTCAGCTACTGATGGCCTCTGAGAAATGCTCACAGAGGTCTCTCTAACAAACACGCTCAGAAAGTCCAGTCCCACTTACGGTATTAGATGACTCAGGGGTATCTCACATCTCTTGAGTTGCAAGAATTTTAAAACAAAACAATTTTTTTTGACAATATAACTTTTTAAAATAACTTGCCTTTCTTTGTCATGGGACATAATCAGCTTCTGCTACATTTATGATGTCAAGAATCTGGAAAAAGAAAATTGAAATGGGCTGATGGGTTTAAGCAGCATTGCACATTTAAAATTTACTTCTGCGCTCTACTTGCAGACACTATTGCTGTGTGCTTTTAAAGTATTTTAAAATGCTTCAAAAGTGGTTATTTTCTTTTTATTTTAATGAGACAGTCTTTAATCTGTAGTTATATATGCATTGGTGAAAAATGCTTATCATCTTTCCATATTTTGGTAGAAGCTGAGATCAGGCAGCAGCACCTCTCTTGCAGCCCAGAGCTCAGGTACCTTGCTCCAGGGCTGAAAGAGCACCTGGAAGACTGCGCATAATGTTTTCTTGTTAACATCACATTCAAGGACAAGTATTTCAGTAATTACAGACACCTCTTATAAAAGCACAAACCAAAATGACAAATGTGTATGATCAGGCAGTGCTACAATTTTTTTTGGTAGCAAAGACTTTTTTGTTGTAGTTTAGTTTTTTTGGGTTTTCTACAAGTACATAAGCTTGCTTGAAGCCAAGTGAATACAATTTACGCAAACAAGGAAAAAATACAGTTAAGTTAGTGAATATACACACACACACACCTTTCCAAGTCCAGATGAAAATACAAGCCTAGCTGTAGAATGTGCATATAACACTGTTTGCAACCTTTTCCCTATTCTGGAACTCGTAATTTAAATAACTACTCACTAGACATGACTGTGCAGTACCTCTTCACCTCCTGCTGTTGCCATTACAGGAATGACTTTAAAATTCCTTTTGGTTTGTCTTATGCAAAAAATTTTCATAACAAAAAATACTCCTCAGCACTGCATCTGCAGAACATATTCTTTCATGAGCTGCTATAAGACAATCCTTAATCCAAGTACCGATCAACTTGTAAGAATATTTAATTACATTGTACAACTACAATGAAATGTAGCTCAGTAACAGCAAAACAGCAATAATTTTTAAATTATTTTTTATTTGAAACTCTCCAGAAATATTCCTGTGATTAACAAGGGAGAGGAGAATATGCTTGCTCCATGTTATATTACTAATGGCCATTGGGTACTATGAACTCTCTTTGGATTTAATGGAAGAGTAGCTCCTGGGGTTTGAGAATTTACGCAGATTCAGAAATTCCATGTGTGTTTTAGATGAAACAGAATCCATTAGTAACTGAGCCATCCAATAAAACCTTGATTAGTTTTTTGTAATTATGAGTTAGACAACAAACTAAATTGTGAAGAGTTTGTTTCTTTGTTTAATAATGTCATCTACTGGAAAATGTGATCTTTACAATTTCTGCTTCTTCATGCATCAGGTGATAGGACTGTAACACCAACACACTGTCCACAGGAACTGTTCACGGACAATTTACCCCAGGAAACAAAGAGAAGTCCCCATGGTTCTAGTCTGCAAGAAACAAAGGCTGAAGTCCAACTGCAGCAGTCCCAATGTTTCTGAGCAGAACTCCCATGAGTAAAATGGCCTCAACCATTATCACACCCGCTAATTTCAGTTGACACTTGTAAGGCAGGTTCAGAACCTGGTTTTGAACAGGGCCCAGTGTTAGCTCACCACCACAGCCCCTCTGTGCATGGACCTGCCCCTGCTCCACAGGGGTACTGCTTGGGTGCAGACTGCCCTGGGCCAGGGTTGGATTTCTGTGAAAGCCCATATTTTCAGATGGTTGCAATTATTAATCATTTCCCAGACTAAACAATGGCCATTTTTATCAACAAATGGTGAATAAAAGCCCCTTAGGTAGGATCCATTGTTTTTTATTAAGTGTTGAATTAATCAAGCTGTTGACCCAACAGGATACCATAACCTTAAATTTAAGCAAATGTTCAAGTGCTTTACTAGAAAGAGAGAGAGAGAGAGAAGTGTCTGATGTCTTGACAGATCCTGCTCTAAATGAAAATTAATGTTTTGTTCTAACTTGAGACAATTCACTTCCCATTCTGAGAACTGCATGTATCCAAGACAGTATTCACACAGTTGTTCAGAAGCGGTAGTTATTTCCAGCCCTAGGAAAAAGGCACACAGCTGAACTGGCCACCAGAAAGCAAAATCTAGTTTAACATAATTATAATAGTGATGATCTTCATTGAAGAAAGTGAAACAAGGACATAAGATTTATTCTTGGAATGATTCTGATTTAAATTAAGGATTAATAAACTTCATTAATTAAGTGCTTAACAGAAATCTATCTGATGTTGATAAATCATTTGTTACTTTTGCCATGTGTACAAATTTGCTGTGATTTATGGCTCATTGAATTGATTTCTCTGTGATTCCCCCCCTCTTCCCATTCACCCTAACCATATTTTTCCTATTGCAGCAGCCATAGTTTTATTGTGCCTGTTATGATACTTTGCTGTCACTGAAGATAGTTATTCAGTTGTTTGCATGAAAAGAAACAAAAATATCGAGGGAGCTGAGGGAAATATGTTAGTTCTACTGTTGTCATATGCTAAAAAACTAATAGTATGAAAAATAGAGTTTCTTGTTTATTAACATCCTGAATTTAACTACCACTTTCATAACGTGCTTTGAAAACATCTGGGGCAGTTTTTCTTCAAAACCAAACAAAAACACCCCAGTCCTAACAGATTTTAGTAAGAAGCACAATCTTAAAAAAAAAAAAGGGAAAAAACCCACACAGGATGATGGTTACTTGAAGGCATGGTGAAAGTGAGGCAATGTTGCAGAATTTGTAGTGGATGGAAAGGAGCGAGGAACATGATGCAGCTGGTTTATGGCCATCCCACCAGTTGCTAGCTGAAAACCTTGCTGTTGGCAAAGGCCATTCAGCCTGTGTGATGGTTCCTCTGAGCCAAATGCCATTGTGATGTCCCCAATAGTGTTCTGGTTGTCACCTGGTGGGAGTTGCCAGAAACCCATCACATGAGTGAGATCCATGAAAGGCAGGCTTGCAGTTTCAGCTGCTGCCTCTGTCTCTTTGTGCACTGGGTACTTGTTAGTATCCCCTACAGGCCCTGAGGAAGCTTCTTCCATACTGATTTTGTGGAGAGACTGAGGTTCTGGTAACGGCAGGTCCTCAAGAAGATGCACATTGTAACCTTTAACATCCACTTTTATCGGTAGATTCTTGAGGGATCCTGCGGCAAATGAGGTAGAACTAAGGTCATATTTGTTAGGCTGATGAAGGTTCAGGTTGATAGGGACAGCTGCTGAACATGGTGTGGAAGGGACAGCCGGGAGGCTGTCTGCACAGCCCATCCTTTGCAAGTGAGGAGAAGACTCAAGAGGAAGAGCAGTTTGTAAGCTCGACTGGGAATGAAGATGTGAACAGTTGTATTCCTCTGTTTCTGAACTATTCACAATCCCATTTGGCACAGGGACCCTTTCAGGAAGAGGGGACAGCATGTTGGCATCTTCCTTCAGTCTGTATGAAAAGAGCTGGTCAAGAAGACCCACTGAGTCACCATTCTGCAACCTGCTCTTCAGCAGTTCCTGTGGATGAGTCTTCCTAGTATGGCGTGTCAAGTGGTCCTTCCGCCCAAACCTTTGGGCACAGAACTGGCACAGGAAGTCTTTGCAGCCTGTGTGAACCACCATGTGACGTCGCACATCTTTACGGGTATAGAAGTGACGCTCACAGTGGTCACACTTATGTTTCTTTTCCTTCATGTTGCCAGTAGGCTTCCCTGCATGACTTTTGAGGTGTTCCAACAGAACCTCAGTACCACCAAACTCTTGGGCACACACCCTACAGGTGAGGTCCCCGCTGGTGGCAGCATGAAGAGCCAAGTGTCTCTTATAGCCTAGCTTGGTGTTGTACTTCTTGCCACACTCTTCACACTTGAAGGCCATCTTGTTGGGGTCATGAGTCTGAAGGTGATTCTTTAGATGGTCTTTCCTGTGAAAGGTCTTTTCACAGTAGCCACACTGGTGAGATTTCTGTGGAGAATGAGTGGCCGAGTGCCTAAGAGGAAAAAAAACACAGACACAGTGAAAGTTATTTATGTTCACATTTATTCTAGTACATTAACTCTTGCAGCCTCAAAACTTGAAAACACTGGAATTCTCGAGGGAAGGCATTCTCACAAATTCTCAGGTTATTAGTAAAAGCCTAAATTTTGTGGGGGGGAGGAAGGTGTTAATCATAAAGCATAGAGTAGCTTAAAACTGCTCAACATAATCTTTTTGAGTAGCCACCATAATTAAAGGTGAGTAGTTTTCTGCAATTCTATCAAAACCAGTAATAATAAAAACTGGACCTCAGGGATTAACTATCACTAGAACATCCCAAAGGAAAAAGATGTCTTTCCCCCCCGCCCCCCGTCACCCACCCCCAGCAGAAAAGGAATGACTTCAGAGGTGTACCTGAGCAGTTTATATTTGGAAATGAAGGCTTTTGTGCATCCGTGCTGTGAACACTTGAAGGGACGCTCCCCTTTGTGCGCATAAGTGTGGACTGTGAGCTTGTCAATGGAATCAAATATCTTCCCACAGAGTCGGCAGGGATAACTATCTGGCTGCTTCACTTCTTTTCCCTTCAGCAGTGAAGACCGACCATTTCTCCATTTAGGTATAAACCTTACGAGAGCACCACAAGTGCTTCCTGAGCTGGCACAGCTGAACTTTGCAGCAGAGGAACAGGAAATGGTCCCAAAGCATTGAGTAATGCTTTTGCCTAATGATGCTCCTCTCAGTTTCCCTTTGAGTTTGTTTTTTGCTTTTACAGGTCCCAATTTATTTGGTGGTCTGAATCTTGTAGGAAGCACTCGGTCTTTATGGATGCACTGGTGAGATTCCAGCAGAGCAAAAGTTGCAAAAGTGCTTCCACAGCTGGAGCATATCCAAGGGTCTACGGGCTCTTTCTGCAATGAGAACAGAGACAGGTCTTTCTTACTAAACATTCTAAGCAAGGGTCATATTCTTCTCACTCATCTTCTCCTGTGCTTTTCTAAGACTCATCATTGCCTCTGGTGATATTTACTTCCATGTGCTACCACCTAGTTGTTCAACTGGCAATAGATTCTCTCTAGGAGTAAAAACTTGAAGGAAAAGTAAGGTTGGCTAAATACTGGTTTATATGTTTTTGTTTAGCATTTACTGTAACAGTCCTGAGTCCTACACCTTTGTTTATTTGTGCTTACTGAATTTCAAAATCTCTATATTTGTTGCATTTATGAAATAAACAGTTGTAAATTGTACTTTATCCTTGGACTGACATAGTCTATCTGTTATTCCAGCCACACAAAAATGGGATGGGTTTCTGTACAAAAATGTAGTTTAGCCATACAGATTTCTTTGTGTCTTGGGATGACTCCGTGCTTTACTACACAGCAATGGTCAATGGCTCCAGGTGAAACTTCCGACTTCCTCCTTCCTCACTTAGCTTGACACTTGGCATTAGACTTCCATTAACTGGATAAGAAACACCTTAAGTTTAGGGATCTCAAGCCTATCTTAACTTTTTTTTTCTTTTTTTTTTTTTTTTCTTTTTTTTTTTTTTTTTTCTTCTCCCCAGACAGTGTATTATTTGGAAGTATTACTTCTGTGGAAATAAGAGCTCTACTGGATTCAGTTGAATTCACTTTAAATACTGATATTATAAAAATTCTGATGGAAAACAATTACCAAAAATCTCCAATCACTGATGGAATGTACTTCCAATTAATGCATGACCATGTACTACCTTTTATGCACGCTACTCATAAACTGTCCTTCTTTTCCCTTGCTCTTGGGCTAGCTTACTCATGGTGAGGCTGTATCCAATCCATCTTTTATTTCCTAACTGAGCCTCCTCTCTGCTAAGACTGGTGTCTGATGCTGTGGCTCTCCCTCACCTTCCTTCTGGGGAATATTCTGAAGGCCTCACAAGCCTTCTTGGAACATGAATTCCTCGTTCATTTGTATTCCTGGTTCATTTGTTTCACATTCTTTCTAGATTAAGTATTGATTTTCACAGGCATGTTTTCAACACTTAACAAACTTTTCCTATTAGTTTAAGGATTTCTGCTATGATACAGAGGGGAAGGTATTTGAATTAGTAGAGAAGGGTTACTGAACAGGAAAGACTGAAATAATCAGTGGGTACTCTGGCCAATCAGTCAGAGCAAAAAAAAGGGAAATAGTGAAAAAAGTCAGAGGCTGGACAGCTTGGTTATCCAAAAATTAGTGCCCATCTTAAGTCTTTCCAATACATCAAGTAGTGCTTGATGCATCTGATGGCTCCATTGCATTACAAACACAGGTCAGGAAGAACAGCCTTTCTGTGAGTAGCTGCTTGGCTAAAATTGCTAAAAGTACTCTGTGGCCTACATTTGAATTACTAGAGTTATATAAACAGAGAAAACATGTAAATAAACCATAATTTACTGTGTCTAGTCATGGCTTCAATGCAGAGTAGGGGTACTTACTGCTACTGAAGGCAAAGGAGACACATCTGATTCTTCTTTAATGAAGACTGCAGAAGCTTCCATAAATTTGGCATAATCGGCAGCATACCATACTTTTAATTCTGTGTGGGGTTCAATTGGCTGTGAATGGAAAAAAACAGCACATGTTTACTTGTGTCAATTTTCCTAAACCAAACAATAAGAAAGATAGGAGGGGGCAGGGGTATGCAGTGTTTTGTCCTTACCCAAACTGTATTTTTTTACTCTGTTTAAATTATTGGTAACTTAGTTTCAAGATTCAAGAACTTTTTGAGCATTACTGCCCACTAGGGCTTGATACTTTCTGTTTCTAGAAGTGGAATTGTGTATGCACAGAGATTTGGGGTGGGGGGGCCCAGTAGCAGGAGGGATGCCTCAGTCCTCATAACTTTTGCTCAGTGAGATATATTTGGCTGTGATGTTCAGACATCCAGCAGTGTTTCTAAGCAATATCCCATGCCCATTCATTGATGTCTGGAAGCCCACTGGACACAACACTTAACTATAGGGTACAGGCAAAGGAAAAATGCATTGTGAGTGCACATGATCTTGGATGCCTCCTGGATATGTCACACTGAGCATGGGTGCAGAGCTGATCAATATGTGGAGTGCAAGGCAAATTGGTGCCTTCCACACGCTGGCTCTAATGTGTCAGGCTTGCTGAGAGTGTGCTTTATTGCAACTCTGCCCTCCTTCCACTGAAGCCTGCCCCCACAGGATTAAGGGAGCCCATAATCTTCAGTCTCCCATCCAGTCATGCTTGCCCAAATCTCTCATTGGACTGGACTATGACCTCTTCTGACACATACTTTCAGTCAATAATACAGCAAATAGAAAAAGAGAGGTGTGATTACACTCACTGGCTAAAGATCCATTAGTTCTTTAAATGCAAAGGAGAAAACTAAACTTTGGGATCATAATTTATATGACTCCCTGACCCTGTACAAAATCTTCTTCATCTATAATAAAAACCAACATTGCTGCAACAGGGGTAGAGCCAAACTGCACTGTACTTGTAGTTTTATTTTAACTAAGATAAACTCGAGTCACACACACAAAAAAAAAAAAAAAAAAAAAAAAAACAAAAAAAACAAAAAAAAAAAAAAACAAAAAAAAACCAAAACAAAACAAAACAAACCCCCAAACAAACTAGCCTGGAAAGAGAGCAGCTGAGTCTTATTCCAGAAAACGTGACATCATAAAATCCCCTTACTTTGTAATATCAGTGTGGGATAAGCATGGTAGGGAAAAGACAATGTAGACTGTGAATGCAGACAGGTGAGGAGTTAATTGTGGGTTTAATGCTGAGAACTGAATTTTGAACTGCCAGGCACAAGCCTGCCTGCTAACTACAACCAGTATTGGTTGGGTGCACATTTTGATAACACCTGGCCTAGATAGAAATAGTCTGTCCTGAATTCTCCACTCAATTAAGGACATGAGGCAGAGTCATTAACTAGGAGGCTCATCATGCATTGTGAGACAAATGTTTAAGGATGTCTGGGAGCTTGGCCTGTGACAGCTGAGATTGGTACCCACAAAAAAACTGCACAGTGTGACATTGTCACAACTTCTGCCCAACATTCCTAGACCAGCAGCCATCTCCTTTATGGGAAGCTGAGAGCTGGTCAATGTGACTTTGAGGGGAGAGCAAATGCATCAGTGTGTGAAACAGTCAAGTAATTCAAAAGCTCTAATCTCAGCAAAGCTGACATTAAATATCAGTATCCAAATCCACTACAAAGCTGTCTTCTACTCTGTGCCACCAGTGACAACAAGAGAACTGCAGCACACACATGAAACTCTCCTAGGATCAGACCAGCAGCAGCTGTGGATGATTTAATTTCCTCACAATTCTATACCTTTTAAAGCACTTATTTCTAAGGATTGCAGCCATTAGGTCAGAAAGTAAGCTAATGTTGGTGTCAGGATGCCACTTATGCGTCTGCTTTAGTAGCTGTAGTTTCATGTCACTGAAATCCCATTTCTTTGCAAAAATAGTGGGAAAGGAGCCAATCCTACTCCTATCTTAATACACTTTAATAAAACATCTTGAGAAAATATCTTCAGAATCAGCCCTAAGCCAGCCTCACAGCATGACCAGCAGGGTGTGCCTAAGTGTAGCACAAGGCCATCACATTCATTGACCAGGACAAAATCTGCAGGATGCCACAGCATCCTGAATGATACTGGGACTTGGGATAAATAAAACCCAAGTAATGCCCTATGACCCACAGCACAGCAAAGGTTCCCAAGACACATGCATCATTCTAAGACACTCTTTGTGTCAGTGTATAGGATGCAACTCTCCATTAATGCCAGTGTGTAGAGTTCTGCTGAAGTCAGCAGAGAGCTAGTTCAATAGAATTTAAATGATACTGGAAATTTTAAGTTACCAGTTTATAACAACTACTTCTTGGATAAGTTCATGCTTCCCAAATACATATTAGTAATCCTGTCAATTTTACAAGCATATCATGCATTTAAAATCAAGTTGAAATCTCAAATTATATAGACTGCATGAGAATCTCAAACACAGCCTAAATATGTCTCAGAGTAGCATATACTATTTCACATTTTTCTTTTTTTTTCTTAATAATTATGTTGATATTAATCCCCAAATCAACTATACTCCATACTGTTATAAAAGACTTTAAGGGTATGAAATGTTATTCTCTCATCACCACTATACAGTAAATATTTTTCTCACGGTGCAGCTGGAGAAACAAAAAAAGGAGGAAAAAATGTAAATACTACTATGCCACAGAAATATGTGCCAATCTTGTATATGAAATTGAAATGCTGGGTTTTAATTCATAGTAACAATTTTTCACTAATATTATTTTTTTTTTATTTTAATGTTGCTCACAATGATATACAGCATTATGTTAAAGATTTCTGTTTCCCAAGTGTGCAAAATAATTATTTCTGATTAAAACCAATTCTGCCTAAGAAAATGGTCAAAACAATAAAAACCAATACTGTATGTTCTAGTTTCATTTATAAACACAGAGTTCCTTGTTCTCTCTTTTCAGACAAAGATGCAGTCCAGAATCTCTAACATAAACTGATAATTTCATGGCAACATTGCAGTATTATAAGTTTTGCAGTTAAGTCTTCAGATTTAATGAGCAGGGAAAATTGTACATGATGATTCACTCAACACCCTGTTCCTGAGCACAGGGTAATGTGCTCAGAAAACAATATGTGTCCAGAAAAGTAATAAAAGAAAGGAATTTGTTTGTTATTTCCAGAATGAAGTACTGTTGAATGTAATAATGCCAAATAATTTCACCATATACCTACCTGGCATTAAACAGTGCTCAGTTTAAACACTATCATCGTGAATGATTTTTATCTTCCCTCAGCTCAGTTTCTTCACTACCCACAACAGCAAGTACACAACACCCCACACACTGCTTGCTTTACTACAGATTAAATGACACTAAAGTTGGTATGTATGTAATGATCCAGTTAGCAGAATATAATCAATCAGTCATTGTAAAAGGGTTACTCTTTCAGAACCTTTGGCTACAAATTTCCTTTTGGATGACAGGTGGAGCAATGTAGGTTTAACTACCTTAACTGTTGTGAAGTAAACTTCTCCACAGTGCTGATAAGCCACAAGGGTCTGTTCTTCTTGGTTCCGGGCTAGCCGGACAAACATCATCCAGTTTCCACAGTCCTCATTGGGAGTGTCCAGAAAGTACTTCCCTCCATCTTTCAATACCTGAAACAAAGTGGGGAGAACGAATATGATAAAACCAAGTCCTGTATAGAGGCAAATTAGTTTTCTTTAATTTGCAATCACAGCTATCAGTTATCTACCTTGTCTTGGTCATATGTCCCTTGAAATCATGGCTGTTTTGAAATAGATCACTCTTAATGAACACTGAAAAGTGCAAAAGAAAGTGAAGAACGAGTATCTGCTGAGCACCCCACTACTAAAATAACTGTAGGCCTTTGTATGTATTTCCCATTTAGAGTTCATCATGTTTATGTTATATAAAGATAATATTATAAGAACTAAGTGCAGTCAGGTAGAAAAATAAGCTTTATGCTTTAATCTACTTCCTGAGCACTCGATAATCTCAGGCTTCAGTGCCACCACATTTTGCACGGAACAATCATATAACTTGTGTTAATAAGTCCAGAGAGGTAACATACAACATAATGGCATTTTAACAGTCTTCTCTTTTTCCTCTTAACAATGCAAAAGTAAATACAAATGAACAATTGTGCCAGAATGATCTTTTTCTTTTTCCTTTACTTCATTCTTCCTAGACTCCCCTCCAAGAGAATGCCCCTATGAGGCAAAAACTACTGACCTCAAACAAGACAGTTGCTTTTCTGCAACAGTGTCCCAAACATGGACAGACAAAACTGCACAACTGATATCAGCACAGCTTGTATTTGTTTTACTAACCACATAACTGAGCAAGTAACTGCAAAAAAAAAAGTTGCATTTTCATTGCTTCTGGGAACTATTTTATCTAACTCCATCATGTTTCTGATGAAAGCACCTGCCTGTTGGACAAGTTTGGTCACATACTCATGCTAGGGAGAAGTCAAGGCAGCTACTGCTGTCATGTAGGAAATCTGGGACTCTAATCTCCTCTTCTGAAGAAACAGTCCATTCATCAGCCAGAGCTGTGCTTATCACCGTATACTTTTAAGCAAATGGTGCTGACTGATAGAGGATAGGGTGTGGTTTACAATGGCTTGGTGAAGAGGAAGGAACTGGGTGCTTAGCTCATCCATCCATTGTTAAGAGAAGTACATTTTCTGCATTTTTAATAGTGTCTAATCAAAAGATTGAAGATATTTAGTTAAAGAGAGGAACAAATCTTTTCTGGTGTCCACATGCTATGAAAATCCCATAGAAGGATAGTGTTATTTTCCTGGCAGATGATTCCCATGATTTCCATGTGCAAATCAAGTTTACAGCAACTACTGAAGCTATTACTACTTTGAAGCTTTCAAAGTCAAGTTCAAAAGTATTTCCACACAACACAATGTTTTCCAGTCCCAGGCTTCTGGAGAAAGCTCAAATGAAGACACTGAGTGTGTCACAGGACAGCTGCTGCTGGTGTCTCTCTATTCAGGGCTGAGAGGGCCTGATAGGAATTGCAAACTCTGGAAGAACCATGACCTGTTGGGAAGTCCTGACAGAGGCTGTGGCTTGACCATGGGCTCACTATATGACACAGAGCTTTGCTCAGCCACAACCCTGACAGCAAAATGCAAAGACAGAGGATTGTGATTAACTGCAACTCCCAAGGAATTCCTGTGGGCAAGGATGTCCATGTAGATTTGTCTAAGCTGGGCTAGTCCTGAGAGGCCATGATTTTTCTTGGATAAAGTACAAATAATAGTGTCATGCTCCAGGTGAAACAGTCAGTACCTACATGTGCAGGAACAGAAGGTACCAGCCCTAAATAACATTTTGATTAAATAAACTGATGTAGTGCACTGTGCATCAAAATCTATATATAAATTAACAATTATTATCAATAACAACATTTAAAATTAATTAAGAAGTGTTTTCCTGTTTCTCCCTACTAAGACAGTGCCTTAGTGCATATTTCTGTTGCTCTCACTAACTCAGTGCAAAAACCTCAAACCTCCCAGTGGTATGGTGCAAAGCACAAATTCTTTTGTGTTACCTGGGAAGAAAGTTCAGTAGCCATGTTCCCAGAAAGGGTTATCAAGAGCTATCAGACTGATAGGCCTAACACCCTAGAAATGGTAAAACTTGAAAGCAGGAAACCAAACTTCTAGAAAACACAGTATAAAGGAAGATTTGGAGTACCCAAATCAGGTAATGCTGTACTGCCTAATAATGTGATTTACACTCATACTTACACATCAAAAGTACAAATAATGAACTAGATCAGATGGCAAATTGACTGATTAAAATATGTAAATATGTATGAGCTGCTAAAGAGACATATACACTCCATAGAAAGGCAGTGGACTTTTACCTGCAGGACTAGTCTGCTCTCATCATAGCAGGTCAGTTTTGTAGACAGTTGACCAACATAAGGGCCAAACTGTGTTCTCTTCTGTATTACTTTCTTTGCAAATACACCAAGGACTGTGAAGAAAACAAAGAGAAGTCTAATATTAGTACAGACATCACAAACTATTTCTTGTAAGCTTACAGTTGTGAAAATGGAGATAAACAAAATAGTGCAGAACACATGGATTCTTTTTCTAGACAAATAAGCCCACTAAATAATTCTAAGGTGAAGAATCTAAAAAGGATGTAAATAGGTACTGATTTTTTTTTTTTAATGGGAACTACACTGAATAAAAAAGTACCAAAAATCCATGACAGGATGTTAAACTGAGTATGCAACACAAACATGTTGATACTACTCAATCTACAAACTGATGTTATCATAGTCCTCTGCCTTTTGGCATAATTTTGGAGGTTGTTCTCTCCCAATAAGAGTGGAGAGAATCTATAAAAACACAGTATTAGCCTTCTTAATAATTTCAGTTATTCCACTGCCAGATCAATGGATTAATAATGTAATAGGCATCTTGTCATTCTCTGTCTGAAAAGCAATTTAGGCAGGACTAATTTTACACAGATAGCTGTGGAAAATTTGCACACTAAGAACATCATTCCTTTGTTCATGTTTGGGCATTCAAATTGCTTTGCTTTCACAAGGAAATAATAGTCTTTCTATAATATGAACTGAAAATGCTGCAAAAGGTAAATCACCCCACTGTGATCTCTTGAGTTTGCAGGGGGTGGATAAAGGATGTCATTTCCCACTTTGTTTCTGACCTTTCATTGAATACTCTTTCCTGTTTTGCATGCTTGGGGAAAAAAGAAAAACAGTAGTAGTGCATGGCTGTTATTATTAGATACAAATTCAACATTCATTAAACTTGGATTGACTGAACAGAGCTAACTGGTTGTTCACAGCTAAATGTCACACCAGCTCTGGCTTATGTCTTGCCATCAGTTTGTGTGTCTGTTACCAGAAATCAGTCATAAAAAACAGCAGCTGACTGTGAGCTTTAGCTATGCTCAAACAGTCTTCATAATGCTAATGCCCAATGATTATGCCTTGAGTTACTCATGAAAACAGGCCAGTGTTTTTGTCTCCTTTTTCTCAAATGTGGGAAAAAGAGCTAAAATACTTACTCTGTTGGTTTCCAGCTCTCAGCTCCAACACTCGCAAAGTGAGGTAGTGAGGTAGGGTGAGACGGGCTCGGCTGGGAATAACCCTATCTTTAGCCCTGATGAGTGGTCCGTGGAGTTTGCATTCTCCTATAAGGCTTTTACCGCAATCCTCACACCCTACAAATCCAGAAAAGGGAACCTGTTACTAAAAATGACATACTGCTTTCCAATTTAGTCTCTTCTAATTTTGTCATCTTGAGAACACATCCGGAATTACAAATGCTTTTCTTCACATCAGTGTTCTACATTAGGTAGTGAAAATATTATCTGCAGGTCAAAATGAAACAAGGAAGGTTTAAAATAACACCTCCTGTTTGTGCATTCTCTCCTGAGCAAATTGGTGGGTCTTGACCTCCAAAGATTTATACATATGCTCATTCGGAGGTGTCACAAATGGCATCTTTAGAGACTAAGATGGGAGCAGAATTGGACTTCACTACATGCCCAGCTGTAAAGATGCATACATTCATACAGAAATGTGGACAGAGTTGTTAGCAATAACCTAGGTATGGTTGGTCCCTTCCAACCTTCTGTGACTATGAAATTCTGAAATTTGCAGAGATCCAATGAATCCAAGAAAGACCTTGTGTCTGCTGCACAGACCATTCTCAGTAGAAGACGAGACCCTCAGGGTACCATGAGAAATGAGTATGATGGGTCCTACAGCCCCAGCTCAGTTGACAGTCATGCAGGGGCAGCCTCCTCATAGGCCGCTCTGCCTGTGGAAGTAAGGAAAAGTGGCACACTGCATCTCCCAGCTGTTGGTTCCCAATAATGACATCTGCAGGCTGAACACACAGACCATCCAGAGAATTCATTAAAGAGAAATACATGTCTGCAAACTGACTTTCCCCCGGTGAGTTATTTTTGGTTCAGTGCAGCTCAAACTGGTTGCCAGGGAAACTCATACAGAGCAGTGACAAAACTGAGCAATGAGACTTTCCAGCAGAAGGTCATCTCAACACTGGTGTCACACAGGGCGATGGGAAAAAGGGGACTTCTTGCACAAAACCTTTTTATAGACAGTAGAAACCAAACCAGTGAGCCAACAGTGCTTTACGACTGAGTTAAAAAGAAAAGCTGATATTGGTCATCCATGACTACCTCGTTTTGTTTTCCTTCTGAAAACTCTGCTGAACAAGTCTATTCAGTAAGTGACAATACAGAGCAGGGGAGGGGAGCCAGAACAGCCAGGAGAGCCCAAGGGAGCACTGTAGCAGAGACTAGGGCAGGAGAGGTGAGGCTTCATCACAGACAGGGGCTTCTAACCAAGGAGCATAAAGGGCTCAGGAGACACTGCCTGGGGAGACATCAGAGATAGTCTTTGAAAAAGGACAGTAGCACCAGAATTGTCAAATTCAGGGTACCTCAAAAAGGTTTCTGTTTGTAAACACAAGCAGGTACTTGACTAAATCATGCACCTTGAGAGTCTAGTCCAAAATCTCCCCAGATAAACCTAAAGTATTCCATTCCTACCTAGCTCTTTGGGCTCTCCATCAGCTCCAGCTGAGGAAATAGATAGATTTGTGTGTTGGTCAGGCTGCAGGCACTACAATAGTCAGTATTTTTCAATAATTTGTGGACCATGGAAGTTTTCTTCTTCCATGGCTCCCAGGCTGTACACCTGCACTATGAATAGCTGAAAAATATTACTTATTTTTGCTAGTGCTACAGATAAAGAACATGCCCCCTACAGCCATCACTTAAAATGCACAAAAAGCCCAACAATATAGCTGCCAGGTAGATTTTTCTTGTTATACACTTGTTTATGTACCCAAAAGTCCTTTACAGACAGGCTGCAAGAAAATAAAAATATTTCCTTGGTGATTTAACTTAATTTCCTTGGTGATTGACTTAATTGACTTTTAAATAAATTCACCCTTCTGAAGGCAACAAAATTATGAGGGCTTCCTGAGCTTGCTTGGAATAATAGTGACTTTGTCTCAAGTCAAACAGCTCCTGCTTGGAGAGTCATTGTATGCAAACAGCCGAAACATGTTACCAAAAGCAAAATGGAGACAAAGAACCGCTGTTAGAGGAAGGATGTGTCTAATCATAAAGTACACGACCTTATCAATCCATGCCATACCTCTGTGATTTATCACTAACAAGCTCCTGAGCAAACCTTCCAGCTGCCCCGAGGCAGTGCCCACCTCCAAGGCTCCAGGGTGGGCAGCTCCCAGGAAGGCTGGAAAGGGAAAGCAGGGGGGAAAGGGTATCCCTTGAATCAGCTTCCGAATTCTGCAGTAGTGCTCCATTAGCTAGCCCTCCTTGGTCCTCCAGATCCAAGACATAAGGTCTGAAATGATTCACACATGGGTACTAGAGAGGCTCTCCTCTAAAATCAGGAACTGCTTTGCATCTAACTGGGTGTTGAGCAAGGGCCTCCAAGCTGAGCAGCCCCACAGACAGCTGCCTAGGCAGCACACCTCAGCAGCAGCACAAAGACATCAGCTAGCCCTGCACAAAACTACCTGCAGAGCTGGAAGCATTATTAAGCACCTTGCAAGCATGGCCTGGGATTCTGACCTGGCATAGCTGCCCAACACCTTGAAATATGAGATTATCTCAGTTGGTTAGAGCATGGTGCTAACAACACTAAGGCTGGGGGTTCAGCCCCTGTACACTTAAAGAGTTTGACTTGATCACACTTGTGGGTCCCTTCCAACTCAGAATATTCAGCAATTCTGTGAAATATCCAGAACTGTCCAACACTTGTTCTAAGGTTTTCTATGTTTCATTATATGGGTCATGAAGATAACTAGAATGACTTAAGTTGTTCAATAATAGGCATACTGGAATTATATTCACTACACAGTATTTCTGACCCCACACCAACATGTTAGCACACTGACTGCAAATTTATTACATTCTAAAAATTGCCAGGTGTACCAGAAAAATAGGATTGGAGCACTGCAAATAGAATAACTTTAGGGGCTACTGAAGGAAACTGAGATCTTTGTAATTTCTCTCACCAAAACTAACAGTGCAGAACTGTCAAGTTCACATTCTTCCTCAGAGACAATTACAGGCCAAGTCATGATCCTTTGTGTTTCAATGCTAAATTACAGATGCCATTGGCAAAGGAATGTGCATAGAGCCGCAGCACAGAGTTTGTAAAGCTCACACAGATTTTATGCCACTTTTTAACTTGGTTAATTAAGTAAAATATATATTTTCAACAACAGCTTCAGGACACATTCTAACCTGTTCTGAAATAGGGTGCATCCAGCTATGGAAAAACATACACTTTGTCATATTAGCACTAGAAATGAAAAACACTTGGTCAGAAAAATCACTTTCTGCAAAGAAGATTTCTTCTGCTTTTCACTAGCACCTTAGTACCTCAATTGCTTTTTCAGTTTCCTCTATCCCTTAAATTTTATTTACACAAACAAAATGAATGGATTCGAGGTCATGTGCAAGCATGCAAGAAAAATTAAAACCACCACTAGTCCTCTGCTTTGTTGTGATTTAGATGAGTAGGCAACAAAAAGAAATAAACAAGATTTACAGGAGTTACAAGCTGTTAAAAAACAGATTGTGTAATTTACTACATCCTTAGAAAAACAATGCTATATTGTCCCCTAGAGGGTACTTCTTCATTCTTCCTCTGTCCTCGCAATGATTCTAAAAAAATTCCAAGTAATGCCTTTTTGTCTATCTGTAGATGAAAATGCCCAAGCTAATAGATCTTGTAGCTGTTAAGATTTTTATTTTGCCGGACCTCCCTGCAGCAGTGGGGCGGCAGGCACACAGAAGAGCCCAGCCCTGGAGCAGGTGCAGGCTCTGACCAGGGTGCGGGTGTGCAGCCACCACCTCAGTCGCAAGGAAAAGGCGCTCACCCCTGCCAACCACCACTGGGGGGGCTACGAGAAGGGTACATCTCCCTGACGCCCCTGCACCTGAATGCCTCTGCTCCCATTTTTCCCACATATTGGGAGGCATGGTTGGCAGCAGCCAACCCCTGGCTTTCCCCTGCTCTTTGGGTCATCACAAAACTGAGACCCGCTGCCCGCAGGATGCACTCCCACCACATGAGCTGACTGGACACTGGTGGCTGTGTTCCCAGGGAGGAGAATGGGCTTTGAGTGTGGCTCACCTGTACTGGCCTCACCATGCTGGTGCTTCGCCCCAGTCCAGGTCTAGGTGACAGCTCTCCTTTGCTGCAGCCTATACAGCCTGACAGCCTCAGCTGCCAGCCTGCTTCGTCCTTCACACAGCTCTGGGGCCAGCCACGCTGCACTGGGACAGACTCCCGCAGCCAACAGTAGCCAAGCTGGCACGGCAGCTTGGGCAAGCTGGACTTGAGCACAGTCAACAAACTGGTTTCCAAAACAGCAGCACGGTTGGAGCACTGTGCCACCCCCACAGGCATAAGCCCGGCCTCGGGGAGAGCTCATTAGTGCGGGCGAGGAGCCACGGGCTGCGGTTACACAGAGCCCTGCTGCACAGATAACGGGAGCTATACATAGCCATACTAGGAACTGCAATCACTGTCCTGATAGCTCACACATGCCACCAGATCCTTAACCAGTCAGCAGCAGAACTTTGCTTCTTAAAACCAGTTTGCTAAAAACTAGATGCCTATCAGGACCTCCTCCCTGCGTTTCCTCCAACCCCTGCTTTCAAGTGAGACTTTACAGTACCTGAAAGTTTCAGTGGCCCGCAAGATGCCTGCGGTGCAATTAGGTCCCCTGTGAAGGAAGAGGTAATAACTTCTTTTCAGTTGTCCACTTGGAGCAAATGCAGCCTCTGAGAAATGATCAGAGGCTGAGCAGACCTTGGCATTTGCTGTGCTGTTTTGCAGCATTAGAATTAGCTCCCATGCGCAGAGGGAACAAAGATCAGTGTACACAGCAGTGGAAATCCTAGCCTAATTACAATCATAAGATTTGCATAGCAAACAACAGTAATTTATTCCAGAGTAAAACTGTAGCACTCCGTTAGCCTTGTTCAGCTTTCACAGAGAGGAACACTGCAAAAACACCGTCTGGATATTTTCTGAAGTACATTGCACATGCCAGTCTTGATTCTCTTAGCCAAAGGTGCATGAGGATTTCCAGCCTGAGGTTTGTTCTGCAGCACTCTGTGCTGGAAAAGCTTGAAATCCTTGTTCTACAATTTATTTGGCAAAAAATTCAAAGTACTCAATTAGCAAACAGTTAATCACAAGTTATTTTCCCATTATTGTGGGCCACTGACACATTTTCTCTGTAAAAAAGTTCATGAAAGAAGCCTTATAACCTAAGTTTGATGTGCAAAATGAAGCTTTTAACTGATTAATAATTGATTCTATTTATATTGTAGTAAAATAGAACTTGTCACAATTACCAGAATTCAGAATAATTTTATTCAAATCCCATTAACTTCTGATTTTTTTATGCTAAATTGTCTACATAGTGATCTTGTTAACTGATCCCTAGTCCAGCATCAAAATAGGTGAACATTTTCTCAATGTCTCCTTTTCATGTCTTTTCTATGTCATACACCAAAACCATGTATTAGCAGAGATTAACAACTGCTCTGCATTGAAAAGAAGAAAAAATACATAAATCAAGAATCCCCACTACAGGCTGACTTTGCAATCATAATCATTCACCTGGATAAAGACTGAAAACTTGCACTTCTGTGCATGACACTGTATTATTTGGGAAGCAGGTGCAGTGTTTTCCATAACCCTGCACCCAAAATAACACCAGCCTGACAAGGAAGGGAAGAAAAAAAAAAAAAAAAAAAAAAAGAAGGCAGCTTTACTCCTGTGTGCTTAAGAGGGAAACTTTAGATTTCAAGCAGAGCATTCCCCTGTCTTAGACACATGGAAACCCTGAAGCCTTGCAGCCACTACCTGATGGCATCAGAACAGAAACTGTGGATATGCTGCTGGGGCAATATTGGCCCCTTACCAAGGCCTGGTGCTGCCATGCCAAGGCTTTCTGGTGAGAGGACAGGAGCTCCTGAGACACAGATGAAGGGTGAGGAAGAGTCCTGGTCCTGCTCGGGCATTAGTGGCACCCTGCATATAAATGCCTACTGCTCTCGGGGCCCCCTCCCTGGGAAGGAGAACAGTAGGTGGTTTGCAAACATCCCAGAAATCATTCTGAACATTAAACATATTCATGGGAACATGACCTCACTCTACTAAAATGCAAAACTTTAAAAATGAGTTACTATATTTGGAGACAGAAACAGAGAAAGAGAACAGCAAACATGCCTTTCTGCCACCCCACCCCATACATTCAGTCAGACCGGCAGGTCAAGCTGATTCCCTAAAACCCAGCACTGCAGGTAAACCTGGCCCTCAAGCATCCTGACCCAGCCACTGATTTGCTGTGACACCTTCCCTCACCTCACCTCCATCCTCCCTGTGCTTCTCTTTGTTCCCAAGAAGAATAAAGATCTGGAAGGAGAGTACACCCTTGGGTTTTCAGCAGTGGGAGATCATCTGTCAAGGCACCTAGTCCTTCCTCACAGCAGTGTGATCCTCACCAGCTGTTCTTATGGAAGAATGCCTCTAGAAGGGTGGCTCAGCACTTATCTGACTGTAAAGAAACCTAACACAAAGCATGTGTGCATTTTTCTGGCAGACACAAGTTCCAATATGTAAATTCTTCCAAACTGCAGAACTATTTGTTATACAAACACATACAAGATAACAAATACTATGATTCATTACTCATTCCTAATAGGGAGTCATCATGACGATAATCAAGCTCATCTGGGAACAGTAAGTCTTTCACCTGGTGGCCATGAAGTACTACAACAGGCATAGCCCAGGGGAATTTAAACAGCTTTCTGTAAAAAAATCAGTCTCACACCAATCCCAATGAGGCTTTCTACCGTGCTCATTCTGTCTAGCAAATCTGAGGAGCAAAACACTTAGAGAAACCTCAAGCAGCACAGCTGGGCTATGGAATTCAGCAGTTTCAACATGTTCCCATGAAGGCTCTGCAGCAAAAGCACACCTGTGCTCCGCTGTATCTTACAAACTCCACAGAAAAAAGTTACCTTCACTGTCTGAACACCTGAAAAAACAGTAACTTACACATCTTTCCTGCAAAACTAAAGGAGAAAAAAGCCCCAACAAACCAAACAGGAGGGAAAGGGTGTAGGTGCAAACTTCAGTACAGTCTGATCAACTAGTTTATCAAAGTTCTTGGTATGTTCATTCATCTAAAAATGACCTGAGGTCAAAAAATTCATTGAATGATTGAAAGCTAATTAAAAAAATAATAATTTTCAGGTTATTCTTGGGATAAAACTTACCTGTCACATTTCCAGTACACCCACGGGGTTTGGCTGTTACCAGAACCTATATACATAAATGAGCACAGTTCAAGTGAAGTCACCTCCCATAGTTTACATGTAATAGCTTCTAATCAGTGCAAACAAAGAGACTTCGCTTTCTGCTGAAAGCTGAGCACATTTCAAACAACCATATTGAAAAATGCAGTTGGATTTTCCCGGGATTTTTTTTCCCTTCTCTCCCTCCACTGTCTTGGCATAAAGTCATATAAACTTAGATCCAGAAACAGGGAAGGAAGTTAACAGCAAATTCACAGAAACAACTACTACTTTTTATGAGAAAGAACCTGAGTCAGCATAGCATGGTCCTATGAAATGCCCAGCAAAAAGCTGTCTGAGAGGGAAGATTTTCTGCTGCACTCTGCCCATCTTCCCCAGCAGCCAGCAGCAGTCCAGCCTGGTGCAAGGCTCTGGCTCCTTGTCTGTGACACTTTCTGTTTGCTTTAGGTCTTCACTAGCACTGTCCAAACTGTGCTGCTTCTATACGGCACAAAGCAAGACTAAAATCCCCCTGTCACAGAAACACAGACAGCCACCAAGAGAGTCATATTCAAACTGCTCATAGGCACCCTGTGGCTCCTGGACCACATGTTGGACCCCCTAATCTGCATCTCACACATCACAAATTCTACCTGCCACAGCAGAAGCCTTTTATGTATCTCAAGCACTTTCCTTTTGGAGAGATTTTTGGCAGGACAGTTGATTTATTTTAGTGTGAGATGTTTTAGTGGAAAATGTGAATGCTACTGTGGCAGTTCAACACGGACACCAGAATCTTCCAGCAGAAAAAAACCCATATAATACATCTTCCTAAATGCACAGATGTATAAATACACATGCACGCAGCCACACACACACCACATTAAGTGCATTAATACTGTCAGCAGTTTTATTGATGGCAGGTCAACATCACGTTTTCAATTCTGATAAAGGAAGTGCAGCAATTATAATGACTAAAGCTTAGTATCGATTAGTTGAAGTATTTCCAAGCCTTGCAACATTCCCTTAAAAGGGAACCTTAGATTGGGTCTCTTGCTCCTTCATTGAACTTGGTTGTTACTGGCCACCAAATCCAGATGTGGTTTTGAAGAGACTGGTGAAAAAAGCTACCTCTCCTAAGGAAAGCAGCCCAAATCAATCCTTCATTTTCCACTGGTGACTTTCAACATAGACTTGCGGGAACTTTACCAGCAAAGACACTAGCAGCTGGCATATATTTCCAGCTGCTTACTGGAAGAAAGAACCAGGCAGGTAGATACACTTTGGAGCAGGTAACATGACTTCACTGTAGAAGGCAAAGAGGAAGCATGGCATGCAGAGAGAAGAGATACCATACTCATCCTGTGGCTCTAAAGACCTGATGTCTTTAGAGGCACATATAACAACATGAAGCAAGTACAGCTACTGGGAATCAAAGTGCAGTGTTTGCACCCCAGGACCCATTCTGCAGGTATTAGTCTGTGCACATGGGCCCACTGATGTGCAAGTAGCCACATTATGAAAGAAAGAAGTCTGTGTGGAGAAGTGAATACAGAGACACTTAGGACGGGTCAGGCTAGTCTCAGGCTGAGACCTTGGAGTCCTGAAAGAACACTCCAGTCTATATTACATTCAGTGGAAGCTATTAATAAAACTGGAAAATGAATTAACTTCCTCAGTGAGCCATCCAAACTTCCTGCTGATATTCCCACTCACCCAAGAGAAAAAAAGTTGGTTTTTTTTTTTTTTAATCAATGAACCCTAAAGTATATCTCTAAAATACCAAAATGAAGGAGTCGTCTTTTAACAGCATTGACTTTTGTAAATGAAGGGTCATTAACAGCTTAGCAAAACAGCTTCTTACTATGCATCCACTTCATAACAGACAACTTCTGTTATTCCTTGCTTCACTTCCAACAGGAAAAGCATGCTTGATTCCCAGCCTATGGGAACAAAATGGGTAGGAGACTCTCATCCTTAGCCTTTATGACCCTGTTAAGTTATTCTCCTCTTTTAAGGCATGAAGTGATTTCTTTAAAAAAAAACACATAGACATTGGGAAGGTCTGCTGCTGAACAGACACAAAAATTTATTTCTGTGAAAAAATACTCACATGTGCGAGTATCGTATCTGTGTCTCCATTCATTCATTTTCTTTTTCCTACGATCCAACATTTATTTTCTTCATACAAAAATATTTTTATGGGGAACCATATGATAATTAGCTAATGTCTTGACTGATACTGTAATAAAGAAATTATGTCTACCTGCATTGCTTTAACAGACTGATTAAAAAAGGCTAATAAGATTGACAACAACAAATTAGACAGCAGTATAGTACATTTTCCTCACAATAACTATTCTCCTGAGACATAACGACAGCCCTGTAAGACACAGACACACAAAGTACATGATTATAGATTATTATAAGAGAACTGCATGAGAGTTGCAAAAATCTGTGAGTTTAAAAAATTGCAGATTTTTTCTATAGATTAAGCTCTCAACTCAGATTATAAAGTATTTCCATACAGCTCTATTTTTTCTGCTGACAGTCATCTCAGTTTGAGATCAAATAAAATTCAAACACTTTTTATGGATTTCTGATTAATCTGTAGGGTTTTTTAATTATTTGCAAAAGTCACATGCACACACACGCACAAAAAAATTCTTACATGAATCTAAGAATCAATCTTGCAATGCAAAGTTGCAAAGAATTTGTTCCTGTTTTCATACTTTCCTAGCTTGAAGAACAAGATGAACAGATGGTAAAGGCATCACCATGGGGGAAATGCACCATTCCTCAGATACGTATTTATATAACTCTGGTTATTTAACATACATATTTACTTAAAGCTGTGTGTGATTACATATCTCACCTTGTATTTGGTATATTTTACTCTGTTGGTTAGAAATCAAATATTTCATACTTCTTCCACTTCAACACTGCCAACAGGTCAAAAAAATTTCATTTTTTATAAAGATGTTAGAAGAGGCAAAGGGACAACTGTCCTGCCAGAACATCCCTACGCACCTCCCTACTCACATCTGCCTAAGCACCTTCCAGTCCAGTAAGTTAAACATAACACACTCTGCCTTGTCTTATCGCCTGAGGAACAGGGAACAAGTGCCACCTTCCTTGTCACACATGAATCATCCACTTTCTTCCCCATTACACCAACTAAAAAAGCCCCGATCAACTGAGCTTTCCGCAACTGCGATTCTTTTCTATTTGCACCATTACAAGTACCCAGGAACCCTCACTGGTCAACGTTTTCATAACACATCTAGATTACAGCACTAAAAGGACCTACAAATATATTTCCTGTCCAACTTAAATGTTAACTTTATATTAGCTTTAGCTTTACACTTTAATGGCTTCCAATGCCTATCATGCATAAATACACTTAAGTGAGGTCAAAAAACAGTCTTGATACATTTGGATAACAATAATGACAAACTGAGCCCACAAACTTTGATATCTACCTGCTTGAGTTCAGTGTTTTCACATCTTAGGGAAAATTACAAATGCATTTGCTTTTTTTTGCTTTTTCTCTCTGAAAATCTTGGAAACTCAACAGCAGTAGCTACAAGCAAACATGTTGATGCTCTACAGTTAAGCAATGTATTTTCATTTTAAGGATCACCAAGTAATCAAAAGAAAGCATGTTTGCATATGGAGCCCAAATTCTTCCAAGAAAAATTGATAAGTTATCTGCTGGGAAAAGCACAAAATGCAACAAAACTAGTAAGATTACTAGCTCAACATCACTCAAAGAAAAAAATGCCAGACTGAGGAACACAAAATATTCCAACAAAACATGAAACTTCCCAAGCACTTCTCTCAAAATGAGGGGACTATTTGAGAGTTTTCAAATTACTGCACCCATGCAGAGATACTTTTAATGGGGTTTGCAACAAAACCACAGCAATTCCTACTGCCATGTAAGAACAAGGCTGCATGGCAGCAATTATTCTGTTCTGAGCTGGCCCTTACACTTAAAATAACAAAGGAAGAAATTACATTACTTAATGTTTTTCCTGCTATCGTAAGTGGGCCACACCTGGAAATTGTAGCTGCACCAGCCCAGAAATCTTTTCCTTCAGTCACCACAGAAACTAATGTAAAAACTCTGACAATTTGTTCTCCTGTTTTCAGTAGAAAATTTACATATGAATTACACAGCAAATGCCCTTGGTCTAATAAACTGTTCTGGACTGCACAATGAAAATACTGCTTTTTCCTTATCATCCTTCTCTTGCTATTCTTTTCTGTCTTTACAAAAAAAACATGTACACCTAAAGCCAGCAGCAGGCATTGTGGTGAGTCTACCTCTTGCCTGGAGTCCACACATGGAAACAGAAGTTTGAAAACATATCCTCACATTTCAAAGGATATTGAGATTCCCAGATTTTCTGCCAGACAGGCCCTCTTGTTAGTCACTGCCTTGTGTATAAGTATTGACACAGCAGTCTGTACCAGTTAAGAAATCATCTGATGCAACTCAGCTGATTTTCAAAGGTATAAAAAATTGCATATCATAGCTTACATGAATGATTGATGTTCAGGACCTGACTGGAAGACCTGAATACTGATTTTCTATTACTTTTCATATTCATTAATCACCGTTAGATAAAGAACAAATGAATTCACACAGAGGCTAGAAACAGCACAAGGGTTACTTAGGTATTTCCCATGACAGAATACAACTCAAACATTGGTTTTGCACTCAAGAACAGAACTGCAAACATTTCATAATCGCACTACATATGGGAAATCAAAATAAACCTTACCTTATTTTAAATGACAATTTTAGTAAAAAGTCAGGCTATGCTAGTACAGGGTGTAAGGAACCATGTCATCCTCCTTCGGCAGACTTTTCCAAATGCCCCTGTATTCAACTAAGTCTAACTCCTCTCTGTTTTGTTTCCCCAGGAGGACCCATTCAGGACCATGTGCTCCTTTTCAGCTGTCAATAAACAGAAGCAGTGAATTCCCCAGCGCTTCACAAAGCTAGTTAGGCATAGCCATTCATTTCTTCAGGAAAACAGGGCATTGATTTCAGCAAATTCCCAGGGAGCAGCTACAACAAAGAGATCAAAGACCCACCTCCTTTCCTGCCTGGCTTCGGCCGGCTAGGCTGAGAGGAGCAGCAACAGGTTTCCCGAAGAGTGGGCTCTATCCCCACCGACCACTGCATGCTCCATTCACACCCATCGCCTTCCTACATTCCTGGGACAGCCCCCGGCGCTAACCGTGACAAACCCCTACATTCAGGCAGCATAATATACTGCACACTAGTTCATCCAAGGATAAAAAGAAAAACAAGCTCCAAGGGAAGTCTGCTGCTTCCCCGACCAACCGAACCTCGGTAGCTGACTTTTCATAAATGTCTTTTTTTTTCCTTAGCTTCTCCATATAAACCAGAGAAATGTTTGCTACCTCAAATTCATTGTGCTGAAACTTCTCTGGAATGTTGGCTTTTCTGATTTATTTCCACAAGCTTGAAGACTTAGCTGCTGGAGTTTGAGGTCTAGCTGCAGCAGCCCTTGTATTGTGCAACCATATTTTCTTTGTGCAATTTGCCCTAGACTGCAGTGGGGTTTTTTCTAAGGAATTTAAGGGGGTTTGTTCCAGTTTGGTTAGAATTTTTACTTTTTTTTTTTTTTTCATTATACATCTTGTCTTCATTACTGTAATCTGGAACAAGATTTTTAATGCTAAAATTTGACCTTGTATTGAACCAAGCATTAGCAAAAGACATCTTTCCCCCCACAAACAGTTTGGTTATATCCAAATTCCTTAACTGGAACACAGTCTGGTAGATATTATCCCTCACACACACCCTAGTGTTTGTTGCTTGTTAGTGTATGCTAGTACTGAGCTCACAGGCTGGCTCTGAAATACTTATTTATATACAGACAGACATAAAGATCTGAAGTCAATTCACACCTGTACAGATTTGCCATGTCATTCTTTAGCATTCTCCTGTGCACTGATGTGCACATCGTTTTAGCAAGGCACTCCCCGGCTGTCACAAACACCCACCGGCTGGAACCTGGAGAGCTCCCTCAGCACTAGCACTGCCTCCGGGCCACTGACACGTCTCCAAGGGAGGAGACAAATCTCTATCCCACTAACATGAGCAAGTATCACAGGACCTGGCATAGCACAAGCAGTACAATGCTGAGAACTCCAGGGACAGCTGGTAGGGATGACAGCTCACTGCACAGAAGACAGCTGAGAACACAAGGAAATACAGAACTGCGGAATTACTGAAGTTGCAGGAGACCTGTAATGATCAACTAGCCGAGACTCTTGCTGAATGCAGGCCCTTTAATAGCATTACCCAGGACCTTGTCAAGCCATATCTTGAATACTTCCAGTGAGGGCAACTCCACCACTTCCCTGGGCAGCCTATTCCAATGTTTGATTGATCCCCCATTGAAAATGCCCCTTGCATCCACAAGCACCTCCCCTAAAGCAACTTGTGGCTGTTGCCTCCTTTCCTGTCACACTGCATGCCTGGGGAAAGGCTGCTTCCAACTCCTTTTCTGTAACCACCATTTTTGTACTGAAAGACCATAACTAGATCCCCTTGAGCCTTCTCTTCTTCAAGCAGAACCTCCCAACTCCTTCAGCCTCTACTCAGGTGACAGCTTCTCTAGCTCCCTGATCATTAGGGGGAACATGAGAAAAACACTGTTGCTGAGCTGAAAAAAAAAGAAAAATTAAACTGCCAGCTCATAAAATTGCTAAAACTGACAAACATCTGAGTACAGCTCAGGAGTCTTGACCATGACCCCTATGCAGTCACCCTGCTCTCTGCATTCTTTAATATTTCACTCTTGATAATAGTTTTGCCTGTTGAATACAGTACAGTCAGGCATATTACATTCCTTATTTTAGAGTTCTCTCTGTATCGAAATGGCATTTAAGTATGCCCTGAAATTGCCATTTCGCAGAAGAAATTAAAAATTGCATTTCAACAAATAACTTGATCTCTACATATAATTGCTATCTTCTATTAAGCCACTGATGGTTTTATATTTATTAATTGATTGCACTTATCAATGAAAAAAAAAAACAATCTTGTTTTCCTTGTTCTTCTAAGGAAGTACTGAAGAATGATAAAATGTGTGTCTGAAATTTCCCTCTCTTACATTGCACAGTGTGCAGCTGGGCAGCCCTTGGAGGCAATGATAAAAAAAGGCAGCTGAGGGACTCCAAAAGAAAGCATATAGATCAGATCAATAAGCAGAAAAAAATGTGCTAGATGCTTCAGATAACTTAAGCTGGAGCGAGAGAGTGCAAGTATCTGGGAAATGTAAGCAACAACCTTCCGTGGTAGTTATGACAGCAAAGCATAAGGATGTAGCACTTGTCTGTTAAGAAGAAGGACAAATAATAGTGATAAGGCAGGAGATTTGGATGTGACTGGGATAATGATGCCTTGGAAGCACAGGAGTTAAATTCACGAAATTATTAAAAAACCCCGAGCACATCACCCTGTAGTAATCTGGAATGGTATTTGTGCCAAAGATAGATGAAATATTTTAGACAGAATTGCAATTTTTAATCTCAATGAACCAGTCTGTTCTTATACTTGGGCCAGATTTTTACAATTTTACTCACATTAAGTCATACTTTACTCCAAGAATAATCCCATTGATTATAATGGCAATATTGTTTCACAGATGTTCCAGAGGAAACGCAAATGTAAAAGCAGACTTTATACTTCAGATAAAAGACATCAATCATGAGTACATCTGGGAATCCGATCAAAACATATGGTACAAAAAAATCACTGTGGGATGATGGAAATGTACTTACAGAGCAGGTCTGTGGACATGTTTACAGATCAGGCAAAGGAAACCTACGCAAAATAAATGAAAAAAGAATTATCAGTTTTCTGAACTAGGACTATTCATGTTTATATCTCGTGCTAATAATCATATGCATAGTCTTTTAGTTCTTTAGGAAATAAGGATAACACATCTAGAGAAATCTAAAAAGAAAGAACTTCAGTTTGTAGAGGAAAAGAAAAACTGATTCTGCTTCATTTCACAGACAATGTAAACTGACAATATTAATATTATCAACTGACAATATTAATATTGTCAGTTTATTATTGTTATTGTTATTATTGTCATTAATATTAACAATATAAATACAATGTATTTTAATTAAGACCAGTTCACTGTATTCCACATCTTCATTAACTTTTATTATTATGTATTTTCCAGGTATCAATTACAACAGAATTTTCAAGTATCATGTATTTTACCCCACTGCATGCTGTTCTGTGCCTAAGCCTGATATTTCTAACAGTCCTGACCCTTGCAGAGTCAAAAAGAATATTAACCAAATATAGGGCAAGACATGTTATCTGGTCTCTTGAAGGACTTCTGGAGACTTTTGGTTTTCTGCTGAATTCATTCATCTTGTTCCCTTCTCATTCATCTGCTGGGTTTTTACCTAAATTTTACTATAAGCATATAGGAGTAGAATCTGAGTTTTCTGTAGCTGTCTTAGCAATCCCCAGCACATGGGTATCCCAATGACTGAATAAGGCTACGTGGAGCTACAGAAATAATAATGTGTGTATCAGTATGGGGACACACAAATAACAGTACAAATCATATCAGTATGCCATTTTATGCCATGTATAAATCAGGCAGTGTTTAAGGCAGTTTAAAGGTGTGCGTGTGTATGAATTAGGGTGAATGAAAAATGTTCAGTAAGGCCAAGTGCTGAGTCCTGCCCTTGGGTTTCAACAACCCCAGGCAGTGCTACATGCTGGGGAAGAGTGGCTGGAAAGTGGCCTGGCAGAAAAGGACCTGGGGGCGCTGGTCAACAGCAGCTGAGCATGAGCCAGCTGTGCCCAGGTGGCCAAGAAGGCCAGGGGCATCCTGGTCTGGAACAGCAATAGTGTGGCCAGCAGGAGCAGGGCAGGGATTGTCCCCCTGCACTCAGCACTGGTGAGGCTGCAGCGCAAATCCTGTGGTCAGTTCGGGGAAAGATATTGAGGGGCTGGAGTGAGTTCAGGGGCAACAGAACTAGTGAAGAGTCCGGAGCACAAAGCTTATGTGGAGCGGCTGAGGGAATTGGCTTTGTTTAGCCTGGAGAAAAGGAAGCTCAAGGGGACCTTATGACTCTCTACAACACCTAAGGAGGTTGTACACAAAAAGGAGGTTGTAGCCAGGTTGTAGCCAGGTGGGATGAGTCTCTTCTCCCAGGTAACAAGGGACAGGACAAGAGGAAACAGCCTCAAGATGTGCCAGGAGAGGTTTAGGCTAGAAATTACAAAAAAAGTCTTCATCAAAAGAGTTGTCAAGCACTGGAACAGGCTGCCATGGGAAGTGTCCCCATTCCCGTGGATATTTTAAAAATGTAGACATGGTACTTAGAGAGATGGCAGTGCTGGGTTAATTGTTGGAATTATGATCTGAAGGGTCTTTTCCAACCTAAATTATTCTATGATTCTGTGAAAACTTGACTCTGATGAAGACAACAGTATTTTGTTGCTGACTGAAATAGGTCCAAAAAAATCTTCATTTTAAAAAATACAATGATAGCTAGTAAGATACTTTCAAATTAATTGGGGCTGGTTGCAAGAACTGAGTTGTGCTGAGAGGAAGCAGAAGTAAAGGGGCCCACACGCTAGAGGGACATCAGTGAGTCCTCTTTCCAGATAAAATAGGCATGCTGACAGCAGGCTTCCTAAGCAGCAAGTGTCCTAGTCTGATTTCCATCATCCAGAAAACACTTTATTTCTGAAAAAAATCTGCTCTGCAGTTTGACGCCATTCTGGCTGAGAGCAAGGCTCTTGTCTGTGGTGCTAATTTCTAAAAATATAGCCCTTGCAGAGGGAACAGTGGACTTTAATGGCATCCATATGTGACTGTACACGCACCAGCCTTTGTCATCCCCAGAAACAGCAGGCTACTTGTTATCACTGTCAAAGCAGAGCCATCAACTAATAGACAACATTTCCCTCACTGAATAACTAGATTAGTGATTGAATTATTTAATTGTGTTGGCATTCAATCTGCAGGGCAATTACCTGCTAAACCACCACAACACAAGCTCTTCCCTCCCATATGGTTTGAGTCATTAGTATACCTTCATTGTCACACATCTGGTCTGCAGCACTGTCCTGTCATGAGGAAGTGCAGCCTCAGTCCATGCCCTCTCTGGCCCCCACATATCCTCCATCCAGCCTTGTTACAGTGACACTGTGGTCCATGAACATCCCAATTAATTTTTGGTTGAGTTGTTCTATGATGTCATTTTGGGGGTAAATCACCAGTGTTTTTCTTCACAGGCCACTGATGCCTGAAAATTTTTTCCCCCTGTACAATTCTATGATTAAACAGTGTTAGCAACAGCAACCCCAAGTGCCCAAGTCCAGCCCTTGGGAAGGGCACAGAAACTACAGACCAAGAGGGAGCACCTCCGTGAGGGCACCCCAGTCACTGCAAAACACCCCGCTCACAGGAACAAGGAACCACACCACCAGAAGGAACTGCTCCTCTTCCAACAGCTATCTCAGACTATCTCTGACAGAGTGAGGATAAGTGCAACAAATCTTGACCTGTATTTGCAGGGGCAGGGGAGTTTAAATAGAACTACAAGCTCCTTCATAAGCTATGCCAGCTCTTACTTGCAGTTATTCTCAACAGGGACACAGAACTGCCTGCCATCCTAGCTGCACAAAACTATACCGTAAATCCCTCTCCTTCTTCAAGGGTTCGAGGGCACCCCTTGTGCAGTGTATTTCCCCCGACCAAGGGAGTTCCAACACACGCAGAGCTGTGGCAACCACAGATACTGTGCCAAGCAGGCACAGTACCTGGCAGCTTCTGGCCACATCAGCCACTTGTCCATCTAAACTCAGGTGGCTGGCCATGAACCACACTGATCTTTAGACAAAGGGTTGTAGGTATATTGGCCAAATTTGCTGTGCTGCCCACACAGTCAAAATAAGCTGTTTGCAGTTGCTCTTAAGTATCCTCCTTTCTCATCAATGAATGGGCAGAAGAGGAAGCGAAGCTGAGTGAGGGATGTTTCCCATACATGAAAATTGCAGGCTAGAAAAAGTGAGGCAAAGCCTAATGAGGTTTTTACAGGCTTTCAGGTATCATGAAAATAACTTATTCGTTTAGGTTGAAGAAGACTTGATGGGTTGAGTACAATAGATGGTTAACAGTCAAGAGATAGCAAAGCAGTGATTACAGACACTTTGAATGATGAAAAATTCAATGCTTTGTGGTGGTGGAAAGTGATTTGCACGCATTAGAGGAAGTGGGGATGGGTTCTACACTGCCTAGGAGGACATGTCACAGTGTATTTTGTCTTTTCAGGATTTTAGGGATTGGGTTATTTTCAGATGCTCCACCATTGCCAAAAATTCAGAGGCTATGCATTTTATGTTTTATAAGTGATTTTAGTGGGCACACTGTGGGCATGTATGACTCAGAATAGATACATATGATAGATACATATGGTCCAGTCTCAGAGGACTGTCCTGCGATGTCCAGAGTCCACAGCAGGAAAGGCAATGCCTGCTACCTGCTCTGTTCTGGTGCAGAAGACATGGAATTAATGAAAACAGGCAGCAGTTTCCAAGTATGGTTCAGGAGGAGGACCTACAAGGAGGATCAAAGTCACTGCTACACCAGAGAAAAGGTGACTTCCACAAGGAAATGCACAGCAAGGAAAACTAGACTGCACAGAACCTATGGGGCTGTTCATGACACATGAGACATCTGTGAAGGCTGCCAGCAATGGCCTTGATAACTTCCTTGCTTATCAGTGGTTCACACTGGGAGGCAGCAAGAAGGGCAGCAAAGACTCCACCTTCTACAGCTGCTGCAGGTCACTGCAGAGTTCTAGGAGGACGACAAGGTTTTACCACAAAGCACTTGTTTCCCTGGCCTTGAAGCTCATCTTTGCCAGAGACAATAAACTCGATGGCAAGGGAAGCCAGGAAACTGCTGTGTGAGGGACCTTTGCAATGCCTGCAACGTAAGACTACAACTTGTTTGAGACAGCTGCCCTGCATGTAACACCCAAGGATTCTCACGTGGGTTCATGTGACAGAGCTCTTCCACTGACCTCTCTTTCAGGAGATGTACATCTATCTTCTCTGGCATCATACCAGTCATCAAAAGACTAATCTCACTGTGTGAAGTCATCTGTCCACCTTACTCATGCAGCTGAAAAGGGACACTGCTATTCCTTGGATACTCAGAAGAACGCCCAGAACAATTCATTTATAGATTCACAAGAGCCACATGTAAGTGACATTGCTATTTAAGTACCTTTTATCATATTTTAACTAAATAAAGGTAAAACACAAGTAAATGTATTTTTTCAAGACATCTATGGTAAGTAATAGAGTTACAGATGTCTAAAATACACAAGTAAAGATGTGACAGGAAAACCACACTTAACCTACTTATACTGAGATTAAATCAGGAAGGACTCTCTTTCCACCACCACAGAAATCAGTTGCTGGGGTTTAATTTTCAGCACACCTGATAACTCAGGTTGCAATCTCTCAGAAGAAAACACTTTCAGGAGACAATGAATCTATCATACAGTGTTAGCATTCCACTAATGTCCCTACTTGTGTTCTTTTGGCTACTGCTAGTGCTTGTGCTGGGCTAACTGCTGACATAGTTTCTCTTCTCCCAAATTCATGAACAAGAAAGACAATAATAATGATGTAGAAATTGCTTAAGATTAACACGAAAAAATTAATATGCACAGCCAAAATCTTCATCTAAAGAAACCCACGCAGATTTTCTAAAGTTTGTGTTAGTCCCACGTGTACCTCTGTATCAGGATTTAGTGCATGCTAAGTACAACCCCTCAAATGTATGATTTATTTGATCTAACTGATCAACAGTGATATTCTGCGCATTTTTAGTCTATCATATCATATGTAGAGTCCCTCACTAGCAAAATAGATGAAATTATAAATCACTTTATTTATAATATAAAATAGTATAAGTTATACTTTTACAATTACTTGGGGTTTTTTTCAAGTCATGGTATTATTTTATAATTACAAAAGAGAAAAACTGTTTTGCCATCATCTCTTTCTTTATGTACAGGATTCTGCATCTTTCCCTTGATTAAGCAAAAAACCTTGTGCAGTACAACACATGAAAGCTTGTATCCACAATCTAGAAATTTGTCTCACTAATATTGCAGAAGGTCCCTAAGTAAGTCTTATTTGTGAATGCAAAAAAATAAGGAAAACACAATATTAAAAATGCAATGTCTTTCTCTTTTACAAAGGACTATGTAGAGGTAAAAGAACTGTACAAAATCATAAGGCAGACTGCGAGTGGACAAAAGTCATGTCCTCAAGGATGTTTTCTCTAATGTATTTACTATGGACATTTTGTACACCTTCTTGATAATGTTTTAAATTGTGTTTACAGACACACAGACACTATAGAAATACATAAGCTGGTCTTGCTCCAGAAGGAAACTTTATAACTATATACACATCTCCACAGATTAAATGCAGTAGTATGCAAACAACTAAGAGCCCTGTCAGTTCCCAGCGACTTCCAGTCATCCTATTGAAAATTATTGGATCCCTTCGCTAATATTTCAGCAAAGCTATACCGAGCATTAAATTTGGATACACAAAAAAGTCCTGCCTTAGCATTCCCTCCACCAACCAATCAATATTCTAACCTGGTTATGATCACCTCCACATCTAGCATCAGCAAATATGGTCCACACACAGGCACCTAATCTATCTAAGTCTGTTTTCAGTTTAAAGCAAAAAAACCCCAATTTTCATTAGAAGTAAATACATCTTATATCCTGTGCCCTGATACCAGAAACACAAAGATGAACAAATCTCATTCCATGTTTCAAAGCAAATTCTTCCTGTTCTGAAATATGGCACTGTCTCTCACCGTATTTTCCAAGCCTGTATCACTTGGCACTGATCTATTTTGGTCAGCAAAAGACCTGTGGCAGATAAGGCACCAAACACAAGTCTTTGCCCATCTTCAGTGCCCTGGTAACAAGAAAAGCTATTATATAGATTTTTTAAAAAGAGATAGTAACAAAAGGCAGACAAACTCCTAGGAAAAGATACCAAATATCATCTCATGCCAGCCTGCCTTACTGAGGCTGCTTTTGTTTTTTGGCTTTGCAAAGCGCTCAGAATTTTGACTGCGATCCAGCAAAGCAATTCTGCATTTCCCATGTTTTCCCACCACTGACTTGTAGGGAACTATTTGTACACATGAAGACAAACCTACACTTCATATTTTGCTGGGTCAGGATCAAGGCACCAATCATCTTCCTGGATCCTTATTTTCCTATGAGAATTGGATAAAATGAGCTAAAAAAAAAGAAATCTTGTAAGTGTGAGCTTTAGAAAGCCTCAAGACCCAGGAACATTCCTAAAATAATTTGCATTCCACAGCAGCAGGGCAAAACCATTTCCATTTCAATGAGCCCTTTGGAGACTAGTCTGGTCTACTGGCTGAAACTCAGGACTGAACCCCAGCATAAAATAAACACCAAACCCAGTTGTACAAGGTCACGTGAAAAGCACTTTTTCCTATTCTCCCTCAATAACTTGGCTAAACTCTTTCATCACTTCAAGCCTGCATCCCAACACTTATTTCAAGAAGGGCACTGCCACTCCTCTGCTGGACAGACTGGTCAGCAGGAGATTTCCTGTCCCTTTCCTGCAATCATCCTCAAGCAGTTGTCCCCAAACAATCAACAAGTCTTTGGCTTCAAAAAAGGTTTGACAGAAACCTGGGGTTTAACACTCACTTCTTTCATAAGTTTGATACAAATAACACACACTAGCAGCTGAAAACTTTCCAAATGCGGTGAGCAAAACCCACAGTGGAGACAGACAAAGGGACAAGTTCCCACACGGTGCAACAGTCACTCCCGTGACCAGAAAGGGGGATACGCTGATACGCTTTTAGTCAGTACTTTGGCAATGTCAGTAAATTTCAGGAAATCATAAAAACAGATTTGTCATCTAGAAGCCAACACCTTACCTCACACATCTTGCTTAGATTGTGGTAATCTAAAACCTCCCACCCTCAAAATGCTCACAAACTTGCACATTATCTACAACATACGCAACCTAAGCACTATTGCAATAAGGTGATGCAACGTGTAATATTGCTGCTATATTATAAAAACACATTCAAATTATTTGGTCAAATTTCACTTCTCAGTTTTGCTCACTGTCATACACTTTCAGCAGTTTTAAATTTCAATGCTGAGAAATGACTACTTCATTTAGAAACTTGTAAAAGTGAGGAAGTTTTACCTGAAAAAGGATTTTGGGTCAAGAATATTGGTATTTTTCAGCTATTTTAGATGCAAAGTGATCTTCACAGTGATTCCAAGGGGTTTAGCAGCTTAGTCTCCTTAGCTGCTTCATAAAAGCTGGACGTCTCTATACCTAAATTATGTAGCAAAGCATAATTAATGCGCTTCCACAAACAGCCTCACAGTTTGTTAACAGCTTCTTGGCTAGTAGAAATGTTTTCTTTTTCCTCTCCACTCCCAAAGGCCCCATACTTCAGAGATTTGCTTGAGCTGCCTGAAGTAGGCAATGATAACACGAGTACATCCTTGTAACTCTGAAGCATAAGCAAAGTTTTCACCAAGAACTTAATACTCGAGGCAGAGAGACAGCAGGAGCTGATTTGTTTTAATTAGCGCTGCAAGACTTATACTGGGGAACAGCTGCCTGTCACATTGCTCCATTTGTTTGCTTCAACCTGCAAGCTCAGATTTCCTTTGGACAGCAGCTGGACCTGTCAATGGCAAACTCGGCAGCAATACCACCCACATCCTCTTCCTCCTCTTCACACACATGGACTGGCTGGAGCAGGATACTGCATGGGAAATGCAAGCTACCACTTCATATGCTACAGAGGCAAGGGACAATTATTAGAACTAATTTACTGAAATTAGCCATCACATTAATTGTCAGGGACTGATTCTATTGGAACCAAACAGTAACTTGAGAAGTGATTTCTTATTGCCTTTTCTTAAAAGGTATGTTTGTTCTAGGGGTTATATTTTCATAGTAGTGCCTAGAATGCCTATGGTGCACGACTCCAATAATAACCAAATCCTCCAAATGGCTCATATATGCTCTAATAATGAAAGCTATACATGTTCCTAAATATTACTTGGCTGTTTCCTTAATTTTTCCTTTGGTTATCATGCCATTTAATAACTCCAAAAATCTACAAATTGTGGCTCACAGATTATTGTTGAATAAAAGCAGATATAGATGCAACTATTCATATTCAGCCCAGTAACCTCTTTCTCAGATAAAAAAGAGATAAAATGTTGCTTCCCATTGTCAACTAAAGATTAATTGAACCTTTTGTTCTCCCATACTGACAACTGGTCACACAGATTTATAAATGGACTCCTGCCTTTCTGAGGTCTGGACTGGAATTGCATGGTATACAAACCTGTTTGGGATTCTGTGCCCCTTCTTGTACATTACTCAAACAAGAAGCCAAAAAAATGTGGCATTACATGCACAGTGTTCATGCTCGTTTAAAATTTCATCCTGCAGGGCAATGTTGTTCTACTGTTTTGTCCAGCAAAACTGAAACTTGAATAAATTATAGGAGATTGTCTCTTCTCTACATAAGGTTCTTTTTTTCAGTGAAAGAGAACGTGAAAGGAATTATGAAAACAGGATAACAAGGTCAATGATGTAGAGACCAAAGGTAAAGGAAGAGCCACTACCTCCACAGAATGCCAAAAACAACTTAAAAATAAGTCACTGTTAATTCCTCTGTCAATACCAAATAAAGAGCTTGGAATATGGTGCACCACAGATTAATGAATGCCAAGTGCAGGCTGATATAAAATACACCTTGTATTTCAGCAGTTTGGCATTTTTATTGCAGTCACTTGTCTGTATGCCAATTTTTCAGAGACAGCCTTGGAACCTGATTAACTTCTCCATGTGCTCTAGAAACAGAAGCAAAGAACACCATTTCTTCATTTAAAAGTGATCTTGACATAGAAAAAATACAATAATTTAGAAAAAACAAGCTAAGTGATCTCTAACCTTTTATTAAAATTCACCGAGAGGTCTCTTGTCTTCATTTCTTCACCAAGTTGCAGGACCTCTTCAACTCCAACTCTGACTTTTGAAGCATCCATTTAGTATGGTTCTGTGAGTTAATGAAAAGTAACCTGAAACAACTCAGATGTTTTGCATTTGCACACCAAGTTAACAGAAGGCTGGTTTAGTAATTTACAAAAACCTACATGCACATATTCTGTCAGAGGTTTATACAGCATGTGAGGTCTGCAAGTGGAAGAACTCAGGGTTATCTAAAAGTGCCCACTATCAAACACTTGGATGTCTTCTGTCAACAGCTACCAAAGTGTATTTTCCTTGTTGTATCATGCATTCTAATCTCCTACATCTACTAAAATCTTAATAACAAACTAATAGTTTTCTAATAAATGGTTGCTAATGACTTGCTAACCATATTCACACAGGGAGAACCCACATGATTCAAGAGTCAGTGCTCTGCTGGGACAAGCAGGTCACACTCTCCACAATTATGCTGTCTTAAGTTGTTTGGTAAACTTCATGGATTCAACTTTGCATTAATATCCTTGTCAAAACACCTGATATTCAAATTAAAATTTACTGCAATTTGAGATTCTGGGACCCAAATATATTATTAAAAGTATGATAGCAACCATAACACCTCAATAGATGTGCAACCATTTTTTGCTATGAGGATAGAATTTAATATTAAACATTATAACCTGACACTGGGTTTTTCTAAATTAGATGATTACTTAATAAATTTATAAAGTTATCAGTGCAAATCACTGACCACAAAGGTAATTCAGAGACTTATACAGTTGAAAAAAAAATCAGTGAATTTGACAAGTAAAAATTTTCAAAGTAATACATCCTGCTGATATTTTTACAGATCAAAAAAAGTCACTCATTCTACATTGTCTCAACTATTGCATGAACTTCTTTTTTAGATTTGGGTAAAAAATATCTGAAACAATCTTATTTATATTCTCTGTTTTCTATTAGTTTAAGAAGTCCATACTAATTTCGGTAATGTCTTATTTTAAAATTATTTTATAATGCTGAGATTTTTGATGTTGATAAAAGTGGTATGAAAAATTTAGCAAAAATCTGGTAATTTTATTTTTGAAAGGACTGAGACCACAACCCCTTCTCTTTGATGACCTCTAACATCATAGTATACACTCTGTAACTCAGTATTTTATTTTAGTTAGAGGTCTAAAAGTCTGTAAATATTTGGCTGTATAGGTCCTGAAGCCTGCAGACTTGAAGTGTTCTGAGATTCAGGCATCAACACTGACAAATTGCTGAAATAAGAACAACTTAAAGGAAAAAAAATCATTTCAGGCCTTATCTTTTCTATTAGAGTAAGACAAAGGGTAGAAAGCAATTTAATATCCCATTTATCCTTGTTTTGTTTTCTATCTTGTCAATCTCTCTGTTTTGGCCAGGGCAGCCTTTCTTCTTTTCATTCAATAAATGCTTAAAAATTAGGATGCATTTTTATTAACCAGAACCCTCCACAGACTCAGTGAAAAATCTGTATAGCAAATTCAATTATTAAAAAGGGAGACAATTCCTTCTATCAATTACACTAAGAGTATTTCAGAGAGAAGAACAGCATGTAAATGTGCACAAGTCAAGTAAAGATGATTTCCAAGTGTGAAAATCATTCTTGTCCCTGGCAGCTGCTATGTGAGAAGTAATAAGGTCCAGAAGCCTTGCCGGGTACAACCAGTGACAAGAATATCATTACGATCCATCTGCAACCCCCAAGAGATGCAAAATGCCTCGCCAAACTTTTGTTCTAAGCAAAACTAGAAATCCAAACAACATGTTTCCAAGCCAGGACATAGGGAGTGTCACCACATGAACGCCTCCCTGACCCCCTCAAATGGTTTTGAATAAGGGCAAGCTGAGAATATCTTTCAGAACTACAGAATTTTGGTTATCACAGATTTTATAGTAAATGTGTTTGCTTTGCCTGCATACTTACTCGCTTTGTGAGGAAAGGAGTGTTAGGTTTGTAAAAACAAGTGAGTCATGAACAAGTCAAAATATTTCCAGTAAACTTATTTTTGCCTGCATACCCGGAGTTAACTGAAACCAAAACATTTTGCAGACTTGTATCAGTTTCACTGGCTTGTGATGAATCGGTGCTCCAAGCTGTGCTACATTTTGCTGAAATTGTTAGTAACAGAATCACAGAATCAACTAGGTGAGAAAAGAGCTCTGAGTGCAACATGACCAAACATCACCATGTCCACTAGACCATGGCACTAAGTGCCACATCCAGCCTTTCATTAAACACCTCCAGGCACAGTGACTCCATCACCTCCCTTGGCAGCCCATGCCAATGTCTGATCACCTTTTCTGTGAAGAATTTCTTCCAAATGTCCAACCTAAAACTCTCATGGGACAGCTTGAGACAATGTCCTCTTTGTTGCTTGTTGCCTAGGAGAAGAGACTAACCCCCACCAGGCTATAGCCTCTTTTCAGGCAGCTGTAGAGAGTCAGGTCTCCCTCGAGCCTGCTTTTCTCCAGTCTAAACAACCCCAGCTCCCTCAGCTGTTCCCCCAGACTTGTGCTCCAGACCCTTCACTAGCTTTGTTGCCCTTCTCTGGACAAGAGAAATTTAATTCACCTTCATTTGGAGTCCAACAGCCTAACTGTGGAAATCCTCACCTGACACTTTTTTCTTACTTTCATTGGCACCCACCACTGAGGACCAGCACTGAGTGACCTCTCTCCAGTGCCTGGCACCACTGGGATGAGGAAGGGCCATCTGGCTGCCAGGTTTACAGGAAGCAAATGATGCATCTACTCAGGATACCTCGTGCTAGTTTTCAAATTTCTCTTCCACTGAAAGAGGGAGGAGTGGTTTTGTTATAGCACATTTGGACTCATTCTGGTCAGCAGCTCTGGTCTTTTCTTGGATGAGCCCCGAGAATACAAAAAAAAAAATAGTATTTCAGTAGGCAAATCATCTGCTGCTCTTTCTTACTGTGAGAGGTATTAAGTCACTTGCCTCATTAATATGGGTGATTGCTTAGACACTTAAGTGTGGAAAAGGATTCTGTTACATCTTCTTGGTTTGTCTTAATCACTTTAAAAGGATTTAATGTCTTTTCCTTACTAAATGATGCAAGTGAGCCTTGACTCTCAGCACATAAAAAAGAAAAAAAACCAGAAGCCAGAAAGCATCCTAGAACATGTACGGAACATTTCTGGAGCATTACAAAGGTTGCCTCTGCACAGAAAGTTAAGCTGGTTGCTAAGACTAAATGAAAATTGAATTGAAATAGAACCTGTGATTACAAAACATATCTCCAGGGGTTCTGTACTTTTATCTACCAGCTTCTGTTATGCTAATCAAACATCAGTTATGTTTTCAGTAACTTCTTTCTCTTAGCTAATATTTTCCAGCATTTTACTACCTTCCCTCTGCCTTTTCCTTACTCCCTCTTTGCAGATCTTTGTGCAGCATCTCTACTTCCCTTCCTTTCAAACTCCTCTTGGTTCTCTACATGCCATATCTGTGACAATGACTCTGGAGATAATTCCACCTGGAAAAGAAGTAATATCTACCTCTTCAGGGACAAAATAAGCATTGAACAACTTTAGTTATGTCTTTAATATGTGCTTCACTGGTCCTTCCACCACTTATTATTGCAGGACACTAAAATGATTAGACACTTGGTGTCTTCTTTGGGCATCAATCTGTCAAGGTACTGACGAAATAGAATTCTATTGCTACATAAAAAACTTGTTTGTTGCTCAGTTTTACAGCACTTTTATTGTAATCTTTACAAAAGCCATACTGAATCTAAAGTTACTTATTTCTGCAGGACAGGACAAACCAAAGCTATCCATCACACTTTACAGCTGCAGTGATTGAAATAACATTCTAGCTAAAGTACACCAACAAAATTGCAATGACAGTTTATGACCAAAAGAATCACATGGGACTCTTGCTGTTGTGGTTCTCTCTGAAAGACATGTGTCACTCATGCAGAAGACATCCTTGCTTCTCCTCAAGAGTCCCTCAACATCATTAATAGCAACAGAAAGCTAGAAACAAGAGAGTGAGTGGAAGAGCAAAGTTTAATATTGCTCAATGCACTACATTTGCTTGGTGTTGTGTTAGCACAGGTTAGATACTGCTACACTAATATTTTCCTAAGTGCTTTCTTAAGCTTATATTTTTCTATCCCAAGTTGCTTGTGAAACAGCTTCTAAAATAGTGCTCTAGGTGCAAGACACAGAAAAATAAAAGCAGATCTACTCTGTCCTCCAAGACAGAACTAGTTTACAAAGGCATCCTTGATCCTTATCTAGCACTGAAACGCATGCCTTTTTACAAAAGATCAATCAGTACAAGCAGAAAAAGCAAGAAAAAATAGGAAATATAAGAAACATAGAGACAGTAAAGTCCATTGGAAATAGCTGTTGCTTCTGGATTGTCATGTCAGACATCTGGAACCCAAAACACTCTTTCACAGCAAATTGCAAATAGCCCATATACAGAAGAATGCATTGGAACATAAAGATATATCAGCAAAAAAACCAAAATTAGAAGCAAATATTTATTTGACTATCCCCAACTGACTATCCCCAGGATGTGTGTGCAATTAAATTTTATGATCCACTTTCAAGATTTTCACATATTCAAGTCAACTGACCTTCTTTCTGTCCTAACTCTTGTTATTTCCTGCTAGTCATCACAAAAAAGCAGTATCCTTGGCATCATTCAAAGAGATTTCCTACTTCTTTCCACACAACACAAGAAAAGAACAAACAGATTCTTCTGGGTTTAGTGACAATTAAATTATGCAGCCGCCTGCATGGTGGCACAGGCTAAAGTAGAAGTGTGTGACTGCTGTTCCCTTGGTGTTTGGAGCAGTCTTGTTTGCCTCATGCTTATCTTTGAAAGCAGGAACATCTTAAAATAAAAGCTCAGAGGGGCCAGTAGGGAATTAGCTGGCAATACTCTAGTTTTGAAAACATCCTGTGGGCCAGGTTGCTCTTACTGAAGAGGACGATTTAGATTCATAAAGTTAGGTGTAAGGTCCAGCGCTCAAACACATCAAACTTACAATGCCAGCACTGACTGCCTTAAGTATAGTGTGTGTATTCACTTATGGGCAGGGTGGGGGTCAATATTTTTGGGGGTTTAATCATCAATCAAGAAATTAGGAATTTGAGGGAGGGACAGCAGCTCAGGTCCCAGCCCCGACAATATACTGTAAATGAAATGTGTCTCAATAGTCAAGGGGAGGGGAATTAGCTTATGATGCTTCCTTTTAACTAAGTCCTGGCAGAAGGGCAGGCACTGAGAGAAGACAAGCAAGTGCTCACAGAACTTCACAACAGGAGGTTCTTGATGCAGAGAAAATTATAGAAATTAGAGGAAATAGAAGTTATTGCCTTTAGTTAGAGAGCATGAATTTGTGACCTGCCCTGGTTAAACTTAGAGAATAAACTACATGATTTAATGGTCCCCTTTAGGAAATTAATAATTATTTTCTTTCCCTTTAGGAAATAAATAATTATTTTCTTGTATTTATGTGATTTTTTGTACCAAACTCTCCCACTTTTGTTCTCACTCTGATACACAGGCCCAGAGGAACTGGTACAGTCCTTCTAATCTTATTTCTCTCTTTTATTCCCACTCGTCCCATCTTCTGCTTCTTACACAAATAATCCTATTATAAATTTTCAGCATCTGCATGATCAGAACAACCAGGTCCTATTTACATGTCAGAGCACTGAATAATTCAAAAAGGGGTGCTGGTCAGCCCATTACACAGTTATAGTACTCCAGGATCTATTTCAGCTCCCATTAGGTTTGCAAATGAGATTTTGACTGCTTTGACTTACAATTCAGGGCAAGTAACACACTAATGGTGGAAAACATACTGCAGATACAGTGGCACCAGGGCACCAAACACGTATAATATCGAGGAATAAAAACACAGTTTGTCACCAATCCTATGACTGTATCTGTATTTCTGTTTAGCACAACTCTCCGTGTTCCATCCAGAGCCACTTGCCCCATACAGCCCCATTTTGTGTTGTGCCGTGTGACCACTCCCCACGCACAGAGGCTGAGCGGTGCCCTTGCACTGCTTTTCCAAACCAACAACAGGGACAGGAAGGACCAGTGAAGGGAAATTCCCAATGACAGCATCTTTATTTCTCCCTGATGAAGGGTCAGAGCACAGCAGAGATGTTGCAGGGTCACTGGTATACTGAAGACCTCACAACAAAAAAGGGACACTCTCGCAAAGTGCCAAGAAGGGACAGGACTGCTTGACAACTTGTGCTGCTGCATGTAATTAGGTACCTCAGACTTAAACAGCCAGATTTTCTGCTAAGCTTTGGGACAACCAAGAATCAGGTTGTACCTGCTGATATTAATTTTACAACTGCAATGCAATCCAATCTGAATGTTCAGATTGGAAACCTCTTCCCCATTCTGTCAGAGCTGGATTGCTAATCTCCTGGTAATAATGCCAGGCACATCCTCTCCTACTGATTCCTGGAAAGAGGACGTATGTGTCATTTCTATTTATTCATGAAGATCCTCATCATGTTAGATAAAGTGGCCACAGACAAACACGCATGTAGAAACATCATGTATGCAAAATCATGGCTGGAATCTGTCCTATATAATCCTTTATAAATTAAAAATATCATCTGAGGTAGGAAGATTGTGTTTTAACTCACATTTTAAAGGCAGCTAGTACTTTTTCTCTTCATCAACTACTTTAAATACCTTCCACAAAAGCAGTTTGCCTTACTGGCCATGCATTGCAAGGTGGAACATGTTGTGTTAAAGTCAGACAGGAAGCAACAACCCTCAGAGAAAAGTTTGGCTGTCCAATATTCACCTTTCTCACAAATGAACTGTCATTTGACTAAGGAACAGAAACTTCTAATAGAGAAATAAAAAACAACTGAAAGTTGAATTTTAACCAAGTTAAGTACTTTAAGAAAAAAACAAATCCTATGTAGTAGGATGTAGTAAATGTAGTAAATCCCTCTTCCACACAGAAAAATTTTTAAAAAAAATTTTTAAAAGTTGTGTGTCCCGTAGGAGTCAATGACAGCTGACGGCTTGACCTCGGCAAGCTGTCAGCCTCCTGAAGAGAGATGGAAAACGGTGTAAACCGTGCTGCGGCGGCTTCTCTCGGCGGCGGAGGTTTTGATGCAGGCGTCGAGACCCGCGTGCGAGGGGCGGGCGCACCTTTGGAGCCGCAGTTGTTTTTCCACGCGGGAACAAAACTCCCGGACCGCGACCCATGTCGCTTGTCACGGGAGTGCCACCGCCGCACGCGGGTCACTGCCCCGCCCGCTGCCCCACGCTCTGCCCTGAAAGACCCGTGAGGGCTGTGGGTTGGAGAGAGGCACGAAGGAGAGATGAGGAGACGTCCCCTCCTCCTCCAAATTTGCGGTCCTGCGGCCTTTCTGTGCCCAGAGACAAGAGCGGCCGGGGCGGGCGCCCATCCCGGGGCTCCGGTGCCCGGCGCTGCGGGCGGACAAGCACGAGAGCCTGCACGGCGGCCGGGACGTGAGGAAAGTCGAGGGGGAGAAGCGGAAAATAAATAAGTAAAGACGAAACTCTCCTCCTGAAGGCGGGCACATTGTGGCACAGTTTTCCTGCGGCGGCGGGTCCGGTCCGACAGCCCCGGTGCTCGGCTCCTGCCCCCCAGCGCCCCGCCCGGAGCGGGCCCCCCGCTCCCCCGAGCGCCCCGGTACCGCTGCGGGACGGCGGAGCGCCCCCGGCCCGGCCCCGCACGCCGGCCCCGCTCACCTCATGGCCCAGCTCCGCGGGCGCCGCCCGCTCCCCCAGCGCCGGGCCGGGGAGCGCAGCGGCGACAGTGGCGGCTCCTCCCGTCCCCGCGGCGGTGCCCGGCCCCGGGGAGACGCCTGGCGGCGGGGCGGCGGCGGGCGGACCGGGGGAGGGCCGGGACGAGGGGCGGCCGCGCCGCGTCCCCTCCCCGCTCCGCCCCTGCGGAACGCCAGGACGGGGCGGGGGGGGGATGCAGCTCCGCCACCGCCGGTACCCGAGCGCTCGCACTGCGGCGGCGCTACCGGGAAGCTTGTTCTCGGGGGAGTGCGGGTGCCGCGACTGTCGATACTGCCTCTGCTGTGGACTCCGTGCCTGTGAGGATCCACAGAACGTCCTGACCCGCACTGCTGGTGGTTAACAACTTTCCAGGAAGGCACCTCACAGCATTTATAATGTCCTGCACACACGTCCCGGTTTTGCTTCCTTTTCTTGGGGTTCAGTGTCAGACTCGCACCCCAGCAGGCCAAAGGGGAAGGCAGTGTGTGCACGTCCCCTGAAACGACCAGTGGCTGTTTCTTGTACGGTCACGGGTCAACCCAAAGGAGATGATTCCACCTTCTCCGTTACCACCAAGCTGGATGGGACTTCGAGCAACCTGACCTACTGAAAGATATCCCGGCTCATGGCAGGTGTGGGATTGCACCAGATGATCTATAAGGCCCCTTCCAACTCAAACTACTCTGTCGTCCTGTGAGCCAGTGTGGACTGCACTGTGTGATTCAAGTATTGGCTCATCATGCTAATAAATGAGTAAATTTTGCAAAAGTTCGACACCATTTGGGTTCAGCAGAAGAGGGAAGTTCAGACGGGCGTCACTAATGCAGGGTGTGCAATGTGCAATAGGTGACACCAGAGTGTCCTTCCCGGCGTTTCGCCAGCCAGATTGCCGTGGGCTGTCCTGCCCTCTAATGCCTGCAGCGCTCGCTCCCTCTGGCGTCTCTCCGCTCTCTGCTGCACGCACGCACCCAGGAGCTGCAGACCCCCGTGCACCTCCCGTGGGTGCAGAGCTGTCCACCCTGCGGCCCTACGTGCCTGCCGGGGACAGCTGCTGCTGGGAACACTGACCCAACAACGACACGGTGCTGCTGCAATGTAGCACAAATATACTTCTGTGAGGGGGACTGCCCCACCTGAGGAATCGGCCTGTGAACGGACAACTAACTACACATGGCAGTGAAGGCACAATTTGTCAGTCATGTCTGGTACTGTTTCCAGTGAACCGGCAGGAAAGGACAATTACAAAGAAAACCGAGACTAGACTTAGCGTGTAGCTCCAGATCCTCACCTCCAGGAGGCGCTCCAAGAGAGGATGCTGAGGATGATTTTGCACAGGCAGAAATTCCCAGGGGCAGGAAACGCTTTGAACTTGACAAGCCTGAGTAACAGCTGCTTTGGCACACCTGCTGAGAATGAACACCTGCTGAGATGTTCATTCAAGTTTGTGAGGAAAGGTAGGAATAACATGAGTCAAAAGCAATTTATTTAATTGCTGCATTAATCCTTTCAAAATAAGGAAAGTTAGGAAATACTGTTCCAAGAACATTATCAAAGCACTTACAAAGATGATTATTATGATGTTCTCAACATCCTTCTCATGACCTTCTAATACAGGGTGTGGGATAGCATTACTTTTCAACTGTAAACCTCCCAAGTTTTGATGGATTGGATTGTGTAAAAGGAGACAGAATTTCCATGCCATTCATTGCACTAGTAACTTCTCTCTTGATTCTAGCAGCCTGAAATCAGCAACTCCAGCATACGGAAAACATGTTTTAATGCTCTAGCATTAAAAGCTCTAAGCAGCTCCATGCTGCTTAGGTTCATCCTTCAGCATGGCTAGGGCACAATACCTGTAAATAGATAGGAATTAATTCCTTATTTCTAAGCCACTGGTCTCCATTTACTTGATGACTTGCCTGTTTGCTACTCAGTTTCCAAATCTGCTGTTCCTTCTTGATCTTATTCTTCTAACTGAGAAGAGGTGGAAACTGAAGGCCATTCCTCAGCAACAGGTTGGTCAGTCTCTTCTTTCTCTGCAACTGGTTGGTCAGTCTCTTCTTTCTCTGCAACTGGTTGGTCAGCAGCATCTGCCTCACCAGACATCTTGGGAGCTGCATCTGCTGTCGTGGGCTCTTCAGCAGGTGCATTTGTCTGAGCAGATGGAGGTGGATGGCTAAATTCATCTAAGCGTTTTTCAACCACCATACGAATCAAAGCTGAAACAGAGATAGCCACCATTTACAACCATGGAGGAAAACCCCTATAATTTGAAAAAAAAAATTATATATTACTGACCTATAAATCCCTAAATAGAGAAATAACCCTGAAATATCACTAAAAATGAAGAAATACCTAAGGACTAGAGCAAGACAATGGTATCTGGTTAAAACCTTAAACAGATTTAACAAAAATATGATAGATATTCTCATCAATATTATATCCTGCAGCAACGTTCTCCTTAGCATGTTTATTCAGTAGTAACCTACAATATTTTTTTCATACAGAAGAGAAATTTCCCTTCCTTCTGAAAAGCTACATGAAGAAGTGATCCTTGAGTGTACATACTGGCACACGTATCAGCATAAAATACCTAACACACCAGCTGTAATCGTCCAAATCATATTATACCTTAACAAATAAAATTCAGGGTTCTGATTAAGCTAAAAATAAATCAAAGGAAGGAAACATAACTGTAATACAAACCCAAAATCCCAGCAAGAGGAAAACTATAGGAATGAAGATGTTATGCAAGTGTAAAAAGTGGTTTGATATAGGAGCACCCTGCTGGGCATACACACACCATACTTTTGTATTTCTACACAAGACAGAATCCAGGTTTTTCAGGTGTTTCAACTACAGCCTCTAAATTAATAAAAGAGCCCAAATATTTAGAGCTAGCCAAAGAAGACTGATGTTTCAATCTATTTCAAAAGCAAGGACATGATTATGGACTGATAAGAAGGTAAGCCCTTGTTTTGATGAAAAATATTGGTCACCTCATGTCTCAGTCAACCATTGCCCACCATCATCCTCCTTTCAATGTAGGAGAATAACCCATAGTTCCGTGAGCTTACACAAGCAAATTAAGACACTTTCATGGTATACATGTGGCAGTACACAAGATGGGCTTTTCTGTTCCCACTGGCAGAATCAGGTCACTACAGAGAACACTACAGCAGTGGTGGCTGTGTAACACAGAGGAGGTAGAAGCTGTATAGCAGCAAAAAAGAACTGTGCTCTTTAACCATTCTGTTCCTGACATAGGTGTTGCATCTCCCAGCATTAACAAACCTCAAACAGTATAAAGTCAGAAGAGAGTGGGTAGTGCAGCATGACTGACACTTCCATTGTTTCAGCTGAAAATGAGTTTCCTAGTTGTATGTAGTAGTAGTTTTCCAACATTAAAACATGTTAATATAGTAAAAAAACCCAAACCAAATCAATAAACAAATACAAACAAAACCCCCAACACAAAAAACCATGGGTACTTGGAGATTTTCCTAAAATGACACCTGCTACTTTAACCCACAGTGACCATATAAACGTGACATTTGTTCTGACCAGCAAAAAAAACAATCAAGAACATCAGGCAGCCCAGATTACATTCCAGGATTTGGTAACTTACAGTCAAGCACTGTCCTTCCCAGAACCTTCTTCTGTAGTGTTTCTTCCACTTCTGACATCAGCCATGGAAGGAATTCTGTCTCAATATCTGTCAGAATTTAGCAGGAAGAAACAAAGGGAAAATATCACTTTATAAAGGATGAGCAACAGAACTTGGTGGCTGTTTTTTATTTGCTACAACAATTAAGGGATGAACCCCCCCTGCCAAAATGCACTTGTTCTGTAAGAGTCACATGAAATCTCTCAGATGTTGTTTGGATTCTTATCTCCAACCTCTCTTACTGCAGTTCATGATCATTATAGATTCAGAGCAGAGTCCTCTCAACTGCAGTTATTTTCAAAGAGGTCTGGCACCCTTGAAGGGTTTAGCACAAATGAGATACACAGTCATGTTCTAGCGAGATCCAAATAACTATCCTGAACAAGTCAGAAGAATAACATTTCCTGCCTTGCTTTCCAAAGACATTTGGCTTCTGGTCTGCTAAAGGCATTTGTTCTGTCTGACTAAGGAGCTCTTGCTTACTTATATATTTCTCAAATTATACTTTTTGTACACTGTGATCCCAAAGCCTGCCTGGTTGCAAAACACACTCAGTTTCTGCACTGACCTAATGATTTACCCTGGAGAGAGTGTAATTCTCATTCCCAAGCTGTGGTCTGTGCCCGTGTGGAGACTGGTGAAATGTGGTGCAGCAAGACAGCTCATAAGAAATGCTGCTGATTCTAATGGCTTGGAAGCCACTGATATACAGTTCCAAAATTATTTTCAGGACCTAATTCTAATTGACTAATTTGTCACTTGCTCTGATAATCATTAAAAAATATTCAGAATGACATACTGATTTCTTTGTCTTTTCTATAAAAATACATGTACTTCAATTTGGATCTCTCTCCCAATCCTAACCACCCATTTATTTCTCCCCAGTTCCGAAGTAGCTCTTTTCATTGTCAAACTGTCAGCTCTTGTTTATTCTTCACTATTTGTACAGATGACCAATAATGGTTTTTGTGTTCAGCCACAAATGTAAATGAATAAAGTCTTATGACATTATTCTAAATAATAGTATAACACACTATGTTTCATAGTTGTTTTTAGCTTTATATTACTCTGCTCACATATTTTAAAAGAAAAAACAAACCAAACCTCTTTCTATAGAGTCATAAAAAAATCCACTGTCATGAAGTTTGTTGAAGACTGAGGGAATGAGATCAGCCAGGTAACGCTGAGCAAATGCCCGAGCTGCAATTTTCTCTGCAGTCTCTTTCTGTTTCCGCAGCTTTTCCAGGTGCTCCAGTCTGCGACGTTCCTGTCAAGGCAGTTATGCATGTAAAACTTAGAGGCCTTTAGCTGTGACTCCTTTGATCTAGATTTGGAAGAAGTATCACAGTGTGTGTCCCATAAATAGCAAAGATAGTAAAAAGTACAGATAATTATAATCTCTACCTGGTATTTGCAGCCTCTAACTTACACTGAAATTCCTCACATTAAAGAGCGCTTTAAACGAAGTTTGTACGTAATCTATGAAGTATTAAAATACCCCAAATTACAGAGAAACACATTTCTGTAATATTCCTTTTCTGAATTTGGCAAGTCTGTAAAATAAGGGCATTGCAGCTGGCCAAATTCTCTGATGCCTTAATATATATTATTCTCATGACTTTGTGCTTTATTATTGCAGATCAAGCTGATTATTTGCCTTGGAATGTGATGAAGTTGGATAAGTATTTCCCAAACTTTTTATCTCCCAGTATTATATCCTATTGCATGTACAAAAAGATTAAAATTCAAATTAGTTCAGGAAACCATTAGGAAACACAATTATACAAGGCTGATGAATAGCAAGTAATTAACACTTGCCTTCTTTGTTTATTCCTGTTTACTAAATATTACTAATATGGCATAATACTTTGCAATCTTGAGATGTACATGTGCACACAGAGTAGAGCATACATTGTGTGTGAAAGACCAGGAGGCGTCTCTCTTACTTCCAAGCACTCTATTTGTTTAGCACTTACAACGAAAAGGCTTAAGAAACAGCTAAACCAGGTAAAGAAGAAAATGCTGTTGGTTTTGGCCTTCTGACCAAGTGTGCAACTACACCAAGTCACATAAGCATGACTGCTCCAAATAAACCACAACAGTGTGGTGCTGTTGTATGGGAGCAAGTGGCAGAGTGCAGCTGTACATCATCAAAATGCTTTAAGGTATATCAAAGCTGACAGTACCCTTTTGGGCATACCCAGCTCATATCACAGGCTGTCATTCAGTACTGGAAATGTTTTTCTCTCTTCTGACAGGAAATCCCTTAGGAAGTCCTACCTTCTCCTCTCTGATTCGCCTGTCCTGCTCTTCCAAGCGCTGTAATTCAGCAAACTCTGCATTACGCAGCTCTGCAAAGGCACGCTGATGTGACCACAGCTGGGCCAGCTCTTCTTCTTCCATGACTTCCAGCAAAGCCTGCTCAACCGTTTTTCCAACCAACACTTCCAGGATCGGCTTAACTTCAATGTCAAAGTCAAACAACTGAGGATGGGAGTCAGAAAAACAGAAAAAAATCTCCCTTAATCACAATTACTCTTAACAAGAATTGGCAAGAAGAAAAGGAGGATGAACAAAGCCCTTGTACCGAAGTTAGGCTGGAGAATTGCAGGTGGGGGACCAGTGTCAGCAAAGCCAGAGAGAATCATGAGTGCTGCTGGGGGTTAAATGGTGAGTGGGCTGGCCTGAGACACCACACAGCCTCCCACAGCCCCTGTGGGGACTGCCAGGGAGAAGATAAGCACTTGCCTAGACCATATTTCTGTGTTCCCAGTCCCTCCTTGGGCTGGACATGTTTTACAGAAGAGAGCATTTCTCAACACTGTATCACTTTGCTGAAAGCAACACAACTAGTGCATGTGACAGCACATCTTTCTTATTTTTTCACTTAACCTCAAAGCAGACATTGGTGAGTTGGGTTTGGGTGTTTTGTTTTTGTGTTTTTGTGGTGGGTTTTTTGTTTGTTTGTTTGTTTGTTTGTTTTGCATGTTCTCTGAGGATTAGCTCCTTTCTGTTTCTACTCCAATTTTGCATCAGAAATGTGTTTTGGATAGGAGACATGTTTTGACAGCACTTGTGGACCTGACTTCATACCTCTCCTTCTTCTATTTGAGTGGCCACATCTTTTCCTGATTTGGCTGGTATGAAGAGTGGAGTGGGTGGTCTGTCTAAAAAGTCATCTGTTTGACACTCTCCATCAACCTCTATTATCCGATCACTAATCTCTTCCAAATACAGTTCTAGAAACAAAAGCACAATGAATACTCACAGTGGGATTCCTTTCATTTTAGCTTTCAACTGTTTTTGATGACTCTATATTCTGAATTACATCCAAAGAGTGCAATAAAATGTTTTCTATAAAGTTAGAAAAAAGGCCTCTCAAAACACGGGTCAGTTTGCTGCAAAGACCATCTGATGCTGTGTTCTCTGTAATGTCAGATGCACTTCATGGAAGTGATTCCAAAAACAGTAGTTCACCTTAAGCAAAAGTTTTAAAACTTCCATTTTAAGCATATATGAAATTTCTCTAATTATACCAAAAATGGAAAGAATAAATGAAGCAGTCTTGACTAGTGTTCAAGAATGTACACTGAAAAATAGATCTTCTGGGAAAATGTCACTAATCAGACAAGTTTAGAACCTCTGATTCTGGCATTCTATTAAATAATATTGAACTGTGTGATTCTACCAACTTCATCACCAGTTTAGCAAGTGAATATAGATCAACAAGCTTTTGTTTTCAGACAGATATAAAAAATGCAGCCTTTTACCTGTCTGCACGTGAACATGTTCTCTACCCTTCACAGGCTCTGGCGTTCCTGATCGAATATGCTCTTGTGTAAACTTTCTGGCCAGTACTTGTCGCTGTGCTCTCCTCGGCCTTTTAACCTCAAGGGTATGGGGCTCAGTACTCTGAGCAGGGGTGAAGAAGAAAGAAACCCACAAAACACAATACACTTTGTACTTGAAAATTATATTCAAGTCCACTTATCATACTGTTAACAGAATTGATTGCTAGATAAAAATTATAGATCAATTATTGCTGATGAAACAAAAGAAACTCATAATAATGTTTAAATTCAGTATTCTACTTATAGATTGAGATAAACATCAGAACTTTGAACTTCTTAAACAAAACACATAAAATTCACTCTAAGAAATGGCTACTGAACAACACAAAGCTATTTTCAATCAGTAGCTTTTAAAAATACTGCTTTAAATTAATATAAAATCAAATTATCTATGTAGAAATATTCTCTGAAAACAAAGTATCACATTTGGGTGGGACTCCGAGCAACCTGGACCAGTGGAAGATGTCCCTGCCCATGGGATTATCAAGTAATGTCAGATTATCGAGTAATGGCTTGTGCTCAGGACCATTACACTAAAGGAACGGAGAAGGAAAATAAAAGCATCAAGTACTTAATGAGGAGTAAAAAATCAGAACTGCAGAAGTTCATATGAAACGGAGTGCTTTAAAGAAGAGCTGGAAACAGTCAAAGGCTGGTTTAACTGGAGAGCCTGTGACTGCGTGAAACATTGCAAGTAGAATTACAGCTTCGGTAATTAAAATTAGTTTTGCTGCCCTACCTATGACTTTCCAACAAAACTGTAGCATGATGCGCTTTAGCGAACCCCAGTACCTGCGGTGGGGGAGGACGGACGGACAGAACGTTTCCGCGCACCACCCTCGGGTCGATCATGATGTTGCCGTAGCGCACCGGGCCCTTCTCCCTGCGGCACAGCACAGACAGCGCCGCTTGCGGCTTCCCCCCGGCCGGCGGGAGAAAGGCAAGGCGGCGGGGGCTGCACTCCTCGGGAAGGGAGCTGGGCCGAGGGGAAAGGCACGGGGGGCAGCCGGGCAGCGACCCGGGGCGGGCGGCGCGGCCCGCCGGACACCGGCACTCACGTCTCGGCGCCATTGGACTGCTCTCGGTACTTGGGGCGGGAGGGCAGGGAGCGGGGCTGGCTGCAGAAGCTGTAGGGCACGTCGGCGGGCGCGGTGAGCTCGGGCGCTCGGACGGGCACCGCGGTGGGCTCCATGCGGCGGCTCCGGCTCCGAGCGGGGCGGGCGCGCCTGAGGGAGCCTGAGGGTAACGGCGTCCGTCTCCCGGGCAACGCGCGGCGCATGCGCGGGCCGCGAGTCACGGAGTGGCTCGGCCTGGGAGGCTCCTTAAGGATCGCCCATGGCTAGGGACACGTCCCGCTAGACCAGGGTGCTCAAAGCCCCTCCAGCCCGACCTCGGACACTTTCAGGGTGGGGAATTCACAGCCTCTCTGGGCAACCTGCTACAGTACCTCACCACCCTCCCAGCAAACAATGCCTTCCTAATATATAATATATATATTATATATAATGAAATATATAATATGTAATATGTAATGTATAATATGTAATATATAATATGTAGTGTGTAATATATTATATAGTATATAGTATATAGTATATACTATATACTATATACTATATACTATACAGTATATATAATCTAAATCTACTCAGTTTGAATGCATTCCCCTTGTACTGTCACTACATGTCCTTGTAATCAGCCCCCCTCCAGCTCTCTTGTCGGCTCTTCGGTACTGGAATACCGCGGTCAGGTCACCCCGGAGCCTTCCCTTTGCTGTGCGCGCTTCCCCCTCACGGAGCTGTTCCTGCCGGGATGGAGCCCAAGCCTCGGGACGTGCCGGCCGGCCGGGCGCTGGAAAAGCGCCGCCCTAAGCCACAGCGGGTCCGTGCTCGGCAGCGCTGCGGGGCCCGCCCCGGCCGAGGCAATGAGGGCGTCGGGCCGCGAGGTGTCACCGTCCTCCCGCCGCCACCGGAATAACTCCCCAGGGACTCGCAGCTTCCCAGGGAAACGCAAGGTGCACTGGCACTGGCGTGCAGAGGTTGGCTGGGGGGTCACGAAACCCTGTTGGATGGCCTGCTGGTGGCTTAAGTACCGGTGTCCTGGAAGTATCGGCTCGAACAGCTGCATCCCAAATTTGTGTTTTCCACATAAGCTGGAGATTTGGATACAGTAAAAGTGTCCTAGGATGACAGAGAGAAGATGAGGTGGGTCCTCAGTGTGCTGTCCCACCCGTGGTGAGCTGGGCTCCCTGCCAGGGCAAATCATGAGCACGTGTTTTCAGCCTCTATGAAAAATTTCCATTAAGAGAAGCATAAAAGCGTTGTAAGGTTACTGGTACAGTGATAGTGATAGTGATTTTTTTTTTAACCTATTTGAATAGGGATATGCCTTGATTCTTTTAGCAAGACTTAGCATGCCCATGCCCTTTGTTTCTGAAACCTTTGGTTTAAACATAATTCTTTTGTTAAATTCTCTTTATTTTAGCTTAGTTATGTTACTTGTGGAGATACCTGTGGTCCACTGCAGCACTGAGTACTTCACAGGAAGCCTTAAAGGCATGGGGAAAGCTTTGGAGCAGGTGAAACTATTCGAAAAACAAGTTTAAGAAACCCAACCCGAACTAAAAAAACAACAAACAAAATCAGGAAAAAAACTCAAAAGCAACAAACAAAAAATTGAAGCTATTGAAGCAGTCCTTCAATATTTGCTTGTGTCTGGGCAAAGAAAGTTAATGAATGGATTCTTGGTCCAGCCAAGCCAGAGCTCTATGGTCTTTAAATTTGACCAGAACCAATACAATCCTTTGATTTTGGACACCTGACTCATATTTTCCCAAAAGTTTGGCTATATAGTTGGCTATAGTGCTTTTAGACTAGGGATTTGAAATCTGGGTAGACCTTTCCAAGATTTTTACAGATCTGGTTTTTCTCTTCATGTGAAAAACAGCTGCAGCATAGCCTTTAAAATGTCAGTCTAAAGCTGTCCAGGGCATGCTTGCTGAATAACCCTAGAAATCTGGCTGGAATGGACTAGATAGTAAGACAACAAGAAGACTGCCTGTAACCACTGGAGCAAGGATTCCTGAGGAGTTGCCTGTTCCCTATTGACCACAAATCTTGTGAAGATGAAGATGTTGCATCACAAGTTCATTTTGTTAAGCTGGCCCCAGCTGGTGTTTCACTTTTTGGGAGAATTTCTCATTCACCTGCTATGTTCACTGGTTGAATGGCAGCGACTGTCCTCTTTATCTCTGTGAAACACTGCTACCTCCTGAGTTACCACGTCAAAGGTCTGCAAAGGTCTCTGCAGGTTTATAAGTGACAAAGCCATGACCAGAAAAAAAGGCAGCTTTTCTCCCTTGCCCCCTTTTATGCTGGATTGGTTTGGTTGGTTGGTTGGTTGGTTTTTTTGTTTGTTTTGGTTTGGGTTTTTTTGTTTTGTTTTTTCTTTTTTTTTTTTTTGTTGTTGTTGTTTGGTTTTTTTTTGTTTTTTGGTTTTTTTTTTTTTTTGTGGGGTTGGTTTTTTGCTTTTGTTTTGTTTTGTTTTGTTTTGTTTTGTTTTGTTTTGCTAAAAATACCTGGTGAGTTCTGAAACACTTTGTGTCATCATAAGACTGAGTGGAGCAGGATCCAAAACCACACTGACTGTAATCAGATTCCTGCCATTAGTTGCTTTTTGGATCTTACAGTAGCAATGGCTTTTTCACATATTCTTTGGAGGATTTTCTTGGACCTGCACAATTGCAGTGCCAGAGGTACTGCCTGGGAAATGGGCCTAGCTAGCAAGGAATGAATCAGCCCATCTCCCATATGGCAGCTAAGAAAGGTCTTTTGAAGTGCCTTCAGCTGACTTGAAAGCTGCAGAACGAGGGCTTTATCTCCTTCCAGGTTTGCTGTGGGTCTGTTAAAAGGCCTTGAACATACTTGGTTTTTTGTTTGTTTTCATAAGAATTTCCTGGCATTGTACCATGCCTTATGGCATGCCCTTGGTTTTCTTTTTTTGGACATGAAACAAGTTTATTCACAGCAAAGCAAATGTGAGGGTGTCAGTGTGTAGTAACAGAAGATGTACACCCACTATTTCCTGCAGCACTTGGGATGCATCTGTAGCTGGTGAACGACACCTTGAAATACAATATGAGGGATCTGCACTGCTGAGCCTGGGTCTTCTTGGGGCCCTAGCTTGGATGTTGCTACAGTTGTGCCACAGTTCATTACACAATACAATGCTGAGCACACTAGCTGAATCCAGTTTCCACCATCTTAACTTTCTGCAGCATTTCATAATTAAGAAAGGAAGGTTTATGGATCTAGGCATAATGTTTAATTGTCAAAAAGGACAGGGAGGGGCATAATGCCTTGCTAGAGCATTGCCTTCTGTCTGGAGGAGGACCATGGCTGCTTATAAAATCAGAGGAATGCTTCCCGGGTGTAAAACTGTGTAATTATATTAAATTTGGGTTAGATTTGGTTCTCCATGGTCCTGAAATGGAACTTTAATCTGTGAGTCTTACTCCCTTGAGACTGCAGTTAAAGGCGTGGATCTCCCAGTCTGGAAAGCAACTCTAATTGAGGCCAAAATGCCATTGCTTTCAAGTAGACATCAAAGAATCACAGAGCAATCTAGACTGAAAAGGACTTTGAAGGTCTCTAGTGTAACCCTCTTGCCTAAGCCAGGACAAATTCAAAGATAGATCAGATTGGTCAGGGCCTTCTCCTGCCAGCCTTTGAAAATCTCCAGGGATGGAGATGCTTGAAATAGCCTTGAAAATCCCAGAAATCATCATGCCACTGCTAATCAATGCCCTGAGATGTCTGATGGAAATACAAAGAGTACAGACATGGAGAGCCATCAGTGTGACAGCAAGATGAAAAAATCACAGAGCCCGAGTGAGGTGTATATGTACTATTTGTCCTGATGCTGTAAGAGAACAATTAATAGAAGTACCCTGAAACCTGTTTCAACTTGCTGCAGTGACGTGATCAGAGAGAATTAGCAAATACTGTGTCAATATTGTATCACTGGTGTCTGCCAGCCCATAGTGTCTTTGCTGCTGTTTATGGGTGCTGGGCTCAGTGCATCAGAGATAAACAGGCCTGGTCCCAACAGGGAAATACTCAGCTTTAAAAAATTATAATGTGCCAACCTGGGAGTTTTGACAGATAAGACACACAGAAGGAAAAATAAATACTGGAGATAAACTTGAGTTCTGCTGGTGACATCAATATTTTTTTAATAATGGTTGTTAATAATGATACATAAACATTAATAGAAAAGAAAGGAGATCCTATCACTCATATCTTCAACCAAAATTATTAAGCTTCCTTTTCTGTGTAGCAGAACAGCTTCCTCTTGACTCCGGTTCTGAGTTTGTGGGGTTGGGCAGGACTGGAAAGTTTCAGTTCTCAAGACCTTAATTTCTCCAATACTAGTGAAAAAACAGAATTTATTAATCATGGTTTCCAGCCAAAATTTACAATGCTGTTTCCCCCTACACTTCACTTCTGACTCTCAGTGCCATTTTCCCTAGGCTGCCTTTCCCTCATGTTCCCCACAAGCTTTGTTTTTCAGTGTGCCTGCTCTTGGGCTGCATTCTTGCCTTTTGCCACAATGTGCTTTCAGAGAGAGTGACTAGAAAAATTATGAAAGAGTGATAAAGCACCTTAGAGAGTGGAGCACACTGAATTTTAAACTATCATTCACTAGACTATCAAATGGAAAATCAATTGTTGGTGACATTCCTATTTAAGCTCAAATAGACTGTGTGCTGCTATCCTGCTCCAGCCCCTTCTTACCTCCCCCTGCCTTGAACAGGGCTCTCTCACTCCATCTTTTTGCCACAGGAAGCTCTGCCTTCTTTTGCATCTCCCTGTATTGAGGACAATTGTTCAACTGCACTAAACTTGCAGAGTAAGAAACAAGACAGATCTGCTTCTGTCACTCCTTCACTGTAGTCTTGGTGCTTTTCCATCTTGATATAAGTTGCCCTTTATAACATCTCTGGGAGGCAGATCAGTATCACCCATGCTTAATATGAGATAAAATGCACAGTCCAAAAACTACACTGGGTAGGAGGCCTTTTGGAAAAAGCAGACCCAGATGGTGAACATCCTAACTACAAGTCTCTGGTCTTTATCTCAAAATCATCCTCCTGATGACTTATGGAGAACTAGTGGCTGCTCTGCCCTTTCTCACACCCAAGGACTTCTCAAATGCCATGTCTGCTGGTGTCTGTAGCTCACAAGATGGGTGTGCATCTCTGTATTGTATTGTGTAACATTGTGTACTCCTCAGAGTACAGCCCTGCAAAGTTGTTGAATGATACTGTGGTTGCTTTCTCACCTGGTCACCAGTTGTGCTGAAGAAATCTGGTAGGTGAATCACAGGCACAGCTGCGCAGGTGCACTTTCTAAATCTTTATGGTGGAGAAAGAATTGCATGACCCAAGACTGTGCAACAAGCATGTGGAAAAACAGAAAAATCCCTAATCTGTGTTGTAAGACCATCTTCTCTGATCACCTGACTTGGAAACTTCTTGGATTTGGCTTTAAATTTTTTTTTTAAATACAGTTTTATAATTTTCAGCATAACCTGTGGGATACTGAAGTTGCAGGGCTTGAACATGAACTGTTGCATTTGTCAGGGAAGTTGGTGGGAGGTTTGTGGGCTGTAGGAAGGAAGAGCTTTGAGCAGCCGTTGGAGCAGTTCTGTAAATAGACTTGGCTGAAGAGTAGGTTTTGTTTAGAAAGCGTGAAACCCTTCATAGAAACCTTTCCAAATTATTACCTAGAAGAGGAAGCAGAGCTCAAAGGAGTCAGCCGTGTTTCGAATTTGTGAACTGTTTGTTCAGATGCTGCCACCTCAGGTTAGAAACAGAAAATAATGTTTTCCTCTCCCTTTGTAAAAGAACAGGTAGAACTTGGAATGGGTTTCACTCAGAAGTGAGATTGATGTATTTATCACAGTGAATGGTAAAGAATGATTAAAACAATAAAAGCAATGTATTTATAGGAAAAATATTAGATAATTAGCATTTCTGAATAAAAGAAAGGCAGAAAAACAATTTTTTACCTAGCATCCACAGAGATTTCCAGACAGCTACCTACATGATAGTCAGCTGTCCATATGAGTTTTACGTCACTTCTCCAAAAGTGGTTGCCCTTTTTCCATGGATCTTTTTCTCTATTATTGTCAGATTTTTATTTTAAAATTGCTCCCTCTTCTGAATTTTTAACTTTCAGAAGATACTCTGAAGTTTTCACTCTGTTCTGATGACACATGTGATAAAGACTGACTGCTAACAAAATTCAGAGAAAAATGTAACCAGAACGCCTACCCAAGGAGTGTTTCCTTTTCCTGTAGTCAGAAATTGTCCTCCTGGAAACGCACAATAGCCACACTAACTGTGGTCTGCCACATGCTGCCAGAGTAGCATCATGTTCTTATTTGTTCAGAGTTCACCCCTGTGATAGCCAAGTAGCCTCACTGTAGTAAAAAGTAATATTCTCTTCTCAGGTTAAGAGACCTGCCTGGGTACAATGGGAAGCTGAAATTGTCACTTGCAGTTTATGGGCAAGGAATGAGACAACTTGGGAATAACCTGGTGTGCTGCTGCAGCAAAATACCTGGTCTCCTGTATCAGCACCAAAACCAGAACAGTCAGTACAGAAATAAGAACTCCTATTCCCAGATAAAAAACAACACAGATGGGGTTTTTATCAGCTGCGATACTTCTTCATGTTGTAATTGGAGACATTTGATAGCAATATTACAAGAGGAGCCATACACAGAAACTGTCTGTGTGGAACTCCTGACAATATGGAACTGAGCTACGAAGCAGTAATTTTATTATTAGCTTTTAACATCAGTATTAGCTTTTTAACATTAAAGTATACATAACCCAAGCAGAATCCCCAAACTGTCTGTTTTGGCTTTAGTGTTAGAAGAAATTAGAGATCTAGTTCTAAGCAAAAGGCTGAAGAGATACAATCTCATTACAAAAAAACAAAAAAACAAAAAAAAAAAAAAAAAAAAAACAAACAAAAAAAAAACAAAAAAAACCAAAACAAACAAAAAAAAAACAAACAAAAAAAACCACAAACACACACACACAAAAAAAAACCACAACCAAACTCCAAAGTGCTTGGCTTTATTATAAGAATTTGGTCAGAATTTGGGACCACAGTCACATCCTACAGAGTGGTTCAATTTCAAAAGCAACAGAGTTCTGGGTGACCAACAGGATGCTCTACATTCCCTAATAATACCTGTCAATGCAGGGTATGCAGTCTTGTCCACCAGTTACATGATGTCCAAAGAAGATTTCAAATTCTATTTCATCAAACTGGATACAGTATAAGGAACTCTGAAGAGCCAAATGCACACACACAAAAGGAAAACCCAGCTGTTCATGTTGTAAAGAGGTAAATATGAAATACAAAGTGTGAGCAACAAGGCTGATGTAATTCTGTCCACTAATATTTTTGCCATGGGTTTGTACCAGCAAACATTACATCAGTGTAGCATCTTGTGCCTAGAGTACACAGGTAGTAATCATGGGAGGAAGATACAGAAGAAAGATCTTACGTAGAGCAGTGGCGCTGTTCTGTGACTGTGTCCAGAACAGAACCACTGGTTCTTGGGTTATGTTAAGGCAGCTATTACAGAAAGTGACCATGGCAGTAACAATTCTCTTGTGCATCATTGCTAAGTAGCTAGAAGTTGTTCTTCCTCAGGTGTGAATTCATTATCTCTTTAGTTTTCACAGTTCCCAGAAATAAGTGCCCTTCAGATAATAGCTTTGAGAAGAGGTCAGACAGATGAGAAAGCTTCTCCCCCAAGACCTTGCTTGCAGAGGCAGAAAAAAAAAATACTGACAATGCCTACTCTCAGACAACATAAGCAAATTACTGAAAATACCCCTTACATCATACTTGGTGCATTGGTTTCATGAAGCACAGGGGCAATGGCTTATTTTGACTCATTATTTCGCCTTAACCTAGTTCCAAATGTCCTTCCATCATAGCTTAAAGCTTGTATTTCCACACAAGAGATGTGCAGGCTGCTTGCTGAAATCCCAAATATTGAAGGACCTCTGGCCATGGAAGGTTCATCCTGAGGCTTTCCATTGTTACAGCTGTGAATTGAGGTCATCACTGGACTTTATGAATTCTGTTGTTTTTTTTTTTTTCTTGTAGCTTCCTGGGATTTTCCTTCTCTCATTCTGATTCTTTGTATTTACAGAGACTAAAACAAAGCAGAGCATGTGGGTGGGACTAAGGCTAGATGAGTTTTGATGGGGCTTATTGCAATAACAACCAGTGCAGGTAAGATGAGAAAATGTGGAAGAATTGGAAGGGGTAAACTGAAACTGGCTAACTGAGAGAAGTGGGTCAAGGGATGGAAGGGAAATTAAATTGGGACTTTGAGCGCAAGTCAAAGGTTGGGGCTTATTCAATTAAATGAGAAATAACTGAATGAGGTCAGGAATGAAGGCTGGGAATGGTGAGGCAATGAAAATGAGGCAGAGATAAAGGGTAGGGATGGAGAAGATAAAGGTCTGAGTCAGAGTTTTCTATGGTGGGTTGGAGCAGAAAGCATCAAACTCTGAGGTGGGGGGTAAGCATGAGAGCCTAAGCTCAAGAAAGCTTCTTTCAAAGGCATAGATGGTGCCTAAAATCCAAAATGTTACTGTTTCTCTGGAGGCAGTAAAAATGTCAGCCCTAGATTATAGAGACCTACATTCAAGGTACCTAAACGTATCATGTATGTGTGAGGTGGGAGTCTAAGCTTACATCACAGACAGAGAAGACTTTGGGACAGGATTTTACAACCTAAGTATCTGGAATTGTATCCACTTTTGATGTCTTAGGAGATTCCTATGGTCCTAAGATATGCAAATGGCTTGAAGGGACAACTTATTTCAGGCAGCTGTATTCTACCTGCACTCAATTCAGTCCCAGGAACCCAGAGAAATGAGACACAGAGAGCCTACGCCTCATTCTCTGCAGACTGTGCAGAAGATGAAGCACAAGCTTACATAAATATAAGCCTTGCATACAGATAAATAAATGTATGTGTCTACATCTGCAGTCTGCATCTGAATGTTTGAATGCCTGCAGTCTGTATGTATAACAACGTGCAGGCATGATGTTTCTCTCAATCTTCATTGACGTTTGGACATAGAGTTGATACCATCATCCCTTTTCTGTAAGTTGCCATCCTAATTCAAGTGGCAGGGAGCAGGTTTGCAACTTCCTGGTGCACAACATGGAAGAAGGTACTCTTTAAGGAACTCCTTTGTTCTTCTGTTTGTTCTTTCAAATCCTAGCAAATGAGACAAGTTGTATGTCCAAAATGTGGATGCTTGCTAGGCAAACAGTACTGGAGAAAGCCAGAATTAAAATTTTCTCCTTTGCTGCACAACCTTTATTCCTTACCAGTGCAGGTGCATCCTGTGGGGAAGAACAGAGTGCACCATGTGTTTGAACACAACAGCAGGGTGCAAACATATGGGACTGAATTCAAGCTGCACCACCAGCCTTAATTCCAGCATTGTCTTACAAGGCAATGGCTTGGATTTTCTGTTTTAATATTGGTTTTTTCCCTCTTCCAGTCCTACCTCCAAATTAATGTTTGGAATGTCTTCATGAAATTTAATTAGAAAATTCTGTGTGTGAAGCAAGTGCTGCAATACTGATGATGGAGAAACTTGTGAAGAGTGGGAGGCTGACTGTCATCATTCAACTCTTCTACCAAAATCCATCTCCAGCTGACCCAATTGTAAATGAGTGTTTGATCTTTCTGGCTGAGGAGACAAAGGCAGATTTGGTACAGCATTTGTAAAACAGATAATCCATTTGTTGGATATATGAGTTAGAAGACCTTACTCTTGGAGTCCAGGGTAGTTGGTCTGGATCTTAGGATGAGGTAGGGTGGACTGGTAGCATGATGAAATGGTTTTCTGAGCCAAAGGCAAATAAGCAAGTGCTAAAGCAAAGTTCTCTACTTCCTGTGTCATTCTAGTCTTTTGAGGTCTCTTATCTGCCTGTACAGAAGAAAAATCACTTCTATGGAGAGACATTACATGAAAATAATGCTGACTAAACAGCCAAGTCTGAAGGGATGAAGGAAGTAAAAAGTTATCTGTCAGTGAGGAGGTAAATATCTTTTAGGGTCTGTTTGCACTCAGATTTTCTTTAATCATGGTGTTTCCTGGACTTCAAGAAATGCAAGAGCAGGATGAGGGGGACTAGGCCACTCTTCTGTACAACTCCTTCACCTTAGCCCTTTTTTGTTAACAATTTGTAGAGTTTCTCTCTCTTCTTTTTCCTCCACCAATTGAAGGTGATCTTTTCCAAATGGTCTTTCTTACCCAGGAGCTGGAAGATTTAGACTCATCTGTACTGAATATTTAAGCCGAGGTAAGCTTTCTGAGTGGGATTGTCGTATATGCCTTAGGACACCTTAGACCAAAAGAGAGACTTTCTTCATCTCTGGTGAAGTGACTGTGCTTATTCACTCTGGGTTTTCTGGTGTGGTTACAGAGCAGGAATCTTCCTGGGAGACTTAGTCTTTTCACAGTCAAAAAATGAGTCACTTAACAAAGAAGGAGCTGTATTGGGTTTTCATTACATTTCAAGGTTTGTGTTTTCTGTTTTGTGGCTTCTGAGCCCTTTCACTGGACATGGACAATCTCTTCATACTTGTTGTGCCACATGGATAAGACGCCTGTGTTTTTTACAAGAGAAATAGAATTCCACTTAACAAGAGGCAATAGGCACAAATTGAAATACAAGGAGACGCTTTTTCTGTGTGAGTCTGGTCAAACACAGAAATAGATTGCCCAGAGATATTGCAGAGCCTCCATCTGTGGAAATATTAAAAAACTGTCTGGACACAATCCTGGGCAATCTGTTTTATCTGACCCTGCTTGGAGGATCTCAAGCCTCACTGGTTCTGTGACCCAGGAGATGCAGATTCTAGAAAAAGGTAAACAACTTTTGCATCAGAGCCCTCTCATTCAGCTTGCTTGGAAGCAGAGTGTCACTGTTTGGGTGGCCAAGAGAAGTGATGTTTTCTCTAGTTGCAGCCTACCAATATGGTCCTTCTCATCATTTCTTCTGTCAGGTAAGGCACTCACCTTCCCTTTTCTCTGTGCCCCGGGAATACCTACACCTGAAAAACATACTTTCTGAGAAGATGGCATGCCATTTTTAAGCATCACCTCTTTGCAGCTTAGCTGCTGTTACATGGTAGTATAAGTTGTTTCCCTGACAGAGAGGGATTTGTAGCCTGCAGCATGTTACAACAATAGCAGTGATACTGCTGGTCGTTTACTTTGCTTCCTGCTACTCAGCTATGCTACATCATTCAAGCAGACCTGCAGTACCTGTAGAAAAGTAGGTATAGTACACATAGGGCCTGGATATTTTACAATCAGACAATGACACTTAAGCATTCATGCAGAAAAATGTTTTATTGTAGTGAAGTTACACAGGAGAAAAATGTCTCCCTGCTTCTGGTTTAAGGCTATACTGACCCATAAAAGAACATTGCACTTCCAGTCATTTTTACAAGTTTATAAGGACAACACCTAGTATTTTCTTTTTGACTTCTTTTTTCAATTAACTATAACTATTTAAAGCTGGAATCCAGAATATTTCCTTGTAGGAGTTCTTGTTAGTTTTTTTCTTTCTTGTTTTCTTTCTTTCTTGCTTTTCCTTTCTTTGCCTGTCCAGTTTAATTAGTCTAAAAGCACCTCAGGACACATGAGGGTTACTTCATACATTACCATAATGACCACATAGGGCTCTAACCCCATAGTGTACAACACTATGCTGCTTAGTGGTCAGATCATTCTTATCACCAGCAAGCAGGAAGATGGAATGGCAGCAGGTACAGGGGGTTTATGGAAGAGTGCTGAAATGGCCTATATGACAGAATAGCTCTTCCCCCATTAATGTAACTGCCAGCCCACATTTAATGCAGAAAATCAGCAAAGCACTGCATCAGCCTGGCACACATACACACATGAAAAAATGGTACAGAGTCTGTGACCATACAGAAAACAAAAAGAAGGTGAGACAGGTTTTGGACCTGCCAACCTTGTAATTGTCATTTGAGGAAAACAAATACAACACTGTTTATCATCTGCTAACTACTCTTCCCATACAACAGGTTATGTACAGCATACTAACTTACATTTTTATATGATACACAGGTCTTCACCAGCAACAACTCTTGTGGTGAAAGGATGTGACATGTCAAACTTACTGACACTTCAGGAAAAAAAGTTCATGCAGAACTAGCTTATTCTTTGTCTCTTGAAAGTAAAATCCTACAAACAATTAGCAAGATGTCTATTTTTACAATATTTACTTTGTACAGTGCAAAAAGGAAGGACAGGCTTTTTAAACATAGGACTCCTTAGCATACTGGATCTGCTCTACCTCAAAAACCGGCTGGCTGCACCTCTGAGCCACATATTCAAGTTTGTTCTTTTGATAGGACTCAGACATGGCTCTCATCCGGTAGACTCCGGGGGTCACGGGTAAATTCACACGGGAGTTTACTCCCACAGTGATGCTGAAGGTTTCAGTTTCCATGTCAGAATCCTTTGCTGCAGAAACTCTGGCACTGTGTAGATCGCTCAGATCCATATATGCTGTGTCCTGTGCACTGTGGCTGCATGGATCAGGCAGCAAAACATCCTGGTTTGACGCTGCTAATCTCAGAGTCTGAACCGTGATATTTTGGGAGGGAACTTTAGTGGCCAGGCAGTTTTTAACAGCCTCTTCATAAGAGGGTGGTCTTCTAGGGTTTCTCTGGTCTACCTCTCTGAACACTTCATCAGCTGACCTGAGACGGAGCCTTTGCTGATGTTCCACAGGCAATAGTTTGTCATCATTACAGCTGCCCTCCTGGACAATTCTACAGGAGAACTGATCTTCTTTCTTTGTGAAACTGTCCCTCTGAAAAAACATGGGTTTTCCAGGCCCCCAACTCTGGGTTTTTATTAGTGTTTTCCTGCGGTTTGCAAAAGAGAATGACATGGAATGTTTTTTGATCTCTCTGCTAGGTGTACTGCAGTCTTCAGTGGCCTTGGTGGAAAAGGACTGAGGCCTATTTAAAAAGGTTTTTTTGGGACTAGAGGGCGAAACGACTGGGGAGCTGGTGAAAACTGAGCCATCAGAGCTCTCCAGGGAGCAACTGGAAGATGTTTTGGGTAGAGAGTCAGTTGATAATTGTGAAGGTAAGCCTGCAAGACGTTCCTCCAGTGCCTCCATCCACAGCAGTTTCTGCTGAACTGGAAAATTGTCCTCACTTTTGTTTAGCCTTTGTTTCCTTATTGTGTCATCAAGGCAGTTCTGGAAGGACAGGTCTGACTCTGAGTACCTCCTGTCCATTGTGCTGATTTCATTTCTGAAATTAGTCAGGGAAGGGGCAGAGATATTTGTTGGACAATTTCTGCTCACAGTAGCGCTCCTCCGTTTGGCCTGCTCCATTTCAGAGGTACAGGGGCTGCCTTCTGCTTCAGGATCTGGGCTGTCATAGGCAGAGTCATTCTGATGAGCTGCACAGAGTTGTTCTGTGGGGTGAAAGCAGACATTAGTTTTCAATGACTAGCTGAGGATGAAAGAGAATTACACAGAGAGAGTTCAGAAGAGGGCTTCAACAATCTTGAATCCTTTGTGTTTCCACAGATATATTCACATATCAAATTCAATAATTTGGCCCAGCAGCCCCAGTCGGTGACATCCCCAGTCCATTCTCATACCTGTGGAGCTGTCTGTGTGCTCTGGTGACTCCTCAGCCAAGGCACAGGCAGGGAAGGCAATGTCCCCTTCAAATATTTCCAAGCAATTGTTTATGAGGAACTCCACCAACACTGTCACCTGCACACAGAAAACAGCCCATTTCAGTCAAGACATATTGAAGATCCTTTCCTCACCCTGCCTTCTATCTTTGTGGGAAGGACAACACAGAGCAGGGTGGCTCCTGCCAAAATCCTGGCTTAAAGTCCAAGGGTGAGTCCACCATGGGGGATAAGGCCTGATGCTGCAGACAAATGGATCTGCCCCAATACAGACAAAACACCAGCAGCCACAGCTTTGGCCTCGCTGCCCGAGGGCCCAGGGGTGACAATGGCCACAGGTGCCCCCTGCCCTCCACATGCAAAGTCTGCAGGAGCTGTGACTTAAGGGGCTGCAGGGCAGCTGCTGCTTTTGCTCAGAGGAGGCGAGATGAGGGGCAGCCTGGCCCATCCCACCACAGGCTGAGGGACACCTGAGCTGAGGGGCACCCCCAAGGTCCAGGGGTGCTGTTCTGTTCAGCTGCTGCAATGGCAGTGGGATGGATCCCTATGGATGGCTCTCAATTGCCCCAGAGGGAGCGGCTGCTCAGTGAGTTCAGCGCACCTTGTCATTCATCTCCTTCTCCACTTCCAGCGGGAGCGCGCTGTCCGTCCCTGGGCTCAGCATATTTGGGCCAATGCAGATGGCCAGGTTGCTGGAGTCCATCCTGTTGGTCTCGGCATTTTGGCTGATGTGGTGGAGCAGAGAGAGCAAGAGCTTGAGCAAAACGAGGTTTGGTCTCGGCAGCTTGTCAGCCACCCTGTGTGAACACAAACAGAACGTCACGTTAGTTGATGGTGCAGTGGCCTCTGCTTCTTGATTTGAGCAAATCTCAATTAGAGTGACACTGCTTCCTCCAGAAAAGGGCATGTGTGTGCTCTCTGTATCTCTCAGAAATCCCCATCTGCAGCTGAGTGTGTGGTTAATTATGAGACCTTGAATTACAAGGTCTTGATGGAAAGGCAGCATTGCAGAATCCCATGTCCTGGAATAGATGAGGTGACATCAGGAGATTTCACTGGAGGCTTCCCAATGCCTGTGGTTGTGCTGTGGGGCTTTCAAAGCACTCCCAGTCAGCTCCCACACCTACTGTTCCTGAAGAGCAAAACATGGTGTGATCTCCATGTGCCTGACCTCACCCCCAGCACATGTGAAGGCTCCGTGTCAGTGCCTGTCCCACAGCACCGTGACCAAGTTAGCTGAGGCACTGCAGCCTCTGCCCTGTTCCTGCATTCATGGTTTCATAAAGCAGTCTGAAGTAACTTCAGGAAGTGCTGCTGCTGGAGCCCTCTAAACCAAACCCCATGGAGCAATAGCAAGCTGATACAAATGGCAGGCTTTTAAATGAGACTCTTGATTTTGAAAGACACTGTTGGCCTCTACCAGCTGCTCCATTACATTGGCACTGGTTGCAAAATTTCCTGGTTGAAAAACTTACTCTTTCAATTCTTCAATTTTTTCTTCCTTGCTTGGCTTCTCTAGAGCTTGCATCCATTTCTCATAGAGATCAGCTGATAGGAGTTTGGAGGGAATATTTCTGAGAAAGTCCTGCAAGGCCAAGAGATTTAGGTGAAGTTTTGACACTATCCCTGAGCACAGAGAGAATATTACTGTCACCTGGGCTCTCTAAGAGCCAAGTTGACTTGAGCTCCCTGACCATCATTAGTGCACAAGTGCATTTGCACTTGTGTAGTAAGAGGATGCAGCTTTCAATTGCTTTTTCTTCAGTCACAAATCTCATTATTGCTCCCCAGGAGAATGCTGAGCAAGAGGACAAAGTGAGCTTCCTCAGGAAATCAGCAGCCCAACAAGTAGGACTAACAATCAGGTAGAAAAAGCCAAACTTTCCTAAGCTTGAAGAATTCAGTCTGACTTAGTTCTGGCTTTAGCCGAGTCCCACCTAGATCAACTCGGAGCACTGGATTGGGCCTGTACATATTAGCAATGTCCTCCCACCAGTGTAGCTCAGAATTACCTTCAAAACCACTGCCAGCAGGTGCACAGACTTGCTTTTCAGATCAACATTCCCGCCTTTGTTTAGGTCCTCCTTCAACTCCTTTCGTGCTTTCTCATTGGCAGTTTTTCTGAATATCCCCTCAGTAGAAGGTCCTTTCATATACAATATGGCTAGGAGATCCTGCAGGGAAAAAAAAAGTCAGACAGGAAAGGAAGAATGGTTACTTGGATGAAGAAAGTTAGCAGGTGAACATTTCTTTAGAAATAGAAGAAAAATTGTCTGGAGGTACACTGTGCTCTGATTAGTTCAGTATCTAGTTCTTGCTCCAAGTACATTACATGGGAAATATTCTTGATTTTTCCCTTAATCCACCTTCTTTTTGAACTGATAAATTCCACTAACTTCAGTGGAGTCATCCTTGCTTACTTCTAGGAGGAAGCAAGGGATGGCTTAAATCTTAGTTCACATCCCCTCTTCTCCAGGCAAATATTACTTAGTAGAGACAAATGCATGTCTATTGGGAAAGCCAATTCAGTGGAAGAACTGTTACAAGACCATTTTTATTCAGGAGTTATTGTTTAGGTATTTTTTTGTGACAGTCCATAGCTGAACACTTGTTTTTCATGGAAATACAGAAATCCTTGGAAGTTTATGCTGCTGAAAGATTTATTTAAATTACTTATTTAAAATCACAGATGATTATATTAAGAAGCAGATCTTTCATTCCTGGTCCTGGGTTCTCTACACTCCAAGTTACTTCCAGTGAAAGTTGGGTGAGCTGGACAAAACCCTCAGACCTGACTCTTTCTACATCTGGGATAGGCCCTGAGCTTATCAGGGGCGTGTGTGTTGAGAAACACCAGAATCATCTCCAGGATGATGCAGCAGAAGTACTGGGTATCCTGCCTCACACTTAAGTCAGAGGTATCACAGAATGGTTTGGGCTGAAAGGGGCCTTAAAGATCATCTCATTCCACGCCCCTGCCATAGGCAGGGACACCTTTTATTAGACCCGGTTGCTCCAAGTCCCATCCAACCTGGCCTGGAACGCTTCTAGGGATGGGACAGCCACAGCTTCTCTGGGTGACCTCATTACCCTCACAGACAAGAATTTCTTCCCAATGTCCAATCTAACCCTGCTCTCTGTCAGTTTGAAGCCATTTCCCCCTTGTCCTGACACTCCAGGTCTTTGTAAACAGTACCACTGCAACGGTACCTCCTTACCTGGACTGGCTGGGGCAGTGTGTCATCTTCCCCGCAGATAAGTGCCAGAGGATGGCCAAACAGAGTGATTTTGGCACCCAAGTCTAGCTGTCCTGAGGAATTTCTTTTGGTAAGGCTTTTTCTCAGAGTAAAGGACTGCGATATCACCTTCTTTATTTTCTTTGTTCCATCTGCTGCAAGTAAAAGGGAAACAAAAGATCAATTTAAAATTAAAAAACCAACAGAGCACTCTGTGGTCTTTCATCTGTGTGCAGTGCAGAGATGTATGTTGAAACAAACCAAACTGGGAGAAACTGAGAGACAACTAAGTGGTTACTAGGGAAACAACTGCCTAAACTGTGAAACTGTGGCCACACCCCTAAGGCCACCACCTTTCCTGTTTTGGGTTGGGCGTTTTTTGCGTTGTAATCACTGTTTCTTCTTAGAGATTGGGAACATACAAGGCATAGAAATAATGACATTTATAGAGATTTTTGATATTGCAATAGTTTCTCTGATAACTCTGAGGCAGATATACCTCTTGGGCAGCTGGCAATGATAACAATTTTCACTCCATGGTCTGGTTGTGCCCCAGCATTACAGCAAGAGTAGAAGTACAGGCTCCTACTTTCTGACCTCTTTCACAGCCTGAAATGAAAACATATGGCTCCAGCTCTGCCAGCTCTGGAGCCAGCTCTAATGACAATGCTCCTAGAACTAGTGCTTGCCCTGCAGCCAGTGGAACATGACGCCTGCTCCAGAGGATGGGAGCATCAGAGTCAGCACTCACTGGCTTCATGGTTAGAAATATCTTAGCACGGGTTTTGCATCTCTTTCACAAAGAGGAGTGCCTGGAATTTGCAGAGGATAGTTGTGCTGGAGAAGGTTGTGCCTTTTTTTCCCCTTTCACAAACAGTGAGAGAAGGAACCTTTTGTGAGAAAGATTTCTAAAGGATTTGCCTTCTGCAAATTTGCAATAAATGTCATGCCTTATACTCCAAAATGAAGTTGTCTTACCTAGATAAGAAATTCTCAGGACCTCTCTTTGTGACTTAGCATAAGCTCTTGGTAAGTAGGAGTTAAAAAAAATTGAGGAAGTCACTTAACATTAATATAAAATATTAGCTTCTGATACTCCTGAAAACTGGACTGATATGATTGTCTGCTCCAAATCTGACCCTGCTCTATTAATGATCTGCTCTGGCTTGTTTACAGCTGCTGAGGTTTTGCATGGTGAGAAAAAACAAGTGCTGGTGCTGCTGCCAAGAGGGTTTATTTGCTCTGGTGTGCAACATCTGGTACAGTACTCAGTATTCACTTGCAGTGCCACACCTCAAAGGCAATGCTTGAGTGAGAAAGAAACACATTTACTTCCCATTGCTACCAGGGAACACAATGAAACCTGGCTCTGAGGACCAGGGAACGGGAATACAAGACCTCTGGCACTCAGCATTGTCACCTCTACCACTGAGCATATAGGAAAGAAGTAACTTGCAAATGAGTGTTTCTCCAGGGCTGAAGCCCTCTCCTGGATGGGAACTGTGGCTTGCTCTCCAGGAGGGGGAACAGGCAGTTTCATGTGGTTTTGCACAAGTGTCTGCTTGCAAGCATTATATAAGAAGGCAGTTCCTCAGTTTGTTTTTGAAACTCACCGTTTGAGAGGCAAAGTCTGTCTTCAGCTTCTGCTGGGACTGACAGGGGACATTTCTTGGCATCAATCTGCAAAAAGCATGTTAGCGTTACAGAGCTGCCACAGTAGTGAGAACCACCAGCAAGTTGCTGCAGCTCCTCAGAAATCTGGGGAGACTCTGGGGAATAACCAGACAAGCCCAACACCTGCTAAAGAGGCGCCTTGGCCCAGAACTGACCCTGGTAAAGGAGTCTGTGGTAAATCTGCAGCCAGACACCCGAGTCATGCCGGCAGGTCACAACCCTGCGCTCTTTCAAGCTGTGCTTTTGATCCAGAGAAGCCTCCTTTTTTGTGTCCTCCCCGGCACTGGAAATTTCCTCCCAAACTCCTCTGGGGAGCCTTGATGGCTTTGAAGCCTTCAAGATCCCTGAGCAAAGCTCCTGGTGAGCCGGGGGAATGCACAGACTGCCCACAGCAATGCCTTGCTCCCTCTGCTCAGTGCGGCACAGAGCTGCCTTTGAAGAGCTCTGCCCACTCCTGAGTGAGCAGTAGCCGGCAGCTACTGGAGGAGTCACCCCTACTTTGCTAAGGTATCTCACACCAGTACCCAAAAAGGATCCAGGAAAATGTAAGGGCTGCTTACCTCTGTCTGGCACTCAATCAGACTCTCCATGTTTCCAGCATTTAGTGTCTTTGACTAGGCAAGAAAACAAAGACACTGTGTGAGTAACTGAATCCTATGGTTTGGAAATCAGAGCTTTTCAAAGTCACTATGTTGACAGAGCTGAAATAATTAAGATACTCACAGTATTACAGCTGCTCAACACTTTCATTAGGAGTTTGATTGGAGGAGCTCTGGACAGTCTGTTTTCCTTCAGTCCTTTTGTTTGCCTGTTTGTTGAACAGGGAATGGACAAAGACTCTTGTAAAACTGTACCTTTCTTGGCTTTCTCCTCCACAAGCCAATCTAGTGTGTATGATCCTGAACAAGCAAGATCTCCCACACAAGTAAACTATTAAGCCCTCTCTGGAAGGGCATTCAGCCCTGCTGTCCTATCTGCCTCCTGATTAAAACAAAATAAAAGCAGCTTTCCATTTTTAATCCATGCAAAAAGTGAGCAAGTGGTGACAGCTATGTATGGTCATTAATCTGCACACCCGAGGCTGAGCAGCTCAGTCAGCTCTGCCCATGAGCAATGCTTAGCAGTGGGTGCACCTCTCCCCCATGTATATTTTTTGTACATCTCTGTGCAGCTGCATCTGAAGCTCTCCACTGATTTCAACCATGATGCCACAGATTTTTTTCAAAGACAGTACTTACCCAAGAAGTGAGTCCAGCCACAGCTCCTTCACCTCCCGTGAACTGCAGAGGAAAGGAGAAATAGCATCACTCCCCACTGCTACTAATCCCTTGGACAGAGGAAGGCGACTAAACAGTGTATACCACGTGTGCTGCCTTATATATGCAGAAGGGGCAGGTGGAAATTCACAGGCAGGAAGAAGCATCATGGGGCAGGACCAAGACACTACCAAATTTCTGGTTTCCTCTTTCCTTTTAGAGGAGATTTTTTTTTTTTGGGTTTCCCCCCCCCTTAAAGAAAAAAAAAGAAATTCTGGTAGCTGTTATGGATGGAAAAGATGAGACATTTGCCAGGTAAAGGTTCCAGCTATCATCACCAGCATGAAGTGCTATGTGCAGAGGGGGCTGCATTGTGGGCAGCTTCTCTTTACCATTAAAGGGCAGTGGGTACAGTCTGTCCTTTGACTGCTCAGAGACATTAGCTGTGGCAGTTTAAAAACACTCTGCCAGATCAAGTTATACTAAGAACAGTGAAAACAACGAGGCCGTGGAGTAGACAAGATTCAGAGAAATGTTTCTTTATAATTTTTTAAAAGCTAATTGCAACAGTTTACTGTCTATAAGCAGATAGCAGATAGAGACACACATTTTGTCAGTACTAAGTAGTTCTTGAGAATCTAGGTACTGGACATCTATAGACGAAGTGGTGTTATGTAGTAATTTAGTAATGTATGATAATATGTAATTAAAAAGTCTTGTTTAAAATAAATCTTAACAAGATACATTTGTATGTACATATTAAAATTTGATTAAACTGAAAAGATTTTTTAAAATCTAGGAAAAATCTACCTCTGCTTGACCTGTATCATTCTGTTGCTGACTGCTCCCCAACTTGGGCATATCAGGAATACAACTCTCACTCTACCAGGCCATTATGAAAATTCATTAAGATTTGATGCTAAATATATGATACTATTTCTATTGATTTAGTGACTGAGGCAAATTACAACCTTGTTCTGGGTGCCAGTCTGCTGATCTTGTGAAAAGGAGGAGTTAAGGCTGAGAGTCAGGGTTGGGAATTCTTCAGTAGTGGATTTAGGTGGAAAGCACACTTCTAAAACTGTGGCCTTTTGGCTGCTTCCCTCGTGGATGCTCTTTTTCACATGTGCAGTGAATGGGGCTGTCTTAGCACAGCGCTTTGCAGATGCACGTAATGGCTACATCTGCTGCTGAATTCACCTTCAAAGCTGTTCTTTGTGTAACCACATCAGACCTGGCTAGTGTAGTACTGACCCTGTTTCATGCAGAACAGAAAGGAAAGAGAAAAGTGATCTCTGTTCGACTCTGGTAGAAATCCAAAGCACAAAATTCACTTTTGGTTCGATAGAGATCTGTCCAGAAGAGCAAATGGAGACTTGCTCTGGTTTTGTGGGAGGAGTTGCTGTAGGTCACTTTTTAAGTTCTCCTGAGGCCCACCATTTCCATGCTCCTGTAGTGGTGCTGGTCTGGTGACTTGTTTAGGGCTGAAACTTAAAGCAATCTCAATCAATTAGTCTGCAGCCCTGTGCATTTACCACTGATCTTTTACTCACTGCTCCAGCTGATTTTTTGTTAATTATCAGTTCCATGTCATTTGTAATTTCCCAACTAAATTCCATGGACTGCTGCACATGCTTGCAGAAATATTATCTTCCTACATCACTTTCTCCTGAGAACTTCTTTTGAGGCTCCTTGGCAGCTGCAACACCACTGCTGATAGTTTCAGTGAGATTCCTCAACAAGAAACATCTATTTCTCATTACATCTGTCAAATGTACATGCAAACATACCTGTCAAGTATCTCAGAAGGGACCTATGCAGCTCAATTCTGCCTTGCCTTCACTTCTAGCACTCTGCACAGACGTATTTCTGAGCTCAAGTCTGCTTCATGATTAAGACATGGGGTTGATCTGGAAAATGTGTGACTTGTGAAGAAAATGTGAGTTTAATGGGTGGTGATTAGCCAGGCCAGAAGCTTAGATTACAGTTCTGGCACCAGCTGTACACAGGGCACTGGGCTTTGAGTTTCCCAGGAGATTATATGGTAACGGGTGGTGTATTGATAGCACATCACCAGACTGTCCACTGGCACACACTGCTGTATCTCTATCCTATTAGTTCTTATCCATTAACAGTTGTGGGGATATAATGGCTGTTGTATGTGGAAGGTGTGTGTATAGGCCTGCCTGCCCATGTGAAAAACAATTTGATTTTATTACCCTCCTGATATCATTCTTTATTTAATGCCTCTTTTGTGGTGTGTATCACAAACACTTAAATCATGCCAAAATTACTTTAAAGCAGCCTATTTTATTACAAGTAGGCAGGCATCCTAAAATGCTATCGTTTGGCAGAGTAATAGCATGGCAACACAGAGGGAATCTTGGCTGGTTTTGTGAAAAGCAGTAAGTAAGCACATGCTGATTACTGCCAAACACCGCAGAGCTGTGTGCAGGCTTCCAGGGTCAGAAGAGCTGCTCTCACACCTACTTGCCAGAGCAACTTCACAGCTTCCCCATCAGTATGGAAAAGGTAACAGAGATGAAAGGCCCAAAACCAGTCTCCACCCTGAATATTAACAGAAAAGGCCTGTCATGAGATATTTACAAGTTTCCTTATATGAACAACTTCTCTCCCTGAGGAGGCTGATTCCATCTCTACCTCCCAGTTCTGCTTTGCAGACTTGAAACATTTGCTATGGTCCACTCCTCCCTCAGTTTGGTACAGATCTTACACCATGATGCATCAGAGCAGTGTGTTTATTGTACCACAGCCTCTGCCCTGGGACAAGGAGAACAGATGGCAGATGGCTTGGGTACACCTGGAGTTGTTTGCAGTCAATGTGTTTCTCCCAATCAATCCCTGACTAAGTGAATGCACTGTCCTTCAAAAACGCTGGATGTTTACACAAAGATCAGGGCTTGGGAGACGCAGTGGATTTCCAAGGCTTTTATAGGACTAGCCTGTATAGAAGCTCTTCTCCTGCTGTACACCAGGATGCTTCCCTCAGTTCTGCTGAAGTATTTTACATTCACTGGAGAGAAAGCAGGAGCAGGGAGGTCCTGCAGAGCAGAGCAGCCAAGCCTGGGTGGATCCAGTCCTCTTAAGGACTGTACTCGCCCCTTGAGATGTGAAGCATTTTCCTTATAGAAGCCATGGTAACAGTTTGATGCCTCTGCTTCTGGTCTCAGCCAGCCCCTTTCTTCTCCCAGACCATGGCTGTTTTTGTGGTCTACTCCCAAGCCCTCTGCCCAACCAGTGTTTGGAGGGAGGGCTTATATAGCACTTGCTGCAAACATGGACCAAATGGTGATTTTCCCCTTTGTGTGAGCTCCAGTCAAGCTAGGCATTTTCTCCTCTTTTCTTCTCTTACACTTACACTGTGGCTATGTGAGGGACTCTAGACCATAGCAATGAAAGAGCAACATCAATTGGCATGAAAAAGAAGTCAGGAGTTGACAGTGAATAAAAGAAATAAAGAATAAATCTGCGGTGACTGGAGGCTGTTTCCTTCTCTCCTTATCAAACCACAAATGGGAAAATCCCAGCCACAGCTCACTTTTGTTTATTTCTATTACTTTTGCAAATGTTTGACACCATGGCTTTTAGGAAGGAGGGAGTATATGAATGAATCCTGAAACTCGCCTTTGCCCTATTATCATACCAGCAAGGAGGCAGCAGGAGCATAGCTGTGAGACGGGTACGGCAGAATGCGCCTGGAGCAGGGATCCTTTCAAGCCCATATAGAGCAGAAAGAGCCTTCATCTGTGCCTCTCCATGTGGAAAAGGGATTGTATTCCAGTTTTGTCCTCACTGCCAGAGCTGCAGTCTCCCCAGGGAACAATAGGAACATTTACCAAAATAAGGAAAGCAGTTGTGCCAAACTCAGAAAGTTGTTGGGTTGGTTGTTTTTTGGAAGGGAAATCTCTGTACAATCTGTCCATGAACTCAAAGAACAAGGCGGCAAGTGGGTTCCTGGAAACAGGCCACATTTATGAGCTGCCTTCTGAAGGCAGCTCTGATTTCCTACCACTCTCCAGAGTGTGTTGTGGGATGCATAGGCATGATTCGGGGTTTGATCACAGAAAAGAGGTCAGACAGACCTTTCATCAGACTAGTCTCTACTTCCTACCTGTGACAATTCAGAACAAGAACCATCAACCCAGCTGGTGCTGAACTCCTACAGGTTTAGTCAGGTAGAGTCTGGGCTCATGCTAAACCTGCCTTTGGAAAGTGAAACACACTGTCAGTTTTTTCCAGCTCTGTTCAGCTGATTTCTATCCTAAATTAGATATCAAGATTAGATTGCAGTGTGGGTTAGATTGCACCACCCTTCTACACACTGTGCTACTATTGCATGGAAAAAAGTTACAAATCAAAAATAACACTATAAATACAGCACAGGGTATATTCTATGCCCTTCCCATGACACCATTTCGGTTGCATTTGCTTTGCAGTATGGTTTGTTTATTCTTTCATGGGTGCTTCCCCCAGGACTAAGTTAGCAGCTCTAAAGATTTTTACTCATCCTCAAGTGACTGAGTCCAGTGGATGCTTTTTTAGTTGTGGAGGGCAGGTGCATATGGGCCATTTTTCCAAAGGGTCTGTGCTGCTGTTTGGCTGTGTCTGCATTCAGCTTGCTATTGTATCTCTGTGGCACTTGGGAATTACTCATTCCTTTGGTTCCCTGAGGTGACTAGCCCAAAGGAATCAGGGAATTGAAGTTGCCCATCATTTCTGACTGAGCAGATGCAGATCTAAACTTTTGTTTACTTACATGAAAATACTAGAGAACATGTGTAATTCAGTCTGAAATCTGTTCTTTTCAAGATTCCTGGTTGAAGGTACTCAAACAATATTGAAAAGTGATAGGCTTACTTTTTTTTCTTACTCCACCAGGTTTTTCACTTAATTTGCTTTTTTATGTTCTTCATTTGCAAATCAGAAACTGAGATGGGACTTTTTGCCAAGCTCATTTGCCATCAAGGACAGATTATACTTCTTACTGAATACAGAGTGGTATGAATCTTGATTTTGTTTTTTCAGGATAAACACAAATGTTTTCTCTTAGATTTATTTTTTTTTCATATAGGCTTGTATATATCTTCTTTCTGCACCTTCGGTTCTGAATTGAATTTCAGCATCAAAATTATCTCAGATCTCAAAATGTGAATTAGGGGAAACAAAAAAGAACCTGGATTTGACATTGAATTCTAACTTGCATGTGATTTTTCAGGCATAAGTAATCTCACTTTCAAATTAAATATGATCTGTAGACTGGCACAGGTCTAGGAGCCAGTCCATAATAATAAGAAAACCTGGCTGAAATGTAATTTGGAATTTCACTGTACGTGTGTCCCGTTGATACAAAAAATAGAAAAGAAGGTCAGGGTCAGCAATGCAAGACCTTACCACTGCCCTGGCAGCGTGGGGGCTGCACCAAGCATTGCAAGTGCCATGAACACAGCTGCTACCATAGGTGCCCAGGAGAAACAACCAGAAGGAGTTGGATTTTGCCCATCATTTCTCTCCAGCTGGCTTCCTCTGAGCCCCATGGGTTTGATGGAAACATCCCCAAACTCTTCATCATTGTTTAGCCCTTGTGAGTTTGTCATTCCTGTGTTGTCACCTGCTTCCTAAGTAATAAGTACAACTGCCAGTAACCAGGCCCTCAATACCAATAAATTCACCAAGAATAGGAACTTTTATGAGCGCATGTCTAGATTCCATTCTCCAGGCAAAGGCAATGTCAGGCAAAGCAAACCTTTCCAGGGACTCTGCTAACTACAGCTGAACTCCCCTGAGCACATTTGACCCCATGCTTCAAGAGGATTATTTGCTGTCATGTGCTGTCTGTGTCCTTGCACATCCACACGCTGCAAAATAAAATGTTCTGTGAAGTTTTGGCCGCCCATCAAAATCAAGATGATAAATTTGAAACAAACATCTCCATATTAGCTGGTGATTGCCATATTGTTGCTACTAGCAACAGCTGTCCTGTTAGTGTTTTAAATAAACACTCCACTTCTGTACTGCTATCCCATTTTAAAGCATGACTACCTTATGAGGATTTCTGAGAGCAAATGTTTCTCATGGCACAGGCTCTGCCTCCTGCTGCAGGGCATCACGAGGTCTCTGGGAGGAAGGGATGTGCAGGGAGTGGAGGTGCCCACAGGCACTCAGGCACCAGCTCCAACCAGCACAACTGGAGGGCACTGAGGGCTGCCACACCCAGAGCCAGGGCAGCCAGGTCCTCGGCTTCACATTTGCAAAAGTAGGGTGACACTTTCAGGACAGGAAAAAGGGAGAAATTTCCACCCTGCAGGGCAAGCAGGAGCTGAGATCTCCCCCTTGGGAGAGTGGGGCTAGAGGAAGAAAAAAAGCTTTTGAGTTCAGCTGTTTGACCCATTGCTGGAGAGGGCCCAGCTTGAAGGTCAGGCTGTTCCCTTCAGGCCTGCGTTCCTGCAAAGTTAGCCATTAATTTATGCTGCTGACATGCAAACCAGGTGCTGTTATGGTGCCTTTAATTATTCTGCCTGTGTGTGCCTGCTCTGGACCCTGCATTTTATTTCAGTCCTGCAGCCACTGCACAGAGATGACACTAAGGAGTATGTAGAGAAGGTACCTGCGTGCCACAATGTCCATTTTCCTATTCAGTGATAGTGGAGGCTTGAAAGGAAGAATTTGTTCTCTGTTTCCACTTCCTTTTAAAGATTTGTTTGTGCTTTGTTTGAGCTTTACCTTTTCTCACACTTAGCAGAGGATGTTTCTTTGGGATTTTTTTCTCTGAAAGCAGTACCCATTTGTGTTCTTACAGTCACAAACTGCCTTACTGAGAAATAGCAAGAAATTTTGTGAGGGGAGGATATATTTTTAACCAGGCCAAATGATACAGCTACAAAACCATTCCTCAGGTCTGAAAAGAAATGTCTGTCTTCACACTCAGGACAAGTTGAGAAGAAATGCTCTGAATTTTACTGGATCCATTGATCCAGTTACTTAACAAGTAACTACTTGTAATGAAAAGATCAGATACCTAAGAAGTACCTCAAGAAGGATCTTTTCAAAGAGAGATGGAATCCTCTTTCCTTTAGGCCAAAAGATCTCAAAATCCTAAGCCAAAAGATGTACAGTTCAGCAACTGCTGTAACATTTGTATAAACCAAAGACCATATTTGCTACAGAGTCTTAGTTCTGCTTGTGCAACACTGTGAACTGATCTTTTCCTTGTATAACTTAATTAAACTCAGTATTCGGAGAATAAACATGAACATTCATTATCCTGTAAGTTATGCCAAACTGAAGATGATGGTACATAAGTCAGGGAGTTCTTCTTCCATTAGTATGTGGCAGGGCAAAGTGGCTATCATTGCATTATACAAAAATCTCCAGAGTTTATCTTTCAAATTTAACCTCTTAGAATCATTACATTACCACCTCCAATGCTATACTCAGCAAAACAATGTTTGAAGATACAGCATATCAGAGTAATTGACACATGTCTGGGCTGTTTTAGGAGAGCTGGATTGCTGGAAGAAGAGTTTGTGAGGCCTTTCTTTTGTCCCAGTGGTTGCTCCTCCTCCCTCCTCCCTGGTTCTATTTGCTTCCAGAACCAAATATTCTCACAGTTTTCTTTGGATGAGAGTGTGCTGCAATGTAAACCTGTCATAGCTGTGAGACTGACATAAATAAACAATGCAGATAATATTTTCATTCTGGCCTTAAAGTAACAATCCCAATGAACGTCACAAGCATGGAAAAAGTCATTACTTTAACAATGGAACATGCTTACTCAGCACTCAGTAATCAACTTTTAAATATAAACAAGCTACCACACAGTAATCCCCCTATTAGGGAATTTTCAGACTAACCAAAGACTGTAATTGCATCTTTGTGTTGGGATTTTATGGGTGAACTCTGGGAGATGCTTCAGTTTGCCCTTTGATCTTCTATGCAACATCTGAAAGGTAGCCTGCCTTATTTCTGCCTCCGTTTCTTATTAATAATGTGCTGAAAATAAAAGGTTACTGCACTGTATAAGGTGCTTTGATATCTTTTGGTGAAAACTGGTACATACAGGAAAAGCCTATAAATAGTTCAGCAGCTATTCCCTCTCCTGCCTCCTATGTGCTACACAGCAAAGAGAAGACCCTAATTTTAGCCCTCCTGGCAAACCTTTGACAAATGAAAGCATGTTTTGAAGTGCCTCACCCATGAGAAAAATACATTTTTGTCTGGGCATTATTTGTTGGGACAAGAGCTTGTCCCTCCAAGGTCTTTGCAGTTCTACTTGCCATATCAGAATGCAGCAGTCAACTTCTGGCCATGTCACATACACATTTATTTTAAGCATGCAGCTTATCATCAGGATAATATATGAAAATGTGACAACATGTTATCATGTGCCAATGAAATAAACATTCGATATGGTGACTGAATTGGCCATTTTATCTAGATTTTGTAATTCAAAACATTTCTGAGCATGAACTCCCCTCCCTTTGCCTGACCTCTATCAAGGGATCTGACATGGGGGCTCCAGCATGGTCACAGCAGAAGCTATGCTTTCATCATCAGGCTGGTAGTTGAATTGGTGTCACCTGATGTCTACATGCTCTATGAGGAGTTGCTTCCTTCAATGTAAACTTGGGAAGAGCTGCATGAGGCTGAAGTAATTGCAACTACTTTGTATCTTCAAGTTCCTAAGAAGGTCCTTGCCGTATGTATTCAACATAGAAGTGCTGAAGATAAGAGGTAGCTGCCAATTTCATAAACTTTGTATCTAATCTTCAAAAAAATCACTGGGATGGTGACTGGATGGATGTATGTATAGAGGTGGACTACTTGCTCCATATCTCAATGACAAGCCAACGAACACTCCTTTCCACCACTGTGACACCATCTATGTGAATGTTGAAATGTTCAGTATGCCAAAGTGTTTGATTCAGTTCATCACTTTGCTGAAAAGTGCACAGACAAGTGCTTAGCGGAACATGCTGGGCTGGAGGATGAACTAAATACTTTTGGTACCAAGGCAGAAATCACTGTTTTATCTTTTTAATTAGTAGGTTTGTCCCTTTCCTCTATTCTTATCATGAGCCAATGAAAATCATTGCATTTGGGCTTACATATCACTTCAGAGCTTGAAATTCTGCTCTTTCATTTTCAGTACACTGGAGTATCTGGTCGAGAGACAAAGGCCAATTTTATACCCCACAGATTTCTTATTTTTAAGAGTAGGGGAAGAATCCAATTAAAAATGGGAACAATATCCTCTCTTTGGTCAACCAGTGGTTTTTTTCTTAGCTTACCTTAGAGAATTTTTCTGGCTGTGGTTTGGCCAGTGTTCTGTGTAGATTAATGAAAATAAAAAAAAAACCCCATGCCTGTATTTTCCAGTTTAGATTGTAAATGCTGGATGATGTTGTACTTACTGAAAAAAAAAAAATCAAAAAATTTCATCAGCTTGAATGTAGTTGCATAATTTCTTATACAGAGATAATTCATTAAAAGGAAATTACAGTCAGACACTGGTTGTTCTCCCCTCTTCCTTCTCTTTTTTATTCTTTACAATTGCTTAGCAGATCCAGGTTTTAGTTCCTCAAAATTCAGTTTTTGCTTGTTCTCTTTTTCTCAATGTGCAAGATGCCACCAGTCTTGCAGAATGAATTTTCCCGCCAAAACTGCCTTCTCTCACAGTGGTTTGTGCAGCTCTTTCTGTACCTGTGTAGGTATAACCAAACAGGGCCCCATTCCTACAGCCTGGCTCTCCAGGCATCCCAGGTATAAAATACCACTATTCTGTTTAGGTGGTGTTCAAAATTAAACAGGGATAAGTTTCCACAGAAAATGGAAAAAAATACCAGAGCTCTGGTTTTTGGATTGTGGCTGTATGAGAGAGCACTTATAAAAGCCTGCTGTCATGAAATAGTGTATCACTTTTAGTAAAACTTCTCATCTCAAAATGGGGAATTTCCATTAGGAACCACAGAATGGGGGTTTCACAATGATACACATGTAGGAGGGCTCTGCTTTGTATGGTATGGGTATCATGCTAGTCCCTGTTCCTTGGAAGAGAAGAGGGTATGGAAACAGCATGTGCCCACTGGTGGGATTTTGTCTCCTTTGCCACAACTTCTGCACCATCTCAGTGGGAGCAGGCTGGAGCTGGCCTTGGCAGCTGTGGGTATCCTTGTGCTGGGGAGTTACCACTGAGGGGTCTGGTGAGGAAGTGGAGCCAAGGATCAGATCCTCAAAGATACTTAGAGGACCTATTGCCTTTTTAATCACCCACTTATCCTGAATTAAAATGGGAACTGAGAATCTAACTGCCTTGGCAAATTTTAGATGAGGTTAATGTCAGGGAGAGGTCAGGTGGGCTCCAGCAGCATGAGGTATTACTCCTTTCAATTTGCTCTTCTTAATGACCACTGTGCACTAAGCATGGCTGAGATAAAACTAACCTGCATTTAGGCAGTGCTTTCCATTTGATCCCTTTTATTTTCAGTACCAGTGAAAGGTACAGGAAGTCTACCTGATGCAGCCCCCAAATCACGTCTATAGAAAATAGATGGTAAAAACATATAACCATGACCTAGACTGCACCAAATAATACAGAGGATGGATTTAATATCAGGGTGCTTGCCTGGAATTCTAGGCCTGGGGACACAGAGAGAAAAGGGATGTGGCTCATAATCTAGGTTTTGATTTGAGTTGTCCAAGAAATATGGCACAAAAATATTGCAATGCTGGGATTAAGAGATGAATTGCTCTAAATAATGCTTTCAGTCAATGACTCGTCTCTAAAAAAATGAGTATGATTCAAAGATCTAGTTCCAGCCAAAATCTCATGAATGAAGAGATTTCATTGTGTCCCTAGAGGAACTGTTCTGAATGAACTCTGCCTTGGACCAACTTACGGGGACACAGTAAGATGTTCCTTTAGTGCAATATCCTTTACTGTAAGTGGGCACTGAATCACTGATATCCTTTGGCACATCCTCACCATGGTACCATGTGTACAAGCCTTTAACAGGACTTTGGCATGCTAATAATCTTTTGCACAGGCAGGAACCATTCCTTCTCCACAAACCTTGCATTAAAAAAATGATACACATGATTACAGGAAAATGAGGAAGGCATAATTTTCTTTCATGAACAATGTTAAACTGCAAAGTGTAAAATACAAATCCCATTAAGATCTTGCAGAAATTCAAGAGGTGTTGGGATCTTCCCATATAATACACAACAATTACAGAAGGGTAGAGAAAACCAAGAAGCCATCCTAGTGTGTTGTCTGATTATGGATAGTGGCACTTGCACACATCATGGCCAATTTGTACTACAGACTCCCCAGTTGCCACTGAGCATCATCCCATTAATGCTGGCTAACTTCAATCCTACTAACCAGCTATCCTATGGGAGAGTGCGTGTATGCTCACACTTCTCTCAGCACCTCCAGGAATGGTTATACTTCAATTGAAGAGCAGCTAGTAACAAACCTTTGATGTCCCTGCTGACTGCAGCTCTCTGTGGAAGGGGCCTGAAACCCACTAGGCTTTTGGGGAGGTAGAAAGTACCAAATGTTGTCAAAGACAATTAGGAAATAACGTCACCATTTTCCTTCCACCCATACTGCTCTCAGTATTCAACAGTAGTACCTTGCTCTTAAACTCTTCTTCCCAGCAGAAGCTCTCACTTTGCTCTTTTGTGCCCTGAAATGCATCTCATTTACCTGCCTAGGTTCCCTTCAGCAGCATGAGTCCATACCATTCTCATGCCTCTTATGACCAAAGAAGCCTGGAATTCCCATGTTTCATTTCTCCTGATGGTTTTGTAATAGCTGCTTTAGCCTGCCATGCCATTGGAGATGCCCTGAGTTGGGTCCAGATGCTCAGCTTTGCCCAGGGGTGCAGGGTGCAAAACACTCCCAGGACAGGAGCTGGGTTTATGCCTCCAGACCAAGCAGAAAGCAGGCAAAAAAGGAGTGAGAGCAGAGGCAGATCAGCAGATGGGATTGCACATGTCAGCAAGGGCCTCCTGTGAAGGCTACATAATAGCAGGTGTCAGTGAGAGGATGTTCCAGCCCACTGTGCACTCAAAAAGTAATCACTGGTGACATTTCTTCACACCATCCTCCTCCTCAGAGAGGAACTGGCAGGTTCTGAGAGGTTTGCATGTGGGAGGCTGATAAAACTACAAGTGGGTCTGCTTCCATGCAATGAACTAACCAGGAAGCAGGGACAAAACAGTCCCTTTAATCTGACCAGTTATAATAACTTTTAGCCTTGCAACAATCTACAAGAGAGTACAGTAAGGTAAGAGTTTGCCCAGGTTCACCTTGCTGAGACTGGAGTTTTTTGCCCATTTCTCTCATTAAGGCTGCTAGGGACTCCTGAGAGCAAAGGTTTAAGCATACAGAATGATACAAAGTGGGGGGCATAGAAAGCCTTCCACCAGGGCCATGACAGCTGAGCTGCAGAGTAACTGTCTCGAACGCACATCAGAGAGATTTTCTCTGCAAACCTGGTTCATGTGACGGACAGCATCATAAGATCTGTGACAGCTGGTCAGTCTCTTGCCTCAACACCCAGTGGCTTGTTGTGCAAGTATGACAGTTTCCTACAACTCAGATGCAAGCATGACAGGTTTCTACAACTCAGATACACTCAACTTCTTTTTAATGAGCTCTTGACTTTGTTGCCAGTCAAGTGACATAGCGTGACTTGTGATTTTCTTTTGAAAACAACTGTGTGCATTTTGTTGTTTGAGAAATTTGCTGAACTGATCATTCCCATGACCAGAATTCTTTTTTTCTGGGACATGTTGGTCATCATTGCCCCACTGGGTCTTCCCCCAGTGCTGAGATGACCATTGCTCCTATCATCCTCACAGCAGCTGACTGACTTAGTGATTACAAACCACAAAAGACTTGAAAAAGTCAGAGAAAGGTTTCAGATTATTTGGTAACACAAAGAATGGTTGTCACAGTCATGCCTCACTAACTAGCATTCAGTCAGCCCAAACCAAGGCGAAAATTCTCTTGGACCCCTGAGAAACAGTTATTTGTCAATACCACCTGTGGGTGACTTCAAGCTATTTTTTTTTCTTCACATTTTTCTCTTGGGGGATTTCAACCTTTCACAGATGACTTCCTTTCAGAAGGAAACTCAGAAACTCAAAAAACACACACACACAAACACCTGTATCCATCAGCATAAATACAAATAACTCTTCTGTGACATAACACTGACACTCATCTAGATTGCACTTTAAATATGCTGAACGTCATTTATCAGTCCAAGTCACTGGGGCACATTCTGTGTCTGGCCATGTTCCTGAGGTGCCTCGGTGTCCCATCAGATGAGAGCCTCATTTGACAGCAATGTTAGAACAGCAGCACCTCTGTCATCCTCCCCACTTCCAGGACAAAAGACAGATGGAGAATATGAGTTTTACAAGGCAAGGTGAGAAAGACATGACCCGAAGTAGCTTAATTCTTCTCCAGATCTCCCCAGATCCTGGTTGGTCCCCAGGACCACTGCCAGCCAGCTCACAGACTTCTCCATGCTTCTCCTTTTCTTTGCAATATGAGGCATCATCAGAGGCAGAGCAAAAACAATCAAACAAACAAATCTTCTTTTCAGAGTAGGAAACTTAACCTTTTGCAAATGTTTTCTAACCTGGAAGATATTGAAGCCAGACCCCCAACACCCAGGGCAAGGAGGAAGGTCAGGGAGCTCTAACTGGTTCTCAAGACACCAGCTGCCATCAGCCTGTGTACTCTGTGCTGGGAAGTGCAGACGGTGGTCCCAGCCATAGGAAGGTCTTCCGTGGCTATCAGACAACACTGGATACACAGCAACTGTAACAGACAACCTCCGAGCCACTGCTCTGAGCTGATGGTATTCTAAATTTATCCCAAACCGAACAAGAAAACCTGCATTTTGAGGAGGCTGGCCAGAGTCTCTATGAATATCGTTACCTTTTTTTCCTGATAAAAGTGCATTGTGTAAGGAAAAAATTAACAGGATCAATGCCAATAAATGAAGACATCCATATACACAGGTAGATAGCATTTGTGCGCTTACACAAATCTGTCATTTTTACTTGGGGGAAAAAAATAGGGACATCCCAGGCAGATTTGCAGACTACATTTATAATTCACATCAATAATTGTTCTGAGCCATACAGTGTCTGTTTAAGGGGACTACCCTGCCCTTTCTCTGTGCTGACTGCACTGAGGTGTGTACAGAGCAAATCCTCAGGCAAACGCCTAATCTGAAGACTTCTTTGTTGCAGTCTGATCCTCAGGAGCTGTGGTTTTATGAACAGCCAAACACAGTCTCTTTATATTGTCTTTAAAATATATTCAAGGATGGGGAAGCCCAAAAAGTCTGAGTTACAGAAGCATTCAGTAAGAATGGCATACCCTGTGAATGAGACTATGATTTGTATTCGCTCTGGAGGATTTAGTAGCATCCTTCTACTTCCTGATTTTAGAAACAACTTGGGGAACTTCCTTTCTTGGGCTATTTTGGAACTTCTGCTTGTAGTAGTGATTGAAACCAAAATCTGTGAAGATGTGTGGTGATGGTAAGCCCCTACAGATGACCACAGCAAACCTCCACACCCAAATACTCAGCAGCTCATGGAAGCCTTGAACACAGCTGAGTTTTCAGCTTGGGCCATCCTGTTGGAGAAAACTAGTGTACATAAAACATAAGAATGTAGGAAATTAGCAGGCCAGATCATTCTCCTGAACCACCTAATCCAGATTTCTATCTCTAATGGCAAATGATGCTACTTGTTTCAGAAATAGTTGCAGATCTCATGCCTTTATAAGAAGGTTTTTCTTCCAAGCCTCTAGTTTATTAATTTTATTTACTCTTGAGAAAAGCATATAGGAGTAGGCTGATTTAGTTTCTTATTTAATTAAAGACTGTTTTCCTAGAAAAAGTTGGAATTATTGTACACTAATAACAATTCCAGTTTCACCAGTACATCAGCTTCTGTCCCTGTGAGCAGAAGAGTAGAGAGTTCAAAAGAAAGATTGCTGGTAGGGAGTCAAAGCATTTTTCTGGGCATCTTCGCCCTCCAAAGTAGAATCCCTTTACAAACTTTTGTCTTGTCCATGCAAGCTGTCACACATATGCTGTCCTTTTGCATTAGGTCTTGATAGTGAGACTGTGGGCTTGCTGCCCTTAAAGGGAAAAGAGCCTTTTTGTGCCAGAGCCTCTACTTTTCACACCGCTCTGTTCTCTCAGCCATATACAGAAAAATCTTTACCTTGGTCGTTCTCTGTAAAGCAGCATACAGTTATGTTAAAGAATGGGGACATTCACTAAGTGAATGAATGTGTTCTTTAATTGCATTAATCTTTTCATGCAACAAAAGCAAGATGAAAAATGCTTGAATGAGCTTATACTCAAAAATTACTCTATTTCTCCCTCAAAGGCACCTTTAAATGGTACTTTTTTTTGTACTGTCTGCTAACACAGGTAGATGACATTTCCATTAAACATTTCCATTAAAGGCACAGCCTTTCTTCTTAGAGTGTCAGCTGGATTGCCATTCACTTTCCTCAGCCACCCAAGAAGCAGCCAAGAAAAATAAGGACAAGATTTCCAATTTCCAGAAACCTTGTCAGGAAAAAAAATAAATGGGAAAAAAAAACCCACCACCAAACTCCAAAGAACTAGGAAAGACTACTGCTCTTTCTTGTGCTTCTCAGGAAAAAAAAAAAAAAAAAGAAAAAAAAATCCAAACTAAAACACAGACCTATACCATCACAAAGGTAGCATTGCAAATTGATTTTATGAATTCTGCCTTTGGGTGCCTTCTCGGGAAATTTCTCATGGGAAGTGCATCTAATACAGTAATACAATAAATGAACAATAACTGAAAGTTTTTTAATTACTCTAAACAATGGAAATGAAAAACTACATCTGAACTGGCTTTAAGAAGAAACTAATAAGAATGCATTTATGTCTTTTTGTTCTTTTTCAGTCATCTCTCTCTGATAAGTCACTTCTCAGCAAACATGAATAGCACTGATGGGAAGCAGAAGATGCTCTTTGTCCATTAGTATGACAAATACCGCAATTGAGGCTGAATCAGTAGGTGCAGCCTTTGCTATTTCCCACCCCTTCAGACCAATAAATTAATTCATCCCCTGACTAATTTAAGAAGTGTGGGCTGTACAAAGAAGTACCAACTTGTGTGAATGTAGGAGGAAAGCAGAAAGTCTGTGAAGCACAGTGGCCTGACTGACCTGTGCACGGGCTGGATGTTTTGCCTGTGAGAAGAGAAAGGGTGTTCAGGGGTCTTTGCAGTTTAAGACTGTAGCAGCAAGTCTTTCAGAAAAGTTGGTATATTTTCTTCCCCAAGAATTTAGAGCTTAGGCTGACAATTTTAGCCAAGGAAAGTGTCTTTCTAAGAACCAAACCAAATTCTCTGGGCGCTGGAGAATGATCAAAGTCCCTTTCTCTAATACTAACAGGGAAAGGAAAATTAGTCTAATTTGTAGTGGTGCTTTTCTAAATATGCAGCACAATTACCTGGGCAGGACACAGGAGGATGCCATCATTTTTACTATATATATAAGCTATGCAGAGTTTAGATGCATGCATGCAGAACAGTTAGAGGAAAAAACAAAATAACCCCAAAACCTGACCAAAAAACAAACAGCAGGTGCCAGGAATATCGTACTTCATAACATATTCTGTGCCTGCTAGGGTACAGAAAACCTTTCCTTCTATTGCTACAAAGGAGCTGTCCTGGTCCACTGGGCAAAAGCTTTGCTGAGAGTCACTAGTCAGATTGATTTACACACTAGATTGCAATGCATCCAGCTGGCACCTGTTTACAGTGGCAACATTTTCTGAATAAGGGTCTACTGTGTCCTAGATTCCTGATGCTTTCTTTTTGTGAGGATAAAGAACTTTAAAACCATTGTTCCCCTCAGGGTGCCTGGTCCCCATTTTCCTCTTTCCTGTGAAGCTTACAAAAAAACAAGAGCTGGGACCCTGAAATTAGCACTTTACCCAGCAAATGGGCTAGAGAAATATTTATGATACGTGAAGCAGATGAGAGATGAGATGATTACGATGAAATGCATTTAAATGTTGAAGTTAATCTTTTTTGTGCTGTGGACTTCCCTAGAGTTATTCTAGCAGCCCTCCTCACACTAAGACTGTCCAGGGAAATTCCCTTTCTGCCTTTAGTGACTTCCTGAATGATCATATTTCAAAGTTTCTTCAAATTAAAGAGAGATTCTGGCTCTCACATTTCCATTTGTTTCAAAGGATTTTCTCATCAGATAACATCTGAACCAGAGACTGTATTACCAGAGTCTAAGTGGAGAAATTCAACCAGAAAAAATTAGAGCTGGAGAAGAAGGAAAGCTGCCCATGGCTGAACTCCAGTGGGGAAGAGCAGTGGATATCAATGATTCCCTCAAGGTGAGCACAGATTTTATGCAAGTTGCTCTCCTGAAGTGAAAGCTTGTGCCCTTCATGTTTATCAAGAAACATCAGATGGCTGATTTGAAACTCATTGATGAATGCTTAAGTGCTAGATTCTTTGAAAAGTTGTCAAGCACTGGAACAGGCTGCCCAGGAAAGTGGTAAAGTCCCCATCCCTGGAGGTATCTAAAACATGTGTGGATGGGGCACTTGGGAACATGGTTTTGTGGTGGGCTTGGCAGTATTAGGTTAAGGGTTGGACTCAATGATCTTAGAGGTATTTTCCAACCTCAGTGATTCTTTGATTCTACAAAGAGTCAATTGACTGTTTTGGTAAGGAAGAGTTACTGTGTCAGTATGCTGTGCATCTATAGAAAGGCTGGGTTTATGGTCCGAGGGTGGGCATGCTTGACTGACTGCTGTTGCTGATCTCACCATCAGCATGATTATTATTGACCTTGCTTATTATAACACAGGGCCTGGGGCTCAGCCAAATCAGAGCACCGCAGGTGACACAGGGACCAGGCTTCTGCCTGGCACAGCAGGTACCTGAGGTCTGTGTAAGGAGAAGGTTACCAGCTTTTCAAATGAAAAACCTGCTACTGGTTCCTTGGGAAATGCTTTCGTAACCTAAGCATAACAGCCTGGAGAGTTGTGCCCTAAGCAGGCTCTCTGAAGTTAGGATGTGGGCAGATCCCCTGGGAGCAGTGACATGCCCATCAGCAGGTCCAGGTTGATGAGTCAGGTACTGAGGCCAAAGCTGCCGCTGCTTGACTGTGATGCTACCCCCAGCCACCTATCCATATGTGAGCCTCCAGCAGGGCTGAAGTGGTACATTTGCTGAGGAAAAATAGGTGACTTTTGTCTCTTCACAAAATGATGGGAAGATTGAAACTGTTTTAAAAATGACTTCTGCATCATGAAAAGTTTAACTGAACATAAAATTCTTTCACTGAAAAAAATAGCATTTCTTCAGCTGAACACCAGCTATTCAAAATGTGAGACAACTTCTTACACTTCTTCCAATTTCAGGAACAAAGTTCCCAGCAGCCTGCCAAAAATAAGATTTTGAGCAGCTGTTCTTAAGAAATCAAGTTCCTTTCAAGTTTCTTCTTCAAGCCAGCTCCAAAAATACCTGTTTGATTGGTTTGGCGTGGGTCAGAAGCAGAGTTGCAGATTTACCCAGCTCACGGGTGGTTAGCTCAGCATGGCTCCAAGCAGAAACTGACTTTCACTTTCAGTTTGGCTCTGAGCTCACTCACGCAGAAGTTAAACTTTGAGAAATCCCCAAACACAAAGTCCAGCCACAGTACTACAATTAGTCAAGTGTAGGATTTTCCCATTGTCTGTTTATAACTGACTACAAGGTGTCTTGGGGTTTTTTGTTATTTCCCAAGAAACACTTAAGATGGGGGGTTTCAGGGATTATTTTTAGATATATGAAAAAAATAATATAAGATATAAGAAAATCCATTTTACTTGATATTTGTGGGACATAATCAGTAGGGTTACTGCTGTTAGCAAAGGGGAAATGGCTTCTCATTGATGGGTTTCTGGGAAGCTGTGATCCAAGATTACCGTGGGTCAAAACTTACAACTGTGGAAAACCTTATAACTGGGTGGCTGGCTGTAGTTAAATATTCCTGCTTGCCCGAGAAAGTGAGGAATTGTCTCTCTAGATGCATCTTGGGTGGGTTTTGTCCCTTTAGATGCTTATTCTTTTTCCATCCTGCAACCAAGTCTTAATCTTGCAATGAAGCTCTGGAAGCAACACATCAGAGTCATGGTCTGAGCTGGAAGAAGAGCCAAGGGTGAGATCTGGCCTGGGCCTTACAGAACTGTGTGAACACTTTGAAGAGGTTGGTGAAAACTGTGCTTAGGTGAGGACTGCAGGATGAGGAAATGTCTATCAGAAGAAATACATTCTTCTTTTTTCCTTAGGAAAACAGGTAACATGAACACATAAGTTCATCCTCAAGGCCAGGAAATAGTCCATGACATTACCTAGTCTGGCTGCATGTCCACACTGGAATTTCATCTGGTTAGTCTTGGAGCGAACCCAGCCAGAAATGTGTGATTTAATGTGATTCAAACTTTCACAGTGGCTTATTTAACAGCATGGTTATTTTCACATTTTATTTTTCCCAGTTTGCACAGCTACCTCTTTTCCTAATACCAATTTCACCTACTTCCAAAAGCCCTATCTTGCAGTTGGTTTCCCCTACAATAACACACTGCCACATAACCCAAGTCATCTTCTGATTTTCTTTTTACTATGTTACCCAGGCTGATGTCCTTCAGATTCATTCTGCAGGGCTTTCTCAAACCCTTCACAGTTTTTAAGGGATCTTTCTACAGTTTCATCAAGTTTTCAAATCTTTTAAAAAATACAGACACCAATGTGTCAGACATCCTTCAGTCCCACTGTTTCAAACACTTTTCTAACTTAAAATTAACCTCCTTACTTCTGCTAATTGCTTTATATATACCCAAAGGTCACATCAAGCTTTGAGTATAAAAAAATTTCCTTACAAGTGATTGTCTGGGTAATAAATACTTGAAAGATGCCTTAAAACAAGTTACCTGTTCCACTTTCCATCATCCATCTTAATTAAAGCAAGATATGGACCATGGACACCCAGAGGATACAAGAGCTATGCTATTCCTTAGGAAAGATGATGTCAGCTGCCATGGGCCATGCAGACACAGGTCTGTCCGGTGATGCTGTGGACCTTTGGCTGCAGCAGAGGTGGGGACAGCTTTCCCATGACTCTGGGGATGCCAGGACCCCCAGAAAATTTACACCTGCAGTCTCAAGGAAACCCAAATTCATACCCTAGCAGAATAATATTGATAAAACTCCTGTATACAGATAGAGTGTAGAGATTGACTCACAGAGTAGACAAGTCTTTTTGACCAAGAGCATTTTTAAGGGCTTGCACACAGTGGGTGCACAGTGAGGACATGATTAAGGCATCCTCCTGGATGAGTTCTATGGGATCAGACAGTACAAGAGGCTTAGAAATACAGTAGTTGACTCTCTCTCTCTCTCTCTCTCTATATATATATATAATTTTTTTTTCTGGATTATATTGTTTACTAGGAAATAGATGCAATAAGTTTGGCTGAAATCCCTCCTCCTAGCCAGAGGTGGGCAACTCAGTGAGACTCCATTCTGCCATTAAAGTAAGTAGAATGTTGCCTTTATGGCTGTAACTGATTTAAAATTAAATAGTCCATCCACTGATGTATGAGCGTTGCATGGGAAGCACCAAGTCATACTTTATCCTCCCCTGGGAGCTTCTCAAGTCCCTTGCTTTTCACTGGATGCTTGAAATCTAAGCAACTGCTATTTCTTCCATGTGCCAAAACCAGCAGCATTTCCTCAGGCTACAACCTTAATTAATTTCCATGCCCATGTCTCTTCTTATTAATCCACCAATATATGTCGAGCAGTTGAACTCCTGTGACTGCACCCCAGCCCTGGTTCCTTCAGTGCCTGAGTTTTAAAAGGTCTAATTGTAGGCTAGGGGCCTGCCACTTCGTTTTCCAGTAGGGGAAGTGACTGCTGCCTGGCATGAGAGAGGAGAAGAGGATGGGGTTTGAGACTGTAACAGGTCTGTGTTGCCACATAAAATCCAAACACCTGGTCCTGTCTGCAGTATACCAGGGCCCTCCATTGGCTTGCGTGGCCTACGGATACCTGCACTTGCAGGAATGGAAGAAAGAACATTCACCTCTGCAAGCTGCAGGTCCCTCCATGGCTGCAAATCCTCAAGTGAACTGGGCTGAGACCAGCTCAGGATCTTGTGCCTTCCAGTCTGCCCTGCCTCATGCAGGGTTAAGAAGTGCAGATGTATTTTCTATCTCATTGACACCTGGCTCCCATACCAGGTAACACTTAAATCTTCAGAGACCTCAAAGAGAGCAGAATCAGAGTGAGACACAGTGTGAAGCACACCTCCAAGGCATAAGAAGGTTCTCCTTCAGTAGCCAGCTGCAGCTTCATCTGCCTGTTGCTTGCCTAGCTCACTCTTCCTCTGCAGGGCAGGTGACATGGTGACGTGTGGAATGAAAAACACAGATGATGCTCCACTAATCCCCTTCTCTCGTGCAACAAGAACACACCCACGTACACACTGCTTCCTCCCCAGCCCTTGCTTGTTGTGCCAGCTCAGTGCTAGCAGGGAGCTCAGGACTGCCGAGAACTGCAAAGATTTTGCTGCTTTGGTTGACATTTACCAATTTTGTGGAGACTGAAGGGAAAGGTGCTGTTTGTAGGAGGTGATGTGTAGAAAGGAGAAAGAGTGGGAGTAGCAAGTGCCATGCAGTAAAATGTTTACACATTTTGACCTTGGCCATCTTAAGGACAGAGCCCTTCTGGGTCCCTCACAGCCATGTGAGGCTACAGGCACCCATGCTTGACTAAACCTTGGAACTAAGTATTCCTGGGCCTGGTTAGCAGGAGATTGCCTGGCAATAGAGGCACTGCATAACTGTGTGGCTGAACTTAAAAACCCTGACAAATGTGAGACCACAGGCAGAGAGTGGGAGGAAATCCTCTGGTTCCACTCTTGCTGGTGACATCATGGCATAATTTGAAGCTGATCGATCTCCAAACAAACCTGGAGACACCTCACCCTGATGAGATGAGACTTGCCTGTCTCTCCTAGCTTCAATAAACACCAAAGACTCCCTGTCAGGTAACAGGCACTGCATCAGGCACACCTGAGCAAGGGAAGGATGAGTGTCACATGGCTCAACTCAGCCCAGGGGCTTCTCACAGCATTGAGATGGCCCTGCAGCCCATTGTCTTTCCTGATCTCAAAGTGCCCATTGCCACTGTCATAAGTGGGCTGCACAAGGACATGCCCAATGCCTTTGCACTGGGGTAACAACAGCACTCAGCTCTCATCTGCTTTTCATTCACATAAATCTCAGGATTCCTCCCTGGGAGGATGCTGAGGAGGACAACAAAGTGAATTGTCTCTGGGCATGCAGGAATTCATGTGGGACTGGAAGTAATACGGAAAAGGAAAATTCCAAATTTTCCTAAGCCTGAAACATTTAGTCTGGCTTTGCTTTGGCTTTAGCTTGGAATCCCACCTAGGTCAGCTTGGGGCACTGGAGTGGGTCTATGCAGATTAGCAATGTCCTTTCATGGCTGGAAGTGGAGAAGGGAGCTAAAGAGACCAGGGCTGCACTGCTGGCATAGCTGGGCCCTGTCCACACCCTGGGCTTAGGGCAGAGGGTGGTTCTTCACAGTGTCCTCACCTGATGACTGGGGAGATGCTAAACACTGACCACAGCAATACTGGCACAAGCCTGGTTCTGTGGTGACACATTTTTGCTGTCCACGGCTATCACTCTGCCAAGCAAAGGAGGCCTTATCCAAACTGCCTGCTGGGGATGTCCAGCTTGTGCCAGTTTCCAGATGGTGTCAAGATGCTGCTGGCAAGGGGTGGCTGGCATGGGCCGAGCTGTGCTGTGCTGGGAACACCTGAGCTGTTTCTGAGAAGGACAATCCTGTTTGAGCGATGGGGAAAGCCCTTGACAACAATATGTTTGCTAGCAGAGCAGGTGCCCTGGTGAGCCCCAGGAGACCTCTGGGGCTGCCTCACTCTGCAGAGGATGGGAGGGTCCTGGATGGAGGCTCTGGAGTGCCCATGGTGCCAGTGGTCTGTATGACCGGCACACTGCCGGCTGTGCTGCCCAGCCTGCAGCAGCAGCACGGGGGAGATGGCAGGCATGAGTGTCAGCCTCGGGACGCCCACAGCGTGTTTCCTTTCCAGCAGCAGACAGGATGTTAGCTGTCATGGGTGTTAATTAGCCTGCTACGCGATGCTCCTGATTTCCATCAGTGCATCTTTCGGTTTGAGGCTCTCTTCTCAGACACAGTTTTTAACAGGGTCACAGCACTGAAGCCCGCATCCCGAGGTCTTCTCTAGGTGCAATTTTTTTTATTGTAATGGAGAACCCTGTATTCTATAAGCATCCCATGAGCACCACTGGCCATTTATGGAGATTGTCCAGAGGTCTGCAGTTCTGATGGACTCAGCTAAGTCCTAGGCAACATTGCACATGCTGCTGCACGTTCCTTGTGGCATGTAGATAGGAATAGCTATGTGTGTGCAGAAAGGTCATGAAAACCTCAGAGTTTCATTCAGAAATAAAATAAAATTATTAGCTGTTTAGAGATAAGCTGGTTGTGACTGAGGCTTGGACACATAATAAAAGTTTTACTGTTTTAAACAAGATGGGTTGGTGGAAGCACAGATTCTGCCCCACATGGAGCAGCTGCTCAGGTCAGCATCTGTGAGGGCAGCAGCAGCTGCCCAGAAGCTGGGTGTGGCTTCTCACTGGCTACCTCATGAGCGCTCTGCTCCCACCAGTCTGCAGGTGAAACAGAGCGAGTGCTCCCAAGTTTATCTCCAATGGGAACTCTCCAGCTTATTTCAAGCCCCATCATGCAGCACTGTAAGACAGAAATAGCAGAAATACCAGAGCCTTTGCTGCTGTTTATAACTTCTAGACAGGGAACAGTGTTAAGTGGGAACACAGGGCAGTAACACCTGAAGACCCTCCAGTCTTTTTAAAACTGCGTGGATGCCTTTAATGGTCCACTGCAACTGGGACACACCTCTGGTCACACGGCTGCGTGGGATCTGCAGGCCATCCTGCTGCAGGATGATCCCTGGTGGGACATGCTCCCAATTCACCCCATTGAACTCTTCTGATCAGAGCCAACTGGGACTGGTCCTGGAGTCACAGATATGTTTGTGGCAACATCAGCCAGTGTCAGGGCAATATTGTTTCAAAACATATTTACTTCCCATGTTTTTGGAGTTTATTGAATACATTTGGGTTGCAGCTTTCATGAAATTGTAATTTAGCAAAAGCACAATGAGGAATCACAGGCCAAGTTTCTAAAGCTCACATTTAAGTTAGGTCATAGGTAGAATAAAAGTTTAAAGATCTCTACCAACAACAATGACATATTTTTCCCACTGAGAAGCTTTTTAGTTTGGGTGATATTTTCAGTGTTACTTTTTTCAACACAAATGTAACTTCTCCAAAGAAAGCAGACACATTCTATAATAATGTCAGCCAGTCTCTGAGTTTCTCAGCAGTACAATTTCCATGAATTGTTTTGAACCAACCCACATGAGAAACTGGACACATTATTCTGTGTTTATAAATAGGTCTGCTTTTACAAAACTCTTTCTCAAGGAAATTGCTCTTAATTAATATAAAGTACTTTCACTTATTACTTGTATTATAAAAAGAGAGGGATCCTGCATCGATCCCTGTTATGCTAAGAGTCAATTATAAGATAAATCTTACCCTGAAAAAAACTCATCTTTTGGGTTTGCTCAAGGTCTCCACAGTCCTTGATTGTCTCATACCTACCTCCAAATTAATCAGCCCTATCCCTCTGTTGAGTTCTTAACTTCTCCTTTCCTCACCCCATTGTTACCCTTATGAGGAAAGGCAGCATTATTCACCCTGTGTTACAGATGGGGACTTGTGGTGCAGAAGTGAAATGTCATGCTGAAGGTTGTCTGAAGCAGAGCAGGGGGTGGATGCCCACTCTTCCCCTAACAAGCAGCACCCTGACTGCTATGGTTCCATTCAGCTGGTCCTGTGATAGTATTACATTTTTGTTCATTAATTTCCCATTGGTCTGTCTATGAAAGAACACTCACAATACTGTTATCAGCTGCTTACACAATAGAGCTAAAGCATTTAGCTAGTATAAGTGCACAAAGGATGAAGAAATGGAAGTTAGTAAAAGTGAATGAAGAGAAAAAGCAAAGGGCAGGAGCAGTATGGCTGCCAAGGAGTAGTGGGAGGGTATGGAAAGGAAATTGAGGCTTCAAGCTGACCCATAAAACTCCATGGTGTTACCAGCAACCTCACTGATTTCACCTTCAGAGATTGTGTTTTGCAGTAACCTTCACTTGACTCATTGACACCTGCCCACTTCTGTTCTGTGGCCAGCCAGAAACCATCCTACCTCCCTTAACCACAGCCTTCCACACAAGGGTCTCTGCTGTCAGCCCCCAGGCTCTGCATGACTCACCCCCTCTGCATCTCTGCAGACACTTGCCTGAGCTTTCTCAGCTTGCCATGGCAAGAATAAAAAGGCAAATAAATGGTGTTGCATGATGACAGGAATCAGATCTTCAGTTTTGGGATGGGATCCAGAATCTCTGTAGGAGATTCAGCACATGCTGTGCCTCTCTGCTCAGTCCTGGCTGCCTGGGCAGGAAAAGGAGCCAGGCTAACACAGAAAAGACCACACAGAGCCCAAGCTCCCCCACTTCTTGTTATTTCAGTGTGAAGGACTTCCCAAAATGATGTTTCCCTCCACAAGGAAATGCAGTGCTAACTTCATTATCAGGTTGGAAATCAAGAGAGTCATTAGTTAAACGACTTTCCCAAATGTCACACTAAAGGCTGCAGATAAGACTTGCTTCGCTCTCCTGAAAGACAGTTGAGTGTTGTCTTCAGTACATTGTTCCTCTCAGCTCCTGCAATTGCATCTGCAGCCACAGCAAGGGTTGGTCTGGGTCCACTGACATCTCCAACATGACATCAGTGGAAAACTCAGTGAAAAACCTGTGGGGTAGGTTTCAAATATTCATCCTGTCTCCATGAATATTTGAAGAGGATGCACATTAATTAATGTCTTCCCTGTCAGGAGTGGGAAATTAAGTTAGCACCAAATGAGTAATATGCACACTCGGCCTCAGAGGTACACAAGATGTCTGGTACAAGTTAAATATCAATTTTCAGAAAATATCCTCTAGACATCCCAAGGAATAAGTTTCTTTAGGGTCACAGTTTGTTATGGAGACTGTTCCCTTTAAAGTAAAAGGTTTGCCTTACTTACTTCCTGAAGTTTGTCATTGGTAATTTTCCAACATAAATCCAAGGGATTTCTGATTGGCCTGTTGATTAATAACCAGAAAGTAAGCACAGGATGATGCTTATGTTACCTTTTTGTTATGCTACTGCTAATTTATCAGTAGATTCAGAAACCAGACACTTCAATGACTTTATCTCATGAGCCAATGCTTCGTGCAATGTCTGCATCTGTACTGGTTGATAAGAATACAACCTGCATGCTATTGCAATAAGGATTTGGTTTGAGGGCTGGATGATACCAGTTTCTAAACTACTGAACCTGAAGGATTAATAAATTTATCAATTTTCTGGAAATTACTAATGGTTCAGTCCCGACAATCACCTGCATTAGCCCAGTCTAGTTTTTTGTGAAGTTCTGAAGGGGAAAGAAAAAAATCACATTTAGACTGAGAATGTCAGGACTGGACGGTTCACAGTTTGGCAACCAGCTCACAAAGGCTATTGCTGCCATGTGAAATTCATCCTCACTGTATAGTGGCTATGCAGGATAGTGTTCCAGTAAGTGCTCCATGGCATATGCAAAGCTTACTGCCTGCACAGAAAAAAAATCAGGGAACATTTCATCTATGACTGCTCTCCATCCTGAAAGATGACAGCTTCATGAAGATGGGTCACTTGTAACATTTTCACTTTCCTGCTGTGAAGTGTAATAGAGGCTTTTCTTCTCATGCTTCTATAGGTGCAGGGGCTTTAGACAATGTCTGCAGACAGCAAGTCTGGAGCGTTGCCCAAGATGGCAGCATTTTTTGAGACACAATTGACATTTTTTGTTTCAAGGCTGATTAGATTGTGCTGATCACACACACTCAGAAATCACTTTCCATAGGGCTTTGTGGGCCTTTTCCATTGCTTCACGTCACAGTGAAGCCACCAGTGGCTTGGTCACGAGGCTGTAAGGTCTCAGGGAGGGATTGTATGTGCAGCACAAAGGAAGCTGGGTCTGACCTGACTTTCACAACTCTCTTCTGCACTTCAGAGGTTTTATGTATTCATCAACTCCAATGCATTCACTAGAAATGATACTTCATTTTGTAAGATGAGCTGATTCAAGGCCTTGATGGCCATTAGTGCTGTGAGGCAGGTCCTGATGAATAAACTGGGGCTCTGTCCAGGCTACTGGGATTAGAACAGCTTGAGGGATAGGCTAAGCAGGCAGCCACCCATAGGAGCAAAGAGTGTGAAAACCATCACAGCTCTCCTGCCCACACTGCCTGGAGAGTGATGTGGAGGCAAGGCTCAGGACAAAGGGAGGTGGCAGCTACTGCTGAAGCTCTGCTTGGAGGAGCAAAATTAGATGCTGGCATGAGCTGCAAATTAGTTGATGGCACCAGCAACAATGTGGATTAGACCACTGAGAATGCTCTGCAGGAGCTCTTGGTAAATGCTACCTCCTGCAGAAATGAGAGGGAGGGCCCATACTAAGCATGAAGTGGGAATAGGCATGTGGACAACTTTCCTGCCCAGCACACTCTGTTTTCATAGTCAGATGTCCAAAAACCAAAGCCAGAGGCTGAAGGATGGAGGAACTCAGAGCTGGACAAGAGGCACAACTGCCCCTCCAGCTGATCACCCCCATCACCAGCTAACACAGGGATGCTGCTGTCTCCTTCCTACAGTGACATTAACAGCCCCTTTTTCCTGCAAGTGTCTGGAGTTTATAGCTATTGTGGGGAAGAGGGTAGGGTGGGGTGTGTGATAGTATTTTTCACTTGTAACACCTACCAAATTATGGCATCAACGAAAACAGAGCAGTGAGTCCTAGGCACTCGTTCAGTATTTGAGTTTCTCCTGTCCTCCTGGGCCGTAGGATGATTCTGGGCTCTGAGATGGAGCCATATGGCAAGCCAGGAGGTGTCACACCGAGCCACTTCACAGACTTCAATCAGGAATGTTTCCAGCAAAAGAAAAATGTGTTAAACTCAGCCGTTCTCACAGTCTGACAGCTCCTGATGTTCATGTCAAGAAATGAATGCAAAAAAATGTGCTCTCTCTGAAGAGAGACATAACTGCAGAATAATTAATAAGAGCTCAAGCAGCACAGCTTGCCCCTTCCCCATGCAAGGAGTGCTCAAGACCTCGGATTTCTGAAAAATGAAGACCCAAGATGCCCAAGGTGCCATTTCTGCCTTTCCCCTGGAAGATTTTTTGGTAACACATAATGAGCCCACTTGTAACACCACCATGCCCAGTTAGCAGAGCTCTTTGACCAACTGCACTGGGTTTATTCGAGGGGAAATCAGGGCATTGAGGTGAAATAGCTGCAATTCAAATAACAGTGTTCTGCTTATTGGAAATAGTTTAATCAAGGCAGGAGGCACTGCCACTAACAACATCAGCAGGTATTTCCCATTGGTTTGTGCAGCTAAGTCATGACCTGTAGTAAAATAAGGCAATAAATGCTATCACAACCAACTCTTCTGCCTGTTTTGAAGGCTTTGCTATCCAAAAGAAAGAAAATCAGGAGGAAAACAAAGAATCAGGTTGCACCAATGAGAAACTGCCAATGGGAACTTCTCAACAGCACTAGCAGAAACTAGTATGAACAAGGAGCCAGCACTGGCAGCCCTTGGTATGGGGTGGGAGAGATGGAGGGAAGAGGTTTATCTCCTGCTGGTCTAACACAGGCCTGGTGGGAGGGCGAGAAGAGCATCTGGATGCAATGCCAGGAAGTGCAGTTCCCACCACCTCTCCCGTCCATCCCATCTACACCAGCAGCCCCCAGCCACAACTCTGCCAGCTCAGCCACCCCAGGCACCACAGGTACACTCCCACACCTGCGAGTAGCCTGGGGTCCTTTAATGCAGGACACTGACAGCAGAGCCACATGATACATGTATGGGCAAGCCAAGGTGTATCACCTTGCTCCTGGGCATCAAACACCTGTACAGCCACTCAGTGTACGTACCTGGCTGAAGGTAGCCATGGCTTGCTCAAACCTTTGCTGAATAAGAGTGATGGTGCTGAGCACCGGCGAGAAGGAACAGTCTTGAGGGGCTGAAAACAAGAATAAGTTTGTTATCAGTTTCCTTCCTACAGCAAAGCTCCCACAAAGGTGAGGGATTTCAGCATTTATAGGAGCATTGCTACAAAGTGTGTATGGGATGAGAATATGTGTTTGTGCTCTTAACTCCTGGATGTTGCCAAATTTCCCCTTGAGTGTGAAGGCTCCAAGCCCCACAGTGGTCAGCAAAACTGCTGCTATCACACAGGGTCAGCTCAGCTCTGGGGCACTGGCCAAGGCTGGTGCACAGCCACAGCACTGTGCACAAAGCCCTGGGGCCACCAGCTGAGGCACCCCAGCAGGGTCTGCCCCACTTGGGGCAAACTCGGCACCAGTGTCTGCACAGGGGCTGCTCAACCCGAGCTCCTTTTACAGGCAGTGGGGAGACCTGGATGCTTGCAGGGCACCGTTCTTCCCTCCCCAGTTCTGCAGCAGGCTTGGGAGAACAGGAACCATGTCCTTTCCCAGAAGTGCCCACTTCTCTGTCCTGACTGTAAAAGGCCCTTGAACCAAAAGGCTTGGATACAGACCTCCACACTCTTTAATGCAGGGTGAGAGGAGACTGCTCTTGGTGAGCCCAGCAGGCAGAGACAACCAAGCTGGTTTCAATTAGAGGTGGGTAACTGCCTCCTCCAAATCCACAGGGAAGCTCCCTGCCTCTTGAAAATCTGAAATCCCTGCAATCTGTGCTTCGGGACAGCAGATTCTGTGTGGCTGCCCGCCATCTGAACACAAGTATGAGTGCTAAGGAAAGACGCTATTTTAGGAACAAGTGATACAACAGGAACATCAGAGGCAAGAAATGGCTCCTTGCTGCCAAGTGTTGACATGAGGCCAATAAAGGGCAGGTTACTGCCCTTTTGGGAGGATGCCTGTCTTATTAAAGTTGTAGTTAGAGTATTTTTTTTGAGATACTTGGAAAGCAGGGTGATATATTTACAGAGAACTTTCTGAACATTTGGCCTTATTAACTGAGTGGAAAAGGAATGATTAAAAATACCATCTGCTTTTTATTGAACTTTGTTTCAAATTCATCAGAATTTCATCAGCTTTAACCTTTAACTCTCAATTTTTACTCCTGAAAGTATGTTAGCAACATACCACCCCATGTAGTATACAAATGTCACACAAGCCCTGCTGGTGGTGTCTGCAGATCTTCTATACCACGATCTCACCAGGTCAGTGCAAACCAGCCCAGCACAAAAGGCAAGAACCTGCGCTTCATGGAGCAGAGCTGGAGGCATTGTGTTCTCCCTGAAGGAGTCTGAGACCCTGAGAAGGGTGACAGGGAGCCCAACTAGCTGAGGCCACCCCATGGGGCCATGGCCCATGTAAGCCAAGCAAATGCAGCTTCCCAGAGGAGATGGATGATGTTCCCTGTTATTATCAGCAGAAAAAAAGTAAAGCAGCAGCAGGAGAAGTCACCTTGCTCTGGCTGCAGGGAAAAGTGCTGGCATACATGGCCATGAAGTCGCAGTAGCACTGCACTGGGATACTAGAAAACCACTTATTCCTAGGAACAGTGAAAGACAGGAGAGATTTGTATATTTACTCCTGGTTTATACCAGTTTGACACTGGTATATTTATCCCAGTGTATGTATGTGGGACCTTGTGTGACAGAAATAGGTGACACTGCTTCATACCTACAGAGGAGCTGTAGAAGAAGGCAATGCTTGTTCCCATGCATGTACTATTGTGGCCCTTGTTGGTGCCTATCTTTGACAAATACCTAAATATATGCAATCTGAAGTCAAAGACATGAACTTTGAAATTGCTAATTACATACATATTTCTGTTATCAGAGCAGCAAGTCTTTTCTAGGTATTGACTCATTATTACCAGTTCTTCTGCAGGTGCTGCTCAACAAAAGGTCAGTACATGACAAAGCCTACGTTGCTCTCACAGCAGCCACTGCTGAGCTCATGGAGTTAAATGTGTTTTGGAGAAAGGTTATCCTTCTAAGATCATCCTAAGATGTTGTAGCATGTTGTCTTCACGCCTGAGCCCACTGGGACTCTGGCTGGGGGAAGTCTTCTAGCTCCAGTTAAAATACCATATGCGTGGAAGGCATGGTCTGTTCATTATTTGTTTTGCAGTATTAGGATAAAACACCAGCCTAGTGATAAAGCAATGTAAAATAGCTGCACCCTCCAGGGGAAGTGAGGATGAATCCTGACCCAGGCAGAGGCCCATTTTCTCCCCAGCTTACTTCTTTGTATCCTGAGCTCTGACCACACCAGCTTATAACACTGTCAGTGCTGTCTGTCATCCTGCCTCCATTTAAACCCACCTAGGACCAGCCAAAAGGTAGTCTCTGTGCAGAGCAGACAGGGAATGCTCAGGGAAATGCAACCCTGCCAGCATCCACCCAGAGTGGGCGTGGGGGTTACAGGTGGTGGCAGCAGGATGCTCAGGGTGCCTGGATTGATGAGTCACAGGACAGCAAGGAAAGAGCTCTGCGCTGTGGGTAAAAATGGTTTTGTTCCTCTCCCCAGATCAGTGTAAAGCAAATTATTTCTGTTACTACTATTCTTATGTTAACTCTTTTCTAGAGTTGCCACAATTTCATCTACCAAATGCATACAGACAAATGCATACAGACAAATTAAATAACCTGTATATTTCAAATGTTGTACATATGCACATACATACTTTGACACAAGTGAAAATATTGGACCTGATGTTCCTCCTCTCACTCCAAATACAAGGGACTTATTATTTGATTTATTGAACAAGGTAATGTCATGTCATGAAGAAAAACTTTATTTCCCAGTGTTGCTGCTACTTTGGTGGGAAAAAACTGCATGTGATTTTACTTAACACTGCAGAAGGTGCAGAGAGGACAAATTAACTTTGCCCTGTGTTCCAAGACCTGGGAGAATTTGAACACAGTTATGTCAGTATTCATTGTCAATTACATCATACTTTCTCTCTCCAGGGGTTTTCCTCCACTTAACAGAAATCTTTTTTTTTTTTGTTTAACAGAGGATATCACAGTTTCTGCCACAAGTTTAGCTCCAGCGCTTCTTACTCCTGCCTGTGACCTGTTCTCGTTCTGAGGCACACAGTAAATAATGTAAGGATGGCATGTGCAGATGGCAGAATTTCAGGAGCACTCACGGGGAGCCATTTGCTCCAGGAAATCACCTACACGCACCATGCAAGGGCTTCACCTCAGGCAAGGGCTTCACGCCAGGCACCCAGAAGGAGATCTGCCTGAAGACTTGACTGCAACCAAAAAAACAGCAGGGAAAGTCTAAAAAGTAAGTATCCCAGTGCTCTGCACATTGTAGTGGGATATAGGTTACTGAGGGTGCTCAACAACCCTTGCACCAAATTATTTCCTTTTTGCAACTGACACAAAAATCAAATCTCCTTTATTATATCAAAGCACTCCACCAAAAACCCTGAAAATCCAGAGTTCAGTCATCCTTCTTCAGATGAGCTAACCAGGTCCTGCTAGTTTATAGTTGCAAATGCATTACTTCACTCATTCAGAAAACCTTTCAAAGTGTGTATACAGAAACATGATTTTGCCATCTGAAGAGATTTTTGGGTGGCCAGATTCTTCAGCAAGTAACAGCCAGCACTAGCTGAAAACCAATGCCATTTCTAAAACCTTGGGCTTCTGTTTCTTCATGACTTTCAGAAATGCCCTCACATCTACTAACATACTTCTACAATCCTTAAAGAAAAACAAAAAGGCTCTTTACCCTCTTCTACCACAATAGGTGAGAGTCCTTGTGAAAACAGCAAACTCATGTTCTTCTCCGGAAAGAATCCATCAATGGCAGGAACATTGAACGTGAACATCAGTTCACTTAAGTGATCACTTAAACCAAAGCCCACAAGACACCAAAAGCAGAAGAAGAGAGGACAGCCCAGAAGATTTCCAGGAGGTGTGGTGGCAGGTAAACCTGCCTTTCCTCGACCAAGTTGTCCCAGGAACATAATGAAATTCCCAGGGACTTTCTCCAGTCATGTCATGTACATGCACATGCACGTGCAGAGGAGGCAGGGGCAGGGGCAGTTGTGACTACCCCAGCAGATCAGGCTGCCAAAAAGGGGAGGAAAAGGGGCTCATGAGGGCAATGAGTACTTTAAATGGGCTTTTTCCTGGACCTCTTCCCAATTTTGTCTCTCACCTGAGGTCACTAGCAAGGAGGTGACAAGAGGTGTGGGGATGCCATCCAAACACTCTTCAAGGCATTGGTTTTGCTGCACTGCCAAACCAAACAACCTGCAGATGCTCCTGGTTTCATGGCTCAGGATATGCTTGTGTGAGCCAGTGCTGCTCATCTTGAGGCAGGGCTCTGCTCCCACTGGGAACATCCCCGGATGCTGCTGCCTTGAAGAGGGCAGGAGTTGAGCATGGCAGTGCTATTTGTTATGGGCCGAAGAGGGTTCAGGGCTGGCTTTAACAGTTTATGTGTGATATTATAATTTATACTGATTTTAGATAATTATGCTGCAGTGCCAGGGAGCACTCTCAAGTGCTTCTTAATCTAGTAATGCAGACAAACCCTGAATGGTGCATGCACTGGCCATTTCTGCAGCCAGTCTCACTAGATGATATTTCAGATGAGCAGCCCTCCATGAGTATTTCCCAGTGGCACACAGATGGGTGGCATTGTCTGGCTCCTTAGTCCTTCATGGACCAGGGCACCTCTGTACCCCTCTAGGATCTGTGGGTGCTCTGCTGCCTCACTGCCCCCAGCAGTACCCATGAGAGCTGCCCTGCAGATGTTCCCTTAGGAATTTGTTTGGCTCAGTCAAGCAGACTGGGAAGGAACTTACAAATACATGCAAGAGGAGGATTTCTGATCTTTGTTGTATCAGTGTGGGCAGAGTGATCCCTCTGAAATAAGCAGCAGCACTCAATTTAAACTAGCCATCCCAAGGTGTGGGTCCAGACTTACATAGAATAAACCAGACTGGAACTTGCCTTGATCTGGTCTACAGCAGAGCTCTTTTCCAAAGCTACTTTGTGCCACTATCATCACTTGAATCAGTGCAGTTACTCTGGGCTTCTAACGACACAGAAATAAACAGATTTTTGTCTAAATAGGTTTAAAAGCTGACAGCCTCGTTATGGGGACTGATGGGATTTCCTTTACTGACTGTGCAATCAATGTGATTTAGAGTCTCCACAGGGGCCTTGCTGAAGGCTCTCCAAGACCCAGCTGTGACAAATCCCCCCCACAAGTTCTCTTGGGCACTGCTGCTGGAGACAGCGGCTGTGGTTCTGGGACCTTGTTCCTCCCCCTCATCTTCCTACCCTCCTGATCTTGCCTTCCTGGTGTCCTGACCTCCTATGGGGCCAGTTATTTGTCTGGCATCACACCCCTACCTTCCAAGGTAATAAATTACTGCGGGAAGCAGCTTTGCACTGGACCTCATTAACCACAAACACTACCATCCCTTTTCCTGCCACATCATGCAAGCCAGACATCCATGACTATCGGCAGCAGATATGCATTTCTCAAGCTCCCAGGAGGACCCACAGGTCTGTGGCAGATGGTGCACCGGGCTGATGGATGCACAGGGCTGGGGAAGCTATTCACCCTCCTTGCCCCTTGGGATCATGTCCCAGCACAGCCTGGCCCTCCTTGTGATGTTCCATTCCTGTGCCATTGCAAGGGATTTGTGGATGTTGTTAATATCGAAAAAAAAGTGGGAGGTAAGGTGAAGAGCCTTTTTTGGTACTGTCTTATTCCATTTTCAGAGGCCGCTATTATTCTGAAATAGCATCAGACTTAAGCAAAATAGATCCATAAAACTCAAAGTGAAGTGTCAAAGTGCAGCAAAATGGATCTATGCCCATGCTATGGGTGCAATTACTGGGGCTGTGTTATGTCTAAAGAAAATAGTAAATTTTTTAAATGTATATTGAAAGATTACTTTTTAATAAAGCTTGGTAAAAATTTATCTTAGTGCCACCAGCATCCCAATATTCTCTGCTAAACAATCACCTACTCTTTTCTTTATATTTTTTGTCTACTTTCTCACCAAAAACAGAAAAATAAAGAGTGATTAAAAAGAAAGAAATGGGAAGAAGGGAGAGGAAAATATGCATATCTGAAACTTTTTTTAATAATGTTTCTACAGACAACTGTGAAGAAAATGTAACTATTATTTGTTTCTCATTTTTCCTCAACTCATTTTTGTTTTGGTTTAGTTTTTTATTGTAAACTCTTTCTTATTGGATAAAAAGTCCATTTCTGCTAGCAGCCCTCATTCTGAAGAGCAGGAGGAACAATGGAAAACCAGATCTGTTGTCATGTAAAATGAAAAACTTTTATATTTGGAAGCACTGAAGCTACCACTTATGATCCATGCATCTCTGTGTAAGGGAACCATACAGAGACCACCTCATTTTTTTGCAAGAAAGTCTATATGTCAGAGCTGACAATGTCATGAAGAAATGTCACTTTTCAATGCAGATATTTAGTCCTCGGCAATATTCTTTTTGTTTTCCAGCCAGCACCTTGCTCCTGTCTGAGGTCAGACTAAATGATGTAACGCTCCCTTCTGGCCTCGCAATCGATGGGCTGGTGGCCGGGGCTTCTCTCCCTGCTGACAGGAGCGTTTGCTGCAGCTGAGACCCCCCCCGGGGACCAGGCTTTGGTCCTGGGCTCACACCACACTACCAGGTGCTATGGGACAGCGTTCACAGTATGCACTAAAGTGAAACATGTTTCTTACAATGATGTTAAATCTCTCCAGAAGAATAACAACAACAACAAAAAAAAAATCTTAAACTCTTCCCCTCACATAGATATAGCCAAGAAACTCGCAGGTTTTATTTTAACCAACATCCATCCACTCGTGGCTGAGTAAATGTTTATTTTGTTTGTTCCATTCTTCAAGACTCTGCTGCCCTAACACGGTGCCAGAGCAGTTTGACAGTGCAGTGATATCGTCAAGCAGTCTCTTTAAATTCCATTTCTGGCAAGAAGGGAGGAACTGCACGTCGACCTGGCCTCTGCCCATCTGACCCTGACTCCACTCGGCTCCCGTGACCCCTTTCTTGGCATGAGGAGAGCTCTGCGCTGCGGGGCAGGGACCACGAACCCCTCTGAGCCAGCAGTCCGGGACCGGCCCAGTGCCCTGGGAGCGCATCTCCAATGCGCGGGAAGTCTAGGGGTTTGCTTCACACCAGATTCAGGACCAGGCTCAGATCCCAGGCAGATCTTAAGCTATCTCTATGCCCAAGTCACCCGCGACAGCAGCAGCCGCATCCTCTCCCACACCCGGGAAGGAGCGCGGCTGCCCGGGAAGGAGCGCGGCTGCCCGGCCCTGCCCCGCTCCGCTCCGCGCCCGCCGCGCCGCACCCCGCACTCACCGCCTCGAGCGCGGGGACCCCTCTGCCGCCGCCTGCCCGCGGCCCCGGCATCGCGCCGGGAGGCGGCCGGAGCAGCGCTGGGTCCGGGTCCGGGTCCGGGTCCGGGTCCGGGTCCGGGTCCGGGTCTGCCTCGGGCGCGGAGCCGGAGCGAGTGAGCGGAGACCCCGGCGCCGGCCGCCCCCGGCCCTCCCCGCCGAGGGAGGAGCCGCTCCCTCCCGCAGCAAACCCCGGGGGTCCGCCGGGATGCCGAGCGGGCCGCGGGTAGGGCTTGACAGAAAAGGAGAGGCAAAAATCAATAGGCGCAGGGAGAAATTAAGTGAAAAGTGACTTACAAAGAGAAAACCCTTCACGGGTTCTTCACAGCCAACCTTTCACAGCTAAGCCCTCCCTGCTAGGATTATTACTGAGGCACATTCATACTGTGGCAGGTATGAATGTAACACCGTAGGGTGTCAGACATACCGAGCACCAGGCTGGGCAACTTGCAGTTGAAATTTGCGTCCATCAGGCATGAAAGAATGAGGGATGGGACCAAGTGCCATAAGGGATAGGAGTCTGTGTCACCACTGGCTTGGATGTAAAGACTCTGTAATGCCCTCATCATCCATACAGGACATGGTCTTAGGACACTCTCATTGTCCTGGGCACAGGTTTGGGGAATCACCCTTTTAATTCTGGTAAGAATGGCACAGAGCTCTTAAGAAACTGAGATTGACTTTCTACTACCCAGCGTTCTCCAGCTTCTTATTGAAATCTAAGTGACCCAAGTGCTGGGAAGCTTTATCACTTCAAAGTGGATTATTTCTTCTACAGACTTGCCTGTACTTAGCCATCATATTTTACAAGTGACCTGCTCTCACTGAGTTGTGCTGCTTGGCAGCTAAAGTTGCAGAATTTGTTTCAAGTCATGATGAATTGTCTCCAGATGGGACACTTGCTCTTGCAGTCTGGATTATGGTATTTTCACTAGGAAAAAACATAGGAACTTCTCTTTCCCATGAGTAGGACAAATGTCCTGTCAACTATGGGCTGGTTAATAAGAGCTCCAGTTTGTCCTTGACGAGGGGGAGGGATGAACTATCATGTCCCCGACTGCCCACAAGGCACTCCTCAGGAAAAAAAAACCCAAACAAAACAGCAAAATACAGCACCTTTCAAAACCACTCAGAACCCTTGAAAGGAGAGGTAGATACAGATCCCTGCATTAAGTTGCTTCGAATGACAGCAGCTCTGCCTCTGCCTTTGTACAGACAACTGCTGCCAATCAGCCACCTAGTTCTGCCAGCATTCTCCTCCCTTTCCTGTCTCCGTGTGATCCAGGGATTTCTGGAGGGCTTTTTGGTTTGTTTGGGTTTTTTCCTCTTGTATTTTTTCAGCTTTATTACTGACAACATCACTTGTACCAAATATTAACAAAACTTCATTTCAAGCTGCTCGGTCCGCTCTGTGACATCCTCTGGCAGCCTGCAAAAAATCAACAGGGAAGTTACATGAGATTTGGCATCATCACTGCAACTATTTGAAGGCACAGTTAAGCCCTCCAGGACATGAATGCAGGCCAGATTTTCAGGAAGTTGCAATATGTTCCCGGACAGCGTGATCAGCAGTGATTGATTTCTGCATTTACAAATGTGTTTATTATTTTTTATTAGCTCAAATTGGACAGATAAGAGACCTCCAGAGAAGTGAGAAAGACCACTGCTTTGCTGTTTAGATCAGAAATATTTTCTGTATTGCTGCAAAGGGAAGAAATTTTTTCTAAGCTCGCACAACATCTTGGCAGGACCTTTCGGCATGTAAAATACTGGCTAATTTAAGGGTGACAACTGAAGACCACAGTGAGAGAAATCAGAATTGCAAACATGGTCATCTTATTTCTTAAAATTCATATTTCTTTTGATGCTTATGCTAAAAAAAGAAACCGTTTTGATCTGTACAAAGCCTCATATGTTTCAGCAGAGTAAGATAAACTGGGATGCCTAATTAAAACAGGCACTCACCAATTAAGATAATAAAGAATGGCTATTGAAATTCAAAAGAGACCAAGAAGTTAAAGAGACGCTTATCCAAGAGCTTAGCAGGTTTTCATTTGCAGATACTTAAGTTAAAAAAAAAAAAAAAAAAAAAGGTGAAGACGCACTCTGGAACTCAGCCCAGTAAAATCAAAGAGGAGTCTGCGAGCTCCTGTGACGCTTCATTACCAAAGGGCCTGCTGCTTGCCAGTCCGTTTGCTTTTGCACTCCATCTGCCACACCTTGTATGTACTGAGACCCAGGCTCTGCTACCATCACTTGTGCTGACAGTTCCCCTCAGGTGTCCCCAACAGCACTGCTCCGGCCACCTGAACAGGGCAGGACCTGTGCCAGCACCCTGGTTTTCCTTGGGACTGGGATGGCATTCACTCCACATTGCTTTTTCTCACTCCTGGAAGCTTTATGCAATACAGCAGCAATATTGTTGTTGTTGTTGTTGTTTTTATTGTGATTAACAATAATAACAATAACAATAACTATAATTACTTCAAAGAATTGATGTAAATTCTCCAACCTGAAGTTTCTTCCACATTTATTTCCACCATCTGAAGCTGACTCAGTCTCCTCTGCCTGCTGTTACTAAGCAAATCAGCTCAGAGGAGAACATATGTATGTTCAGGTATCTGAGCATAAGTACCAGCTTGTGAGTTTGTATGTGCATGGGAGTGTGGTGGGTTAACCTTTGCTGGCTGCCAGATGCCCACCCAGATGCTTTCTCATTTTCCCTCCTGAGCAGGATAGGGGGACAAAAGCAGATTTGAAAGAAAATCCTGTGAGTCTTCCTGATCACTCCTTGGCTCTTGAGCTGGTGAATCATGGATGGGAACCAGGGAGCCTTGAGTGATGTGTATTGCCAATGGTGTGCCATCGTGGCAGCCATGGCCACCTGCTGTTCTTTGACATGCAGCAATCCCACGACACAGGGATCCTCCAAGAGGCTGCACAAAGAAAGCAGATGTTTCAACTTCTCCGAATCTATGGCAAGTGCATCAAAAGCCCATCACTGCATTTTTGGGTCCTTGGAGTACCCTCTCCTGAGACAGTCTATGCCAAGGATACATGGGGCCTCTGAGCTGGTCACAACGGTGTACTTTTGCCATTTGTACTGTTAAGCTCACCTCAGCCCCCAGTGAGCTTTTGGGATTTCCCTGTCAATCCAGAAATCCAGATGGGTTCCTGTCTGATGTGCCATAACAGCATTAGGGTACACTGTGCACCAGTGTCTAGCAATACTTTAGACTTCCGTGGATCCAGCGTGCCAGGCCATCAAATCCACACAGCCCAGTAAAGGTGGTCACTCTTCTCCTCCTCCTGATCAAAGGCAGTGACCCTCTATTCTAGGCTGGAGACCCTTGCAGTGTCAGACCAAAAGTCCCTTCACTAAAATCAAGAGAGGCACACAAAATCAAGAGATCCTTCCTCCTCCTGCTCCTGTACTAATTGCTGGTATGGACCCATTGACCTCTGCATCCAGTGATTCTTTTTGACTGCTAAGTGTTGCCACACGTGGTTTAGATCCCTGTCTCGACCTGAAGGGAGACTCAAGAAGCAGAAGGAAAGCCGCAGTGTAGTCCCAAGAGCTGCTGAGTTTCACTAGAGCAGGCAAGGCACCCTTCCATCAAGTGCCAGTTCAACACGCCTGTAGAGGTGCAAGATCACAGGCTATGGGAGGTGATAACCCCACCAGGCAGCCACCAAGTCCTCCCATATGCCATGCAGGAACCTAGGAATCAGTGGCCTAAAGCCTTATCACCTCACTGGCAAACTGGTTCCTCATAACATCAGACCAAAAGTAGTTTCTATGCAAATGACAAGAAGATGACATTAGTCAATCAGTTTAGATAAGGATGTGGTGAGGAACTCATCAGAGGAAGGCAGACACATCAGTCCCAGAGCGGAGGAGAGAGGTGCGATCCCTCAGCTCTCCAGAGGACAGCCCTCCTGGCACAGGAGCAATGCCCGTGCCAGGGCCAAGTGCAGGGCTGCTGCTTTTATCAGAATGCTTCCAGGCACGGCGAAACACAGAGATAAGCACTGCAGCAAAAGGAGCTGAAAGCAGCCACTGCCCAGCCCGAGGCTCTGTTACACTGTAAATCAAGCAAGCCCTGTGGGCCACGCAGAAGCCTGCCAACTATCAGCTACAGCAGCTATAGTATGCCCAGATCAAAACTGGCTTTATCTCATGCCCAAGTAAAAGAACTGGTGGGTTGATCTTGGCTGGTTCCCAGACATCCACCTGGATGCTTTTTAACCCCCCCCCCTCAGTTGGACAGGGGGAGAAAATAAGGTTAAAAAACACCTCAAGGGTCAAAGACAGTTTAATAAAAAAAGCAAAGGCTGTGCATGTGACCAAAGCAAAAAGAGGAATTTATTCCCTGCTTCCCATCAGTAGGCAGATGTCCAACTACACTCTGGGAAGGAGAGCCTCAGCTCGTGTAATGGTAGCTTGGGAGACAAACACCATAATCCTGCTATCCCTGAGCTTCTATCAAAAGAGATGTGCAGCCTCTCCTTTGTGTGCTGTTTGCTCTGTGGGTTGGATCAGTGAGCTGGGAAGTGTGATCTGCTGAGCCCTTGGCAGGGACCATCTTACTTCATGTGTGTGCTCGGCTAGGAGTGTACCTCTGCAGCCCAGAAGGTCTCTGCTGGAAGAAGATTAAGCAACAGAGAGTAATCGACTCTTTCATCGGGCCACATGAACACTTTACACCTGGGGAAATGTTCACTGCAGAGCTGGTGGCCAGCACCTTGTAGTGTGGGTGAAGCAACTTCTGTGCCTAGGTTGGTTTGTTCAGCTCTCCAGTTGCTCTTGAGGGACTCTTCTGATGTTTATATCCAAGACCAGAGCTCATGTCATCCCCAGATGGACTTTCCTGTTCAGGACAGCTAACAAGGTGGAGGTGTGTCACGGATCATACTCAGGACTGCTGCACATAGATCAGGCACTGCAAATGATCTGGATCTGCTTATGCCAGGATGTTCCACAATGCTGCTCAGGAACTGTATCTTGAAGGAAAAGAGGCACATCTGCATCCTTTTCATATTTCCAGCCCTGACTGGCAAGAGCTGCTTGCAAAAGCAGTCCCACAGTCTGGAGGGAATCTGGCATCAGGCAGCATGAGATGAGGCAGAACTTGTCCCTTGAGGCCAAAGATCACCAGAGGAGTTGCTGGTGAATCCTGAGCAGTGACACAGCAGGAATGCATTCCTTCTGGAAACACTGCTACAAGTACATTGCATAATGCTTGCTGAGCTCTCCCTCCAGGTCGCCATGAGGAGAAAATGTTGGTGTTTAATGCAGGCAGCCTCTTAGCTGGGGACTGGGGTAGGAGCAGTGTCAAGGGTCTGTGCCGGGAGCTCTGCTCTTGGGAAAGCAGCCAGAGATGCTGGAGGAAATGAATCACCAGTGGCAGCTCTGGGACTGCAGACTAAATTAGTTTAATGCAGTGTGCAAACAGAACAAGGCTGATCCCTGCACAGGGTTTAGTAATAAGCCCACAATGCTTGTTGAGGTACAGCATGCATTTTTCAAGTGGCTGTTGAGTGTTTCATTTGGTTTTATACAGCATGCTCTACATGTAATTGGAGTTTTGAGTCTGTGTATTTGATTTCAGAAGTTAAGCAGTAGAAAGAAGGGGGTGTCCTGTCATTTCCACTGGACTGTGGTGCTAGATTTCCACATGGACAATGTTCCTGGACACATTTTCAAAGCACCCAGGAGCTTGAGCTCTTCTGAAAATTTCCCCAGGTTTTTTTTGCAGCCCATCTGGGATACAAACTTTTTGAAAGATTTGCTCCAGAGAACAACTTCTGGTTTTCAGTGGTTTCATTTTGCCACATCCTTTTTCTTCATGAATATTGCAGGAAGATTTCTGTGACAACTACAAACTAAAAACCAGAAATTCAGCATCCTGCCAATCTGCGTGCTGAAGCCTCTACTTCAGTCTCACAAAGTGTGCTGGAGATTTCTCCCACCTTCAGCTGAGTCACCTCATAATGGTGGCAGAAGGCTAAAACACCAAATTCTGGCAAGAAGGTGATAAGGGCTACTTACTGGGACATCCAAAAAGATGCTTGAATATAGGTAGGATAATGTATTTTTTTCCACCAATCTCAAAGGACAGACTGAAACAGCTCTGCTGAACTTTTTAAAAGCTGAGTCATGGTGTGGAAACATTCAGCAGCTGCAGTTTCAAAGCCCTGAAGCCCATGACTGTGGTGTGGACTGTGTAGAGGACATGTGGACTTGTCAGGGGCATTGGACTAGATGATCTTTAAAGGTCCCTTCCAAACCATTCTGGGTCTGTGTTTGTACTGCGGACTGTGTAGGGTGACCCTAAGTTTGGTTCCTCACGTAAAAGCATGACCAGATTTTCCAAAGGGTCGACACCACTAGGGTTCAGCAGAGGAGGGAAGTTCAGACGGGTGTCACCAGTGCAGGGTGTGCAAGGTGCAATAGGTGACATTCCTAATGTCTTCGCACCCGTTTCTCCAGCCGGATTGCCGCGGGCTGTCCTGCCCTCTAGTGCCTGTAGCGCCTGCTCCCTCTGGCCTCGCTCCGCTCCCCCGCGTACACGCTCACTCACTCAATGGATGACGCTGCGACTCTGAGCAAGGAAAAGGAACTGGAAACCCCCGTGGCCTCCCCTGTGCGATGATGAGTGCAGAGCCAAACTGGAGGAGAAGCCCTGTGGGAAAGTGAAAGGCTTCTTATCAAATCCACAGAGGAGGCAGACTTCTTATCAAACACAAAGTCCAAACTGTTTCCTTCCATCTGACATATCCAGGACTGCAATTTTCCTCAATGCTCAAAAGAACCTGCAGCTGACAACTTCGCAGCAGCCAAGCACCCTGTAGCACCCGTGCCTGGCTGTGCAGCCCCACGTGCAGTCAGGGCTGTGTGCCAGACCCATGTGCTGGGTACAGCAGCCCCTCTGGAAGCCCAAGACCCACATCCAACCACCTACCTGCATTTCTGTGTCTCCCCAGCTCTGGGGAGGAGAGGATCACATCATCACAATCTCTTTTTCTAAAGCATCTTGAGAGTCTGAATGGCTTTTTGATTTCAGACTTAGTGGTGGCAGCACATAGGCTTTCTGAAGAGGATGTCCTTATCCCCGGACTCATGAATTTCTGGCTCACAGTATTCTGCTTTATCAGCGTGTCTCTGAATACTTTGTAACACTCTCAAGGAGCGTCTAACTGGTGAGGATGGGAAAACACCCTTGCCAGTCTCTCTATTTTGTCCAGGGCAGACCCTGCTGGTAGCTGCCCTACAAAATGAATGGCATGGGAAGAGGGCAGAGGTTGCAGTGCCTCAGCTAACTTGGTCACGGTGCTGTGGGACAGGCACTGACACGGAGCCTTCACATGTGCTGGGGGTGAGGTCAGGCACATGGAGATCACACCGTGTTTTGCTCTTCAGGAACAGTAGGTGTGGGGGCTGACTGGGAGTGCTTTGAAAGCCCCACAGCACAACCACAGGCATTGGGAAGCCTCCAGTGAAATCTCCTGATGTCACCTCATCTATTCCAGGACATGGGATTCTGCAATGCTGCCTTTCCATCAAGACCTTGTAATTCAAGGTCTCATAATTAACCACACACTCAGCTGCAGATGGGGATTTCTGAGAGATACAGAGAGCACACACATGCCCTTTTCTGGAGGAAGCAGTGTCACTCTAATTGAGATTTGCTCAAATCAAGAAGCAGAGGCCACTGCACCATCAACTAACGTGACGTTCTGTTTGTGTTCACACAGGGTGGCTGACAAGCTGCCGAGACCAAACCTCGTTTTGCTCAAGCTCTTGCTCTCTCTGCTCCACCACATCAGCCAAAATGCCGAGACCAACAGGATGGACTCCAGCAACCTGGCCATCTGCATTGGCCCAAATATGCTGAGCCCAGGGACGGACAGCGCGCTCCCGCTGGAAGTGGAGAAGGAGATGAATGACAAGGTGCGCTGAACTCACCGAGCAGCCGCTCCCTCTGGGGCAATTGAGAGCCATCCATAGGGATCCATCCCACTGCCATTGCAGCAGCTGAACAGAACAGCACCCCTGGACCTTGGGGGTGCCCCTCAGCTCAGGTGTCCCTCAGCCTGTGGTGGGATGGGCCAGGCTGCCCCTCATCTTGCCTCCTCTGAGCAAAAGCAGCAGCTGCCCTGCAGCCCCTTAAGTCACAGCTCCTGCAGACTTTGCATGTGGAGGGCAGGGGGCACCCCTGGCCATTGTCACCCCAGGCCCTCGGGCAGCGAGGCCAAAGCTGTGGCTGCTGGTGTTTTGTCTGTATTGGGGCAGATCCATTTGTCTGCAGCATCAGGCCTTATCCCCCATGGTGGACTCACCCTTGGACTTTAAGCCAGGATTTTGGCAGGAGCCACCCTGCTCTGTGTTGTCCTTCCCACAAAGATAGAAGGCAGGGTGAGGAAAGGATCTTCAATATGTCTTGACTGAAATGGGCTGTTTTCTGTGTGCAGGTGACAGTGTTGGTGGAGTTCCTCATAAACAATTGCTTGGAAATATTTGAGGAGGACATTGCCTTCCCTGCCTGTGCCTTGGCTGAGGAGTCACCAGAGCACACAGACAGCTCCACAGGTATGAGAATGGACTGGGGATGTCACCGACTGGGGCTGCTGGGCCAAATTATTGAATTTGATATGTGAATATATCTGTGGAAACACAGAGAGTTGCTGACAGTTCAATATGTTAATGAAGTGTTTTTCTACAGGAATGCCTTCCTGAAGTTCAAAATTACAACACTCACAATCCAGAGTAAACTCCCAATGTTAAACACCTGATTCAAGCACATTTTGTTACAGATGTGCTGAGACTTCAAGGATCTTTCTGGCAGGCTTGAAAGAGAGGATCATTCTCCCAACCTAACTGAACTAGAGGTCTTTATTTTGTCACTGCTTCTCAGGAGGAACAGGCTATGAAAAGAAAGACACATTTTCAGTATAGCTGATATCCTATCTTTGTCCTTTTTTGCACTTGCATTATCAAAGTTAATTGCTCCAAGAACTGTTTGTTCTTCAAGGTGAGATGAAACTTGAAATTTTTGATGCTGGCTTCAGAAATCTGTGGTGTGAAATGTCCTCTCAAGAACCATTTTCAGAAGAGCAGAACACATTACAGAGAACATGATATTACAACATGCACAGATAACTCGTGTATGTTTTTAGTTGTGTTTTGAGTTTTGGGTTTTGTTTCATTTCACTGTTCATTTATTGGATAATGTTTACCTCACTGAATTGTCAAGTTTAAAAATCACAGCAAAGTCCTGCAGTTTTGCCTTCTAGAGCTGAATTCAGAAGAGCAGCAAGTGAGGTGCATACAGGGAGCAAGAAGGTGCTTTTCTGGAGAGATAACCCTCTCCATTTTTTACCCAAGAAGAAAAAGGAGTACATGTGGCCATGCAAATAGGAAAAGGAGAGGTGCAGTTCCCCAGCCACTGTCAAAACAAGTCTCCTGTATGAACAAAGCTTCTGATGCAAAACTGGGGCAAAATCAGAAAGGAACTTCTCCTCATAGAAGGTATTGAAATAAAAAAGTCTTCAATTTACACCATGAGGTTAAGTGCAAAATTAAGGAAGTTGTGTCTCCATGTGCACTGGTTCTGCTGCTTTCAGCTAAGAACTACATTGCTGAGAAATGCTGTCCCCTACAAAAGGTGTCCAGCCCAAGAAGGGGCTGGGAACACAGAAATATGGTCCAGATAAGTGCTCAGCTTCTTCCTGGCAGTCCCCACAGGGGCTGTGGGAGGCTGTGTGGTGTCTCAGGCCAGCCCACTCACCACTTTACCCCCAGCAGCACTCGTGATTCTCTCTGCCTTAGCTGACACTGGTCCCCCACCCACACCTGCTGAATTGCTGCCATGTTCATTGATTCAGAAGGGCTGTGAGATCTGGAACACTTACAAGGCTATATGTAGCTAACAGTAACAAAGAACAGGTATTTAGCAACTGCTTTTCAGGCACACTAAATATTTTGGTGGCTTCCTTGGTTCCAGTGTTTCCCACCACCAAAAAATCCTGTGCTATCTACAGATCTGCTTAGTGTTTGCTCCTGGCATGGATCACGGTCACCATGTGATTTTGTCAGAAAGAAATACACTTTGGGAAATACATCCTTGTCAAAAATACTTCATTTGGGTTGAGCCATTCAAACTCCTACACAACCTTTAAAAAGACATGAAATTACTTTACTGTCTCTTACCACCAGATGTCACTGATAACACTAAGCAAAGCACCTTTACCTGCGATTAGAGCCTTCCCTCAAAGGCAGGCTTGCACACCCACATATTTATTGCCCACAGTCTGCACCATGCCCGTAGGTGGCTGACGTTGCAGACATTACTTTAGCATTTGTCATGCAGAGGTTATTCAGTGTAAAGTCCTTCCTTGCATCACTACTGCTTATCAAACACTTTGGGTCCTATAATATTTTTCTCCAGATCTCTCCAGACTGGATGGGCATAGGCTTAGGGACTGGGCTTCCCTAAATGTACAGCTGTGGCAGTGACCAGAAGACCATTGTCAGGCTTACTGATGCAACCTGGCAAGGTACCAAAAAACACGTTTTCCACAGTTCAAGGTAAAAATCAAAAACCTGAAAACTGAAATGGTAATAAAATTCTACAATTTGGCTTGTACCAAAATGGTTCTAATTGGCAACAGAGGATTAGGATAATCTTTAGAGAGACAATCAAGGAGATTGATGTGGTTGCTACTGAGGGGCTGCCAGCAGACACCCTCTCCCCCTTGCCCAGGGCAGATTGAACAGACAGACCCAGCTAGGATGGGCCTGGGGGCTGACAGGGAGCTGAGAAATGACTAACAGGAAAGCTATCATCACATCTGCCTCTTCAGCCCTGACAGTCTCACACAGGCACCTCAGCAGGCAATGGAGCAAAGGCTACTGTTCCTAAAGGTTTTCAGAGTATTGTCTGCCACATGTGCTGACCTAGTAGATCCCAATCTGAGAGTGGAATATCAGGAATGACACCATTCAAGGACTTGATGCACACCCCATACCGTCAAAAGGGTCCACTGGACCTCACTGGACCACCTAGGTGTGTGACCTCAATGGCAGGCCCTGCCTTCCACCCATCCTGGGCTAGAACTATTCAGTGATAATCAAGGCAGCTCTTGCTTAGATGGAAAATCTCTCTTGGAAAATGTCACCCTCTCTGTGAGTGGCTAAAAATCAGAAGTAATGAGATGTAACCACCAACAAGTCCACTCGGTGCTTTGAGGATCAACAGGTTTGATTGTGTTAAACTGAGTGTCTATAGTCAGATGGTTTGAGGTCAAAATTAGGCTAGAACATCACAGACATGTTCTAAAGGTGAAATGTCCCTCTATAATCTCTGGGGTTTATGTCACAGTAATTCAACATACTGTGCCATATGTTTCATTTATCTTGAATTCCTAAAAGTATCCTAATAGATGTCATCTCTCTGAAACTAGAATCTTCCATGCTCACCCCACCTGCTTTGTTGGTATTTGAGAACAATTGCTCTGTTTCTTTTGGTGACACGCAAGATGGGAGTCAAAGGCTGGCAGTGAAAATTTGGTTTAGGTGTTGAAGTCAATGGGACCAGGGCTTTACAACGATTTTGTTTTCATGAGAATGGAGACTCTTATCATGACTTCATATAAATCAGTCTTACTATGGCTTATTTTATCTAGTTTAAAATAAATAAAGAGGACATTAAGGTGTGGCATGTGAGAACTGTAAATATGTTCGCTTCTTTAGTGGAATATTAAATATCAGTTTTAGGGATTACTCATTACTGGATGTCCTCTTGTATCTTTACAAGACTTAGCATCACTAGGAGGATTAGTGTGGATATATGCAAAAATATTCAAGCCACGGAATGCTGACTTTAATATTTATTTTAGAAGTCGTCCAAGGGGGAAGTGGTCAACTGGAAGATTTTAATTTCTGCTATTTCTACCTTTTTATTGGCTGGAAAATTTAATTAGAGGGTGTTGAGTTGTACTATTTAAATTATCTGTGACATTGTTTTTATTCTTAAACTGTTGTAAGAAAAAATAATTTTTTATACCAATTGCAAAATAATTAAGTAATATTGGTTTATGAAGGTCAAGAATACTCTGAAGAGAAATTCCAAAGTTTGTACATCATTGCTAATCTTCATATAACATGAAAAGTGTTGTTCAGAGAGTCCCTGTCCTCACCTACCTGAAGTGATATGAACAACTCACAAGTAGAGAAAAGAAAGCACATTTGGTTATATCTAGAAAGACAGGATCCTGATTTAATTTTTTTTTTTTTTTAAGTAGAATGTGGAGAGTTTGTTTGGATTTTTATGTTGTGGAAATTGTCAAGAGACTACAAGGTCAGCCTAAGGTGTTTTAGCTAATGCTGCTTGGGATTTCACCCCCCACCTGCTGTAGTATGGGTGGAGGGTACTTGTGGAATGTTTTGTAAAAACTTACATGTAGATATTTTTCCTCTAGCGTCATTCATATAAGAGTGCCATTTTTACATCACTAGAATTTACAAATACATCCAAGCTTGTAAATAATACCCAGACTCCAAAATCTGTACTTAAGAAAAAAAACTGGCATGAAAATATTACTACACTGTAAAAATTACTTTGCAATAAATTTGAAGAATATATTAGGAGAGCCAATTCTCTTAACCCTAATATGTGGTGCAATCTATGTTCTTTTGTCAACAGCTAATGGTTGTGTTTGATAAAAAACCTCATAAATCTGTTTCCATAGCCCCTAAATGAAATATTTGTTTAATGATAACAGCAGCATGGGCACCAGGAATGCTTATTTGATGAAAAATATTTCTTCACATGGATAAGTCGTACCCAAGTTTAAAAGAATAATATTATAATGGCCATTCCCAAGACACCTTTTGCAAGTGACTCTTGGTGAAAGGACACGACTGCGCTCTGCAGTCAGCCTGGCAGTCACATTCCTTCAGCTGAGTGGGAATTATTTAAGTTTGCTCTAACTTAAAGATAGCAGTGGCAACAGAATTTACTTAGGAGCCAGACAGGCTCCTATGCCAATAAAATTGCACTGCACTGACCCAGAGAGGGCATCTTGCTAGTAGACAGATCAGTGGTTGGGCAGGTTCTGCTGCATTTCCTTCCACTTGCCCCAAAACATTTGCACAATGCAGTGTTAGAATCACAGCAAGGACAAGCTGACAAATGGGCAGGGAGCTGGGGGCTACTAAAGGGTACAAGAGCTGTGCCTGACAGGTGACAGCTGGCCCTGGGCTCTCTGCTGGGTCACAGAGGCAAGTGGATGTCCTGAGGCTGAAGAAGTGAGGTTAGTCCAGGGTGCACAACCTTGCAAGCTGCCTGCCAAAACCCTCATACGGCCAAAGGTTAAGGAAGAAGAGAAAGCTCCAGCGTGGGTTTACCTGATCCCCATGGGCCCATGCTCTCCATGGGGCTGGGGAGCCACCTCTGCCAACATTCTTCTTACAGTACAGTGCTTGTGCCTGAGGTCCCCTGGCAGATTTGACACACTAAATGAAGAGCAAAAATATAATTCACTAAAATGAAAAAATTACAAATCCAAATTTATGTATTTTCATGTGTACAACTGCCCAAATGATAGCCACTGTCTAGTTCTGGTTAGTGGAAAACACAGAGTGAATGAAAATGTTATATATGTGCCTGTAAATCAGCACTGTCTGAAGACATACCAGTGAATAAAGATAAGTTTTTCTCCTGGAAAATTAAAAAAACAATATTTTTTTTCTTTCCTTATGCTTCTGTGGCACTGCCTGTGTGGCACCACCTCTGCACCTTTAGGCAATTTATCAAAGATTTCCTCTTCCAAAGAGTCTCAGCTACCGCCCCACTCCAAAAAAAACATTGCTGCCCTCCAAATGCTGTTGAGACACAAGATCTCCTGCCATCCCAGTCACAGGTGACTTCCAGTTCCTACAAAAGTGCTGATGAACTGCTCCATGGGAACACACCTATACCCTGTGCCTGGGCTGCAGAAGCTGCCTGGCCTTGCAGACAGTATAGGGCTGCAGCAGAGTCTGTGGGAATGGACTAGATGAGCTGAAGGAAAACCAAAAGGGAATCTAAGGTGTTGTTCAGGAGCTCACAGAAATCAGGAGAGCTCTTCCCTCGTACTCTGAGAACTTTGCATGAGCTTAATAGGTGCCACAGCAGCATGGGACTTGAAACTGGAAAACCCATCAACCACAGGGATGCAATGCCAATGCCACTGACATCTCCATTCTTCCTGTGTGACTTCAGACTTGGGATTTTTGGACACCTACTAGCAGACTGAGGTTCATTAAAAAGTTACTGGGAAGTACAGATGGTGGCTATGGAAGTGCAGACAGTGTGGTATAAATGTATGTTGAGTGTGGGGCGGGTGGAATAATTGTTCTGCAGCCCTTTTTTTTGGCTGAAGCCCAATCCCTGTTGCTGGTTCTGTGGGACTGAGCTCCCTATTCCATCCCTTCCAGGCCTGTGTCCTCCAACTAAAGAATAAATTCAGTTTTATTGTCTTTATTTACAGTATATGCTAACTCACTTCTGGAGAAAAGCGCTATACAAAGCCCAAGGTAGTTTCATGTGTAAGCAGCTTTTGAAGAACTACTCATCCTCATGAAACAGCTGTCTCTGAGAGGCTGCTGAAGCCACAATCTGCATAGTTATCAGCAACAGAGATGGCAGTCATATAAAAGAAACACAACTTCTCAGCAGGATGGGCTTGCACGGTCAATCTCTGTAAGCAGCTGCTGTCTCCCATTCCATATGCAGCCTCTCGCTGATCCCCCATCAACCAGCAGAGCAATGGGAACACAGGTGAGACAAACAGGAAGAACAACAGCTCTACCATTTGGCTTTTGCCCACATTCATCCTGAGCTGGATCCTTGCACATGTGGGAAGTTGTGCCTCCAACCCAAGAGCCGTACACTGCTATAAAATCCAATCCATATGGCAAGGACAGTCCTCAGCAGAAACAGGTCCTCTTTTCTCTTCTCCTTAGGGAAACGGCCTTCCCTCAGGTAATTCCCCTCTGTCTTATGACTGACACACTGGATTTCCACCATGTCTAAAAAAGTACATGAGCATCTATAGAGGTTCTCCAGCCTTAACAGGAAAGGAATCTTTTTCAGGAGACCTGCGCCTGAATGTTTTTCAATACCATGGGATGATCATGCTCCTTTTCTCCATGTGATCTCCACTCCTGAGCACTAAAATTTGTCTTGTTTTTGGAAAAAAAGCCCCTGCAAACATTCATATGCCCAAACTGACTCTTCAACAGAAAGTGTAGGTGGCAATCCACCTCCTTCCAGCACAAGGCTGGAACAGGAGCTCCCCATGGGCCCTCAGCCAGGCTCGGGCAGCTCAGGGCAGAGGGGCTGGCACTACTCTGCCCCCCACATCACTTCTACTACAGTGGCACCTCATCCTTGCTGTCACCCTTCAGTGTCAGGAAGCTCACAAGGTCTGGTCCCATGCCCTAGATAATAAATACAAGCCCTTGCAGATGTGGAGTGTGGATTTTGTAACTATTTAGGCAGGTATTGCTGGTATTTTAATCACTTTCTCAAATGGCCCATCTGTCTCATTCTGCCAGCACATGAGGACTGAAGCTCCACAGTTTCTTACTTCGAGTGTTTAAACAAGCAGCAAGCCTTTTGGCTTGTGGCCACCTTCAAAATACAGATTATTAGTATTTATTTATATCAAATAATTAACTAGGAAATACAGGCACGGACCAGCACTCAGCTTGATAATGTGGTATTATACAAACACACACTGAAGCAAGCTTCCATCCCTCAATCAAAGTAACAGGCAGGAAAGAACAAGAGAGGTACAGAACATAAAGAAAGAGCATTTCTGTGTCACAAAGATTTATAGCAAGAATTGCTGTCTATGACTTATTAAAGATTGTGGGAAAAAAAACCCATGTTGAATGAAATGACAGTTAAATGTAGGGATGACTGTGCTGGGTCAGAACAGCAGCATTTCAAGTCCAGTCCAGGACTATCTCCAGAGCAGCCAACAGTAAATGCCTAATGACAGCATGAGCACAGGGGAGGCTGCTCCCCAAAATGCTTCCACAGGATGAGGATTTGCACCTCAAGAGTTCCTGAATCAGAGGTGTTTGTGCTGAACATCCCTGTGCAGATTTTTCTTCAGTGATCATGCTTAATTGCTTTTTAAACTGCTTCCTGACATCTTGTAGCAGTAACTTCCAAGATCTGTTTTGTGTGAAGAGGTACCTTCTTTTGAACCTGCCACCTCAAAATTTCATTTGACGATCACTCTTCTCCCCCAGCTGTTATGCTAAGCATTTCAGTAAATACCTCTCCTTGAATCCAGTGGTAACTAAGAAAAGAGGATAAACTTCCTATTTAGAGAATTCAGCTGTATGAAATTATATATATATATATATGTGTGTGTGTGTGTGTGTGTGTGTGTGTATAAAAATTATGTAAGATACTCTTCCCCAACAGAAAATGCATATTCTTTATCATCTTACCAAGGTCTCACAAAAAAAGGCAAAAAAGCCACAAAAAAATACCCAAAAACAAAGAAATAAAAGACCACAAAACCAACCAAACAGACAACAACAAAAAAACCCTACTCCAAATCCAAACCCACTGATCCTACAGCATATACCTTATCTGACAGTAGCAAAGGGCTATGTCCAAGTAGTAGGGTGAGAACAGGTGCAATTGCACAGTGCAGACCGAGAACACGTGCTGGGAGCATGTCCACAAAACCAGCACAGCTCAAGCAAGTAGGGACACATCTTTGAAGGGGTCCACTGCACTTACAGCCCTTGCAGTCTTGAGTATAGTGAGGAACTTGGTATATTTTTAACATTTTCCTTATCATGTGTTTTTTAAAAAGGCACACATCTTCAAATAGGAGACTATTTGCTTTCATTCTGAGTAATTTCAGTTTTGCTCTGCTCACCTCCTGGTGATGCATCCCCATCTTTCCCATCTGGAAATGGGATAAAAAGAAAATCCCACCTTAGGCTTCTCTGTGGGTGGGTTTGGGTTTATGCATTCATCGTGTGAGTCTGTATCGGTGGGGAGCCCCGAGCTGTGAGCCCCAGGCAGGGCAGGCCCGTGTCTTCCAGCAGCATCCTACCCAGAAAGGGCCTGGCCCTGCGCTATCTCTGCAGCCTTCTCTCGTGGCTCCAGGGCTCAGACTAATGCAGGAGAGATGGAAGAGCTCGGGCCAAGGCGATAAGCTTTATCAGCCCGCTTCCTTCATTGGGAACAGGCAGTCTCAGGTCTCAAACAGATGCTGTTTTAAAAGCACACACATGACAGGCCTGCCAAGACAGGTTTGGGTTTTCCACGATGGCGTGGCACCGGCTCCCCTCGGTTGCTGTAGAGGCAGGTGAAGCTCACGCTTTGAAGGGAGGAACGAACCAAGACCTGCAGGAAGAGTCAGCGAGTCCTTGAGGGAGGACAAAGTGACAAAGCCAGGCACCAAGGGCCCCGAAGGCGTCACACCCTGCCCCGGGGCTTCTCCCGCAGGCCGGGACCGCGCCCAAGCGGCCGCTCGGGGCGTGGGTGAGCCGCGACCAGGGGAGGGCCGGGCGGTGGCGGCGGGGCCCGGGGCGGCGGCCCCCGCGCTCCGCCACCGCCACACCTGGGCCGGCCGGGCGGGCGGCGCCATTTATAGCGCGCTATTTCGGGCGCGCGGGGCCATTGGGCGCCGCCGCGTGACGGCACCGCCGCGCCTGGGGCAAAGTCCCGCCGCTCCCGCCGCTCCCGCCGCCGGGGGGGCGCGGGCGGCGCCCGCGGGCTCGGAGCGCATGCCCGGGCACCGGGACCGGCCCGGGGGGCTGCTCCGAACAGCCCCGAGGGGCTCCCCTGCCGCCTCCTGCCGCGCTGGAGCGGGGGACACGCGGCGCGTCCCTGCCCGAGCCCCTCTGCCATCTCCAGGCGCTGGCGCTGCCCGCTCAGGATGGCGCGGCTGGGGGAGCTCCCGCCGCTGCTGCTGGGGAGGGGAGCAGCGCCCGAGGGTGGGATTGGCAGGGCCGTGCAGGCAGGATGCCGGAGGCGTACATCAGGCCGTTCTTCCTTAGCCAGACCTGCAGAGCGGGACAAAATCGGCAGTCGCTTATCCGTGTCTCGGGCAGCGCAGCGATGCTGACAGGGGCAGCTGGGCTCTGGTTTGAGTCTGATGAGAGGTGGGTGCGAGGGAGCAGTAACACCTGGCACAGCTGTCTCTGGTGTTGGTCTAACTGTGAAAGTGTGCTAAGGCACCCGGGTGCCCCTGACACCAGCAGAAGGAACAGGCAGGGGAGTGGCCAGGTTGCGTCCATCTCTAGGTACAGGGGCTACCTTCACAGAATCAACTAAGCTGGAAAAGACCTCTGAGGTCATTGAGCACAGCCCATGACCAAACACCACCTTGTCACCTAGACCATGGCACTCAGTGCCACATCCAGTCTTTCCTTAAAACTCCTCCAGGGATGGTGACTCCACCAACCTCCCTGGGCAGTCTATCCCAGTGCCTAATCACCCCTTCTGTGAAGAAATTCCTCCTAATGTCCGTCCTAAACCTCCTCTGGCACAGTTTTAAGACTATGTCCTCTTGTGCTGTCACTAGGGTCTGGGAGAAGAGACCAACCCTCACCTGCCTACAACCTCCTTTCAGGGAATTGTAGTGAGCAATAAGGCCTCCTCTGAGCCTCAGCCTCTCCAGGCTGAACAACCCCAGCTCCCTAAGCTATTCCTCATAGGAATTGTGTTGCAGACCCTTTACTAGCTTCATTGCCCTTTTCTGGACCTTGAAATACCTTAATTCAGTTTTGCTGATTTGGAGCTCTAGATAGGAGTGTGCTCACATCCCCAGTCCTCCATGACAGGACGGCACTGAGTCCGATGGCTCAGGTCGCTGCAGATTTTTTGTTGTTGTTGTTGTTGTTTTTGTGGGGGGTTTTTGTTTGGTTGGGTTTTTTGTTTGGTTTTTTTTTTTGTTTGTTTGTTTTTATGTAGCATGAGTGCTTTGTAAACCTTTAACAAATGGGCTGAATGTTACCAGGACTCAGTGCTATTCAAAAATAACCTCCAGAGCACCTCACCCATGAAAGCCATGTGTGACTTTCATGCTCCATTTATAGAGACAGTGTGTGATGATGGGTGGGATATATGTTTTTTTGGCAGCTGCAGTCCCTCAAGTCTCCAGTAGGCCTGGTGGGTACCTCGGTGCGGATGTGAGAGGAGGGTCAGAAAACTCCACCAGGAAAGGTGAAAGAGCAGACTGCTATTTCATGTGGTTGAAGAGCTCCCCCGTAAGTACTGTCAAGATCCAACTGCCCAGTATTGTTACATGAGAGTGGAAGTTTCTCCAGTCCGCCAAACTATTCAGCTAAGACAGTGCTTCAGGAAAGGTGCAATTATTGGCTTGGCAAATGCAGCATGGGACGGAAAAAGCTGTGCTAATTGCCTTCCTTACATCTTACAGGAGTCATCATCCCTGAAGTTCTTGGATGTAACTCTCAGGAGAATGTAGAAATCAAGCCACATGGAGCTGGGTGTCCAAAATCCCCAGTTTTCTACAGCCAGTAGGAAAAAATATGCTCCCAGCATCTTCTTGGAGCAATACAGGTAGGAAAAGCAACAATATATTGGCATAGCCCTGAAATAGTAATTTGTGTAAGCCCTTCATCACCCACAGGATTTTGTCTGCGCAGGCAAGATCTGTGTTAATCTGGAGCCTGAGCCAATAGACTCCTGGGCTGTTTCTGCCAGATCGTAGGTCTATCACATGCTGAGTACACAGACAGAGAATGACATTTTACATTCCTTGTCTGCTAGCAGCTATAGTAAATAATCAATTAGTTGCACTTTGAACAATTTGCTTCACACCTTTTCATGACAGACTATATTTCTGGCAAGTAGAGTGCAATACATAGACTTTGCAGAAGCTGTTTCCGTTTGTCCATGTCCTGTTGTAGGGTTTCAGAACCCATTTATGTTATGGCTTTAAAGTTATTTCCAGGTGTACTGAATTGTTTAAACTAAAGATTATGCTACTGTTTGCCTGGCAGTGCTTTGTAATGTCTAAAGAACAATCCTGGCTATGTCTTTGTCCATGTATTTAGAAGCGTATCATTCTTGTACACGCAGAAGTTATGTGTGTTTGTTCTACATATGAAGCACTGTTGAAAGAAAAAGAACTGCATTCCTCCCAACAGCTGCTGCTCATTAATTCATTAAAAGAAATCTACTTCCAAAAAGCTGTTCACTGAGGAATTAACATATACTATTCTAGAAGTGTTCCCAAGCTGCCACATTGGGACCACTATTGAGCCATGTACAACAGCGTACTATAAAATTACACATTTCACAAAGTTGGGCACTTCCACCACTGTTATCATATCTAGAAATTGAAAATGGGGAGTCTCTTCATGCTCACATTCAGAGCTTAATTACAAGTTCAATTGTATTCTATGAGAGTCTTTTCAGGAATTTCACAGTGCTTGAAGACCTGCCCTCAGCACATAAAAGTCCATGGAATCTTTTATAGAGCCCACTGCTAAGTTGTCTTTACTAGGGAAAAAGCTTTGAAGGGAGCAGAAAGTTAAGTTTGCAGGTTTAGTAGAGATCTACCTCATAACTGGTTAGCTCTGCCCTTGTCCATGTGTCTTCAGTTGTTTTATCCAAACAAAAATAAAACTAGATTCTTATAGTTTTATAGTAGTCTTTTAATGACACTTTACAATGATTGGAAAGTCAAGGTTCACTGGCATCACAATTTCAGTATTGTTCCTCAAAGAGCTGTTCTGGGAAAATCCACACTTCCCAAATGCTTCAATTTCACAAAGTTTAAGAAGAAATTCAAAATTGTATTATCAACTTATAAATCCATCTGTCAGCTAAGATCTAACAAAAGCTTATGTTTGGATGCAAAGATTTTATTGCCTTTGCGCTAACAGTATCAACTGCCTGATAAGCGGAGCATTTCTGCTAATATTTGGAGAATAAACCTTGACTGCTGGGCTTATTTCCTATCACTGAAGCAAAGGGAAGGAGTCTTGAAGCTCCCATTGACTTAACTGGGAATTAACTCAGAACCTGTGCCAAAAGTAAAATGCAAGTAGTTCTGCAACATTAAAGTAGTGAAAATGCATTGTTAGTGGAGATGTTGATTTGTGTGAGTTTTGTCACTTAAATGTAGTAATTGGAGGTTACTGGGACAAGCAGTTTTGCCACCACCACAAATCAAAGGCATCATCAGGGAATGTCAATGAGGTTTGGTGCTCACTGAATCTCATCTACTGTGGGTAGAAAAGGCTGATTAGTGCTTAATGATTAGATAGATACAGTTTCTGTCTTGCCAGTGCCTTGGTCAGCAGTGTATTGCACAGCACAGAATTTTCTGAGACTCCAGAATGACAAAGAATGAACTGTAACTAATAAGGAACAGGATGTGATGGAGGGAAGTTTGGAAATTATGTTACAGTCATGAAAGGAGCTGATTTTATATTACATTTATTAACACAATGTCATGATCGATTGCATGAAGTCAGATTCTATCTGCCTCATTAATAAAAAATTTGCAAAGCACACGGAGGGGCAGACTGAGGAGTAGTATGTGCCTTTGCATTCAGAAGGCCCTTTTAAAAGACTAATATAAAGGGGTGCTTCAATAAAATTAATTTGCCATTTGCAAAAGATTTCTTACCAGGCTGACCAAATTCTTGTCAGCCTAATGAAAGGCCAAAAATATGTTTGCAAAGCCTGTCTTGTGGCAAATCTTGCTTCACAGAAAAATAATTGCAACTCTTGTCGTGAAAACATGAGCTCCAGCATTCAGGGAAACAGTGCACCATTTTGCAGAATGGAACACGAGGTCATTTTGGGTGCATGCTCATTAAGGAAAGGAATTGCATTGGAATGTAGGAGGGTTGAGAGTAAGAATTCGAAGCTCCTATGTCTGCAAGAAAACAGGGCAGTATGTATGTCACGGTGACTTCTGATGTACAGACACCATACTGAAATTCTAAAAATGTTAAGGATGTAAATTAGCTGTACTGAAGATCACAGTCACTATAAGTTGTCCATCAGCTCTCCCTGAACTCATTAGTCAACTATTATCCTTGAGCATGTACAGGAATGCCTGCTGAGCCTGGGCTTTACTCAGGCTCCAGTTCAGCAAGACTTTTAAAGGACATGCACAGGGTTAAACAAGTCTTATAATTTCAGTGAATCCTGGAGAATGCCAGCAAGGCTGAAGTCAGTAGCCTCACAATGAGGTACAATATGCCTTGCCACTGGGTCTTAGAGAGAGTTTAGATATGCACATTAAGGCATGGGAACACTGCAAATCCGAGGAGGATCCTGCAGATCCTCCATGTGGGTTAGTTCCATTTGCTGTTCAGCAGTGAAACTGCACTGTGAGAACTAGCATTACATCTGTCAAGAAAGAAACAATTGAATAATGACATTTGAAACCTGAACTGTGATTTGAGGGATCAAGAACAGAGGAATCTAGATTGCCTTCTCATACAGAGGTAATTGTAACAGGACAATACAGGGGTTGTAGAATTATTTATTAATACTTCTAACTTTGAAGAGTATTTTAAGGCATTTATATGAAACCACCCTGATGATGGGAAGTAATGATTGTCCCTTGGGCTTTCTTTCTCACCTTGTCTGTTCAAGTACCCATCCTGGCCCTGACTGAATGAAATCCATGAGTGTTTGGGGTAAGATAAGGGTCTCTCCAATGCTCTATTCAAGCTGCACCGAGTGGAAGTGCTGTGGAACTAATACAAACATTGAATTTTAAAGAGCTGGGTAATTTTCACTTCCTCAGTCTTTTTAATTAGTAACATTGATTTATTTTTACACTGTTGCAGGCTGGTAGCAGTGTAGTCTGGGGCTGGACTTAAAGTGCTTGGTTTTCTCTAAAGTGTTGTGTTTACTCACTCGAATGTGCCACTACTCCCACAGAAATGCAGTACTCAATGCATCTCAAGTGTTTACACAACACTGTTGTAAAGCAGACAGTAAATTACTTCCTTTATGGATAGATCTGTGGGTTCATTCTGCTCACTGCTGTATTAACTGAATATTAATGATTAATGAAAAAAAAAAGACATGAAGAATAGTTAAACCAACTTGTTACACTTTTAGGATAATATAAAGTTTACTGACTGCTGTAGCACACCCTTTGCATCCTGCATGTACTGCCCTGTACATATGCTCCAGTGAAGGCCCTGGCACAACCTACTGTAGCCTGTTTCTAGCCCAGAACATCTGGAGCCAGCCTGAGAATCTTTACATTACATACCAGATTAAAAGGAATCTATTATTTTAAAGACTCTCTTCTGTCTCTGTCTGGGACAAAAAACAGGCATAGGCATTTAGTTTGAGTCGAAGACAAACAACTGTATTGACTGGGACCATTTCAATTTTCCCCGATTACCTCAGATTTTTATAATTGCTGAGCAACTAATTTGTTCCATTCTTGTCATCTCAAGTTTTCTAAGAAACGTAGAACTCTCCTCTTCCACCTCTACTCGTGTTTAAATAAGACTGCATAAGAAATCAGGTAATAGCACCATGGCTAAAAGTAGCAGAATCAGGCTGGTAACAGATGACTGGCACAGAAATGGAGTCTTAATCTGGTGTTTGATAAAACCCATAAAGGGCTGGATTGTTGTGATCCTGTGACTGGGTTGACAGGATCAGCCTGATTCTGTCCTTGCACAAGTGCAAAATAGTTTCTGACTTTGTCCCTGTGTACTTCATGCAGGTCTTTGGATTATACTTAAACCATGAACACAGTTCAATGTTATCATTTCACATTAACAAGGGCTGGCTGAGAGGCTAATCTAAAGTAACCAATTAAGAATTACCATGGAAGCCTGTCATAGTGAAGTCATGGAATTTTCTCCACTAAACCTCTCGGTTACAGTCCTGGTCCCAGTGTTTTGACTGAAGGGCTCTGACAGGATTGCAAGCTTGAGTCCTGTGGGAAGGGGCTCACTTACAAGCATCACTAGCTTGCATTGAAACAATCTCCAGCTTTCATTCTTTTCTCCACAAGCAGGGTTTCACTGCAGCTGAGTTTACCATAAAAGGGTTATGCAGAATTAACTACTGTGTCTAAAATTATTCAATTACCTTTTTCCTAATATTTTTCCTGATATTCTGAGATAGCTTACAGGAAGTAAGTTTGAATCCACTGGGGTACTGAATACATTGCATTTCTTCTCAAGGGAGAAATAAGCAAGTTACCAGAAGAACAAGAAAATAACTTAAATCCACATTTAAATCTTGCAATGTACTTCTCCGTGGGAGTTTTACTGCTTGGATTTTTTTAAGGATAGTCATTACAAAATAAATCATTTAACCCCGTGCAGTTTCTGCAGTCATTTTCCCATGCAATAGCAATTTAAACAGAATAGTTCTGACTAAAGTTAAAGAACTCAATCTCAGAAATTTACAGCCACAGTAAGAATCAGTGGTTAGAGATTTTAGAGCCAGCAGAGATTATTTTGATTATCTGCCTTGTCTAACATGAAACTCAGGTTGTCAGTTACGAATTCCAGTAACTTTTGTTTAGGACTTTGTTTGAGTTAGATTGTCCTGCTGAAATTTAACACCTGCAAAAGCAAACAAACCTTTTTTTTAGTTCTTATTTAAGCCATTATTTACTCACCATTGATGTGTGGTGGCATTTGAAACACAATACTTAATTGCTACTTGAAGCACAGCAAAAGAGATCATTTCAAATACTACACATTGGAAACCGTGGGGAAGATGGTGGCCACAATCTTACTTGAAACAGCACCACTATTTTGAATGTCCTTAGCACTGCACTAACTATATTGCACACTGCATTTTAAGGCAATTTCTGTAAAGAGGGGTTGGTTTTTTGCTTTAACTTTTTTTTTTTTTTTTAACTAAGGGTGCAGACTGAACTCTGAGACAAGAAAGAACATTGTGCAATACTCTGTGGTGTTATCTAAAGAATATTGTTTCTTATCTCTCTGGATTTGTACAGCACAGCATGGCTAAACTTTAGTGATGAGTGAGCAGTTATTTCAGGCGACAGGGGTGGAGGGCATTAAGAGGAATGCAGGGAAGGAGTACATTTAGATATCTGGAAAGATAATACATTAGAAGATTATTCCTTGCTGTTAGATTTCTTGCTTGTGGGATCAGGAGAGTTCCCATAACTTCAAACACAAAGGAAAAAAATTGTGTGTTGTTAGAGATGATTGCGCTTGGAGAGAAATAAAGCGTGTGAAGTGCTTTCGTTAGTCCTGTCCACGTGACTTTCTGGGAGTACCTTAGGTGCAGTCCTCCAGGAGGTCCCTGAACCCTCCCAGGCACATCTTCTCTACAGAGAGTCTCCACCTGTGAGACCAGTGTCTTGCTTTGCCAGTGTGTCCAGCAGTTACTCCACCCTGTGAATCAGCTGTACATGCACACCCTGTTTTGCTGTCATCTCTAAGGCCCTTTTGGTGTTTTCCTGCCTCACCATGTCTAACAGGTAAAGGGAAACCAGGCCAGTGGCCAGAACTCTCAGTTTTCCCATTCTGTGCTGCTGTCCTACCTGGCAGAGCAGCCCTGGCAGGGCTGGGCAGGGAAACCACCCCACAGGTCTGGACTGCCGTGTAGATGTGGAGACAGCTGAGCCTTCTTGCAGGCTTTTGCAAACAGGGCTCAAAGACCACATTCCCTATGAGTGGCAGGCAAGAAGCCACTTGCACCCCTCAATCCAGAGCACTCAGACACTCTGAAGTGAGTCTGTCCTGGGCACTTCAACATGCTGGGTCAGAAACAGGCCTTGATACCTGGCACGGCCCTTACTGTGACAGCAGCCCGAGTGCTCACAGCGATGGCCCTACATCAGAACGCTGCAAAAGGAGGCCACTGCTTGATGCTGTACTTCCCCCTCCCTCTACATCTGCCATGGCAGGCAGAACACAGCCAGGGAGAACAACAAAGGACAATCCACTTTCTCACCGGAAAATGTCACACGTAACAGCGTAGCATGCCTTAGGGACAATATGGTTCATCCAGGACTTGTGCTCCTGGTCTCACTCAGAAACAAACTGGGCCTGGCTTTGGAGATGATCCAAGGTACGACTATGAAGATTTCTAATGGATATATGTTTGTACTAAATTACCCAAAGCAAAGTCCATAAGGCCAAAAAGCAAGGTCCGTAAGGCCAAGTGGCATGGGTAGGAAAACCAGACAGACTTCTTGGATACAGAAACTCTATTTCATTTCTGATTGCTGCAACAATGTTTTTACCATTCCAAGATACTTAAACACGCTGAACAATTAGCTCATGAAGCACTGGCTCTGTAGTCACCTAATCCTCACGCTCAACTGATACCAAGTGGAGGGACACAGCACCCTACTTCTGGAGTCCAGCAGCACCTCACCCTTCTCCTCCCACACACTGGAAGCCCTTGAAGATGAAAATAGAGCACTGGACCAATGAATCTGGCTTCAAAGGTGTTGCTGGTGAATGCTGAGACATATGAAATATCACATAAATGAAACCATAGCACAGAAGGTGTTCCTAAGGTTACATATGACAGATTTCCCCCTCTCATCTTGACATTTTTCTTTTATTAATAGAGACCAAAGAATTCATCATGCCACCTGTACAAGATAACCAGCTTATTAAATAAATGAACTGCTGAGCTGTGTTCTTCCTAGGAACAAATCAAGTCTGCTTGACATCCTTGTTACATCCAAGGCAGCATGTCAACTTTATTTTGAAGGCTTGAGTGCCACTCAGTTAATACCCAGGTCCTGAGTTACCTGCTGTAAACAGGTGAAATTCACACAGTATTTTAAAGGAGGCATACTGATATTTCCAAAGTGTTTTGGTGAGTTGCTAGCCAACATGCTACAAGACTTGTTGTTTATCTTCTGTGTCATGCGTCAGAGGTAATTACTTCACAGGGTAGGTGTGTCATTGGGAAGCACTGAAAACTCCCTTTGTTTCAGGTTACCTGCATGCCTCAGTGTGGCAGGTGAACAGTAATCAACCTGATCCCCTTCTCCTCCAGCAAGGCCTCACAGAAGTTATTTGGTTTGGTAGCCTCTTTGTTTCTGAGTTAACTGCCTTTAAGGCAGCTGGGGCTGATTAGATAAGGTAACTGTGTATCTGCAACCTTGACATAAAATGGATTTAGTTTGCCTTCAGTGTTTAGCAGGGTGGTTGAAAACCAATTAAGGATATATGTAGCCATTTGTAAATTGTATATGAGCTGCTTGCTATGAAACACAAATAATTTTTTTCTCATGAATGAATATTTAATTGAGGTACAGTTCCAGGTAAGTCCTTGCAAACTATTAGAGTTAAAATTCAGGTCTGGTGTAAGTAGGTAGTGTTCTACTTTGTTTAGAAATGTCACCCTGCTTGTACCTCCCTCGTACTTGGTCTTACGTCTTCATCAATGCCCACCTGTTTTCAGCATTGTTGTTATCACAGAGCAAACAGAGGATTTCCCAAGAGACAGGTGGATACTTGTACTTCAGACTCCAGCTTGGTGTCTTACTCATGATACACTGAGGTCAAAACTACCCTCCTCTATCTGTGTGAAGAATCTCCATTAGTATATTCTCTCCTTAGTGCTGAGAGTTCCCTGTGCAGCCTGCACTGCTGTTGGGAAGCTGCAGTCTGAGGGGAGAACAAACAACTTCATCTGCTAATGGCACTTGGAAATGTTCATGTCTGCAGCAAACACAGGTGATGCAGAGCAGGAGAGATAATGTATGGACCAGTAATAAACCGCATCCCCAATATTACATATTTTCTGTTTCTCTCGCTATTAGATTCAGTCTTTCACCAGACTTACACTACAAAAGAGAGCCTTGATGCATAAAGCACTTAAATCAGGCTAGGCAAAATATGAGAAGATATCTGAAAGAGCTAGTCCTGCATGGCAGAATAGGCTAGAGTGATATTTGGGACTTCTGAACTTTACCTAGTAACCTCTGCATCAAATTTTTTTTTCTGTTTCAATTAGAGAAAAATATGAGAAAATGGTCTGGCACCAAATTGCATAATAATGCCCAGCTTATATTACTGACTTAACCAAGGCAAGAGCCATGCTAGATGTTTTATTTTGGCTGAGTATTTAACTGTGAATTGCCTTATAGATAATGCAGCTTCTGAAATTGAATAAGAAATACAAGTACCTGTCAATGTAAACAACTTTCAAAGCTTACACTGAAAGAGCACTTGGCTCTGGAGAGAACTGATCAGGAGGTAGAATCACTGCCATTCAGTCCTGAGACTGGGGTTTAAGGCCTTTCTAATGTTACACACTGGATTTGAGAATCACCAGGTGAAACTCAAGAGCTTAGTTTACGCTGAAAGTCAAACAATGTGACCTTAAAACTGATCTTAAAGGGTGTGAGTCAGTATCATATCGCAGGAAAAGAAAAGGTACCCTGTCTATAAATTGTACATTGAACTTTGCACTCTTAGCCCTGAAATTCTGACTTTGGGCACCCTTAGTTAAATTGAAATAGCATATTACTTGTGGTTTTGAACTCTCACAGCCTCATTCCCACAGCCAGAGCAATACAAATGTCAGCAATATATAATTATAAAACAACTTGGAGTAAAAAAACCAACTGTACATAGACTATGAACTCTTCTTCTCTCTATCAACCAGTGGGCATTTGTTTTGCCTCCACCTTCCTTACCACTCTCACCTGCTCTAAACACAGATCTGTGCTCTGTCTATGAAGCACATGAACTAAGTTAGTTAATGTTATTTACATGCAGTTTTTGTCAGCACTATCTCAACATATCTCTACATTGATGTTAAAAAGCAAAATCAATCAAACAAAAAAAAACCAACAAAACCAACCACAAAAAAAAAAAAAAAAAAAAAAAAAGGCCACTGAAAGAGCTGGTCCCATAGAAAGTGCTTGGATGTAGGGGGTGTTTGCAGGGGGTATTTGCAGTATATGCCACTCAGCTCTGCTTTTAATCAGATTTCAAATATAAAGCACAACGGAAGATATCAAGGTGAAATAGAGATTACTTAACCAGGGGAACTCCCTTCCTCTTTCCTTTCTTATCATAAGCATTAAGATCATAATTTCATTTTAAGACGTAAAAGCTGTGTTGGCCCTAGTTTCCATTTGCTTTGAGCCTTGGACAAACATGGCTAGATTTACACATGTGGTATAATCTCTACAAATTCAGTATGTCATGAACTTCATTCGTCATTTCACACATTTTTAAACAATGGTTTGTGACATGATTGTTCTCATTCAATAGATTCAGAAAACTCTCAGTGCTTTTTCTATTTGTTTATTTGTTGGTAAATCAATAATTAATTGTGGATTTCAGTTACAAAGATGATTACCATAGACTTTCCATCCCTGGTCATCAATTAGGAAGGCAAAGATAAGAATCTCCCAGCATGTAACCATTGGATCACTGAATGAGGTTTATTTCCAGGCCTGAATGCACCTAACCTCTTGTTGGTATAGGAAAAAAATACCCTATGCTTACTGAAAAAAATAGCAAAACAACAAAAAACTGCCCCTGGCAAGAGCAGCTTTTCACGTAGCAACAACAAGCACTAAACTTGGCAGCAGCTTCTCGTAGGAACAAGCAAAAATGAGGCACAAGCCTTGCACTCTTTTACACCATTTATCCCCTTCATAAGAAACCCAGAGAATGTCTCAAGAGGCTTTGCCAATAGATGCTGGTCCACTGTGACCTCATTCTGTCAGGTTTTCAGTAAGCTCAGTGTGGGTAATGGGGAAGTAGTTCTCAGTGCAGAACTACAATTCACCAGGTCCTTGGTCACTCTTCCTGAAGTCTGACATTTTGGGAATTATTATGCCAAAATTTCAGAATGTGCAATGGGTAATAAGCTGCTTATTCAGTTATGCACAATGAAAAAGAAACTATTGTCAGTAATCCCATATGGTTCTTTTTCCTTTTATAGCTCTTCCATTTCACAAAGAAAATCAAAGACTCTTGACTGTTCCTACATGACTGCAAATCTCCTTAAATATATATATGTCTCAAAAAGTGGCATCCTTTCCATTAACTACTCTAATGAATGTCCTTTCTTCTAGCTGCTATACTAAATGCATAGTCTATGAGTTGTCAAGAGAACAGAGTTAGCTGCTATAGGTTTTTGTTAGTAAAAAAACTGCAAACAAACCAGCAGAGAATCTGCAAAAGTCTTCCAGCTATGCCTTGCCTAATGTGGATGAAACTTTCTATTCAGAGAAACAGGGAGTTTAGGTCTGTCTGTTCTTGGGACTATTGATTCTGCATGAGCAACAAAGAATGATGGATTTAGGGCACAAGATTTCATGTTTCCCAGTTCCAGGATGATCTGACTTAGGAAGTTTTAAATGGACTAAAAATTGGCTGGCACAAAGCCTGTTAAGCAAAAGCCACTTCATAGCGGTAGGACTTACTTGAGCAAACCCAGACAAATACTTGGAATTCATAAATTATCCACATCAAGTTTAAATGTTATTACAGCTTAAAGTACAACAGGAAAATCAAATTGGTCTTCTTTCTAAAACAAGGAAGGCAGGCTTGATGAGGATGACACAGTTTGGTTAGGGGTCAGTAAGTCACAGGAACTGTTACAGGGAAGAAGACAGAAATTGGGTTCTGCTACTGACCTGCTGAGCAATCAGGATTCTTTCGTCACCTCCACTGCCTTATTAATTCCTGTAAATGGTTGGTAATGCTATCCTCTTAATAAAGCAGGTTAAGAGTAAGTGCTGGATCAGAGCAGATCTTAATCCTGTGACTTAAAGGCTTCATTTTGATTTGGGTCTTATGCTTAATTGTGAAGTCTGACTGAAGATGATGTGGTGAGGGTGGCCATAAAAGCTCTCTCTTGCTTAGCTAATGCTTAAATCTAGAAGTAACCAAGTTCCATAGAGTTTTAATGTGGAATTTTACCCAGATTGCATATTTGTATCTGTTTTTTCTATATTTGAATTTTTGCCCCAGGATGTCTTGACGTGGGTTGATTGTTTTGTGCCCATTTCATGCCTTCTCTGATATTCCCTCACACACATTCCAAAGGGGATCCAATCTTTAAGCATTTGTAGATGCTTATCGGTATTATACACAATGTCCATACTCCCAAAATTCAATATACTGATTTTCAGGGCACTCTCAGGAAATCCAGAGAGCTGAGGACTTTTACCACCACTCTGGAGCAGAGGGGAACTGGTTTGTGTCTGGAAAGGATGAGAAAGCTTCTGTACAAAAGGGAAGAAATATATACCTTCCCATCCTTCTAGGGGGGAGGTGGGGAGAGAAATAAAAAGGAAGGAGCTGAGTGACCCAGCTGTAGAGGAGAGTTTCGTACTGTCACAAAGACACCTACCTAGCCAAATCTTCAATAAGGTACGGAGCTCTGCAGGCAAGAGGGTTTGAAAACACACCTAGCATGAGGAAAAAGCCCAGGAAGGAAGTGAACGGTGTCTAAGACATACTCCAAGCTGGCAATTATTCTAGTTTCTTCCACTGAAAACAATTCTTCCTGTGTAAGCTCAGTATGTTCACAGTGGCTGGTTTTGGGTGGAGTGGTATTGGGCAAGCTGGTAGTTATGGATGCCATTGAGGTATCTACCTTTCCCCATGCATTGCAGGTGACTGTGGGAGAATGGCACAAATTTATGTGCTGCGGCAAACAGGAACCTAGAGATTGTATGTTGCCACACATAATTATTAGTCACCTAAATTCCTTTTGCCCCTAGGTTTGTGTGTTTAGGAAGCAATGGTAAGGGTTAGGAAAAAAAAACCAAAACAACAAAAACCCAACAAAACCAGGGGTTTAAGCTTGGATATGTAACTAACATATGGAAACAAATACTTACCTGACTATATATAATGTATTAAATGAGACATCTCTCTGACATGGAGTTTCTTCAATATGAAGCCCCAGGGTGATGGTCTGTGTGCCCATGTTGAGCTATGGACAGGAAAGGATTTTGGGAATGAAAATCTCCCAGAATGGAAATGGGCTTCCCATTAGATCCATGCAATGCTTTGTTTCAAGAGGATGCAGACACACACATTTGTTTTGACTTTTCTGTTTCCAGTCACATCCAAAATCTGGATTTTAAGACTATGGCATGAAAATATCTCATCTCTATCCTTTTCCATCCCCGCCAAAATATCTAAGAATGTCACTTAGGGTTCTGAGTGAGAGCTGCAGAAGCTGGGTTCTTACAGCACTTTTTACTTGGAACAGTTGTTTCTTGTGCTTGGCAGCCTACCCAAAACACTGTGATAATTTGGTCTGGTTCATTTCCAGTGTCATCCTGCTGAATAAGGCATGAATCCCACCATAAACTTATTGCTTAACAGAAGAGGATAGAAAGTGTCTTCACAAATCACATTTTTGTTAAATTAACCCAATCCAACTGAGTGTCAGCATCTTTTGTTAAATTAACCTGACCCAAGTAAATCTCAGTGGAATTGTTTCAACTGAAAATGGAGGTCGTATCTGTTTCCCAAGGATGTCTGATCCCATGGCCCTTTTCTTGGAAGCTGTTCAGCTTAGACTATTTCTTCTCACCTGCTGTTGCAAGCTGCCACCCCCATGGCTCTGTTTTGATGGTAAAGCCGCCTCTAATCTCTGAAGATCATGCAACAGGAAAGGAATATTACCATGAATTCTCTCAGCTTCTAACTCGGCTCCCCTCCCCTTTCTTTCACAGACCCAACACAGTAAAGATTCTTTTATTGTAACGTGGCACAACCAAGTGCTGCTTGGTGGACTCTGTGGGGGAAGACACCATTTGGAACTCTGCCAAAGCAAGACTTGTATTGTTTGAGCTGTCCTTTTTGTCACCATCCCTCGATATTTCCCAGGCTCTCTCCTGCCCGACATATTTTCCACGCAGTGGATGTTATTCTCCTTGTTCTGTGCTTCCCTGCTCCCATTCTATGTCCTATGCCAAACAGACAGACAGTGGTTGAAGTGGGGTGTTGCAGACAGTGGCTTGGGTACAGGCTGCACAATTTCCTCAATCTCACAGCTCAACTCCGTGCCATTGCTGGCACAGTGGAAGAGCTGCGTCCTACAGGCCATTCGTTGCCCATGACTATGTAAATCAATGTGCTCTTGTGACCAGCCAAGCAAGGAGATGCAGTGGGAGGCCAGCAGCTCCTGGCAGACACTATCACAGAAGTGCATTACATTCATGGGTGAGGAGGGAGAAGGAACAAGGGGCAGAGACACAAACTTTGTTTTCTGTGTATGCTTATCAATTGTTACGCTATTTGCATGAACTTTTTTGGGCTTTACAAAAAGTCAGAACCAGCTGAAGTATACTCTGTAGTTTCTTAGCTTAGATGGATTTTCAGTTTTCTCTTTTGCTGACATTGCTGAAAATATGCTTTACTACACAAAGCAAGCCTGTGTTTTGTTAAGTAATCATATTTTCTGACCTTGCACTCCAAGAAACACAGCAACTATTACAGGCCACCCCTAAGGCATCACGCCTCTGTCGGACACTTTCCTCGTGCCATCCATAGGCTTGGGAAGCGCCGACTCCGGCGAGGCCCCAGCAGGTGCGGGCGCGGCGGGCCGGGCCGGGCCGGGCTGGGCCGGGGGTCTCCCGCGGGGCCGGGGCCGTGAGCGGAGGGGCCGCACGAGGCCCCGCGCGGCCCGGCCGTGCCCGGGAGGTCGGAGTGGCGCCGCCCCCGCACCTGTCGCCCGCCCGCCCGCCCGTCTCTCACGGCGAGGGGCTCGGGGGCTGCCGGAGGCTCCGGGCCGCGGTGCCCCCTGCGCGCCGGGGACGTCGAAGCGAAGCCGGCAGGGGTGCCCCGCGGTTGGGCGAGGCCGGTGCCGCGCTCGGCGGGCGCCGGGGGGAGCGGCGGGCAAATGGCCGGCGGCGGTGAGTCACCGCCGGGCCCCACCTGCCGTACTTAACCCGCCGCCGGGCGGCCGGCGCCGTACTCGCGGGCTGCGCTGCCGCCGTGGCCGGGAGCGGCTTCTTCCTCCTCCACCTCCTCCGCACGGGGCGCTCGGCAGAGGCGAGGCAGGCGCTGCATGAACGTTTGTGTCGGGAGTAGCAGAAGCAGCAGCCCTCAAAATGCCGAAACCGGTGAGTGGGGCGCGGTGGGAGGGAGGCGCTCCGCGGGGCCGCACTGGGTCTGCCCGCCCGGCGCTGGGTGTCGGGGGCTCGCTCGATCCCGGGAGCCCGGCGGGGCGGTCACCTCCGGGGGTCGCGGCGCGGGCTGGAAGGGCTGAGTCCCGGTTCCTGCTCCCCGCCACTGGACGGGGCGTTTCGACTCGAGCGCCCTGGGAAGTTCTGCGCGGCGCCGGGAGGGAGCGGCGGGCACCCCGCTCGGGAGCCACATCAGCGGCTGCTTGGAGCGGGAGAGATCGCTAGGGCGGCTGCCTGCGGACGCAGGGCCGCGGGCAGGACGGAGGCGCCTCGGGTGGGCTGGAGGATCTCCTCGCCGTCCCGCCGCCGGGAAAGGGAGCACGGAGCCCCGGATCTCTGTGCTCCAGAGATCAGGCGGTGGGTTTGCTCCGTCCTGTGTAGCGCTTCCGTGCTAGACATACACAGAGCTCCCGAGTAACTCTCGAAAGAACAGCTTTCATCACTCTCCCGCTTAACGAGAAATGATACAAATGCGCCGGCTGCCATTTAGTATGCTTGTGGCCTATGCATTTATCTACAGGAAGCATGTATGCATCTGTAAACATAGGAAAAAGCTTGTTCCCTCCTTGTTTTGCCATCTAAAAACTAAATGCTAGGGACTCTTAATGAAAGTTCTCCACACTGGTCTCTACCACTCATTATCGAAGACCTGTTTCCTTTTTTGGTTGGATTTTTTTTTTTTTTTTCCCAATTGAAAGGTCTTTTTCATCCCTCCTTCTTTCTCTTGACACCACCACCTCTTCACCGCTTCCCGCTCCGACCTTCTAGTGGGTTTTTTTGTTTGTTTTATTTTAAAGTCTGCTGCTACTGTGCCGGTTAGAGACGTTAATTCCCTTGGGGAGCCAACTGCCTAATGCGGAGCTTTGAGCAGTCGTTGGAGCAGACGCACTTTTGAACTTTGAAGAGCATAATCAGAACAGATTGTTGTTACTAAATATTTTCAATAGAGGCAATATCTCTTAAAATTCAGTGCAGTGAAGGACTTATGTGAGTATTAGCTCACTGAAATGAAATGTGAAATAAGAGCAAACAAGCTTATCTTTGTGGTAATAAGTAATTGATATTTTATCACCATAACGTTAAAGTTAGTTGAACTTTTGGATTTTTTAAAGCATTTAGGTTAACTTACATAGCAGTTTATATAAACCTAAAAAAACCAAACAAACAAACAAAAAAAAACCAAACCCAGCCTAACAAAAGACAAAAACACTCCAAAACCAAACTATGCTCAGTCCTAAGAAATGATACATCTTCAGTCTCTCTGGCTGTATTTCATCAGTAGGAGGTGATATGTTGCTGCATATAATAGCATCTAACTGAGAGGGCCCTTCTGTAACTGGGGAAGCAAATATATAATTTATAAAGTATGGATATAAAAGGTTGTGTGTGAATAATTTCTTTCTGCCTTGTTAGCTGTTTGCTAATTACAGAGTGCTTTCGTGAAATATCCTGGTTAGAATAATCTGAAATCCTGGTTTAGGACTAAGTCGCACTGGAAGCCATGGATAGGTGTACAAAAACTCTTTAATCTCTTAAAAAAATACAGCTGTGTTTATCCTTTTGCTTGGCAGGGCTAGGTTTGTATTCTCTCAGAGATGGTGATTTTTCTTTGTTTCTTGGCTGATTAGCCAGTGAACAACAAAGGTGGATGGTGTAAACCACCATCCACTGGGGAAGGATGGTAGTACTGTAAAGACTTCTGAGATGTGACCTTCTGGCTAGGATTTATGGACAAGACTCTGTGTCAATACTTTGTAAATATAAGCCTTTTTCTTACTTGATCTTCTGTTCAGTGGGGCTAACTGCTACCTTATTGTAAATGGAAAAGACGAATTTTGCAGAGGCTATTTTAGTAAAACACACTGTTCAGTCTGTCTGTTTAGACTGAGACTGGATTTGGATCCTTCCCAACTCAGCTCATTTAATCTTAATACAGCTAAATAGGATTCGTGTCAGTTTGCATGGAGGGAGGATGTAAAGCTGTCGCTCCAGAGGCAGAACTATGCTCAGGACGAATGTGACAGCAGCCTTTGGCATGTGTGAGGAATGATAGCACGACCTCTTGGGATGCACAGGGAAGCAGTGTGTTTCTGCTGGGTATTTAGCATGGATGCTAAATATTTATTACCTGTGCTTGTTTGCATGTGTCTTGTCTACATGCCATAAGTAGATACGGTGTTGCTTGGCAGACTTCATGCTGCTCTGTGTCAAGTCTCACACACTGGTCATGAGTTATTTACAAATTATGATTATGATTACAGAAAGCAAAATTTTGGCAACACCTTCCCCTCTGGCCCCTCCACCCCACAACCCAACAAGCTAAACCTTTATATGAAACTATTGATTTAATAAAAATTATAAATGCACACACAAAGCTTACAGATCGTGTTTGTAATTTACTGTGAAATAATCACAGTAAACAACTAGCGAAGCCATTAACAGTAGGACATTAGTGATTTTGTATTTTAATTGAGCACCAAGGTGAAGTGCTAGAAAGCTGACTTACTGAGTCTGTGATAACATTTGGTCACAGTTAGTTGTATCTGATGCATGCTTACCATGCTCAAAATAAATTTTAGTAAAAGTCCAGAAAATAATACTGCAATCAGTATATTTGTTAATATAGACATGTTTTAATATGTAATTTAACACAGCCATTCTGCCATGTGTAGCAGTTACAAAGTAATGAGATCTCTCCAAGGTAAGCTATAAATATATAACCTATACCCAGTTCATGAGGGTTTATGGCTGGGAGTTCGTCAACAGTTCGGATGCATGATTTCTATCTAGTCTGTACAGAGGTTCATTAGGCTTTACAGGTAGTGAATTATTTTGTAAGGAAATGCAAAAGGTGTCATCTTGTCCAAATCTTGCTGTGTTATCTGGAAAATAGTGAAATGCTAAATAAACTTACTTGCTCAGCCTTGCTTAGTTTCATTATTGGAGTGAGTGTCTGTGTGGTCTGTGCATTTTTCCTAGATTCGTGGTACTAGTTTATTTCTGATGGTGTTTTAGGTGGATTGTATCCTCTTGCAAAACAAACCAATCTAATAAATTGTGGCTAGAACAGCATGGCTGCAGGCTAATGAACAGTGCTTACCGAAGAAGGAAATGTGATCTTGGGTCTATAGAGCTGTTAATTTGATCTGATCTACCAGCATTCTTGGTTACTTTATTGAAGGTGGATTTTTTTGGTTGGTTGGTTTGGGTTTTTTTTTTTTCCTCTTGGGGGAAAAAAACAAAATGTAAAGCTTCACAAGAAATTAAGTTAGCTTTGCAGCATAGCATTTGATTGATCTGGTGTCACACAAGAACGTCTAATACTTGTGTGACTGTGTGTAAAACTGTGTAAAGAGAGGACAGCAATAAATGCAGTCTAGCAGCTTTTGGTCCTAAAAAGAAAATACAAGTGAATAACATCCAGAGGCTCCTTTTTTTAATACCTTTATTAATGACCTGTGGTCAGAAAGCTGAGCACAGTAATGAAATCTGTTCATGTCACGCTGTTGAGGGGGAAGTATTATTGATGCAGAGAGCCAACATATAAAGGAGATTGAAGGACTAAGGGGTAATAAGGTCCCTTTGCATATAGTTTAACTTGAAAGTTTATATACTTGGTGGGGAAAGAAGGTCCCTCACTAAATAGGTTAGAAGGAGATGGATTAATCAGTGGTAGTATAACTGTCCTGTTATGCATGTCATCTGCAATGTGTAGGGCTTCTCTAACAGAAAGCATTAATAGAAGGTTCTAATGAGAGCTTTCCTTTAATGTAGGTACTTACCTGTGCCTAGGACAGACAAATTCAAAGCAAAACCTAGAGAGTGGGTTTGGGATGACCACAGACAAAATTCCACCTTAAGAGGGTGCTTGGCTATTTCAGCCTGGTAGAATTCAAGGAGTTATCTCTTCCTTCACCTGTGTAGTAAAATGTAAGGAATTTAAATGCCAAAGAGAAGAAAGAATGCTTTAAGCACAATTTGTGGTTTAAGAGACTTTAAACTTTTAGAACAATTAAGCATGTATGGTGGGGGGGAGGGAGAGAGTTGTGAGTGGGTAGGATGTTTTTTCCCCTTCCCTTATTGATCTTATTAGAAGACTATTCCAAGACCTAACATCCCTAAGATAAAATTTGACAGTACACAATTTAATGCTGCTGCCTGTAGGAGGGGGAACTGGAACTGATGTCTCAAAAAGCTTTTCCCAGCCCTGTGTTGTTAATAATGGGCTGGTGTGTGCTAGGCATTTAGTGGTTAGACAAGTCCTCCATACCTGTTTAATGTTGAATATACATGCGTGCTGTCTTCAAGTTGTTTTTTCAGAATACAGGTCTTCTGCCAAACCTTTATCTGTCTGTGAACAGACTATGGCATTAAAATTGAACAAGTTTTTGATAAGCTAGCCAAAAAAATATGCAACTGTAGTGACAGGAATTTATTTCTAAATATAAACAATTAATATTAGTAATTGTTCCGAGATCTTCTCAATTTATTCTTGACTATGTGTCTTCTAACTACATGTAGTGGTTTTATCTCAGAGCTCTTTACAGCAGATTCCTGTAACTGGACTGAAATAAAAATACTTTTTCATACCTTTAAGTGTTCACAATCAATTAAAATACTCTTAGCTTATGGATGGCTATAGATTTAGTCGAGAATAAAATATTACCCTTGTAAGCACCGATTGCAGTCCATCAGGTGATACAGTGTATGGTGTATTTGATACCAGATGTATACTCACTCTGGGGCAAAATGGAAACCCAAGGAAGCTTCCATTTGCCAAATGTCAGAACTCCCTTACATTTGCCAAATGTGTCACTCACTTCTGCAAAAGAAAGGTGGAGGATTCTATGAGTAGTAAATTTGAGGAGATGAATAAAGTTATAAGAGAATGAGTTCACAGTTTGCCAAAACCCTTATTTACTGTGTGAGCTGAGTAAGCATTTCCGAGAGCAGTTTGTTGTGGGATGTTAGCTGCTACAGAGAAACCAAGGGTGTTAACTGTTAGTCACTAATTAAAGAATTTCTTAACCTTCTTAAAGGTCAAAAGGAGGGAGATAAGCCTTCCTGTTCTGTTCTCTTCCTCCACCCACATGAACATCTTCCTTTGTCCATGAAAAAAAGCTGTGATATGTCAGGACTTTTTGAGAATAAGACTTCTTGATGACCACTGAAGATTCCCACCTCAGTGTCGTTCCTGTTTGGCACACTGTGCCCAAAGAGCTTTACATGCACGGTAAATCCCATAATCACTTGATTGACCTTGATGGAAGGCAGTGCTGCCCAGGATCACTGGACCACGCTGCACACTGTTAAGTAATGTGCTTTAGCTGTGTTTTGTGCTTGCTTTGAAGCCTGGTTTCTGCAACAGATAACATTACTCTGTGAGCTGAGAAGTACGAAGAACAACAGTGTGTGCACCTAGGAGAGGGGAAAATTGTTGCTATAAGAGGCAGGAAACAAGGCATAGCTCAGTGTAACAACTAACCATGCTGCTTCCGTATTGCTCATCTGTTCAGATCCAGATTTTTTTCTCTTTCTAGTTCCTATTTCATAGTGGGGAAATTCACTTGCCTTCTCTGCCTCTGCTCTTATCTTTGAGAGGGCATGAGTAGCAGCCATGTGCTCAGCCGAGGGTGATGGACACCTCATAGTAACAATTGTTCATTAAAGAAAAATCCTGACTCTAAAAATTAACATGCAGGACTCTGCCTAATAATTGAGTAAGTGAGACTGTTGCTGATGACCATGGACTTGTATTTAGCTACCTACAGTGTAGGCTCAGCAGAAGAGATCCCCTACACAAGGCCTGTAACCTTTTGCTTCCTTTGAGAGGGGAGCGTGTGATTGCCCTGTGTGATTTGTGTGCATTTACTTCTCCCTCTCACTAGCAAGTGCTGTAGCTATTGTGTAAAACTCTGAGGTGTTACTATAACCATCTCTTCCTCTCGTGTTTTTGCGTGAAGAAGTCCACGCTTGCTGTAGTTGTTCTAACCTCAGTGTGAAATGAGTGTGAGAGAGAATTCTCTGGGGATGAGTGGATGGATGTCCTGTAGCTGAATCTTGAGCAGGCTTACAAAATGACTCTAGAGTGACTCAGTTCTGCCAAGAGACCACCACTGTGTAGATGCAGAGAGCAGCTCTGTGAGCTGTCTGCTACCTGAAGAAGTGGAGACTAAAAAAAAATCTCACTTTTGAACTCAGGCATATTTTGAATTTAGCCTGTGCAGCCCAGTAGATGACTTGAAGCCTGTACTGTAAGTTCTGGTCTTCAGAGTTACTTGTGGGAGCTAAAGTTGTTCTTAAACACCTAGCTGAGTACACTTAGCTAGCTTAACTTTTTGTCTCTGTAGAGATAAGTGATTGTACAGAGTTCCTGTTGCACAAACTATGGTGTGTGGTGAAGTGATTTGCATAATTGATACTCAGTGATCTCAGTGTGGGGGAGAATAGTTCTTCCTCCATAACAACTGTCACAGCTGTGCAGACAAACTCTTGAAATGTACTTTATCTGCTGTCACTGTGCTCAAGGTACACTTTGGGAGCCACTGGACCATATTTGTTTGCCATTACACATCTATAGTGAGGGGAGTGGGAAGAGTTTCATCTCAGAAGCCCTTAAGCTGTTTTAGGGGTTACGAAGGGGTACTTTGGTACTTTGCCAGTCCTTGCAATCACTTTTCCTTTATGATTTGTAACTGCTCAAGAGCAATACCTTTGTGCTCAGGTGACATTCCAGGACTTGCCATGACCTACCTTTATCTGGGAGCAAATAGTACCTGTTGCATGCTGTTTGAGAAGTGGAAGCATTGTAGTGTACTGCACATAGATCATATTATCGAGCTGTCAGAAGTGATCACATCGCATAACCCCACTAAGAAATTTCACAAATGCCATGAAGTGTGTTCCACTGAAGTCCATGAGTAAAATGAAAGAAGCTGATATGGAACAGCTAAAACAGAAGGGTGGAATATCAAACCAAAAATCTCTCTGACAAAAGGATTTGTATCTAGAATGCAGAATGAACAAACATGATTACTGGGCCTTGTGTGACTTGTTGCACTGCTATTTCTCCCTAAGTAAATGGAGTTCATTTTCTTTCTGCACTTTGATGTCTATATGAACATGGCTGGCCTTGTAGATCAGGCAGAAGCCCTTGTAGCCTAATAGTACACCTCTGATGTTGGCCAAAAGCTGATGCCTGAGGAAGAGTATTTCAAAGATATGCACCATTGCTTTCCTCTGAGGTATTGGAGGTTGAAAAGTCCTATATAATGAGTTACTAAATGGATTTCTGTGAACTTGTCCAGTCTTGCTTTAAAACCCTGTGAACTTCAGCATCCATAGTATACTTTAACAAAGGCTGTCCTAGATAACCTTCACATTGTTTGGAAAGTTATCTACAAACCTCCTTGCTACAGTGCTACGTGAACACACATACCTTGTCTAGTCTGTTCATGTAGCTCAGGAGGTTATATGCTCTTGTGTCCTAGCCTCAGTAAATTTTCTTCCAAACTGAGAAATCCTAGCTAGCTTAGTTGATCCTTGCATGGTAATTATTTGAGCATCCTTGATCTTCTTCCAGTTCACACCTGACAAAAATACTGCTTTGCATCCTGGAACATCTCTATCTTGGAAGAGTACAGTTACTGAGAACATTTCTCCAGTAGTTGTTTCTTAGATACCTTAAACTCCCAGGTCATAGTCCTGTGGGAGAGTAAGTCACAGATAATCCTTGTGTTCACTCAGCCCACTCTGTTCCATTGTAATGTGCTGCTCTTCCACCCCAGAATAACAACCACCACAGGGTTGATTGAAAGTGTTGAGAGCTGTGTGCTGTCAGGCTGTGTTGCTGCTGTCAGACTTCTAACTCTGTAATGGCACTGATTTTTCCATGCACATTGCCCTCTAGAACATAGATCTCTGCATAAGGATTGGAATAAAAGGCACCAGTATTCGTGCTTGGATTCAGGGGAAGCTCTGAGGCTATTGTAGCTTTTATTTAGATTATTCACAGCTTCAGATCCTGTTGTTTGTTGTTTGTGAGTTTGTACTATGGAGTTCATCTTTTGCAGAAATTGTTGTGTGTTTGTTGCTTCCAAGTGAAAAAGCCAAGCAGAGGCATAAAGTGATGGTTGTGTTCCAGACCAAGACCGTAAGATACTAATTTATTTTTTTCTTTTCCCTCAAGGGGATTGCAGAAGGATGATATTGCTTTATGTAGTGTAAATACTGGAGATGTTAAATTATTTAGAAGACTCTGAAATTATGATAAAACTTGATAAAACTCTATATTATCTGCACTTGGCCCCATGCTTATGTTTCTGATGGAAAACAGCAGAAGATCTGATCCGTTCTGGATTCTGAGCAACTTCTTGAGATAAAGCTTATTTGAGGATTTTTTGTGGGACTTGCTGTATACTTCATGTGTAAAGCCTTAGTCTCGCAACTTCATTATGTTTAATTAGATGCAACAGCTGTCATGATAAAACAGTCTGTGTATGCAGGAGTTTGCATAGCTTTCCTCTAGCTTTCCTCTGTATTTATTCTTTATGTACAAAGGAGCTATTGTTGCTGCACTCTGTGTTCCTAAATCCATCCTAGCATCCATTGAGGGCAAGTGACACATCCAGGCAGTGGTGCTATGTTGAGCCTGTTGTCACTGGCTGTGTGTTCCTCCTTTAAAGAACAGACTGCTGCCTGTACACAGATATTCTGAAAATGCTAATGGAGTATTATACAGCATCAGAGAGTCTTTAAAGTGAACATTAGTGTATTTCAATGAAACACCATAAACCCTCCTGCTTCTTCATAATATTGTGTTCAAAGTAAATCATTCTTGCATCCCTCACATAGAGTGAGGGTAAGTGTTTTTCATGAAAAACACCTGGGCTCCTTAAGTGTACAGGGCTTTGTCCAAGGGCAGTATCCTGGGGCCTTTCAGGCTTACTCTGCATTGCTTTATGTCTTGCCAGAGCATAGGAATTTTAAAGTTTTAGATAGGCCTCTGTCTCTCAGTTTTTCAGCTTGTTCCTGGCTTGAGACAAAATGATGCTGTTTGCTTGTTAGGAAAGAGCTGGGGGGAATCTTCAGTGACTGGAGAAAGATTTTTTTTTTTTTTTTTTTTTTTTTTTTTTTTTCTAGGAAGAGTGTTTACTTGGTTTTACTATTTCACTGAGCAGTTATTGTTAACTGTACAGAGCTGATCAGAGGTGGAGAATCCTGGTAGTCTGTCTGGGGCTTAGGCATTTGGGAGCCAGGGCTATCAGAGATGTACTGTCACTTGCACTTGCCACACCTGCATGAAATCTTCATGATCTTTTGGCATGCAAAGTGTTATTGCTTGATCTAAGATAAAGAACTGAATTGCAGCCATGGCTGCTTCTTGACTTTTCACACAGATGCCTACTATGCAGTTATTACATGCTGACAGAAGAGATAGTAGGCCTTCATTAAGGGAACTGAGATAGTCATGTAATTTAGTTTAGTATCTTCTGCACATCTAAGCATAAAAAAGTTTGAATTTGCACTCTAGGATTATATTAATGTTTAATTATAAGGACAGTTTCATGCTATATTACAAAGAAGAGTTAAGTGACATGGCTGCAATACTGAACTCCATGGATTTGCTGTCTTGTGACCTGTTTGTTTGTAGGCAGGGAGTGGGAAGTTCATTCTGAAAATTCCACCCACTTTGTTAAAACTGGAATTTCTGGATGACTCCCCACATCTGGGTATTGAAGGTTTTCTTGCTCACATGAACCCCCCTCCCTCCACTTCATCCAGAAGTCTAGCTTTCAGATTTCACTCCAAAATTTTTCTTGGCTTCCCCTCAAAGTACTTTATTTCTCTTCCCAAAAACTGCCACAAAAGAAGTCATAAGCATTTTTCACCATACATGAGAGCAAATACCTGGGCTCCTATTGCCTTGACTAAACTTAAGAAATTTCAGTTAAATATAACTGATACAGCTATTGCTCCTTAATTACTGAAGACTAGTACCCCCAAAAATATGATTCTGCAAGCTGTTGCATTAAAGCTGACTAGTAGTTAAGGCTAAAAATTGTACTGGACAATTTTAAAGTAACTACTAGATTATAGATTATTATATATAACTCAATTTAACCTCAGTGGTATTTGTCCCTCTCCAGGGAAGGTAAGCAAGGTTTTAAGGACAAAGACCAGCCTACTCAGCTCTAATTTTACCTGTTGCAAATGCAGCAATACCTAACTGCTTCATAGACTCTGAGGAATTCCATTGGAACGTGACTTAATGTTCCCATTTATTTGCAATGAGGAAGCAATGTTTAACACAATGAGATCTGAAATGGAACACGTCCTTCAGTTCACAGAGGGGTATTGTGATTTAGCATGGTATGCTGAGAAATGGGGTCAGTCAAATGGGTGCAACCAGCTTGCCTTGTCAGCCAAGGGGATGCCAGTGAGGCTGTCTCCTATTCCTATTTTGTGAGCCGCTGAGGCTCTTTCTTCCTTGTCAGCAAACTGCTTCCTAGTTTGCAAGGGAAGGCTTGTGGCTGCTGTGCTGTGCTGACACTGCCCTCTCTGAAATGCTCCGTGTTAGGCAGGCAGTGCATGGAAGGTTCTGCCATGGGAGCAAGGAAGGAGCCCATGAAAGGCTTTCTTCATTGCTGGGCTGTGCAGTTCTTTCCCATTCTCATAGGAATCAGATTCTCCTTCCCCCAGAAGAGAAATGGTGAGTGTCATTTGCCTTCTTATTTCAGGTTCTAGGACATCCTTTAAATCTTAAAAATGTAGCGCTGGGAAGGACTTGGCCCTGTGTTTTCTGAAGGCTGCATGGAAGTGGCTGTGTAATATCATAATATCTTACCACTTCATCAATTATTGTTTCTTGTCACATTACCCAGCCTGGAATAAGAGGGCTTTTTGCTGGTTTTCTCCATGTGGGTTTAGAAGTTTTTATAGTCTTCTATATAAGACATGTTGTGTTTCAGACAGCTCCCATTAGCAAAGGGATCACTGACATGTTTAAAAATAAAATCTAGTTTGAAACAAACAGAAAACCCCCACAAACAAATAAAAAAACCCAAACACACACAGATTTAAAAAAACTCAACTGGCAACCAACCCAGAAACACTCGACCTATAGATCAGTGTAGACTTTCCAAAAGAAGCATTCAGATTTGGATGACAGCATTCCATCTAGCAAGTCATCAGGCAGGCAGAACAGAATAGTCACCTTCTGTAATGCTTCCGGTGACAAGTACACTCAAGAGTGTAATTTTGCCCTCTATGTAATAGCATCACATCAGGAAATGTGGTGTTTTTCTGGGGATTATAATAAACCACATCCTTGTCTACAGTCCTGCTGTAGCCCATTGTTTGCAAGCCTGTAATTTGTTCATCTCTGCCTTTTATCCATTCTCACCTCTCCAAGTGTAACACTTGTAGCTATTTTTCAGACCTACCAACATCTTTGAATTCCAGCGCTGTCCTCCCAAAAGACTTGTTTGTTCTTGACTAGGTGCTGTTCATGATCTTGTAAGTGCACTCCATCTTCCAGGGACTGTGAGAAAACTGTTTTCTTATTCCCTCAATCCCACCACACTTGCATCCCCTTTTCAAGACCCTGGCTTGACAGGAGAAGGTCAGAATATGTGTCCCTGCCGTAGTTCCAGAAAGATGAAGGTGCTGAGCCCGGCTGAGAGGGAAGCTGTGTTTTGGCAATCCTGCAGCAGTGAATGGAACTGATCATTTGCTTGATATTCATGACATTTGTCTCCTGCTCTGAAAGAAGCTGTGGAGAATGTAGGTGCAAAACTGGTCATTTGGTTGTAATTTAACATGGCTCAGATTTGTTGTATGCCTAATCTGTGTTGTATGGCACCACATCAAATATGTTATTAAATTTTATTTGATCCATCAGGCAGCTTATTCTGTCAGAGAAGAAACAGAATTGTCTCCAAGTGTTGTGTTCTTGATATGCTGGTGTTCCTAAAGTACATTCTTAAGTATACCATAAATTGAACTAATATTTCTGCAGTTGCTTCTGTGTTATTTGTGCTACTTACCTTCTCAGAGTTGTCTTCTCTGCACAGTCTCTGAACCATTACCTGTTGATTTAAGTAACTTGTGGAGGACAGAAGAATACAGATACTGAAGTGTTAGCAGATTAGCTCTGAGCTCTGAAGCTGCTAGGATTTTTTTCCCTCCTCAAAGTTGAAAATTTTCCCATAACAGTTTCCGGGAGCTGGGACAACAGTTACTCCATCATTTAGGACAATATCTTTCTTTGTTGTTGGACCTGGAACCAGTGAACACTACTGAATGGAATGTGGGAGAATAGAGAGCAGTTTCATTGCCCTTCTGATGCTGCTGCATGAAGTTGTTTTTCCTATTACCAGCTACTTAATCACTACACACGTCTATGAACAGCTCTGGTTGCTAAGGTCAAAATGAGATTACTTTGTCCTTGCAGATACATTGCAGCCCAGGCCAAGAAGCTTGCCTATTATTTATTCCATTAGTAGTTGCTGCTTGCCTGCTAAAAGAGTAGACCTGCAGAAGTGAGGATTAATGCTACTACTTTCTTAATACTATTATTAATGCCACTACGTCCTCCTTGTTAAGATTTCTGTATTTCTTCAGCACAAGCAAGTCCGTATCCATATAGTCTGTGTGTGTGCAAGAAGGCTTAACAGCTCTGCACACTGTTTTTCATAGAATGTGCTGTGCAGTACAGCAGTTCAAAAATGTGGCTGATTTGCTTAAATGTACCAGTGACTCCTGGGATTTCCAGACATCCAGTGACTGAATAAACAAGGCATGTCTATCTAGGTTTCTGCACTGCCAATTGCCACCACTTGGGAAGATACCGAGCTTGGAAACCTGCTGTTTAGGAGACTCTGGTCTTTCTTCCTCCTTGGAAAGAGGAAGAAAACATTCCTGAGCACTGTCTAAGGCATTTAGACCTGCCTAATGATAATGACAAGTGACACAGTTAAGTACTGGTTTGTCCTGTGTTGATGGGTAAAAGTTGGTATTTAGTGTCCTTTATCATATGTATTTACTGACATTAAATTGTATGGTCTTATTTAAATGACTTGCACAACTTCATGGTTTCACTGAACTATTTTATTATGCAAGTGAACTATTCAATTACATGCATCAGGGTGCAAAATATCCACAATAGCATGGTGTGTCTGAGAGCTGTGGGTTTTTCTCCCTGTTCTCTCTACCCTTTTCCTTTTAGTGTGGGATGTTTTTCAGTGGAGCTGCAGTATCAGCAGAGGGATGGTTAACTTCAAAGATACCGTGTTACTTGCAATCAGATACTGGTTCTGCACCAAGGTGCTGAAGAATCCAATGTAAGAAAAAACTGCAGCTGTGTGTTCATAGTGTCCACCACTCCTGAAAACTGGGTGTTTGTGAGAGGATGGGGTTGAAGAGGCAATGTCTTCTTGGGTACAGACATGGTGCAATTCTTAAGAGAGTTGCCTCCTTAAGAGAGTGTTTCCTGGATGTTTTTCAAATGGCACTTTAGTTTTTCAAGTTACTCTACTGATATGCATGGACTCTGAAAGGCTGCACCTGCCCCAGAGATTGATCTACTGACTTAGCATTAGAAAAGATGTTGTTTAATCGACAACAAAGGAAACAAATGCATGACTTAAGGGCATTGCCAAAGCACAGAAGATTCCGTTCTAACTACCATTGCTTTCCATAGTGCTACAATCATTTAAACTCTACTCTGAAGTTCTCTTTAGCTCTGGCCTTCATCTTCTATTCTCTTGTTCAAATTGGTAAGATAGCTAACACTACAGTCCAGTATGAAGTCATGGAACTGCTGTTCAGTCTTTCAGTGTACTAAATTCTTCAGCTGCATGGAGAGTTTTTCCTTTTAATGCAAATGGCATTGCCTTTTCAACAGCATGCTTTTTCCCTTCTGGATCAAATTTGTTAGCAATTTCATGCATCCTAAGACAGGGGAAGAGGAAAAACTTGTGTTCTGTAACGTTTTTGTATGCACAAGCAAACCTTAAAGGCCCTATTTGTCATTTTAAGTGTGTTAACCTCAGACATAAAAGTAGAATTATTGAATAGTTAAGGTTGGAAAGGACCTTAAATATAATCTATTTCCAACCCCCAGGATAATAAAGTGTTACGACATTGGCCTATCAAGAAAGAAGTCACATCTTATTGTCCAGGATTTTTAGTGTATTTTGTACATAAAAGCACATATTTTTTAATATAACCCTTATTTCATGTATAACAGCCATGTACTGTTCTCTCCACACCCTTGTGCTCTTAAAAGTGAAAAGCTGTTTTCATTTTGGTTATGGCTTCAACCTTGTCCTGGATTACTGCCAGGATTTGGTAGGATCTTATAAAGGACATGCCTTGGCTAGACAGGGTGAACAGGACTTCACTTGTGAAAGATGTCCTAACTCTGTCTTCCTCTTTTTGTTGCTCATGGAAATTCATTTGAGTTCTTGATTGTTTTCCTCCCCAACAATACCTGAATTAGTTAGCACATTAGGTGTTGATTTAATCATCTCGGTGCCATGGGGAGTTCCATCTGGTCTGAGCAGAGTGCCAAACTGATCAACTCTGTGTAGCAGACATCAAGATTTCTTCAGGCTGTCTAAACCAGGGTTTCATGTGGGTTAAGCTCTGTTTGCTGCTTTACTATGAGTTTCTCTATAACTAAAAGCTTGTATGGAGTGGTTGTAGGACATCCAACAGAAACACTGTTAAAATCATTATGTTCTTGAAGTCAAGGCTAAGGTTTGGAGATGAGAAACAGGAGGGCTTAATAGGGCAGGAAGGAGACTCAAAGGATATTCCCAGGCAGTCATCAACTCATTGAAGGGACAGAAGGTCTCTTCTTGCTTTGCCTGTCAAGTGGCTGGCAGTTTGTCTGAGGGCACCAGGGAAATTCATCTTTGTCCTGATGGTTATGCAGCCCTTAAAGAACACAGAAATTAGCCTTTACTGCAGGCCCCAAGTGCCCTTGAAAGCTTTTTGGATAACCAAGTAGTCATGTTCCTGCGTGCTTCTGGCTTTAAATGATTGAGGTAGAAAAGCAGATGACTACAATTTTTGGTCTTAATACTAAAATAATTCTTGAAATATGTACCAGCTAAATGCACTAAATAGCTCACTATATAGCTGATCCTACAATCTTTGAGGGTTGTAGTAAAACAAGACTAGGGAGTTTAAATTTTTTTACTAGCAGATAACCACTAAGGAGAGATAGAGGAAAATACATACTGGTACGAGCTGGAATTTTGTACTCAGCCAGCATTCTGCAGATTTTCTGGTAAGGAGTAAGAATCACCTCCTTTTAAGTTCTTTAGCTTGTAAAGTGATACTTATTTTACACTTCTATGGTGTTTCAGCCAGAAGTACAAATAACTTGCTCAGCACAAAACTAAGACAATGAGCATATGTTTTCTTGAAGTGGGTAGAAAGGGATTAGAGTATGATTAGGGATTTATTGTTGAGAGGGATTAAGCAACAGGTGTTTTTTAAGGTCACATCTTTGAATTGCAGACTTGCTGTTCCAGAGAATTTGATATCTGAACTTCCTCTCCCTTCCTATGCTGGCAACATTTCTTGGGAAACCTTTGGCTCTTTTCTTGGGAAACCTTTGGTTCTTAAGGCACAGGAAGAAAACCTTAAGCGTAACTCCCTGCTCTGTTGTGATTGCAAATGCTACAGTTAGGTTTTCCAAGAACTTGCTTGTTCTTCCATCTTGCATTTAAAGAAACTTTTTAAAGGACAGTGCTTTAAAAACACAGCTTGAAAGCGTTGTCACTAAGTCATCTTCTCTAGTTCTGGGGTCCTGTGACTTGGAAAGTGCCTTCAGCCATCTTTCTTTGGGAGGATCCTCTGTCATGTGGGAGTAGAATATCTATAAAGATACTTGATGCCTTCATAGAATCATTTAGTTTGGAAAATATCTGTAAGAGCAAGTTCAGCCATTAACCTAGTATTGCCAGGTCCACCATTAAGCTAAAGAAGGTTGGTTAACTATTCAGTGTCTCACTGAAAAAGAAGCGCAAAGATTTGTAATTATATTTTACTAAAACTAGCTGAAGCAACTGGTTTTAGTCACAGTTCTGTGTTAATTATAACATTGTAACACCTGACTTTTATCCTACAGTTTAAACGTACATAAGTAAGTTGCTAGGAACTGCTGAAGACCAAAGCTTTGTAGTGAGTGATTCTATTCATCTCCTACCTCTTTTACCTCTCATTTCTTCAGATGTATGCCAGGCTCTCCTGGTCTCTTAGCCTTGGCTTTCTGTAATGTGGCATTTACAAATTGTTGGGAAATTGTCATGAAATCTCATCTGCCAGTACCTTACATGTTGCCTGGCCATGTAGCATAACTATAATACACAATCATACATGTTTGGGTTTTTTACATTTGTTTTGTGATTGTTGGGTTTTTTTGAGAAGTACTATAATATTGCAAGCTGTTGTCAGAACAGTTGAAGATAATCCTTTCCCGATTTGCCATTTTACTGGTCCTTATGGCATTCCCTGTAAGATTAGTTGCTGCTTTTGCATCCTGATTAACTGCTAATAGACTTTTTCTAGTCATTAAACACTCTTGCCTTCTGCATTCAATAGTAACCTCTGTCTTGCAGTCTAGTGCCATTGCAATAAATCTGGTTATGTTGTTTCTTCACTGACAGCAAGAGCTTATTGAACTCCTGCCCTGTAGTATCATTCAGTACCTGTTACTGCTGTTTTTATGTGCTGAATAGATTTTTATGAGGGAAAGAATGAACGTTTATCAGGTTAATGCTGATTGCTTTATAAGAATAATCTGCAGCCTTTTGCCTTTAAAACCTCAGATTAATTCCAGCTCTAATATAAATGGAAGTTAAATTATAAGTCTTAAATTTAATTTAGTCATTAGGGCCTTTCGTAATCCAAGGGATGGCTTGCAGGCGGCTATACTGTGCATCCGCAGTAGCTCTTACTCCAAGAGGGTTTAGGCCTGAAAAGGCTCAGGTCTAAAATACCCTCCTGTTGAACCAGAAGATCTGTCCAATCCTGTGTTGAGTAGGAAAACCTGTGGAGCAATTTGGTTAAAACAGCAGAATGAGTGCTCCAATTAAGTTTGCTGGTGTGATAACACAATTCTAATTGAGGCTTAAGTATGTTTATTATAGAGGTTACAGGAGTGCATCAAAGCGTGGAGACTTTTGTACACAAAGTACTGTATTAACACCTAGAAGTAACTTTCAATGCATCTTAAACAATGCTTTTTTTTTTTTTTTCCTTAGATCAACGTTCGAGTTGTTACTATGGATGCAGAGCTGGAGTTTGCCATCCAGCCAAACACTACAGGCAAACAGCTGTTTGACCAGGTCAGTGAAGGGTTGGTGTGGGCTCTTGTTTAATTTTGGAGTATGTTTTGGACTATAGTGTTTTCTTAAGACTGGATTCCAAACCTATCTTTCTTCTCTCTACCTCGTAATCAAATGGCCTCAGTCTGAACTAAGATCTCTAAATTCCATCACAGTAAAAGAAAAAAGCAAAAACCCTTGCAGGTACGTTATGTTCCAGTGAAACCTGTCTTCCTAGCATGTTGGATGATGAACTGTCACAAGGGATCTAAAATATCTAGCCAGCATAGGTAGCATGTAAAAATGTACTCTTGCTTTGAAGTACATAATTCTGCTTAGCTCTTAGCTGCTTAGCTCTTACATAATTCTTAACTTCTAAGGTTGAAATGTTTTTCTTGTGCATAAAAGTGTTCAGAATCAGGTCTTCAGGTGGCTGATGAGGGCATTGGCATGACTGCATTCATTCAAATGCTGGGTTTGAGGAACCACTTACCACAGGTGTTTGAGTTTGTCAAAATACTGGAAAACCAGAAGAGTTTGTGATCTCTGTGCAGCATTTACAAATAACATGCCTTGTAAGAAGCCGCTGTGCAGCAGGATGGAGCAGAGATCAGTGCAGCCTGCCTTCAGGGGTTCCCAGGGAAGTGGAGGGCTTCAGTGGCCAAGACTCTCCTCCTCTACTGTTATTCTTCCTGTTACTGCTTTAACAATATACAGGTCTATTTGAAGATGGACCTGCAAAGATCAGATAAAGACAACTAAAACAAACTGTGTGCTATTTGTGAAACTTTGTTAATAACGACTTAACTAGCTTGCTGTTATAGAACTGAAGCAAGGCCTGGATTTTAGCAGAAAAACACGTACTGCTCTGCAACTCAAAAGAAAAAAAGAAAATAATTGCTTCTAGCTCCTGTAGACCTGAAGAATGAGAATTGGTCTATGCAGACTTCAGTCACACATTTTAACATGTTCACAAATCGTTATTTGCACTGCTGCCCTTGTACCCACTAACCTTGATAGCTAAGGGTGGTTGTACTTGAGTTGCTACTGCTACTCAAGTAGGCAGTACTGGCTAAACAACGTCCATTGCTTCTGAGGTATTGTTGATACAATTTCTTGTTTCAGTGAGTTAACTAGAACTTGCTAGACCTTATGGCAATTGTGCATTGAGAAGTACTTAAAAAGAAAACCCCCCAAAAAACCCAAAACAAACAACCAACAAACCAGTTAAAAAATAAATGAAATTCCAAACCACCAACAAACAAACAGGAAAAAAGCTTCTAGTGAGTTCTTGAAAGGAATGAAAGAATGAAATCAAATACTACTCACTGCAGAACTTCACAGTACAAAACCAAGTACTCCAGCTTGTTTATTAAATCTAATTCCTTTTGATTACTACTGATGTGGGATAAATGTCAAGTACTCATTGAACACAGAGACCAAGGATTCAATCCCCATATAGTTCATTCATTTTAGAGTTGGGCTCGATGATCCTTGTGGGTCCTTTCCAACTCAGAATATTCTATGATTCGGTGACTGGAAATTTGCTGAAATGCATTTGAAACCTGCATTTTTATGGAACCAATACCTGCTGCTCGATCTTCCAGAGGAGACTCACCAAGTTGATAAGGGAGATGGATCACCTCTCCTATGAGGAAAGGCTGAGAATTGGGATTATCAGCCTGCAGAAGAGAAGGCTTTGGGATGACCTAACTGCAGCCTTCCAGTACCTGAAAGGAACCCTAAAAGAAGTTGGAGAGAGACTATTTACAGGGGCATGTAGTGACAGGGCAAGGGGGAATGGATTCAAAGTGAAAGAAGCAGGTTTAGATTAGATATAAGGAAGAAATTCTTTACTGTGATGGTGGTGAGGCACTGGAACAGATTGCCTAGAGAAGCTCTGGATGCCCCAACCCTGGAAGTGTTCAAGGCCCGCTTTGATGGAACTCTGAGCAATCTGGTCTAGTGGAAGGTGTCCCTGTGCATGGCAGGGGGGTGGAACTAGATGATCTTAAAAGTCCCTTCCAACCCAGGCCATTCTATGATTCCTTTCATTCTGATCACCATGGCATCAGAGTAACTTCTTCCCCAGGCCCTTTCATGTTAATCCAAAATAGAGAAATTGGATTTTATCTCCATCAGTACAAAAATCCAAATTACTTAAAGCCAGGTTTTTAAAAGCAATGCTTCAGATTAGACTGTATTTATGTCCTTATGACAAGCATTCAACAAGTACTTCCCTCCTCCATATATATTAACTAATGCTTACATCTGTTCAGAGTCAGGGTCGTGTCTCTGGCAGAAGAGAAACTACTTTCTCTGCTTTCAGCTGAGAAGTTCAAAATCCTGAGAACATGGAAAAGGCAGGATGTTTCAGATTCAAGATACTTCTGTTTTAGCTTGCTGTCTGGGTACTTTGGCATTTCTGAAGAATGCTTAGTGCACAATTGGGATAGACCTACTCCTCATGGAGATTTTCTCCTTACATCTACTGGCATGGGTTTAAAACCTGTGATTGGAAATTCTTATCCATATTTCATACCTTGTTTGGGGTACTTCTGCATATCAAGGGAAGGCTGAGTTAGAATTGTGTAGCACAAAACCAGAAAAGGTGAAGACCATGTATTCTGTCTCCAGTTCTGTTGAGCAAGCCTTTCCCTAGGCCCTTATCTCGGGTGGAGTTTACACTCAGATAAAGCCTGTGGAGGCAACAGGTTTTCACAGGTATGGGGAGTGGCCCAACTGGAACTGCAGAACCACTGTGGGGGTTTTGAAGAAGCAAGCTATTTTTAAGAACTACAAGGTGATTTCTTGGCCTGGTTGTCAGCTAGCAGAGCTAGGCTTTGCTAGCATGACTGTATCCTGCATGTAAGGTGTATTATAGCTCCTTTTACAGGAGAGGGAAAATAGTGGAAACCTGTGAATATTAAGATCGTCTCCACTCAAGCCAGTCCTGTGCAGAGTTTATGCTGCAGTGAGGTCTGAGGTGTCCCAAGAACCAACTCAGTGGGCTCTGCAGCTGGCTGGAATATCTCCCTGGGAGTCATGTGCCCTCCTGACCATGAGTAAAAAAAAATCAAACGGAGGAGAGTGTAACTGGTGTTTTCTAGAAGTGAATGCATAACTGGATGGAATGGGAAGACTCAAGATTTGCGGCTTCATTCATTTGAGGAAGCAGAGGGGGTGTCTCTCATCTTGTATATAATGCCTCATTTCTTATTTCTTCCTTGTTTTGCCTTGGAGGAAGTTTACAGAGCATTTAGCAGTACAGGCTAAAACATTCTTTGTTCTTTGTATTGAAACTCAAGCAGTCAAATTATGAAGTTTAGCTTAATGCTTTCTCCTTCATTGCTTTTAGGTTTTGGAAGGAATTTGAGGGGTCATGATTTATGAAAGCTTTCTAACTCTATTTATAGGAAGTGTACTTTTTCTCTTATAAGAGACATTCAGAGATAATGACCTGATAACTGCTTGATTTATGCAACTTTTTATTTTAACAAAGTTGCAACATTCTTTTATGCAACAGGAAGTACCATACTCAACATACCCCTGGTTTTCTGTTAGACTTCTTAAAAATACATCCAGCTGTCAGAAAACTTGTCTCTTCCATGATGAAACAAGCCACTTTGTGGGATGAGGGACAAGGAATTTTAGTCAAGTAAAAGCTGAATTAGACAGAGCCCAGCTCTTCTTTTAAAAGGACATGGGGTTTGGAGTTTTTGTTTGTTTGGATTGGTGGGTTTTATTGTCTTTTTTTGTAAACTCTAGTTAGTCTTGGCTAATGTGACATTGTATCTCTGAAGTCTGCTCTCCAGCCAGAGTTGATCAATATCATAAATGTGGAGGTGAAACAGATCCTTGGTTGAGGTCTTAGACTTGTTGAAACATATGTAACAACACATTCCCAAATCTGTCACACTTCCCTAACTAACTAAGTGGTTTTAAATACTTCTTGCCTTCCACTCAGTTGAGCTCTCAGTAGCGATGCCTACATCACTTTTTGAGGGGCTACTCTGCAAATAACACAACGGAAGTGATCCAGCTATGTAGGTAATAGATCTTTGCAGATTTTGGCTGTGTCTAGAGCACAGCTTTACAGGTAGATGAGCTGGCAGCCAAGCAGTTGGCTATAAGAACAAGCTGTCAAAAGTAGGTGAAGGTCATGGACTTGTTCGCTTTATGCTCCACTGAGGAAATGTAACATGTCCAAACAGGACTGCTTTTCTAGTAAGTGCACCATCCAGCCAATGGATGGTGTTTCTGTGTCTTTCAGCTGGTTAGTATTTACAATATATGAAATGAAGCTTGTCCTAATGTGGGGGCATTGACATATTTTTGTCCTTCATAAACTCAGCCTTTTGGGGAATTTAAAAAAGTAATAACCTTGACTGAGAATACTTACATCTTGTTTTAACTCTCAGAGCCTCACAGCAGTGGTGTGAAGCACTCTAGAAGGAATAGTCTCTGGTGACTGGCAGACAAGGTCACTTGAGCCATTAGTACTGCTAACTAGTTGTAGTTAGTACTAATACCATCCCACCAAAAACTTTGGTAACATAACTCATCTGCTTCACTAAGTACAGTTTTAAGATGGGTCAGTAGATAAAAGCAAGCAGAAACCCCACCATCTGCCTATGAATCAGTCTAGCAGTTGGTGGCCTGTCATTTGCTGTTTGTCTCACCTGCTTTCCCCAAGATCATCATCTTCTAGAAACTGGGTGGGACAAGTATCTTAGCCTACACTGTCATCGTCATCTACAATGGCAGCTTTGTCTGCAAGGTGAAATTAAGAGATACCAAGTGAGTAGGTCTAGGCTGTTGCCTGCACCCATCACAGGTGATGTGGGATCCAGGATACCTGGATCTCAAGTAAAGTTTTTCCTGCAATAGCTTTTTATTTTTTATCTTTCTGTTGCAGGTGGTTAAAACCATAGGTTTGCGAGAAGTGTGGTACTTTGGTCTTCAGTATGTGGACAACAAAGGATTCCAAACTTGGCTGAAGCTTGATAAAAAGGTAACAGACTTTGGGCTAATTGCTGGCCAAAGGTTAAAGCTTTTATGTGTCCTGATGTGTTATTGGCTGCAACTTTATACACCTTGTGCCTGCTGTTGATTGTGCCCTAATTTTCATAATTCCAGGATTGTTTTTAGAGATAACATTGTGGTCTCCATGGGTGAGGTGTGACATGGTAGAAGCCCTTTCATTCTCTGAGTTGCAGGAAGCATTTGCCAGATGTGCAGCAGCACCTTGATACTGTACTTTGTTGGGAGGAAGCAACTGCACTTTCTGTGGCTGGAGGAGCACCTTGGCTGTTGATGGGCTTAGGCCCTGCCTGTGCAAGATCAGTAGTGTGCTAATTGGAGAAGAGGCACTTCCAAGCTGGGCAGTCAAGGGCTGATGTCTCTGATGTGCTCCTGTTTTTGTATTCCCAGCTCTTATGAGGGCATGAACTGCTTTTCTTGATGCAGCAGTCAGTGACACACCTGTTTAATGTCAGGGGCTGTGCTCTGTCAGACACACACACAGTACTAAGTGGGTTTGCCATCTGATACAGCACAGTAAATCATTCTCCAGTGACCAGTGTTTGCTGTACAAACAGGATTTAACTAGCTTAGTTGGAAAACAATGCATCTCCCTCATGTTCTCTCCTATCAGTAAGCTGCCAGAATTAAGGAATTCCACTAAAGAGTTGACAGTCACTCCCCTCTTATGGCAAATGCCCCAAATTTTTTTTTCTGTCTAAAAGCAATCTATTCTATTGTTTGCAAAAAAAACACCTCAGTTGTGGTGTCACCTCTGTCCTCAGGTTTCTGCTCAAGAAATCAGAAAGGAGAATCCCCTCCAGTTCAGATTCCGTGCCAAGTTCTTCCCAGAGGATGTGTCCGAAGAGCTGATTCAGGACATCACGCAGAAGCTGTTCTTCCTGCAGGTGAAGGAAGGGATCCTCAGTGATGAGATCTACTGTCCTCCTGAAACAGCAGTACTTCTTGGCTCCTATGCTGTGCAGGCCAAATTTGGAGATTACAACAAAGAGGTGCACAAGCCTGGATACCTCAATTCAGAGCGTCTGATCCCCCAAAGGTGAAGGAATTGGCTGATGCAGTCTCTTTTAATTTTTTTTTTAATTTGAATTCTATTTAAATGTAAAGAGTTTTAAATAAAAGTATATTTGGCTTTTTTTCTTAATTGATTTATATATAATTGTGGTTTTCCCTTATTTTATTTCTACCTGTCATATTTGAGTATGTTTTTCTTCTCCTTGGGTTGGGTTGGTTAGAGAGGAAATATAGTTTTGTGTTCAGCTTTTATTTCTTAAACACTGCTGCCTTGCTGATAACTGTGGCAGTATGAATGTTTCCTCTTTAAGAAGAAAAGAGCAGCATTAAGTCAAGAATATGTCATTCTTGAAGAAGGTAGGGTTGTGTGTCCTTAATCCTAATGTACAGTCCTAAAAACCTTGTATGTGGAAAGCATGTCTTGTGGCTACACAGTCCATCCCCACACAGGATCAGTGGATGTTATCAGACCAATGGCTTCTGTTTACCCTTTCTGATGACACTGTAGCAGTGTCTAATTCCTGGGATTGCACCAACACTTGCTTTGCTGTAATCCCCTGGTGTCTACAGTATGTGTGTGATTTATTTGCAGAGTTTTGCTTATACCTCTCATGAGTCTGGTCAGTGACCAGAAAGGCTTTGCAGAGGATTATTGCTCATTCTGCATTGCTCTGCTGTTCTCAAAGAGAACATCTTTGGGCTGAGTAGGGTTTTCCTTTTGGCTACAGTAAGGCTTCCACCAGGGTGAGAGTAAGACTATAGCAAAGATCACCATCAGTGGATACTGCAGGACATCTAATCTTGCTGATATCTGTTTCCTTGTGTAGGGTGATGGACCAGCATAAACTCTCCAGAGAGCAGTGGGAAGAACGGATCCAAGTGTGGCACGCTGAGCACAGTGGCATGCTCAAGTGAGTGTTTTGTGTTGGTCCTTGGACTGGTCACCTTGCTGTTTGTTTGATTACCTTAAGTTTGCATTTCTACAACATGGTTTTGTTAGTCTGTGGTTTAGACTCTGAGTTGCTTGTGTGAGCCTACTCCTGGTATGTATGTAGTTCAGTATTGAATCACATGGTAAAGCACAGTAGTATATTTTGTTCTGGTGCTGAGAACAGCGTGGCTTCCTGAAGATCTTGGACCTGTGCACATTGTATTAGTGATAGCTTTGAGTGGGAAAAAGAGTAAAGGTGTGTGTCAAACCTTACAGTCATTGAAGCATTTGTATTGACAGATGGGGAAAGCTCAGATCCTAGACCTTTCATACTCACTGTACCCTGAGACAAGGATGAGTGCTGAGAGAGGTGAATGTTGCTGATTTCTTGTCTGGAAATCCTAGGGATTGGTATATGGGAATATTATGTGTGTGTGCTCGTAGATGTGGTATCGTAACTTCTAAAGTGAGTCCTAAATGGTGAATGTTCAGTTTTAACTTCTATGTTTGAAGTGAGGTATAGGATTTTTTCTTTTTTTCTTCTGAGGTGTTTGTGTTTTCTGAGCAGATGTTGGTTTCTCATTTATCTGACTTCTTCCTGTCTCAATCAGAGAGAATGCCATGCTGGAATACCTGAAAATTGCCCAAGACCTGGAGATGTACGGAATCAACTACTTTGAAATCAAGAATAAGAAAGGAACTGACCTTTGGTTGGGGGTCGATGCCTTGGGGCTCAACATCTATGAAAAGGATGATAAGTAAGGGGGTTTTTTTGGGTTGGTTTTTTTTTTTTTTTTTGCCTCTGATCTTCCAAAGAGGGCTGGTATGGGACATTCCTCATTTGCAGGAATGCTTGTGTTCCAATTTTGGATGAGTAGGTGAAGCTAGGAGATGGGCTTTCACGTCACTTGTGCTTTCATGTCTTTCCTGGCCTGCTAACACTACCTGCTGTATAGAGATGTCAGTTGTACAATGCCATCTTCATAATCGTGCACAGTAGTGGAGCTGAATCCTGAACTGAGGAGTTTACCAGGCTTTTCCTTGAGCCAGATCACCAGGTTTGCCATCAGTGGCCACAACATGAGAACATGGCTAGGCTAAGGTTATCTGCAGTGTTCAGACACCTAAGGAAACTCCTATCCTGAAGTTAATGATGGATGAATGTGCAGGTGCCCGGTTCTGAAAAAGGCAGATTATGGGGTGGACACAAAAGCAAACCTGGGTGACACCCGGAACCCAGGGAGAGGCTAACCTATATAGTTACTGTGAACAAGGAATGAAATGAAGGCTTGCTGAAGTATGCATAGTTTTAATCAGCCCTTCTGGTAAAAGCAGAGCCATTATTAATTGGATAGTAGGTGGGAAATGATAGACTACATCTATAAATAAACATAATAAGAAGGTGAGAACAGCTGTGTCTAAGCCTGCTAGTCTCTCCTAATACTCTGCAACTGAAGGATTGAAGGGAGTTAAAATAGATATTTTTTCGATGGAGCATTGCTGTCAAGACTGCTTTCTTTTCCTCTCCTCAATGTTTCAAATCTTTGTTTAATGTGACTAATCTGACTATCATTAAAATACAGAATGGATTTCACCTGTTCTACATCTTTGCCTCCAAAAAGCTTTGAATGCAACCCAAATATTAATTGGAAGTCTTTGCATCTTCTGTTGATAACGCAAAGAGAAAGGCAGTCTTTTCTGCAATGCTAATATGGGCTGTCACCCAGAAAACAAGGAGTGTCACTTGAAAGAAAAGTAGTTTCGCTCATGTAATACTTCAGTCTTGAATGACTGGTCTTGCTATGTAACCATGGTCACACAAACAGGTTTTTCGAGCTGCAGAAATCAAGAGTGTAGCCATTGACTGTGAAGACCTATCAAGAGCGTTTGCAAAACAAATACAGTGCTGGAATAAACTGCTTATTTCTGCTGTAACTCTTGCCACTATATAATTAAGTCTTTCCAACAGATGTGGGGACTAGAAAAATAGTAATGTGTGTGGCACCTCTGGTTTGTAGGTGCAGAGTTTGGGGACTGAGGGCAGAGATGAAGAAGAAGAGATTTCATTGTTGAAGTTTAACATGAGGAAAATGAGGCTGTGCTGTAGGTGTGTGAGCCTCTATACTGCAGTGCATGTCAATGTCCTGTTTCTAGGTATATTCAAGCTTTTATTTTTCATGCATTAAAGGGAAGAATCTGCAGTAGAATTTATTAATGAGTGAATTATTTTAGTTGTCTGTCATACTGTATTATCTAGGATTTAAGCACTTGTACTAATGTGATGGAGGCTGGAGTAATTAGTTAATCTTAGTCTAATCAAATAATTTTCTTTACAGTTCTTAATGTTACACACACACACACACACTGTTGCATAACCTTGCAGTCGAGTTAGAGGTTAGGGAGTAGATAGTTCTGAAGAGCATGAATTTTATTCTTGATATCTGAATTTAAATGAAGCAAGGGGTTTTTTTGTGCTTGGACCCAGCAAAATCTTTTGATGTAGTAGCTTTCCATATCTTTGACAATGAATGAAATTCCTCCCAAAATTGCTCTTTTTTTCTTTAATCAATTTGCTCCATAGAATTCTTACAGAATTTGAGTGGTGCACTGTGATGCAACATTTCTGTAAGTGGTAAACATTAAATACTTGTGCCTTCAAATAATTTGCAAGAATAATTGTGACAGAGACACAATTGGAGGGGTTAGAGAATAACAAGAAGATTGCTTGTTGGTATTATTTTTTACATAAGACACGATTCTTAATCATTAACAGCTATCTCTAGAGACTATACCCTCCCTTGCTAGGAGAAAAATAAAAAAATAATAATGTGATATTAAATATAAAAATAAAATATTTGGTTGGGGTAGTAAAAGGACTTTATTATAGTCAAATGCACAAGTCCTTGCGATGCTAGAACTTGCTGCAGAGCTGATCAGGTGTGTGAAGGTGAAGTGTTGGAATGGCTCAGAAACATTTGATCTCATGACAAACTGGGTGCTTTTTATATGCAAGACTCTGGAGAAATTAAGGCAGAGGAAAATCTCAAGTGTTTAGTGAGTCATATAGAAAAATTTCAGTCAACAGACCTGGACTCCTCAGCAGCGAGGAAGAGCTGGGAGTCTGAATCTTGCCCTTTGCTTCATAGGGGAGCTTTTCAATAGTGAGGAGCCACGTGGCACAGCTCACTGCATGACCAGCGAGTAAAGTTCCGCTTGGTGACTCATGGGATGGGCTGAAAGAGCAGTTTGTATGGAAGGAAAGAACAGGGCCCTTTGTTACTAATCTTGCCTATAATCTGGGGGAGGAGATATTTGAAGGGAGGGTGTCAAGAGGATGGAGCTAGGCTCCTCTCAGTGGTGCTGAGCAATGGAGCAAGGAGCAGGCACTGATGCACAGGAAGTTCCACCTGAATGTGAGGAAGAACTTCTTTACTGTACAGGTGACCATGCACTGAAGCAGATTGCCCAGAGAGGTTGTGGAGTCTCCCTGACTGGAGGTATTCAGGATGCAATCCTGTGCCATGTGCTCTGGGATGACCCTGCTAGAGCAGGGAGGTTGGACCAGATGATCCTCTGTGGTCCCTTCCAACAAGACCCATTCTGTGAAACAAAAGAAAATAAATCTTCTCCTACCAATGGTGCCTGTCCAGCACTTCAGAGTGAAGGCAGCATGAAGGTGACTGGGCTAGCTGTAACACAGCAGGGTAGGTTTGCCTGTGAGTGCTGTAAGGTGTGGGGAGCAGCTCAGTTACTTTGGCTTATGCCTCCCATGATGTGTGAGAGGCCTGTGCAGGGAAGCACTGCACATAAAGTCTGCATGCTATGGATTTTGGGCCCAGAGTTAAAAGAAAGAAGCTTAAAAGCAGCTGTGCATGTGGCTTTAGTAGAGTCCATTTCCATTTTCCCTATTACATAGCCAAAAGTCAGTAGGCTGGCTGATGAAAATGAGAAGAAACTCAGATGTTATTTGGCTTCTTTTCCTACTCCCTGTAGTATTCTGGTTCAGTTACTGTCTTCTCTCTTTAGATAAAGCTTTGTGAAGCATTGCATTCCACCAAGTCTGTTTGTTGGAAGCAGTATAGGGGAAAAATGCTTATTGCATCATCCCTTAAAACAAGTTTTTCTTCTTTCCAGACTAACCCCGAAGATTGGGTTCCCCTGGAGCGAAATCAGAAACATCTCTTTCAATGACAAGAAGTTTGTTATAAAGCCTATTGACAAGAAGGCACCAGTAAGTATATCTAGAAGGGACTCCTGGATACTGCCTATGAACAACTGATACTATTTCATCTCAAAATAAAGTAGTCTTGGGAGAGGAGAAAGCCGCAGATATTCTAGATGCAAAATAAGCATTTGTATTTAGAGTGCATTTAGAGCTGCTGTTTTTTCTGTGCAGCATAAACGAAGGGCTGATAGTGATAGCTAATGTGGAAAAATACAAGGATTTTACAACTGCAGAGTCCTTTTTTTTTGTAGTAAACTGGGTAACTTCATGCTCAAATTTGAGATTCTTTGCTAGTTCGCTAGTTCTGTGAGTCCTCTCTGCATATCTTTCAGTGCATGCAAGCTGATAGGTAAATTTTATCTTTGTTTTTTCATTTAAAAATACCCAATTAAAAAAATTACAGAAATAGTTCAAATGCTACTGCAAAACCACATGGATACATATGGCTTTCCCATCCATCACTGCTCACTTCCACACTACTGACAGAGTAAAATATGGTGTTTATTGACTTTCTTGAACACCAAGATAAATCTCAGGGATATGACTTTGGTGGAGAGCTGAAATATAGCTACCTGTGAATGTTGCTTTTCAATACTTAAAAGTATGTTTTCAGAGTTATTTTAGTGAGGAATTAGAAACTTATTTTGACCTGTTGAGGACGTAAGGTGGAATAACTGGTATAGGTGGATGTCATTCTGTCAGTCTTGTGAAATTATTGGAGTAGTTGAGAAAGACCTTCTCTGCTCTTCCCCAACCCCAGTACTTGGCCTTGGTGGGTAAGTACAGCCCAGAGAAATAATAAGCAGCCTGGCTTTGGCAAAGGATGATGGCTTGTAAATATCTCTAACACAAAAAGATCCTCCCAGTAATTTAAAGGATACTAATGCACTGTATGCTGCAGGGATTCTTCCTTCCCCCAGATAAGAACCTGGGGGAGAGGAGCTTTTTTGGGAAATGCTGTTAGTGAAAACAACAGAACTCCCCAGAGACAAAAAGCTGGTCTGTCAGGCATGTTTTTCTCAATAGAAGAGCCTCTTGCATGTTTTGTACATAATTACAAAACACAGATCACAGCTTGCCACCCACTCCCCAAAGAGAAAATCTGAGTTTGAAATGGAAGGCTTGCAAAAGGCTGGTACAGAAAGGTGTTAGCATTGAAAACCTCAGTTATGTTTCCTCCTTCCTTGTCAATTGTTATTTTCCCTCTGGCTGGTAGTATGTTTAAAGCTGTGCCTAAAATAAGAATTTACCTGGGCACTAATTTTGAGTATTCAGGAAGTTGTCTGTGTCTTTTTGTGTGCTTATGTCTCCTTTTAAAAAGGCAGGCACTGTAACTACAGCAAAATACTCAGTCCACCCAAGTTGTGGGTTGGAAGCTCTCTTTTAATTTGGAGGATTCTATATGCCTGTGTTTAAATTTACAGTAATGTATAGGACAGAGTCCTGTGGCACCTTGCCGAGCATAAGCTTTTTAATTTTTGGGCTTTGTCTGCCCTTACACTCCAAGACCTTCAGCACATTATCTTTAAAATACCAAGGTGCAATTCTCCCAGATCTGGGGTAGGCTGGGGAGGAGGAAAGAAAGGAATTCTTTTATATTTGTATTTGAATGTTGTGTCCCTTGATTATGGCCTTAAATGACAAAAGCAAGCACCGTCCATACCCTCAGTATTTACTTCCATGTAAGTGAGCTTTGCCTCAGCACAGGACCTGTTCATCACAATGTGCACAAACTGTTTGTTTTTACAATTACTTGTCGGAAGTAGGAGGTTGGATGAGCAGCTTACAGTCACAATTATCAGGATCAGACCTGTGAGCCTCGGAATGGCTCCAGCAGGATTTAGTGGAGAGCACAGCACACTGCCCTGACTGCCACTTCTGCAGCCAGTGTGTGCATTAGGGAAATGCATTGGAGAAAATCAGTCTTTGTCAGCATATTCATTGTAATACCACTTAGGGAGCTTTTAATTGCTTAGTGTGACTACTAGTTTTCCCAGAGATAGCCACAGTTGTGCTTCTGAGCTCAGGCAATTAAAAACATGATCACTGCTTCCATACCTGGTTCCATCTCTTGCTAGCAGTGAGGCAATCCACAGGAGAGTAATTCCAAGGAATGGGCACTGGTTTATGATGGTAATGTCGCAGCTTGCCCACTATCCTTGTAGTACACAGAAAAAGCACAAGGATGTTTATCCACTGTGTAAGTTTAGACTATGTTGTAAATGCGTATGGTCGAGGACTCATAAAAATTATCAGGGAGGTAGTGAACTTGGGCCCTCTGTATCCTTTCCTTAGCTGGTGTTCTTCTAGAAGAGCTAGTCTGATTTATAGTTTCTGTAAAAGTCTGATTATAAGACCGGTAATAAGAAATCTGGGAATGTCCTTTTTACTGAATCAGAAATTTTAGAATATTCTGTGTTTTGTTACTGCCTGCAACCTGATATTACAAATAACCCATGTGGCTGGTGGTTAAAAATTAGTTTTTATTTGACGCTCTTGTAACAGCCTAGGTCAACTTAACCAGGAAATGCCATGGAATGGAAAAGATTTATATTGAAAGGCATTTTTCTCTGAAAAAACACATGGGGCCTTGAATGTTGATTCAGATAGATCAAGAAATTCTACAAAGTTACATTTGTAGTTTGTGCTCTGTCTTTTGGTCACAAAATTGCAAACTGAAAAACTACTCAACACTGCATCTGTGTGTTGCCTAGATGTTTACCTGCCAACCCAGAACCTTCTGCACCATCTAACAGTCTCCATTTAAATGAGACTTCATCTATCTGAGATTTTCTCTAAAAGATGCTTTATCTAGAAGAGTAACTTGCACATTCTATGTAGACTTTAAATGGAGAATATAAATCACAATAGTTTTGGCTTCAGATGATATTTGCAGTCCCTACTGCTGTGTTTAAATGGCCTTGCATGTATGTCTGGATTAGAATTAAATTAGTGACAAGATGTTCTGTCTGTAGTTAGCTGGGAGGAGAAAGAGTATTTGGAAAAAACTGACCGTGGTGTCTCTCCTAGGACTTTGTGTTTTATGCCCCTCGCCTGAGAATTAACAAGAGGATCCTGCAGCTCTGCATGGGCAATCATGAACTGTACATGCGGCGCAGGAAGCCCGACACCATTGAGGTGCAGCAGATGAAAGCCCAGGCCCGGGAGGAGAAGCACCAGAAACAACTGGAAAGGTGGGTGTGGATACAGGCAGCTGAAGTGGCATGGCAGAAATAAATGACACCGAAGTGCCAGGGCTCAGCAAGCAGCTGTATCCCCGGGCAGGGGTCAGTAACGTGCCCAAGGCTCTGAGCTATCCCAGGCTCAGGAGGAGCACGTGTGGCCCTGGAGCTCTGGAGTATGGGCAGGGATCTGGGGGTTCTGCAGTGGGACTGTGTTACTCTTCCTGCTTGGCCCTGTGCCCACACAGTCAGCTATCCTGGCTGCAGCCTCAGGAGCTGCAAGAAAATGTACAAGGCACAGCAGGCTCTGGTGTGGTGGTGTGCACCTAGAGAAGGGTTTTCCTGACTCTGGAGTGTTGGCATCTGATTTATGTGCTGGGCCATGGAATGGTTGGGAGTAAGGGGAAGCCTTCACAGGGAGCACATATGTGTACACTGTAAAGACAGAAGGAACTGGGAGATATCTTACAGGCAAGGAAAAAGGAATAGCATTCTACCACTGGCTGCAGGTTGCTTATGATTTAAGAAATCATGATGCTTTTCTCCTGAACTTGTGGTTTGTCTCAATTCCCTCAGTGCTGTTGTTTTCACACCTCCTTGACTCTCCATATGGCAGAAGTAACAAAGTTACATCTCTTCTGCCTTGCAGTACAAGTCCTGTTTTTCTTCTCGGTGTCTAGCAGCTATTTGGTATTCTAAATTCCTGTGGCAACCAACAAAAATACAATTGCTTTTATGAAATGGGGTATCTAAAACAGAGCAAAAATTCTGAAGAGATGAAGAAACAGTCTATTTCTGTCTTCTGGCTCCTGTTTTGTGGCAGCCACTTTCCCATTGAGCTACCTGGAGAGATTCCTAGCCAGCTTTCTTGTCTGGCAGTAGCTTGGGTCTGAAAGTGAGCTTCCAGCATGAAATGTGTTTCTAACAGGAAACAACTAGAAGATGAAAAGAAGAGGAGAGAGACGATTGAGAGGGAGAAAGAGCAAATGCTGAGGGAGAAGGAGGAGCTGCTGGTGAGGCTACAAGAGTATGAAGTGAAGACTCAGAAAGCAGAGAAAGGTAAAGTATTTGTCATGGCAGACTAGACCACGTATTGTGCTCCATAGAGGGATTGTACGGGTTGCTACCCATGCCTTGCCTAAATCTGGTGACACTGGGATCACTTAGCAAGACTTACTAATGTCTGTCTGCCTATACAGCTAAATGTACAGATGTGCATCCAAAGTATGAAAGTAGCATAATGTAGCATAAAATCTGCAGATTTTGTTTGGAAACTGAAGGGCAGGAACTCTGTTTTCCCATGTTGCCAGGAGGATTTAAGTAGCACAGCCTCTTCCAGCAGCAAGAGTCCAGCCCTCAAGTACTTTTTACTAACTCCCAACAGAAAAGTATTTTGGGAACAAATCTTTCCAGTGAAATGGAAGCTTCTGTTTCAATGCACAGAAGAACACATTGGAGGCAGCGACGTCTGGTCCATGCAGCAAGCTGTCAATTAATGGCAGCAGAGTCATGTCAGTGTTACAGACTTCAATGCAAACATCTTGCAGAAGATTTAATTACAATGTTCATTTGACTACTTCTGAATCCAGTTACTTGATGTATTATGCAAATAATTACTTTGAGGAGCACAGTGAAGGGAGTATTCCAAGCTGGAGTAAAGTCCTGTCATGACTTCTGCAGTTACCTAAGAGACTGAAGTTCCTTCGCTTTGACCAGACTTGTGGACTAACTACATTGATCTGACTCTTTGCAGAGCTGTCAGATCAGATCCAAAGAGCCATTCAGCTGGAGGAGGAGAGGAAACGGGCCCAGGAGGAGGCAGAACGCCTGGAAGCTGAACGTTTGGCAGCTCTGCAGGCCAAGGAAGAGCTGGAGAGACAAACTATGGACCAGATAAAGAGCCAGGAACAGCTGGTAAGACTCAGTTATTTTGAGAACAAGATACACAAGCATATTACTGTGCCCTTGAGTAAGACAAAGCCATCATGTCCAGGGAAAATCATAGTGCAGTGAGGTACTGGGCCTCATCATTGTGGCACTGGTTTCTGTCATAAGCAATCTAATCTTTAGTTCTTAGTTTCCTATTCAGTCTCTATTAGAGTTAACAGTATTTTTTATTGTGTTTGGTTTTTCTGATTGGGTTGGTGTTTTTTCTAAGAGTCCTTGTAATTCCCATTTTATTATTCAACAGGCTACAGAGCTTGCAGAGTATACAGCCAAGATAGCACTTCTTGAAGAGGCAAGGAAGCGTAAAGAGAGTGAGGTTGAAGAGTGGCAAATCAGAGTAAGTATCTGGTTTACAAGTTACTCTAAAGTTCTGTGCTTAAGCAGAGCATACTGTGGTTCTTAGCCTGGTGTGACTTCTCAAACATGTGGAAGCAAACATCTGTATAGCAGTGAAAAAGACCAAACTTGTAACGTGCAAACTTGAATGTGCAATACATCTGCAAACACACCTTTCTTCCAGCAACCCTTCAATCAAAAGTCAGAATGAAAACCTGTATAAAACTTAAAAACATGATCATTGTCTTGGAGCCTTGGAGAGAAAGGGGCACATGAATAAATGATGCATGTAATCCATGATATAATATCTGAAAACATTACATCAGTCAAGAGAAGATGCTGCAAATGCAGCCACACTGCACGTATCTGTTTTGAGGAGCATGTGCTGTTGTTGGTGGCTTCCTGGTACCTGGATCAGGAGAGTTTAATAAACTGCTGCACTAAAACCACACAAGGCTCAGAGTGCTGGTGCTCCCAGTGCACTGTAAAACACGTGGGAGGGCAGAACCACTGCAGCAGCAGGGAAGGTGACTGCCTGGTGTGTAATTGCACTAAAAATGCCAAATTAGATTCCCAAATTCTTACTCTGTGAAAGCGGTGTGTCATTGGCCTACAGCTCTTCAAATGGAGAACAGAATGACGGTAACTGTAAAAAAAAAACCAAAACAAAAACCAAACAAACATATTCTCTGTGGAGTACCATGAGTCTCTTGCTTTTCAAGTAGGTGGAAAAAAACTTGTAAGCATTTAAGTGTTCATTAAGCTGATTTAAAGCAAGATATGCATTTTAAATATTTTTTACTTTTTTTCCCAAAGGCCAGGGAAGCACAGGAGGATCTGGTAAAGACCAAGGAGGAGTTACACCTAGTAATGACTGCTCCACCTCCACCCCCACCCCCTGTCTATGAGCCAGTGAATTACCACGTCCATGACAACTTGCAAGATGAGGGCTCTGAGTACTCCGCCTACAGCGCTGAGTTCTCCAGCGAGGGCATCAGGAATGACCGCAATGAGGAGAAGCGCATTACTGAGGCAGAGAAAAACGCACGAGTGCAGAGCCAGCTGAGGGTAAGGCACTGCTTGGAGGAGGCACAGGAATTGAAACAATCAGTCCTGGACAACAGGTCCCTTAACCACTTGGTTAAACACACAAAGCACAACAGTTCCTCTTTGTTTACAGTTCCTATAGTAAGTTTGAAATAAAGGCAAGCTATATAAAATTTTCTCTCATTGCTCAAGCTTTGAGATTGCTTAAATCATCCATTATGGTTTTGGAAAGGCCAGGTCCTATCCACCTCACTGCTCTGTCCAAGCATTAACATGACTGACAGGAGCTGAGAGCAATAACACAATAACCTGTATTTATTGTTCTTCGTACTGCAGGCACTGACAGATGAGCTGGCCCAGGCTCGACATGAGGACAAGAGGACCCAAAACGATATCATCCACTCAGAGAACATGCGCCAGGGACGGGACAAGTACAAGACGCTGCGGCAGATCCGGCAAGGCAACACCAAGCAGAGAATTGATGAGTTTGAGGCAATGTAAAGATGCTTTTAAGTAGAAGACAGGACTGTGGGAAGGGCAGATCTTAATTGTTGTGTTCTTGTTTAGGGGTTTTTATTGTATTGGTTTTTGTTTTTTTTTTTTTCCTCTGAGGAGGGGTCACTGTATGACTCTTAACCAATGTTCTCTAAACCCAGAGGTGTTTGAATCTTCCTTTTATTCTGAACCTTCTGTGAAATTTGGTATAGTTTAAAACTTATTGTACCACAGATCCTGGTAACTTGCTTATGCCTTTACTTAGTGCCAAAAGGCCTTACGTCACATCTCTCTTTAAAAGCAAGACAAATTTTAACAGGCAGTGCTTCTATTTAAAGATGTGTGTCCTGTGCAGGTGCTGGATTCAGCCTGGTCTAAAAGATAAGCATCTGTGGGTGAATTTTGTGCCATATATCTTTGCATTATTAGCTACAGTGTAAAGTGTAACAGCTGAGAAGACAGGTTGTGGAACTCAGGATTTTCAAGCACCTGTATGTGTGTTGTACATCCACGCAGAGATGCTTGTAAATCCTGGTTTTTTCTTGGTCTTGATGCTCATGTTCCCCCTTCCCTGCCCCCCCACACAAAAGAACTGACAACACCTCAGAACGACTTTGTGTAGAAATTGATATTTTCTAGTTGCTCTTCTCAACTGGAGAAATGGTGCAGTGATGGCTCAGAAGTGGCATAGGGACACTGATACCCTCTTCATGTAACAAGTAGCAAATACTCCTGGAATCTAAGACACCACTGTGTTTGCATTCCAGCTTCCTTATTGATCAGTTGTAGTGTAGTATTTATAAATATATATATAAAACATGCAATATGTGAATTGCAGTACTAGTTTAAGGGAAATAGTTTTGCTCTGTATATTTTGTTACTTTTCAGATTTAATAAGACTTGCATCTGTAAAAATGCTAAGCAAGACTGTAGTCTGATACAGTGCAGCTGATTATTTACTATAAAGCATTATTTGTAAAGATCATTTTTTTACTTAATGAAAACTGTTATATGTACACATGATCCAATATATACAATTTTACTGCACCTATTTTTCTAACAAATTTTCTAATTTTTTTAAATGTTTGATTTAAAGTTTCAGACTCCAAAGATGAAGGGACTGCTTGTTTATATCACAGTTGTATTCTCTCTAGTAGAGAGCATTTCTGTGACCATCCTTCCCCCACTCTCCCCTTTTTTCCTTGAAAATCTGTTAGAAAGTGAGATACAGTACATTGTCACCTCTTCATTTACAATATCTATGCTGCGTTATACTTGAGTTGAATCTTGTGTGGGGTTTTTTTATTTGCAGCAGCCATCTAAATAAAAGATCTGCAAAGTAACAAAGGTGATGGAGTGAAGTGTTTCTTGTGTGGGGTGTATTTTGACTAAGTTGCACTACTGCTCTTTTAGTTCCTGAGCTTAACTTATGAGTCCCTGTGTTTTTAAATCTCAAATCCTTAAAAGCCACACTGACCTAGAAAGGAAGAAGGGGGAGTACTTAAAGTAAGGACTAAAAGTATAACACATCAAAACAAGTAACAAGTTATACACAAGAAGTTTCTGATGACTGTAAAGCTACATTCAAGGCAAGGCAAACTTGACACAGGAGTTTGGCCCTAAGCTTGTCCACATGAGGAAATGATAAACTTAGCTAAACTTTTGTCATGTGCTTTACACCCTATGGATCAGAGTTGTTAATTCTGTCTTACAGTGGCAGCTGATAAGAAGGGACTTGTTACACTCACCCTTATTCCATTAGCTGTAGTCCCACCCTGCTACTGACAGGGAATTTATACATTTAACTTTCTAAGCACCATGCGGTAGCACACATTTGAGAGACATGGCCACAGGCCAAAGCTTTTTAGGATCACGTGAAATAGAGTGGCAGTATAGTTAATGCTGAAGCACAGAGGCATTAGCATCACCCATTTGCAGCAAGCAAAGATAAGCTGGTTTTGCATTCCGCGGCTAAAACATCAATGTAAGAATGAAACAATGTAACTTTTTTGTAACAGTTATTTTCTCACAAGTAGTCCTAGTTGTGATTTAAATTAATACTAACAGTTCTGCTAGGCCAGGAAATGGAAAGTTGCACATTGTCTGGCTTCTGTTGCTTTGATAGCATAATGCATCTCAAACTGAGGCTCTCACTCCTGAACAAACATTATCCTTAACTCCAGTTAGAGACACAGGCCAAAGCCTTAACTTTTGAAGAAATAAAACATTCAGAATGTCACATACATTCAAACACATAATTCTATTCCCAAAAAAACTGGAATAGGTGCTATTGCAGTGTACCTTTCCCAGACCTGAAGCATTTGTACCACTTCAGTTTAAAACATTGAACATGGGAAAGGAAAAGTTGTTGTGTGATAATCTCTCATGATTTAAAGTTTTCCTTATTTGAATGCAGTACAAGTGTGAAGTCCATCCACGTGTTTGGGTTGTGAAGCACTTCCTGCCATTGGAGCACTCCCTGAGAAGCAAGGTCCATAGAGCCAAAGAATTCCTCTGTGAGAAAGCAAAAGGAAAGATCAGAGTTACTTTTCACTTGGCCTTACCCAACTTCTGGCCAACCCTTTCACCCACTTCTACAGTAATTTCAGCTGTTCTGTAGCTCCTGAGGCACTAATTTCAATACCTGGTATTTATACTTTTGAACTATTATTTACATCCTGTTAAACTGGGAGCACTTTCTAAAGAGTGCAACCTGCAGCAAAGAAGACGTTTCTGGCTGTATGACTAAAAGCAGGAGAACAAGTGTACATGCTCATAAGTAGCAGAATGGCACTAAGCCTCCTGCTTCAGTTCATTCCAAGTTTAGGACTTGGATCACTTACAAGAGATATATCATCCCTGCTCTAGCAGAAAGGCAAATGCTGGCTAGGATAAGCAAAACAACTTCATGAGGAAGCCTGCATGACTTGAGTTACCACTAGTGATAATACTCCTGTAAACTGCATGCTGATACCAAAACAACATTTGACCCTTTCCTCTCAAATACTGAAACCCAGGGCACTTAACTCACTGGGAGAACAAGGGTGGGAGACTTTTGAGCAGCTTTCAAGGGACAATGCTTCCCTGCTCAACTACTAGTGAAACAGGGCCTATTTAGCAAGTAGAGGGTTTCTCAGACATTACTCAGCCCTGAGAAAGCTCACACTTATGTTAGAGCAGAGCCCAAAACTTCAAACATCCAACAGCCCCTTTGGAGCAAGTTTCACCTCCCGTATTTCATTGATTGGATTGATGTGCAGATATAAAGTAATGAGCACAAACATAAGCAAGGTTGGAGTCTATGAGATTATTAGTTCTCCTGCTTCCTTTTGATGAGAAGTTAATTAAAATAATCCAATTCATATAAAACAACTAAAGGAATAAGTCTTTAAAATTATGTAGAGCTCTGTGTGAGTTAAAACCACACAATTTCTGTGCTTGTCTTAGCATGGCTCTGACCCATAAAAATCACCATGCTAACAACCTTGATCTTCTGCACAGACCTGAACAGAAGCACCTGTATCAGTTCTTGCATGATCAGAGCCCAAGACTGAAAGTTGCTTAGGACAGAGGCTGGGACTGCATGTGTAGGCATGTGAAAGCAGGTAATAAATAGCACAGTATAATTTATTATTGCTTGGGATGTAAACTAAATGCACTTTTCCCCAAATTACATTGAACTTTCAGTGACAGAGAACTTACTTGCACCAAGCTTGGCTCCTCCTAGGAACTGATCACTTGAACTGAAAGCTGACTTGTGCCAGACAGTCAGGTGTAGACATGATTGCTGTAGCTGAGCTGGGGTCACACCATCAAAGACAAACAAGTGTTTCCACTGTGGACAGGCTTCTTTCTTCAAGACAGGAGACTTTTGCTTTACCTCTACTTGGTCTGGAAGGATAAGACAACTTCCCCCCACCCCCCAAAAAGAGTTCAGCAAGGTTACCAATTTCTCAACCAGAAAACATAACATTTCGATAACCATACAGAGGTTAGAGGGCTTAACTAGAGCCCATTGGTTTGCCTTAAATTGTAAAAAAATTCAGCCTTAGTGCAAGGTAGAACATAGTGCTCTTATGTTTATTTTGGGCCCCACACCTTTTTCTGCCAGCCTTTAGTGCAGGTGCAAATAGGCTCTTGTAGCTGTCACTGATTGGTGAAGGAGTCTTTGCTCCACATGCTGCTACCCAATAGTGCCTCAAATCTAACTTACAGGAGATGAAATACCCACCCATTTCACCAAAGGTGGGTGCCACAACAGGTGAAATGGCTTTATGAGATGTAAGTTTACCCTACTTCCAGCAGCATCTGATGGATGACAGCAAGGAAGTAAAACAATCCCACATACAAGCCACTCAGCACACTGAAGAAAAATTCATTTCCTTCTCTTTCAAAATATCAAGAACGAAGAGGATAAAAGTTTTCAATGTATCCAGAGCAACACCTAATTCTGCAAAGGCACAGCTGAAACTGTGACAACAGCCTCTTTATTTGCACCTTTTTCCCCTCCCCTAATATCTAAGAGCAGACACATCTAATGACATAATTAAAACTTAAAATTCAGGACCAATAGGATATGTGGGACGCATCCCCAAGTGTCACCATTTCTAGGAAGTCTGATTAGGAGTGTGGGCAATGCCACTTTCCCATGCCAGTCTCCTGATGAAAACATGTTAATATGTACATTTGCATGGAACACGTGTGACAGTCTCTATTTGAAGTGTTAGGTCTCAGACATACCCTTTAACAAAGGAGTTCAGCATTCCAGCAGATCTCAGCACGGGCAAGTTCTTGGCCCCAGATAACATAACCTGAAGCTGGCAGTTGAGAACTCCTTGGTCTTTGTTTCCTGAAAAAGGAGCACTTATCACATGAAATGCCCAGTTAGTTCAGCTCATAGCTCAAGATGATGCTAAAAGTAAGTAGGGGAATGCCTAAGTGGCACTACTGAGATAAGGAGTCATAAGGCTGGACTAGGAACATTTCAAAGATTTGAATGTTTGTACAGTGAATGATTCACACACAAAGCAAACCAAGCAGTGAGTAGCAGGGTGCTTTGTGATCCCTGTTCCATAGACAAAGCTTTCTGTTGTGTTTATGAAAAGCAAATACAGGGCAGTACACACAGAAGCATTTCTCTGGAACAGTCAGAAGCAGTAGAGAGAGCCAAACCCATGGTGTGATACTGCTCTGCTCACAGCTCAAGGCGCAGAGCAGAGACCCAAAATACAGGCGTGCATAGAGAGGAAAACCAGAAGATACAAAGTTGGTAACTTTGCAGTCATTTGGAAAAAAAAGGAAACAGAAAAAACCAAAAGAGTTAATTAGATCTTCCCATTGGTCTCTACCTGCTGCTGTGGTCCTGACACAGAGAGCACTACTAGAGCTCTGAATGTCTGTACACCTCACTAAGTTCTAGGGAGGTAAGGAAAAGGAAGTTTTCCTATCCCTCCCTCCCAAAGTGTTTATTTCACTCCAGCAGCAGGTGCTTGCTCTGACATACTACAGCAATACTTAGTGTACCTTACAAGTTTTAATTACTAGAAACTGAATCCTGACTATACACTTTGAACTTAACACCTTCCAAGTGAAACAATCTCCCTAAGAGGAGACCACAGGAGGAAGCCAAAGGTGCTGGTCAGGTGTCCTTGCAGATACTTCCCTTCCAAATTTTCCCCAGATTGGCAGTCTCTGCCTTGTACAGAACTGCTGTTTCACCTCCAGAATAACCTCTACTGGTAACATCATGACAGGCACAAGTTTGGAAAACAGCTGGATGCAACATACTGCTGCCATTATAATGTACAACTTTTGTGGCATTATAAAGAACAAATATACAAAGCTTGAAAATGTTTTGATTTTAAATAATCTAAGATATAAAACACCACAAAGCACAATTTTCTGTAGCTGTTAAAAAATCCATACAGAAATATTACATGGACACTTTGCCAGTCTTTCACTGATCTCAATTCTTTTCTAGCCAAGGAATTCACAGAATCATAGAATCATTTATTTTGGAAAATACCTCTCAGATCATTGAGAGCAATTGTTAAGCACTTGTGGATGCCAAAACATTTTATACCTTCAAACTGGAGGTTCTGATACTGGGCTGGTACCGACAGCCTTGTAGACACGAGGAGCTCAGCACTGTACTGGATAAGATCATCCTCAGGCTTCTCAAGCTGAAGAAAGGGACATACAGAAACCTGCATTACTGCAATCATTCTCACACTTTCTCACAGCTTTTTTCTGTTTCCAACCATCTTGCTAACAGGCTAGATTGACAGCATCTTCCCCTCAATGATCTCATAGGGGTGATCTTTCTCACAGCTTTCACTATATCTTGCTCTTAAGGTACAATTAAGCACAAAAACTTAGAATCACCTTGGGTTTGAGTGGGTACCAGTCAAACTGCATCGAGTCCTCTTCAAAATTCCATGTTGCCAGGGGAATCACCACTTCCCCCAAAAACACCCTGTATTTGAGAGCTCCTGCGTGCCACACAGAGATCTGAAGTTGCCGACTTCTCAGCTGGGAGTGTTCAATCTTGTACTAGAAAGATAAACAGCATTTACAGAGCAATGCACAGGATGAATGCAGACCCACACTCATGACCTGCTCCCAGGAAGCCCAGCCACAGCATGACTGAAGGCCTCTGGATGCAGACAGAACCATGTTGTCTGACTGTGCTTTGCAATCTGAAAAAAAAAAAACCAAACAATTACTTATATATTATACATGCTGAATAATGCTCATTCAAATGGAAAACAACATTCCAGGAATACCTTGACTTGTCCTGCTAAAGTTTTTGATTATAAATTCAGAACTTTAAATAACTCTTGACCATTTTTGCTGGGGATTTGGGGTTTGTTTTTGTTGGGTTTTTTTTTGTTTGGGGGGGGTCTTGGGGGTTGTGGGTTTGGGTTTTTTTAGGGTTTTTTTTGTTTGGTTGGGTTTTGGTTTTTTTTTTGGTGTGTGTTTTGTATATATTTATATATATTTCTGTTTACACTCCCAGCAGAATGTGGCTGCTCTGGAAGCCAGTTCAAGAAGAACACACCTAATGATGGTTCTTAAATTCCCATTCTGATCGCCAAATATCTATTTAATGCAGTCATCAGGAGCAAGGAAGTAATTCAACTGATGACTAATTAAAGCCTTGATCCACTCTCCAAACATAGTTAGAGCCCTCTGAGACACTGCTGGGTATCTAACACACCCCCTGCGACGGGCAAACCCAGCCCACAGATGACCTGCATGGAAAGCTGGAGGCAATGGCACAGGCAAGGAAATCAGTACCCATATTTAGGCTGCTGAATCATAAGCTGGGTGTGAGCTCTGTGGCTCATCACCTTGAGTCACCCTGGGCTCCAGTGACTCCCAAGAGCACTTACATAGCTCTCACACATGCAGCTACCTCCAAATGCAGGTGCCTTAACCTGCAGCTGAATCCCACCCAGTTGTATCTCAGTGTCATGATGGAGCTCACCTGCAGTAGTGCTATGCACTTTTGACCATTTTTGCTACTCTGGACAAACTATAGTTAATTAAACTATTTTAAAATATTTCCAAGTAAACACCTTTAGAGTTTATGCAGCCAGTTCAGGCATGGCTCTCACTCTCCTTAATCACTTCTGCATGACTGGGATTGAAAAAGGACTATAAAATTAGGACCAGTGATTTCAACTTCTGGCCATTTTTTCTGCCAATTTAAACCATACAGACAGGCTTTGGGCTATATAAGAATCACATATATTACAAAAATCCTTTTATGTTATTATCAAACTTTAACTATCGTCTTTACAAATATTTTGCTTGTTTCACTCAGTATTGATCCTTGATGTTCATACACACCAAGAGTTGGAGGTAACACTGAAACTTTTGTGTAGTTCAAGAAGCGACACAAGTTTGCCTCCCCACTAACTTTGTGTCATATCTCTTCCAAGACAATATATTACTGAAGAACTCATCATCTTATGTCCTACTGCAGCTTGCCAAGGCACACACACAAAAAATGGTTTGCCGTGATCTGAGTACAGTAGTGGAGCTGGGAAAGCTGGGAACAACCAAACTAAGACAGACTCTCCCAGCTGACAGTACTCAGCTTCATATTTAATGAAGTGTCTGTGAATTAAGAATAATGACTCCTGTTTCCTATACACAATTTTTACAAGGATGCAAGAAGCAATACTGAAAGGCATTAAGGAGTTGAAATCATAACTACTCTTTTCTGCTGAGATTATTAATGTTTGAAATTAGGCAGTACAAAGAAACAGCCTGGCAACAGTTGCAGAGCGAAAAGGAAGGAGACACTGTTTTAGAGATGGTGGATTTCAGCTGGCACACAGATAATTGTAGAGAGACACTTCCAGTGGCACTGATAAAAGGAGTATCACTTGAAAGGGATATTTGTGTAAAATTCCAACTGTTCTCCAATACACCCAGTTTCTGAATGTACAAGCAAAAGTATCTATGGAAGACACTTTGCCTTTGCCACATGGTAAATCAGACCAATACTGGTATTCCCTAAAGGTACTTTATTGGACTAAGGCAGACTTCTCTAATGGTTTGCAATTTACTGTTGCAGCTCCAAAAGCAACTCTCTCTTATTTAGACTAAAGAACCATAATTTTTAAAATTATTGTTTTCAGTGACTCCTAAATTTGCCCCATCAGGTCAGTTCAGAACTTGCAGGATTGCACCATGGAAATGCACACTTAGCAGCATGGAACTGCAAACCATACCTTCAAAGTCTCATCAAACTCTGGATCCACTGTGCTCTTTTTGACAGCTGTCTTCCTCTTACTCCAAGGGGATTTATCAGGAAGTAAATAAACCTTCACATACCTTGGAGATAAAGATACATGGAAAGTGATCAGAAGGAGCAGGGAGGATCAAATGAAAAAAAACAATTAGATGAGAGGAGATTTTTCTTAATTCTTAAACAACTTTGACTTTGTAAGTTCCCAAGCAATAAAATGGCAAAATATTAGTTATATATTTTCTCAAAAAAAGTAGATAGACTAAAAGGATCTTCGTGTGCCATACAGCTAATGTGTTTCAATTCCATTGTACTTGGGAAGGGATTAAGATCTGAACAGGAATCCTGTTGTCATACTCTTGGCCTCTGATAAAACAGCCCACTAAAGAAGTCACCTTGTCAGTTGTAGTGACAGCTTTATGATAAAAACAAACAGCATATTATGTGCTCAAAGACAAAAAAAAATATATAAACTTAATCAACTTTAGAATCACTGCTACTTGTCCCCCAACATTCATGAAGAAAATCTCATCTTCACAATATCAGGTAAATAATACAGAATAACTCACAGGTCTTACAAATGCTAATTATTCTAACAGCCACTAGAATGAAAATGGGAGATTGCCTCAAGGGCTCAAGATTGCCCTAACATTGATTCAAGAAAAACCAGCCAAAAAAATTTCTGGAAGCTGAGTTGGACCAATATCAAGCACTAATTATTCATACCCAAAGTTTCTCAACTGTAGGTCAAGTGGAAACTAGTACTTAAATATTTCCCTTAATATCAGTTCAGTGGGCTGTACTTGTGTTATGGCTTCAAAACCAAAGAATTTCAGGAATAGAGAGTGCTTCCAGCTTGTCAGGGAAAGGAGCAGCTGTTTACATAATACAAAGCATTTTTAAACTGTACTTAAACATATTTCAGATATGATTTAAATGAATTTTAAAAGAACCTCTTGATTAACTTACTGGGCAAATAAAATCAGATGTATCTCATATCACCAATGCAGAACTTAACACATATTCCTAATTTTTTCCAAACTGATCCATAGGTAAACCTAGTTTTTAAACAGGTACTAGAAGATCTATCTCTTCTTGTTCTATGAGCCCAGATCAGTTTAATTAAAACATAGCCAGCCAGACTTCAAACCAGCAAATAAGCTAAATAATCAGGTTTTAAACATCAGTTAAAAGCCTACTTTTCAGCAAGCATGTCAAACAAGTGTGCTGTAGTTTTTCATCTGGCTTGGAAAGTAACAAGTATATAAATATATACCCAGAGAGAACATAATGTTTACTACACAGCACTTCCCACATTGCCTTTCAGGCTTCCTGCAACTGTTTGCCTGGCTTAATTACCAGGGGACTTAGAGAACCTTGACCCACTTCTGAAGTGCTCCCAAACAGCCCTTCTCCACAGGCTGCTCTTCCAGCAAGGCATTGCTCATCACCAAGCTTGTCTTTATGAATATTCTTTGCAAGATCTGCACAAAATCCATCACTCTTCTAGGTGAAGGTGACTGCAAGTCCACAATTCTGATGTGGGCACTCAAATGCTCAAACGTGGCAAGACAGCAGGGGCAAGAACAGGCAGTCAGGGATTCTACCTGGTGATTTTGTGTCAGTGGTTCCTGCATGGTCAGAGAGGATCTTTAGTGATAAACAGAGAAATCACCAAGGCTTAATTATCCAACCAAAATTTTCTATGGCATATTTTATGCACTGAAATATCTACTTTTTCCACTTACAACAGTGCATAATTATTATACAGCTTTAGATTTTAAAATATGTTGTAGCAGCTGAAATGTTTACTTTTATCACAGAAGATGGAAGCACCCAAGAAGTATAGCAACCACCCAGTGACCCACAATGGGTCAGCAGATGAATTAGAAACAGGACATCTCATGTGTCAGCCCCAACTTAAGAATTAAAAACTGAACAGCTATTCCCAAGGCCCAAAGGTACTCAACCAGCAACACACATACCCAACTGCCTGCTCACAACCAGGGAAAGAGATTTCCTAGTAGAAAATGGTCATAATGGAATAAGAACTGGCATGAAACCTATTTGTCTTGCAGTGTGTATCTGTGCAAAGGGTTGGTGTGTATGTGGGATGTTCTGAAGGTGCCAGCATGGCATTTCACTCAGAACACATATAAGTATTATAAAAACCATAATATTTTCCTTATGTTTCTTCTTCTCTACACAAATACTTACGGGTTACATTTTTTCTTCTTCTCCTCTCCATAAGCCAGGTTCTTGCATCCCTTGATGCAGATTTCCAAGATGCAAGCTCTGAAGTTGTACTTTAAGGCAAACTCTATTTCTCCTGTGATGGTAGCCTTGCCAAAATTGCCAGACTCAGTGCAAATGCTGCTAAGACTATACAAGCTCCCCTAAGAAAAGACAAATGTCTGGTAAAAGCAGCTTCAGAACAAACAGGACAAAACATTTATTTCCCTCAGTAGTCAGTATCTTTACAGATATCACTGTAAAGATACTGCAAATAATGAAATTTAGGATAATCTGTATAAAATAATCCATTGCTTCCATAACATCCCTGAAAATCACAACTGCTTTGCCCTCTTCTTTTCAGTAAACTTTCTAGGTTGAGAAAATGCTTTAAGTAACTTCTGAAACTGTTTTCATATAAAACTGCTATGTTGCTTCACATGACAAAAATGGGCTGTCTGAAAGGGACTTAAAAACCCCTCTGAAATCTAAAAACATTTTAAAACCCCATTAATTATGCTATGCTTTTAATACATAGCTCATAGTAGGGTACACTATCAAGACATTTAGTTCTACCATGTATTAGTGGAAATACCAAAGTGGCCTGTACATCCAGTAAATACTTTACAAGATGTCCCAATTCCATATAAAAATTATGTTCTCTGTATTGCAGACCATTCAGGAGATATTAAAACATGAATACTTCAGCTGTTGCATGTAGGTGCATAAAGATGTTCCCTAGCTGACCTCAGTCACTTTGCTCTCCCTTCATTTACTTCCACCTTTGGGGCAAAGGTTTGGATGCTTTATATTATATATGGTGCATCCACACATATAAAGAGCAGTTGTGTCTAGCACTGAGAGAAGGAAAGGCACTGCAAAGCAGGAAGATACCAATCCTTTCTGTGGCCCAGCCCAAACACATAACTCTAGGGTGTTATCTTGCCTTCACTGTAATAAATTATCAGCTCAGAACAGTTTGATCTCCATTCATTATAATGATATTCTTTAAGGTGAGCCCTAGAAACCTTTTACACAGCATTTGTCACTGTTGTGATCAGTCTCTCAGCAACACTGCCCTAGATTGCTAAGATATCTGTTTTAGATCACTCCTCCCCCCGAAAATAAACACCAACCCACACAGGACTTGACCAAGGAGTTCTGCATTGCACAACCCAGCAGCTACGAATGCGAAGCAGTGTTTGCAAGATCATATCTCTCTTCAGTGGAGATGCTTTTCTTCCTTTGTACAACATGCCAAATACTAATTTCACACCAAGGGATTTATTAGATTAAAGAGGCTATCTACTCGCTCTTTTCAGCTCTCAGCAGCACACTCACATGTCAAAAGAAGGGTCAGAGTGCTTACTGAGGATGTCAAAAGAAGGGTAAGGACTGTTTTGACCTGTTGCTCGTTGCAAGTAACGTTGCTCCCTTCACAAGAAGTGTATCAATTTAATCAAGCTAACTTGCAGCTTTGTTCAGCTCTGCACTTTCATTCACTAACATATTTTTATTCACCAGACCAGAAAATGTTTATTTTCCACCAAAATCCATTACAGCAATGGAATGCAAACAGAGTTTTGTCCTAAACTTGTATGTCCCAAAACAAAATTCTGTGAAAGTTCCTCATGTGTATTCCACAGAACACCCTATTTATTTAGGAAAGCTGGATAGGTGTTATGATTAATGATGTTTGGACTGAATATCACTACATATGTCTCCCACCTGATCAGGCATCCCATACATTCTATGTGGAAGTCACCACTTTAGGTTCAGCAAGCAGGGATTTAGCAATGACTTAACGTATTGTACTTCTGCTGCCATGACTGGGAGCAATGCCCTCTGATGTTCTGGAAAATACATTTTTTATGGAGTGGCCTTCAACATCCAACAATTACACATAAAGAGAAGTTTAATGGATTTTGACTTCTGCCTTTATAAGACAGTAGAAAATATTTCAGTTTTAAGACTGAGCTTTCTGTAGCCCAGCTCAAATGGTTGTCAAAAGAATCACAAATGTAACACAAAACTGTTTTCCATTTGTCAGCTTAACATCTCAGATTCCCCAGTGGAATGAACTACAAGAGTGCATCCAGGTCCCTGTGTGTGTTTCTGCTTCTCTGTCAAGTAAGCAGTCTGGTTTAATTTTGATTCCCTAAGTCATTTTAGTTCCCTTCTTTACAAGATCAGTCATGAATTCTTTGGATACTTCACCTTGCTTAACCTCATCACTAATAGATAGAAATTAGCTTCCACAGTTAATCACAGAGGCTATAAAGCACTGTGCTGAATTCATTTATAACCAGCTTCCTTCCCTCTCATTTGCACTATTCAAAATGCCATCCAACAGAGGATGATTCAATGTCATCCCCTAAGCCTAGGAACTGCTCCCCTGGCTTCCATCATTGTCCGTTTCCTCTTCATTCACCGGCATTCTGACATTTGAATTTCCACTGACATTTCCAATACCACAGTTCTTGCAGACTGACAAACCCTCCTGGTAAATGAAGCTTGAAGAGAAAAAGCCAGATACTAGGTGAGAAAGTACCACATTCATAATACCGATCCTAATAATCAAATGGGAAGAATGTTAGCTGCATTTGCAAAATTCAGAAGAAGATGTTCTATCAATTATTCATGATCAGTGGATGATATATCCATCAATTATCCATTATTAATTTGCCTTATGCTTCAAAAGGTTCACAGTGTTACTCTGAGGACTGTGCCAAAGGCATCAGTCTTTCATCAGATACAAACTCAAGTGCAATTCTTCCTTCATTTTGTAATATAATCCAAAATACACCAACATGCTGCACAAGCTTTTATATCTGTTCCCTTTAAATACCTCTTCTGTTGTGTTTCACCTTTAACTTACATGTTTTCTGCCATCACAGAAAACCGTATCACTCGTGGGACTGGTTGTTATGTCTTCTTCCTCCTTGCAACTACTTTTGCTCTGAGTTTCACTGTCATTTTGGGCCCCAGTGATGAGCTGTTGCAGACTGGGTGTACTTTTCATCTGTAAGAAATTCAGAAAGTAATTTTTTTTTCCAGTTAAGAAAAATGCTCTGATTTAAGAATGTTATCAGAAGAAAACTCAGTAAATAACTACAACTGACTCTGATTAAGGTCATGCAGGTGGCACACCTTCAAAGATAATGTAGCAACTGAACTTAAATGTTGATTTATAACTCTCTCAACCCAGTTAATGGTACACTCATTATATTAATAATTTTTTTTAAATCAACATACCACCAGCTAATCTAAGGATCACAATAACAGCAATTACTAACAGCCATCTACTAATAACACACCAAAAGTATCAATATACTAATAAAAGTCCTTATTAGGCCTTAACAAAACAGTAATTTTGGAAGAAAATATAATCTTGCCTCCAGGAAATTAAAAACTGTATTTTGCAATACACATGACACATGCCCGTATTCACCTATGCAAGAATGAACATAAGTTGAAAGAGATTTGAAAATAGAAATAGTCTGACAAGTTCCCTTCCCTTTGTTTATAGAAAAGGTTAAATTTCCAAGGTGTTCTTGACTTTGTTTTGACTATGTCCATTTATCTTTCTAATTTTCCCCTGAAAACTCAGATTATTTCTGAGAGAGTTATATTTATATATATATATAAATCAAAACTCCTTGAGATTTCTCTTCTGCCACTTCTGTTGCCAAGAACAACAGCTAATAGAATGAAGTGCCGAAATACAAACACATAGGGCTGGAAATATGCTCAAAATATTGGTATAAGTGGCACACCACTTCCTGAGTATAATACAATTTATGGAAAGTATGTTGACACCTCAATGGATAGGAAAAAAAGCAAGGTAAGAAATTCTATGTGGTTAGGATCTAAGAAAATAACATTTTAAAAAGTTGTGTAACAGATTACCTGAAAGACTAAAAAGAATATAGTGTGACTGAATCAATAGCAAGCATTAGGGCTTATTTCCACAAAGGAAACGTGAAAGAATGCCTGCTGCACAGCAGCAGACAGCACTAGAAAATGAGGACAAGAAGTGAGATAATACAGTGAGATTACTTCTGAAAAAAACAGATTGTGCAAAATCTTAACCAGTCTGCTGTTATTAAAACACAGAAATTGTGATGTCTATTAAGTGCCCTGTCTTAAGAATAGATGCAAGAATTAAGTTACCTTGTGAGAGGGAAACAGAAAACACATTCAGAATATAGTCTCAAAAGAACCCCAAGTAAACCAAAAATAGTATTTCCTAACAGAGAAACTATCTTCTGCTTTATAAAACCTGAAACACAACTAATTTCACTTACTAATCAAACCAAGCTACTACACACTGAATTTTAGCTTCTACTTGGATCAGAATGACTTTGCTATTGTGCAGTACAAAACATAAGAGACTGAACAAGGCAACACAGCTACCAGTACTAAACTCAGCAGCAGGTCTCACAAGCCCAGCCCAGCTCTAATGTCTGCTTCTGTTGCCACAGGAGAGGTATCCCACAGCTACCAATGCACCACAAACAGCTCCCAAACGTGGCACATGCCAGCTTGTTCCCCCAGTGAGGCAGGGATAACTGCACTTCCCTTAGTAAACTTAGGGATTCTAAAGATGAGAGGCCCTCAAAATCCAGATTTTACGCTGGCTGGTATTTCTTGCCATTGGATTTGTTTTTTCACTAATACTGAGTTTAAGTATAATTGCTTTCAACTTTAATCCAAAGGAATCAAGCTCTGCATGCATCACAAATTTAGAAAACTTACTTAAGAAACAGATAGTGTCCTCAAGGCTTAAGCAGTGCCCCAATCTTAAACACTGCACATTCAAACTTGTAATTACAGTTACTACTTCACAGTCATTCCTTAGAGAAAAATACAGTTTCTAGGGGGAAAAGCCACTGTTCTGATTCATGAAAACAAAAGTTCTTTCTGGGGTGGAAATCATAACAAGTAAGATTTCAACATGATATCTTCTTATAAATATAATTCATTGTTTGGCAAGTATAATTTAAAACAGGTTCTGTCTCATAACTTAAGGCATAGTTCTAGTTCTAGCTTTTTACATCTACACTTTCTAAAGGAAAACAAAGTTGAAGGACATTCACAACTAAAAAAATCAACATTACTTCTCACAAAACTAAAATTTTAGCTTAAATATAGTACAATTGGTTCAAACAGCTCAGAGAAATAGTGCTCTGGCACAGAAACACTGAAATCTATTTTTCAAAACCTGCAATGCAAAGTGTGGACATAAGTCCTAAATTTTTAAACAGGCAATTAAAACCCCACACAAATAATTTGGATTCGCTTACTAATTAATTTCTTAAGCCAAAGAATCCATATCCATCTTTTAAACATGGCAGATTGTGATCAGCACGCAATGAAGCATAGTCTGAATTCGCATTGCCTCCAACTGTGATGTTTTTCAATGCATTAGAAGGGCAGTGCTCTGCCTGTGGAATAAAGCTAATACCAAAGTGTGGCTTGCCACAATGAAAGCAGCACTCAGGTAACCAATAATTGTTGCCAATTCTATTGGTAATTTAATTGCATACAAAAATACCAGAACTAATTTCACAGAATTCTCAGATACTGTTGGGCCAATTCAAACTGCCCAGTCCATGCATTTGATATCCTGTCTCTTTCATTTATCAGCACCTAACACTTCTGAGGAAAACGAAGAAGTGCACAAGGGAGCTGTGAGCAATGCGTGCCACAAAATCTGGTCCAAAGCAAGGGCTTTTCTCAGCATCTAATCCAGGCACTTAGCAAACCACACTGACCTCATTCAGACTAACAAGGCAATTCAGTAAGTAACCACAATGTGGAAAACAGTATGGACAAAGTTCAGTCACTTGAGAGCTGAAAGTGTACAAAACAAAACCTTCAGTGTAACTCTAAAGCAGAAATGTGAGATCATCTTCAGCCCTGCACAAGTTATAGGAAAACAGATGACTGGATTTTTCTCAAACTTCTCAAGAAAACACAAAGCTAGAGACTGTAACCAAAGCAAAAGGAAAAGGGAGGTTGCATAGCAACTAACAACCATGCTTTCTCCGTGCCAAGTTAAAAAATGCTCAGAAAACATCAGGATGGGTTTGGGATGGTCATCGCTTGTCCTGTTCAGCAGCAAAAGGGGCAAAAAGAAGACAAGACAGATCACCTCCCTGTAGCCCAACAACCACATACAGCAGGTATCAATTCAACCTCAAGAGAATCTGTGAGCACCTGAGAGCAAAATGTCCCATGCTCAACATCCTTCCCCTCATTTTGTAAAAATCTCAGTCTAACACTTCAACTCTGGGCTGACATCAATTGTGCAAAATCTGTCAAAAACCTTGTGAAGAATCAGAGTTCTGATCACAGTCAGTGAATATCAGCTAGAACCTGTTTATAAAATAAAACTCCACTGTGCACATGATTGTTCTCACAAATGTATTTCACTCTGATACAGCTCTTACAGCTCGAGACTGTGCATAATAATATGGATACCCTGCTTGTAATGTTGATTGCAGTGTCAGACTGGCTCCTTCTTTGCTTTCTTCTTTCCACATTCTTCCCATAATCTGTGGTTAGTACACATCTGTCAGCCATATCACTCTGGGACTTTGATATTTCTGAAGATAAAAGAAAGAGATAAGTTACTATAACAAACTTTGCAAGCAATCCTATAGATTTATAGGCTAATTCTGTAGCTTTCAAATTGTCATCCTGCACCTTTAGCATTGATCTCCTAAGAGTAAGAAACAGCTGGGAAGACAAGTGGTTGTTATATTGTATATAATTATATTTTGCCTGCCTAAATCTTTCATGCTGTTTCAACTGGAAATTATACTCCTTGCTGCCTATCATTATAACTGCTGGAAAGAATGGTAAGCCATCAAACACAGTTCCCTCTCAAAAGCAGCTACTTCAGTCCCTATGTATAGCTTGATTTGTAAAGCTGTTTGGTTTGGTTCAAGATAAAGGCAAAATCATAACAACAACATAACTCAACATGACAATGAAAAGTAGAAAGAAGATCATATTGGAAAATATTTAGAAATGTATCCCAAAATATGGATGAAAGGAGGGATATTACATACACTGGTCCCAAACCACATATAATTTTAAGAACCTGAATAGCCCTCATTGAGTTCAATAACATTACTCATATGGATAAGCTTATGTCCATACGTAAGCACCTTGTTGAATGAGCACTTCAGTAACATTTAGTTTATTGGCAAATAAATCTACAGGATGATTGAACATCTGATGCCCCACTTTTCACTCTTATTCCTCAGTGTACACTCAGAATTTTGCTTAAAGGGAAGGGCAGCATTCATCCATGATTTCTGAAGTTGAATATGAGCAGGCTTAACTGCAGATACTTTGCTGTCAATCCCAGATAGACTCTCATGAAGAATTAAAAATTTATAAGTAGCACATGAAATAGCTAGCATATGTTTAATTCATACAGAAGAAATAAACACTTCTCCCACAACATGAACCTCTGTGGAGGAGCCTCAGACAGCAGACAATGCAACATTATGGTATTCAAAAACAATGGCACTCAAGTGTGATTTTTAAAGACACTCTGGGTTAGTTTTGTTCTTAGTAGCAATCAGTCCTCAGATGTTTACTGTACTCTGTGTACACCATTAAGGCACCATGTGACCTATTCAAAGGCAGGCTCAATTAAGCCATCTCTGTAAATGAAACCAGGTTTTTAGCATACACAATGAAATCAGAGATCATAAAAGAGACTGGAATTGAGAGTTCTAATGGAATAGATACAATCTGAGTGCCTTGACCAGCAGTAGAGGCAGAAACACCAGCCTTGCCTCACACTCTCTTACAAGGAACAGGTCACAGAACAGGTTATTGTGTGCGAAAACACAAATGTTCAGTTTTCATATCTATTCCTCTTTTGGCTTCTCTACCCAAATATCATTCAGACTGACACTCTCTGTAGTGCCAAGGGCAATTTTTCACTGCAAATAAAACTACAACCAGTAATTCATTTTACATTCACCAAAGGGCCACCATTGGATTATAGCCTCCTCTTGCTGCCAAGCCACACTGGAACAGGAGGTAGCAGCATAAAGGAGCAGACTGTACAAAGGCAGCTTTGTGCTGCACGCGCTGATCCCTCGTTCCCGCTGCTCTCAGACACGCACACACACTGGCTCCAGTGAGAGAGTCAGAAGCAGAACGAGCTTCTACAGGTTTATTTACTGCAGTACACAAGAGCGGGGTGTATTAAATACCTCTGCAAACCAGGACACTCATCTAGATAAGATACAAACTTTAGACACTTAGGATCAAAAACATTTATCAGCACAGTACCAGGTTTCATTGAGAAGCCATATTGTCTGAAAAAGTTGCTTTCTCTAGTCAAGAAACACAAGTCTTTCTCTTTGCAAGACTTCCTATACTTTTAAATTACTGACTTCCATGATTGCAACAGCCTGTTATTTTCTCCCAAATTAAACTGCTCCACAGTAACTGAGGATGAGAGCACCTGTGTGGGATTTCACCTGTAGCTGAACTGAACTAATTTGCTTCCATCTCCATCTGCAACCCCTGCTCTGCTATTTTACATCCCTGATATGGCTCCTGATCACATGGACTAGCACTCTGTTGTACATATTCCAACATGTATCTTACCTTGATCCCATTTAACTCACTAAAACAGCAGAAAAGTGTTTTGTCTAGGTTAAAGTTCTGCCCTTTAAAATAGCTAAGCCAGTTTCCAGAGCATTCCAGATGCTAATTATAGCAGCATAAGGCTTGAAATAGAGAGGAAAGAAAGATGTGAGTGGAATAGGACCTTCCTTTTGGTAGCAGGGAAATAATAAATTAGTTTGCTGCAGTCCTGACAGTTTTTACTGGTAACTGTGGGATATGGCCAGGCTTCCAGCTAACAGAAAGCTGAATAAGTTACTTTGCATCCATTTCTACGCTGCCACTATTACTGTTTCCAGTGTCTTACACCACTGTATGCTTCTGTTTAGGAGCAAGTCACCAAGTCTCTGCATAGCTTTAATATGTGTTCTAACAGACACAACATTAAATTTGCATAGTTCAAGGAGAATGGGTCTTTAAGATTGGTGGAAGAAGCTAAAGGAAAGACCAAACAAGAGCTAAAACAAGAGTTAGGGGGAAAGGCAGAAAGGCATTGAAGCCAGATTTGTTCAGGTCTAATCTCACATATGGGGTTAAGTAAGTTGAAGCTAGTAAGAAAATATTACAGTTTGTTCAAATCCATGCAAATTTGCAAGCCCCTGTAATCTTCTTAAGGCTCAGAAGCTGTTTTCCTCTGGTCACTGATACCTTTAATTTATTTTTCACAAAGGCTGACTATCCTCAGTGTAGTTAGCCTTAGAGGCGCACACAGAGTCTGCATCCCTAGGAACAGCAGGCAGTGTAAGAGAATGGAAGGAACCAAAAGCATCAGAAGGGAACAGGAGTTGTTAGGACTGGAGAGCACTTAGAAATGTGCACTGAAAAATTCCACACAGCTAGACTAATAAAGAGGAAGGAAGTCCTCATGAATACGGCCAGTAAATGAAAATATTAAACTCCTGTTAAATAATAGACTCTTGACCAGGTCAATTTGGGTTCAGCCAGATAACATGAAGATCAGAAATTGATTACTCTAACATGAATTAAATATACTGCATCTCAACACCTGGTAAATTAAAAGAACAATTATACAGTATTTTCACATCTTTACAATAAATGTGTTCTGGATTGATATAATCAGTTTATTTAACAACTGGCAGAATACTGAAGGAGAATTATATTTTCTGTGTTATATTTTCTGTATTATTTTTCAGGTTGGCACAGCCTTGGCATTAATTGTTTTTAAAGGCCATTACTTGATAGCCTTTTTTTATGACGTCTTGACCAACACTGTGGCCAAAAAATAGAAACATTTGACTATGTTATTCTGGAATGACAAGACAGTGAAAGCTACTTACTTTTTATATGTGTTGTGAGAGACAAAAACAAGTTTTCCACAGATTTATTAAACCTTTTAGACTCTCCAAGTTCCTGCAAATGGGAGATACAACAAGTAAGAAAACACAAAATATTTGTAATTTTAAAGTTTCCATGATTACATATCTACAGACCACATAACAATCAGATGGTAAAGCTGCAGCCCTTTGCTCACTTCTGTAGACAAATATATCTGAGGACAAACATTGACACAGTTGGAAACTATCACACTAATGGACAAAGATGGAAAGTAATCTTTTCAGGTCCATGGTCTTTCATGTATAAGTGGAACTCCTCGCAGAAAGATCACATATTAAGTTCATAAATACAACTAATTACATCACTGATTTGTGGCAAGGATTTAATACTTTTATCTATTACAGAACAAAGAGTTTTCAAAGTCCATGTAAGTACATAAGAATGTTTACAGAACTGCAATGGGCTTCAAAACCAGGGCCTGAGGACCCAGTCCAAAATTAAATGAAACAGTACTTTAGGGCAATTTCTGTGAGTTTCAAGCCATGTTCTACTATTCTGTCCACTAGAAACTGCAATGCAAAGGCAGCCATCAAATTCACTGTTTCTCATTCAGAAATAAAAGTGACATGTAACTACTGACTGTCACAGGAACACTGGATCCTTCAGGTTTGAGTGGAACTCAGCTCTCAGTCCAGTCTTCCTGTGATGAGGCACCCAAAACAGATGCAACATTCTAATGTCAGGTAGAGTGGTTAAGCACTTCCCTCAAAAACTGAAAACTAATTGAAAACAGCCCTCATAGCCTCTAAATTTTCTCTCCCAGTATCCATGCAGCATAAAAATAACAACAAGGTAGCAAAAGGCTGCATTTATATTGCAGAGTGATATTACAGCAGTTATTTACCACATTTCTGTGGCTGACCTTTTCATATGAATGACACCCTAAGTGGTGCACTTATATGTACACTTTGCAGATACATACATTTCCCATCACATTGGCTCCTGCTGGTGATTCTGTGAAAGGAGGTGGAGTTGGAGGTACAACAGAAATTTTACTAGAAATTCAAGAGATAAACAGTGCAACAGTTAATATATGATGGCAATAGATGAATAAATAAACCATGTCCATGCACAGTATCTTCATTACCCATGCTTCCTGCACTCTATAAAGGTCTGGGTCAACATCCTGTGTCTGTAAGAGGTGCAGCACAGGTTTATTGCCTATTCTTAGGAATTAGGACTACCTTTCTACCTTCTCAATCTTGGGGTGCTCCAGGCAAAATTATTAAATTAGAACTATCAGGAAGACCTAATTTAGGATAGGCTCCCTAGACCTCTATATGGCTGGCAGTATCACAGCCCGTGTCCTGAATTCTAAAACACAATTCCTGTCAAATGCACCCCATGTCTTGTTCAGAGATGTTTTCAAAAATCAGTCATGTTTATTTACAATACTAAAAGGATCATTCCTTGCTTGGATTCAGAGCTGTTAAAAACCCTTTAAACATTCCTGCCATTCCATCTGTGGTAAATAGTCCTGGTCTGTGACAAAAAAAAAAAAAAAAAAAAAAATCTGACTCATTCTATTATCACAGCACAATCACAGATGCTAAGCTAGCTGGTGAAATTCCTTCTTGATTATTTTTTAGTTTTTACCACATCCAGGTAAAAGCGAGTCTTGGTCAGGATCTTATCCAGCTGAATGTAAGTTTCTTTCTTATGCAGTTGTGCCTTGCCAGACAATTAGAATAAATTGAGACCATCTCTTCATATCTTATTTTACACAGGGTTTCGGGGTTTTTTTTTTTGGTTGGTTTGGATTTTGGTAGTAGTTGTTGTTGCTGTTTGGTGTTGTGGTTTTTTGGTTTGGTTTATTTTAAGGCAGAGGCCTCCTTTAATAACATAAGAAACAGACTGTTACTTCATTATATATCACTGGTAATAACTTAAGTATGGTCATGTTTTGGCCTCTGGTCAAAGTATTTATTCACTGTAAACTAGATTTTAAATTTTTTTAAAAGTTTGGTAAGTGAAAATGTCCAACTTCTTGTCTACTACCTATTGTAAAACCATCATATCAGCAATATCTCCCATTGAACAAATAATGATGCTGTTATGACACCTAGTAAATTACTTTCATTTACAATAACTTAAAAGTATTTTGCAAATTTAACAGATAATTGTATAAATAGTTATGCAAAAAATATAAGTAGATAAAGATAAAGCACATCCCTTCATTTCAAGTAAGATACTATTACTCCAAACATGGTACTTACTCTCTGTTGTATGTGACACCTATTCTGTGGATTGCTGACAGCTAAAAGTGAAAATTTTTCTATGCTTTTATCATTTAAACTCCAAAAGTATTGATTCTTTTTCATAATAAAGGAATACAAACTACTAGTTGGTTTACAACATAAAATATATCACCCATACAAATTTGCAGTGTCCCAGGACTGTTTGTCCTTTCATAAGTCTTACCTCAGATTCTGGTAAGATTCCAAGAGCTTTGCACCAACTGTTTCATGCCTGCCTATGAAAGAGGGAAAGAAAAAAACAGAGATCATTTAGTAGCAACATCAGTTACTTATGCCTGTATAACACTTCTTAAAATCAGTGCCTTTCAGGAAGTAGTCTGTGCTTACAGAAGCTCATGCACGTGCAAGTCAGGAATGAATTCCCAACTAATGTATCAGCACACATGCCAAACAACACACAAGTTTCCCCTGCATCTCAAACCATTCCATGATTTCACCCTCCCCTGTTGCAGGCGACACATTCAGATGAACTCTTCACAAAAGCTAAGGACAATCACACAGAGATGCCAACATGCTCATTCCTACAGGTTGCTAAGTGCTGTCAGCCTCCCAGGGCCCAGGAGGCAGGCAGTGCATGGGCCCTAAAGCACACTTCAGCCACAAAACTCAAACAGTAAGGGAAGCTTGAAAACGTCTACAAGGGCAGGCATGTGGTCAACTCTTGCCCTCATGAAAATTTGTTTCACTTTTCCTAATAGAGACCTGAGCAGTGATGAAAATGCTTGACTAGCTCACAAACATAAATGAGAGACTTTGCTAAGAGCATCCCTGCAGGGAAACGGCAACCATGGCACATTCCTCAGCTGAGCAGCCACATGATGTGAAGACACCAAGAAGCAAGAGCTCCATCAGGCATGAACAATGAAGGCTCATAAAACTGTTATTTGTTCCTGAGAGATCATAAATATAACAAATGGTGAACTGAAATTATCTGGAGTGATTTTAATCACTAGTAATTCCTGATACAGTAAGCAGCATGTGATCTATGTTTTGCTGAAGATGTCATTAATTATAACATTACTTATATGAAAGTAATAGACCTTAGCAGTGGTAGAAATAATCAGCTCATGGATGTTAGAATTTCCAATCAGAACTCCAGAATTCTCCCTTATTGTTAAATAACATTTGCTATCTTTGATTTTAAACTGATTGGTCATGAAAAGTAATCTACCACTGTAATGAAAATATTATCTCATTCTTTAGGGAGAAGATACAAAAAAATTAATAAAAAGCATAACAATTTTTTTTTTACTATGCAACATGAGAAAACTTCACTGTAAAATATTTTTTTCAATTCAACTTATGTTCTAGTGATTACTTCAGTTATGTTATATTTTCAAACCAAAAGAGGGCACTGTCCCTCCAGGATTGAAGATTGCATAAAGGCTGCTGTGTTTCAAAATTTGTCACTTTTTAAATTCCTTTTCTGCCTGTAAGTTTATCTTCTGTATATCCTTAGATCTTTGTGACTTCATCAGCATTACCACTAGACTAACTGAGCAAAATGCTTCAAGAACCCACAAAGCCTTCATAATTCAAAGTGAGAACTGATTTATTTTGCTGGAAAAAAGGAACAACCAGTAACTTGCACTATGAGAGTCAATATTCGAGAACAACATTTTCCAATAATAGAGAGATTGGTAAAACTACCAGCTTCATACTTGTTGAAAAGAATGAGGGGAAATTATTATTATAATGGTTATTGGATGAAACTGTGCTTTAAAAAGATCAGTCAACTAACTCTTTAAAATTAGAAATTGTGTTAGCTAGAATGGACTTTAGTGAAATCTTTCAAAATTCTTTTAACAGGAACTTTAGTTTAGTTTCTTAATATGCTGCCTGCTCCCTTTCACGAATATCTACTACGCAAAATTTGCCTGATTATGCTCCCCCTTTTATAAAATTCTTCCTATTCAAGTTTCCCAACAGAGATTTAAGGCCTAGTTCTTTCCTTTTTACCAACTACTCTTAAACATAGATGCAGATACTGAAGTGAAACTGTATCATTTAACGACAGTCAGGCACAAAATTAAGTAGATGCCTATCTGAAGTGGCACTTCAAGGGAAAGAGGAAACAAATCTTCTCCACCTTGATAGTTATGGTAGGTGAAAACAAACACAAACAGCTCCTTTGCTGGCAAAACACATTTCCCATATGTGAATGTATCCATTCACATACTCTAATTTTTCTTAGAGTTTTGTATTTTTAGTGGCACTGAGAAGACCCAGCACAAGACAATGGCACAGCCAGCTGGCTGAAGGTAACGAAACAGTGTTTAGCTCTCTGCTGATTTATAGCTATACATGGGGGGTTTTATTCCATTCTATCATTTCTTTAAACTTTACAACTTCCTCAGTGAAAACAACTGAAGTTTAAACTTCGACAAATGATGAATGCAAGATAATTTTCTTCCTGTACATACAACATTTCTATATTAATTTCACATCATTGTATTTCTTAGAAGTCTTACATGCTCATTAATTCAAATTTATATGGCCAGAAATATTCTTATTTTTATTACTGCAACAAAATAAGTTATACTTTTAAATGCACTCTGCTGAATTGCATTCATGTTTTATTTACTGCATAGACAGACAGACTGCAGGGAAGAAACATTGGATACAGTGTCAGACTACATTCAGTGTTTCAGTTAGATGAGAACTACACATTACATAGCAGTTTATGATCTGTTCCAGTGATTACCTTCACCTGGATATTTCTTTGCTCGTTCCTCAAAGAACCATTCACCAGCCTTCACTTTCACATCTCTGGAAAACAATCATAAGAGATTCAAATCAAAATGTTTGCAAGTGCATTTCTTCAAATGTTCGGTTACCATGTAACAATCCAACATCCTTTATTAATCCTACCGTAAAACTAAGATTTCATGACTATTCAGTCTATTGACTGGTTTTGCCACACATCTGAAAAAAAACATGGTGGGGAGGAATCCTTTGGGGACATTTGTTTGGTGGGGGGGGGGGGGGGGGGGCGGGGAGTTGATAGCTTGTTTTCCTTTTTGCAGTGTAGGACTGGCCATGGAAAGTGATGCACATGGCTCTGGCCATAGCTCTGAAGGCAGGAGAGTCCTGGGCACACTCCAGTCTGCACAACCAAGTTGCAAAGCAGCCCAGGCGCTTGTGCTGAGTGGGGAGCTGGCTGCTTACAGCTGCAGCCTCGTCTGAGAAGTGAGGAATGTCCACGGTAGAGGACATGGTTCCAAGCAGAACTTGGGATGGCTACCAGGGAGCACTGAGCTCCACAGCCCTGGCAGCACAGGGACTTCATGGCCCACCTCTCCATTTTCTGGAAGCTACCATCAGTTACATCAATGTCTTACAAAGGCACCGGGAACAGAAAAGTAATGATTAGCAAGTACAAGATTATATCAGATTAAATAGCTCAGTCATTATCAGATTTTCAGCAAATCTTACTCTTCCTGAAGCCTGCAATTTAAACTCACCCATTATTAAAGAGACAAAAAAAATTTAACTGAGGATAGGATTCTCTGTATCCTTCAGGTTCCAAATTCTCGTCTAAATGTCTTACTAATTTTTAGGGCATATATAATATCTCCCTTCCTTGTCAATTTTGTGATGCTTACTATGAGATGAAGTCTCACTGCAAAAATTTCCTCTGTGCAGGCACTGCTAAACCTTTTCTCTAGCCAGTTGTTGATTTTCCTTTTACAAAATTAATCTCTGTATTACTACTCCCTCTGCCAAAATTGCTTGACACTGGCAACAGCATACAAACAGTAAATTCCATGTAGGGCTTACCTTCTTAAGAAAGCAAGATCTCTAAATACAAGAGCCAAAGTGATACCCACAAATGGGCAAGGCAACAAAACCACTGGGTCTGCCATTTCACACTTCACCTTATTCTGTGTCAAAACAAACTATAGGTAGGATGCTTTTGGTTCTGTCACTTGATTTTAAAGCCTTTTAGGCATTTTAATGATATCTTCATAAGTAGCAATGCAGACTATTAAAAAAAAAAATCAGCACCCATGTAGATTGTACAATTAATTTTCATACCTAACCATAGATCCTTGTGCATAACTGAACAAAGACGAGCCTGAAAATTAGGTTTAAGTAACTGAGACAGGATACTTACACATTTTGGCTGGTGATCTATTAACTAATAAATGTCTGAAATCTCTGTCTTCAAGAACTTTACATTAGTAGTGCCTTGATTTTCATTCAACCCCAGGCCTCCCTTTATACTATTCCCACCACCCCCTGGTTATCTTCCAGAGTTTAATCTCCAGTTCTCCACAGATCCATGTGATAACTGAATCTACTCATAGAAGTTCTGGACACGCCTTCCTTGGAGGTGTTCAAGGCCAGGCTGGATGGGGCTCTGAGCAACCTGGTCTAGTGAAAAGTGTCCCTGCCCATGGCAGGGTGGGTGGAACCCAGACGATCTTTAAAGTTCTTTCCAACCCAAACTATTCTATGATAGTTAGATCACACACAAAACGAAAATAGATCTGAAAATACCTTTTTCTTTTTTTTGATAAAGAATGTATTAAGATATGACCAAAATATGAAAACAATGCTAATAAAGTCCCTTTGTCAGGTAAAATAAACCAAACTCCTCCAAAACAAACATCTTTCTAGACTCCTAGAATAGAGGAGTCCTTTAAAAAAACCCCAACATGCTATACCAACTCCATTCACATAAAATATGCCTCTTCCAGGTGAAAGATACAAAATTTTTCAGTTCACAAGGTTTTCAAGATTTCTTATTTTGTAAGAAATACAAAGTTTGCCTATCCTGCATGCCCTTTCACTGAGGTGTTTAAGCACATTCCTTACAAACATGACTCCAGTGTCTAGGGGAGAACCTCCATAGTGCTACTGCTGCTGTTTGGGTCAGGAAAAAATTACTCTAGTGATAAACAAGACCCAAAGTTACAGTTACTTGGGACTTGGAAATCAGCTCTTACCTTTTTTAGCCATCCTACTTTCCCCTCGCCAGGGAAAACAAAAGGAGCTGAGTACCATTTACCACTTTGCTGCACTCCCAACCCCTTTTTGAGATTTGAAGCTTTGATGTAAAGTTCACTAAAGGCAATGGAAGAAGTCTGACTGAATTTAATTGATTTTACATCATGACTAAAGACCAAATGTACTCTCTCTTCACTATAAAGAGAAATTCAATGACAGCTGGCATATCCATCTGTATTAGCAAGATAAAAAAAAAAAAGGTAATTTCCTGAAGGAAAAGTAAAAAGGTCTTTTAATTAATCTAAATAACATTTTCTTGGTTTTACCATTAAATACCTGGACAAGCTAATTAAATAATTAAGGGTATGCAGCACTACACAAAGCAGCTTAACAACCAAAAACTCTCTATAGGGGATTTCCACAGTGACCACCAAATAACTGGAAACCAATTTAAAACAAGAGGAAGTGAGGAGGGTTATCTAGACAAGGATCCAGAAAATTAACTTTTGAATTTTCAGTTTAGTGCATATAGTTTGAAACATAGCAAAACACATACACCAAAATCTAGTAACTATTTTGTATCAAGTATAAATATAGCTGAACTACCTATTTTGCATATTAGTTGCTAAATAAACTGAAGATTCAGAGAATATCTTGTTAGCAATAGTTTACAACTCTCTTCCAAACTATAAAAAATTACTTCAAACTAGTACAAATTTGTTTGACTTGAGACCAATACTTTGCCTTATATTTCCCTCTATTTTAATCTCATTTTGGCACCTGCAGAGGGTGTGGTGGATTCACCTTGTGTTGGCGTAAAGTAAATTTTCATCCAAATCCTCATCCTTTCTACAGGGATATTTATCATCCAGCAGAGCTTCTGAATAATTTCCCAAACTATCATTCTTAACCTACGTATTATTTTTCATCTAATGTAGAAATATATCTAAACCATTTTGCTTAGAAAGATTGCAATTAATAGAATGGAGTATGAAGTAATGGACTATGAAGTAATATTTTGATATTAAAAAAATGTACCAGTACAGTAAAAGAAAGATTGTTTCCTGCATCCTGAAATACAAAAATGTGATGTAGTAAAAGAAAAAAAATCAATTAATTCAAAGTAAACAAATTGTATGCTTGAGCATACTTCAACAAATTCTAGTAATACTATTAATTGGTTTTGCCCTTTAAAATTTTATAAAGCATGACTTCAAATTATTTGTTAATCAGATTTCCCACTCTGGTGGTAAGAGGCAGAAAATAATGATGAGGAAATTGTCAAGAAATTGGCTATAGCACACCAAAGCACAGCACCTTCAGCAGGTTGTGAGGATGCACTGGTTCAATATTGAGTAGGGGAAGGAGCTCTCTCTGTGGCTCAGAAATTCACAACTGTTTCTATGCTTTGCTATGATCATCTTTGTCATACTTACAGAACCTCTGGCCTAGCCTGAGGATCCATTTTGCTAAACACAGGAAGGGAAATATCAGCCATGTGAAGAAGAACATGAAATTTCCATCCATTCAATCACTACCAGGATCTCAGCCAGCATTTTCATTACATCAGTGGCTTTACCCCAAGTCAAAATTCCTTACCCATGAGCATAACAAATGGTGCATTTCCAAAGGCAGGGGTTCAGGCAGACACGGCATTCCGAGCACACCCGATGACTGCATCCATTGCACACGGTGCCTCTGTTCATCAACAGCCCCAGCGACTTCTGACAGCGAGCGCAAGATCTCTCCTGGTACTCGCACCTTGCATTTTTTGCTCCCTTCCACCGAAGTTGCTGCAGCTGCAGTTTCATTTTCCTAATTTCACAGGTAAAAAGGGGGAAAAAAAATATAGAGGACAAAATCCTCATGTAAAGCACAAGTTGATAATACTCTGGTTGTGCAATACCATTTCTAGTGGGAGATATGCCCTCAAGTGTGACCTCTGTTGAGCACTGTTTGAAAAGGTGCACACACAGCATTTCTGCAGCGCAACTGTGTGCGTGACCAGAACTGAGCATACTAACAGAGAAATAGTTTAGTATAAATGGGGTATTGTTCATTTCAGGCACGCTTTCCATACTGAAATCATTGTATGAAAGCGATTACGCATTCACTTACAAAAACTGAGACTAAATGGTGCTCCCTTCCATTTGACTTTTTTTTAAAATCATATTTATCCAAGAATTAAATATTCTACTGAGTAAAAAAAATAATAATAACAAATTAATAATCTGAAAGATAAAAAACCAAACCAAAACAGCACACAGCCCAAAATATCAAAACCTATCCTTGTCATTAACTTTGCTTCCATGGCATGTACCAATAATCAAGATCTATGTTTTTAATTGATAGTAACATCAGCAGTTAAAAGGGATTTTCTAACCAATTCAGGCTTTCTATATAGCCCTTCATGTAACTACTATGGTTTTAGTATTGTAAACAAAGTTTAAATTTCCACATTTAAGGGACTAATAAATTTATATCTTACCCACTCCAATACCTAGTTTTACAGGGGGATGCAGTAGCACAAAGCAGGATACAAGGTATTGGGAAATCCTGGTCCTAGCCAAGATATAAAGCAAATAAAGTGCTGGAGAATTGTCATTTATTCTCCCCAGCTGAGATACTAACAGAGGGTGAAATTAGTAAATCAAATCCTTTCCTAAGCAATGACACCTATTGACACAAGTAACAACCTGCAAGGCAGAGCGGTGTGCTTGCTGCCTATTGTTTGTGAGGAGGAACAGTGTTAGATTTAGCACAATGAGCAGGTAATCCACTGATTCTTCACTCCAGTCTTGGCACAATGTAAGCTAAAAAGCCAGTCAAAAATCTGAACATGTTCCATCTTACCAAGACTATACATATGCATACATAGGAACATGGTGAGAATGCCATAAAGCCTTCACAGAAAAAATGCAGCCAGCAACTGAACTTTCTATGAAAGCTGGAAGTAAAGTTCACCAAGTACACTATTCAGTGAACAGGATTTGCTGATCTTTAGTGTAAAGTCAATAGAATGGCAAAAACAAAAGTTTCTGGATAATCTTAGACTTCCCAGAGAATACAAAGGCATTAGCCAACAAGAAGTTATAAGAGGAGTACATTTAGGACAACAAAGTGGAAGAAGAGTAATTCAGAAGGAAACTTTAAAAAAAAAAAAAAAAACAAAAAAAAAAAAAAAAAAAAAAAAAACCAGAAAACATGAACAGGGGAACAGCAGTACCTTATTCTTTCCTCCTCTGTTTTTCTCACCATCTGGTCACGGTATAGGACTTCCAGAACAGCCTCTCGTTCTAATTCCTTAAGAAAGTTCAGATTAAATTCACAGGCCATTTTTGCCAAATTTCACTATTTCACTTGTTTCGTAGACTCCTGTCCTATGGCTTCCACTACATCCAGAGTGCTGGTCTGGGTGTTTCCCAAATGCCTGTGCTCTTACTTGATGAGTTTCACTGTGTCATACCCCTGAAAAGAAAAATAACTTTGTCCATCTTTGCACACATCACCATTTAAGTGCCTCTGCTACCCAAGGAGTATGAACAGTTATCAAAGTCATAGCAGTCTTGACTTTTCATATGTCCTTTAACTTCCTTTTCTTTTTTCCACTAAAAGCTGTTCCAAAAGAGATGAGAGCTTCCTGACAGGGCTTGAACTGGCACCAGATGCAGGGACAATTTGTCAAGAGATGGTGTAAAGGAGCGGCAGAAGTGGTTTCAGTTTCTTTATTTAGTCTTGTGGATTTGGGATTTCTGTGTCTAAGGAAAAAAAAAACCCAAACATTATCCCTTCTCACCTCTTCAAGACATTTCGAATAATGTGAAGGACACATTTTGTTACACTCAAACCTTTCATGCAGTAATTCAGACACAGGAGAAGTTTTAAGACAGTCCTGTTCTTCAGAGAGGCTCACCATATTGTCTGTAGCACTCAGGCACATACCTTCACATTTTTTTGTACAGTCAACAAAGAACAACCAATTAAAAAAAGCTTAAGTTAGTTTTGAATACAGGCCTACAGGTCCCATGACTGTCATACTGCTTGAGACAAAATTTTTGAGAAAAAATGTCCCTTTATAATCTCATTTTGTTGAAAAGACATCACAGACAAAGAAGAAAAAAGACTTCTAAGTCACTTCCATCAATTACCTGTGTCTGTTAAGTCTAGATAAAGTTTAATACCAAATAATGCTAGTCTCTTTGCTAATATACAGAGACCATAAAAAGTTAAGATATATACTATTTCCAGCTCAGTGCACTAATGATTTTGGTCCCAAACTGATAAAGTACAAATATATGAAAGTATAACATTGAAACAGAATCACAACTGTAGTTTGGATATATTCTGTGACCTTCACTTTTGCAAAACTCCACTAAAATATAAAGTAATTTTAACATACTTTGCAGCAAAGTCGACAAAGAAGATGATTATTCAACCTAAACCAGTTTACAGCCCACATTAATTTTTGATATTACTGTCTAACCTTTAGTGCATATTACTAGAAATGCAAGATAATTTCACTTATGGTACACCTATATTAAAGGTGTGTGAAAACTGGTTTAAGTGTTTCAGACTTAATCTGAAGCAGATACACATGGTCAGGCTCTAGGCAGGTGTAGACACTGGAACAGAAGGGCAAAGCTTTCCCAAAGCAGTTACTGATGCTTCACTGATGGACCTCAGCTGAGAATCTGACCAACCATCTGCATTGCTGGATCATTATTTGCAAATACTAAGTTTTAAATTTAAAACAAACAGCTAAACCACCAAAATAACCCACTAAAACTTCAGATATATAGTGACAATGCATTTTTGTCAGTGCAGGGTATTACTTTATGTGCAGCTTGCCCCTATTAAGTTACTTAATTTTCCACCAGAAAAAGCAGAGGGTGATAATGCATGTATACATAAACAGGTTGCATTCCATTTGTCTATGGGGATTTTTTCATGAAAACCCTTCAACAGACACCAAAATTTCACAGAAGCTTGTGTTCAAGAAAAAAAAATAGTTTCCTGTGGAAACAAATGAGACAGAGATAGGCATAATCATGTTTTATTTCCTTACCAACTGCAATTTCACAGGAAATTACTCATTTGAAACATAAAAAGCCTGAGCAATTTTTTTTTTTTTTTGCACAATATATGTCATTTTCAAAGACCCCTGCATCCTTCACTTGCTTTCATCTTTTACCTTATGAATACCTCCTGGGATTGATGAGCATGTTTTAAACCATCAACTCAATTTAAGTCTACATAATCTAAAGAGAAGTCAGTACAAACTCTGGTGTTTCTGCCCTACACAGGACATCAAAACATCCATTACAGGGTAAGCTACATTTGCCATAAACTCCTAAGATTTTGGGCATATCTAGAACACCATCAGAAAATCCCACTGAAGCATCAGTAAAAGCTAACAAGTGCATGACAGTCAATACTACATGGATCCAATAAAACTTTGCTCTGGTAATCTTATAGAAAATACATTAATGTCTTATGGAGCTATTAAGAACCTGCCACAGTAAAACAGTTACAAAGAGCAACCTGCTTAACCTGCAGTTAAGCAAGCACAGAAAGAGTTGCTATCTGATGTCTTCTTCAAATTCTTTTTAAAAATCTAGCTGAATGATGAAATAAAGTATTATAAAAGTATTACAACCCTCAAAATGAGAGATAATCCTTGGCCCCACAACAAACTTGAACTTGTAATTATTTCACAGATGTGTTCAAATTGGACTGAAAAGTTCTCTACCATTGTGAAATAATAACTTTTCTCTTACACCAAAGCTGTCTGCACTAGAGTAGATTTTTGGCAGTAATAAAGAAGTGTTTTCAGCAATGACCCTGTTTGACAGGAAGAAAACCTCAAACCTTCAGAGATGCCCTTCTTTCATGTTCACCCATTGAATCCAGCTAGCTAGCTCTTTTACACAGTCAGCTAACCTCAAAGCTGAGCATCTTCTACATTAAACCAAAAGTAGCAGCAACCTCTTCAGTAAATATCACAACACTTCTTCCTTTTCAGCACAATGTTCATAAAAATATTCTGTTCAAGCATTTCTTAAGTTATATATTTATCATTACATTTTGTATTTAAACTAATGCAGGGTCAGGCATCTTGCAGATGGATCAGTAACTTCTTGAAAATATCATAAGAAATCCCAAAGCTATTGTAAGGGAGAAGGAATGACAAATGTGGCTATACCTTAGGAGATAGATTCATGCATGCATAGAGTACAAACTCAAAAAAACATGGTTTTTTCCTATCAGGATAAAATAGTACGTAGTTCTGTTACTGAAGGTCAAGCAAAAAGCCTACCTTACACTAGATTAAGTTTGCAAAAACAGCTTCTTTTCTAAGCTTTTAAAATTAAAAATGACTGGCTTAGCAAGCTTTTCCTCAAAGCAATTTTACAAGTAATGTATTATTGATCTCCTTTCAGATCCTTAAGCATCAGCAAACCAACGTCAAATAATTATAAATTAACAGATCTTCTAAAGTGACAGTCTTAATTTACTTGAGATAATTGGATTACTTTATCCATTAACCCAGAAGATGGCTGCGACACATCAGTAGCGAGGAACAGATTAAGAAGGTTCAGAGTAAAACCAGTCTCAAAAGCAACTGCAATTTGTGGCTATTTTCTCTTCTGCTGAGACCAATCATATAAATTAATTCTTAGTTAAGAAATTTACAAGTGTTATTTTGTACTACCTGGCTGCAACAGTTTAGCTTTCACATCCCTACACATGCATGTGAAAATTATTAAGTTCTTTGATAATGCTTTACCAAAATTAAGTCTGTGATATTAATAACATCCATCCCAGAATTCAGAGTAAAAATAAAACCAAATAACTAAACCCAACACAAACAATTAAGTTGCAGGTGTGGTTTTTCCATTAAACCTTTTCCAATTTGAAAAAAATCATGTCAGTAAATAAAAATGCATCCCCCTGTGCTATGTCATACAGAATAGAGTAAAATGATGTCCTTACCTCTTCAGAAGCCATCAGAGACACCAGGAAGTAAACTACTTATAAAAGATGAGAAGCAGTCTTACTATTTAATTATCGCTCCCTAAAGAAAACTGGGGGTTGTTCTCCACCCCCTTTCCTTCCTTTGGGCACCGACACCACTGACGGATGTTCAGAGGAGCACCCCAAAACAGCTGAAAGCAAATGCGCTCAACAAAGAGCTCCAGTGTTACAACAGCTTTTGCCAGGTCTCTGGTTTTGTTAGCAGCAAAAAGCAAAGATGTTTGTTTTTCTAACATTAAAAGGAGATTCAGCACAAGAGACTACAAGAGCTGACTGATACACCAAGATATGCTCAGTGCTCAAGCCACACACAGGAAGAGAAGTAGCTTTGAGTTATATTTCGTTTTCTGACACCATAAATGTGAAAACGCTTCTAACCTCAGTGTCTCCAGGACTTGCACAGAAAGCTTGGTTTGTATCATAAACTGCTCTTTCCTGGAAACAAAACAGTTTTCTACTTAGGTCTATAAGATAAAGCAATTAGTATAGATAAAAATTCAAGAGAATTCAGTTTTTATGCATCTGCAAGAAGAAGAAAGTTATTTTACTTCATAACTGGAAATCTGATCTCAGGTAACAGTTGAAAGTTAAAACATTCAGATTGGACATCTTAAGTCAAGTCTATCACAGAATTAAGTGTGGGCAATGAAGCTCAAAATTACATCCTAATTATTTCTAAGTCTGGAGGAAAAAAAAGAGGTTATTCTTACAGCTCAAGCTCCTCTCTTGTTCCTGGCTCTACCAAACTGTGCATACAACACAGAAGCCCATCTTAACTGTTTCAGGTGTTTTAAGACTCATGATTTCTAGTTAAATGAAACAAAGCACAGCAATTCTACTCACATTGGTAAAGTTTAAGAGCCTGCATTTTTATAACCTCCTCAAGCTAAATAGGTTCAAACATTTCCACCTGTGTATGTCAAGTTCAATCACCTTCTTCAACTGCATCATGGAAGAGAAAGCAGCTGTTAGTGGGGGCATAGAGCTATGCACATATGCACCATAGTTGGATAATTTGGGTCTTAATTTTAGGCAAAACTTTAATTGCCAAAAGTAACCTGAGGCTTCTAACTACCCACAGTGACAGATGAATTGTATCCCAAATCCGGGCGGCAGAACATTAGCCCTACTACCAGCTTCCCCCTAATATTTAAACAAAGCCTTACTTGCCACATATTTAACTCATTTTATCTTCCCTCTCCTCCCTGGATGTGGGAAACTGCTGCAGTACTTTATACATGCTAAGAATATAACCAAATATACAGCCGTTAATGCTTTTGTTCAAACAAGCACCACTTGTTCACTCTTACCATAGTCCTGACCTTTTTGTCTCTGTTTTTTGGATGCAGCAAGCACAAGACTTGGAATGGGGCTGAGGATGTGCTCAGCACCCAGCCACAGTCCCACTGTATCCCTCCAAAGCGAGCGGGGCTGGTGCTGCCTGCACAGAGCTCCAAAGTGAGGTGGCTGGTCAGGCTCCCCTTTTTCAGGAAAAACAGGAGGCAGAGCCTGACACAGGACTGGAGACAGGATCAAAACTGCTCAGGCAGCACACTCAGGCCCCAGAGCTGTAACTCCCTCAACCTTCTTGAAATACAACACCCAAAACTGGACACAGTATTCCTTGCACAGTCTTGCTGCAGAGAAGGCAATAGGAATACTGCTTCCAGGCTCTATGTCCTTTTAACTTTTTTTTTCCTTTTTTTTTTTTTTTTTTTTTTTTTTGTTTAACAGCACCATAGAGAAATTGAGATAAATTGTACCTAAACATCTCCCTACTCCACGTGTCTATGGAACAGCTACTGAGTGAGCTGGTCCTGCACTTGTGGAGCTGGTTATTCCTGCCTCCATATAGCCCTTTGCACTTGTCCCCAGTAAGTCATTTCTTCCTCCATCCAGATTCTTTCTGCAGTTCATCCAGGCCCCTCTGAGCCTGAACAGCATCTGCCACTGCCTGGAGCAGCTCTCAGGGGCTGGTAGCATCAGTGATTTGGACAACCTGTAAACACTGCACACCCACAACATCCAGGAACTGTAACAAGTGTGACTTCTAATTTCATTTTCCTGGTTCTTGCTATGTCTGCTAAAAATCATGTGATCTGCTTAGAACTCTTAAGAATTCAGATAGTCTTCCGTGGTGGTGGGCTGACCCTGTCTGGATGTCAGATGCCCAGCAAAGCTGCCCCGTCACTCCCCTCCGCCCCTCCGCCTGGGTGGGGTGGGGGGGGGAATAAGGAAAAGACAGGCGGAGTTTTTCTACTTTTAAATTTTTTTTTCAGTTTGTGACCTAGGCCTTCTTTTCAAGCTATTTCCAGAAACAAGAAGCAGATCTTCCTTCCCTCCTTGGGGAGCAGAGGAGGACCTCCCAGGGAAGGACCTCTTGGATGGCTGAACACGAATGCCAAGCTATCGGTACGAAAAGCACAGCCGTGACAAGCGACCCCCCTGCCTCTCTCAGCCACAGCCTCTGGGACGTGTGACAACACCACAGCCGCCCCGCCGAGCGCCATCTCCCGCCTGACTCCCGGCCGCTGTCGCTGTGGCAACGGCGCCATCTTGGAGGGCGCAGGGCCGGGCGCAGCCCCGGCGGGCGCTGGCGCGCAGGCGCAGTGCGGGCGGCGGCCGGCGAGGGGCGCAGCGGCGCGGGGGCGGTGCCGGGGGTCGGTGGCGGCGTGAGGGGCTGCGCCGGGAAGATGGACGAGTTCCAGACGGGAGAGGAGGTAACGGGATGGGGGACAGGCGGAGCAGAGCTTCCCGCCTAGCGTCTCCTTTCAGGGCCAGTGGAGGGTCTCAGGCGGTGTACGTCCGCCCCGGATCCCACCCCTCGGCGTCCCCCGCCGCCATCCCTGTCGCCTGCCCCCAGGGTGGAGCCGCGTGTCCCTGGCACCGGCGGCAGACGGGCCCAGCCTTTGTTCTGCCGCCCCCGGGAGCCGGCCCCTTGTTCGGGTGTTCACTGGGCTCCTTGACTCTGGCTTCTGCCCCTGCCGCTGCAGGTCCCTCGGGGAAAAGGCGTGAGGGATGTCGTGGCCTTGGGCTGGCCCCGCCGGGGGAGCCGAGTGCCGTGGCGGGAGGGTGGCCGGTGCTGTTTGGGCCAGGGCAAAACTCGAGCAAGCTGTTCCTGTGCGGAAAGAGGAGTCCAAGCCTCTCGTCTGCGTGTTACCGGCGCCCTGATGGGGCGTCACACCCTATTCACAAGATACAGAGTGGGATAAATCAAGGGTCTCAGTTTATTATCGTGCTAAATGACCCCTGATGTCCCCCCGCAAAGGCAGAGGAAGCAGCCAGTGCTGCTTTTGCAGAGGGACAGTGTCACTTGAGCTGTGACACTATTAAACAGCCGCGATGTGACACAATAGCGAAGCAGCGAGAGGGGCGAAGGTGTGTCAGGCTTGTTCCTGTTCTAAAAGCCTCATGGAAGTCATGGAAGGGCCTGGCCTGTGTTACAGTCACAGACTGTTTGGAGTTCTTTTAAATATATAATTAACATACTTGAACATAATTCTTACAGCTGTTTTCAAAAACGTTTTCAGAATTACTAAAGGGTATAGTGCTGCTCTGCAGTTTGCATGTGTTGCCTGGGAGCACCTCTTTTAAACAAGGTGTTGGAAACATTGTCTGCTTGCTTTGTGCCAGAGAGGTACGGCAGACAAACTGTAACCGATTGTTTCCTCCTTTATTTTTTAATCCAAAAAAGTCCTTATGTCACCTTACTAAAAGATGATACAATGATGAAACAGGTAGTGTTGTGTTATTTCACAGTTCAGTTATAGCACATATATCCCAAATTTGGATATCAGAAATTTATGTTCATTTTTGTCATTACAAGAAAGGAAGACGGTTGAAAAGTAACATCAGCCCTAGAAGTGAATTCTCAAATCTCTATATTGTTTCAGTACAAATTAGATTTCAAAATACCTTTGAGAACTTGGGTTGGATTTAAGTCATTTTACTTTGGTGTGAACCATGTACTCACTCAGGCATTTCTGAGCAGATTTTGTGAAGAAGAAAACTGTATGTGGTTTATCATCTTTCTTGACAGCAGTCTTCATGTCTGCCTGCATAGCATGTCTGCCATATTCTTTGTGGGAGAGAGTGTTTTTTGACAATTGTAGCTCTTACTTGGTTAAATACACTGGTGCACCTTAAAATATCAGCACCTGTAAAATGCAGTACCATGAAAATAAATGAGGCTTGTTAAAATTAAATGCAAGTCAAGAAGATGAAAATAAAAAGCAATTTGCCACAGCACATAAAAGCTTTAAAAAATGTTGAAATGTACCTCTAGATCGGTACTGAAAAGGAACTGCCCAACTTGTCTCCCAGGATGTGCTGTTTCTTCTGTCATGGAGAATGATCAACTTCTCTCATTTTTCTGAATGTCACATGTCATTCAAGCTGGCTAGACTGGTGTAACTGCATCCTGCCTGCACACCTGAATTACACTGTTGTTCATTTCTGTCAGCTGGAGAAGCTGACTGACCTCCCAGTGAAAATCCAGTCAACAGCTGACACCTGGTTAGGTTCATATTTACATTCTTACTCGGTCTTTTGAAATCGATCAGTTTGTCTTTATGTGCTCTTCTTTTGTCCTGGTTTGTGAGGTGGGGCTGTGAGACACCAGCAGTGACAGGGTGGGGGTGTGAGCCGCTGCTGCAGCGCGGGGTCCCCTGTCAACGCTCCCTGGCCCTGTGAGTGGCTGCCCCAGCAGAGAGGGCAGCTTGTTCTAACCCCCTGACATGTGAGGCAGCAGGAGCAGAGGGAATAAAACATAAACTACTAACCATACATGTAAATGGGTGGTAGTTTTAAGATCAGTAAAATGTTGGGGCCTTCACTGTCTGATTCCACGTGCTTAACCTCTGCTCCTTGAAGGCTGAAGGTCCAGTGAGCTACATTTCCCCTTCGTTTTCCAAGGGCCAACCTTCTTATCCTAGGCTGAGACTGTCAAGACAGTTTTTCCTTCAGCTCTGAACTGATATTTTGTTCACATTGGTGCCCTGGCGGTGTGGGTTCCATTTAACTGCCAGCTGAGGTTATCTCCATGAGCCCACTGTGATGTGCAGACATTAGTACTTGTTGGGAAAGGGGAATATATGTGTACACAAGTGCCATACATGTTAATTTAAAATGCTTCCAAATTAAAATTTGAAAGCTTTCTTGACTCAAAAGGCCAGCCAATATTAGTTCATCTCTTACTTTTCATTACTTTTCTAAGAAGGTTAAGTTGACTCGGCTGAAGGAGCTAGAGTACATATATATGCAAATAAAGGCAGACTCGGTATCTTTTGACTTGCCAGAAATCTGACAAGGATAAATTAAATTTCTAGTGCATGTTCTTAACAGAGCTTGAATATCATAAGCAGAAGAATGTGTCCACTCATTATTTAAAATTCTTCTATTTCTTTTGTAGGCTTCCTTTCTTGTTGATGAAGTCAGCAGCATTATTAAAGAGGTAATTTAAACATTTTCACTTTGTTGGTGTGGAAATTTGTATGCTGTGTACTAAAAGGCATTCAGTAAAATATGATAACTGATATGTAATAGATTTCTAGGCAGGTTGCTGTCAAAGTACAGGTAACTGTTGATTTAACCAGTGTATGGACTTCAGCAGAAATGATACCAAGCTTTAGCTGTGATACATATTGCAAATCCAAGTAATTTCATACACTCCTCTCTTGTTGCAGTGCATCCCTATTAGAATTTCTAGGGGGATGTTTTTTGTTAAACACCGTAGAAATAGATTTTGTGTTTTAGTAAAATACAGGAGTTTTTTGTAGACTGTCTGCATATGCATGTTACTGTGTTCTTTCGAGATGCTTTTCTCCAAAGTGAATTCTTGTTTGTTTGCAATGATTGAACTATTCTTGTTGCTAAGAAACATGAATTTTCTGTCTGGAAAATTTCTAGCAGGATTTGGAATTCCTCTTGTAGACTAGTGCAGTCTTTTTGTTGTTGCAAAATAACTGTTCTGGTCCAACTCTGTAAATTGCATACACATACTTTAATACATGCTTCTGTCTCTTCTGAATTAAATTTTGTGGTTATTTTTAAAATAATTTCTGTGATGAAAAAATGTGCCAATGAAAAACATTGATTTCATATGCTTTTATTTATATCTTAAAGGGAAAGTATCCTCATAAGTAAAACGGATTATTTGGCTGGAGGCTTATGCTCTGTTAGTAACCAGCAACTACATGGGTCTTCTGTTTTAGTCCAGGGGTTTGTTTCCCAAAAATGATTCTCCTCAAAAAAATGGAATTTATTTCCATAGAAGAATATGTGTGAATGAGCTATTGTACGACTGTGCCTTTTAAAATTCTCTTCAGGACTGTTCAAATGCAGGGCCCTTTTCATAACTATGTCTGTAGGACTTTACAAATAATCTTAAATATCACAAAATGAATAGACCGTGGGATCTATGATGATTTCTTCTGTGCCTGGCTCAGACTCTGACCTGCATGTTTTTAATAATTGAAAACACTTCCAACAGCCAGTGTGGACCAGCAGTATTTAGGATGTTTCTGTGGGTATGGGGTCCATGTTGGAAAGGGTTAATGGGTGCCTTGCAGTTGACAGCAGCACAGCTCCTTCACCTGTTTGTCCCCTGCAGGCCATAGAGGGTGCCATCGGTGGCAATGCCTACCAGCACAGCAAAGTGAACCAGTGGACAACAAGCGTGGTGGAACAAACCCTGAGCCAGCTCACAAAGCTGGGGAAGCCCTTCAAGTACATCGGTGAGCTCAGCTTTGCCTTTTCTCTGAAAGCTCGGAGATAGTCAGGTGCACCAGTAGGCAGGGAATGGGGAAGGAAGAACCTTGTCTGGAAACTGCTCACAAGCGTGCATGTTTGCTTATGTATGTGTATGTGTGTGCTAAGATGAGCAAAAATGGAGCTAAATGTTAATTAATGTTAGTGAGAAATTAATCAAAGCTTCTCTACTGACTAACAGTGACCTGTGTGATTATGCAAAAGAATGGCGCTGGGCTACATACAGCAAGCTCTTGCTTCTGGGACAACTCCAGTGATGGTAAGGAAAACAACTCTTGGATTTTCCAACTAGCAGCTTAATGCCAGTCTCTTTAAGACTAGGCAGCATATTTTTCCCCCTTCCCAAGTTTGTAGTTTTGGAGTAATAGCATACTGTTAGGTATTTTTTCCATTTGGCTGTGATGCTAACTGGGCTGTTTATTAAATGCTTGGCTGTTGTGAAAGTTTCATTCTTAAAATTCTTAAAGGAAACAAGTATAAAAATGCATATAGGGGCATGCATGTAATCACTTCCTTCTGTTTCTGAAACCCTTATTTTTGTATTTGCAGGAACCTGCACTGTGAGATGGGAGAATAAGACCATGTACTGTATTGTCAGTGCCTTTGGACTTGCAATATAATTGCCTTGTTCATTCTTCTCTTTTCTATTCCAGCACTTGATTCCATCTCCACTCAAACTGTGAATACCTGAACAACTTGTTTTTAATGCATTTTTTTAGTAACTTTTCTTCAAAGGCAGAAATTTGAAAACATGCTGTTACCTGTTTTATGTTTGTACCTAGTACCATACCAGTGTTTTCTATACTTTTTATCACTTAAAAACTTCTCTTCAAGGTGCTAATACTGAAATCTGCTGCAGTGTAAACACTTTCTCTAGATTTCTTTTCTTAGACCAATATAAGTGAGACACTGACTTTCACACTTTGTACTTTTGGTTAGCATTAAATTATTGAAATTCATAACCATTGGTGTGATTCATTTAAACTTGAAATCTTTTGTTATTGGGGGGAAAAGTTTCAGTTTTTTCAATTCTCTTCAAGATAGTTGAGGTACCACAATGCAAAGCATTTACATAATTTTGCCAAAGTTGCAAGAAAATTAGATTATGTTTATCAAAAAGTAACTTGGCTGCATTTCTGGGACCTGTTTAATCTTTTTGTATGGTATTTAGAGCATGGAACAGTAACTACCTTCACTGAACAAAGACAGGTAAGAAATTTTTCACATTCTGGAAGTGCTCAGCAAGCTATATCTGGGTAATCATTCACTTCAGCAGTCAGTTACATGTGTTAAGTAGGTCTTGAACTTACTTGCTACAGTCCATGTTAATTTTGCTGATAGTGAGGGTGATGAGTTCTGGTAGCTGATGAAACATGATCCTTTCTGAAAGGGGAGAAAACTGCCTTGAGGTGATGTGACTCAATAACATGTGAGTAAGTCTCCTGCTTTCTAGAGTAAAGTTGCAGAAGAATAACAAGTAAATAAGTTTTCAGCATAGGCTTGGGTAATGTTTTGTCAGCTAATTAAAGAAATGGGAGCACAATATGAATTTCAAAAAACCTCTGCAAACAGCTGTGCTGCTTCTGCAAGCAGTAGCTCACTGCTAATGAAGCTGAGAGAGTTACAGACCCATGTGGGAGAGCATCCCTGGGCTGGAGTCTGAGCAATCTGATTTGCTTCTTAGTAGGAAGCCCTGTCTAATGTGTTCAGAATATGGCTCTCAGCTAGAGGTCTTTAACAGAGAGATGATTGCTAATACAACAGTATGATTCCACAATCTGGAGAGGATTCCCCCAAATGGCAGGGGCGGATTTGTTTGCCATGGTGTTATGTCCTCTGTGCTAACGCTGCTCAGTGTAGTCAGACTTTGGAAAGCCCTGTGCTAGGCAAGGCTTTGACCCTCTTCTTCCCAATCCATATCTGCTGTCAGAAGAGCAAAACAGGTGTATGTATCAGCAGCTTTGGGCTTGGTACATTTGAGACTTCTAATAGAGCTGTAAGGCTTCTGTATTTCTGCTGACAGCTCTGTAAACGCACCTCCTTCATGACATACCACTTCAATCTTTTCACGTATGTCCTAGTGAGTGTTACAGGCTATACAGAGTGTGTATATACCTCAGCCTGAGGAGCATCCCTTACATCCCTTGCTGTAAGAGAACTTTAGTATGGGTTCAGTCTTCAGTCAGAAAAGGTACAACACCTGTAAAAAGAAAATATTAAAATCAGATTGAGTAACATGCCTAAAACAGTCATCAGGGTCAGAGAGAAACTTGTCATGAAAAGAATGAATCTTTGCTCTCTTGAGTCGCTAAGGAAGTTTTTCATCTGGATGCTTAGCTACTTTTTCTCCTTTCCATCATGCCAGAATGATGCTGGCAGTGTAGTACCGACTGAACTATTTATTTACACTTAAAAGAAGAGTTTTGTGCACTTTGAGTCTATATTTGCTTCTTGGTCAAGCCATTCAGACATTCCTTGTCCTTTGTTCATGTTAATAATAGCAAATCCCTTGATCTTTTGGTGTTTGTTGGTTCATGCATATGCTGAGCTGCAAAAAAAAAACCCAACAAATGTTTGAGATGCTTGTCAGTGTAAAGGCTGCATGGGAGGAGAATCCACTGTTGCATTAAAACCGGAGTTGTGCTGCAGAAACAGCGTAGATACAGTTGTATAGGCGGTTTTAAATGTGAGCAATAACCAGTACTTCCAATCTAAGTTCGAGGACTACAGAACGGGTTTTAGAGACTGTGGATTTTTAGGTATTGGTTTCCCACTCCCATGTTTCAAACAATGCTTTTCTTTAAAATTGCATAGCAATTACTGTTTCGGTGTTCTACAGTAACTGATTTTTAAATTTTCATTACCTTCAGGCACCTTAGTTTTAAGCACTTTTTCCAGCCGAAGTAAAGCATTTGGGTGATGAGCTGTCAGAGTCCTGGCTCTAGGTAATTAACTGGCCTTAAAGAAAATAAACTCAAACTCTGAATGGAGTATTCAAGGTAATTATACAGTCTCTGCTGTCTCTTGCTTATTGCCATGGCTCTTCATATGATTACAGCTACAGAAGGGGGGCACGGCAGTGCCAGTCTACAGAGGAGGAGGAGGAGGAGGAGGGAGGGGGAAGCCATTTACTGTCCCTGCCACAGATGAGTCTGACCTGTGTTAACTAAGACCTAAGGAAATGGCTCCAGGATTAACTGCTGCTGCTAAAAGAGCACCACCCTATCTGATACTACAGCCAGGAATAAGCTGCACATCCATTTGTGCAGGGAAGTTTGTGGCCATTTCATTCAGCACAGGGAGATTTCAGTCTCCTCTCAAGTTGATATAAACAATGGCATCACCCCAAACAGCAAGTGATGTGCTGATCACTTTTGCAGTCTACCAGCTATGAGCAGACTTTGAGAAGATAGAGTTGCAAGAAGTTCATGAATGACATCAACACCGTCACCATCTCTAAACCTCTTTTTTATTACTGGTATTAACATTCACCAGGAGAATTCTCACTGCCAGCATGGCCACAGCAGACTTTGCAAGGCCACCATGAAGCCATTTGAAAATGTTAGGTCCCTTATGTAACCTGGCTGGCATGTTTAAAAAGCTTAGCAACCTGTCCTTCCACCTTCAAGTCTGGGCAAGGTAATAAACCCCCTCCCAATAAACAACACAAAGTATCTGCGATGACACAGCTTCTTGGAGCCCATCCTTATGCAATTAACCAAACTTAAATATGTATTAAAAATGCATGTAAACTGAAAGTATGTGTAAGTCAAAACAGTTTAAGAGAAGGAAACTAAAATTCAGTAGAAGGAAAATAAACCTAGGATACAATATAAAGATATAAAACTTTATTATGAACATATTTAACAATGACTATGCACATAAAGTCTTCCAAGAAACTTCCTTGAAGTAAAATACTCAGTTTTCCTTCATATTTCACATTAGCATGAAGTTTTACAACATAAACAGATAATTTGCTATTATTAGCACAGCTTACAGATACACAGAATATTTAACATGTCCTCATGCACACTTTCTCAAAGCAGCTTTTAATTACAGCTTCTCATTAAACAGAGCATTTATCTTACACATTTTTATACCATTTTGGTACACAATTTTTCCATATTTTAATTTTACATATTTACAAACTCCTAAAAAAAGTTTTACAGTAATGCAGAAGTTATTACTGGCATAAGCAAAAGGAAATGGCTGGGGAAATTAGGTGACTATGGATGAAATGTTGTCATTTGGCTCAGAGAAAGACTACAGATCAAAGTCTTTCCTAGCTGGAACTGTTCTCCCCAGTATTGGTACCACAGATCCAACGCACAAGATGTTTCTCACTGGTGTTAAGCTGCCTCTTTGCCAGTCCTAGGAAACTTTCCATTAATTTCAACACCGACTGTATTTGTGAAGCAAATACTACAGAAAGTAGTTGCTATGACTGGCTTGCACTCAATTATTGATTTCTTAGAAGTCCCTTTTAATCACTGTGTATGTGGAAGTCTTGCAGTTATTAATGGATGTCTCCTTTAGAAACAGGAGCACTGTGTGCTGTGGGGCCTTCTTGTGTACATTTCTTGTTTTGTACAGTTGCAGTGGTGATGGAAATAACTACTTTAGCAGTAATAAAAGGAAAGCCAGGCTAGCTTATCTTCTGTTTGACCCTTAGATTTCAATAATTTATTCAGAGATGAATTTATGCCACCTACTCCCAAGCTGTTTACAACCCATATTGGAATATTCTTCAAATACTGTCTCTGCTCTCCAATCAAGGAAATAAGAGGAGTCTTGCTAGCAAAACTAGTTCCTCATCTGCTTCATTGCTTTTGCCATCTTACTGTATATTGAATTTGATGCAACAGCGATTCAACCAAGCTACCATAACAAAGTAGCACTTCCAAAATAGAAAGCTCTTTTGCATGGCAAACATTGCTTAAATATAATCTCTAAAAATAACCACAGAAATTATTCTCTCACTATGTTCATAGTGAGATACTAACTTTAAGTACACATTTTCCATTCTTAGCTTTTCTATTTCCACTTCGAATGTAGTGATGTAGTGAAGTTTATTCAAACAAACCAGCAAGAGAAATGGGTTGAAAACAGCTTAGAAAAAATAATCTCCAAGTTAGATTAAGAATATGGTTTTTAGTTAATGAAGTTCCAAGACACTATTTGAGAGTTAACTGTAACAACCACTTCAGACTGTGATAAGAAACACTGATGCACTTTGCACACTGGTCGAATTTTACCTTTCAAAACAATTTAGGAGATAATTAAACAATATCATAGGAAAAATGTCTGAGTATGTAAGAATTGTGTAAATATCAGTTTTTGAAAACCTATTTCTCCTGTTTCCACTGTTATTCCAATGGAACTTGAAAGGATTGGTTGCCAAAGTCTGATTCTGCACATTCAAATAGGGAGAGTTATCTCAGAAATAGTAAAAATAAGAATGGACTCTACAATTTTAGGATACAGAGAATCTCCCATACCCTTTCAAAATAGTCTAAAAAGAAGTGCTGAAGGTACATTTTACTACAGTTTTCTGGAAAGAAAACCACCACTGATTTGAATTATTTCTTTAGTGTTTTCCTATATGTTCTCCTAAAGTAATATTGATTAAGAAGTTAAAGGGAAAAACCTGCTCTTCCTCCCCAGCAATTTCCTTGCTTTAGCCATACAACAGTGCTTTGGCTTCTAACAATGAAATGATCCCTGGCACAAAAAGGTTTTAATTTCAGATACTCTCCAAATATTTCACAGCTCTACGTAATTTTAGAACATTTTCCCTCTCTTTCACAGGCACACAATGTCTCATGACACATCTTTAGCAGAGCACTGATTTAATTTGAACTATTCTCTGACAGCAAGGGCGCAACCACACAAATCAGTTCCTTTGGTCCTCTCTAAGTGAGTTGCCTTGTGCAGCCTCCCCTTCATGATCTTGAACAGCCACCAGAAGGTCATTGCAATGGGCACGGTCTAGAGCTGTTGTTGCATTACAGCACAACAAATCTCCTTTTCCCCCAATATGATTCAGCAGTCTAGCAGGACTTCATTGCACTATTCTGCTTAAAACTACTTTAATGATGAGCACAATTCCCTAGTGCAACCCAGCACCGTATTGTAGTAGATTAACAGTACTTTTGGGAATCTTCTATAGCAGCAGGGCAGAGAAATTTTACAAGAGTAAATCTCTGTTATAAGTACATGAAAAAAGGAGATACTTTTGGAAAGGTCAAGTATCTGAAAACAAAAGTAGTTACAAACCAACATTTTAAATAAAGAACCAAACAATGGTGTAGAAGAAAATCAACTTCTAAAGAGAGAAACAGCAGCATTGTACAAGGAATACTTAATTCCCATATAACTTTGTTCCAGCACAGACTGGAATACAGATAATCACAAAACGTGCTAGTGAAAGTTCCCATCATACAGGTGGTGACTGGTATGACAAAGAAGCTGAACTGTACACAGAACATGCTCACAAGCTGACTCTCAGGCACATTCAATACATGAGCAACCACAACTGTTCCTAGCATGTAGAGTATCTATCTATTAATACAACTTAAGGAAAAATTGATGTAGGAAAAAAAATTCTAAAAATGAAATGTTTGGAAATTTGAAACTAATTCCTTAGAAAACCTTCATACTTTATTCTCTGCAAGTAACAATCTCCTCCAGCATACAAGACCAGTAAAAAGTCAGTACTGGCTTCCTTCTGAGATTTGTTGTTGAAACATTTCCATTTGAAAGGGCTGTTTAAAAAAACCAACACAGACACTTCTGCTGTGGCAGTAAAGCATGTCATGAAACATGTATTATAATTTTGCACCACTGAGATTATTCTGGCTCACTAAAACTTGCCTATTTGCCCGTATCTTGCCCTTATAAATCCGATAAACTTACTGAAATGTATTTTAAAAATGGCCTTAAGTCTATATCACTTATTTGAAGGAAGAATAGAAAGCTTGTGTCTTCTTGCACTGATTGAAAAAAACAAAAAAACCCCAAAACAACGACCAAACCACTTAATTCTCTGCCTCCAGCTCAAAAGGCTAAAGTAGAAAATTCAAAGGGAAATGAGGCACTTCATACCACGGTGGACAGTATACAAAACAGCTAATGCAAAATGCAACAGATGAATGGCAGTATGTTATACATCATCCTAAAGAGAAAAAAATGAAGAAAAAACCAAAACAGAGCAGCAAAGAAGCAATTTGAAACTCAGTACACAATCTGTGAGTATTTTAAGCGGAAATTTTAGTCCACTGACGTCCAGCTATTAGGCATTTTATAAGACATGTAAAAATTTTGGTTTCTTCAGTTTTCACCACAACCATTTCCATCATTTGTTTTCTCAGTTTTATCCTTGTAAACAGAAACAGAAGCAGTATGTCCTTCCTGGGAGTTGGTGTTCAGATGACAGCAGACTGTAGGAACCCAAAGAAGTCCATCTAGAAAACTTCAGAACTGGATGAACTCCAGATGCACAAGTCTGTCTGCATTGAAACCAGTCAATCAATCACTGTCCGACTCTTCTTTATACTTGGCTCTAATAGCTTGGCCATTCTGAAGAGGCATCTCTTCATAGTCACTCCTGTGAAACAGACACGTATTGTAACTTCTGAACATGGTGTTCAGATAGGAAGTTGAAAATAAAGAGCAAAGTTCTAAACTACATTGAGGCATCAAATTGTTACTTGGGTAAGAAGCTGGTATCTGTTTTTCTTCCTTGTGGGAGCTATCAACAACACATGATTTTTCTCCAGAGGATGATGCATAATAGAAGTTATTCCAGTGAAAGCCATTTTTCACATGGATTTGCAAGAAGCAAGCTGGCACTACCACTACTCATCTAACTAACCAAAGGCAAGCTATCCCAGCATGAACTTGTTCAGGTTACTTCAGTGTTGGTCCCATCCTCACTGTTCCAGCCACTTCAGCGTCTTTGGTAAGAGGTGAAAACATCACAGGTGTATTTCAGTGTCCCGCACAGAGACACCTGATTGGGATGGGTCTCAAGAGCTACTGTAATTCTCATATTACATAAAATCATCCAAGTCAAGGAAGTTTTGCTAGACTTGATTATTCTTCATTCAGTAAGTGCTGGAGATTTAAAAAGCGCCACTCTCCTTCCCTGAAGCATTTACATATGAGCTGACTCTTTGCTAATTCCATCTGACTCCTGCAGTCCTTCCCAGTGTAAAAAGGAAGCCCTTTCCCTTCACAGCTCTTACTGCCTTCACTCCATGAGCTACCAGCATCATAATACTTTCTTACCTGTTTGTATCAGTGCCATGGCAATCCCTTTTAGAAACCAAAAAAAAAAGAAAAAAACATGCATTCTCAATGTATTTCTGTTTCAGAAAAGGCTATACTTCGATTCTTCAGACAGAAGACTTTCACTAACAAACCCTTCACTTAATTAATATGTAAAAGAATATTACAAAAATAACACACCAGAAGTAACTATCCATAGGTATTTTTTAATCTTTCTTACCCATAAATCACATCGTCATCTGAATCATTCAGCATAGAAAAAGCAGGATTGTCTTTCAACTGTGATTCTGGAAAACACAAATAAGGGTTAATTTAGTGTGTTGAATAAATGTGACTGTAGTGCTAACTCAACACTGTAGCAACAGACACAACTTCCAAGGCAGTCACAACCACAGTTCAACAAAACTATATCCAAACAGGAAATCTCTCCTTTAAATTCACTACCCTTCAGCCACATAATTATAGTGTTCTTAAGAGTTAAGGAGACAACATTATTATCTCATTTTTAGATAAATATTCTCCATGTTGTCTAAGTTCATTTCCTCTCCTGTGCAATTTCCTGTGTCATATTTCAACCAGCACATAAATTGATTATTCTTAATTAAAATTTCATATGTATTTAAAAAGCACAGACTTCTTGATTATTTCTAGGCTAAAAATATAGTAGACCAAAGTTGGAATCTCTTGACTGCAAGTCAGTGATTATCCAGTTATTCTCTATCCTTGAAAGAGATGAAGGAAGGACTTGTACCTTTATGGTGAGATGAAAAGAAACACATACTTTCCAGTTGCTATTTATGACACTTCCCTCTAGCTTGTTTTAAGGGCTTCTTTTCTTGCATAATCTGTGCTGCTTAGCTGCAGTTCATAGTTATATGCAAGTAAAATTGAATCTAGCAATTTGCCATAACAACTTTTTCCTGGCAGCATTTTACCTTCTGCTGTCTACAAACAAATATTTCTGCAACCCAGCAGAAGGCTTCCAACTTTATCTGCATCCAGCCAGTTCTTTGTCCATTCTGAATGGAAAAATACCATCTTTCTGGAATAGTTTTGTCCATCTCAACTCTAAATTAGAGAAAGGATGAGCTCCACTATTTAGTGCCTTCCCCCTGCACGCTCTCAGCATAGAAGATACAATTGGACACGTTGCTAGATAATCTCATCTAGGCCTCCTTTCCCATGAAAGGTTGGGCCACATCATCTTGCCAGGTCTCTTCCAACCTGGGCTCTTCTATGGTTCTGTACCTTAAACAGAATTCTTAAAGCAGAGAATATACTCAGTAAAAAATATTTATTTTAATGATCTTTATCTTTTAGTGAGGGAAATGCTTTATAATCATCATGTAAGTCAGACTGTATCCTTTACATCACAATGCAAAACCAGAATTGCCACTGATTCAGTCCTTTGTCTCCCCTAACAAGGGCCCTGTGCAAGCCTCCCCATAGCAAGTTCTCCAAAATTTCTCCCATATTAGAGATCAGTTTCACTCCTACTTTTCCAACAGCATTTGGATTTCACAGTCCAGTTTGCCAGCATGCTGATGTATTAACTTTTGTTGGAACGAAATACAAATGAAGTGATTTTTTTCCTTAAGGGCTGTCTGTGAGTCACTTCAAAGGTTGGTGCATTACATGCAAACATCATACTGACTGTAAACTTGATCTAAGTGCACAAGAATTCAAGCCCGGCTAATCAGTTGATTACATTTTATGCATTCCTTCAAATTTCCAATACTAATTTTCTCAGGCAGTGAGTGCAGCTTCTGCTCATGTTAACTCAAAGCAAACTGGAACAGTAATGAGACAACCAGAATACAAAGACATTGCACAGCATCTGCTAATATTGCAGTTCTTGTCATCCACGTTTTCCAGACAATGGCTCACACTTACCATACAGTGCATTCTTCGAGGGGGAATACACAAAGGCTAATGTGTAGAGATAAAAGTTCAATAATCCATAAAATGATAAGAATTCTGCTGGTAGTAAGTGTTAAGGACATTGCTCAATATAGTTCCATACATATTAACTTTGGAAACAAGACCCAACCCACACACAGGCTGTTTCAATGGAAAGAATGTTTACCTTACTCAAGTTTGTGAGCATGAGTGGCTAAACAAAACTGCATGTTTTAAATTCAATGACAACTAATGTACTCAACCTATTTCAAGGTAAAGCTCCCACTGAAAACAAAGCTTTAACACAAGTAACATCTGCTGAGGTACAGTCTGCTCTTGAGCAGTGGAGTGTATGGTCAGTCAAATAGTTCTGCCTTGAATGCTGAAAGAAAGCAGAGTAAGTCGGATGTTCAGAAGGGTTTGGCTTGGTTTATTTTTAAAAAAGTTCTTCCTTGGCACAGTGAGGAAGAAGGAAGGAGAAAGGACTACATATGGATAGAACTCTGAAGATGGTTTCTTGCCACTGTTTTAGGTGAATACTAAAGGTTTTATATATTGTTTTCTCCTACCTCCCAACTCATAACTAAGCCAATCAGCAACCAGAGCAGCTGCAGTGACACAGAGCAAGGATCTCATGGTTCAGGGCAAGAATACAAGTCAGAATCCTGCTGGTAACAAACATCAGAAATAGTCTCTCCCAAGCCACTCAAATTCTCTGTTGTGACCTGTATCACATGTAGACTTGGATCAATACACAAATGCATTTTCACTGACATCAAAATTATTAATTTCTCATATTTTAGTATGCCCCATGACAACTGGTAAGCCCCATGACAACAGAGCAAACAACTGAGGCAGCAAATACAGCCAAAATTGCCATAACATGTCATTAAAATTAGTTAGATATGCATAAAGCATACATATCTAAGACTTTGTTCCACTTGGAGAGTATCACAACCAGTTGTGATGCATGTGATGTGGACACACTAGACTGAGACTGTCTAGATCATAACTTTTATGAAGAGCCATTGCAAAATGCTGACAGGAAATATCAAACAAAACAGACTCAACTTCAAGAGTCCACCTAGAAGTCAAAGGTCTCAGTCTTAGGCACATCATTTTAAAGCACATTCTTTATGAAAACAGATTAACTTGAGCAGTATCACAACACAAGGATATAGTTCTGATAATGAGTTGACAGCTCAGCAACAAAGTTGTCCTGTAGAACCTGTGCTCCAAAGCGTAGGTAGAGTATAACAATGCTGTGGGGAAAAAAATAAAGCATATAGGTGTACTGTGTCCTTAGGCTGCAAAATTGAAATAGTAGGTTGATAGAAGAGTATATGAGAGAATAAGTATGTTAACATGCTGACCATTTATTTTTAAGATACATTTGCTTTGCTAGTTCTAAATTAAGAATGATTCTTTTGTGATTAAAAGTTAGCACTCAGCTGAGAAAAGCAGAAATCCTCAGATTTCATCCACTACAGACAATCCAATAGTCAACAGCTATTTGAAATAACAGCTTGGTGTAGGGAAAACAGATATTAACAGTAATATAAGAAATTAACAGTAAACTTCTTCTTTGACTAAGTGAAGCCTACAAAGCTCCAGAAGAGCTCTGCCAAATGAACTTCTAAATCCAGCACTGGCATGGTAATCAAAATAATATAAAGTTAGCTCAAAAAACCTCAAGAAGAGTTAAAAAATTAAGAAATGCTTGCCATCACAATAATATTAAAAGGCATTCTTCAGTTTAATTGACTAATTTATTACAATAAAATGTATTCAAAGCCCTGAAAAAAAGGTCAGAAAAGTTAGAGTACTAACAAATGTACTTTGAAAAGCCTTACCTAATGACAAGCACCACAAAGGTTAATGCAGTCAAGAATTTTAACCTGAGATCTGAAAAAGATTGAGAAAAGTTTTTATCAGTGAACGTACACCTACATCTAGGAGAAGCAAGCTTGTTTGGGAAGAATCAAAAGAAGTATTGCTTACCAACATAAGGCATGTTTCGAAGTTCTGAGCATGCCCTCACTATCAGGAACAAAAGGTAAAGAATGTATGTGGTTGCCACCACAAGGAAGAAGATTTTCATTCCCTATAAGGAATGGGAAGTTAGGTTTTATTATTTAATAAGATTTCATCTATTCCGTCTTCTGTCAACAGAAATAATTAGTTCCCAAAAGTACAACACAGAATGGTCCACTTATGCAGGGAAAGTAGGCTCATGAAACAAGGATGGTGATACGTTCAGGGAGGATTCTGGGGAATGTAAAGAAAGGATGCTTAACAGAAACCAGGATTTTGTTAATTGAATTCAGAGTTGGCTGAATCTCAGTAATTTTCTAAAAACACAGCTCACAAGAACAACACAAGGACCCATGTACATCAAGTCTTCCTTTACAACAAGAAAGTCTGAGATTTACTAGGGTAGGGGACCTTGGCAGGAGTTAAGATATACAAAACTGAATAACAGACTAAAATTTTTTTTCTTTCAATCCCAACAAACTCGTGGTGCTTAGTCTCCAGATTTGGAAGACAATTTACTTTTCTCAATCGGACAGATATCAATATGGTCTATGCATGATCTAAACCAAAAACAAAAGTATTCTAGTCAGAATAAGACTGTCTGACCAGCATTTTCTGTTTTCTAAATTGTGTTAAACATTTTTATAAAAGAATAGGCCCCATATCTCCTTATATTGCCTAACTGTACCTGACAATTGGACAGCAAGAGGTAATTTCTGACTTACCTGGAAATTACCTGTGTCAACTCTGTATTGATATGTAGGGTCATGTACTTCATTCACACTATAATAGATTCAAAATGAAAAAGTGGTATTAAAAATGCACAGTTCCAGACAAAGTTAAAAAGACATGTTGACCAAGAAACCCTCTCATAAAGATAAGGTTTAAGGTTACTATGTAGAGTTTATAACAAAAGGGTTTCGCTGTGTAAGTTGGTGCAATGCCATTAATTCCAATGGAGTCATGACAATTTACCATATATAGCAAACTAAATTTAAACAAATATGGAGGATATAAATTGGGATCATAATTTTTATGATCCCAATTGTTTTTTAGAAAATGTGTATCATGTAAATTCGTACAAGCCTTCAGGATTCCTACAAGTCTTCATGTTTCAGTGTCTACATTTTATCCTTAGAAAATTGTGGCATGAGGCCTTCCCTCATAGCAATTTTACTAATAGCACAAGCATTTCCTGCAACTGCACTGCTTTCAATAATGCACAAGGGCAAGGAGAAGGTCAGAAGGTATCTTCCTTCTGAGATAAAATAAGAGGCAAATACTTGAGACTAAAACAGTATAGAAACTACAAATGTTCTAAAATGGATGACGTTTTCTGCGTGGGGAAGAGTGACACCTTCATATTAACACAACAAATTGGAAAAAATGGAGAACCACTAAACCAAGCAAAAGAAGAATTCTGAGTAAAGACAGCATAGCTTGACTAAGCCATGTCAGTACCAGTTGTGCAGGTTTAATACTCAAGAAAGTCTGGTCAAACTATGTCATAATTAGCTACAGAGAAACGGTTTGCTTCAGCTACTAAATGCTAATTGAGCCATAGCACTAGAGTGATTCTTGTAGGGAGCCATAACATACTTATAAAGTAGTGATTTCTAGATCACACTCAGATTTATGAAAGCATTTACTACTAGGTTGTCCATGGAGAACTGTTTTCAAATCAGTCACAATTTGCAGAACAGAAAGATGTAAGAATTTGAACTCCATTCCTGTATCACAATCTGAGCATTAAGAAATAGGTACCACTAGGTGTGGGTTCTCTCCTTGCTTTTTCTACCTCTGTCAGGGTCAGGATTGAAGGCACTCGAGATGATAGTCTGCGTTCAGACTCAGGTGTTTATTGTTTCTTATCAGCGCCACAGGTACACCCAGTCTTCTCATTCTTGAACACTCGCAGCTCATACATGTGCAATACATTTTAAATTACTTACGTTTGCCATATTCCCAATGTAACAGAGGCCAGCCACAACAGTCCAACAATAAAGAGTTTGGGCAGATAGAAAGTTAAGCACTTCCTTTCCCCCTGTTAAGAAAACAATAGTGTGGTGAAAGTGTGAACCCATCCTTGAGATTTCATTAATTATTGACAGAATAAAATAACTATCATCTTTGTTTCACTCAACATGAACTGGATTAAGAGACTCATCTTTTGTATTTTTATCCTGCACAAGTGACTAGAGAAGATATTATATTGTATCATCATTTGTGTTAATGAGATAAAGTAGAGTTGGAGCATCCTGTTTATAAGGTCCAATATATTTCACTGATAATGCAAATACAGGCATAGGCTCCAGAATTCCTATTTCTCTTATGTAGTATTTTAATGTAGTTTAAAAAACCAGTCAACTACCACATACAATATCAAAAACCTTCAAGCAAGAAAGAAGCACAATGGCATCATAATTCTGATGACTGTTCCATCTACTTAATTTAGGCTTGGTTGACTCAATCTACTTCTCCATAAATCAGTCCAAAGCTTCATATGTTACATTGTATTTTATCAATAAAATAACAGTCTGTTTTGTAAGAATTTGATTTCATTTTTGTCACCTTTTGAGAGAACTAAACAAAACAAGTTCTGTCTCCTCAGTAAGTAGAAGATACTGTTGCCTCTCTTACCTGTACTCTTATACCATGGTAGACACAAAGCCAAAACAACAACAATGCACACAGAAACAGTGACTGGAATAGATCATCCAGCATTCCAGGAAACCAGCTGTTCACCAGAAAAGAAAGGGGGAAAAATGGATCTGTAACAAAAAAAGAGAAAAAAAAAACCCTTTCAGTATGAAAAGTAAAGCAGAATCTATCTTCAGCAGAACAAAAAAAAAAACCCTAGATTTTTTTTTCAAATTACACCAGTAAACGAAACTAGAGCTTGCTTTATTTTGAAGAAATTAACAGAGAAAATGGTGCCTCCAGCAGCAATCCACTCTGCTGTAAAAATAATCTTGAATGGTTGCCATAATTTCTAGAAAATTTCAGGTTTTATGAGACTTTCTACTAAACCACTATTAATGGTGACAACCTAAAAAATTATCATATAATGACTAAGATGCAAATATTATTTTGGTACTGCTAGGAAGAGCTAGAATTTGCTGTGTTTTACTGGACTAAAATTAGCTTCCAATTTTAACTAAAGTGTGAATATCTGAACAATGAAGAAGTAAGACAGCACACAAACAGAAAATGAAAGGTAAAGTATGGCATGCACCTATTCCAATCAGAGCTTTAAGCAAATAGCTGACTTCCATGTGACTGAGAAGAACAAAATCCACCCACTCATTATACCCTTGAATTTGCTACACTAGGAAAGGGTTGGGTTTTTTAAAAATTTAGTTTTCTGAAGCTTTATAAACAACTGCTCATAAGTTCAAGGAGAAATTCTATTTTGTCTTCTCTTTTTTTTCCTGTTTCTATTTTAAAAAGGTGCCTTTCTAAAAATTCAAGGATATAAGTACCATTGTAAAGTAGCAAGAGAGGAAGTAGGATGGACATCCATTTCTGTTCAATACCCCAGTCTCTCATGGAGAATTTCCGCAAGGAATGTGCAAACAGACACTACAAAACAACAACAACAACTTGTAAGGAAGGAATACATCCTTCAATGGCTTAACCAGAGCGAAGAGAGAGCACAGCACACTGCAAAGGCTGCTTCACAAGCCCTTTGCCACTTTTTACACAATTTGCAATGTAAAGAGAACACTGTAAATGGGAGCGAGGTCTCCTTGTTTCTATTTCAAGTTTGCTCACTGACCCCAATGCAAATTACCTAATTTCTCAAGCAAACTGAGAAGTAAACCAGCCAGTACCTGAAAAATCAACAACGTGGGAAAAAAAAGCTGTTGCCTCGTTATTGGTCACACACTATCAACAATTTGCACTTGAACTCACTTTTTTAAAAAGCAGATTGAATTTTATATTCAAAATTACCTGAGCAACATCATCTGCAAGAAAAATGCTATGGAAGCATGCAGTACTTTGGTGTCTCTACTCTGAAAATTCGGGATTTTAGATTTTATTTTGCTTTTTTTTTCCAAACACTTCTTTTCCAGGAGCCAAGACAGGATAGAGAGGAGACATCATCTAAATCATAGCATAATTTAGGTTGTAAGGGACCTCTGAAGGTCATCTGGCCCATCCTCACATGCAAGGCAGTGATAACTTTAATGTTAGATCAAGGTCAAACAACCCACACTCTGGCCATCCTATTCCTGAGCCTACCTACACTGCAAAATAATACTTTTCTTTAGCATCTCATCACAATTTCCTTTGTCTAAGCAATTTTTTTTTTCTGTTTAATCCAAACCCAGAGTTTAGAAAAACAAGTTTTCCCATTTATCTTGTTTTCTTAATGTCCCTTCAATAGCACTTGTAAAAACATAAAAGCAGCAACTACATAAGTATTTCAGAAACATTTTTACACCCATTCAGTGACATATCAACTTTGCTGCCTGGGGTTAAATTCCTAAACACAGCATTACAGAGCAGTGTTATCAGCTGCCTACATAATAAACTCCAGAAAAGCTGCAAAAAAATCTTACCGTGACCATAAAAGTAAGAACTACAAAGACAAATCGGAACCATATTTCCACTTGTGAAAAGGTTGGATTATAAGTCTTCCACTACAAGAAAACAGAAGAGCCCAATGAGTAGTATTTTGACAAACTACCTATGACATCAATAATTAGCACTTTATTGCAGATACTGAAAAGTTCTTTCAAAATTCAAAGGAAAAACCAAATTCCACTATGTCACCATGGGAAAAATAAAGACAAATTTGTAATTACAGGACTATATGATAAAAAGATAAGAAAAGCAGCCTAATAGCCTTGCTTCTCTTTTATCCTGCCACTTCTAACATACTGCTGTCATATGTTGAAGCACTCTCAGGACAAATAGGATAGTCTTCATTGATCTCAACTGCACTTTCAATAAAAGTTTAAATGCCAATAAATTAATAAATCCAGTGTGTTGCTCTGCACTACCAAGGTCAGATGCATAAATTGATTATAAAGAAGTCAGAGAGGTACAGGGGTACTTCCTGTAAGGAGTCTATTTTGTTAAAGCTTACTCTCTTGTCTCAGAAGTTAAAAAAGAGAAAATCATGTAAAGGAAGGATAAGTAGCTTACCAGAAATACAGAAATCTTTACATAGGTTAAGGGGGAAAGCCTCCTTCTTCTACTCTAATTATTAGAAGGCATAAATATTAATTATAACATGTCAGTTTACATAAACTCTGCTCTGTTGACAATTTATCTCATACCTGGCATGCTTCTGAAGCCATTTTTGAAATGTAAGCTCCCTGGCACAACACATGCATGCTCTGCTCATCTGAACAACAAGCTTTACCTTTCAATGTATTAAATCTGTCAACCTCTGTCTTGTCTTTTTAAACTGTAAATGTAGAACGAAAATTATATGTAGAGAAACCTATTACACAAAAGGCAATCCATTGATTTCAACTGAGATCACCATAAACAATTGTAATAATGAAATAAATGTGACAATTTCAGTTGCTACAGGAAAGTTTGGGTTGGAGTTTTTTTGGAATTGCATACACGTCTGGCTTAAAGGCAGCCTGTAAAGCAAGATAAAAAATGGTACAACTATAAATACTTTGTTCTGTTTGAACACTGGAACTAAATAAAGGGTTTGTGAGCCTAGGGTTTTTTCCTCCTTAGAGCTTATTTTTAATTATATGCTTTATGCACTGGAGTATTAAAAATATTAATATTTAGAAAGTTAATTTGGTATATTAAAATATTTTTCCTTTACTGTAAGATTTTTGGCTGCTACCTGCTCTGACACACTGAATGCTATTTACAGGTAAATAACCAGAGTAGCCTGTATTATAAACTTGGTTTAGTTCCCTTTTCTCCCAATTTCTTTCTGGAATCAAAAAATACACGATATAAGTGCTTTGTAAGCAATCTTTAGCACTATTAACTGAGATAGTTATTCCACTGGAGATCATTTGAGTGAATTATTTTAGTAACCTGCTTATGTTAGCTAAAAAAAAAAGAATTCTCTTCCTCATAAGCACAGTACGCCCCCAAAAAATCTCTTCATTTTCCTTTGAGTTAGTTAAACCTTTCCAGCCCTCCCTTTTATGAAGTCCAGACAATTTTGATGTAAAACAGGAGCCAGGTCTTCTAGTTTCTATTTCAAGTTTGCTTTTCAGCCTCCCAGAGAGGCTGAAAAAAATACCATCCTGCATACAGGCAGCATCTCTATATGCAAATGCAGAAAACTGGATGTTCTAATCCAGCTTGCCTACTGTAAAAAGTATCTCCCAGCATTCAGACTAAATGTATCTATTACAGAATACAGCAGCAGTAGTTCTGAGAGAATTATTTTTCCTTTTAGAGTTAAAAATTTGTCTTGACCCTTATCAACAGTAAATGCTATAACATCTCTGACATTAGTAGTGACAAAAATAATTATGATGCATTTTTATGCTCAAAAATCTGATATTTTTTGTTACAGTTAAAGCACACTTCTACAGCATTAAAGAGACTTCTTTTACGAGACTAAACCTTTATACTTACTGTGAAAGTAATATTCTGGATGGTGTACGTTAACTTGTTTAGATCTTCAAAGCTAACAAATATGTTGTACTGAGTGTAGTTCAGGTAGCCCAGGTGAGCAACAATGATTTCACTGCATTTCTGTGAACACACACAGAGAATAGTACATAGAAGTCTTCAAATTACTCCAGAATATGCACTGTTAGTATAGGTTGCAGAATTTGTTCCTAAATGGTCCAATATTGATGATATTTATTATATATCTCACCAATCTCAGTCAGTCTTATCAAAACTTTCTTGAAAGATACCAGAGAGAGCAGAAGAAACTGATAAAGTCAGTCAGGTGGATCAGTGGCTGAACAATAAACAGTGCCAGCTTTTCACATGAGCTAGTGACAGCAACTGCTTGCAGCAGCAGGATGGAAGCAAATAACTCTGTCACTAACTCAATCTGGTGAGAGGGGGCAACTAACTAATGTACTAACTAATTTTTAAAAGTTAACAGGAGGAAAGAGAAAAGACAAGTACGTTGCTCTCTTGGCTGTGTAATTAAATCTAATGGAGCAGTATTAATTAATTTCTGCAAATTTCACAGATATCTGCATTTATCTATATAAAAAGAAAACACTTATTTTACTATATATGCTTATCATAAAAAATTCAGCAATGTCCTTCCTAAAGGATTTGCATCTGGAGAAGCTGTTTTGAATGTCTTTAAGCTTAAAAATTTCAGTGAAAATTATATTAGAATCTCCAAACATTTCTTCACACTGGCAAAAAATGTGGCTTTTTCAAAACACAGTTGCCAGCTGATTTCAAGCAGATTCTGCAAGGTGTTGGAGAAGAATTCTTCTCTCCTCTGGAACCCCATATCAAATCTTCTGCTCCAACATCCCTTCCTTCAGTACTGCTAAACAAGTTTAGGTGACTGAACAGGACCCACTGCTTCACTGACAAAGAGCAACTCTAACAAGAAAGAGGGGTTTTTAACCAGCAATAGACACAAGTCACAGAAGTAAACAGAAAAACGATGGACAGGTAGGTGTGTTGTCAGCATTACTGCCTACACTGCCATTATAAATAAAACTGCCCTCTAGAGTCTTTCCCAAGATGTGTTTAACAGGTACATTCTTATTTGCAATGTAAAGTAGCATGCACACAGATTTAAAGAAAATGGACTACATCAGAGTTTTGTTTCAGCAAGCGCATACTTGTGCACAACTGAGTAACCTCGTCCGATTGTGAACTTGATTGTTAACGTATGGTGTGCTTCCATCCTTCACCACTCCCAGGACTTTGACTGTCATAGTCACATTCTTCTTGAGGGATCCTGGAATTAAAACAAAAAACATTCATCTCTTGCTACATGCAGAAATTAAATCTCAAATAGAGGTCCAAATAATTTAAAACACATATGCTACCCAAACACTACTAAGACTTACCCAGTTATACATTACTGGAGAAGGGTACAGTATTTTTATACATAGACAGTAAGTCACAACCCTGTACTGAATCTTGACAGATTAACAATTACTAACACAGTATTTCTCACATATATACAGGGAAGCTGTATTGAGAAATCTGTATCATTACAATCTACGCATCTAATTCCCCCCAGAATGAAGAAGGAAATACACAGACTATCTAGATACTATTGTTTTCACAAAAATAACAAACAACCTGTCCCCTACTGCTGTTGCTTACAATTCAATCAGTGCTGTCCATGTCTTTACCAAGGGAGGGGGGTGAGGTGGAAGAAAAGCGTATCAGAAGAAAAACCCACCAACCACAGCCAGAAAGCAACAGGATCATGTGTGTGACAGATGGAATTAAAGATACAATAGACAGGTTGCTATAGCAGTTTTCTGAGAATTAGGTCAGATTCTCACCATCATGCTGATCCAACTCAACCACACAGGTCAGCCACAGCTGCTGGTTGTAAGTTGACAGTGGTGGTGAACTTAAATTAAATGGCTTCAGCTGTAAAAAAATCCAAAAGGTTAGCACCAGTCTTTACACTGTTACATGACATATCTGTAGTTACAACGATGAAAGGCATGTTAATTATGTTTGTGACAATGTTTTTGAGAAGAGATTTATATGTGCTACTCTGCGGGACAGTGTGATAAGCAGCTCACATGGAAGTCTTCCAGAGAAGTAGCTTAAGCAGCACACGTATTTTGCAAAGCAATGAAGTAAGGAAATGTACAACTACCTAAACCTTATAAAAGCAGCAGCAATAAAACAGAAAAGTTCAGATGTGAAAAACAAAATCCTGAGGCCTAGCCTAAACATAAGAAATAATTTTTAGCACTTTACATTAAAAGTCAGATTTGTGGGCCTTCATCTACTACACAATTTTAAATTTGTTAGACTATAATTACAAAAAAGCCCGTTTTTTACTAGGTTTTCTAAAAATTCCACATTAAGTTCAAAAGAATGAAAGGTATCATTAACAGATAAAACCTACACACAGGAAAGACTTCTCTAATTTGAAATCAAGATGTGCTTGAAAAAAAATAAAACCCACCCACAGTACTGTATCAATCCAAACATATATAGGTGACTGGTAGGTAAAAAAAAGAAAAAAAAAAAGTGTCCTAGTGTATTTAAAGGAAATGCACTTTAAGAAAAACCCACAACAAAACCTTTTCAGCCCTTTCACAAAAAATACTTTAGATATTAGGTTGACAATGAAGAACTAGACAAACAAAATTGCAAGGACTGAGAACCAAAATATGAAAGCACTTGAGAATATGTGAATGTTCCTCTTAGGAAGCCAAATCCCATGTCTTGGTCACATGATAGTGAACAATTAGCATGAAATATTTCTTTACAGATGATAGAAAGGGAAATCACAAGAGAGATGACATCAGTTGCCACTGAGTGCATTGTTTTTCAATGCATGTTCTCAATTTCTATTTCTGAACCCCTGACAAGAATCTCCAACATTAATTCACCAGGGAAAAATTCACATGCTTCTTTATCAGAAACCTCTGTGCAGAAACATGCTAGAAACCTCTACCTGACCTGCTCACAACAGTAAGAGACCAGAAATTGCTGCTGGGCTATTCATGAAGTAACACAGTGGTAGTACAATATTGCATGTTCAACTTCAAATTGGAAAGCACCACTAAGATATTCTGCAGTAAAAGCAGTAAAAGTTTAAATATTTAAAATAACTGGGGGGAAAGAGGGAAATGTAAGAGGGAAATGTAACATTACTAACATCAAATAAAGCCATTCCTATAATCCAACAATATTTATTAACTCTTACCTTTAGGCTATTATTTAGGTCAGTTCTTGCTACAGAAGTTTCAATTACATTAGGACCTACACAATATATAAGAAGGAAGAAAGAAAATAATATTTAAGTATACACACAAGTGATGATGTAAATATAGGTTTTCAAAAGACTGTACAAAATACCCCCTGCAAAGCAGGTAAATAGTATTCTACTTTTCAGATAAAGGGTAAAGCACTCAGATATTTCAATATAATTTGCAAATTTGACCTGCATGTTCCTTCAAGCATCTCTGCCATGGTATTTCTACACATTATTAAATAAAGTAAATTTAAGTTAAGTTAAATGAAGTAAAGTAGTAGTTTTTTATTATTATATATCTCTATTTATCTATATATGTGTGTATATATATCTCCTAGGATTTTATGGGAATACAGTCATGAAAGCACTCAGCTACAGAACCCCCTTGTTTAATTAGATGAGGCTGCTGAGGGCTATGTCCAGTTAAGTCTTTAACATCTTTAAGGACAGAGACCCCCACAACTTGTCGGGAAACCTGTTCCAGTATTTAACCACCATTACACTAAGAAAAAATTCCTAACATCTAACTGGAATTTCTGGTGCTCCAGCTTGTGTTGCAGCTCTGAGAAAAGCCCCATCTTCTGCGTAACCCCTGATAAGGTGGTTCCAGACAGCTGTACAATTTTTCTTTAGGCATGCAAGAGCACGGGGTAAGGAGGACAAGAGGAATGTACATGTGTTTGTGTTTTTATGTACATAAAACACGAAAGAACTAAACCAGGAGAGTGACAGGGAAGAGTAGGAAAAGATCTGTGTCTATACAGCAGGTTGTGAAGACACACACAGAAGATATATAGCAGGTAGGGACATGAGCAAGATATATACACCTGTATTTGGGCCAGGAAGATCCCTCTGTCCAAACGGTCTCTCCCTGTATATATTTGGTCTGGCAATTTAATGGAATTTTTTAACCCTCAAAATATGCTCTTTCAATCACAAACTCAGTATTATAAAAATTATGCAAGAAAAGCAGTTTCTCACACAGACCAAACATTTCAAAGTTACTACAAAAAAAAAAAAAAAAAAAAAAAAAAAAAAAAGGAAATTTATAAATAAGCAGCATGGGATCGCTCTGTCCAAGATAGCTTAGCTATCATGACAGCTCTAAACATGCAGCACTGCTTGGGCTCCTACAACCACTCTAATAAAAATATTAACCATCTTACAGATTTAAAGGAAAAATTAATAATTTCAGAATTCAATCATAGCCAGAATTTCATATCAGAATTGCAGTGCAACATCACTAACAGCCACCCACTATAAACTCAGCTCTGCATCATTGAACTTTTCAGCTCTCAAGTACATATAAACCAGATTTTTGAAAGGCATTTTTTGTATTAAAAAGCAAAACTGAGTTTCAGTAGGCATTCACAGTTGGTAAGTCATCATGTATCAGTAATTAAGTCTTGACTAAACAAATAGAATTAGCTTTTTTTAAGAGTTTTTATTTTTTTAATTGGAAGATATGAACCAATACTGGGGCAGAGAAATCACAAAGTTCTTAAGAACAACAACCACACAAATAATGAAGCTCTAGTGCTATAACTGCTTCTTCTCTAGCAAGTGATATATAAAAGCTTTTGAAACAAAATGATGCTGTGGCTGCATTACTAACAAATTGAGACTAATTTAAATAGTTATTTTTTTTCTTTTAGTCTTGCTCACGTAACATAATAACAGACAAAGGCAAAGAACTACCCTGAATTGATGAACTGTACAGCTACAGAAAATGAGTTCTGCACCTTGGATTTTCTTTGAACTTGTCTCACCCCAAAGATAACACAGACCCATTGTGAAAAGAGAAAGAAAAGTGAGTGCAACTTGGAAAAAAGACCAAACAAGTCTGTGTCTGTTTTGGGTTACAGGAACTGTAAGAGCAGCATCCATCTCTGATCAAACTGCTTTGATTTCTCAGATGAAAATCAAGAGTTCTGCCAGGCTTCCCAAAACTGCAGGTATAGATGTGTGTGGGCAATGGCATATTTAAGTAGCACAGAAAATATGGATGTATCTCCCACACTTTCATTTACTTAGTGGGTTTGGTGAGCTTTTCTCAGACTGTACCCTTTAATGAGGGAGCATTCTCTTGTTAGGGCCCCTCCTTCTATTCACAGGAAGCAAGCAGCTGTCAACAAAAGCTGTGAGGAATATCACAGTAATTGTTCAGTGGGTCTCCTCCCAAGGTAAACAGCATTCTTTTAAAAACATTTAAGTTATAATAATGAACACTGTCAGCCAAACTATCCAGCAAACCAATCTTACAAGGACAAGAATCCCACAGCCATGCCAGGTCCTGAAGGGGATCACAGGCAAGGCCTGGGACCACAGCATGGTACTGATGACCAAGTGCTGCTTACAGCAGCCAAGTCCCCTGAACCAAAGGTAACCATACCACCAGATTACCCTGCATGCAGACACAATACACCAGCACAGCTCCCTTTCAGGTTCTGCTACTGATTAAGAACAAAACACTCAGTTTTCTCTTCCAGGAGCATTGCTTTTTGCGTAGTCTTACATAAAACAACTTTCTTTCATTTCCTGCAGCCTGGCAGTGTAAGTATACAACTACAAATATAATTTAATTTTAAAGCCAAATAGCCCAATGACACTAAATTAAATAATTCCATTTTTCTCCCTTTATCATAAAATGCACTTTTGCAAATGTGTTGATGCAGTATTTTTGTGCCCAAATAATGCCCTTCAGCATCCTTCAACAAGTCACAGGAATATCAGTGGTTAACCTTTATGAACTGAAAGCCTGTTTAGACCTTCAGCTGCTATAATAAATCAAAAAGCAGGAAAGAAAGTTTTATTTCACAGACAAATTTTATTATTGAAGGCTATTATGAAAAATGTACTGCCTACAAGGCACAGATGGGCATAAAAAGCCCAAACAGCTGCCTCCAATTAACCCACCCTTCTTTCCAAGGCAGGCAGGTTTGGATGGCTCCAAGGCCTGGGAGCCCTTCTCACTCTAAAGGAGGTGAAGGACAGGGCAGAGGTAGAGATAACCCAACAGACAGATCAAAAAGTGTCAGAGACGGGCACAGGAGAACACACTGGACATGCTGAGTGATGTGGAAGTCAGCAGTAAAGCAGAGGAAGATGGTACCAACCTAAAGTAATTCTTATATGGGGGTGGGCTGCTTAATGAGTACCAGTCCTTCCTTTTCCTTCTCCCTGTCACTTGACTTCTGTATTGATAAAGCTCTTCTGACAGCAGAGTATCAATATATTTAACACTGACTTATTTTTGAAGTATATTTTAGCCCTGGAAAAGCTCTCTGGCATGAAATAAAGGTCCAATGCTTTTCAACTCCCTAGTGACACTGCATCTTTGTTGACCAGACTACCACAAATCTCTCTGATCTCCAGGATGAGTACCCAGGCACCATGTGCTTAGCCTCCCAGGTCATGTCAGGACTCTCACAAAGATCTCGGAAACCAGAGACCTAAGCTCATATATGTTTGACAAGTGACGTTCATATTTTTACACTAAAATATTTTTTATTTATGTGGCATCTATCACCCAAACATTTATAAGGCTTTACAAACAGTTACCAGTTTCCTCACAGGAAATCAAGTATTAGCACTACCATTTTACATATAGAAATACAAAGAAAAACAATGTAGCAGTCTGCTGAAAAATTATGTTGCAATGAAGTTGCTGTTGTTTCATTTTATCGACTCTCCCCTGCAAAGCAGTTGCAAATACCAAGTCTTTGTAGGTAGTACTCCTATGAAAAAGTGAGATGGAAAAAACACTTCCTTGTCCCCGTCAAGACAAATGCTTCCTCAGACATCTCAGGAGTGGTAAGCTCATTAGCATTTAAATACATCTGCAAATACCAACACATTTAGACCAAGTATATGAGAACTGTAATCTTCTAAAAAGACAACATCCTTACCTGCTATTCCTATGAAGACTGTCAGACCAAAACAAATAAAGAATACTACAAAGACCAGAACAAAATGCCTTTTGGACAGTGTATACAATCGCATCGGGGCCAGCCTACAGGAAGCAAAAGAAACCACAGAATTAGTGTCACTCATATTTCTAAAAGGACAGAAAATAAACCCCATTCATTCTTCAACAAAGAATATTAAACCAAACGCTGAGGTAACATGTAACACTAAGAAAAAAGATATTAATACTGTTTCATAGAGCAAAGATAACAGGAATATGTTATATGTTTGTACGCACACATCTGCGCTCCAAAATGTATGAACTTTGCCCTTTTTTTGATCCAAAGGTTTTCTATTGTCCTAAAACCTGAGCAATAGAAAACATTTCTTAAAGGGAGAAAAGGTTGTTTGTGTTATTTCATACATTAATAACTTAAACATCCAAGACCCTATGTCTCCTGCAATGAGAGCTTAATCTAAAGGAACAGACATCACTAACAACTCAATTACCTGCACAGGATCCTGATGAGTTGTCTATACCCTATAAATATACTTCAACATAGCAGGATCATCCCTAACAAGGAGTAGGGCAGAGCTCCAGATCTGCTATGTATACATTCTCAGGTTGTGAACTCTTATCTGAGCTCCACCAAAGCTTGGGAAATAAAAACCTGAACTCAAGTTTGCTATTGGACACCTAAATACAAATACACGTACAAGCAATGGCATCTCCTGCATTATGCGTTGCTGGTTATCAGTACCTTAAGGACAAAACAGAGGGGCAGGGGTGTGGGTGTGCATTGCAAATACCAACTGCATTCCCTGGAAAACAGGTAACTTCCAGTTATGTTAGCCTAAGGGAAATATGATCAAATAACTAATTTTACAGAAGGTGGACAAATCCACCATGTTTCAAAATACAGCAAACATTTCCTCTTGAGATACACCAGAACTGAGCCACCACATTCCTGACTTTCTACTGCTGCTTCAGGAGGTATGATCATAGGAGTCTGTACAGTTTATATGGGAAAGCTGTAGGACTGCGGGGCTGATGGAGTAGCGGTGGTGTTTTTCAATAAATTTGTATGAGCACCATTATGGAAAGAAATGAAACCTTAAGACTTTAATGACAGTGCTCCCTTTTAGCTTGGAATAAAACTTCTTTCTTCTTTTCACCAGCTGAATGGTGCTCTTACTGGTTCACCACATTAACAAAGAATTGCAGAAGAGGTGGTGAAATCCTTCCCATAAGCCCAGCCTGAACTCTGGGACCAGGTATCATGTGCTGCACGGATGGCAGCCCTTAAAAGCAAGGCAAACAATTCACTTTAAACCAGTACAAGGATTTATTAATAACAACCTCTATTTTCTTTGAGAATCACTGCATTTTCGCCAAATGATGCACTACCAAAACCAATTTGCATTATTTCTTTACTGTAAAGTTTGAGAGATCCAAATCTTAATTTATTAACAAAGGAGGTGGGGAAGGGAGGAAAACCCCACAGAAGTAATGAGAACTGCAAGCAAGTAGCTGCAAATGTTACGAGCCTGCACAAACTGGCTGTGCAGGACTGCAGGCACAGCACCTGCTTGCCAACACACCTTTACACACAGCAGAAACTCTGCATCAGTCTAGAGGTAAGAACAGCTGATTGTACAGCGAAAAAAGGCTAACCATACATGAAATGACCAAGTAATTACCATATAAAGAATATCAGATCATCACACGGAAGCCTCACAGACAAATAGTGTTTTAAGTTGACTTTTAAAAACACCAATTAATAGAGGCATTTCAAACCAGAACTTGTCTGCACAACTTTTGCAGGGATGTAACTGCAGTATTTTTCTTATATCAATGTCTTAAAACCTCAGCCTTCACACACTTAAACTATGTTAAAGCTATTAAATCTGTACTAGTACTGAAACAATTAACTAAGGTGCATTCTTCCATCAGCTCCACAGGCTCCTTCAGCTCCAGAGATGACCTGGTATTCCCTGTATACCTGAGTACAGCAAGTATGGGATATAACCTTGAGATACCAAAGTATTAATCATAACAAGAAAATCTTTGACATATAAAAACAGTACATAAAATGTGGACATGCCTAAATTAATTGTAAGAGTTCAAGTGGATACCAAATGCTTGGTAATGCATGGCAGAGCACAAACACTGAGGATCTCTCAACACAGGAAAGTCCATGGGTTGAGCACAGCTGACAACTGTAAGGGTATCATGTTTGCAGTAAAGCATAACATATACTTGTGCCGTCTGAACAGCTCACATCTGAGCATCCACTTGACAGCAACAGACTGATGCAGGATACTTCTGACTTGCTGTGCATGTTCTTGGTTCTTTTGATAAGTTTCCTAATTTCAAAATATTTGCAGACATTTCAAAATGCATGATGTGGACATGAAAAGCAGCTCCTTCTTCACATTCCTTACAGGAAAGCCACCAGTTCCTCACCCAGCCAAGAGTGTTACTGGCAATTAGCACCTTGGTTTACTCATAAGCCAGAGCAGATGTGCTTGTGAGCTTTTGAAGAAACACGTTCCAGACATTGGCTCATTCTTTATTCCAGCTGCTCTCCAGATGGTGCAACACCTAGTAGTTGCAACAGGTAGGTGTACACATGCCTACCAACAGGGATGCTGTACCCAGCCAGGAGTGGAGACACACAGAGGAGGGACACACCCCATGTTTTCCTTTCATTGACACCTGTACTCCTCAAGTCTCATTTAAGCCACTAACTGCATGTGCTGCTTTAGAGGTCAGTAAGGCAACGTGAACACTTGTATTAACAGCAAATGTAAGAACTCAGCCAAATCTTAACTGCATTTCTCATGAGGGCAAACCACAATTTACAGCATTCCTATCAGGTGATGCACGCTCCATTGCCCCTCACCGCAGCCGCAGAACTTCCTTGTGTACATTTAAGTGCCTCGTTGTACCTGTCACCACCTGACATACAAAGCAGGTAAATTCACTTTCCCATGAGTTCATTGTTTAGCACCTGCCTTTTGGAAAGAGATTATATAAAGTTCATGAATATATATAAGTGCAAGTTGGTGATGCCCCATTGGCAGCCTCTATCTTACATTTGAAATGCCCAAGAAAGAATGAAATGTTGGAAACACATTTATGGGAAAATCAAAAAAGATTCCTCACTCTGGATGCACCTGCTCAAACAAGAGAAGAACTGTGCTTCGCTTTACCAAGCAAAGTGGAAGATATTTAATCAGCCCAACCACACAGCAGTCCAAAGCTCAAGACTAGGTATCCAACTGTCTGCAGGTCTTTCAGGCAGCTTTTACCACCTACACTCAGCTTTACCCTAATTCAGAGTGGTTTATAATTAACTTATGTCTGAATCTGACTGCAAAGGAGGAGAAGACACTGAGATACAAACAGAGAAGTAGTATACTTACACATCTCAAATAGCAGTCAGTAAAACTAAACTGCTCTAGTGCAGCCCGTGACAGAGTTAACTTTGGAAACACACACTCATAACTACTGCAATCTTTCAGTAGCTGTTCATACATGAGATGTAAAGGTGGGATACATCTTGCTTTTGGAGTAAAGTTTTGTCTCAAAAGGGTCAGCAAAATGTTTCTCAGGATATTCCTCATCTTCAAATCACTTCAAATCATGACTGCACAACAAAGTATTTAATGAAGACCATAATGAAAAACAGAGCCTGTTATATAACAGTTTTCACTAAAGACTGACTTTAAAGAAGGGAAAGCTGTGGTGAAACTGAGATTAAGCAGTAGGTAGGCACAGAGTCGATATTAAAATCAGAAATAACTCACTTTTATGCACAGCAGCTTTTCTGAAATCCTAGCCTCAACACCTCTGCCTCCAACTGCTCTTCTCTATTTTAGGCTCACACCCAAAAAGAACCATCAAACCCACTTTGATTTGAATAATTATATATATGCTACCCACATTGACAGTACTGAGGCTATCCATACACCCTGCACTTGCTCATGGTTTAAATACATTGCCTGCTTTGTTGTCCCTCAGAAGACCTTGAATTTCTTCTTGCAAATGTATTCCACAATAGCTAATGAGGCAGCACATGACTTTACAAAAAGAAGCATAAAATTAACATTGTCAGCACTATATAGAACTTCTGCATGACAACTGACAGATAAACATGGCTATGCTTTACCTTTGCATGTGTGCACTGGGTGGGTTTGGCTTTTTGGTTTTTTACTTGTTGTTCGTTGTATTCATTTAAGTGTGAATAATTAGTCACAGCTATGGCTCTGTCCATGCCTAGAAATATCCGGGAAAACAAGGTTTTCTTTTTCCTTTAACAAACAATCTGAGATCGAAGATACCGAGGGCGGGGGGAGGTTTTATTCGCCATATAAAAGGCAAACTCACAACGTTCCTCTAAAGAAAAGGACAGTCACCCTCGGGGTCCTGAGTGGCGAACCACAACCTCAGAAAGATTCATTTAACCCTCGGCGAGCTGTTTTCCTTAACGAGGATACCGAGTATAAACTGAATTAGACTCAGACTGCCCAAAGAGATTGAGGGGCCTCCCTCCCTGGAGATACTCAAGACCCGTCAGGACACAATCCCGAGCCACGTGCTCTAGGAGTGACCCTGCCTGCTCAGGCAGGCTGGACCAGACGAGACGGCCAGTGACCGCGGTCCCTTCCAAGCTTGCCCGTTCTGTGATTCTGTGGATGAGTTTGTTCTCCCGGACCCGGACCCGGACGCGGACGCGGACCCGAGCGAACCGGCGCCCCTCAGGCTCGCGCGCCCCCCGCGCCCGCCGCTGCTCCCCTCCCCCACTCACGGCTCCATCGCGGCGCCGCGCGCGCGCTGCCGGCACCTCCTCCGCGCGCCGCCGCCGTGGCACAGCCGGCGCCGCGCGACGCCTTCCGCGTGCGTCACCGCGCGGCCGCCACGCGGCCCCGCACACGTCACGGGCCCCGCCGCGCCCCGGCCGCGGGGGAGCTGAGGGTGGGGGGGAAGAAGCTACGGCGAGCCCGAGGGGACACGCGCCCGCGCTCCGCCGGGGCGGCGGGAGGGAGTGCGATGCGGTGCCAGTGTTTCTTTGGTGAGCCGGCTTGCAGCGCGCGCTGCGGGTTCAAATCACCGTAACACAGCGTCAGGGAACCAGCTAGGTTGGAAAAGATCCCCAAGATCATCGAGTCCAACCTATGACCTAGCACCACCGCGTCAGCTACACCATGGGACTGAGTGCCACGTCAGTCTTCCCTTAAACACCTTTAAGGATGGTGACTTCACCATCTCCCCGGACAGCCTGTTCCAATGTGTTTAATCACCCTTTCTGTGAAAAAATCCCTTCTAATGTCCAACCTGAACCTCCTCTGGTAGAGTTAGAAGCCGTTTCCTCTTGTCCTGTGTCTGGTTCCCTGGGAGAAGCAACCAACCCTCACCCTGCTCCAGCCTCCTTTCTGGTGGCTGTAGGGAGCAATGAGGTCTCCCCTGAGCCTCCTTTTCTCCAGACTAAACACCCCCAGCTCCCTCAGCTGCTCCTCACAGGACTTGTGCTCCAGACCCTTCCCCAGCTCTGTTGCCCTTCTCTGGACGTGCTCCAGCCCCTCAATGTCCTTCCTGTAGTGAGGGGCCCAGAACTGACCACAGGATTTGTGCTGCAGCCTCACCAGTGCCGAGTGCAGGGGGACAATCCCTGCCCTGCTCCTGCTGGCCACACTATTGCTGTTCCAGACCAGGATGCCCCTGGCCTTCTTGGCCACCTGGGCACAGCTGGCTCATGCTCAGCTGCTGTTGACCAGCGCCCCCAGGTCCTTTTCTGCCAGGCCACTTTCCAGCCACTCTTCCCCAGCCTGCTGCACTGCCTGGGGTTGTGACCGAAGTGTAGGACCCAGCACTTGGTCTAGTTGAACGTCATACTGTTGGTTATGAGGCCAAACATGTCATTGCATCGGGATAACAGCAGTATTTTCCATATTTCTAGTGTGCTTTATCAACTTGTGCTGTAGCAGTAGCAACCTGCAACAGGTAGCAGAGGGAAATTAAACCATATAAATAGAAAATACTTAGACAGAGAAGTGGTTCTGAATCCAGTCTAAACCCATCCATTTTAGGCAAAAGGCCCAATGCGACATATCCATGCTGAACATGCACATGTTTAGTGCCACCTGGGTCATAAACTATTTTGTTTACCAGTTCTTTCAGTGGAATTAAAATGCTGTCACTGCAGTCATCTGCACGAAACTTTGTGGTATTCAAGGGATGTGATTGGTGTGTTGTGTTTGCAGAGAATTCAGTCAGCTCACGGGCAACAGAAATTAAATCCTAGGAGTAAGCGACTACTTTACACACACTATGTAATAGAAATCTCTAGTTCATACCTAACAGTGTTCTGTTCTCGCACAATGTTAAGATAAAGTTGGATTTCTGTTCTGAATTTATGTTAAATGTCCTAAGACTGGGCAACAAAGATTGACAACCTGGGTAGTGATGGTAAAGAGTTGGAAGGTATAAGGGTTAGACAAATTATGTTTTGTACTCATTTTTGATAGCTCTAACATCTGCTCATAGAAAGTCAGCACCGCAGTTACTAAAACATGTGGGAATACGTGATGTGTAGTCTTGAATGAAATTCAGAGTAACTGGCTGGCTTTGGTGTTTGTCATATACAGAAGGCAGAGCGACTTCAGGATGACCCCCAAAGAAATGCTGAGATAGATCAGTCAACAAATAATTTTAAAATTATCTCTTCAACAGTTAAATAATTTCATTAAAAGCTTACTTAGATGATACTTAGTCTTATTGCATTTCCTTTTTAAAAGTACTTAGGATTAATATTATTCATTTTATTCCATTACTCTGGGGGCAGTTATGTCATTACTTATGTCATTACTGTGGGACCCAGTATGACTCTTGTGTAACACCACTGAACTTAAAAACATGCTGGGAATTAATTTAGTCATTGATACTGGTATTTATCCCATCACTGATTTACAGCGCTGATGATCATTTAGTAATCTCATAAAAATAGCTGCCTTGAGAAATACATTGTACCAATTGATGAAGAAAAGGTGTTCATGCATTTTTAATCAATGAGAGTTTAAACTGTAGACAATTAACTGGGGCGGGGGGGGGGGAGGAAATAAAGCTTTGAGTAATCAGGACAACTTAACAAAGTATATCTGCTCAGAACAAGTTATCATCACTGCCAAGCCACAATTGGTCATTAGGTCATGGATGACTATGACATTCATTGTGTTGCTTTCAGCTCACTTCAGGATTCTCCAACAAGTTCTCCCTGGCCAGAAAATGATGGAATGGTGCTTACAGCATCTGTGACCATTCCCAGTGTTCTGGGAAGCATGGTTGTGGAGTTACGACTCTCTGGACTTATACTTCTATTTATGTGCACACAACTGAGCTGTTCCAAGGACTGTTCCAATCCCTCTGGCACTCAGGTGTCTCACTAACATAAATTTATTATCTTCAAACCAAAACTATGTTCTCCTCATTGAGTAGGTAGGAAACTTGAAGCACAGAGAGACTGAGCCTTGCCAAAAGTCACTTGGAGAACAGTGTGGGTGGCAGAGCTTGAAATCCAGCTCACTTCAGTTAGCCATAGGACCACATTTCTCTTTGCCATTTACCAACTTACAAAGGGTTGTGAATACACTGTAAACGTGTACATTTCGTGCTATTTTTTGTGGAAATTTTGGCACTGAGTTTACAAACTAAAAACTTGGAGGGAAGACACTGTGAAACTCCTCTCTCTTCACAGAGTCAGTCAGTCTCTCTCTGCTTCTTCCAAGAAGGTGCCACTCAGTGCCTTGTCTGACCTGCTCTGGGATGAAATAGTGCAAGAAGCTGCTGTCTGCCTCATCGGTTGTAGGAGCTGGACAGTGTGTGATGAATGAGGCTTGCAATAGAAGGCAGACTGAGCTATCAATAGGAGGCTGAATACTCACTCAGCTGGGATTCTACTTAAACTGAGCACCTTAGCACTAAAGCTATACTTTCATGGGCAGTTTACACTTTCATGGCTCACACCTACAGCTTCAGTGACAATAGGTGAAATCCAGCCTCTCTCTAGCTGGAGCTCTTTCAATTTTGCCAGCACTCATGTTAGTGCAGTAGACTGGTGAATCAAATAATGGAAATCATCTGAGTTAAAGGTCACTTAGGAATCAGTTGATCAGTCAGTGTGCACATAAAGGATTAATTGTGGGCAGACGAGGAAAGAGCAGAAATATGTGACCAGGGAAATGAGAGCTAGGATGGCTTTTTCCAGCCACAGAACCAGCTTATGGCAGCTTAAAGCAATCATGAAGCTACAGTGTTAGTCTCATCCTCTTCTTTTTTTTCAAGCCTTCTGGCCCTAGCTATATACTTCACATCGGGGTCATTCAGGTTCTTCCAATTGCTAGGACCCTGCAAGAGCAAGAGAAGGGTACCAGCTGTGGCTCAAAGCAGCCACTGACAATGCTGCCTGGATCAAGGCTGAAGGCAGCATGAACCTTCCAGGAATTTGACTGCAGATGTCCAACAAGGTCTTGTTGACCCCACGGCTTCTCACAGACTTGCACTTTAAGCCCTGGTAGAAGATGTATATTGCTGTGAATAAATGTATATTTTATCACAACAGCCATCTCTAGCAACTTCAAGTTTCTCCTCAGAAGCACAGAGGTACCAGTTCTCTAAGAAAAAATGAACAGCTTTTCTTTATTGCTGAGTCAAATGATGTGGTATTCTCTGGTCTTTTTGCCAGAGGAGCAGAACCACAGTCAATGAAATTTTCCCCCATGGTTTGAAGATTGTCTATGTAACATCAAGCATTAATTAAAGCTGCAAGTTAAAAATACTTTTCGTGATGTCCTATATATAGTCTTTTCTTTTTGATGTACAAAATGTCATATTATTACATGATAGGAGTTTAAAGTTTATCCCTTGTGTAGAGCAGGGCAGATTGAAGGACATTTATCTCAGTCTCTGTGTATTACTACTAAATTCAGCATCAACACTGTGCTTCCCTATATAAGCTGATTGGCCAGTGGGACATGTTCATTAACCTAGAAATTGATTTTTCAGGAATGCCATGTTGCAGTTATGCAACTCTGATGTCAGACCACAATCTGGCCACCCTCCTGCTCTCTCCTATCAGATAGACACTTCAATTCCTATCAAAATGTTTCCAGCAAGCTGAACTCTTCAACACCAGCTAGGTGATAGAGTTATGAAATTCTCACTGAAAAATATCTGTCAGCTGATTGGGAAGCTTAGTGTATTCTGGTAAGCTTTGGTATCTCATTGCTAGCATGTCAGAGATAAAAATGTGTTTTAGTAAAATTGGTAGTAAGCTGTTTTCATACCAAGTCTACTCAAAATGGCTTAGAGAAGCAGGGGAATTGTCATCTGCTGTCAGAGCAGTAAGTCTCTACATTACATTTCAGAGTGTGCTCATTTATAACCTGACCAAACATCCTGAGTAAAACTAAGAGGGACAAGAGGATCAAAAATCGAATTCTCCTTCCTGTAAGTGGGAGTTGCCTGTAACAAGAATGCATGGTTGCATCAAGGAACCCTCCTCCACACCAGGAATCTAAAAAGCAAGGTGCCATTGCTACATCCATCCACAGTGCTTGAAGGGAAACACTCGCCAGAACAGCAGGTATGCAGTGGCAGTAACAGAAACTCACTTTACACCAGGTCACTTAGATTAAGATCTTGGGAATGCAGAGAATTACTAGCATGACTTGTAAGTCAGGAAGTATTATTTCCATTCTAAGAGTCCAGTATTACTCCATTCCATTCTAGATGAACGGCAGCTGATACCTCATTGTCACTGAAGAAAGGGCAATCTAGCGCTAACTCTGCAGGCTCATTTGATTCACTGAGGTAGCAGTGCAGAAAGTCCCTCCATACACTCTTAAGGTCATAAAAATGAAATAATAATAGTTTATCTTGGAGAGCTCAAGATTCTTCTAGAAATAGAGCTGAACAAATGCCTCTCCCAGGACCTCTTATTTGTTAATTCAACAAGTTAATGTCTCCCCTCTTTCTCCATTCCAGTGCCAGTATTCCTTATTGCACTGCCAGATGCACACAGGTACATTTCCATCCCTCGTTATCACCTCCCTTGGCTTCTCACACCACACTCAAGTGTAAGGAGCCACTGTTTTGCCAGGAAAGACCATGGTTTTATTAGACTCTGCCAAGCTGTCAGGCAGTGTTTCCAAGCTCTGTGACTCTGTAGTCTTTGATGTTGTGAATAATGAGACAAACTCAGTCTAATGGACCACCTGCCCCTTCACTGAGAAAAACTGCATTCTGAAGTCAAATGACTTAAGCAGAACAGCTGGGGTACTCTGCAGAAGCAGACTGCCCAGATGCACAGTAAAATAGAGCTGAAAGAGACCTTACAAGGTACCTCATCTTTCCTTCTGTCTTAGGACAGCATCTGCCAGATCTAAGAATTTCCTGGCATGTGTTTGTCAAAAGTTTTTAAAACCCTCCAATGATGGAGATACTGGAGTCTCTCTGGATAATCCTTTCTTGTAGTGTTTTGCCATCCTTCCCATTCAGATTTTTTTTCTTGATATCTAACAAGAACTTTTATTGTTTCAATTAGTATTACTCTGTAATGTTTTGTCCAAGATGAACATGAAGTTTCTCTTGACAGAAATTCCTATTCTTCCAACTTCAATGTTTGTTCTTTTGGGGGAGTAATCTCAAATTTTCCTTAAAGCAATGCTTTCGAGACTTTTGATTATCCAGATCCCTGTCTTATCCTCTCTTCCACTGGCAGGCCCTAGAAAGTGTGGTGTTCAGAACTGGATATAGCTTGCACTAAGGTCTGGAGTGTTGACTCAGGTAGGTGGTGTAACTCTCACATCTTATGCTTCTGCTGTACATTTACCTTTTTCATGTGTATAAGAAAATGTCATTGTTGAAAGAGATAATTTTATAAAAGATTACAATTTCTATATCCTTTTAATACAAAAATGTCATATAACTGCTCCCCAACTTGTATTTGTGTGGCTGAACAGCATCCATTCTCTACATAGTTCCCGGTACCTGGTTCTCCTGATGTTCATTGTACTTTTTTGGAACCTTCCTCCAATTCAATTCAACCTTCTTTCAATTCATTTATAACCAAGGCGTCCGAAACCCTTGGAGCCCTTCCTAGCCTTGTAATCTCAAACCATCTATACTCACCAGCCATCACTGGTCAGTCACGGAAACAGCAGACAGGGCAAGGCTCTGAAGAAATGTGGGTGTAGCCCACGCAGTGTATCTGTCCCTTCTGACCTCAACCTTTGCCAACCATTCTCATTTTCCTAATCTATTCTTATCCTGTTCCAGGATTGTTTCGCGCCTGCCTCTAGAACACATCCCCCTCGCTTGCTACGTCAATGGAAAAGTCGTAGCACAGAGGGACGCAGATGGAAATTGCCTGTGTATTGATGTTAACAGGTGAGGGCAGGAAGAGAGGTGTGGGGCTGTCTTGTCTGATCGGGGGGCGCTGCCAGAGCACATCCCCCGGGCGGAGCAGCGGCCCCTCCGCCGCCTGCCTGCGGGACCCGGGCGCCCGCCTGGAGCAGCCCCGGGGCCGGGCGGCCGCTCCCGGGCGCTCAGCCGGGGGCTCCTTGTGCGATGCCCGGCACCCAACCCCTCCGCTCGCCCCCCGAGACGGCCCCCGATCCCGGCCGGAGCCGCGCCCGGCAGTACCGGTAGTAACGATCATCCTTGTAGGGCGTGAGGTCCTCCTGGATCTCCCGGTACGTCTCCCGCACCCGCCGGCAGAAGCGCTTGACCTCGCCGCACAGCGGGCTCCCGAAGGCGGCGAAATCCGCCTCCATGCCGCCCACGCCGCCGCCTCAGGCTCCGCGTTCCGCCATGGAGCCCCGCCGGAGCCCGCCGGCGCTGCGCGGCCGCGGGGCGGGGGCGGCGCAGGAGCCGCAGTGGCGGCGGCGGATGCGGGGGGGAGCGGATGCAGGAGCGGGGGATGCAGGAGAGGGGGATGCAGGGAAGGGGGATGAAAGGGGCCGAATGCAGTGGCCACCGATGCAGGAGAGGGAGATGCAGGGACGAAGGATGCAGGAATGGGGGATGCAGCAACAGCAGGGGATGCAGGGGCGGAGAATGCAGGGCGGGCCCTCCGCGCACGGCCCGCGCCCTCGGTGGCGACGGGAGCCGCTTCAGCACCACGGAGAGGGGAGGCCGGTGCCGGGAAGTAAGCAACGAGCTCGCATTACCCCTGCTAAAAACATCTCTTTTATTATTGTTATTTTTTAAATAAAACTGTTTTGTTCTCAAAAGCATACCAGCTCTATGTAAAATAAATGCCCTGATTTTTATTGCTTCTTTTCCCCAACGTAGCAGGTATGAAAAAGAAACCCTATGCTAAATCCAATTTTCATGGTCATGACACTGTAAATGGTCCAAAACTAAGAATGATGATGCTGTTTACATTGTCTAAATCTAGAAACTCGGAACTGAACTATAGTCAGTTCAAAGAGCGCCATGTTAGCTTAATTCATATGAAACTTTCCTTCAGAAATAAATTCACATATAAACTCGTTTAAATTATTCAATCAATTGAAGCCTTAATTTCCACTAACTAATGGCAGCGATGATATCCATATTAAAAGTAAAAATTCCGTCACTCTTGATATGCAATCATTGGGTCTAGAAGGTATAAATATAGAAGTCTTCTGTACTGCTTCTCTCATGTAAATATCTTCTTTCCTGTTGACATTCAGGAAGCTGGGCTGGGTTATTTGCCAGCCTTGCCCTCAGTCTGTATTTTATCATGCACTAAGACTGGATCATGCATTTTTACTTAAGTTGATCTCTCACAAATGTGTGCTGGCAAGAGCTACTGGCAAGTTACTCCTGGTGGTGCACTGGGAGAGGGACAGACAACTTATCTTCCCCAGCAGGTGGGGGAGAAAGGGAGAGGAAGGTTAATCTCTGACTGAGAATTTCTATTTCCTACCTATGAATATTTCTAAGCTTGAGAAAACATAGAAGCAGCATAAAAGCCATGTGCACATTTAAGCCAGAGACAAAGTTTTTTTTTGTTGGTTTGCTCATTGGTTTGTTCGTTTTTCAAGGGCCCAGAGCAGCATCATTCCAGACACGCAATGTTCTTTGTTGTGCTGAACATTATCTAGGCTGGCTTCCAATGATGTTTGTCTCCCTACACCTCAAATGCCATGGGAGGGGTCCGCACCTTCTATGGAAGGCTGGCAGGTTACTCACAGAGAAGGTGCTAGCATTGACCACATATTAACCCACCAACTTCTGCTATCAAAAAACAGACAGCGTTTCAGCCAACAAATACCAGATATTACAGGATTAAAATTAGGCTTGTGAATAGCAAAACTTGTGGGAAGACACAAGCAACTGTATATTCCCATTGTGGTCCACATTAAACACTCAAAAGACTCTAAGGAGGTCAAGAATGCATTTAGAGTCTCCAAAACACTTCAACACATTGATTAAACAAGCAGTATTCAGGGTTGTATGCAATTCCTAAGTAACATTTTTAAGGTAAAAAAAAAAAAAATAACTTGCAGCCAAACCTTTTCATCAAAGAAATTTCAGGTTTCCTTATTTTAGTAAACAAGAAAATCATATTTTTAATATTTTTAAGTGTCTGTTCAATATTTTTAATACTTTTAATATTGAACAGACACTTCTATTAAAACTGCCAATCTATTTTCTTTTGTGAAGATCTGATATCTGATGAATGGAACATTTCAGCTTGCTGCACTTACCCCAGCCCTGCAGACCTAACAGATCATGCTTCTCCCATGATTGGCTGTCCGTCTTTCCTGTCCAGTGCAGTCACAGCACAGACTGGGCTGTATTTGAAATGTGTTTGGTTCTGCAGGAAGCACAACTTAAGTCAAAGCAAAGGGAGGCCAAGGTTTCATAGACAGCTTCGAAAATAAGATGCAAGAGTAACCAGCAGATAACGTGCACTGGGGCATGACTTACCCAACTCATTTCAGGATACCCCAGCTCATCTATCCAAGCACAGCACCTTCTGTGTCAGCCTGATTTTGGTGATTTTCACAGCACATGATAAAAGAGAGGTAGCATCAAACCACATCTAAGAACAAACCAATCTACTGATTGTACTGCTGAGAGTCTTACAAATCTCAGTTAAAATTTAAGCATCTGGAACTCAATTCATCCCCTGAGTGCTTCTGGACTTCATGAGGGAGAGAAAAGCCCTAAGAGTCTAAGACTAAGGTGTGATCAAACTCAACATCTGCACTGCATCGTATCACACAACCTGGAAAGAGTTTATTTTTGAGGGTGGAGCCTGTCAGAAGTCCCCCTTCTCATTTTTCTTCCTGGTTCTCCCCCTGTGTATAGTGAGCCTTTTGCAGCATCAGCCACATGTATTACATTGTGGTAGTGGGTAAATACAAAGCTTAGCAATCCGTGGAAAAGCACCAGGGTTATTACTCTGGACTATTTCAGAAGCAATAGCTGGTGCTGAGAAGTTAAGGGAATAAATGCTGCCAACTCAAGTCCCCTTCTTTCCCCCTTTTTTTTATTTCAGTAAAGAAACAAACCCCTCAAACAAACAGAAGTCCTCCTGCTTAACAAACACTTTCTCCCTCAAAATTGTTTTGAGACAGAGAAAGGCAGTAGTGGCAGCTGCTGGCTGAAGGGAGCGATTGCCTTTTTCCTTCCAAGTGGAATTAAGGATGGGTACATCAGATGACACAGAAACAAGCACACATCTGCACTGACTGCTAAAGTAAGAGAACCTGTGCTGCTGTTACACAGCAGCATTTATGCCCCTGAGTCTCACTACATGTGGGAGTTGTCACTGAGTATCCCCAAACTGCAGAGTAGAAACCATACTGAGCCCCACAGAAAACTTGTGACTTTGGTCCACCTGCCCTGTTATTCACTGCTGCCTTAACTCTGGAAGAGAATAACTCTTGCCTTGCCTCAGGCCATCATGGCTTCACTGCCTTCTCCTGCCAGAAAAGCGCTTTGTCACAGCTAACCAGTGATGTGACGATGATGTGACTCAACTGTTGTCACGGAGCCCTTGCTGTGCATGAAGAGGATCGCAGCAGTGTGCTGGCGACAGAAAGGTGACGTTGCTCGGCAGGAGGATGATGTTCACTGTGATGCAAAGCCTCTCATTTATTTGAAGAGGTGGCATAGAAGCACTGCTGGGACAGCCCGTGACAGATCACCCATAACAAATCATCTCTGAGCTGCCAGCGGCTTTGGAGTCACAGCTGCTCTTGTCATCCCTGGGAGGAATAAAGCTCTACACAGTTGGCTGCAGCTGGCAGTCCTGACCCTCACAGCAGCAGACTCATTGCTCTCTCCCTGTCTCTTTGGAGATGAAAAGTCCCTGCATCTGTCCTGCTTTGAAGAGATGTGAGGACAAGAAAATAAAATAAGATTTTAAATCTCTTTTGATCAAAATTGAAGAAGAATCTCTTGTGAGGTGATTTCAAGGAAGACAAAGAGGAATGCTGATCACACCTGTTCATGCTCTGTGTCCGTCTTAGTATGGCTGGGTTGTTTTTCTCTTGACTGTCACGTTGAGAGCAATGGGAAGACTGAAATGGGAGCATAACTAGATTGCCTGTCCTATATATAAATTAACATTTTATATGGTCTTTCACTGTGATTATTTGCACTCAAATGTCAACTGCACTTGGAATAATAATTACCAGTGGCATTTATTAACTTAAATATCCCACAGGTATTAAAAGGAATATGACTAAGGGAAATAAAAACTGAACAACTTGTGATATCTAGATAATAACTAGTGAAGACTTTAGACCAACTGCATATTTTTAACTGCAGTGACTTTTATTTTAGTTATCTTAGTCCATTAAATAGATCACCATGTTTACTTTTCAGTTCTCACACAGCATATTGCTGCAGGCGTATTTCAAAGAAAATTTTAAACACTGTGTTCCAACTACATAGATGTATTTTTCTAAAAAGTTTCACAATGTTTGAGAAAATACATGTAATGACACATCCAACAGTTTTACTATGCCTATTTTAGGCAGAACACCTTTGTTTTGATTGTGAGATGCCTATTACTCTTCCTTTGAAATTCATATCTCTTGTGAGATACAGTCTTATCTCTCAAGAATAATTAGGATTGACTAATAATCGTGCAAATGTTATAATCTCAGACAAAAAATGTATGGTGGATTGACCCTGGATGAGCAGTAAAACTCCCACCCAATTGCTTGCTCACTCCTACTCCCTTTCCTGAAACCAGCTGGATAGGGGAGAAAATAAAAAGGACGAGAATAAACAAGCTCATGAGTAGAGATAAAGACAGGGAGATCAATTCCCAATTACTGCTGGGAGAAAACTAGACTTTACTCAGGGAAATTAACTTAATTTATTGTCGATTGAGATAAACGTTTGGGCACTAATTTGGATAACAACAAACAACCGACTTTTGGGGAAGGGAGGGGGCTGTCCCACAATGGAGCACCTCCACCTCCTCCAACCTTGCTGTTCCTCTGCTGCTTCTTACTCCTTTTGTCCCCTCCTCTTGCCTGTGCCCTATCCTAAATATGTTTCCACAGAGGTGCCACCAGCTGTGCCTGTGTGTGCTCAGCTGTGTCCTGTGCTGGGTCCAATTTGAAGCTGTCTGAAACCATCCTGCAGGGCAGCGCTGGCCCCTTCCCACGGAACCCAGCCCTGCAGCTCCCCCTGCCAGCACCTGGCTACCTGCTCCACATACAGTAGGTCATTATCCAGATAGGAAGTTACATGATACTTTTCCATTTTTTATCATTCTTCCCTTTCTGAACTGTTGTCTGTACATCTCAAGGGAAGCAATTAAAAGTAACGTGGAAATAATGAAAAGTGACAGATATTTTGGAACACTTCTCTCCTTTTAGAAGCTGATTATTGTCTACATATGCAGTCACACATTAATGAATAGTGAGACTCTCTAGGTGCTGCTAGATCTAACAAGAAACATGCAGCATCACCAGGGGAGGCCCTCATTCTTTGCTTGGGAGTCTCCTTTCTTCAGTCAGGCATTTCTGCTCTGAACTACAAAGATGAATACCTAGTTATAAATAGCATATTACTTTTTTTTTTTTTTTTTTTTTTTTCCAAAGCAATGGAGAAACTTTAAAAATACAGGGTTTTCAGCATGTGTTTGCAGCCCACTGGAATGAATTAGCTTTTTCTTGTGCAAACCAACAAATGGGTCTCCTCCTCAGCCATTTAAGACTACAGCTAATTTACAGGGCTTGGGAATATGTCTAAGGTCCCAGACCTGGGAATGTGTTTGGCTAAATCACGAGCCCACAAGAGACAGGGACTCCTCATCCTCTGGCCCTCACTTCTCCTCCCCTTGTAGGAAAGAAAGAAAACTGGGCATGCAGACAGTGAAAGAGCAGGAGTGTTTCCCACACAGGTCATCATCTGCCTGATGGGAGAACCAAATCCTTGCCTATTCCTCTGGAGACAATTTGCCTTTGGTCATTACATGTTTCACACATTTACCTCTGTATCTATCCAAATTCATCTAACTGAAGCAGCCTTGTTTGAAACACGTCATAGAATGGAGAATCCACGACTTCTTTGAGCTTGCTCCAATGATAATCATTTTCATCATTAAGTGTGTCTTGCTTTTTTTTGTACTTGGCTCCAGCCCCCAGACATTACTGCTTGTTGTGCTTTTTCCTGCTAAATTAAAGTGCCTTTTGATACCAGTATTTTAATTCAGTTAAGTTTTTTAAGATAGTGAGAATTACTTAATTACGCTTTTCTCTGAAATAAGCTAAGCAGACAGATCTCTTGCTGCGAGGCATTTTCTTCCATTTTTGAACTATAGTTTTTCAACACTCCCTTCTTGTAAGACAGCTTAGAAGCCTGGCCAGCAGTAGCAGACCCAGTATTTTATCAGGTGAAATCAATTCCCTCCTCCCACTGCCCTACTTACAGATCTGAGGATTATACTAGCTCTTTTTGCAGGAAGATCTCAGGATTGCTAACATCCCCTACTGAGATGCCTGCTTTAACCTGTGCCTCCAAATCAGTTCTGCAGCTCTTAGAGCTAAATTACGGATTTTGAAGACATGACCACATTCCTTTAGGACCATTCCATTCCAGACCAGAGCTCCTAAATGCACAGCTCTGCATTTGCCTGCATTAAAAATGCATTTTGTCAGCAATGTTTTATTGCCTTGTCCTTAGTGCTATTTGCCTTTCTGGCAGTTTTATGCCATGTACAGATTTGATCAACCACAGTGCTGTATCTGCTTTTGAGCCCTCTTTATTGTCAGATCTAGCACTTGTCTCTGCAAAATCCCACCAGAAATGTTCCACTCAGCAAGGATTCCACATTCCAGGCTGCTTTGTAAGATCCCTAGTTTCATTCACAATCCATTTAAAGCCCACCTCATTTGCACGAGCTATTGCCAATTTCTTTATTGAAACCCCAGGCACTATTTTATCAAATGCCCTGTGAATGAATTTTATCTACAAATTGAGGTAATAACCTCAAATAATAGTGTCAAAGGATGCAGTGGGATAAGAACTCTTTTTTTTTTTTTCTCCAGAATAACATAAAACATAAAACTACTTTCTCAAGGTTTACATCCTCATACTCCAGTTTTCAACTGACTAGAGTATAATCATTATTTTGCCCACATGGCTGGTCTACTTCCTGCTGTCTATATTCTTTTTCCAAATATTGTTAGCTAAGCATTTTGTCAGGCTCCTAGAAGATATAAAAGTGTATAAAATACATTTAAATTGCCCACCAGTTGGCTGGAATTCTCTTCAGCCTGCTCTGTGCCACTCTTGATGACACACTAGTCCAGTCTCAGCTCTTCAAAAAAGATTGAAACAGGATGAACTGATCCAGATCAGTTCTGGTTGCTACTGCAAATCATGAACTATACTGAGGAATGAGTTTGGCAGGAGACTTAATTTTGTGCTTGATTTACCCATGTATTTGAGCATAAGAGGAAGGAAGGAGTTAACTGTGCTTAAGTCTAGCAATATGTTCTCCCACAGTAAGTAGTGTGTGATACCATCTTGCATCGCTCATGGTGACAAAGTAGAGCTCGTAGACTCCCACATTTTTTCTCAAAGTTAGCTCATGTACTTTGTACCTCATGTACTTTGGAGAGAGATGATTTTCTTTAGAGCTAGAACTGCAGAATTGGCTCCAGAACTTTGAATCTCTTGTTACACTGCCTAATGCCTCTGTACTTTTCTGATGTGAGAAAGGAATTTCTTTAGAAGCATTTAATTAGGGGGCTGTACAGTATGTTTCAAGCTACAGTAGGATTCCATCCAGTTACTGCTGTCCACAAGAGAGAGCTGAGAAGTATTAAAATTACAGTCCTTCGGATCCCAGTTTATACCAAATCCATGTCCTGGGTACTCCTTGTTGCATCTGTACCATGAGCAATCCAGCATAACAATTTACTTTCTCACATCTCAGCACTGCTCTCAAGACTCAGAATTCTTTGATGATCCAAGCTGTCTCTTCTGGCTGCCTGTGGGTGTACTGTCTGGTCCCTCAGGGAATTACAATGAGTGTTCCTCCCGCTAGTTTGCTGAAACCCACTGCTTTGCAGTCCCATGTGACTTCTGTTGCAGCAAGGATCTGTGTCACTTTATTTTTGTGACATACTATAAGACACTGGTGCAGCCTCTGCCAGCATCTGCCTCATTCTGGCTTTCCAAAGGTTATGTTCAGTCTCTACTGCTGCAGTCTGTATCTTTGTTCATCACATGCTCCACAGGAAAGTTCCCCTCCCAGTGAATTCAGGCAGGCCCAATGAATTAGGGTGAACTGTCTTGCCTTCCTGTTCCTACCACAGGTGCACCTCAGGAACTGCTGTTTGCTTTGTGGATGTTTTCATTCTTGTGGTGTCATGAAAAGCCCCTCTCCACCCTTGCCACCCCCCTCCACCCTTACCATCACCAATAGATCAAATTCCTTTGAGGCTCTCTGGTATGCACAGCTGGAAAACCAAAGTGCTGTGTTGAAGTTGGTTTTATTTTGATTTTTTGTACTTTTTGATTGGCTCAATGAATACATCCAGGGAAATAAAGAACAAGGCAATAAAAGGGAAGCTATTAGAATGCAACACTGTGGAGCTGAAAAGCTGGCTTATTCAATCACTCTGAGTCAAGCACAGACAACTGTAGTTACAGGGCTTCTCTGTGTCACTGCATTAGAAAAGTCATTGTGAGGAAGAACCTGGGGGGAATATCCAGCTAACTTGGTGAGCTTGCTGTGTGTAAAGCTCCTTGGAGTAGCATTCAGCTCACAGAATCAATGAACCGAGGTCAGAAAATTCAGATGCTGGAGTCATTTGAAGAAGCTAACTTTAATAATGCTTTTGAAGATATCTGTGTTGCCAGATTTTTTTTTTTTTCAGATGCTACAGCCTCAAAGTAAGGATCAAGCTTTTAAAAATGGTGCCCTGTCTGTTGGCAACATATTTTTTGTATTGTAACATTTAAGCTTCACATATTTATCAGTAAAAAAATGGGATAATTTATATAATTAGAATTATATACATTTACTGTTTAAAAGCATCCTAAACAGACAACACAGTATTTTACCTTAACATGTTTATAAAGTATAACACACTTGTAAGATTCTATTTCAAACAAAATATTTCACCTGTATTGTTTAAAAATCTCAATGAAATTATGTTATTTTTCAATATTTATTTTGATCTTCTGTTAGGCAAAGAGTTGCAGCTGGCACCTGCAGAGGGCTGCAGTTTACAGCTCTTTGTTCAAGCAGCGGCATTACCGATTTTGACATGTACAATGAGCACAGACTCCACACCTGACAATACATTTGGGCAACCATGGTGGGGAGGATTCAAACACCCACTCCCTGTCCATGTTGTTCTGGGTGCCAGTTGCTTGGACACACCTTACAGGACTGAGCAAGAGGTTTGCACTGTGGGAACTGCCTCCAAATTCCAGTGTAACTGTACACAGCGCATGCCCACGGACAGCCGGAACCTACTTCACCCTTCTGGAAGAAAGGCTAGTACAAGAAACCAAGTGACACCAAGTATTGCCCACCACAGGATTTCACCTCACGTACATTTCAAAGACACCTGATGAACTCTGCTGTTCTTGGTACTACACCTGCATGAGTTTTCTGCCTCCCAACTTTTCTTTACTCCCAGCAGTGTTAACATCCCAAACAAGACACAGAGGCTTGTTTCAGATCCACAAACATCAAGGGAGCATTCAACTTCATAGATGCCTGTGAATCTTGTCCAGGCTTGTACTTCAATCATCGGGTGTTCTGGCTAAGATATAAAATTGCTGCATCTCAGGCTAAGTTCAAGTACAAATAAGTCTTCAGTGGTAATTGTGGCTGTTTTGCCATAAATTTGATGAGGATTGGGTTGCTGATGGGATTAAAAACCTTTTTCCATTGCTACACAGTTCTGTTCTTGAAATGAACACATGCTTTGCACCCTCTGTTGCATCAAGCTGAACCTTTCTCTTTCTTCTGCCATCTTTTGGAAATATCAAACATTCCATGGATTTTGCAGCTTCATTTGATTAGTGCTAATGGCCTGATGATGCCAACACTTAGCTATCACTTCATTCTTTGGATTAAATTCATTCTGTAGCTACAGAGACGATGATATCAGCAGGAATCACACTTGTAACAATCCAGAGTTACCAGTACCTAGGGAATACACAGGGAATCCGTAATCTCTTTGTTGTACAATTATTCATATTTTTCCTAGGAAATTCCTCCAGTGTCCTTTCCCAAGTACTTTCCATCTCCATTCTTTCTGTTGGTCCTTGAAAACTTCTTATTTTTCTACTTGGATATCTACTTATGATGTTTCTGTCCAGCTGAATCATGTCTAAAACAATTCCTCCTGGTATCATTACATTCTTCTTCCCTAACTTTACAGTTATAAAACTTTAATATTTTACCAACATCATCAGAGAGGAAATTGGCTGAGCAGTAAATGGATTAACAGCATCTGCCTCATTCATACCACTGTGCCCTCAAACTTTTCTAGCAAAGTTTTAACAACCACTTGATACTTTGAAGTCATATTTACTAACTCTTCATGAGTTATCTTAATCAGTTAAACCATGGCTGTCAGTTTCACTGTATGATTACTAACTCGTTTGTATAATTATCACCTAACATAAAAATCTTGAGAGCAAATGTCATTGTACATCTTGCTCTTTGAATTTCTTCAGCTGATTACTTCTCAGTTGCATGCCACACTAGGATTCTTCCAAAAGAATGTAGTGATCCAATTTAAAGACTGATTACTTGACATCATCAGTTATCAAAATAATTTTAATCATCTTTTCTTTTGATGAAATTGTTTTCAGCTTTGTGTCTCGCACACAGGAATCCACACATAGTAGATTAATGCAACAGCTTTTGGCACATCATAAATATTGATTTATCTTCATGAATTCCATGTTTTAATCTTTCAGACCTATCCAGATGCACATCTAAGATCTTTTCTTCATTGGCTTGCTTATAATTTCAGAGATTCCAGCAATCTTTCTATGAGGTTGTTAATTTTTATTATCTATGAATAAATAAAGATATTTTCTTATGGAATGGGAATTGCTCTTAGTATGCAACATTTTCTATTTCAGAATATTTAGACTTGAGGCCATCATTCTCTCCATCTACCACTGTATTTTGATTCTTTTCACATTTAATATTCACACAGTAAAAGTTTCCACAAAAAAAAAAAAAAAAGCTTCCATGGCCACTATCTTTCTAGTGATGATGTCATGAATGACCATCATTGTGCATTTTGCATTGATATATCTGAATACAAGTGATTTATGCTCATGCTTCCACTCAGGAGGTTTTTTTGTCCTTACTTGACATTCTGCCTCATATGCTACTGGTCCCCCATCCCACATCTTCCCTGACTTCCCAGAAACCTCTCCTTTCTCAAGATTTACTGCCTTGCTCTTTGGAGAACTTTTTTGTCATGCACAAACTACAGTGCTTTTGATGATAGTGTCTCAGTCTGTGTCATTTTTACTCTTGCTTGAGTTTTCCATAATCTCCAAAAGTGAAATCTAATTGTGGATTCTGGCAGTTCTCCAGATGATGCTCTCTCAGTTTATGGCCTGAGAGGACACTGTCAGCATTGGGAACTTCTGAAGTTTATCGCAGAACTTCCAATGTGAATTTTATATGTGCAGTGGGTTTTAGAAAGATGTCTTCTCTCTTTTCACACTAGTATTCTTTTAACACAAATCTACTAAAATTCAAAAATCTGTGTATTGTTTAAACTTCAGATAAAATTATTAGTATCATATATAAATGATACTAGCAGTGGGTTTATGAACAAAACTGGAATCTTGGCTTTAGAAACCCTCTAAGCCATAAAAATAAAATCTGTTAAAATTACACAACAAGCTTGAAGTTTATTTACAAACTACAAGTGACAACATATGCTATTTGCCACATCAGATGACGCTAGCTGCCACATCAGCTCAAGGACAGAAATCCTAAGGTATGTTCATAGATCCGATGAAAACAAGGATGCTTCCCTCATTAGAAAAATCATAAATGAGACAGAGAAGTCACTTAAAAGTCAAATCACAGTTACATGACTTCTGCAGATGAGACTCTGCATTTGGCTGCCCCTCCATGAGGCAATTAGAAAACTCCATGACATTTAAATCATCTTTAGCATCTTCCTTGGGCTATAACTGCCTTATACAGACTCTTCTCTAAAAGAAACATTTTTCAGAATCCAAAAATGTTAAAAATAGCTAAATGGCTTTGAAAGAAAAAGGAAGAAATTAGTCTCACAAAAACTGCAACAAAGGGAATGACTAAACTCTTGTTTTAAGAGAGAGGAGTATTGCCACAGAGAGCAATGAGAAAGGGGAACAAAAAAATGTTACTTCCTAGAGCTCAAATCTAACTTTCCTCCTTATCCATGGGGAAGTGATAAATGGAAGAAAATATGGAACAGCTGGAAAGGATGAAAGTATCAGGAGATGTAAGAAAGCAAAACATTCCCCCAGATGAATATATTTCCCTTTGATCTAACAAAGATTTGAAATTTGTCAGTTTTAAACAGAACAGAAAATGAGGATATGCAATAGACATCTATAATGGATAGGAGCAAGATGAAAGGTCTGAGATGAATCGTGTGCTCCAGGTTGTTTTGTTGGTGTTTTTTTTTTTTTCCTGATCTTGTACAACTCTCTCACAACTAGGTAATTACTTAGCTTCCTATCCCATTAAAATTGCATAATGAAAGCTGGGCTGCTTTTGAAAAAACTAGCAGAAAATAAAGATTGCTATTTTATTATTGATAGTTATTTTTGTAGGAATGCCAATATAAAATGGAATATGTCATTGCTGAGAGAACATCAACAGCAATAACCTGTCTTGGTGAAAAAGTTTATGATCTAGACAGTAATTATTAAATTGTATATACAAATTTAATTATATATATAGTTGCTGTATTACCTGATTGTCTTTTAAAAGCTCCAGATTAAATACTGTTCCCTTAGCACCTGCACATCCTGACCTCTGCAACAAGCAGCAGTAGGCATAAATCACCCTTGTGTTCACTCAAATCATAAAAACAAGATTGTATTATTATCAACAACAACCACAATCATATATATAAATAAGTAAATGCTATTAGTCCTGCTACAAGGCAAGAAAACAATCACAGGACCTTCCTAGGGTATTTTCCTAAAAGTCTATATTTTTATTTGTTTGCTGCAGCCCCTGTTACTGATAAATTTTGCATTTGCATCACCTGCTATTTCCAGGCAGGCATGTTTCAATAGCTGTCTCTCCACAACAAACCACCTCCCCAGATCTGTTTGCCTCCTTTCATGCCTCCTCTCTCTCCAGACCAGTTACAGCTCCAGTGTTCTTTTATTCACATTTTCTGTTCCAACACATGGAGAAGGTGATGCAACAAGTCTGATGTTTATTTACAAACTGCAAGTGACAACATGTGTTAATTTAGCTGATTGCACCCAGCAGAAAGGGGCATTCCAAAATCGACCTTCTGGAACAACAAACCAAACTGCACTTGCTCAGTTCCCTTGAGCAAAGCAGATAGAGATTGTTACCATGACTGAACCAATTACCAGTACTGTAGCTGCCAGAACACCCCCAAATTAACACAAAAAGGGCAGGGAAACAGAAGATGACTATATTTTAAGTCAATATCCTTTACAAAGAAGGAAAAAACGGAAAACTTCTGGAACCTTGATCTATAAGGAAACTGTGATAATCAGCTCAGCTCACCTGGCCACATACTAATTCAGGTAAACACTGGCACTATAGCCAAAGCAAAAAAGCAAAAGACCAAAGCAGAGTGCCATGACCAGAAGCTATATTTCTGTTCCATTTCTCTGTCTCCAAACTTAACAATTAATTTCTTATTTTCTGCATTTTAGTAGAAGTTCAGTTTGTTCTGAAAACTCATCAGATAACCCTAGTATATGCCTTAGCTGAGCTAAGGAAGATTTAATGAACATTGGCAGGGCCCCAGCACTCCTCCTGTGAGCTAGAAGAGGACTTTTCACAGCTGCAGTGCAAAGCATTCAGGCATGAGGTTGGGAGTCTTCCTTTTCTCCTCTCCCCAGAGCCTGACACTCCAGGTTTAGACCTGCTTTAGAAAGGCTGATGTACAGTGACAATCATTCACAGTGAAATTCCAATAAAGCCCGGTGTTTTGTCTCCTACAATTGCCATTTGCAGATTCCTTGGGAAGAATGACAACAGAGCAAATTCACATGGTATTTCCCATAATATTCTCCCAGCATCTGACTATTCTTAGCTCAGGGAACTTTTAACTCCAATGGTAGTTTGCTTCATGCTCCAGTGGATATCTCATTCATATACTTTCCCAGCCTTTGAATTCTTGTGAACTCCTTATATCACAGCATCCTTTGGCAAAGTGGCTTTGGCTAGTCACCTCCTTGAAGAACGTCTTCCTTTTGTTTGCTTTTCTGCCCCTCTAGTATTTCACTTTATTTGCATTTTATAGTTCCTCGTTTTTCTGCAGGAAGAGACAACAGGTAATCCCTATCCGCCTTTCAACACTACTCCACTGTCCTGGTGGTTCTCTAGCAATTTCTTAAACTGTTTCTTTTCCAGGGTGAAGGGTTCTAGACTTCACACTAACTTCTCATGTAGATGTTGATTAGTGCCTTCTGCTGCACTTCTGTAAATCTTCTCATCTTCTTTAGATAACTCTCTTTTCTGTGACAAGGGGACCAGCACTGCACAGTATGTGCAGTGAACTGCAATTTCATACAGCGATCCTGTATCTTTTGCTTTGCTGTTAGCTCTTTTCTCAATCATTACCAATATTTTAGTTTCCTCTTTTGACGGCTGCTGGGCACCAACCTGATGTTTTCAGAGCACTATCATTCTGTCAAAAGGTTTCCCCTGAGTCAGAGAGATCACTATTGCAAATGTGAAGTTAGGATTGTTTTTCCCCGCCATGTATCACTTCACATTTACCTACGCTGTGTTTCACCTGCCATTTCATTGTCAAGTTTCATGAAGACTTTCTGAGATTCTTGACAATTGGCCATTGCCTTTACTATTTTGAATAATTCACATCATCGATAAACTTTGCAGCTCAATGTTCAAACTTTTTCTAGGCCACTCATGAATATGGTGTAGAGGTGAGGATCCAGCACAGACCCCTGCAAAACTCCAATGGTAACCTGGGTCCATTATGAGGATCCATGCTAGGATTTTTTCATTTGTGCCATAGCTGGGATGTTTATCAGGCAAGATAAGCTACTTTACCACCTTTTTTGTTTTGTTTTGTTTTTTTTGTTCCCAAAATGATTTTTGTAAAAGAAACCAGAGAATAAACACTGGCCATCATAGCATTTGTTGTTAAAGATGACAGGACAGAGAAAATCCCTTGTGGTGATGTAAAGGTTTTCAGTTTATCAATGACAAGATGGAAAGTACCACAAAACCCAAAAGTAATTTCCTAAAAAAGGAAAGCAAGCAGGGTAGAAATATCACAAGAACCAGCTGATATCCAGGCAGATAGGAACATTACCACCAGAAAATCTTTGCCATCCATCCTCTCACGTGAACGACACAAGGTATGATGGGGCTGGTTCACATGCCACATTCAGTGGAATTTGTGGGTACGGTTCCTGAAAAGAGGAGGTGTAATGGCGTCTGGCTGGTTCTTATTCAGGTTGTTCCAGCACAGATTTATCATCTACTTTAAAAGTATTTTGGTGCTTGACAAGATGCAGAATGCAACGGAAACAAATCAGCAACTTTCTAGTCTGCAAAATTTTATTAAGCAACAGCTGGACAACTCTTACAACTCCAAATCATCAAGGAAAAATAGGGCAATCAGTCCATCTCTCAATCATGTAGACAGTAAAGAATCTGGACAAACCACACTTTTATAGGGAAACCAACAATACTTTCTAGGCACCTCCTGCAAAATCTGTTTCACAAGATACATAAAAGGAGAGGCAGATCAGGGTAGTTTTTAAGTACAATGGAAACCAAGTATACCATGGTATATTCAGGAGAAAAAAAAAAAAAAGGAGATTAAAAAATATAATTAAAAATAGTCTAGGTAGGTAAAGTTCACAAATGGTGTACCAAATTTTCAAAAGCCTTAAGAAAAACATGCTGGGCTTGCTCACTTAAGAATGCATGCACCTGCATGACTCTATGCTCATTAAATTTAAAAGAAAAATTAAAAAAACAATCAAAAAAAAAAAAAAAAAGAAAAAAAATCTTTCAAAGTTATAGTACCAAAATAATGCATTTATGAACAAATGCAACTCCCCTTCTTTTTCAGGAAACACTACAGTGCCTTTTCAATCGAATGCATCCCCATGCTATTCCACAACACCATATATTTTATCTACAATAAACAATGAGATCTTGAACAGACATACCCTTCCCCAAACACACAACACACAAACAGAAAAAGAAACAGCAAATGCTGAAATAGTGAAACAGAAATGAAAAGCAACCAAAGGCAAATCAAGTATCAAGCAAACTAAAGAAACAAAGGGCAAGTTAGAAAAGTTCTGAACAAATAGCTTCAAACAACATTGGTAAGAATTACTGGCCGAGCATTATTCCTGTGAAATACTTGAAACTCAGGTGTCTACACACTGTTCCAAAATGCTTCTCTTTCATTATTACTTTAATCTTTATCTGTATCTTAAGCCATCTACTTGGCCAGTCAGATAAAATTAAAAAAAAAAAAATAGACAACCTTTGTCAGGATTTAGAATTGCTGAATCAGTTCATATTTTAAAACTGTAAACCAGAGGATTAAGAACAGACTGGCAGGGTTTAACATCACACCATCTAAATTTTCATTGAACACTCTGGATAGGTAAGTGGTGTTTTCATTTATTTAATTTTGTCTCACAAAATCATATTTTCTTGATCCTGCAGTCAGCTCTGTGTCAGCAAACCAGTGCACTTGCATAGTGCTCCCAAACAATCAACTTGCCTTGAAACACAAATTTCTCATTGCCGATTCATTTGCAAAATCAAAAGTTAAAGGGTGAAGCTTTTAGTTTTCTTAGCAAGAATCGCTTCACTGAATCTTATTTCATTCTTTTGTTTTGTTAATTGCTTTTGCCTTAAAAATTTTCTAGATGCAGCAACAATCAAACCGCCCAAAGAAACTCCTGATATATCTTCAGTAATATCAGGCAATAGGTAAAGCAGTCTTTTCATCTTAAAAACATCTCTGTGGGACTTCTTAAGAAGAAAATTAAATAAATACAAAAACAAAATAATTCACATAGACCATTGTTCACAAGTAGTAATTAATTTTATTCCTTTGAGAATGGTGCATGTAAATTCCAATCCTGTAAAGAAGACCTGTGGTGCCTCCCTGCAGACTACTCCTGAGGGCAGCAAGACTCTAAATTGGTATTTACTAATGAAGGTTTGTGCCTTGAAGGGGAAGAGACGTGAACACAAAAAACAATTTGTCTACTAGAATTTTCCCATTTTTGTAAGCAGTATAGGTGACTTGCTCTCTTACACTGGGAAAACTATTATGCCCATCTCTAAATAACATAAACAGCTTGCCCTCCTCTCCTGTGATGGAACCTAGCAACGGAAATAAAAGTCAAAAATCTGAATGACTACTCTGTGGCCAGGATTTTACTTCTAGCATTCTTCAGGGGGGTTTATACTGAGCTGTCAACACGGCTATTGGCTAATGCTCTATAATTTCCTTGAGTGGATACGTATGGGTCATACAAGTCATCTTTACCTTATAATCACACAGTAATGGGGAAGTACCTTTTGGGTTGGATTCTGATCTCTTATGTATCTTGGTGTAACCATGTAGTGAGGCTGGAAGTTGGCCCTCTGTCAGCATGCCACACAAAAGTCTCATCTCTTACCAATCTCTAAGTCTGGTTTATTGGTCTGGAGTAATTTGGGCCCTGCAGACATGCAATTCCTAACTGCTGCTCTAGGAAACACATTCTTAAAAGTTAATGAAAATTTACTGTGTCTTCTCTCCCCTTTCATTTAATCAAATCAGTTTTTGCATTTGCTCCTGTTTTTATATGAGGATGTAAAATGTTTCTGAGAGGTAAGAGGGCACCAAGGTAACATAGGATCACACACATAAGGCTGCAAAAAGCAAATGCACTGAAATTGTCTGAGGCAACAATCAGGCAAGCTCCAAAATCTGTTTGTAATTTCTGGGAGGACACTAAAAAGACACTTCAAGGAAAGCCTGGATCTATGGAAAGTTTAGGCTGAAGGCTTCAGCAAAGTTAGGTATCCTTGTCTGACATGTGTAGACCTTCATGCATCTTCATAAAAACACTGTTTTACTTGCGGCTGCGTCACAGGAAACTTTCATAACTGAGATAAATCTGTGTGCAGATTTACTGATATTCAGGCAGCCCATGGCACATGCTACCTTGATCTCTGGAACCGAGTGCAAAATTGTTAATGTGATAATTCCTTTTTCTTTCCTTTGTTAACCCCCACCTTCTCATAGTTTCTCAGTATGTTGCAGAAATATGTATTCTTACTGTTTAAAGCTAAAATTTGCCACTCCATTTATGCCAGACTTTAAATATAAATTTTTAGATTCTGTGAGAGATAATAATATTTCGAGGACATCACCATTATTTTTTCAAAATTACCAGGTTTTTAGTTTCATCCCTTTGCAACTCCAGCAGAGCAGATTCTGACTTCAGATGGACACCGTGGCTGCTGGCTGGCATCAGGGCTCTCTCTGCTCAAAGCTGCTGCAGCCAAACTCCATGGCAGCTTCATGCTGCTCTTGGAGCAGACCTAGAAGGATAACTGGAGGAACACCTGCTCCAACAGGTCTCCTATGAAGCATCTTGAAGAGGCAAAGCTGATGCAGACAACATCAGGGCACAGCTCCACGAGCTCCATGCAGCACCTGCCAGAAGCACTGTGGCAGTGCTGGAACCAGCTGAGCCCAGCTGCAGAAGGAGCACTTTTAGGCTGAGCAGAGGAAAATGCTTCAGAGGAAACTGCTACACTATTCCTTGTGCCTCAGCTTATTCCAAGCTAGTTTGCCTGTACCTCCACCTGGCATTGAACTATGCCATTGCCAAACCCTACTAAACTACAGTGACCTCCTTTACAAACAGCCCGTGTCGTTACACCCTCTCTTATCATGTAACCCACCTTATCTTGTACCTCAAGAAAAAGCAAACCATGCCTTCTAATTTTTAAGCCACTCCCAACCAGAGTATAGTTACAAATAAAGAAAGAAAAAAGAGGACAGATTTCTGCAGGTGCCAAAGAACTCACCTAGACTCTTTGTAGTCTGCACAGTTCTCCACAGCAAACTTATTGCATTTAGCTGCGAAAAAATATTTTTGCCTGCATTATAAAATTTTTACATATTATCCAGCAAAACCAGGTCTTCCTATAAGCATTTTTAATTTCTCGCAGCAAAATATAACTGCTAGCAAACAACTGCTTACAAAGATGCTCTTTAAATACAAATATGTGTGTATAACTCACTGATACATAGTAAAAAAATAATCCCTAAATCACTCATTACATTATGTGAAAAAAAAAAAAAAGTTTCTTGGACATTAACAGGAAATTTGCATTAAATTATCTTCAAAAAACCACTCAAAACTCCCTACAGAAAAATCAAACCCAAACTAAAACAAAACAAAAAAACAACCCAACAGAAGTAAAACAAACTCCCTAGACTGTTAAAATTATTGCACAACTGAAAAAAAATACAAAAGCTTTGTAAAAAACATCCTTAACATCCTTTTAGTGGAAATTACTGCATGTATGAAAGAACTAGATATTTCTGAACACTTTGCGACATTATTCCTAGAAGTACTTAAGTTACCTACAGAAAAACTGGGCTTTACTAACAAAATAGAAAATATAACATCTATCTTTTGGCTGAATGCAATATCAGTCTTCACAATTTAAGTGATTAAGTGGGGATATTCTTACATTTATTTCCTATAATGTATCTCAACTGAAAATAAAATGACTTTCACTTGTTCTTTTTATAATTTAGGATACAGTTGCACACTCAGATTTCTATGTATTTACCATACCTTTCATTAAAATTCTATATATTTTAGAGTATTTTCTCTCTCTAATATTGGGGATTCTCTACATATTAAAATCCTTAATTAAAGAGACTCGGCTAAATTATTTTCAAAAAGATAAAAGATTATCTTATCTTATAGAATTTTCTGACAAGTAAATGGAAAGGATGTTGGAAATAGCATTTATTTTCCCAATTTTTTGGTAATTATTTCTTGTTCTTTGCTGCGGCAGAAACCAGAGCTCTTTCTATGCCAAGGCTCTTTGTGAGTGCCATCAGAAGGATGCAATCATGACCTGGACCAATGAAACCAAATAACTAACTCTGTTACTCCTTTTATTGGTTTCAACTCTTGGTTTTCCATTAGAATAAAACTACTGATAACTGGCAAAATTTGGCAATGAACAAAGTGAAGCGGAATACTATTCTCTGGAAGGTTAAAGAAACTGCAAGCAGAAGGCCTTATTTAGATTAGATTTTCTTCACAAAATAACATTCACCATGTTTCCACGTCCTCATAGTTTTGGCTGGTGATGTTCTTCCAGCTGTGTATTTCTGACATATAACTAAGTGGCCCTTCCCTCAGGAAGCAAACAAGCCAGCCCTGGTACGTTTCTTGTCTTACAGTGTTCAATGTGTGCCTGTCAAACACTAATTAGAGTACAGCTGGTTAGCACAGACCTTAGGGTAGGTGAGGCTTCTCATCAGCCAACTTCTCTCCTTGTGTACTGGAATCAGTGGACTAAGAATTCAACCTACTGTTTTTACAGCTTAATAGTGTTTCCTCAATAAAAACCAACAAGTCAAACATTTCCATTGATTTTCAAGGGACCAGAACCAAATCTATTTCAGTTCCAGTGCTCCACACACATTATACATACAGGCACTCTAACTGCTGAATAAATGAAGCACATGAAAAAGAACACAAGTGGGCCCAGACAATTAAAGGAAACAAAATGAATTAATTAAATAAAACAACAATCTGATAGATGCCAAGGGTAATGCTGAGCCCGACCACTCCCACACACAAGCAGAAGCTGCTAATATTTGGGATAATACAGGCATGGTACCATCTACTGCCCCACTCCGCCCTTCCTACTTCTCCTTCCTCCCTCCAATGACACCATCTCACAGGTGGTTTTTCCTGGATCTACCCTGTGGGGCATTATCTGATCTAACTTATCACCTCCCTTGGCAATTCTCTGAAACATCTCTACTGGCATTGCTCCTGTGTGCTGTACAGCTCTAGAAACCTCAGCAGAGCACAAGTTAGAACCTCACTGCATATTGGTAATTTCTACTACAGCAGGGTCTTATGTGAAATGTTCCTCTAGAATAAATCAAATGCAACACACATTTGTAGCCCTACTACTAGGACTCAAGAAAAACAAAGACAGAAAATTACTCATATTCATCTTAAGTTATACGGACTTTTTCAAGTAAAGAAGCCAAACCATGGACAAAAGACAAAGCAGCTGTTGACATCTCAACCAGCAAATCTTTCCCAGCAGGCCTTTAACTTCAAAAGTGGGCCTTTAACTTACAAAAATCTGCTGTGATGTTTTGTAATCTAATGTTCAAATAATTATATTAATAGTTTGGGAGTTTGTATATTATTGGTCAAACTACTGCCATATCAAAACATATTCTGTAGCAAACTGCTGACAAGGAGGAAAGAAAAAAAGCAAGTAAACGTGCACAACACATGGACAACAAAGAAACTCTTCTGTGCAAGCAGCCTTCTGAAATGCTCAACATGTCCACATGTGCACCAGAGAGAACTGCACAGTCATACTACTGGTATTAAGATTTCCTCTGTCACACTCCATGTAGACACTGGCTTCCTGCTCTTAGCTGGAGCAAGTAGCAAGGTAGGTGACAAAAGACATGATTCTGACCAGTTTTTCCTTTTTCAACTCATTTGTTCTCCAGCCAGCCATGATGCTGTTTCCTGAAATGAATTTGCTTCCCTGATGAGATTTCTTCTTGTAATGACTTGCTACACTTCTGTCTCCTTCCTAATTCAAGCACTCCTGTAGAACTTGACTGATATTGATTGCTAAGAGGACTGAATACACTGGGTCTTCTATTTGCTGGAAAAGCTTTGTTTACAAGGTGTAAACACACTGAAATGAGAAGCAAGCACAGGCATGGCCTCAGAGGTACATCCGATCACACTGTACCTCTCACAGCCACAGGCCAAATCATAGAATACTGCTGAACATTGTGAACAAAAAAAGCAGCGCTCATGATTATTTCCTCTCCAGTTTTCTGTTACCTACTGAAAGATGTTTATCCTCCTTAACAGCACATGAATCAAGCAGACATCAACTTCTTTGATACAGTGGATTTTTAAACCCTGGTTCTCGTCAGGACAGAGTTAATTTTTGCAGTAGCCAGGAGAGGGCATGGCTAGAACCCAGAGGTTATTCTATACCACCTCCCATTATTTTCTGGGGCCATGGGAAGGGGTCCCATAGTATGGCAGCACAGTCAGGTACTGGCAGAGGCTCCCCTATGATGAGCACACACGTGTGAATCCTTCGCCTCTCATGCACTCTGTTATTAACATTGCTGCTGTTACTGTTTGTTTTCTTATTTCACTGCTGTTTGCAGTAAATCGTTCTTCTCTCTACCTGTGATCTTTACCTTTTGTGCCTCCCATTCTCCTCTCCATCCTACCTCAGGGAAGGGAAAAGGGGAGGGGGCAGTGAGCAAGTGGTGCATGGTTTGGAGTGTTTTGATGGAAAGACTAAATTGGAGAATACCATTCCTAAACCATGACAAACACCCTCTGGCAACCATTTTTTCTCCTCTGAGTAATACATCGCTGTTTATAAATTAAACGTTTACCTACATAAACCTCCTTGGAACCTGTGGAGCTCAGTTATTGGCAGATATCAGAGAAGAAACCCATGTCTTCAAGTATTATAGCTTCTTTTCTTTTTTTACTTTTTTGCTGCTATCACTGATGTTTTAGTAGTAGAAGTACAAACTGAAGCAGAAAAAAGTCATGTTCCCTGTTTTAAAAAGAACAGCATGAGATAAGGCAATCTATCAAAAAGAGCAGTCTGTTTTAATTCCCCCATGAGCTTACATCAGCTACTGTAGCACACACAGCAGAACCACCACAACAAGCCAAAAGCCACACTTTTCCACGTAACACTGAATGGTTCTCAACCCTTCGCTCTTTCTGAGACCCAGCACAATGCTTGAAAAGAAAAAGAAACCAGAAAACAAACAAGCTAACAAACAAACAAACAAACAGAAAACAGCCCCCCACCCTCCACCCCATGACTGATTAGAGTTAATGCCCTTCTGGTGGGCATCAAGAGACTTTTCCAGTTTTACTGCCTTCTTAACTCCCAGGCATCTCTGCCCACCTAAAGCAGGCTGCCCTGACATTTTCCGGTTTGGACTTTATGAGAAGGTTAACATTTTCCTCTCTCCAGTCTCTGCTTTTTCATTTGAGGCGTTGAGTCACATTAGCCAGAGCAACAGCAAAGGCTTGCACTGCAGAAAATGGATACTGAAAGTCCAAAATGTAAGCATTGCCATCAATTCTTCCAAACTGCATCACCTGGGAACCAGGGGAAGAGGAAAAGGAAGGAAAAAGAGAACAAGGTCAAAAAAAAAATGAACCACAGAAAAGGAAACAGAAGAGAGTAAGAGCGAAATTTTTCTGCTTTGTAGGAACACCTCCACTTCTCAGTTAATATGTTTGGAGCTACAGACAGAATGGGGCATGATGCCAAAGAATAGTGAGAGCACTGTACTTTTTGTCTGTATAGAGTATTTGACTGCAATATTGCACTCCATGGAGTAAACTGATAAAATATGCTAGACTGCATACAGCATTGGTTTAAGTAGCTTGTCACCAATTACTTCAGCAGATGTGGGAACACCAGCATCATGCTTCCTGCAGGAAAGTATCAGTCTCTCCCTTGGAAATATCCTATCATCCACCCATCAGGAAAACAGATTTCGTTTTCAAAGAAAGGAGCTTTCGGGAAGGGGAATAACCAATTTCCCTACTCTAGCACTTCACAGCTGATAAGGTGTTCATTCTTTGCAGTTCTGTTTCCCTCTGCATAAATATCTTCACTAGCACATAATTACAGCAAGAATGAATTAGCAAAGGGGCAGTGAGAGCTGTTTGAAATGCAAAAAAAAAAAAAGCAAAACTAGTCAGGTTGTTCATTGCTCTTCCACAGGGAATATCTGAAGTTTGGGCTATTATTACTGTTTTTTCATTCGCTTCATTGGAAATCCAGATTTTATTTGCTCTACAGCAAAGATCCTTGAGCTAGACTGGGGACTGACTGTGCAAGCCAAGGCAGGCTATGTTACCCCTGGCATGAAAAAAACCCTTGGCTGGCTGGTTTTGCACAGCTGCCCATGGGGACATATCCACAGCCATTTAACTGAAGAGGAAAGGGGTACAACGTTGCCTTTGAGCTGTTGTTTCATACAAGCAAAACCAAAAGACTTCCACTGGTCATGCATGTTGGATACTAAAGACATCTAACTCCCAACTTAAATCAGAGGAAGTTGAGAGCCTTGATATCTTTAGTAAACCAAAAGTGACTTACAACTGGACAAGGAAATAAATAGGAGTCTCCTGAATGTCAGTCCAACATCCTGCTAATTAGCACTACTTACAAGCCCGGGTTTGGTGCAGAAGTAGTAACATACTACTCTGGCCAAAATTAAATGTTTTGATTTTTTTGAAGTAGCCATTGATTTTTCTATCCACAGGCGGTTCAAAAGTGGCCCAGGAGCACTTTGCTTTAGGGTGGGTCAGTGTCTCCCTCCTCTAGCATTAAGAGCCATTAACCCCAGGGGCCTGATAGCTGCTCACAAGTGGAAATTTTGGCATGAAGGGAAGCTAACTGCCTTAGCTACATGCTGCCTGGCTAACCTTTGTGAAGGCAAGAAGGGAGCAGTGTTCACTCAATTAGCTGCCATCCACAACCATCATTGATGGCAAGTGCAGCTACCGCTGCACAGAGCTACTGTGTTTATTACAAAATCTTCAGCAGTGAGAGGCAGCCAGATTAAAGGAGGCCCTTGTTCCCATGTCTGACTGCAATAAGACCAAACATATTTTGTATATTTACTTTACAACTGAACTTCACCCTACGTGCTGAACTTAGACCTTCGACAGCTGTTTATTATCAACCATATGGCAAAGCTTTTTTTCACAGAACAGCTGACAGAAGAGGCACTCTGCAGCATGAGTGACAGCTTATTCCTGGCATAGCTTTCCCACATCCTGGCCCCCATTCCAGCAAGTGTGCGCCAATCCTTCTTACCTGTCGTCCTTCCAGCTCAATCTGGAAGTTTTTTGCCGACTCCTGGGTCACCCGCCCTCCGAAGTCCAGCTGGTAGACTTGCGTTGCTTCGTTCCACAGTGGCTGCTTGTTGGCCATCACATACACAAAGCCTTGGCTTCCCAGTCGCCCATCTTCCTTCTCACTGGCCTTCCGGCACTTGAATTCATCCAGCTCACTGGCTGTCCTCAAACTCCTTTTAGTTTTCCAACCCTTTTTACTGCCCTGGCTCTGGTTCATCAGTTCATCTCCGCTGATAAAAAGCTCCGGCTCACTCTCTGAACTGTCCTGAAACTCATTTGTCTTGTTTAGTTTCTTGGACTTAAGCTGATCTTTTTGGCTCTTGACCTTCTTCTTCTCCCTCCCCAGCCGAGGGCTGGCTATCAGTGAATTGAAGTCAGTCAGTGTCCTTGCCTCCTTTTTGACTTTGCCCTCAGTGATAGCCTGCACATTTCCTTCCTCGGCTCGACTGTCCAGGCGTTTCCGGCTCTTCTTGCCAAATTTGTCTGTCCTTTGAGGAACAGGGCTTTCTGTCAAGGAGAGCACCTCCTGAAAAGTGTCTGCTGTCTCCACCATTACTTCTGTGCCCACGTGGCCCTGCAGCTCTGCTGGCGGGGGAGACATCACTGGCTTCTCCACCACGAGGAGCGGCTTGGGGGGCAAGGTGCCCTGGGGGTTCTGTACGGGTGGGCAGGCGCTGTAGGAGCTCCACGGGTGCAAGGCGATCGGTGGCAGCTGTAAACTAGAGCAAGTGCTGCTTCCCGGGTACATGGGCGGCAAAGGGCAATAGGGGAGGTTGGATGAATAACCTGGCTGAAGCACAACTGTGGGCTCCTGCTGTGCAAACTGTGTTGGGGCCAGAGCTTCTTTGGGGGAGCAGGGGGCCTGCATTCCCTGAAGGGGTGGGGCACTGTAGCTTCCTGGGTAAGGTACTCCAACCCCATAACTCGTCTGAAAAGTGGCAGTGGGACTGGTTGGAGACTTGGGGGAAACAAATGGCACTCGAGACATATCCAGATGTTGAGCTTGACCAATGATGAGCGGAGGAGGTTTTAGAGGGTTGGGCACTGAGCTCTGAGATGTCCTTTCCTGAGGAACCCATATCTCTTCACTCACCAGAGGATCCCACTGGTACGGCGGTGGCCGTTTTACACTAAGGGTAGCCTCTGTCAAGGACACAGGTACGTGCCGCACTGATTTCTCCACTGGGCAGTGCTGAGAAAGGGCCTCATCCTCTGTGAAAGCGGAGTTGATATAATCCGCTCGGTCACGGGAATTGTCAGGCGGGCTCAGCAAGCTGTAGGAGGACTGGGAGGCCAGAGGTGAAGTACTGACAGAGTGAGCAATGACAGAGCTGTGTTGGGAGCCACTCCCTGTGCTCAGATCTGGTCTCATGCCACCAATGCTGGAAGTGCTGCTACCAGCATTGGCACTAGTGATGTTGCCCGCGCCACCAGCGCTTGCACTGCTGCTGCTGCCAGTGGCGCCACTGCTGCATTGGCTGCAAGTGTACAAGGCTGTGGGCACTCTCTGCTGGTACTGTGCTGACACAATGTTGCTCTTGGCCTTAGGGGGAAGTTGCAAGGTGGCTCTCTGACCATCCATCAGCTGAGCCATTTTCAGGGCTGCCTCTCTGCTGTTCCTGCGCAGAGTAGCATGAATGATACTGCTGTCCAGCCTCTGCGCCATGCTTCTGCCCTGAGACAGCTGGCTGGCAATGTCAGGGTAGGGCGGCGGGTCCCCGGCTGGGATGGAGTAACGGGGGACCGTCAGCCGGTTCAAGGTGGCGCTGGCACAGGGCTGCTGCATCTTCTTCTCGGCAGCTGTGATGCGCAAGGTGGCGGAGCTGCCGGGGCCCGGCAGGGTGTAGGTGCTCTGGGCACAGAGCATCCTGGTGCGAGGCCGGCACACCTCCTCCACATTCCCGCTGCTGTCGAACGTCGTTATCCGCTCGTACCCCAGGGGCGTCTGGTAGTGCCCCGCCGGGTAGAGGGAGAACTCGCCCTTCTTGAGGCAGAGATCGAGGGGCGGCTGCGGGGGCCCGGGCGGGGGCGGCAGGGGGGTGGCGGGCACGGCGGGGATGGTGCCGGGGTAGGGAGGCGGCGGGTTCATCTTGTTCAGCTGTAGCTCCTGAGCGGCCCCGAAGATGACGGCGTCCCCTTCTACCAGCGGCGGCCCCGGCCGCGGGGCCTTGGCCTTGGGCGGGGGCTCATGCTCGCGGTCGCCGTGGTCCCGCAGGTCGGCCAGGGCGATGGCGGGGGGCGCGGGGGGCGGCGGGGCGAGCGGCGGCGGGGCCGGGCGGCCCAGCTCGCCCACGGCCAGCGCCCCCGCCCCGGGACCGGGAAAGCGGCCCGGAGCCCCCGGGAAGGGCCCCGGCCCGTCGCTCCCCGCCTCGGCCGGCGGGTTTGCCAGCACATCCAGCTGCACGTTCTGGTTGGCGAGCAGCGACTGGACCAGGCCGATGCTCTGCGTGGGCGACATGGCCTGCGCCGAGCTGTGGATGGGCGCGATGGGGATGTTGACGGTGCAGGGCGGGCTGCTGGCGGGCGCGCCGGGGGCGCCGGGCACTGCAAGGGACAACACAGAGCGTCACCGCCGCCCCGGCCTCCGCTCCCCGCCCCGGCATCCCTCCCCTGCCATGGCCAGGCCTGGGCCGGGGGCCTGCCCCGGTCACAGAGGGGTCTTTCAAACTATTTGCTACCTGTACGGGCTCTGCTGCGCCCTGAGGAGCTGCTACCTGTTCCCAAAACCGGTGGATCAGACCTCAGTGGGAACACGTAAGCCAGCCCATCTCCCGTGACTCCCATCGAACGAGAGCTACTTGTACCAGCACCAGCTGGTGATCAGCTTTAAAGCCACTTCTTGGGAGTGACACTTCAGAGGTCAAGTTGTGAGCATGCTTTCAGCCTACACTACGATTGCCAGGGACTGTCATGATATCACTTAGCATTCACTCGTCATCAGGTTTTAACCACTTCTGCTCAAATCAATAAAAATTTTGCTAAATCAGGACTCACTAGTTTTCAAGGAGGGACTTTTGATAGTAAATACAACAAATCAACAAACAATTGAACAAAGCAAACAAGCAAATAAACAAAAGAAGTGGAGGCTAATAAAGTTGAAGACTTGCACTGAAGACACTGTATAATATCTAGTATTCCTAGACTCACTGAGCTTAGGAGAACTGGAGAATACAGACAACAGTTGGGAAAAGCTGAGTATAGTGGGTGACAAACCAACCAGCAATGCAAAAGGAAGGAAGCTGAAACAGAGAGAGAGGAATATGATGGAATGAAATGCAGACAAAATTTATAAAAGTTCTCAGATTTTTAAGGAGAAAATGTGAGGAAATAGATGGGAAGCCAAAATTATTCAAGAAGTAGATACTGTAGTCAGGGCAACTGCAGCATTAATGTTTGGACAGGCTGCAATCAGAAATGTATAAAGAAGCATATGTATATTAGGAAAAATTTCCCACACGTGGTGGCATTGAAAAAGGGAAAATGTGACAAGAAGAAATTCTCATAATTTTGAGCAGAACCATGAAGAGTGCTCAATTGTTTGCAGTTCCTTTTGCAAAAAGTGGTTGATTCCAATAGGAACTACCACTGAAAAGCTGGAGCAGGAAAATGAAGACACTGGGTCCAAGTAGAGGTGCAGTAATCAAAAAAGAACAAAACAGAATAAAGGGGGGAAACAGTAAATACTATATTAGAACATCCAAGAATACTGCAAGTTCTTTATTTTATATTAAACTTCCTGTAAAAAACCCACAGAAAATGGTGAGTTGTATCAGTAGGTTTGTGGAAGGAAAAGAGACCAAGGATCTAGTGTCATATCCAATTTTTATCCAGTTTTATATCAATATTTAAGTGTGCCAAATTCTGTGGACACCTCTGATTTTAAAGACCAGATCATGTAAGAGATCCATTAGTCAGGACTCCTCCAAATGCTGCCCCATTCCTAATTAATTTCTAATTAAAATTCGAGCCATCTACCTATGCCCTATGATTACATTTTTGGTAACATCAGGCTTTTACCAGCATCAGTCATGAACGTGGGAGGCATACAGATAGCACTGCGGCTACACTGGCGAGTACTTCTGGTAGTTCAGTTCATTCCTTTAGAGGAAGACCAAAAGCCAAACTTAACTGACCCCAAAGCAGTTCTGTGGTTCTGTGCTTGGCTGGCAGGCCATGCTTTCACCCTGATGCCTGCAGGCTTAGCAATTTAGCTGCCAGAGCCTGAGGTTTAATTGTTAGCTTGGCTTGAGCAGCCCCAAATCTTGCTGTCATTTTGCCTTACCCAACAAAATATCATTTGTTGTGGTGATGCTTATTACTCCTGAGTGTTTAAATCCAATGTTTTCTTCATTTCTCCAATGGTTTTTAATTGATTAGTTTGCATGCTTTGTAAGTTAAATCAATTCACTGTGCATTTGTCTTGCCAAATCTTTACTGACTACATTAAAAAACACCTTTCCCAAGTGTACCTCACTATGAACATGGCACTGCCCAAGAGCAGCTTTCTACTTTGTTTTTTTTAATCTATCAGGTAATCATTATTTACCCTGCAATACTTTTTCCTTTAGTAGATGGTACTTTTTCTTTTATATGTAGGCTTTAGAAAGAATATCCCCCAAAACATTTTTGAAGATTTAAGTAGCCACCATTTACTAAGTCAGAAATACATTTTCAGAAGAAACTAGAAAGGAAAAAATGGACAAGAGAAAGGCTGTTAGAAGGACAGGGTAGTATAATCCTTTTACTAGCCTTCTCAAAGAGCTGTTACAAGAGTCTCTAAAAATTTTCTGTGTACCTGCAATTATAAGCACCATTTCATCTCTTAGTGCAGATTCAACCCAATTTTCAGGAAGACATGTGAAAACTTTGTATTAATTTTTTTCTTTTCTATTTAGCTTTTATATTACTTTCTGACAGCTTGGACCGTCTTTCATAATAGCAAATGTTGTGTGCTTCCTATTAATAATATATATATATGGTCACCAATGTCTCTATTATTTTCTTCAGACACTACAGGTGAGTATCATGTAGACAGAAATTAAGCAAGCCAAGCCCCCCAGATTGTGGAAAAAAAAAGGGCTTAATTTGAAACATACAAGTATTTCTTTAGAAGTCCAGAGGACTACTCTGATGCTTGGGTCAGACAAAAGCTTTGCTGCTGGTCAGCAGTTGAAACCCTGGTCTGAAATAATGAGAACATTCTCATTTATTTCAGTAGATTTTAGCACTGATCATAATTGCTTTGCAGTGCTCACACTCCTTCCTCTTTAAAGGGTACTGGCATGACAGCCATTTCCATAGTTCCAAAAACCTGTGACCTGGCAACAGGTGGCTGAGTTTTACGAGAACCTGCTCTCCAGCCCAAGCTCCTATCAGCCGTCTGTGCTTTGATGCCATCAGGTCTCAAGAAGAGCCTGTTCAGGTTTCCAACAGAGTAGAATTCTGTCCTATCAAGGTGCAGAATGCAAGGCTTCAGTCTGTGGAGAATTCCTAGTAAACTAAGATGAATTGGCAGATGACTAATTTCCCAGTGAACTTGAAACTAAGGAGCTCTTTATGGATTATATTTTCCACACATCATAGGAAACAATGCCCATTATTCATATTAGCTTTATTCTAACTCAATTCTACAGGACCTCATCAAACTAAAGGACTTTGAGTGTGTGTTTACAAGAGGGGACCATGACACAACCAACCTGACCTCCATCTAGCTTAATCCATAACAAGCAACTCTCCAGCTCCTCCTTACCTGGTAAATCATCCTCGTCTTCGCTGAAAACGTTTGGATTAAAGACAGGCATGTTAATGTAGTCCATTGAAATCTTCCGCACTTCTGGGAGATATATTGTCATTTGTCTGGGCTGCAGATGCAGCAAACTGGTTTTATATATTACTAGAAAAAGAACATAACAGGAAACAAAAAAGTCTGTTACACAAATAGCATGTAAAGCTCAGGAAGAAGCAATTCAAAGCAGACAGAAGGGCTATGAATACTGTTATTTACTGTATATATCTGCATGGGTGAGCCATTATTTGTCAAATCACTATGTAACACTTAGCATAAATGGGATAAAAGAGATTGTTGCTTTCAGCTATTTCTCTTCAAATGGAAGCAGCATCTCTGTAATTAAATAATTAATTGCTTCATCTTGTATTCATATATATTTTTATGGAAGGAAAATACTTTTTTCCATTATACTTTTGAAACTTTTCACCACAGGATGCTACCAATTTACAGGGGAAACCTGGAAAGCTCTCAGGAAGGAAATCTGCTGATGGTTACTACATACAAAGAAATCCCACTGGGCTCAGGAAATCTCTGGGACCCAAACCATTGGAGACTGGGAGAACATTTGAAAGAAGTACACTATACATTTACTCTACACTTATATCCTTCCCTATCTGCCACCAGCAGCGAGAGAATTAGAATGACCTGTGTTCATTCAACTGCTGATAGCAGTCCATATAGCCACAAAAGCTATCCACCTAATTCTGCATCCAGGGCACCTTTATGTACTCCTGACCCAACTATATAATGCAACTTGGGACACAGTAAGTTTTCTAAAGAGATCATTAAACTGCTACACTTGTGTTCATATTTCAGTTCAGAGCTCAGTTCTGTGAGGTGGTACCCTGTTTTTTACCCAGCCTTCTTCCTTCCCAACAGGACTACTGGGCAGAACTGGCCTGCCCAGAAAGAGGTTGATGATAGAAAACTGCTGCTGTTAATGATGGCTACCAGATTACTGATGCTCCAGCAGGAGAACCATGTGATGAGGCTCTGCACTGACTTGAAGAATCTTAAGCATGAGGCTATAATAGCCTTTTAGTATAATTTGTAGCTGAATAACTATAAAAATATGACTTTAAAAAATACTTCTGTGGTAATAACTTAAAGCCTATTATTTCTATAGTCCTCTTACAAAACCCTTTTTTTATTTGTGTGGGTTTTGTTCAAATAAATTGTAAAAATAGAGGTCTGGGCTCAAACGTTGATTTACTTTTTTATTACAAGTGAGACTTTTAGCATTTTATTAATCATCTCATTATTGTATTTATAGATTTTAATCTCCTTAGTTAGAATTTAATAAAATCTAATTCCCATTGTACACAGAAAATAAGTGCTTTGTTAAAGAAGCCTTTTGATCACTCACAAAAAATCTCATGGCATAAGTTTCTTGTTTGTTAGAAAGAAATTGATGCGCAAAAAAATGAACAGTTTACTTTTACCTGCACCAAGGTTAGTTGGTAGGAAAGCAGCCAAACCCACAATTTTAAATTTGGTTCCCCAGATATTAGATGTGACCTGAGCAAGATAGTTGTGCTGCAAAACAAAAACATGATAAAAAACCTGATAAAATCTGTATCAAGCTCTAATAAAAAGCTGCAGAGCAATGAAGCTATTGCAAGTGATAATGCAATTTCAGTCTATCTTGTTTTTATTGTATTGAAACAGCCTAAAGTGCCTATGTAGCAACAGTTTTACCCAGACATTAGGACTCATTCTGATATCTTAACACCATCAGAAATGATGTATGCATCAGCCAAAGGCTGATTAGAACTACTGAAGATCCGAACAACACTTAGTGGAGAATGACTGCTTAGTGAGAACAGTCTGTTTTCTGGCACTTGCTGCTCCTGCCCAGCAGGACCACGGCTTTTCTGTATTTCAGAGAGTGATACACCCTGCCCGTTGGTTCTATGCTCATGAATCACTTTATAGAAAATAAACAAGACAGAAATTAATTACTCAGAATAACAAACATATATTCCCCTGCAACTCCTAAAGTGACTTCCCAAACCACTGTTGCTAAGGTACACATATTATGGGTCTGAAAGACAGAGAGACATTTCTCAAAGGCCAGGAGTTATGCTGCTTGTATCAGGAGCAGGATCTAAGCCTCAGGTCTTCTGCTCTATTCGAAGGGCTTTTGGTCCTACCTCTGTATAACTGTTTAAAATTTTTCATAAAAAGGAAAAAAGCAAAACAAGAGAGCAGAAAAAAAACAAACCAAACAAAAGAAAATTAAAATAACACAGGCTGTTATTAATGAAATATACAACCCACACAGTCCTACAGCCTGCTAAGTTTCATTTACCCAGAGGACATGAACACCACAAAGAGCACAAAGTGGTAATTCCTTTCCTTCCTTCCAATTAAGACTGTTTGATGTTAATTTTGAAACAGATCATGTGGTCCTCTGAAGCAAACATTTCCTCATCTCTGCAATCCCTAGCAAAGCAGAGAATTATGGTGGCATTAAGACGGGTCTGAGAAACTGATGAAGTGTTTTCATATACACTTTCAAAAAGCCAACAACATCACCTAGAATAAAACCTCTCTCATGGATTCACACTGACAAAAGTAACTGGTCCTGGTACTTACCAAACAACACCTCATACTCAACTGGCACTTTCAAACATTAGTGCTGAACTGGAAGATGCAATTCTCTAGATCTATCTACTTATTGTAATTTAATGCAAATTTTCATTGGTGATCATTGGATCTCTATCACAACATGCTGCCTCATGAAAAAAATGCATTTGAATCAGGTATGGTAACAATGTGCACAGTACCTGAGTAATATCTTCTAAAGGAAACTCTCTTCGTGTCAGGCTTGGAGAACCAATAGAGGGTTTCCTTATTGGTAACCTTGGTGATCTTGAGATCTCCTGTGCAGCTCGTGACATCTTTGGAGATTTGCGAGCTTCTATATTGATTCTGCTGGTAAAGCAATACTTGGAATCAACAATGGACAAGCTAAAATGCACAAAAATCATATCTTTGAATGGAAAGATGTAAGAAGAATACAACTGGTAGGATGTCTTCGAAGTGACTAATAAAGAGTGTAGAGCCTATAGGATGGAGAATTACGGGTCAAATTTGAAGACGCAGAGACCTGACACACTTGTAGTAACTGATACTAGATGCTTTCTAATTAATCTAACAAAGCTTACAGCAGTTCTGCCAGATACAATATATCTTCCACTAATCCCTAAAAGGTGTAGAGATAAATGATCTCACCTATGCAGACTTTGAGCAAAGTCTCAAGAAATGAGAACATGACAAATCAGCTGACAGATTTTCACATTAGTATACAGCAAACAAAGGCTCCACAAATGTTGTCAGTGTTCCTACCCAAAACCAAAAGTTATTTCTACCTCCTGCTATACAAGGGGGGTCAAGAATACCAGCTCAAGCACCTAAAGAGCTCACTGGCAGAAATGTAACAAAAAAAAAGTAAAAAGCAGTCTGTTTGAAGGACAAAATATATTCCATGGTGGCAAGAGAGTAAAAAAAGAAAAGGTGAGAGAGTTTATAAAATCTTTCTTTGAGACTGCCTGAGGAGAAGTTGTGCTCTATTGCTTCCCATTACATTTTGTCCCAGAAATCTTTCCCAAAGTCCGGCTCTATGCCAATCTCTGAGATCACCCCAGAACTGCACCTTGTAGAGGACCCCAGTCTTACAGAGAATTCCTATGTGCCCAAGGAATTTACTTTTTCATTTTACAATGTGTCAAGAGAGGGAAGGAGAGGCACGGAGGAAGAGAGGCCTCTTGGGGAAAAAGAAGAACTATCCAAGACGTTATTACCTGGGGAGTTTAGGTGATTTGCTAGCTCGACTGATTTTTGGAGATTTCTTTGCTGCCCAGTCATCGCTGAGTTCGATATCGCTGGAGTCAGAGCAGTTGCAGCTGTCAATCACAGTGGAAATCAAGCTGTTTCCATAGATTTCATCTATCAAGACAGGCCCCAGAAAATTTAAGTGCTGCTTCAGAAAACTGGTATAAATTATAACTCTCAGTCATTAGAAGCATAAACCTGATCCACAGGCAGCAGTTGAAATAAAACTTTGCAGAGTAAAATTAAATGTTCTCCACTCTGCCTTCAAACTCCAAATTTCCAATGGTTTGAACTCAAGTGAACATCATTCAGAGGGATGAATAGCATTCAACTGACTTTGAAATTGAGACTAAAGAATATTTTCTGCTAATTAGCAATCTATATTCCATTACTCAGAATACAAGAAGTTCTCTTCTGTAAAACAGAAAGCAGCAGGGTATAATTTCAGAAGCTTCTAGGTCATGCTAAAGATTTTTTTCACACTAGAAAAAAATATCAGAATGCCACCATCCATGTTGCATATATGTATTTTTTAAAACTCCTGAGGATTTAACATCCAAAGTATTGCTGAATCATTTTTACACAGAGCAACAATTGAATCCTACCTGCTTTTCCATCTGTTTTAGGATCCATGATGACAAACTCCGGCCGCAGCTTGCTGATACGACGTCCTTTCAGGATGGGCACCAGTCCCCCAAGGTATTCCAAGTACAGTGTATAACATGGACCACCAACCTCTGGGTCATCTTCCGTCCGCTTCATGGTGCAGTGAAGCCGTTCATTACCAGCTGTTGGGTAGCTGACAAAATCTCTCATATTGTTTGGGTCTGGGATTGGAGGCTTAATTAAACAGAGGAAGGAAAGAGAAAGTTTTCCAATATTGGTTGGGGTTTTTTCCTGCGGTGACTTAATCCCAACACAAATAACTGAACTTGAACCCAACTCTAATTTGGCATTTGAAGATTAGTATAGGTTACTTCATGAGTTATGCAGGACCCACATACAAGACACAATGCTTGTGTGTTATTTAGTTAGGTCAAAAGCAGTTGTACACAGAAAATGAAAACTAAAACTAGTTACAAAAAAAAGGAAGGTTGAACCTGTGGTCAAAGCACTGAATGAGACAACAAACCTGTCTTCAAGTTCCAGCTCTTATCAGAAATTTCTTTTTGAATTTGAGTAATGTGGTCAAGTCAAGTATCAGAGTATCTTGTCTCCTGCAAGCCCTCGAAGTGAACCTGGACACTCAGATCCCATTCCTGGTTAGTACTGGTACATGCTATGCCACTATGCTACAATGCTGTCAACTCTGGAAGAAGCTTCTACTTTTTATATCACATCCAAGCACATGTCCCATCCTAGCTGAGGGCCTATTTATGTGCCATGTAGAGAAATACAAACACAAAGCTTGGGTTACTTAGCCCTGCTTGCCAGCACATTGTATTAATCCATGAAAAACTCAGTCCTAAAGCAGTAGGACTGCTTTTGTCTAGGACCTATGTGACACAAATACTATTAATGTGTATAAGTCAACAGAGTTTCTTTCAAAATGAAAGTATAAGAAAAAAAAAAAAAGGTAGGGAAAAAGATAGGCTTCCATACCTGGCAAATGGGTATAGGCTGAGAAGTGACCTATAATGTGGTCCACAAGCTGGAGGGGGAAGAGGAATGTACACAAGGAGAGGGTGCCTTGCCTAGCACTGAAGGCATGGCTGACAACATAGGTTCAGTGGGTGACTGGAATGAGCCAGGGACAAGTATAAGTGCTGATGAGGCTCCAGAAACAGCCATGAAACAGGACAGGCACGTGGCTTCTGGAAATGCTGCTCCCACCTCTCAGCTACACAGCACCACAACCGCTCTGCATCCTTGCATCTCCTCTAGGAGGTGACACAAGGACTGTTGGCAACGATGTGTCCCTGTACTGCCCTCTGATCCCCACCAGGGCTCCCAGCCAACTGCTGCCTTCATCTAGCCCATTCTGTCCCCTCCCCTGTCCTCCTTGACAGCCAGGAAATTGTCACTGATGCTTTAGAGAAGGGTGACTCTAGAACAACATGGAAAGCATCCTGGGGAGAATCTCGGATGGAAAAAACTAGAAAGAACTGGAGACTTCCTTTCTGCATCTTTGGAGATCCAGGAGTTATGGTTACAGCAAGGCATTTATTGTTATTTGACAAATGAAATTATTTACAGTTGCACAAACTGCTCTGATTAGCAGTACCCAAACAGAACCATGCTGAATTATTATTTTGTAGGTATAATTTGTTCTCATTTAATCTGGGTCAGCCCCACCGATTTCAAATTAGTTGTTCTAGCTCTGCATTGTTTTAACAAGGACCTCTGGCTCAAGAGACTGCTGTAACACATACACAAAAAATAACAAGAATGTGTGTTTGAATGTCAAGCATTTACCAGCTAACACTCTTGTTTATAGGCAGTAATAAACAGCTTGGAAATCCCAAGATGTTATTGAGGGCAAAAGCATGAAACAAACAGGTTGTGCAGATGATTCTGCTGGTGGTACAGTAGAAGCTGTGATACCTGGTTCATTATTCCATAGCACTGTTGGAGCAGTAAGATTAGCAGAACTCAGTGTTAGTAGAAATGTTTGGGCAGCCCCAGGTCTTACACCTAAGCTTCCTGGCAATATAAGCACTCATGTGAAATGTGGAGGGGCAACAGTTTTACCCCATGAATCCCTCCTGTAACTGTGACAGAGCATTATCACCAGCGTGAGCTTCTTCAGAAGTCTTTGTGAGTCACCAGCATATTCTGCCCTTGTTATGTACTTGGAAAGGCCATCTCCATGGAATAATGCAGATCAGCATGTGTGAGCCTTCTTTTCAGATTTTTGATAGGCACAAAATGCATCAGTGAGGTCTTGAAGAGGATGTAAAAGCTTTTAAAATTATAAAATCTTATCATTTAGCCATTGCCACTTAGGAGCACCATAGAGGGGGGAGATCTAGTGTAGCAGCGTGTGGCTACAGTCACAATTATGATCCAGGGAGGCCACTACAAGCAACAGGGAAAAGAGATGAGACAAGTCTCTCTTGTTTAGCAGGGAAGTCCATTTTATTCCCCCTCCCCTCCCCCCCCCCGCACCCCCGTGCCGGGGGGAGCAGGGGGGCAGAGGCCTGGGAGCCTGAGCAAAGAGAAAAGCCTGGCCAGAGCCCAGAGCACCCTGATAAAACCCCACAGCCCTGGGTCTGCTCTCAGAGCTGGCAAGTTTTAAGATCAGATTACAGCCTCCTCAGAAGGGCAAGGCTCCACAATCTAGTAACACTTTCCTCTTCACAATGCACACATGTCTTTCTTTTTACCTTGATTGTTGGTATGAAGGCAGTGGTGAGGTACGAGCAGAGCCGAGGGGGTAGGGTCAGCTTGCTGATGTCCTTGTCATCCCGCAGGCAGCTGGCGATGGTCTGCTGGCACAGCAGCTGCAGGCTGGAGACCCTGTGCTCCACTCTGACAACGTACAGCGCGGGCCCAGAAGCCATCAGCAGGCGGGAATCCCTGTGACCCCAACAGATCGAGATGATGGGACGCTGCATGAAGAGCAAAAGGATACAACTTCAAAAGATTTTGTGAAAAAGATCTTTTTCCAAGATGGCTGCACAACAAGTGATCGCATGAATTCAGACCGATCACATTACGCTAATTCTTCCAGAAACTTAAAGTGTCCACCACTGCCCCCAGAAGAGGAATGTGAACATCTCAAATCATCAAAAACAGCAGTTGATGCTTATTCAGTGTTTTTTACTCAGGATGCTTAAACCCTTTACACAAAGAATCAGCTACCAAATTCAGTACCTAGATAGGATAAGTAACTTTAAAGACACAGAGTGTTAAGAAGTAGGATCTTTTGATACCCCATCCAAATGATCTGTTCAGTCATCTAATCAGTCTTCCTCCACTGGTAACAGCTCATATTTTACAACTGAAAAGTTAAATTATATGCCCAGAGATACTTAAAAAACAAGTAGAGAAAACCCAATCAGCTTTCTTGTCTTCTGCCAAGTCTTCTGCTGCAAGTCTTCCTTTGAACTATTCCCAGAGGAACTGAACTGTGAAAGAGCACCAGGAACGCAACAGAGAATGGCCTTTTGTCTTCTACTTGTCTACACTCAGAAATGTCCAAATCACAACAGTAAAACCAGAAAGAGTCAGGGCCAACTGGTGCTAAATGTCAGAATGTGGAACAGAATAATGATAATCAAACACTGCTGCTTAGAACATTTTTTTCCTGATTGCAAGGAGTTCCCAAAACTTTCCTTCTAAATCTCATCTTTTCTTGTAAAGTACCAGTCTGTTGTGACCTCCTTTAGCCCTATCATCATTACTTTTGCCCTTAAGTGTTACTTGCACCCACCTGTCATCTCTTGCTTTCAGTGTTACAAAGCACCTGTATTTGCTTATATACACACTTATATACCCTGTGGTATTTCAATCCCATCTGCTACCTCTGTGCAAATAACGCAGCGTAAAGATGAAGCTCTAACTCCATGAAGAATGCTATGAAGCAGGTTGTCATCAGTGAAGTACAAAAGATTTACTCCTTTCTGTGAAGGTCTTCCTTGTTTTCACCATCTGTGACACTCAGAAGTTTAAGCAAACATGTTTTTCATCTAAATAATGAACTGTGTTTATTGAAAGGTCAGGGTATCTTTGGAATATCTTTTCACAAGACACATCAAACAAGAAGACAGGGTCAAGACACCACCAATAAGAGCTTTTATTCACTCCTCTATTAACAGTATGGTACCCAGATAGCAGGGCTAGATCAGCCAAGAGGTTAATCACCTGGACTGGGGAAAAAGCTTCCCTTCCATTTACAAATTCAAGATGCTTAAAGGCAAGAAACTGGGAAGAGATGGTTTTATGTGACTGATATGAAGCAAAATGCAGCTGGCACAGCACTATACCAACGTTTATCATCAAGATAAAGCATTGGATGAAAAACTTTCTCACATAAGAAATCTTCCCTACTATGTCACCTTATCCTAGATTTAAATTTCAAGGAAAATACTGGTTTTAAAGTAATTTCTTTGTAATTACATCTAGGCAATACCACACACACACCTCCACAAAGGCACAAATCTTCAGGCTCACTGATACGCAAATAGAAGGAAGCAACATGCGAACCATGTGATTTTCACACTAATTGCTGAGTCCATTTTGTAGTGGAGAACTTCAAAAGATCTTTGTGTACCATCAATAATTCTACATGGCTTGCCATAACTATAATCAGTGGGATACAGCCTTACATTTGAGGAGAGGTTACATGAAGTATCCCCTACTGTTTGGTATTTTATGATTTTTGAGTGTGGCTCAGCATTCACACTGTCTGGCAGCAATGAGACAGTTCAAGCTACTTACCAAATAAATGCAATTGAAAAGGCACTGGCACAAGGTAGGTACCTGCCACATCTACTCTATGACAGCCTGAGAACAGCACAGTAGAAGTGACCCTGATTCTCCCCAAGGGCTGAATCCTAGCATGGGCAGCACTGTCTACCTGATCATTACTGTGGGATCCAAACTGCATCCTGCTGTTCACCTTGCATCAGCTACAGCTTACCTATAAACACAGTGAGGGAACAGACAAGAATGTGATTTGGTACACAAATGTTTATTTATTGGACAGACTTTAACGGCAGAAGTCGAATAGCCCAGCTATCATAATCCAGTGCAGCATGCCCAGACCTGATGTCTCATACTGCAGCTATTATAACCCAGTATATCACACTCAGGTAGGACATTCTTCATCCAAATAGAGTCAAATAAAACCACCTCTTTCCTCGGGTTACTGCTGCATACAGAGAACATCAGAGGTGCAGATAGTAGCAGTGCAGGAACCTTTGCAATCTAAAACATGGTCTCAAAGAAAGGTTTTTCAGAAGCTTTGAAACACAGGGTAGGACCTCTGGCAATACAGCACTGTGGAGCTCTGAGGAGTAGAAAGTTAGAAGTTGAAAATTTCACCACTGTTTCCCAACATGCAACTGTAATTCAGTCACCTTCTAAACTTCTCCGTGTATGATACTCCTATATTTTGTTTATGAAATGTATATGCAAACAATATGTGAGTGGGTGGCTGCTTAAACAAACACACACACAATACCTACAAGTGCTGTACTGTTTGTAAATAATGACATTTCTACTCTTTCATTTGTACAATTAGTCTCCCCACATACCTTATTATGTTTTAATATTTTCAACCTCCATAAAGAGCACTTGCACCACACCACCAGACACACCTTGCCTTCCTTTCTCTGAAGTAGTTAGACCCTTGGTGCTCCTCCAGCCCAGTGTTCAGCAACATTTAATTTACAGTGAAGGGCTAAGACTTCGGATGAGCTTCAGGGAAAATTAGCCTGTCATTACAGGCTTGGAGAAATAAAAGATCACCCAAGTGCCAGATCTGACCTGACCTTTAAAGTACTGCTCCAATAATATTTTTCAATAACTATGCTTCCTAGTCTTTCCCTTGGAAAGAGATGGACAAGAGATATGAATCAATTACTGCAGCAAGTCAGTTATGAGCTGGCTACAGCTTTCTTTTCAAACTCTACTGAGAAAAAACAATTGGCCTCCAACATCCAACAAAAAAGTATTGCTCCTCATAAAGCATCCACTTATTTGCACTGTTTTAGGAAAACAAGGAAGGACAAAAGTTGTTGTATCCAAATTGTTGTTGTATCCACCTGTTAAAAAATGAACAAGCAGAGTCTAGGACAGAAGAATTTTATTTTTCATGTTTACACAGTTGGGTTTTTTTTTCTTCTAGGAACAAAGAAATGCAGCTACAAATATAACATGAGAATTTCTAATCTCACTTTGCATATAAAAATATCATCAGGTTTTGAAAAATCTCAGCATAAACTGTAAATACCTGAATGAATTCCAGGGTTTAAATACCAACATGTAGCTCTATGACAATTATATATTAGAAACCATCGGCTAAGCACAAGAAAAAAAATAAAGATTATTCATCAGGAGAAATACTGACTGAAGACACATCTCAACAAGTGACCAACAAGGAACTCTTTTGCCATTTCTTTCCAAGTGGGCTTGAAAGTGAGCTACAGCTACTCAAATCTGTACCTCCAGCTGGGATGTTGATTCCCCTTAGAAAGGCCTGCAGGAATGGGTATTCCTACTCAAAGCTCTGTGGTTGCTTCTTATGAGTCACTCTACTGTCTCTATTACAGGAGGGAATGTAATTTATACACATTCCATCACTTGTATGCAGTTCAGTCAATGAAAACACTGTTCCAGCTGATTCTTGCTGCCTGCCTTGAGCTCAGAAATCCTGAGCCATGGGGTCTGCCTGCTGCTTGAACTAATCCCTTGTTTGTTGGCATTGGAACTCCCACTGGTAATGAAATAAAAATAGTATTCCAGGGCAGAAAGCCCAGGAACTAGCAGGACTTTTCTCAGGAGGAAGAACACAACTGCAAAATAGTATCCAGTGAACAGCTTGTGTAAGTAGGTTGCTTGCTTGCTCTCACTCCAGACTGCTGATGTGGAGATGCACAATCTTCCCTCTCAGAGACAAGCTGAAAGGTGCAATGACTGCAGTGCCCACCTGGTTTTTGTGAGTTGCGTGTGCACACCTCTGTACTGCCACAGCGTTCCTGGATGGTGTGGGGAAGCAACCTAATACTCCTTCATTCTTCTGCTCCTCATATTTACAGTGGGAAAAATATTAACTGCTAAGAACTGATGGTGACAAATGATGAGAAATCTGCCACTGCTGTGGCCTGATATGATTTTTGATGTCATAAACTCTTATTTGATTTGCAGCTGTTTCTTATACCCTTTCTATTTCTACAGTATTTTTTTAAGAAGTCAGTACAACAAGAGTCCATTTTAACAGAAAGAGTTGCTTAGAAAATTTCCAGTGCTGATCAAAATCCATTCCTGCAGGAGAGAAGATCCTGTGGCCTATATAAAGAACACCAAGGTCCTTATTGATATACTAAAGCATGTTTCATCAGTTAGTTCTAAAGTGTTGCTTTTTTTCCTGTAAGAAAACAAACTCCTCTTGAAGCTTTGTTGTCATCCTATAACAACTAAATAAAATTGATTTTAGGCAATATAAATGAAAGACAACATTAATTCAGATGCAACGAACCTGAACACTCTGTGTGAAATAAATGAAGAAAAGTAAGTAAGGTCTGCTTGGCTGAGTAACATGAAAAGCAGCCTCTTTCAGAACCTTTTGATCTGAATTAAACCTAAAATTTCACCTTCCTTCTCTAATCTTTACAGAACTAACTGGTTTCTGCAGGATCATATAACCTTAAATCTATTCACTCAGATGCTGGGACATTTCCAACAGAGAAGCAGTCTGTGAAATGCTGACAGCAGCACGTCTATAGCAAGCTGGTTGACTTCTCAAAGACTTCTGGAAACTTCTTCCATAAAGATTTAGTCTTTGGTACACCACTTTGAATTAGGTTTAAAAATAGTACACTGATAAACATGATTTTTTTGCTTTTAATTTTGTTCTATACTACATGTGAAGCTTAGCTCACTCTCATCCTCCTTTGCTGCACTCGAGATGTAATCTGTACTCACACCAGCTACACAGTGATATAAAACCTTAAAGTAATGTAAATTTACTGTAGAATTAAAGGTGTACGGAGGAGATCTGCATTGTAGCTTCTAAATCTGTGGTCTTGTTCCCTTGGTCCTCTCTGAAGCATATTAAAAAATCATAAAAACTGAAGAAGGGACCAAATATAAGACACAAGACTGAACCATTAGGAAAAAAAAAAATCTCAAGTTTGTTAAAGTTGGCAGTTAGATAATGTTGAAGAGATCCTGTAGGAGACTCCTGTTCAAAGCTCAGGATATAGAAAGATATGAAGCATCTTTTTCCAATCAGAAGTGACAGCAGGTACAGTTAGTTGATATAATAAAGACCTGTCTGCACATTAGATGATATCTTCTAAAGTGACAGAACTGGGTTACAGCATTTGGTAAACAATTTTAGCAGGACTATAAAACAGTCTTAAATGAGTTGATTATTCTCATCCCTGCTTGATGCCAGGGAAAGGTTGTGAGGACTTACCAAACAATGTAAGAAATTAACATTCTTCCAATAAAAACATTATGACCAGCAGGGCAGGCTGCTGTTGCAATTTCATTTTTAAATGTTGAAAAAGCAGGACCATGAAAAACCTGGGCATATTTTTGGTACCTCACGTTGGTGTTCATGGTGTATACAGGGATGGGCATTGTAAGAGATAAATTTTACAGAAACCGATAGTACACTTTTGAATAGTCATCAGCTGAGCACCAGCCTGTAAAATATACTCTCTGCATAGAATTCAGTTCAATATTTGACCAGCCCTTACTGATGCTTTTTCACCTCTTTCCGCTCTATTCTGCAAACACATCCTTGCAGGATGCCAGGCTGAAGCCCCAGAGCCAGGAACAGGAGCAACTGCTACACTATGCCAACTCTACCACTCTCTTTATGAATGTTGTTTTTCAAGCAAAGCTACTGCTTTTATTTCAATACTTCTAAACAAGTGTGATATCCCTATCTAGAGCTTTATAGGCAGCAAACTAGTTTATGAACTATAAATTTCTACACTGAAGGTAAAAGCTTAAGAGAGTTAATCAAATGAGACAGAGGATGCCAAACCACACTAAAGCTGGAGCAGAAGGCAGCATATAGAACATCTTGAAGGGATCCATGACAGCAGTCATCATTGAGATGAGTTACCTGCAGCTCCCAAATCTATTCTACCACTGGGGTTTGCAGTGACTTTATGGTCAGTAACATTCTAGCCAAGTTGCATATAAATCCTGTCAGTCTTAGACTGAGTTTTGTTATAAACAATAAAATCTGTTTCCTGACTATGCTACCAAAGACAAGACAGACAAGCAGCAGAAACAAAACCAGTTCAGTATATTTTACTGATAAAATTTTCAAACATTTGCTGTGTCAAAGAACTGGGACAGAGGACCTCATGGAAAATTGTAACTGTAATCCATTATTTTTTATATTGATGGTTGTTTTATTTTTTATTTGTAAACAATGTGCTTGTCCAGTCACACATTTGCTTCTTCATAAGAAAGCCTTAGCAGAAGAGTTCAAGATGAGGAAATTCTTTTATTTTCTTCATTTTTTTTTTAGTTCAGTAACCAGTGATGAATCTTTTAAAATCCCATTACAAGGCTGACTGCCATAGTACAGAAAACTAATTAATTTATTCTGACGAATTTGTCATGAGACAAATTACTAGGACCACTGACTCACCCTCATCTTTGCATGTACATCTTTGGAGCAGAGGCACAGCATAACAGAAGTCACCAGCATTTTTTTTTTTTTTTTGCCACAGTGGTTTTTATCTGGTTTTGTCAGTAAACCAAATACTTAACAATGTTCTAGCATACCTGTCATTTAGCTGGTAATACTGCTAGACCAGCATTCAAATACATAGGAGAATAAAGTCCATGTGAGCAGACACAGGTGTTCTTCTGAAAGACCACTCACTTCCTCCTGCAGCTGAGTAAATATGAATTTAGATGCACTAAATAAAGAGACTAAACACTGACAAATAAGAGAAGAAGGGTGGCTCTAATTTTAGGTAGGTTTATGTGCACAGTTTTTTAATAAACATAAATATATCAGTTTGAATGTTATTTTTATCCTAATTTCCAAAGGAAATTAGACTCTTTGATTCTGTTATTAATTGGTGGTTGCCTTTCCCTGTCCTCATCTTTCACTTACAATCTGGCTTACAACTTCTGAAATTTTTGGCTTTTAGTCTGCAGTTGACAATGAGGGAAGAAATCCCCATTACATTAAAATATTGCTATTCCAAACAAAAATAGCAGCTGGAAAGAGCAGAAAGGCTTATGTTACTACTTCCACTATTAGAAATACTGCAGTACAAACTTGGCATTCACCTGTTCTGTCTGACCTCTCAGCTGCCCTGTAAGCACTCACATAATGGCAGAATAATTAGCCCCCACGTCAGGCACAATATGTGCTTTCTCCCAGCTGGTTAAGTAGAGGAGAAAGGAGAAAAGCTGAAAACATGAAAAGAAGTTGAAGCTATACATGGAGAACTAAAGGAGATGAAAGTGTTTAAATGAAGAAGAACTTGAGATTAGCGGGAACAAAGCAGTGAGGGAAAAGCCTGCACACACAGAGGTCACAACCTGACCTGATGGGTTCTGATGCTCAAACCACAGAGTGATTTCCCAGCCTGGCACCAGAGGGTTCAACAGCTGATGTGCACATACTGAGTTATGGTACTAAAGTAACAGGACAAGATTTGCTTTCACCTGGGCTGGGAAAAGCAACACTGATATAAATATGTTTTCTTCAGAAGTGATCCAGAGAGGAAAGGGCTGTGCTACTTTGCTGCAAGGGCTACGTTTAAGACAATACAGCTGTGTTTATGGGTAAGTCCTTTAGGTACCTAAATCAGCATTAGATATCACTGTACATATTTAGGTTGGCTTTAGAGACCATTGTTTTACACTTTACACAACTAAAGAATTCTATCTAAATTAGAGTGCTAAGGTTAATAAGCACAGGTTAATGCTAAATATAAGCAAACACAAAGGCTTAGCAGGTGGTTTACTATGTCACCCTTTTGCATCCATTCCAGATCAGGGTACTGGAAAAAAAATGATAATACATGGTATCATCATTAAATATAATTAATATATCTACAGCATTTTCCTTCACTTTTAGATTTCAAAGCTATTATAAAGTTTCATTACTAGCAGCAGAAGTCAGAATGGAGTCATCCCTATTCTGCAGAAAATGACCCAGAATTACATTCAGCTGGGCTCTGAAGTACCAGCAAAGACCTATGAAGCATGTTGTGCTCCTGAGCAGCTCACAGACCACGTGCTAGCATTTACTTGACAAGTTACATGATTGAGGTTACTGCATCACACCAAATTATTAGAAAATTACAATAACAGAATAATCTTGTAGTTATGATACTGGACTTGGAATATTTTTGTCCAGCTCTTGGCTCTACTACAACATTAAGGAAGTAATTCAGTTTTTTTCTCCTCAGTCACTTATCTATAAAACAATGGAATTTTCTTTTTCTATCTGTCTGTTCATGGCCCAGTGAATTTGGGAAACAGACTTTCTCCTTTTGTATTTCCACAATACCTAGCACAATGGACCTTAGAATCAGGTGCAGTCTTGCATGTCTACCTTAATGCAAACAACCATTATTTATAGCACATTTTTATCTCTATTGTGTTTTAGGATGGACTGGGGACATTTTGCAATGTTTTCCACATTGCAGGTCTACAGCAATGAGCTAATGTGGGAAAAACACGTCAGCAAAACATGGAGAACAGACTTTTAAAAATGCCTCCTACCTGCACAGGTGTCTCCAGAGTGTAGATATGCTCCCCACGCACGTTGTAGAACTTGACAAGTGCGCTTTTCAGCAGGGAACCATTGCTGAGGTCAACCAGCTGGTTCTGCTTCTCCATGCCTGCTACTGCAAGCAGGTCTCCTTGTGTGCACCACTGTACCACCACATCTGAAATCACAAAGATGGTTTGCAGTAACCACTGACTAGAAACAACAGGAACAGCATTTCCATATGCTGCAAAGTGACTTGAACAGATAAAACATGCTCTCAAAAGTTACTTAAGTACTTAGAAACCTATATCCTTTCATTGAAATAGTAGAAAATATGCCACAGATGCACTTTTGAGAATGACTCTTTATTTTGTACATTGAAAAAAAAATGTGTAAAAAACATTCTTTTCACTCTATGGTGTGTCTAGAATGTAATCAGTAGTTGCTCCTAAACACCTAAGGACAAGAATTTGCTAGAGATGTTGAAACTGATATGGAAGATCCTACATACAGCTTTGCAGGAAATAAGTGGAATCAAGTTAATATGCAGATAAATAATCTTACTAAGAAAGCAGCAAAGAGTGTTTGTCTGGAAAGGCCTAAATTGCAAAAAAGCAGAATATCTGGCAATGCCTCATGTTCTCACGGCTGTCAATGGAACTTTTAGCATAACTCAACCTAGAGTTACAACAGTATAACATGAAACTACAAGTACTTGGACTTTTGTCCATAAATACATATGGCCTCCATATGATAGGTTTTCTTTTGCCACCATCACACAAAGATGATGAGGGCTCTACAGAATCTCTCTTACAAGGAGTGACTGAGGGAGCTGGACTTGTTTGGTCTAGAGCAGCCTGAGAGTAGATCTCATTATTATCTCAAAGGTTTGTGCAGAGAAGATGGTGCCAGACTCTTTTCAGTGGTGCCCAGTGACAGGATGAGGAACAATGGCCAAAACTAAATCACAAGAAGTTCGACCTCAACATGAGGAAGAACTTCTTTACACTGAGGGCAGCAGAGCACTGGAAGAGGCTGCCCAGGGAGGATGAGGAGTCTCCCTCTCTGGAAACATTAAAAACCCACCAAGACAAGTCCCTGTGTAACCTGTTCTAGAGGACCCTGCCTTGGGAGGGGGGTTGGACTGGCTGATCCCCAGAGGTCCCTTCCAACCCTAATGATTCTGTGATTCTGACTTGTGAAAATCTACTCAGCCGTTTAGCAGGGCTTTGCTGGAATCACACAGGGACTGCTCAGACTCTCATATACATGGATATGAATTTACATATCAGTTACTTCTCTTAAAGGCACCTCATGATGAGGGACACCCACAGCTTAATTTGGGGATGCTTATTTCAAACCCTTACATACTCTAGTTCTTTGTCACCCTTCTGGAGTAACTCTAAAAAAGTATTTTGGATTTCTGCTTGTGTTCCAAAGGCAGATTTGCATGTTTAAGGAATACCAAGCTAGTCTTTAAATCTTTTTACTCTTAAACCAGAGGTGAAAGGCAGCTATTTTGTGCTGAGACAAAGTGAAGGTAAAGACATAGCTTTTGTGCTCTGGGATGCTCAATCTGCCAAGAACCCTTTGAAGACACTTGTGGGCGAGAAGCTGTCTTTAAATGAAGAAGCAAGAGAGAAATGAGAGTTGGCAGGAAGGATCTCAAAATTGTTTCAAGTTGTCAACTTGTCATCTTCAGAGACTTATGTGCAATTTAAAATGGTTTTGTATTATTTCAACTTTCTGATACTTCTCATGGGAATTATGCTTCTGTACATATCAGAGGGAAGCCGCATGTTCCTCAAAGTAATTCTTCCACAGCCAGGCACTGTATGCCTCTTGTTTTCTCTTAGTTTTCAGCCCTCTTAGTAACCTACAATGGGATTTAATTCATGTTTCTTGGAGAGGAAAAAGATAGGCAGGTTAGAAATAAACAAGGCAAGCTGATCAGCTCCACTTTTGGTAACTGGATAACTATGGAACTACCATAATGAAAAAAACTGTCTCCTTTGGATACATGTCTTCAGGTAAAACTTTCAGCTGATCCCCATGACAAAAGGAAAAGGAGTGTCCAGCAGTTTCCCCTCTCTCTCAAAGTCCTAGAATTAGACTGCTGCAAAGGCAGCAAAGGGGTGGCTGTGGGCTGCAGCATCCCTCCAGGGCAGTGTGGCTGTACTGACAGACTTGCACTGCCAACAGGATCTTCAATGACTACTGGACCTTTACACAAAATAACTGATGAATAAAACTGAAAAAAATGAAATAAACTGAAAAAAACTGATGCTGTTCTCAGCACTAGCACAGACATTAAAAATCAAATGGAGGTTTCATTTAGGTCTGCAAGTGAATCAGTGGATCAGTCACCCCTCAAAACTACTTTCCAGCCACCACAGGTATGTATATCAGCAAGCCTTGAACACAGAGCACTGTAAACGTGAAACAGCTCTGCAGGCAGTAGTTGTGGCTAACTAGTACAATTAATAGATGTAGCTCAGCAGTTCTACAGGAAGCAGTGCACTGAGAATCACAGAGTTAAAAAGGACAAAAAAAGTAAAAAAAATCTGAACAGTTCAGGACCTCCTCTAGGACTGACAAAACTACTGGGACTGTTCAAACTGGATCAAAAGAACTTTTATTTGGGTAATCAAATTATTAAGGTTTTTCCTCTGTCAATTTAACAGAAATATTATCAGTAAAATGACAACTCTGCAAAACTAGTAGAATATATATACTCTCTATATATTAAAAATATATTGCTACTGCTTGAAATAATTTCATAGTTGCCTACTTTAAAAATACATTGAGTAGCCTACAGCAGCCAATAAAGGCAAGGATATCTGCTGCAGAGATCACAGAGCAATACTTTGAGATTTTAAACACAAACACATGAACAAGGACTTGTAGACAATACTGAAGACCCTACTTGGTGTTTTTGCACATTCTTGTCTGTGATAAAACCCAGTAAAATTTAGAGTCACTTGAAAAAAAAATGAAGATACAGGAAGTGTGAACATCTAGATAAAACCAGACATAAAATACTTTCTACTGTACAGTGCTTAAAATAACAGACAGCAATATCCCAATCATCTTTCTCTGTCTCACGCACATTCCCAATTCAGTAAGATGCTGCATATTTTTTGTCTATTTTGTCTGATAACAAAAATGTAGTCCAGCTTATAACTAATAAAAATATTCCTACCCTATCTAGCACATTAATATTTTGCTACAGGAAAGTGACATACTTAAGGGATCTTTTTTGCACTAGTGAAAGTCAATGGGGAAGGAGAAACAGGACAGACATCCTCAGCAAGACAGAGCCCTGCAACTCTAAACAGAGAATAAGATTAGGGCTGTTTCTCCTACTGTTCCCAACTGAAAGCTAGACTAGATGACAACTCAAGACTGCTCAGTACCCTAATTACTCTAATATTGTAGAAATGCTGCGTAGACCCATTGGTGATTATCACAAGAGCTTCTTTAAGTTGGCTCCAGTTTTCCACACTTTTGGTATCCTTTCAGCTGATGAAGTTTTCTGGATTGTAGGGCTGTCTCATGATGCTGTGTTTTGCCACTCGCACATTTCTTGTGTTGGCACAGATGGAGAAAGGAACAGAAAAGAAACCTCAAAGGTGATGTTTTTACCTCCCAAGACTATGGTATGTAACGGATCACCCAAACCCTGTGGGGCTGGTGTTAGGGCAAATTTTCACCAAAAACATCCCACTATTTCAGAACAGCTAAGAGTTTGCTCCAACAGCCTAATTCTCTTTTCATCTAATTTTAAACTAATTTACCTGTGAAGATGAAGAAGCTTTGGTGGAACCTATATTTAAGCATGTGCATGTGTGCTGTATTGAATTGAAATGTCTCTGCAGGCAATGCACAGTAAATTGCACAGAGAATGCTGGCAAAGTAAAGGACATTTTTAATAGGCAAGAACAGTAAAAATTTCAATGTGAGTTAAAGATTTTACATGGAATACTGATTGTACTAACATTCATGCACATCACTTAGCAAAATGTATAGTAATTAATCACTGGGATTTGTTCTCTCTCAAAATAACTTGTCTCTTGACAATTAATAATTCTAGGAAGTTTTCAATAATTGTGAGAACCAAAGGAACACTGCAATTTATACCAGGTTACTAAAAGCATGGAAGCCCTTGTGAGTTAGGCATGCAAAGAAAGTGTTACATAACAGGGATATTCACACAAAAAACCATAATCTTATTAATGCATTCTGCTGGAAAACTGCAAAACAAATCAGTTGCCCTACACAACTGCCACAAAAACACAATCCCAAAAATATTGTGAAGCATTTTTTCAAACACAAAAACTCCATCAGCCAAGAGCTGCTCTTCCTCCAGCAGGTGTCACTGCTGGAAACAACAATAACAGTGCTGAGGGCTCCTGGGTTAAGGAGTGAGAGGCACAAAAATGTAACCTATGCACACATCATCAAAAATGCAAGAAAAACAGGGCATAGGAGAGGGAGAAATGGCTTCTTTTTTGTACCTTTCAACCCTGAGCGGATGATAGTAGGAGACAAGTCATCATAATTGTTCATTAAACTGATGTCTCCTGACGTGAAGCTGACAGTAAGTAGTGGCTTGGTGTTCTGCACCGGGACTGGATAGGCAGCTGGTCCATCTGCAAAACAAGGCTCTGAGTGAGCAAAAGGTGAACAACCAAAAATAATCACATCCAGGCTGAAACACACTGTACTTCAGCCTACCACCATCAGGAGCTGTTCCAAGCCTCCCTACCTGTTTATTTCTGCAACATCTGTGGGCACAAGCAAAGCAGGTTTAGCTAGTTAAGCTTCTCTGTTTCTGTGAAACCTCAGTGCTTTTACTTTGTCAATTTCTACTGCACATATCCACAGTGATTTATGCATATACTATTATGTTACATAGTGGTGTTTTTCAGTCTTTCTCCATTCCCAACTCCTCAAAGTGACAAAGAAATGGAAAACCAGTGCCTCAGAAGACTTTCTAGGAACCCCAGTTGAAAACCAGCATGATGAACAATATAATGACATTAAAAGCGATTTGTTCTGTACCCTTTTTGCTTGGGCAGGTACCAGGGACTCGTCCTGAAGTCACACAGAGACATTTTAAGAACTTCTAAGAGAACATATGGACCTTTCACAAATTACTGCATCCTAAACATCTAGGCAGCAGCATGAAAAGATACCTGCCATTCTGCATAACAGGATTCAATGCACCCAAAAGTAGACGTGAGCCCAAATGGAACACTTGGCTTTAAAAACAATTTCTGCAAAGTCTCTGGTCCTCTGAGCTTGTTTTTCAGCAATTCACTAAAATTCCTTCGCTCAAATACTTCATGACCAATATTGCCAACTGTAAATTTTGGTGTTTAACTCCTGTTTACAGTTTCTGAGAGGAGATGCCACTGGTCCCTGATTAAGTGCCTGTCAAGGCCCAACCAACATCTTTCCAGTCAACAAAAATGGCAGAACCAGTTAAGAGTAGTATTGTTTCCTGAACTTGTAAAAAAGCTGATAGGAAAGCATTCTGGAGAAAGATGTCTAGTAACTGGCACCTCTGTGTGTATATAATTTAATAAGAAAATCCCAATAAACTTCTAGTGCTTCCTACACATCTGTGTGAGTCAAAGGCTTGTCACCTTTGAGAGGTTTATGCTGCATCTGCTCTAAAGAAAACACATTATGTTTGGGTAATCATTAAAATAGGCTTGTAACAAGTCCACCCACCCCCTGACTGACTCAGAAAAAGCTATCACACACATTTGGATCATTTAAGCTCTCATCTGTGTACTCTGCAATTTCACCATCCTCCAACTGGAACCTCAGTATTTTTAAAAAAACACAACAAAAATCCAATTTATTGTTGTTGTCTGTCTTGCTTTAGGAGCTTGCTAGGTTGAAATTTGTTTCTTTCCTTCTAAGGTAAGAAATCTTACCCAGTAGCAGAAGTGAGACATGAAAGCCAAAACAAAACCCAGTTTTAAAATATGCTAACATTTTGGCAGGTGATCAGATATCATCTTTCAATATTTGTTAAAAACATAATCTTATTATATAGACATATATTCTGGAAAATGTATATTTTTTGGTCTGAATCCAAATTAAGAGTTAAAACTGCAAAAGTCCTCAATTCAGAGGTTCAGATCCAAGATGCAAATTCAGAATTATTTTGTTATGTATTTGTTATATATTTAAAATTTCCGCTGTACAATCACTGACTATTATAGAAACTTAGTTCTTAATGTAGTTCAGGTTTCATACACTGGAACACAGGAACAGCTTACCTAGAGCTTATAAACTGATCAATCACATCAACAGGAAGTATTATCATTACTTCAATGAGAAGGGTGGGACAGACTGTGCATGGACACCTAGGCCTCATAAGTCTTCACTACAGATGACTTCCAAAGATTTTAAAACCAAAATATTTCACCAAGCTAGGTGTATTGAAACTTAGGAGAGGAAAGGATTTATTCCTGACTCTCAAACTGGCAATGTGCTCTGAAGCATGTGAATTAATAACTCCAGCCAACTCCAGTCACCCTGCTTCTACCCTGTGTAATTGCAGGAAATATCTTCATTTCTGAGCCTTCTGCAGTATTTATGGAACTCTTTATGTCAGGGCTATGAAGGATGGGACTGTAACGATGAGCATTACAGAAATCCTACAAAACAGAGATAAAACTAAATATATAGTACTTTACACTATGTCTAGTACTGCTGTCTTTTCACATGAATCTATATAGTAGTGCATTAATTCCTGTGGCTGCACTCTGTACCTCCATACACACCAACCACTGCAATACCTCATACCTGCTTATCAGTGAAACCTGACATGTCCCTGTCTGCTGTTTTTCACTCACCCTCACTGAAAACTTATCGAGCTTTGTGTTGTTATCTCATTTGTGCAAACAGAGGCAGAGCAGCACAAATGAGGTATGACCTGCAGCAAGGCTGGTGGCAGAGCTGGGGACAAACCCACTCTCCCATACCAGCTCTCTGCTCCATGAGAGCTTGAAACTGCAGCCACCCTGCTGGTTTTGTAGGGCATGACATCGCCCTGGCATGTGAGATGTCTTCATGAGCACGTGCAAAGCTGAAACAGAAGGATGTGCACATAACCCTACCTTGTGGTGGGGAATAGTCGTCGGAGTCCGTGTCGCTCTCGCTGCTGTCCTCCACCAGGAAGCTGGGGTAGTTCCAGGACATGTTGAGGATGCCATCTGACTCATGAAGGAGCACGTGGGCCAGCATTCGCCCATGGCAGTCCATGACGATAACTTGTCCATCAGCAGTGCCAAACAGTACCTGAAAATAACACAACAACCCTCAGTCCTGCCAAATGTACAGCCTTCAAATACATCTTATAATTAACTAGCTACCCTGGAAATTAACTGAAAGCAAAGCAGTCATGGATGTGAAAGGGTGCCAGAACAGGACCCTGCAATCAAAGATGAATGTAATAAATGAAGTTAAAGCAGCAGAGTCTACAGGTAGGTTTGTAAAATCTGTGAGCAAGTAATGTTTCATGGTGGATGCATTTCATTCACTTTAATATCTTCATTTGATACATGATCATTACTACAATTAAAGTGAGCTGGCAGAAAGTCTATCACAGATTCTTTAGTATTCCTGTATAATACAAAAACTCCTAAACCTGGTGGCAGGAAAGGTGTGCATCAGTCGTAACAATATCAAAAGAGAAGACACAGCTGACAAAAGCGAGATCCTAGCAGAAATTTCAAATGGCTCATGAGAAACAGAAAGCTGAATAGAGAAGGACAGGTTATTCAGTTGATGAGCTAAAAAAGCTAGGAGAATGCCTTAAAAAAAAAAAAATTAAAAAAGCAAAAGCAGTATGATCAGTCAGCTGGAAGTAGAGTCTCAAAGGCCAAGGAGAAGGCAATGTGCTGCACATCCAGGAAGAGATGAGAAGAGCTTCCACCCACCATTTCAAACACAAAATGGATAATCCAAGTTTTTTCTTGCCCTTAAACAACTCCATAGCTAATCACACAGACTGAAGTCAGACTGATTGGAACCTGCAATTTCTTTTTTAATAAATTCTTCTTGAGGATTTAAGAAAGTTAAGATCCTGCATATTTGATGAATTTTAGTAAAAAAATCAGGAAATAAGGACTAATAAATCCTAAAGCAATAAATGCATTAGCCAAGACTGTTGCTGCCATCACATAATTCTGTATGAGGCAAATACACTTTAAAGCAAGTTTAAAAGCACCCATCAACTTGAAAACTAGCCAGCATTAAAAATGAAGCTAAAAGGAAGGTCAAATCTTACACTTGCTCTTCAGTCTACCACCTATTTCCAATACTTGTAAATTTAGGGTTCTAACAATTATATGTCCAGATCAGAAATTCACATAGCCTTGTATCTTACTTTTGAGAGTGGTCAAGTATTTGGAGAAGAGTAAAAGAATAGGATGCACTGAGCAAGCATCTCCCCTGCACACTCCTGTAGCTTTCAACAAAAAAAAAAACCACAATCCCTCTTCTCTGATAATTGATAATTTCATCTGGCAACCTTTAGCTCCTTACACTGAAAGAAACATGAATAATTGTTCCCTACTTACATTCTTAACATTGGTCACAATTTTACAGACCTCTATTATGTAATTCCCTAGTCATCTCTTTCCCAAGCTGAAGAATCATAGCCTACTTAGGATCTCCATGTACAGCTGTTGTTCAAAGCCTGCAATCACCCTCGGTGACTTCTGCTGTCAGAGATCTTCTTTTCTATCTTCCTACTGAGAGGCTGTGTCAGACTTGCAGCATGCAATGTGTGTATTGTATCAGACTTATACAACAGCAGTCTCCTAAGAAGCAATAGTCATTATTGCAGTTTTGAAAGCTTCAGAAAGGAAGCGTGGCTTCTTAAGTGTTAGTCAAAAAACAACAACAACAAAAAAGCAAACCAAACAAAAAAAAATACTAGAGTTATTTTTATGATCAACATGAAGGTTGTAACCTTCATTACAACCTTCAACAATGAAGGTTTTAAACTAGAATGGCAATTTAACAGAACTCCCATAAAGACATTAAAATCTTAAGAAAAACAATGGAGTTGTTTCCCATTATCAAGAATGTTGAAAAAAATCATTATCTGGCTGCCTTAACTGTAATCATTACATGTTACAAATATTTTTGTGTTAAATAGTTGTTGGGTTAAAACAGCAACTGAAGTTTGCTATGAGCCTCAGAATACTATTCTTAGATGTAAAACCAAGAACTCAACCTTTGTTCATCTCACACTCTCCTCCCTTGTGATCTCTTATTCTATTCTTCTTCCACTTGTATCATCACATCTCCTTTCAGACTGTTCATGATTTCCACTGTTTTCACATGCATGATCAGTGCACAGCCACTTTCACTATTCATTTTCAAAACACAGCTACTCTCTGGTCTCAACAAAACAAACTTTTAAAAAGGCAAAATCCTACCAGTTGTCACTGTTAGCTTCTCACACCACTCTCAGTCTACTAGAGAATAGTTTCTAACTAGTCTACAAGAAGTTCTATAACTGCAAATACCCAGACAGAGGAGGTGAGTCTCTGTTGTTTCTGAAAATAGCAGTACCAGAGTCTGCCTCCTAAAACCCTGCAGAAACATTTTATAATTGGGTAGGAACAAAATCTTTGGATTCATCACTCAACAGTTAAGTCTCATCTCAATCTAAAGCTAATTCTTTTGAGTAGCACTGCCCCCAAATAATTTAAAATTATGAAGTCCTCAGTAATTTCCAATTCAGAACAGCTGCATGTCAGCATCTTAATTCTTGCACTGGAACTTGAGAGAGCTCTTTAGCAACCTAGAAATATCAGAGGGCACACTTCATCTCTTCAGCCAGGCTGTAGGTTTCAAGGAACAGCTTTAAGTTTCAGGGTTATTGTAGCAATACAACCTTTAAGATGAAAGCATTTATCAGCCTGATAGTCCTGCTGGCTGAACTCCTGCTGAAGCTGTAAAAATGTCTAATGGTGTTATCATCCATAACATTACTCAGGTTATAAATGCCACACTCAAGCTACTTATGTCAGATGAATAAAACTCTCTTGACCTTCAGACAAAAGGTTGAGCCACAAGATATCCCTAAAGGATCTAACAGAGGAATTAAGAAGTTACATTTTAGATACTTTAATTTTCTGTGTGTGTGTTTACAGATCTAGGAGGTCAGACAGAATGTTGGAAAAAGGTAACAAGTTATAGTGGTTTGTTAACCCTTGAACACAAAAGCTAAGTGATAAGAAGAATAATTTAAAAAAACCCAAGCAGTGGTTCTTTGGCCCCTTGTTCTGATCTTCTCTTGACTCATCTCTTTTCCTTTCGTACTGCTTATTATTACAACTGATCTTACATGTATTACCAACTGCAGAATTGCATTTGCAGAATATGGAAAATCTGATAATCAAATACCTAAAATCACCCAATACATTCTGAGTGTGAGTCAGTACCACAACATAAATACAGTATGTCTTTACAAAATATCAAACATGACAAAGCCTACACTACAGTGAAGCTGTAGCTGATTAAAAGTCACACAAATGCAGGGCTCCAGTAGTGCCCAGATGTTTTGTGCTTTGAAGGGGAATCTGTGATAAACAGCACTGGGAAAGCACACACAGTTTTCCAAGTGTACCAAGAGAGGAAAGGTGGGCTCAGTTCTGAAACACAAGTGTCTTAGTTCTCTATGAAACTCAAGCTTGGGGTGATTCCTATCTGTTATAACAAATCTGAATACCTGAAAAATGCCCCTCTCTGGAATGTGCTGACCTCTTTAGTCTATGTGCTAACTTGAGATGAGTTTCACAGCCTAGTTTTGGTAAATTAATAGGCTTTTCAACTAAAGATTTCTGAACTATCACCTATGAAACTTAGCATTCAAGATTGCAATCCCCTTAAATGTCCAAGAAATCTTCAAAGACACTTCAACTAGGAGTCTGAAATACACCAATTTCTAAAAGACATATAGTAAGCAAAAGATGGGTATTTTGTTCTGAAGTATTCCTCTCATGAAGAAATTAATATTACAACAGCCAAGAAGCTAAAAATTCAGCTCAAGAGGAAAAGCTTGGACATGCTGGGTGGCTTTGCTACATAAATTGTAATAATATAGCACTGAACTCCGCAGTTCCTGCAAGATCTGTTGTGGTGCTGCAATGCTCTGGACCAGACATGGAACCAGCAGAAAGTGGTTTGGCAGCACCAAGATCCACAAAGCTACAGTGGAGTGACCAAAGACCTGGTACATTGAAGGTCCAGTTTAGGAAGCCCACTGTTTTGCAGAAGTATAATTTTCTAAGAGCGGTGCTTTTTTTTGCACATAACACATTTTGTTGCTATTTAATTTGGTTTAATGTAAGTAAATAGAACTCATCAACAGTAAGAATGCTCAAGCTGTATCATAATTGGAACACATATGAGGAGTAGAAGGCAGAATTATTCCCAATCTCAGGTTTTGGTTGTACTAACTGAACAGTCAATACTGTTACAGAAAGATATCGATAAAACAAGATGCCTCTCTTCATGACATTTAGTACTAACACTGAAGGTTTCTAATGTTGCTGGTTAAACAAAACTCCCAGGAAATTTAATCAATACATTTTCAGAACAGGGACTGTCATTCTGCATCAGGGAAACAACCAAAGCTTTGGCTGAAGCTACAGTTAAAGCATTAGAAGCTAGATTTGCTATAGCTGCTGGAAGAAATACAAAGCTGTTGGAGGCTACTTTAGGGTAGCACTTCTCAAGTGAGATATTCCAGTATCGTGATGTTGGAATGCTAAAAAAAGAACATGTGTCTGTTTTACTCCTGCTGGCTCAGGATTTTTAACAGATCCTCTCTGACTTCTCACAAAGAACAAATATCTGACAACTCACAAACGCAAAACAACTCATAGACTCTATTAATTTAAACAGCATTGAAAATGAATCTAGCAAACTCCACCCTAGCACAATCTGATCCTTAAAACCCAAAATTTTCACATACATACAGAACTTGCCTTGTAGGACTATGCAAGGTGCATGAACAGATTGCATCTAAATTTCTGGACAAACTGAAACATTCTGAAAATGAACATAATCTGTCATTAAATCTTAAGTGCTCTAATCTTGCCTAAGACATGGCTAAGCTGTCAGTAACTCCACTGAGCAATTTCTCAAGTTACAGATCTTCCTTCTCCCACAGGACAGGTAGCAGCTTTTGGATTTTAACATTCTCCAGGGTTGAACTTCCAAAGATTGAAGGATTCCTCTTCCTACCCACTTGGCAAATCTTACCCTTTCAGTATTTTGTTTTACTCTCTGCCTTTGTGTGCGCGTTTGGCACCTGCTGAAATCTTGGTGTCATTGTACCAGGCAGTAGCACTGCTGCCACTTAACAACTTGCCCTGCACAGCTCTGCATTCGCAGCTGTCTCGTTCTGTGTTTTGCTTCACTGACCTTCACTTTCTCAAAATTTAGACCTGTCTTTATGCTTTCTTCTTCAGTCTTCTCCCCCATCTTCCCCCACAGGAAAAACTAGGCACCTCAGAAAGTACACTTTGCAAAAATGCTAATAAGGTCAACCATTAGCATTGTCAGAAGATGCTGAGCAGTTCAAGGAAGCTGAATTAGTTCTGTTTGCTCTGATTTAGCCACCTGGACAAACATTAGTATTTATTCTAGGAACAGCCTTCACAGTTGTCACCATACTGCCATCATACTAATAGAGATAAATCTATTTTGCTGATTCAAAATTAACTGAACTATAAAGTTATAAATACACAAAATGGTGGATCGACCTTATATTTATGCAGGTAGGCTTAGTAACAAAGGAAGTACAGGGGAAATTATTGCCTTTAATTATTTTCATTCGTTAGCCGAACAAAAGAACGTCAGTCTTGCCAAGGTTTAACTCCAGCATTCTGCAGTCCATTTAGATATAGGATTAGCATTTTGCATTCCTTGGGCTTTTCTTGTTTACTATTTCTCCATCACAAAGCAGGAGACAGTGCAGCAAACTCCTCTTAGCATACATTAGAAAGTGAAAGTTTGTTTTTCTCAGTGTCATATTTCTGTCTTTCCTTCTTTTTACCTCAAAATACAGAGAGAAATAAAGAAAAGCAGAGTGAGGGAGATAGATAGTCTCCTGCTGAGTACTTTTTTTTCCATTAAAAATTCAGCCACTGTAAAATGATTTCTTGAACTGACACAAAAAAACATCACTAAAATTCACATACAAGCTCTGGGGAAAAACACTAGATTTTTCTTGACTGCCTTTATGTCCAAAAATCTTAGAAGACTCTGTTTCCTTTGGACATGAGGAGTTACCAGCCCCACACACGGCTGGTACAGCCCAGGATCATTCAGCTAACTGCATATATAAATATACATAGAGTGGTGAAATTCTCATTTGAGGTCATTAATCCTTTCAAAAGCAGCACTGGCTGAGTTACCTACTTTCAGGCTTGTTCATTCTCTCTTTTACCAAGTCCATAGGATCTAGGTAACTATTATAAAGCCATCAAATGAGAAGGCAAAGTAAATCCGTCAGAGATCTTGGTGACAAATCCATTTAATAAATATTGAAATACTAAAAACTGGGGATTCAAACTGCACTGGCTTTATTTCTCTCTAAAATAGTATAATGTAGCTGAATGACTGTAAATTAGATACTTGCATGCCTCTTCAGGAGCCAAAAATATAAGTAGTCTTAAAACCAGGGTCTCAAGCTATTAACTACTCTGGACATATGGGGATAGAAGCAATTGTACAGGCAAAGATGTTATATGAAATGCTATATGAAAGCATTCTTGCAAATCACAGAAAGACCGATCATTATACATTCTTGTAATTATACCTGGACTAATTCTGACTTGTGTATTCCAGGCACACACATTTCTATATTCTTTCTTGACTCTCAAAGACATTTTTCAAGTAAGCATGTTACAGCAATTAGATTTTTAAGTGAAGAGTTGCCCTCCTATATAGTGTTCACAGCATTAATTATATGCTTCAGTTTACTTAAAACGTGAAAAAAAACCACATTTGAAGCAGCATTCAAAATTAATAAAAGGCCAACAGCCAAACACCTTCTACAGAACATCTGTGACAATTAACTTGGACAGGACTCCAAGCCTGAACCACTGAGCTCCCACAGCAGAAGTACTCTGGGATATTCTTCGAGCACTGTTGTTTTCTGATTCCCCACAAAATTGCCAGGAAAGTCTGTCTCTGAAAACACATATTCTTCACAAATATGCAATTATACATAGCAACTAAAACAACATCTGGTGGGAAAATGCAATTAGTTTTACCAACAAACACTCAATCAGGAAAAGAAGTCAACTGATACACTTGGCAGTCTCCTGCATTACTTCCAAGTCAGGCTTTAGTTATTTCCTGAAAGATATGCTGACTGCTGAAGCTAAAATTTCATTCAGAGCTTTAGAAGTCTGAGAGTTTCTGCTGGGGTTTTGTGGTTTGCTTTTTCCCCTAATTGAAAATAGTATTATTTAGAAACAAGGACAACACTCTCAACCAGTGAAAATGCAATACAAAGCAGTTTAGAAGCAATGTCGTTGCTGTTTTGAATTTCATAACATAAAATGAAGATGCTCCTGGGTTAAGCTATACACTAATGGAAGTTAGTCCCTCAACTTCTGCCCTCTCCTTCGAGGTCTTGTGTGCTGGCAGAGAGCAGTAACTCAGCATGGACAGGAAATAGGTGGAATGGGTGAGGTCAAGTGTAACTGAGTCAACATGGAGTCAGGCTGAGTAATAAACTGTTACCGAATGAGGCACTGAAGAAGAATGACTATTCTCTTAAAAAGGAAGGAAAGTAAGGAAGGATTAATTCCTTTTTAGCTTGCCAACAATCCCTCAGTATCTGAACGCTGACAAGAAACTGGATCCTGGACAAAGAACAGAGAGCTCAAGTTGAACCCATGCAGGATGAAACATTGATGGGAAAGGTTTTGGAGAATAAAGAGATACTGCTCCTGCTTTCCATTGGTATACTATCTCTTTTTGTCAAATCAATGGAAAGACTATGTGATATCACTTTTCAAAAATATCACCTTTCCTCTGCCACTTACTATGAAACTTGGCCTTGCTTTCCCAGACAAAACCTAGTGCAGAAATCCACAAATATCCTCCTCAAGATTCAATCACTCTAATCCCTGTTTTCTGCACCAAGGTTTCAGACTATTTGCAGGCTTGAAGACATCTGACCCCAAGTTCAAGACCCCATTTGGCTCCTGGTCTTCCTACTAAACTTGCAAAAAATTGATGGATTAAGTACCAGTGATGATAAAGTTCAAATCAACCACACTGTCAGCTACATTTCTTTTGAAGTGAAAAGACCACAAAGCTCTAGATGAACCAAAGCGATCCTGGGGCCAAAGTAAGTATTCTCAGCCAAGTGGCTTTGGCAGTGGAATAATGGACTCTTCCTGAAAAATGCTGTAAAACCTTCACAGTTTGGAGAGTTTTCCCTCTGTAAGAATTACACTTCCACTCATGTGCCCTCTCCTGACCAGTTCAAAATCTGAACAAACAAAGAAATTTTCCTACCCTACATACGACCTCTCCTTAGAGAGCACCTTCCTGCAGAAGGTTCAATTTTTTCCCTACACTGCCTAAAATACAGCATAAGTGCATGCTGCTCCCTTGCAGAGGTGCACTGCAAAACCTCATTCTTACTATTTGCCCCAGGGCTGAAGCATAGCACAGAGCTTTTCAAAACCACAAATTTAAGTAAACTCTCTGTCTCAGAGAACTAAAGACTTCAGGCTATATAAGCAAAATCTTTCTGTACAAGTGCCAGCAAGGTGAGAGTAGAGGCAAATGACTTCTTTCATACCTGACACCTCCCACACAGAGACTTGTCTTGTTTCTATTTGCACTCATCTTTACTTTGCTGACTCAAACATTGATGCTTCAAAAATGTAAAACAGCACCGGGCATAAAAATGCTAAGTGGACACATTAACTGTATAGCACAAGTTTTCATCTCTCCCTCCATCTCTGGCTTGTCACTGCCATCGACATCCATCTTTCCTGAGGGAGGCAAAAATGTGGTAGAATGTGCAGCATTTAAACTTCAGATTCCAGACAACTAAAATACCTATATTATGACCTGAGAGTCATAGAGAAAGAGTTACAAGGTGCACTGTTGAGGCTGATCTGTATATCCTAGTACACCGTGCTTCCAAAGGAATGTAGAAATCCATTCAGGCATTTGATTTTGCACTAACACCCTGTCTACAAGGACGAGCAAAACATTAAAACAGTTGTATTACTCCTTTCAGACAGAGTCGTTAAGAGAAAAATTTCTGTGCAAGACTCATCTGAAACAGCCTTGACACGAAACACTGCAGGAGCTACTGCAAAAACGAGCCATGATGCTGTCAGCCCATAAACAACCCCCATGTTACAGCTCTCATGACTAGAACAAATGGCACCATCTCGTTAGCTCTCTCAGTGCCTTGCCTCTGCAGGCTGGATGAAGAGCATCCAGGGAAAGATTAGGCAAGGCACAGATGAAGCGAGTGGGAAGAAGAAAGTACATTGAAGTATCACCTTATTGCTCTGTTCCTCCAATTACCCGCTCAGTAACTGTGCAGTACAGACTAGGCTTTCTGGCAGGAAAAAATTGTCTGGAATAAACCCACAGTTAGATGCCATAGCTCCTGAAGCTGTGGATGAGCCCTAGAGGCGCAATGAGAACATCCTTATTGCCTACCCTCCCCAAAACTCAAGGCGAAACCTAAAATGTCCTCGTCTGAGCACAAAAATCTGCAGTGTAGCTGCTCGTTGCTAGTGAAAAAAAGGAAAGTGCAACCAAGAATGACACAGTGCACCAAGCTAAGTTTTCTCCCTCCTTCTTTCTGGAAGCTGTATTCTCAGCAGAATGATGCATAAAAACCTACTTGAGACAAAAAGGCAAAGGAAAAACAATGCTAACATAGCCAGACACTGCTATCAGAAAAAAAGGGGAGGAAAAAAGCGATATCTATTATTTAGGAAATAGCACAATACAGCCTGAAAACAACATAATAAAAAGAGATGGGAGAAAGAAAGGCAAAATACCACTTAAAATTCACATTACTTTTCCCACAAAATCTGTCACTATTATGTATCATCATAAAAATCAAGTCCCCCAAGCAAAGAGCAAAAACAAAGTGTTACTGTCTTCCAGCATGTATAAATATATAAAACTCTGCAAAAAATATTTAAACATTTTCAGTTTATATAACCCCCCCACATATTCTGTTTACAAAAGGCTGAAATAGCTTAGTAAATATTTACAGACCCCTTAGCACAAGTAAGCAGAAATCATTAATTTTAATAGCAAGTTTGCCACAAAGGTTTGAAATGCTTCTAAAAACAGTCTAAAATATTAGACAGTTAAGCTGTGAAGGTTTTTATGTTTGTTTTATATAACAAACAGATTTATCTTGAAAGACAACTGAAGTCTCCTTCCCCTGTCCTCTTTTTGCATTTTAATGCTGCTGCTCAATTATGCAGCATGCAATGTTAAAATGCTTATATGCGATTTAACCATTGTCTGCAGTCCTTGTGGCTTGAATAAACTGCCTAGTTAATTAATGACATGTCTTCAATGTTATAAAAAGTCTCCAGCCATTTTTCCCAGTAATCTGAGTAATTCATCCATCAATGAATATAAGGCTTTCAGATCTTCCTCAACAACTGTATCTTACAGTGCAATTTTGAGTGGCCCAAGTCATTGTAACCATCATTTGGTAGCCTCTACATCCAGAATTGCTGTGAGAAAACAATGCATTTTTATATGTTAAGACACAAAAATACAATTATTCCCTGGCATCTTTAAGGGCCCTTTATGTGAACCCATAAATCCTTAATAGGAACAAGAATTATTCTAATAAGGACCAAAATAATTGCTTACATTTTCAAATTTTATAGGCTGTAACCTTTTTCATTTTGTCCTTCCTTCTCTTCATTCATAATAATTATGGTAAATAGCTACCTTCCCCATACTGCCCCAGTTGCCCCTTTGTAGCTCCCTTTCATCATTCTGTCAACTCATTAGAAGACCATCTTCAAGATCTTTTTTCCACAACTCCAGATGTCTGAGAATAATTATATTTGACCAGTGTGACTACCATAACAGCAAGGACTGCCCAAATTAAATGTGTGCTACAGTACCTGAATAAAACCAAAACAGGAGGGTGAGTGGGAGCGCAAACATCTTGTTTCAGAGCCACAGGTAAATGCAGATGTAGGTGAGAAGGCAACAGCAGAGCCTAAACAGATGCAACATTTTCAAACATTTATAAACTCTATGGTTTTGTGTTCTGGAAGCTAGGAGCTTCAGCTTAGGAGCTGTTCAGAACACCATTTCCTTGAAAAAGTAGTAGCAACTGCAAATCATAGTTCACAGATGAAAACAGGGGATCCAAAAGCAGACTGTACTAAAGGGGATTTATTAGGTAAAATTCCTGCCAAGGACTAAAGCCATACCAAACTCAAGAACTCTGGGAGAGAAGCTCATGAAACACCTGGATGCCACCGGTTACCATCTGGCTGCAGGGACACGTCTGGCACCGCGCGCTGTGCTAGCACAGGGATGCCACCCTGCTCCACCGCTGGGCCCGGGAACAGCCCGCATCCCCTGCTTCACGTGGAGCTCCCTTCTGACTCCACCTTGATGCACTGCAGGCAGGGGAAAGGAGCTGAAGCCTGCCCCTGCCTCCTGCTTGTCACAGAAAAAAGATGCTGAAGCGTCTCTGTGGTTGCCATGGGAATAGGATGGCAAGTGCTGGGAGCAGGAGTGAGTAAGAGCTTAGAAACTGCCTCCCTGCACAGCTACTGCAAGCTTCAAGAGACTTCGAAAGAAACAACACAGAGAGCTCCTGCACCCTGCGTTGTGTTTGATACCATGCAATTCATCTGCTGCTGGTCTCACTGTTCTCTTCCAGTGCCTTACAGGACCTTCAGTGCACAGTGTATCTGTTCCTAACACAGTGTTGCTTTTCTGTTTCACCAAGAGCACCATTTTGTCTGATTAGGCACAGAAGAGGCTGAACCCTGGGGCCTGTATTTACTCATTTTTTGTACTGGTGAATGTTGCATTGCAATGGGACCATGAACAACAGTTAATGTACCCAGCAGGATGCAAATCAAATTAGCCCACCTGCTTATATACTTATTTTCAAAAAAGGAAGCATGCTGGCAAAGTTCATATATACCTGCATGTATACGTATACCTGTCATGTTCTAGCCAGAATCCTGTCCAGTCCCTGAATTTCCACAAATAAAAGCTTACAACAAGAAAAGGGGAGCGGGGGGGAAACCAGAAATGGGCCCTTACAGCTGTCAGAAAAGTCTAATAATTTGTACTAGCAGAGATGCAGGGAACAAATATAGGTTACTAGCACCTCCTGGGATATCCAGGAATTAAAATACATTAACTCATTTTCATTGAGGGTTTCCTCTGTTGAAGAGTGATTTCCCTTTTCACAAGCAGAAACAGCAACAATCCCAGGGAAGTTCAAGGAGTTACAATATTGCTATAAACAAAGGGATAATCCTCTACAGTTCTCACCCAGTTCTCTGACACTGTCTTTCTCCATCATGAAGAGAGATAATCTCTTTAATGGGTAAAGTATAGGGAGAAGAAGAGGGAAAGGGTGGCCTGAGGGCAGCAGAGGTTGACACAAAAAATGTCACTGCAAGCTCAGCAAACACACAGGAAGGGAGATAAAGCACTGGAAAGATGTTTTGTACAACTTGTGGGTTTAGGAAAAATCCTCAATTACTTACTGACATTGCTTCTATAATTATAAATAAACCCTTTGGTTAGACAAAAGTCAAGATTTTCTCACTTATAAAGTCCTCAATCTGTTTGCTATGTACACTCCCTCTTTGAAAACAAGCATAGGAAAATGCCACAAAACTGTCTCAAGACACAGCATTCTCTGATATTTCAAATTTATTTTTCATTTCAAATATACTTTTCATCCCTACATGATCATAAGTGAGCCTGCTCACCAGAAAAATACTCCACATGACTCCTACAGCCTCTTGTAGCCCTGAAAAAAATAATTTAAAAACTGCAAGGGAAGTCCCACTCCTGAGTAATCCCATCCATCCAAGTATGGGACTCTGCCTGAGAGACAGACAGCACAGTCTTATAAAGTCTTCCATTTGTACATCTCCAAGAGCCCAATGGGGCCATGGCTTGGCTAGATGTGTGCTCTGGTTATAGGGTACAGGAGGAGAAAATGCCTGAATGAGTGGGCCTACAGACACACAGTGAGGTGAGAAAACTGACTTCTAGTCCTCTAAAATAAACATGCAGAATCACATTCAAAAGGCCTATGTACTGAATTAGCTGAAGAAGCCCACAGCTCCAAGTCCATACTCAAGATCTGGGTGTGAACTACAGCAGAAATCTGCCAATGACCTTCATGAGAAGTTCATCTGAGAGAGATGATGCTGAGAAATAGCACTGCAATCAACCATGTGACTCAAAATAAGTTTGTCCCTGACAAACAAGGAGAGCTCAAAAAACCTGAAAAACAACTGAGCCACAAGAAGAATAGTAACATAACACTCTCTTCCTAAAAGAAAATGCAGAACAACTTTGGCTAGTATTAATAAAATCAGCCGACAACTCGATCAGGGCAGGGTATGTACCACATCAGTTAAAAGATACAATTATATGCTCAATTTCAGCAGGACTGTAATCCACCCTGGCCACCTCTCTAGCTCTCATCCCATCTCTACACATTAGCCACTACCTCAAAGGTGCTTTACTTCAAGCACAGTAACGACACAAACACAGAGGCCACACACACTGTCAAACAAGACAATGGTGCCAATATTGCGGCTCCAACCTTTCCTTGTCTCCAACAGAAAGGAGATGGTAGGAAATTACCTTCCTCTTGCAGAGCTGCCACAGAGCCATCCATAGCAAGGAGTGACAGAGGTGACAGCTTACTAGTGCTGAATATACAGGAGAAAAGATGGAGGAGACAGGAGAAACCACCAGGATGCATGCAGAAGGGAGTGAAGGAGAAAGTCAAGAGAACTGAAGAGTGAAGCGAACAGACACACTACACTAAACAAGTTTCTATCAGGACAGTAGAAAATTGATATTGAACAATACAATCCCCCTGGAAATGTAAATTTTAAAGATTATTGTGTTAAAGGTCATGGGACCGTGGAATGTAATACTTTCACTAGCAACCTTCAAGGTGCCAGAGGGGTAACAAAAAGAACAGTAGAAAAATCTAAATTTAAATGCCAACATTTATCTTTCAGTCACTATACTGACAAGCAGAGTACATTAAGCAATAGGGAAGATGCTGAAGCTACTCTAGACTAGAATACTAGAATACTATTCTGTTCTCATTTGCACACATACCAATCAGGAGAAAATTTGGGTAAGGTAATAAGCTAGTAAGGGTATCCATTTCCATAAACACTTATTTATGTGTAATGTATGCAGCGTCCTTCCCCCCCGTTTGCTATTTTTAATTTTAACTGAGCATAGTCTCTCACCCAGCACCTCTGTGATTCATGTTTCCTCGTGCCTCCAGAGGCAAGTACATCTAAATATATTTTAGAAAATCGCTTCTTTCCACCAGCTCCAGAGAATACTACAAAAATCCATCATCACTTAACATGCAAACCCCGGCAAACCACACAGGGACAACTGTGCAGAGCAACATCAAACTCGAGGCTGGTTTGGGTCTCTATTTCAGTGAGTTTGTCAGCAGCAGAGTATGTAAGTTAAGCAAGTCATTTTCACATAGCTGGAATTGGCCATTATGTTCGAAAGCATTTATCTGGACACTGAACAAGTGTTTGTTTCCTGGCATAACCACTTATGGAGCATCCAGATTAGAAAGTACAAACATATTGGCTAAACTGAATTAAAGGCAGTCAGCCACTCCAAATTAAACACTCAAGTGAAGATATTTCCAAATACAGTAGCAACAACTGAGCATCACATAAATGGGGTAGCCTCATGTTTAAAACATAGGACTGAGAGCTATTAGATCTTAGCTTCCCCTCCTACTTCTGCTGCTTGTCTCTTCATCTTGATCTCAAGTAAATTATTTATTGTCAAGATTTACATTTCCCTAGATTCAAAAAGAGGCAGGCAGGCTCCCTGCCTTTAAAAAGCAGTGTTGCAATAATTAATTCATTACTCTATGCAGAGCACTCTAAAATTATTAGATACTGCTACAGAAATGTATATTATTAGTGTTATTATATTCCACTAGCAATTCCCAAAATAACTCTACCTTGGATGAATTTATAGTATTCTAAATTGAGTGGTACCTTGAGTCTTGAACCAGAATCTTTTCATAGTGGTACAAAATGAAGGAAGGAAAACAATCCAGCTGTGATCCTAACAGGGTTTCTCTTTGCACTATTCCATGGCCACAATTTCCTTCAGCACTGAATTATACACACATACACAACCACAATGACAGCAAGCATGTGGAAGGAAAGACCAATCCAGTCAGCTCAGCAGTGAAAAGCAAGGGACCAGTGTAAATCCTGCAAATGAAACCAGCACCCCAGCTCCAGCCATGTTGGAAATGCTGCTGTGTGCACTATTGTACAATTCTGCAGAAAAAATGGTAATGATTTTTTTAACTGGCTTTTTCAAAGCTCAGCAAAACTTATTCTTTTAAATTTTATTTGCATAAGGTTGAGACATCTCTTCAACACTCAATTACATACATTTGCTTATGTGAATGCAAAACATAACTATATGTGCTGCTGGATCTGCTTTTGCTGCCCACGCAGACTGGACAAATCTACACAGAAATGACCAGTCAGATGTTTAATAGTCCAGGCTGTATCTCTGCTCAAATGCATTTATAAGATAGCTGTAACAACAAATTAAGGGTACAATTAACAGATTCCTGTCTCAAACAACTAACTTTGAATAAGACTCTGTGTGAATCAGGGTGAAAAGTGATGATAGGGAACTTGATACGCTATCATGTTCGCCTAAAAAGAACAACAGGATTAACAAAATTTTCATTATCAGCGGGAGCAGCAGTTTTGATGACCATTTTACTTGGTAACTTTTTAAGAGGTGTATTCTATAGCACACCAATACAACCCAACTGACACCCCTAAATGCCCTATTTTCATTACCTGTTGGTCATCTGGAGTCCATATGCCACAGGTGATCTGACTCTCCAAGTTTATTTCTGAAGACCAGTGTCTTTGTCCGCTGACTGAACCAACCAGCACAAATCCATCTCTATAGGAGATAAGTGCTTGAGTCCCATCATGGCTCCATGTAAAGTCGCTTACCTTAACAAATCAAAGACAAGAAAATAGATGTATCAGCCATATAGGATTTTTCTGCTGTTTTAATAAAAGGCAGCAGTGCACAAAATGAGACAGGCCAACTATTAGCCCAGCTGAAGCTCTGATGTTATGCATAATGGAGAAAGCTTGCCAAGTGCCTTTGTGACAATTCTTGCATGTTCCTTTCAATAAAGAAATGTTTCATCTTCTCCTGTGCTTTTTGAAAGGTAAAAAATCCCATTCCTTGTCCTCTTCATTTGGCCTCTCAGGACCCGGTCACTCTTGACTGCAGAGAAAACATGCATACCAACCTGTGCCCCACGATCGTTCACGAGCTCCACAGACCATCTGCCTTCATATTGTATCCAAACAAATATTCCTCCATCTGCATCGCAGGTTGCTAATTTCTGGAATGGTTCATTCCATCTCACCAGCACAACCTTAAAAGATTACAAACAAAAACAGCATTACTGAAACTGCATGTTGTGCTAACAGCTATTTAACAAGAACCAGTTAAACAACACTGCCAAATAAATATCATTGCATTTAAACCCTAAAGATGCACAAAATAGCAATTTTTGGCCCAGCATTAGGCGCCTCTCAAGAACAGCTGGAATCATTTTGCCACAGTTGTCAAGAAATGCACAATCTCTCACAGTCAGACCTTTTTGGAAGGCATTGCACACTTTCAATAAAATCACAGGGAACACTGGAACACAGGACTGCATTATAGAAGCTGCAAACTGGAAGCCCTGCACAGGTTATCCAACACTCCCTCAAATGATTCCCCCACTGTAATTTCAGAGACTGTCAGACTCTTCATCAAATCATCACCTCTTGCTGACTTCAAATAAAGTGGCCTGCTCTGCACACAATTTAAATATTCAGATTGAATACTCATACTCAAAACAACCCCTGAGAATCTCAAATTATTAAAAAATAGAAATTTCATAGGAAAGTTGCTTTGCTACTGAGTGCAGAAGGAATACAAAGCAGCTTTTGATTCTTCTCTTCACATTAGAGCTATCTGAGGTTTTCTGGAGAATCTAATCAAGTCTAAACCAACCATATTGCTCTCTCATTTTTAATTAATCCCAATTGAACAAATACAGTATCCCTTGAGACCTCAGTATAAAACTGGAAAAAGCATGTCATCCTAGTGCCTGAAGCAAAAATTAGCAATAAAACCATTTACCTTCTGTTAGTGACTTTTTCTTAAAAAATATTTTTTTCCAAATTAATTTTTTCTCAAAAAAGCATTTTTTCCAAATTAGTTTTATTTCAAAAACATCCAGATATATATGGGACACTTACATTCACACACAAGTAAACTCCCCCAGCTATTTTACTGTGACAGAGAGTATGCAAACAAAGTAAACATATATTAAATACTCAATTAGTAGAGTGTTATTTCAACTACTTAATAAACATCCAGCTGTAATGACACTTTTTCATAAAACTAAATAGATAATTAATCTTCTAAAAGCAGCAGGCAAAATTTTCCATGAAATATATTTTGCTGTTTACAGAGATAGACTGATCCTCGTAAAGATTCCAGTCCCAAGATGAGCTCTAAGTAGACAGACCCTTCCCACTTCATAAAGAAATCAGCAGTCGTTTCCAGAACTATTTAGGATATAAATATGCATACCTAAAACCTAAACTTGACAGCTGAGGGATGATCTTACACTTATTCATAGTGTCAAGGTCACAGCTTAAGAACATGTCTATCAGTGGAGCTCACCAGCCTGAAGCATCAACCCTTGAACCATTAAACAACCACAGGAAAAACATTTCTTCGTTCATATGTAAAGCTTATGGGGAGAAGCAAGTATGACAAATCACCTCTCTGTTGTTACACAGCTCAGAAGAATCCCATTTGAGATTTTGCAGAAAAACACTGGATTCTACTTAATATAACCTTGCAGCTGCACTCTAAGACACCACTCCTGTTTCCAGTTGGGCAAATTATACAATGCCCCTAGATGGATTATATCAGCTTTAAAAAAAAATTCTTATGGTGGAAGAGCAGTAAATAAAATATTCCATTATAGCAATGCAAGCAGATACATTTTGTTGGAGATTTCACTCTGTTCCTTCCACCTAAACAAGAACAGCACAGATTTGTCAAAATTTTGTTTTCATTTTGGTATAAATCAAATGCACAGAGCCATAATTTCATTCACCCTGAGGCAAAATGCAACAATGAAGTAAGTGTACTTGCCAGCAACACCTAGCAGTATTATGAAAGAAGTGAAGAAAAAATCAAGGATAACATTGAAAAAAATCTTCATCTTTAAAAGCTGGGAGCTGCTGAGGCTAATGATGACCATTAAAGAGTGGAAGGCACTTATCACCCCTAAAATATCAATCTTTAAACACTTAAGACACTGCTCATGTTTCACAGATCATACCAAATGAAGTCTGCATCATACCAGAATGAACTGCTAGATAAAATTTAGGAAAAGAAAGAGAACTAGTTGTTCAAATAACATTGAATGCTTTAGCTAACACCATTAAGAATGCTACTACCTGTCTTAAAATTGCTCTGTTCAGTCTGGCAAAGATTTGAGATAAAAACACCATTTTAGAGATTAGACACACAAGTTGACTTTGTAATATGAGTTATGGGCAAAGTGACAACAGTTACTTTGTTGTGTTTTCTTTCTTTTCTATTTTAAATAGGAATCTTGTTAAAACTTGAAAATTTTCATTCAGATTCTGTACAACCTGTCTTTTGTTTAGAATTGATAAAACATCCAAGACTAAATTTGAATGTAAACAAGATTAACTAGAGCCTCCATCCGTCTCAATTAGATACAAATTAGTAACTTCCAAAATAAACTTATTGCTTTATAATGAGAAATGAAAGTGAGACAATGATTTTTCTATGCCTTCTGATAACAGCCTCATAAGGAAGCAAATTTGTAATTTGAAAATTCAACTCATTTAAACACAGAGCAAATGTTATTTTACGAGGTCATTTTAAAGATGATGCTGTAATTTACATTTAACATCTGACTACAGGTGTTGAGTCCACAACTGCTTTGAGTATTTCCAATTTCATTTTAGACACTTAGCATGCTGAAGAAGAGATATAGAAAGGAAGGATTGCCCTAAGTATTAAGATGACTTTTGGCTTTTATGTTGGCTGAAATGTAAAGCATATGAAAACATGTCCCATTGATAGCACACTTAAATAACGCATAAGCTTGAATTACCCCTCTACAAAGAGGAATTTTACTGCTAACCCATAAATGCAAAGATATCATTACTTTCACTAACAGCTTCAAGTCACAGAGGACCCATTTTTACTTCTGCCTTTATGGTCCTCTGCTTTCTACTTAGCATCTTCACACAGGTATTGAACGTCTGAACTGTTTTATGTTGTACTCAAAAGAGCGAGAATGCTGGTACACAAAAGTTAAGCTGGCTGTGGACCATTTGTGGTCCACACAGCCTTTCTATATTGTCTACTTATTTTTGTTTGTTGGTTGGTTGGTTGTGGGGTTTTTTAATTCTATATAAAATACAAATTTTGGTCGTTCTACTCTTGAAAAAAATGTATCACAGGTATTAATCAGCTTCTAAACCACTCTCTTACACAGGATAGGATCTCTCATGAATAAAACTTGGCCTGAGATATTTATTAAGCACAATGTAAAGGCCAACAATTTGCCCCTAAACAGGATGCTTTCCACAAAGCTATGAGCTTTTGAGTCAGTCTTATGTTTTCTTTGAGTCCCTTTTTATACAAGGAATAGTGGTAAAAAATTTGTTTTGAAAGTTCAACATTCAGGACCTTCAACACCTCTGGTTTAATTGCCATCTTGATGATTAGGAATTAAATTAATCCTAAATGTGCTAGAAACTCTACCCAAGAACTGACTGCATACTTTAATGCTGCTAACAATGTTATTATCTAGTTAAGATTTTAGGCAAGAAATTTTGAGTAACTGCAATTTCGGAGTAGCAAATGTGTGAGTTATAGTAAACATGATCTCTTCCCAACAGAAACTAGGTTTGATAATCTAAATTTATTACATGCTATTGACATTTTTAATATTTTTTTCACATTTTCTAACACAATACAAGACCACTAAAATCCAAAACATTTGGAGAGCTTTTGTTATTCCTAATTTCATTTTTTATGAATATTATTATTTATTCATATTATTTATTATATGGTTTTTGAAGGAGATAATTGAAAATATTACACAAATCAGTTTTGCAAGAGCAGAAGTCCTTAATCTAGAATACCACACAACAGTCATTACTGAAATCTTATTTCTGTACATACAGTGCATAATTGCTAGAGAAGCAAGGGACAAACATCTACAAAAAAATAAAAGGGGTAAGTAACTAGGGCAATTAGTTCCTAGAGTTCTTTGCCAAATTTAGATAGATTTTATTATGGATATACTGTAGTGAGTCACAGTGACTCATTTTTTAAATCTCTGATCCTCTAACCATTTTACTGGGGAGAAGCATATGCTCTAAAGATAGAGGTCTTCTCCAGCATTCATTTTCACATATGCTATGGATATGTGCTTGCAGATGGACTGCCACAGCAATAGAGAGCAGAGAATACTCCATGCCAGTGCTTGATTACTGCCCAATTTGCTACACCTGAAGAGCCACATTCCTGTATCTGGCATGAGCATTTCTGCAATTACAAGTGAAGTTGACATCTTTGCATGGTGCACAGGATGTGATGCATTATAAATCCATTGAGCATATAGAATAGCTGGCCTTTCCCTTTCCAGATAAATCATACTATATTTCTAATGCTATTGAAAGTTACTGAAATAGTTCCACCTTCCAAGCAGTGACAGCACGAGACCTAACTGTTCCCAGGACAGAATCACAAAAGAGATCAGGCTATTGCCTACAGCAGCAGAGTACAGAACTCAGTCTATCCAAAAGCTCTTCCAATCCTAAGCTTTTAGGAAAGTACTCAACTTTTTAAAGGAATATATAAAAGTTGAAAAAATCACTGACAAAAGGGATTGGACAATCTGCCTGGAGTCACTGAGCATCACCTATTTGCTTTAACAAGTAGTCCTATTATGCAACTCCCTAATAAATACATTGATCTTTACTCATGGTTACAACTAAGGATAAATATGTGCATACAGTAGGTGCAACACACTGGCTGGCACACATTACATTTTATTAATGGCCACAGAGCTGAAAAAATCTGTAAGTATATCTATCAAAGAAAAAAGATAGGTTTGGAGTGGGAACAGAAATGGAACACTGAAGTACAAGAACCAGAGAAATCACCTTTACATGCTACTGTATTTCAGTGCCTCTCCCTCCATTGTACAGAGAGATACAGCTACACGTATATACACATATGTGTATATACATTACATACATATAACATGGGTATGTGCGTGAATACACAATTCTATCAATCCTTGAGGATCCTGTACCAGCTTTGTACATTCACTAGTTAACTAACTCAAATTAGTTAAATGAAGTGGATTTTTGTAACTAAAATATAATTTGAAAGTTGGAACAAGCACCCAGAATAAGCAGTAGAGTTGTAGTTAATGAGCTATTGCTTCTCACTATACTTTACCTATAACCAGTATTTAGTTCTAAATGGTTCTGCATATGTTTAGTTCAACGAAACATTTAACTGTCTTTTAAATATTAGTACTTTTTTAAAATAAAGGTTATCTAAGTTTTCTCTCTCCTAATTTCTCACACTGCAGATTGCTTGCAATTGCAATTGCTTACTTTCTCCTTCCCTTATGACCTTTATTTTGTGCCATTACAATAATGTCAGGATAATTCTCTCCATTCAAACTAATTCAATCACACAAAGAGCATCAAGCAAGTATTTTTCCTACTAATAATACCAGACAAAAAAGCAGCAGATGTGGTAGACAGCAAGCTGGCATCACCCATCTTTCCTATCCTCCTCTTCTATTGCATTCTCTAATGATACACTCCTTAGCTCTCCCACACCTGCAGAGCTCTGACTTTTTGTTTCCAGTGACATTACAACTGGATGGAAGTGCCTCATTTGCATATGGAGCTGTCACCTTCCTAGGTATGATACCCATCAAGGAATTATTATTACTAAGAAGAAATTACTACTATTAATAACAAACATCATGCTGCAGTGAAAGAATGGCAAATCTGTAATGGCATTTACATTTCTTGAGAAAAACTGCCAACTCACAACAGGGGCTAGAGGTTACAGAGAGCGTAAATGAATGGCAAAGAAGTTCTGGGAGACAGAAAACACCAAAATTCCAAATTCTTCATGTTTCTCTAGACTAAACAATAAAAGTGAGCTCTCCTAGAAGGGCTGGAGCAGCCTCTAGATACCTGAGAGACAGATGTTATATAATATCCCTATCCACGCCTCGGGATAAGCTTTGGTCAGTGGTGCCCTGTGCCAAGGGCACGGCAGCTGCTCACAACCCCTGGGGGTTCGGCTGCTGCCACCGGCACAGCTTTCCACTGCCACCAGTACACCCTTTATCCCAGGATCCTACATTTTCATTGAAAGAGGTGTATTATTCTGCAGCTGCTGTCATCTCGCTTGTTCTGCTCTTTGAAAGGGAGTTTCAATTCTTTTTTTTTTTTTTTTTTTTTTAAGCTTACAATCTGATTTCATGGTATAACATTGTCAATAAGCTAAGCATGTCACCTGGGGACTTAGCCTTGTGCTAAATGCTAAATGAAATCAGAGGTAAGGCTGGACCAGCAAGAAAGTGCTGACCTTAATGGAGATGAAAGGTCCAGGTCCAACCCTGTACCTTCTTCTGACCACAGACTTCTCTGTGGCTTTCCTGTGAAATCCTACTCCAAGTCCCTAACTCAAACAACTCAGGTAAAGCTCTGAAGTTAAGTACAATGTAAGGATACATCAGAAGCTCTGTGCCATTTTGTTGGATGCACTTGCTCTAATTTTTCCCCCCTTTCTCCTTAGTGTTTGTTTTCATAATGCTCAGGGCCACACAAGGCTGACAAAGACTCGGATCACCTGTGCAGCTGCAGAAGGAGAAGTGGCCAGGTAGGAGCAGAGCAGCTCACCAGCAACAACCCTCTGAGTATGTGCAGGGGAGTTATCCATTCCCCTGTGCTCACTTAACTCTGTGTGTGAGTGGCTGGTAGCCTCTGCAAGTAACAGTGTGGTTGCTCACCCATTGGGAAGAATGTTGATGTTCCCCAGCAAGTCTTGTTTATTTCTCTTGCAGATGAATGACAAACACACCTATTTTTAAAAGGTGTCTTGAGGTTGGCATCCAACCCACCACATATACCTCTTTTTGAAAGGTATCATATGGTTGACATCAAATCCCCAATGGATGCCAGTCTGATCTTGAAAAGCTTGAGGGAATTATTTTGGCAAATAGACAATGGCAAAAAAAAAAAATTCTTTTGAGAACTGCTTTGAGGAAGGAATGCCTTTAGTGTAAGATGTTGTCTTAAAAATACCTAGACAGTCAACATCTCACTGAATACATTTAGGGGCCTTGATAGTAAACTGCCAAGAAGAAGACTCAGAAAGGCTCTAAAGCTTTACAAGTCTCCTGAAGTGATACACTTCATTTTAAGAAATACAACCTCCTCAATGTCTATTAGTCCCAAGGATTTGCCACATAACCATTTTATTTGTTCACAGAACACAGAATGTGTTACGTTATCGCCTACTTCAGAGGAAAACATGCCCAAGACTCCTCACAGGTACCAAACAAGAAGTATAATGCTCCTATGAATGAAGTGGCTCACAGTTCTAAAGGAACAACTCTTTTCACTTTGACTCACCACATTTAATTGTGACTTCAGAGAACCACAGTTTTGTGGGACATTAAAAAAAACCCCACACCAACAGAAATTAGCTGTATCCAAAGTATATCTCACACATATGTTTGGGCAGCAGAAGATTTGACAGGTCAGAACAGAAAGTTGCATATGAGAAAAATAACATGTGATATGAATCTAACATGGGTTAGAAGATGTTGGTATCTAACTAGTGGTTCTCAGTTGAGTAAGTTTGTTAACTATTCCTTCAAGGGCTATTAAAGAAAATAGTTGGTTATAATCTGAAGAAAAATAATTAAGGCATAAAAAATTAAGACTTATTCACCCATATGCACAAGATAGCTGCACATTATTATGTTCCTGAAAGGGAAATTGGTGGAGGGCTGCTCTTCTCCTGAAACAGAGATTTTTAGAGTTAAGTAAACAAAATGAATTAAGCATTTATAATGTAGCTTGTAGAGTTATGTATTGAATTTTAACCTTTTACTTAAGAAACCTCTGCCTGGTACAAAGGGCATAGGAAAATGCAAATTTCTAAAGCTTCTTGCATAAAGAACAATACCAGAAGAGGCAAAGAACCCAGATAAAGAAGCTCCTCTGTCTCCAAGCCTATCAAGACTGACAGACATACTCAGATAAGCACCAAAGGACCAAAAGCGCACGTGCAGAGAGGAAAAGTTCAAAAGTTCAGTCATGAGGAAGACCACAATCTTCAGCCCCAGGACCACCGAGAGACCCCCGTACGACCCCCACAGCAAACCACGCATGCCCAGAAGGGCGTGGACTTAGCATGAGAGGCAAGGACAGGCGGGGCCAGGGGTTGAATATGCATGAAAAAGTTGTGCCATGTATTGCATATGGAACATCTTTGGAAATAAAAGTGTGGGTCAGACTGAGGTTCGGGGCACAAGTTTTGGAGAGCTATCTCACTTGTGCCGGGTGCTGACATACATACCCACTTCATAACTACCCCAGGTTATGGAGTCTATTTATTTATTCCGCGTATCGCTTCACTCCCATCTTGCAAACAACAGCATGACAGTGAGAAGGTCTGTGGTGTGCTTTTGACTCCCTTCCCTTCACAAGGATTCTCAAGTCCCAGAAGCTCTTTCACAGAAAAGACAGCTGTTTCCAAAGAAACATCATTTTAAAGTTATGCCACACTCAGTTCCATTGAGGCAAATTCCTTTATAGCATGCACATTACTACCACTGTCTCTTGTCAATGGTCATCCTGTATGTAGGCTGTAAGATATGTCTGTTTAATTGCCCATACATACTCCCTATAAATGCAAGAGCAAGTCCAAGTTAAATAAAAATAAATCAAAACTGAATGTTGGGAAGGATGAGCAAAGGATAAAATAGTACTTTCATTGCCTTCCTCTGTAAGAAAAAGATTTTGCTTTGTTGTAGTTTCCAAACAGATAAAACACGGTAATAAAGAAAGCAGAGACGATTATTCTAGCTAAAGATGAACAACCATTTTGCTATAAGATCAAAAGATCAAGAACAATATAGTTCCCCATCTTTCTAGCAAACCGCTGACAAGTACCATTAGGAAAGGTTCATTCCTGTTAAAATAAGACACATGCAATAAATGTGCTGAGCTGGAAGTTCCTTGGGTTTGAGCATCTACGGTGGAGTATTTTCCCACAAGAAAAAAAAAAAAAAGCAGTAGATTTTAAATCTCTGTTATTTAGTCTACACAAAATTAAAAGTACATGAGTCTAATGCTCATTTAACTAACATTTGACAAAATTATATTACAGATGGTATAAATCAAGATCATTTCAAAAACCTCCACATTTACATTCACTTTTGGACTGAGTATAAGAAGCTCATTGTAAATGAACCTCATGCTTTAAGAACAAAAATAACACTCACTGACATTCACCAATGCCTCATCAGTGTTATATGAATTCAGAGTCCATGCACATCTTTGTTAGAAGTTTTGAGGGAAGGAAAAATCCAACCAAAACACTCCAAACATAAAGCAGATTTAAAATACTTACTATATTTTTTTTAACTTGGCTAAAAATAGAGAAAAATATTGGATGCAGAGATACAGAACCTTGTAAAAGAATCTATGGCTTTTCTTGTCTCTCTTCTTTTTAAAAATTTCCAAATATCCACCCCCTAAAAAAAAAACCCAAAAATTAAAGAAAAAAGAAACCAACAACAAAACAGAACAGAGGAAACAGGTTAACAATAAACACTACTGAAAACCATTCCAACTCAGAATCAACTAGCTCTACTCAACTTTCTAACAGCTACTTAGGAATTCCTGTTCTATCTTCCCACCTTGTAAATGGTGTTTTGTTCAGGAATATCCCCAGGGCAATTGCTGGAAAAAGCCAGTGAAGTGACTATGACAGACACATTCTTCCTTATACTCAATCTTCCCAATCCGGTGGCTAAAAAATTCCTGATCAAGTGTTCATATAATAGTGAAATATAATTTTATAACTTTACATGCATATATTAACCACAAAAAATTATTAAAGAAAGAAAGAAAAAAAAAACTCTACTAGGAATTTTTAAAAGAAAACTCTTAAAATGTAGTATTTTCTCTTAAGAGAAAACTCTTAAAAATGTAATAAATTCTGTTATAAAAACTGTGCTAGTTAACAAGAGGAAAGAGGTAACACAAGTTCTTCACTTTCTGAAGTCTATTCTGAGAAGTGCCAGAAAAATAATGGTGTTTCACGACTACCCACAGAGGATCTGCCCCTATCAAATACACTAAGTTTGTCTATCTCAAATATACCAAGGTGACAGATCCTTTTTTGCTCATCAGATATTCAAACTCATACAGCACAACAATTAAGCAACATTATTCCAGGTTTCTGAACATCATCGTTAGCATTTATGGTGGACATTTTATAATCAGAAGCTGATCAGTGACTCTCTTCATGATTTTTCAGGTTAGATTATAATTTAGCTTAAACTGGCTTAGATGAAATCACTGTAAAGTTCCACCAAACAAGTCTTAGATAGAACCTGACTGCAGCACAAAATTTGTGCAAGCCCTCTCTAAGGAGATGAACTTCACTCCTTAAGAGATAAAGTAAAAACTTGATTTTTGTCAGCAATGTAAACAGAAAAGACCTTAAAATTCACAAGTCAGAGAGTGTTGTCCAAGCATGATTATTTCTCCAAGAGCTACAATACTTTAACCCTAATTATTTGTTTCAAACACAAGGAACTAAAAATAAACCAAACTTCAGCAGAAGCACAGATCAGCTCTTCACGAGCTGATGATCTCCCAGGTGATAATAACTGTGCACTAATGTAATTAAGCTGAGTTATAAGGTGGATTTGAGACAGATGGTACAGCTGCGCACTTCACTGCTGAAGTGGGACTACTTTGCTATCTGAAATACCCAACTGTTGTTATCCCAATCATCAAGCCCACCCATATGACCTCTGTGTGAGTTACATGCCATTATAGAACATTTCTGGCCAGCTGAGGAATACTGGTGACATTAAATGAGTCACAGATACTGAGAAAAGAAAGCAATTATATACATTTTTATTGGACTACCTGGACTGTCTTTGTGTGACTCATGGAGACCACGCATCCCTAATCCTTTTGTGAGAGTGAGGAAATTCCACCATATTATTTTGCAAAGGTAGGACACCTGCTGTGACTTCCAGCCCAAGGCCACCACCTGAACCCCATCTGCTGGCCACCCCAGGGGGTCACTCATACAATGTTCAGCTAGTGGCATTTAGGAGAGCTATTGAAGGGACTGTAAAATTGCTGAGATGGACATAGAAAACAAAGTGGAAAATGAAATACTGTCTACCTCCAAGAAGGACAATGTAAGGGAGGGAGCAGTCTGTAAAACAGGGAATGCGAAAGGGCAGAACAGCCACTCAGCACCTGCACTTCTCAGGACACAAAGGTATATAAATTAACAACACAATAACTAAAAATCCCAATATTTAAATGCAAGAAATCCAGCATAGCCTATTAGAATAAATAAGGCAACAGATACCTACCAATAATTATTTTGTTAATACATACATACATATATTACCCCCATGGAAGCTCTGATTCAGGCTTGAGACACACTGGCCCACTTAATTTGCAATAGTATGATACAAACTTCTGACAGTGTGAATACCAGATAAAGAAATGCCATACTCTAAGAAATACCAAATAGCAGATTTTCAAAATGCTATCCTTGCTTTGGCTGACCTGCAGTTCTGCACAGACTGTTTTCAGAGCTAACCTCTCTTAAGAAGTTTTATCTACATTTACTATTTCTCCATGAAATAAAACCTGTATCATGATGCAGTTGGCCAAGTGACAAATAACATCACTTGCCTGACTTTCCAGAGAACACAAGGGTTAAATTAGTTACTTGGACAGAAGGATAATAACAGGCAAAGTGGACAACCCCAAAAAGCACAAATCACTGCTATTGTTCTTTACCACTGTGGCACACAGAAGTCTCAACTAAAATTGACCCCCATGTTGTTGGAACTGCACATGTTATGATCAAGCCTTTGGAGTTTATAGGCTTGAAGACAATGCAAAAACCAGGCTAGAGAAGCTCTGCAGGGAAGGTTTGCTCTACAGAACTGTAAAATGACTGTATTAGCCTCAGGAGGGGCAAACTATAGGTTGGGAAGGTAATCCCTGGGCTATAAGGGTCACCGTGAAATTATCAGAGTACTGGCAGGAAGGGTGATAGGTAACACATATCTAACCAAGTACGACAATATTACACCTCATCTAATGCAAATATTAACAAATGTATTGATTGCCAGTGGTTCAGAAAGCAGTTTTCAAGGAACTGAGGTAAAACTGAATTGCAGAGACCAATGAGCAACAGTATCCAAGCTTTACCAACTCAACCAGTATAGGAACCACAGATTAGAGATGGGATAATCTCTAATTGTTGTCTGATCTGTATCCAAGAGCCTGAGCCAGCTAGCTTATATGCACTCATCACTTGAAAGTAATTTTTATAGTCTAGTTTATCCTTCGCTTCACTCAAGAAAAAAAGAGAGAGGAAAAGCAGTAAATATAACATTTCTGTTCTTTTTTTTTTCCCTCAGTAAAATCCTTAAGAAAATTTCACTAGGCAAAATTAGCAGATGTTTTCTATCTCAAGTCACTTGCATGTCAACGAGCATATGGAATATTCAATGTTCAAAATACATTGTTAGGGTCATAATTAGTGGCATGGGGTCTAGTTGGACACTTGTCACTAGTGGTGTCCCTCACTGGGCCCAGTGTTGTTTAACTTGTTCATGAATGACTTGAATGAAGGGACAGATGTCTCTTTGGAGATTTCGCTGACACTCAAAGCTGGGAGGAGTGGCCAACAGCCCAAAGGGCTGTGCAGCCCTTCCGAAGGGCCTTGGTGGGCTGGAAAGAGGAGCAGAGTGGAACTGTCTGAAGTTCAGAAAAGGCAAATGCAGAGTCCTGCCCCTGGGGAGGAATAACCCCAGGCACCAGAACAGGTTGGGGGCTGACCTGCTGAGAAGCAGCTCTGCAGAGAAGGACCTGGAGGTCCTGGTGGACAACAAGCTGTCCATGAGCCAGCAGTGGGTCCTGGTGGCCAAGAAGGCCAATGGCATCCTGGGTGCTTTAGGAAGAGCATTGCCAACAAGTCTCTTTGACTGTCACAGTCCAATGAATTCAAACTCAAAAGCAGAAAACACTGACCCCTTATCTACAGCATTACTTCAGACAGGGCTGGAGAAAACACTTGCCTTCATTCTATGCATAATTTCCATTTCTTCGTGATTTACAGATTTAAAAGTAAGTTTTATCCTTCTTCAAAGAATTTTAAAGGATGGAAAGCAATCCAAGTTTTGAGATATTGAATTAGAGGTAAAGAATAAAATAAAAGAACGCATACTGGCAAAGTAGTCATGCAAAGGGTCAGCAAGTACTGGAATGACATGAAAAAACAAGAAAGGCACGATATTATTAAATGTTACTGTAAGAAATAGGATGATATTCAGGAAACTGTATTTTAGGTTAAATATCAAGTAAAGCTTTCAGCAATGAATGGAATAGTTGAATGGTCTTCTAAAAGAAAAGGTGGAATGAAGCCAACCTTTGGAAACACTTCATACAAATTTTCACATATTGTAAAAAGGTATTTTGCAGGGAATTTTTTTAACTGATGTGGTTATTGCAGTTCAGTGGTTCTCTTATTAAAACACTGTTTTCTTATTCATGAACTGAGAGTTAAGAAAAATAATTGTGGTTTATCAATGAACATAAATTACTTCAATTTTCTAATGTTCTTACAGAACAGTATGACTTTAAAACTCATTTCAGTGCTGAAGTGTTGCACATACATGGACTAAAGACATTATTTCAGGATAAGTATGTGATAAAGAAAAAGTCCTATTCTATATAGCATATGGAACAGTCCTATTCAATGCAGGAGGGTAAAGAGGAATGATCTGTGTCTTTCTAAAACTGTGTTTAAAGCACATTTTTGTGTGTGTCTGTAGTCTGGGGGTATAGAGGATGGCTGTCTAGATGGTCTGAGAGCTATTTTCACGTCTGCAAGCAATCATTCATTCCAGTAAGTTCTGCTCTGTGTTTGCTCTTGTTACACTTTGAAACATTTGTCTGCCTACATTTCCTACAGAGCAATGGAGTGAAACAGCCCAGGAAACATTAACTTTCTCAGACACTTTAATAATTAGAGCAGTGACATCACTAGCATGATGATCAAACAGCTCTACTTGGAAATTGTTCGTATCAAGCAGCTAGTGGTCTTGGGAGGGAGACTAATTGTATAGGTAGTCCTGAGTGCATCGTATCATAACAGAGAAATCAGGCAGTCTCCCTCTCTCCAAAAGCAGGGAGATGGGAGTGCTAGGGCCACAGATCAAAAGCATGGAATCAACACTGGGACCCTAGATCCAACAGAGTGGTTTTCACCAAGTTCTTTATGCAGTACCAAAGAGTACTCTGTGTTGGACTCAAGGGTACTACAGGGACCATGAAGTACCTCAACATTTAGATGCAGGAGGGAAGGAATCCCAGAAAGCTGACTCATGACCAAGCTCAGCTAGCACAGGGCAGGAGATGAAGCTGGGCTGAGAAGGCTCCACCTAAGCATCCCCAAATAGTAGAGCACAGAGATCCCTCAGCCACAGCTATCACCTACTAGCTTCCTCCATCATCCACTATCCCAGAGCTTCAGCTGGAAGCTGGATATGCAGCTCACGGCAACTGCTGCCTCCTCCTGCTTTGCCATCACAGCCCACCAGCCAGAAGTATTTCAGCAAACCTCCATGTCAGCACCAACCACATCCTTGCAGTTATATCCTACTTTGCCATCATCTCAATACAGTAATTCCTTCAAAATGCATTTCTGTTTGTACAGCAAAAATGTTGCGCTCAAGTATCCATGATGCTCAAACCCAACCACTGCCCTGCCCATAGCAGGGCATCCTGCCTGGCCTGCAGCCACACCCCCAGCTGTCCTGAGACTGCATGAATCACCAAATCCCAAACTCAGTATCAGAAGAATGATTTTGCTCCTAACATGCATTTGTCAAAGCTGTCACCTTTGTTGAGCAGGACAGAGTACAATTCAGGAAGCCCTGGGCAGTGTCTCCCTGCACAGTGAGGGGGTGCAGAAGAGGCAGCTTCTGAGAAACCTTCAGTGCCCAGCTTCACATGATCTTGAAATATTAGATTTATCAGTACTAAAAATAAAACCATGTGATGTGGACTCATGCACTGGAGAGTCTGTTGTTAATGCCATGAAAACCCAGTAGCTGAGATACTGTAACCATAAGCCAATCATCTAGAGTTAATAATCTTATTTGCATTTATGACCCAGTTAGTTAACACTATTTTAACAGAAATCATGCCAGCCTTCTTAATCTTTCTAGAATTCTGTTATTATTACTGCAAAGGCGTATGCACAATTTATCAGGCATCGATTTCCCCAAACTCTCAAGGAGGGATGGTTTTCTTCCATACCATTTCACTGATTCCAATCAGCAGGTTTGCATTATGTTTGCCATTTGAAGGCCAAATATCAGCATTTTCCATTAACATTTTGGAATTACCTTATCTTCTGGCAATTAAGCAGAAATTAGTTTCTTTTTTTTTTTTTTTTTTTTTTTTGCATATATAACTTTCCCTTCTCAGAAGGATTTGATTTCCAAGGTATTTTCAAATATCTAACTCATACCTTTGAAGTCTGTATACGACATCATTAATTATTGTTTGGAATATTTTGAATTATCCTAAAATATCATGTCACCTACAAAGAAGCACAAATCAAGATAATAACTACACTAGCTCTGAGCTGAATGTAAGACTGCAGGTACTGTTCCTGGGGAGGTTACTATCAGGTAAAATGGCAGGACTTCATAACCTGATCAGCTGATGTCTTGCCAGCGTCAAATTCACATACGGACAAATATAATTTAATCCAACCAAAATCTTGACAAAAATCATGAACTGCTCATCACTATGTACTCACATACATATCACATACATGCATATCCATGAAAACCATGAGCACTGGAACTGCCCCAGCAAGATGTGCTTTGCAGGCAAACAAAACCAATAATTTTCTTAGCTTAGATTTGATTATTTCCTTCATCTGTTTAACTGAAGACTTCAGGCAAGGACAACAGCTCCTTACATCATGTCTTCTAGTCACTGTAAATGAAACAAACTCCAGAACACAAGTGCAGAAAGATCTCTTGCTTTAGGGCCTTTTTAAGAGACAACGATCTTCTACTCACACATATAATGCACATATGACCAAAAAAAAGCAACTCAACACCTTCTACCCAAATTTAAAATCACATCAGCTCTTGACCTGATTACATTTCAGGAATCCCATCCTTGCATGCACCTGTTTAGCCACAGATCTTGGCAACTTCAAGAGATGCTGGGAACAACCCTTACCTGGGTCACTCTGTTTCAATGCCTGAAAAGAGACCAAGCTGCTCTGAATCCAGGCACCACCCACACAGGAGTGCTCTCTAGCTTGTTACTGAGACTCAGAAGTAATTTCACACCTTGCATACAGCTATTAATGAATTACACCACTAACCTAATGCTTTATGTTAAGAAAGAAGGACAACCAGCAACAGAATATGGAGATATTCCTGGTAGCTAGTCTTAAAAACTTAAGTCTAACATTCCCTCCAAAACTGGCCAACATGGATTATGGCAGCTGTAAATATTTCTGATATCCATTAAGATAACCTCTTAAAAACCTTGTTGAATTCTTCAGCACAACAACTTACTGCTGTAGCGACTTACACACTTTAATCACAGATTGAACAAGAATTTCCTTTTATCAGGTTTGGAATTTGCAACCTCCTGATTTCTTTAAATAGTCACTCACTTTAGTGCTTTAAGACAAGCAAACAGAACCTTACCCCAGTCTACCTTCTCATTACCATTTGCTGGTTTATACAGTTTTAGCACGCCTCTTCTCTGACTCATCTGCTTTCTAAGGTAAAGAGTCACAATTTTCTTCAGTTAGGCTCCCCAACTGAGACTTCCCGAATTCTTTTTCAGTTTCATCTTGTGTTCCCAGAACTCCCACTAACTCTTGAAATGCTATTTTGAGGTGAGACAAGGGCGTTCTAGATATATCGGCTTTTACTTCTGGTAACAATCTCCACGCTGTTTTTTATTACTTTTCCTATTCTTAATGGCCATTCTTAATGATGTGTTTTCAAAATTACTTGGATTGCTTCTATTACTATTGCATTTTTCAAGTCAGCCACACACCAAAAAAGAGCTTGTTATTCTCAGGTCCAGCTCCTTCCTAAGTGGAGTTCTCCAAGGGGGGGGTATAGGACTGACAGCCTCATAGCTCTCCATGCTCAAGGATCAGACACCATTTAGGCAATTCCCAATTCTGCCTTTCAGCAGGGCTAATGGGGCAGGCAAAATGGCACAACAGTGCTGTTTCATGCTTCTGAGAACAGAACAGTCCCCACCAGTTTGAAGTGAGGATCTATCAACATAGCACTGTTAACAGATCTAACTGGGTAATGCACCTTTTGGTTCTATGTTCAGTACAGGTTTCGAGCCATCTTAGTCATACCATGTTTCTTAATAATCATCCACGAAGGGCAATGAAACTTTCTAAAAGCTTTCATGATTTGAATCAAATGACTTTCCATATTCCAAAACACTTTTCTCCCTGTCAGCCTGTCATCATTCCTTTCTGTGCAATCTCAGCAGCTGCAAGCTATGAATTGTGACCTGTAAGTAATTCTTATTTCAGCTAATTTGCCAACTACCAGTATAAGCTTACTGGGATGTAATTCTCTAGATGCTTCCTAGAGCCTTCTAACGCATTTATAGTTCCACATTCTTATTATGCTGTTTCTAACAAGACTGTATATATTTTGTCTAACACCTCAGCCACCTCATACTTGAGCTCTCAATAGATTTGGACACAAATCCGTGGTGAGGACTGGTACTAATAAATAATTTAACATTTTTGCAATATTCTGCATTCTTGAATTGCTCCCTCTGTGCACAGCAATTCACCCAGCAGGCCCATCAGTTGTCTCACCAATGTCCAGCTTCTCATTCATTTAAAGCACATTCTGTTATTTGTTCCTCTTTTTCCCTTCAGCTGTGTGCTCCACTGCCAGCATTTTGGTCTTTTGGGGTTCATTTTTATGTGCAGTAGGATTACTTTTTGGGCTTACTTTTCCTTTGAGGGTCCCAGAGCTAATCACCTTCTGAAGACAGTGGTTTTCTTCTCTCCAGGCAAGGAGCACACAAAAAACCATCAAGTTGCTGGATCCCAGGACCTCAGGGCAGAGGTACTGCCCAGGATCTACTGTGGATGGAAGAATAGATTCTCCCTTCCCTGCTTCTCTCACTTGCAAGACTACAGGGAAAAATGCTCCTGGTGTTAAAGCCTGTGTAAGGGAATATTTTTACTGTAACTTTCTCTGTGTTTGTCAGATTTCAAAATACACCAGAAGGTTACAAAATAATCTCAATCGTAGTTGAACATACCAAAACTTCAAGTATTTTAATGTGGTCGTCAGGAGTAGAATAACAAATATTAACAGTTCAACAGACAAAAACCTGTCGAAGTTTAATATTTTTAAGTTTAAACTTGTAAATTTTGCATCTGGGATTACTTTTGAACGCTTGAGTAAATAAACACAATAGATATTAACTAAGAAAATTAAGACAATTAATGAGATTATTGAGAAGGTCTATCTCCTATAGACCTGCTCTCACCTTTTTTTATGAGATAAGGAGAGTTAATAGCTCCACAAGAGAGTCAGGCTGAATCACTGTGTCTTACTCTCTGCCCTACTCATCACAGCTATATAGTGACTATATCTAAGATACTTTAAACACTCAGTGTCCCTTTGCAGTCTCTATAAGCCATGGAAGAGCAAGTAGAGTATATTAAAACATATACCAAAAAAAAAAAACCAAACCAAACACAAACAAAAAAAAAACCAACCCAACAAAAAACCCTGCCCATGTTGTTTGATCTTTTTGTTCCTCTCAAGCATTACATGTCTTTACATTCTCTGTTACCTAGGCTGAACAGGGGTTTATTAGGTTACTCTGTAATGAGGCCCAAAATAAATAACATTTGACTTGCTTTAAGAACACAGAGCATTGCCTTCCCTTGTAAGTAACCTGAGCTGACAGTCACAGTATGCAATCCTCCTGTTTTCTAAACAACTCTTCAAGTAATTCTTAGCGTAGCACTAAACAGAATGAGCAGTTCAGCTGTAAGTGAAACAAGAAATGCATGAAATGGCATGACATGATGGATACTTTCAAGAAGAAGTCGGCACTGTTGAACAGTGCCAGTGTTAGGATCTACACAGACCTTCTCAGGCTGGTTGAGAGAACTCTTCTAAGCATCATTCTTTGTGGGACACTCAGGAAGAGCTGCTGTATAAATTTTCTTCAGTGGGCAAAATTCCTACTTCAGCTGCTTGTTGCCATGGCTGGTTCCCATCTTACTGTTCCTTCATTTGTGCCAATGCAGTTGTGTGAGTGGCTACACTGCAATCAGATTGCAGAAAGAATGCCTCACAACTATTAAGTTGTTGCTAAACTACGGTGCAGGAAAATAAACTCCTTGAATAAGTTGTGATACCACAAGGCTGCCCATGGAAGTGCATCCATGCCCCCTTGACAGCAGTGACAGAAGCAGCCTGGCTGTGCAGTACAGCACGTTCACCTGATGGCTGTGGCCTCTTGTGCCCAGTGTTGGTCAACTTCTACACTGAGTTTCAGCTGTCTTGTTAAACCCCGGTGTCACCAGATGACACAAGCAAAAACGACGCACCACAGCCTTGGTCACGATGAAGAGACTAATTTATTTTTTCTGACTCCAATCTTTTATAGTTCTCAAAAGATGCCAGTGGATTGGAGGGTGAACGTGCCACCTCTCCAACGACACTGGACAAACTACCTGTACATCAAATTTCTCCGCCTCTATGAAAGAATGTAAAACAATAGGTTGTTTACAGAAAGTTGTGTGAGAAAGTTCTCTACAAGAATGTAAACTCAGAAGGCTTTAGAAAACTCTTGATAACCAGAGCGACACCCTGGAGCCGAAGACAGGCTACAGTCCCACAGAGCTCCAAAGCCCGGGTGCCATCTGAGGGAGCTCTTGGCACGCCTGGCCCCAGGCAAGAGGAAGCCTGTGCTGGTGTACAGCCCAGGCTGGAGCACCAAGCACTGGAGAACAAAACCCAAGGAGTCTGTGGTTTGTTTTCACAACCCCCAAACACAGAGGTCGTCTCTGGCCATTAAAGGCAGCAGGAGGACATGAGTTAAAAGAGGGTGATCTGCTCTTCTCATCACGAGGCTGATGCATGCCTCAAGACTCTGTGCTTTGCTTCCTGACTATAATCTGAGAAAATATTCAGATCATGAGCGAGACTGGTGAATTTTGGGGGATTTTAGCACTTCTATTTTGGGTGTAAAATTATTGGCATCTTGCTCTAAACTGGCATCACAGCCAAAAACAGAATTCATGATTGAAAGGTTTATTTTTCTTTCTTCCACAGTAGTCTTTCCATCTCCCACACTCACTATAAATAATGCACAATTCTCATGTGAAGTGAATTAAAAGAGGTTGAAGGCCAGAAATATATTTACTCCACAAACAGATCCTAAAACCCCTTTCTTTTTGGGCAGCTGTGTGATCCAGGCTAATTTACCCTCTTACCATGTATCCAAAATCTAGAGGATATGACAATTCATCCACAGTAAAGAGTTTGTCTTCACAATTTTTTTTTGAGCTAAATCCACACTGTTCTAAGACTCAGGCTGTGCATACTCTTACTATTTAACAAAGCTCTCATTTGAGATTCATCCCTGCTCATTCAGCCCAAGCATTTGAAGTTTACATAATACTTTTAAGCCATTTCTGGTCCAAAACCTGACTCTCTGGATGTAGGATTTAAGTAATTCTCATTTTTATCATGATCCATCAAAATGAGAACCAAGCTTCAGAAATAAGGGTAAAATTGACAAACCCCACTTTTTTTTAATCTTAAGTCTACAGTCACTACACTAAGGACACAGCAGTGCTACTCTTAAGAACAGAAAGAAAGATTAAAAGGCTCCCATGGACCACAACTACGATTACTTCATTAACCTTTTTGATTTTTTAATTCTCTTGCTAAAAAAAAAAATCCAATTCAGTTAAATCATCTTTTCTACTGACATTCTCTATTCCTGAAGCATACACTAACTACATTTTGTAGTTAAAAATAAGCATAAAGTCCACTTTATATCACCACTGCATGATATTAACCACAATTTACAGTACTGTATTTTGTTCACTAGTCAAGGTATATCATGACTGATAATGGCAGACATTGGAGGTACTTATGCTAGGACAGAAATTCTAAGCTGGGGAATCATGAAGAGCATTCAGGAATTACAGCAACATTCTTCTGAAAACCGATGAGAGAAGGTGATCCAAACCCAATGTTTTTCAAAGAGAGCTCAGTGTAGAAAGACCATTCTACAGTACTGGACTGAACAATCTGGAGTGGCTTAAGGGACTATTTTTAACCAGCAGTGCAAAGAGGCAAATATTATGACAACAGGTAAGTATGATAAAAGCAACAACATCAATTTGCCAGGGAGGGTTTTAAGACTCCTAAGCATAACCACAGGCATATTGTAAGAAAGGGGTTCAGCCCCAGAGTCAGGCTTGTAAGGAAGAACTGTGTCATATGGCACAAAGACAAGAGCTCTCTCGAGGTAATGCCACCCTACATGGAAATGCAACATAAAATATATATTTACTTAATATATTTCCAATATAATGTTTTGTGAAAGTTTCCCTGAAAAAAAAAAATCTGCATCTGTACCTTTTCACACAGATTTGAGTCAAAAAAAGGTCAAAATACTTTTATCCAAGTTTTGGCTTCTGTTACCCAATGGGCACTGGAAGAGCTAGGACAGAAACAACTAAAGAAAGAGGTTTAAAGAAATACTGCAATTGAGAAAGATATCAGCCTTTAAAGTTCACGGGCTGGTTCTTCAAAACCAGCTGAATTGGGCTTGTTTGCGAAAAGAACATCTAAGCACTTTAATCTGCTCTTGTACCAGCTTCCCAGAACGGCTTGGAGGCTTGTTTGAGTACCAAAGTTGCAGAAGCTTCTGGGAGCAAAGCAGCAGTGCAGATACTGGGCTGCAGAGCCAGTCTACCATCTGCTGGCTTCCTGCTGGGCTCACGCGCATGAACAGAGAATTATAGAATCTCAGAGTGACTGGAGATTGGAAGAAAAAACTTGAAGACCATCTAGTTCCAACCCCCTGCCATGGGCAGGGACACCTTGCACTACACCCAGTCACTGAGAGCACCATCCTTGAACACTGGCCTTGATTCTGGCCTTGAACACTTCCAGGGTTGGGGCATCCACACCTTCCCTAGGCAATCTGTTCCAGTGCCTCAGCACCATCACAGTAAAGAATTTCTTCCTATTATCTAACCTAAACTACCCTCTTTCAGTTTAAAGCCATTTCCCCTTGTCCTATCACTACATGCCCTTGTAAAAAGTCACTAAACTTCAAGAACAAAAACAACAACCAAAAAGAGCAGGAAAGAAGGAAAGATTCTCATCTAATAGAAGCGGTATTACTGCAAGACCTTAATAGAATTAGCTCTGCACTTTCACAGCCAACTGCCTTTTGAGCCTTCACAGACTCCTAATGATGCAAAAATGCACTGATTGCTACTTCAAAAACTGGAAGTAAATGAGAATTTTCTTGATCTCTATGCCACATATGATATCGTCTTCTCCTCTAACAATACGACATACCAAAAGTTTTCTGACCTGAGCATGTTCCTCAATGACAACCCTGACAGAATGACAAGGGTTGAAAATATTCATAAGAATTGTACTAAATATAGCACATCAACCACTGAAAGGCAATTGCTTCTCAATGTTAGATACCTATGACATTGACACAGTTTCTCATTTGAATTCAAATCCAAATTCATACATACAGATATACACCACAAATCAGCATCTGAATCATCTACAGTACAGCACTGAGGTGCCTTCTCTTCTTGAAGAGAGCTGCAAGTAGTAAGAACAGCAAGAATAAACAGGAAACATAAAAGCTCTCTTGTTCAAAGATTGGCAGATGCACAGAGTTCTTAAAACATTCATGTAACAATGTATGGCAATAAATGTGCTATTCTACAGTTTCCCCTTTCCTAGTCCTGTCTCTCACCCTTCCATGTTCCCGTGGCGCTGCCTGATCCCACAGCCCAAAGATCACAGCATATGCAGCACTATCACAACAGCTACAAAATGAGCACTCGGTGCCAGGGTCCAACTTGCTCACAATTACTTAATAAAGCCAGAGTCTTTAGAATGATTTCATATAAACTAAGTGTCATTAGGGAGGTCTGTATGTGTTTGAAATGACTCCCTGCGAAGTCTGAGTCAGTCCAGCCTGCAGACACAAATGCATCCAGTTTTGGCCAAGCAGTGAGTCTGGATAATAAGACAGAAAGCTGTCCCTGTTACACCATACCTATTATCCCCAGCAGTTCCTTTCTTTCTTCTCAATTTCTGTCCTAATACAGTCACACAATGGTCCAAAGAGAAAAAGGAAACAGTCACCAGTCAGATAGAAAGAAATTGTCATTAAAAGCACAACCAGCTCTTCTCAGCTCTTCTGTGATATGTGGCATTTGTGGAGCTCAATGGCCTCTACAGAGGGTGGTTAGCAATCATTATCCCCAAATTATTGGGGAAAATAAAGCACATTCTGGTAGATTAGCTAGTCCAATATCACACAGCCTGTGAGTCGCCAATTTGGGATTAAACCCGTGCATCTGGAGTCCCAAACCACTAGCATCTCCAACAGGGTGGCAGGTTCATACATCAACCATACAGTGAGAATAAGGAGCTGACACTGCTGAGGGCAAATGCTGGCCTTTAAATAGCACCAAGTGGATCAAGTGGATAAAGTAGTCATAATTCTGCTGGTATTTTCAGGTTCTTCTGTGTCTCACTGAGTCAAAAGAACTACCTAAATTCTTCTATTTTTTCACACTGAATGTTAGTGACCTGCTGTACCCCAGATCCCCCCCTCTGCACAGTGCTGGGGGATTTTTCTGGTGGCCTTCAAAGACATTTACTGACAAGAGACTCATGAATGCAGGGCTTATCATGGCAATGGCAAGCCATGGTGTTTAACATGTTTTTCCCTTTCATTCCATGCTTAAATTTCCTTAGCCCCTTTCTATCCAAACTCATCCTGTTTCTTCCCCACCACCAAATCTTTGTACAACCTCATTCTAGTTCCCCTTCCTCTGCTTCCTCGTGCCCTTGTGAAGCACCATTCCTTTCTCTCCCCCTTGACAGTTCCCACTCCCAGTCTCCTCCATGGGCTTTCCATCTCAAACTCCCCTTCAGCCAATGCCTTTCCTCACCTTCCAGTCTCCTTTCCCAGACAAATTAATGTGTCTTCTCCTATCATAGCCCTTCCTCATGAATTCTGCTCCCCCCTCCCAACTGTTTCTGCCTTCAGATGATACACATCACTTTCATTTCACCTGCTTTCTCTTTTCCCTATTTCCACCCTCAGCTTTGTTATCTCAATGCAGAAGCAGCTGAAGCAGAAACCTTCAGTCCAACCTCATCCCTGGAGCATCAGATACCATTGCACTGAGTCAGTTTGTGGGATGGATGAATGTACAGTTTGACCTGCCCAGATAAATGTTTAACTGCTACAATTTAAATCTCTTCCCTCAGATTTCAAGGAGTTATAAACTGGTCTAAAAGCAGACCTGGGGAATATGGAGACAGAAATCCCTATTTCTTGATACAGAGATAACAGAAGTATTCAAGGAAAAAAGAAGTATCAACTTGAAACCAGACAAACAAGTAATAAAAATTTCAGCCCAAGAGGTCCCAGCTGACAAACCTGTAAGCACTGTAAAGCACAGTGGCTAACAAGAGGTGTCAGACCACCTCAGTAACATGCAAGCCTTTCAACTAAGAGACTACCTTGCTGCTGTACTCAGGACATTAAAATAAAATTCCCCTCCCAGCAAAATCTATGCTGTTAACTCAGCCTGTACTTGCTCTAAGGAGCAGCAGAGGACATGTCGGCTGCACCCAAACCTCTCTGCGATTCACACACTATACCCAACAACCTCATGTCTGCTCTGCTCCTGAAATACATCCTCTGCACAGAAAACTCACAAGATGGATTTTCCAAGCTAAATGCAACTGTACCAAAGCAGATCTCTCTATATTCTATCCAGTGAAGTTTCCATAGCAGTATCTCGTTTATTCACTGTTACTGTACAACTTTAGACAGATTAATTTTAAAGCCATCTAACAATAAAAAATTCTGAAATTAAAATTACTTTGCTTTGCTTTCCTGACAGCTAAACAGCTACAACATAAGAAGAAAGGTCAAGGACCCTCATTTTCGGGCAAAAATTTGGTGGAAAGAAAGAAACACTTCTGAAAAAAATCAGCATAATGCTCCCAATGCAGGTTAAGTATTCCATGCAGTTACATCACCTAATGTATTCTTTTTCTAGGCTCTGTTCCTGCCAAGCACCAAGAATCAGAGGCTTTGAATCCTCCTCACATTCTTCCCCAGCAGTTCCTCTCTAGTAAGCAGCCAAAGTACAAACACTGTATACCAAAAATAATAAAATTTTGTTCTCAAGTGAGAACTCAGTAACTATATACATGACAAAAACTACCTTGTGAGCTGTGATATTCCTGCTGTAAGTCAGCTAAAAGTAAATTAGATGGAAAAAAATATTGCCTGGATTTGTTCACTATATGCAAAGATGTTTGATTTCACTTCAATTAATTTTTTTTCAGTCATGAATAATCCATTTAACTAATCAACATCTGACTTACTCTAAGGAACACTTCATTTGATGTAAAATTAAATATAAAACGAGAGCAAAAAGTAATTAAAGGACGACATTATTCAGCTGTTGATTTATTCTTTGCTTTCTGCATAACTATTAAGTAACTTCCAGTATTTGCTGGTTGTAGATCAAAAACTAAAGCTATGCCAAATAGAGTTCTCAATTTAACAGTTCAGTGCAAGTAAATTACTTTAAAAGGCAATACTTCAGAGGGGTCTTTCTGGTGTTAAATTACAGGCTGTGTTTTGCTCTCAGAAACTCTCAGAAAAAAAAAAGTTATGTACAAAAAAACCCAATACATGGATGAAGTTAGTAGAAGGGCTTGGGATTGACACAGTGTAAATTAAAACAATGCTGGATTCTTCTTTTCCAAAGCTCAGCAAATAACCATATCTGTGCTTTTGTGCTTGAGGCATTGGAGGCTATTCATCCAACAGTATGCCTAAAAAAATAAACAAACAAACCCAGCAATCATTCAAGTAAGGAGCTGTTTTTTACAGACACCAAAAATACTCTTAGCAATGCTGCCATGACTAATGAAACAGTGCACTGGGGTTATTGTAGGACAGCCTACAATCAAGTTCAAAGAGAAGCCTTGCTGACCTGCAGAAGTCCTGCCTGACTTCAGCATTACTGTTAGGAACACGAAATACCTCCTAAGAGAGCAGCAAGAGCAGCAGCTGCTTTCCTTCATCAACACCCATTACCTCCACACTGATTTTGAGCAAAAGAGCAAAGACACATTCAGCAAAGGTTCATGTGTGCTCCTATTTTCCTTCAAGCCAGCATCAAATGACAAGACAAATACAGGGAACATATCAAAACATAAACACATACTGCAGTCACCCAAATACCTAAGAAACATCAGGAGATGGGACTTCTCTAAAGCTTGCTAAAGACAAGCAATAGATGTAAAAATAAACCCGGTAATAGGAATTTAGCATTTCAGTCAGAATGGTTACAAACTATTCTAAAATCTATTTTAAAATCTCACCATCTTAAATTTAAAGAGCTGTTCGCACTGCAGTTTCATTGCATGATCCCATCAAAGGCTAATTCTTTCCCTGAAGGATTACAGATCTATGCATGACACTTCACATTTCCATAGTGCATTTATAGCTCAGGGTGGCAATACATTTTTCAGGTCTTTTCCCCCCCAGTTATTATAATGGCTTCTTGAAAGAAGGAATTTTAATTAGCTCTACAAAAGTTAAGGCAATGGCAAATCAAAAGATTTGTACAACATTAAAAATAGTAACATGAGAATGACTCCCCTCAAAGTGCAAACCTACTGAATTCAATCATGCAGCTGCGCAAAGACACCAGATTTTCATGCAGTGTCTCCTACAAGGCCTCTGGAAACCAGCTTTGGAGTTCTAATAGTTTTCAGTCCATAAAATAAAACCTGGCACCCTTAATTACAAAAGCTTACTATAGGAAAGTGCATGACCCACTGCTCTGGCCATACGCTAATACAGTTAGAAATTACTCATTATATCAGAAAATGTCCAACATCACAGACTGAGAAACTAAGCCTACAATGGGATTGCACCTTTTCATTGCCATCACATGAGAAGCAAAGGACTCAGATCTATGACTTGCAGGAAAAGGAGCAAGGGAAAAAAAAAAACAAAACATAAACAGTTTTAAGGAGGGAAAAAAAAAAAAAAAGACAGCTGTCTCAAACCCTTTTTTACCCAAAAGTGGTTTATAGAGAGTCACATATAGACTAATTCAAGACTCAGCAATACATACCTCAGTCTTGGTTTATGTAACTGTATGAAACTGCTGAACTGAATCCTCATGAGGTCTAGAGCATGAAAAGGCACTATATAGATATTCTTCTGTTTCCTTTGCAGATGAGAACCACGGTTTTCCTCTTCATTGAATTAACATTTTGGCAACAGTTTAATCAAGTAGAGAAAATCATCTACCAAAACCATTTGCCTTATAGGAAATCTAGCCAAAGAGATCCTTGTGTTTCGAAGAAGTGACCCTATTTAACAGAGCAGATGGCATCTATAACTGAATAAACCATGGATCAGTTTTTCCTACACAAGTGTAAGGATGAGAGAGAAGGAAAGAAGATTTAACTACAAATGAAACCCCAATAAACAGCAAAAAATGGTTGGGCTCTAGCAGTTTATATTTAACCTTAAGCCTATTCCACATCTATGTCTAAGACCAGAGATTTCCTTGTAAAACAACTCCTCAGCCATGGGGACATGAATTTCTAGCTAGCTGTGAGCTGCTCCATAAAGGCTAGGAGGAATACCCTGATTTAACTTAACAGGCAGACAATTTTTACATTTCCCGTGTCTATGGGGTACATTATACATTGTGTTGTATAAAGAAAACTTCATAAATAAAATCACATTTGTTTTTACCCTAATCTGACTTCATGTGAATTATAAGGCAAGTTAAAGGAATGGCTGGGAAGGGAGGTAGCAGACCAATATTTCAACACATTTCCCAGGGTATTCCAGGAAGGTGGCTCAAAGCATGGGCCAGTGCAAACCTCCTCCCTGGAAATCATGGTTAGGGATTAAACATGGCATTCAAAATTCTTAGGAAAGCACCTTCATTTCCAAAGAGTGTAACAGGCAACACATTCTTATATTAACAATAACAGCACATAAATTCTGAGGAAGAGTGAGTCATTCATCAGTCCATTTCTTGAAGACCAAACAGGTTAAAGAGGATTTATGATGGAGTTCTTTTTCCAGCTATAAAGTATAACCCTGACATTACAATATAAACTGATACTAATTTAAAGCTCAAGTTCCTACAGCATGTGTATTTTCTTCACCTTTATTAATCTATTTAACACCTGTGACCCTTCATCTCCTTTATCTGTGTATGTCTCTCCCACTTCTCTTTCACCCACCTCTCCTTTCTCTACATTTTGATTCTTGCAATGATTTCAACGGTTTACTTGCTTTTCAGCACCATATGATTAACCACAAAATAATTTCTTTTTGTTATTTGTGCCTATATTAAAGCTCCAAAATAGCAACCACAGTCAAAGCTGATAAATGGCCCAGATGGATGGCAGTGCCTCTGCCAGGCTCTGGCCGAGTGACTGATGCGGCACGAACGACACGGTGGGATGCGGACATGGAGGTCTCTGCTGAGCACAGCCCAGGAGCACAGTCTCAGTGTCATAAAACTATCTGGAATCAGCTGCTTAAAAACATACTTTTAGGAAGTTTAAGAAGAAAAATAAGGACAAATAAAAACGACAGTCCTTTTGTTTTCACTAAAATATCTTATTCCATTACTCCGAAGTTATCGTCCTTAGGCTCCAGTCCCTTCTGTACAGGTTGGTGGGTGTATTCACCTGTATCTTCTACATGACACAGTGTACTGTTCATATTGATATCTGGCTCCTGGGCTGACAAGCAGAGAAGAACAATATATGAGAGAGAACTAAAGCTTTATAGACTAGGAAAGGGATAAACAATCTGAGTTTACATTTGGCTACAGGGCAGGCTTTGCTCTCTGCAGTTGGCCTCCTTCAGTTTTTAAAAGAAATCCTGAAGATGAAATCTCAGAAATAATACCTGCAATACCATTGGAAAAGTGAGGTTGGAAAGCTGAGGACAAGTGGAAGAGCAGTGTCTTGTGGCTGAAGAAGAGCTCTACTATTCTCCATACTTTTGTTTCCTTCTTGAAACCAAGGCCACTTCCACCTTTGGCTGTTAAAGGCTAGGAAGTTTGTGTTCAAACATAAATTAGCAAAAAACTGTATCACATTTAAAAGATAAATCTTAATGAAACCAAATAAAATCTATGCATGTAATCATTTTTTCATTCAGTAAATTCTGGTATTACAACATTTTAAAAAGTGGATTGCCCATGGTAGCTAATAAAGACCAACTTCCTACACATTCCTTTCTTCCAATAACCGCCAAAACACTCAGCTGGGTCAATGAAAAGTTACCTTCAGCATCCAGAATCTGCAAATTCAAGCACTTTAAAAAAATACATACTTTTTTTAGCACTTGAAAAATATAGTTTTCAAATAATAACTACCACTTCACCTGTAAAGATGGCAAAATTCATATAATTTTCCTTTACAGGCTTATTATAGTTAGGCACACATTTGTGGAAGGTGCTCTCTCAAGTCTTATTGAAATCTAAGTCAACTGTCTCAATCAACTGGCCCTTGAGGATAAACATTATCTAAGTGTCCATGTACTAAAAATCAAGAGAGATGTAAAGAGTGAAGAAAGAGGTGGAAAACCAGTGGTGACCTGGAGAAAATGTATGACAAAATGCACCCAGGGAAAAGGCATTCCTATCTAGGAAATTAGCCTAGAGGCATACAGGCAGGTGCAAAGTGGAAGACTGACAGACAACAAAGACACAAGATGGAATATAACATCATCATGGTTTAACCCCAGCCAGCCACCAAGCCCCAGGCAGCAGCTTGCACACTCCCCTGCCAGTGGGATCAGGGGGAGAGCCAGAAGGGTAAAAGGCAGAAAACTTGTGGGTGAAGGTAAAGATAATTCAATAGGGAAAGCGAAAACCATGCACCCAAGTAAAGCAAAACAAGGATTCACTGCTTCCCATGGACAGGCAGGCATTCACCTGCCTCCAGCAGAGCAGGGTCCCATCATGCATAATGGTGACTTGGGAAGAGAAACGCCATCACTTCAAACATCCCCTCTTTCCTTCTTCTTCCCCCCACTCTCTACACTGAGCACGATGTCATATGGTCTAGAATATCCCTTTGGTCAGTCTGGGTCATGTGTCCCAGTTGTGTCTCCTCCCAAACTGTCATGCATCCCCAGCCTCCTTGCCAGTGTGGCAGTATGAAAAGCAAAAAAGGCCTTGGCTCTGTGTACGTCCTGTTCTGTAACAAAAATATCTCTATATTAACAGCTCTGGTCAACACAAATCCAAAATACAGCCCCATACTAGGTTCTGTGAAGAAAATTAACTCTAACCCAGCTGAAACCAGCACAAACATTTACAGAGATGTAAAATTACTCTGGTTCACAGGTTTTTTTATCATTTTCATCCATTAAGCCATATTACAGAACTAACTGAACTGAAAGAATTATATTATAATAGAAGCCTATTAGAAGAACAAACTTTTAAAGCAGACTTTTCAGTCAGAGTGCCAATATTACAGTTACAAGAAACAAACTTAGACCCAGTATTATCAAGATAAAAGTACAGTCAATGAGGTGAATAGATGATGACTTAATATGTTTGAATTTCATGCATCATTCTGCCAAGAAACACTGATACACCTTCAGCATCTCTTCCAGCTAATGATCTAGGGGCAATCCTAGCCCTGAATGTCTTTCCACAGAAAAGCACTGTTTATAGCTGGTAAGTGCAGCATACCAACACCAGTATTTGTGTAAATGTGTCCAATCTTACACACCTGGGCACTGTGCAGGCACTTACAGATAAAAGCACACTTTCTACTTAGAGCTCTGCCCATGAGGAATCATGGTCAGTAGGTCTTTGTGCCCCTGCAGTTATACAAATAATTCTCAGGTTTACCCTCCAAATTTGTTATTGCAATTCCATTTCATTATTTTTTTTTAATTGTCCTTTCATCTCAATTAAAAATAACATCCACATGTCAGATGTATCTGCGTATGAAGGGACACTGTGAAACCAGATAAAAATAACATGTAAATTATTCTGGTGTCCAAGTTCTGACATCCAATGCCACAGAGGGTATATATATATATATATATATATTTTTTTTTTTTTTTTACTATTCAAAAAATCTTCAAGGAGGTACTGACTCACCTCTACATAAACAGGGTGTGGTGATTTCTTTCCATTTCAGAAGGAAATTTTCCATGTGATATTGAAAAGGCAACTAGCCTGGGAGTACAGCACCATTTGTTACTCTTTTTATCTATTTAGAGGTTGTCAATAAACTGCTCTTTTTAAACCAAGTCCTGGCCACAAGGCCATTTGATTTCATTAGGAATAAATGGAATGCTATATATAAACTGCTTCATCTGTTTTTCTAAAGAGGTCTGCCTCTGGCTGCCCTGGAAGCGGACACACTGAATGCCATCAGCAAAAGAGATTAAAGTATCCCTTATGACAGCTTGAGAGGCAGTGCTTCAGAAAAATAATTTAAGGATGACAAGATTATTGCACAGGCCTGCTGCAGCCTTATTACTTTTTCAAAGGCTTTATGTAAATGGTTTATGACATAAAAAAAATATTACTGCACACATTTTAAATAAATGACACCTGTACCTATGCAAACATTATAAATTCCTACAGTTCTATGTAGTATTACAGTAATAAAAATGAAAACATATTCCTAGTCACTAGTCATAAAACTGACCAAAGCCCACAGAGTTACATGATTGTATCTGGGTCCCAACTGTAGCCCTTTCTGACATTAGGAAAATAAAAGGGCACGAATAAAGGCAGCAAATTGTCCATCTGATTTCTGCGATTGAATAGAATAACAAAAGCGCCATTAAATGTAAATAAACATTACCAGTTACTCTAGCTCAGTACTGCACTTAAACATTAACTGTGTTTAGTGTAGCAAGACTGAAGTATATGCTCAAATGCTTCAATGAAGTGTGGATCATAAAACTTGGCTCTTCATCTCCCTTCCCGTCCCATATTCAATGTTCTGTACCACACACTGTACTACTTGGACTCAGGGAAGTTGCAGAATCACAATTCCTGGAGATGCTCAAAATCTGACTGGACACAGTGCTGGTCTGCCCCAGCTGATGCTGCTTTGAACACAGGGGTTGGACTAGACAATCTCCAGAGGTCCCTTCAAACTAGATTATTCTGTGCTTCTGCATAGTTACAGATTTGAGTAAACTCAGGAGAATGAGGCTTTATCCCATTCAAATATCGGTGTTGGAGTGGAAAGGCTTTTTTCAGAAATATAATCAGATACAAAGGAAACCACTATGGTCACTCTGCCCCATTATAAGCATACACATTTCACGTTCATGCACACAAAAACAAAGGGATTTGATTTTGGCTTTTCTTGGGGGGGGGGGATGACTGGAGTGCTGGTGCTCAATGTTAAAATATACCCCATGCATTTTTATATCAGAACTGCCAAGCCTTCTATACCACTATAAAAGATATATCCATATATGAACATCACACACTTAAAAGATCTGAAAAGGGGAGATATTTTTTCCCTTCAGTGTATAAGATATGAATGTCACACAATTCAAAGATCTGAGAAGAGGAGTTATTTTTTCCTTCAGTGTATAAAACTCCTCATTATTTATTTCTGATGGGCTACAGTCAAATACAGGCTGGACAATATTCCAGAAAAAAAATCCTTATTTGTTAAATGTTTCATGCAATTTCTGCTTTTCATGAATGTTTGAAAGAGCACAAATTACCTGGTTCTCCAGTGCAATCAACAAGTAAAGTAAGGACAAACAGGATTATGTATCTCTAAGAATTTTCTTAAATATGTAATACTTCAGGATATACACAAAAAAAAAAAAAAAAAAGAAATAGCAATAAACTGTTTTATTCTCTTCTACATTATCTTCAAAAGGTCCAACTCAGGTCAACAGCTTCCTCAGAAAAAGCCTAGTTACAGAGCAGCCTTTGACATGATGGTGTTACTAAATTCCCTAATGTACATGTGTCTGTAGAAGCATACTCTAATTTTAACCATTTTGTGAAACAAAATGACAAAGCACTATCCACTTTTCCTCCTTTTTCTTCCAGTTCCTGATATGTAAGATCAGGAAGCCAAATAGGCAGAAGCACATTTCTGGTGTCGTGCTACCCTAACCTTTTTTCCTCTCCTCACATCCATGTCAGTCACACAACAGCAGTGAGTGCATCCTGTACCCATCACATGCATTATTCAGGACGTGTTATGAAATCATGGACATGCCAGTGTCAATCCTGTGACTCCAGTGTCTCTGCATGTTCCACACTAACAATGTACTCCCACAGCAATGCCCTAACACAGTAATATTCCGCATTCTCAATTCAATATTTTAAAGCCAAAGCATCTAAATCTGAATGGAAACCTCAGAAAATACAGATTTTTCAAACCTTTGCTGCAAGACAAAACTATATTATTCCTAGTCAGATCCTTAGTTCCCAGGGTTTGCTATGGTCCCATAGACCAGAATGACACTGCTGAGCCCACCTAACTGAAGGCTGCTCCAGAAAGGAACTGTTCCTGTCCAGCCTTTTCTCCTAGCACCCTAGCACTCACATAACCCCTACTTCAGGAGCTAAGCTGGCAGGAAAGCGAAAAACAAGTAAAGCCAAAAAAAAAAAAAAAAAAAAAAAAAAAAAAAGAAAAAATAATTGGGGGCAGGAGAGGTGCCTGCTTTTTGCCAGTAACCAGCCACTAACTTGGCAACACTGTACAGGAGACCACATCCAGTCTCACAGTCATGACTGTCATCATCACTCTCGGCTACATCTCTTCATCAGGCCTTGGAATTACATCACCAAGGATTAAAACACTAAAGGCTTATAGAACTATTTGTCTACCTTTTAAACCTAATTTTCCTGAAAACATTTCCTAGCCCATTACTTAATCATAAATGTATATTTTATTTTGCCATAGGTTGTCCTCAAACTCAAACATAGTTTGTCCTCAAAGCTTTTTATTTCAACATCCACATACACTCGTGAAAATCCATCACAAGTTAAATTCTGGCAAGAAAATCATTAGGAGGAGATGTGTAATATGATGATAATTACCTGGCTAAACTACAGCCAATCTATCAAGCTCCTAAAAACAACTAATCCGTGTCTGAATATTAATAATAATTAATAATTGAATATAATTAATACAATAATTGAAAGATGCCCCAAGGCCTAGAGTACAGAAGATTTGACTGAATGTTTACGATGGTCTGCTCTAAACTCAAAGGCCTGTGCACTCCTGGCCAAGAAACAACCTGAGAGAAAATAGAACTTCAGAGTTCCTGCCCCATGACTTCATGGCCCTCCAGAGGGAGGGGAGAAGTTGTGCTGACAACAGTCCTGGCACAGCTCGTGTCCCCAGCCATCTTTGTGACGAGCAAGCACCGACCCTCAGTGACCCTGCAGAGATGGCTGCGCTGCTCACTCAATTGCCCAGATTTGGCTGCCAGGAGAACATAAGGTACCAGCTGAAAGGTACTGCTTCTGCTGCCATCCTGCCTCTCAGCCTTTCCAGAAGGGAAAAGGAAAGAAAAAGAACGAAAAAACACCCCAACATTTGATTGTTAAGGCAATGTTAAAACAACCATTTTTGAATTAAACCACTGATTGGTATGTGAAAAATTCCAGCCAGATAAACTGATCATTATTATTGATAACATTCTTGTCACACCCATCCTGCCTTTGATTACTTACTAGCATTACTAGTTCTACAGATGTTCTGGAGATATTTTTTAAAAAAACCATCTATGGCCATGATCTGCCAACATTTTCTAAGCTGCCCTTACATAACCCCAGCTCCCCTTGTAGGCAGAGTCTGTGCATGACCCAGCACGTTCAGCACTTTTCACTAAAAGCTAACCCTCTCTGCTACCTCATCACAGAATTGAGGTGGGAAGGGATCTCTAGAGATCACCTTGTTTCTGCTCAGAGCAGGGTCAGTTGGAACCCCTGCTCTGGCTCAGGACTGTGTCCAGTCAGGTTTTGAGTAGCTCAAGAATGGACATTCTGCTGCCTCTGTGGGCAACATCCTCCAGCATCTGATCACCCAAGTGACAATGGAAACACAGGATTGTGCTGCAGTATTTAGAGGGCTAACTTAATAGTGAGGAGGAACAGTAGGCACTGATGGCAGAATTATTAAACAGCAGTAGGTGGATACGTGCATTCAAGATGTTATTCCAAGCCTTGATGGACTCCAAATACTCTGCATGCACTATGCTGCTTTTTATGTGTCACACATTTCATCCTGCAAACAGTTCAGTGTATTTCAGCTTTGAGCCTCTGAAGTTTCAGTGAAATAAAACCTACACATTGTTTCCAGAACCTAATTATCTTCCTGCTTATCTTTTTATTGTCAGCATGACTCCTAAATTATTTTACAAAAATCTTTCCATACTACAGAAAAGCATAATATAGAAAAAAATGTTGAAGTATATCCAGTCTTTTCCCCAAACCATGTTTATTTATTACCCTTCTGAACAGTAGACATTAGCAAGTTTTTATTTTCAGTTCTAAATTTGGAAGGCAGGGAAGAATATAAATATATTTGTTTTTACCTTTGCTGCTCCTCATCATTATGCTGAGGCATATTGCTATTTGCCAGGAGGTAAAAGATGAAATTAAGTGGGAAAGAAGTCACGCAAATGGAAGAGATAACGGACTGTGAAGTGCACCAGCCAAGAAAAAAACAAACATAGCGTGCTTTTTTCCTTCAAGACAATTATTTTCAGATGACCTTTCTCAATTTTACACCAAATGCTACAGACCAATAACGATGTAACTTAAAGAGATCAGCAAAATATGAGTTCTATGCAAAAAAGCATGTCCAGAGACTGACTACTGCAAGTACTGAATGGGAAGATATAAAAAAATTCTATTAATTAGACAGATTAAGTGTGGTTAAGCAAGAACTTGACTGCAAGTTTAAACTAACATACAATAATGCAAATATTAGGAAATTCCAACTGTTTAAAAGTTCTTGCCATTTGCCTAATTACGTATTTTTAGTATTCTGTGTTGTAAGACAAAACAGTCCAATGCATCCAAAACTCATTGCAAATAATCTCTCTCTCAGCATCTCATTTAAGAACATCAGATTCAATTTATGAAAGTTACATAATTTCAGGGGGAAAAAATTGCTAAACTATAAGAATGCAACATTTCCTGGCTGTGGAGAAACCTGCCTTTGGAAGGGCAGGACTGCGGGCGTGCGCACCTGCTCCCAGCTGCTTTGCTCACCGGCACCAGAGCGTTCCTGTCCAACGGGGCAGAAAGTTTCCAGAGGCACACCCCTGCACCCATCAGAGCCAGTCTGGAACTGTGACCTACCCACTTTTCTCCCTTTGGCTGCATGGCTCAAAATGTGTCCTGGTGAGAGCAAAGGATCCAAAGAACAAACCTGTGAAATGTACTACCTCTGCAAGCAGACAGCCCTAACACACATGAAGAAGAAGATGTGAGGAAGACTAACAGTCTTAATTCTAACATTACGTCTCAATTTCTTGATTTCATATCCATGCTTTTTTTTCCAAATAAGCATCTCTGCTTTTCTTCATTTTTGTTTCCTGGTTTTTTTCTGCTACAGAAAGATTCAGAACTATCTTTCATGACATGATGAGCAGCCATGACAGCAGATCTGAATCTATATAATTTTAGGTATGGACAGAATGCCATGTAAAGCCCACACAGCCAGGTGTGAAAACTTACTTAGGTACATTTCCATGACACCAAGTTTCTAAATGACAACTTCAGTATGGCCTGGAAGTACATGGCATCAGGACTCAGTTATGAGAGCCTAAGCTGCAGGTAACTGAACTCAGCCATAGAGCTACCACAAGACTCAAATATGCAAATAACTATTTGCAAGTTTGGCTGAAATCTTAGTCTCTAAGAGGGTCTCTTTTCCTTTCTTTCTTCCCCCTGCTTTCTTTCCCTCAATTTTCTGCAGGAAAAAAAACAACAACTGTGCCCAAGTTAAGAAAAAACCCAAAACATTCCACAAAATATTTCTCTTCATTTGAGTAATGTTTGTTCACTGGTAAACAGCAATGTATATTTGCTAAAATGCAGGTATCTGCCACTTGATTTTTCTAGGTACTTAAACTGCTAGCAAATATAAATTTTATATGATTAAAGTCATGGAGCATCACTAGGCTCAGCAATCAAAGATGCAGTTCGTGGCTCTTCCAAGGCATTCACCTTGGCTTTTTCAAGTATACTTTGTTTTTTTTCCCCCAGATAATCCCCACTGTGTACATTATGATTTAGCCACACAGCACTAACCTGAGTGCACCGATCTTGATCAATTTCAAGAATGGTTTTCATCCCTTACTCTTCCATATTAACAGAACTTAAGGAGCAAATTCAGGAACAAAGACAGTACACTTACATACAAATGAGCAGTATTCTAACCCAGTAGCTTAATTCCCCGACTCCTCTGGGTAATTCAGATGCTATTTTTATTTCTGCATCAGATTATCTCTGTCTTTCAAATAAGTAGATATATTGAAGTTCTGCCCAGATGCTTCCCTAACAGATTTTATCCACCAGGCAACTTACATTTTAGCTCAGCAGGAGATTGTGTCTTTAAAAATGAGAAATGAGGCTAGTAATTAAGTGAGACAAAATCTGAACTGCACATTTATGAAATGAGATTATAAAATGGCCTAACAATTAGAAAATTAAATATTTACTAACATGTTTTGTTTCAGCAGGCACTAAAATACTATTTCAAAATTTGTCTATAAAAACATATTTGGGGAGGGGAAGAGAGCATTTATGTCTATCTTAAAAAACAAATTTTTCTATCTTAAATTTTTTTTTTTTTATTTTTCTGACACTGCAGAAATACCAAATACCATTTTTATACATTGTAAGGCTTTCCAAGTAAACCAAAAATCCAATCACAGTTAGATATGAATAATACCATATATACCAACATCCGCAAGTGCAACACTTGCACAAAATGCAGAACTCAGAGGTAAGCCTAGATATAAATCACATTAAGAATGGGTTACTAAAATGCTGAAAGTCTTGCTTTAAATCATTCCTGTGTCCCACGGGATCTCACTGTAAGAATCTCTCACATACTCTAAAAGCTTCCTGAAATATCATGCATCATTCAAAAATTCTGCCTATTTATCTGTTTAAGGATTAATGGCTATGTCATCTTCCCCCACTCCTTCTAAATTAACAGGGACTGATGACTTTTGCTCTGTAGCAGAAAATTCCATTAAGAACCTCAATGCAGAGGGATGGCCACATCCCAGTGCACCTGAAGGAACAGTGATGTGATCTAGCTTTAGGAAAGATGGTAGCCCCTTTCTTTCAACACAATCACCATCCTTCATAGGGAAGAAAAAATGCCACATGGAAAGGCTTTGCCAATCAACATGTAAGGCCTTCCTTTTGTTCTCTGGCTATAAACTTGGGGGGAAAATAATAGAAAATACAGATTTCTACATGTTTTAATTAGTCAGCCTGATCTGAACTGGAATACAACACTATTATTCACAGACACAGCTCTCTGACCACTAAAGCACAGCACAGAGGACCAGTAGTTCATAGATTTTAAATTTCTGAGCTTCGAAGAAAGCCAAATACATGAAATTTAACATTAACTCCAGGACTTTTCATGTTTGGGGGACTCTCTCCTTAATGTCAGGCTGTACAGCTTCCAATATTTAAAACATTTTTGTAGATTCTCCTAAATTAACTCTCTAATAAACTCAACTTTTGTTCTGTTGAGTTCATATGATAACAATCTCCTGATTAAAGCCTTCAGCAGTCTGTGAGGACTTACACTAATAACAACCTAAAGAGCTCTCTTACTTATTGTGAAGTTTATAAATAGGGAATGGAGCTTATTATTTCAGCCACTACTTATGATAGTGCTCTAAGGCTTCAACTAAGACAAGGATCCCACAGTGCTAGATTTTGGGCGAATACTCTACAACAAAGCATCCCAAAAGTTTAAAATCTATATATGAACAAAAGGGTACAACAAGGGAATTAATATTACTCATGCTTTATAAAGGGAAAATCAAACCAGAAAAAGATTAAGTGACTGACTAAAACCACTTACCAAAGACTGTGCTGATGGAGCTGGTACCAAATCATCAGCTACTGGTTACTGAAAGACTGTCATCCTCCTTAGCAAGCTTTTATAGATAATGCTGAGAACTCATGGTCACTTGCTACTTGCTGCCTTTCTTGGCCATAAAGGAGCAACTTTCAAGGTGCCTAAATGAACCCAAACCTTTTATCTATACATAAACACAGCAGTGAATGAAAAGAGCAGAAACAATTCACTACACGTAAATGACTGAGAAAATGTGTCCTCTAACCCCCAAAACATTAAGACTGAAACTGGAAAAAGCAAAGTCTTTCCACTCTTTCTATAAGCCAGACCTGCTTGGCTGAGCTGACACTAAAGATGCAGCTCAAATAAGAGCACCTAAATCAAGAGAAGCTTATTCCAAATTTCATGCTTACCACAGCCATCAAATAACTGATATCTATTGTGCTTCTTATTTTAATTTTAGGAGAGCTCCTCAGCCAGCTGTTTTGCTGCCACATCTCAGAAACAATGCCACTGGTCCTAAGACAACTCTATTGGACAGGAGTCTCATCTGTCCTATGATTACATGGGAATAACAATTCTACTATCTCCCTTGGCAATTTAGTTTACTGGATAACTGCTCTTCCATTTTCAATCCATGCACCTTTAATTTTCTAGGCTGCAGCAACATAGGTTCATTATTTCTTTTACCCTGAACAGCCAGAGTAACCAAGATCCCAACTCCTATAAAACTGCTTTCACACACAGCCGTCCTTCAGTTCCTTTCTTACTTCCCTCTAAAATACATGATGGCTTTGTGTTTCTCTTTTCTCCTCAAATGGCATTCTGAACTAAACACAAGGCCACGTTAAAACCCCATCACTGCCACATAGAATCCACGTGATGAGCTTTACAGGTTAATCTTTGCAGTGTACAAGACTGAAGAGCCCAGAAACTGCTAAGCACAACCCAAGGAGAGAATCAGCAAACAGCTCATGCACACAATAATCTGAATAAGTAAAATGGACAGCAACCACTGAAAGAGAAGAAATTACACTAATTCCTCCACAAAATTAATTTTGTAGGGGCTCAGGCAGCTCATCTGACCCTCCTCAGAGCTACCAAGCACTAGGTCTGGTGCAGAAAAACTGGTAAGTGCAGCCAGCTTCTTGCCCCTTAAGATAATCTCTGCTCCTGTGTCGAAGCCTGTACAAACACTCACTCCACTGCAGCATTTGGAGAATGCAGCATCAGCCCAGAAACTGACTCCAGAAGAGATCACTGCAAGTATCTTCAAAGCAAGGTCAACTACGAGATCAATGCCTATATTATTATTATAATAATTATTAATATAATATAATATAATATAATATAATATAATATAATATAATATAATATAATATAATATAATATAATATAATATAATATAATATAATATAATATAATATAATATAATATAATATAATATAATATAATATAATATAATATATATTGTATAGGGCATATAGTATATTTTCCCATTATATATTATTATATATTAGGTATTATATATTATATATTTTTATTATCATTATGAAATTATTATTATAATCTATTACTAACAATGCAATTCTAATCCTTCAACACCTACTCAAGTTGATTCTTCATCATTAGCCTGTACTTACACTTTTTAAATTTATGCTACTTTAAATATAATACAAAGTAGAAACACAATTGGTTTTGTATTTTTAGCACCTTTCAGTTTGATATGTGAAATGGGCAATATTCTTCACAGCCGCAAAACTCCTGACATAAATTTCTGTGGCTATGTGCTACACCTTTCCTAACTTTTAAACCTTGTTAACAAACCTCTTACTGCATGCTGGTCAGGGATTTAAACACTAATTTTTAAACCATTTGCCAGGGATCCGATCTCAGACAACTGGCAGTGACAAACATTTAACATAGGCTGGTACTTCTCCTCCATGGGAAGTCTTTTTACTTTTAAGCACCATTATAACAAGTGATGATGCCAATCTGGTTTTGGAGGCTTCCACGGTAAATGTAAGCAGGGTAAGTATTCTGCTGTAGGAAAGAGAGGAAATCCCATTATGTGGTTGTGTAGTTAAAGACTTGTTCATGAAGCCTGCGCATAAAGTAGAACCTCGTGTCACAGACAAATTAAATGCAGGAATTTTGTGACATTTGGGCACTCAGTGTTTGGGCACTGCCATAGTGTTCTTCCACACTTTTTAATACATATTGTACCCACTCATTTCAACACTAGAACAGGTGCAACATGGCAAGCAACAGCTGAGTACAATCCTACTTTAGGTAAAATGAAAGCATTTAATGAGTAAGAAAATGGCTTACCAGCACAGATGCTTTCAATTTCAATACACCAAACCATTTGGGCATTGGACTTTCCTCTCAGAATAAAAGATAACCAAGAAACAAAAAAAAAGAAGCTCATTCTAGACTGCTTCCTCTGTAGTAATGTAATTAGTGACAACTGCCATCTGTCATTAATATGCTGTAAGCAATAAAACATTACATAAAAATATAGCAATGTTTCTTTTATTACTAGCTCATCCTCCTGAAGAAAAATCCTAATATACAATAATTATTACATGTAATAGTTTTTAAGGCTATGTATCCTTTCACAAATACATTATTCACAGTGAAGCTAGAACCATGACTGATTCTATTGTAATCAGAAGAGAATTTTAATTGTTTTCATTGAGCATCTGGAGGGCTGACATACTTCCTGTGGCTCTGAAGCCAATTTTTGTGTCTTGCTTGGGTACTGTGTGTCAAGAAAAGTAGAAAAAATTATGTAATTCTTTTATCTATGGCAACTGTCACTGTACAGACTGTGCAGAAGTGGCCAGTTTAGCATAGCCCAAGAGGAGGCATAGATAGTTAACCTGATTTACAGAATATTAAGCAGCTTTCAATCCAAGTGGCTTCACTGATGTGGCTTAGGTTCTCCTGAGAGGAAAATTTGGCTCTTTTTCCCAGTCTGCCTGCCCGGGACTGCAGGAGCTGGAGCTGCTACAGAGCTGCACTCTCAGCCCAGCATTCAGCTGGGCTGTCATTCTTCTGCTTGAATATGAACCAGTGGTGACAGGCTCTGAAGTAATCCCCAGCCTATTGCTAGACTGAGAAGGAAAAAAGAGACACAACCAATTCATAAGAGGTAGCAACAGAACTGCATACAAATACTATCAAGTTAACACTCCAAAATTAATAACTTCCTTTACACTATTAAAATACATGGTAGTACTGCTCCCCTAAAAGCAGAATAGAAATCAAGTTTAAGAAGGATGACCAAAACTAAATAGATTTTCACCGAGCTCCTCACAAATGAGTTCTGTGTTTAGATTTAACAATTTACTTTCTTGCTTCAGAAAGTGCCCTAAAGCCTAAAAATACTGTAGGTGATAATTCCTGCACCTGTTTTAAGCTAAAAAATTAGGCAACATATAAAACAAAGATTCATGTAAACATATACTTCCAAGAACAGCTATTATGCAGACAAGTTTTTTATTTTTCATAACCCAACCTGAATGCATTAATATTCTACAAACTTCAGATAATTTAGGTGATTTTCCTACTATGTTTAAAAGGTGTAACTAATTTGCATTGCACTTGTATTTTGATCTCTCCACAGTCCATATACAAGTGGAAAAAGGCAGCATGTGTTGAGACATCTCACACAAACAATTGATTTTGGGGCACTTTTGGTAGAAATTCAGCAATCACATGAAACACTACTTCAATTTCCCTTTGCCCAGAGGAAAAGACTGAAATAATTGATTTTGTGAAATATCTGCAGTCCTTCCTTAGAACAATAACAGACACTTAAAAAGCCTTCTGACACCACGAGGAAGACAATACTGGGAGTGGAGCATCTGGTTATCTCTGTGCACAGTTACAAGCACACAGCCCTCGGGCCCCATTAACTCCCACCAATTAATCTGTATCAAGTAGCCCTCTGCACTTCTCTTGACAGCTACATGGGAGAGGGCTAGTATTTCAGTAGTACTTTGAAGCAATTACAGATTATCAATGATGTTGCCAGTAGATATTCATTTAGAGGTAAGAAAAAAAAATCGCAAGGACTTACAATTTTCATTTCCTCAATGAAACAGAAACTTGCAACATCTGAGACAAAAGGAGTGGACATTTTTAAACTGCAAGAGAGAATTTTTATCTGACACAACTTCTGTGATCAATTCCCAAGTTATTGAAATCTGCAGTGAACTTGGTATTACAGTTTGTGACCTACTGGTGGCCAAATTTGATTATGCACTGTCCTGTTTCTTTGGGCTCCTACAGCTTTGAAGAGTTTAATCCTTGCAACTCATGATGTAAACACTGACATGATGATTAAAAGAACTCATCATCATAGCTTGCACTGACATACTAATAGTACTAGTACCAAAATTTTTTTAATGTAAATGACAACCTGCAGAGCACATCTACACTCTTTCTCCAGGAGATCACATAAACTTAACTGACTTTCGCAGCTTTCAGTCTCTTCTCTTTTTTTTCAACAATTTCTCTAATGTTTGCAAAAAATCAGAGTTGCTTATTTGGTTTCTTCCTACTGGACTCCTAGAAAAGAACATTCAAAAGCAGAGTTCTACAAATAATGAGAGAATTGAACAGTGCTGGCCATCACAGATCTTTTAAGAAAATTAAAATCACCTAAAATTAAGCCTATTAACAACCCAACAGCTTGATTGCTTACCTAGAAGTCACTGCAGCTTCAAGCCACCAACCAATTTAAAAAAATTGTTCAATAAAAACCCCTAACTTTTGAAACAACTCAGCAGAAGCCTCTCAAGGCATGGAAAATGTCAGGACCAAAAGATGCTCATACAAAAAACAAGCCTTTCTCCAGTGAACTAAAAAAGTAAAGCATTATAAATAGATCATAAAAAAAAATAGTATCTGCCTATAAAAAGAAACATGCAGCCCCAGTGTTGAACACATCTATTTACTCACTACTGGAAATTCCTGGAAGACATCTGCTGAAAGTCTGTTTCCTGTTCTGGTTCAAACACTACTCAATACCATCAAATAGGAAGAGGGACAAAGAGAACAGGGGTCTTGCAGGATATTTTCTTTTTCATTATTATTGAAGTGAGCAGTTCTGCTTTAATCTTTCTTCCTCTGCTGTGTTCTCCCATCTCATTTCTTTCACCACACTCAGAACACCGCTGCCACGGCACAGCAGCCAGAGAGAGCATCCTGTATGCTCCCCCAGCAAGCCAAACCATTTAACTACATGGTGCTTGCTACCAGACTTCTAAAGTGAAGTTCCTGCTGTGAATAGCTTCTGCTAAATGGACATTATTATTACCACATTTTTTTTTTCCAAGCAAACGTATGTCAGACTCCCCAGAATCATTTCTTTTTTCCTACTGACTGAAGCAATTTAATCCCAATTGACTAATTTTACTTGCAATTAAGTTTTTGAATCTTTTCTATTTATGAACCAGTACAGAATCTGTAATTGGATGGTTTAACTTTTAAAAACTGTAGACAGCACCTTTTCCCATAAATGCTGAAATCCAAATACGCCAACTAAATGGGAACCAAGATGTTGCTTACCCCAATTTTCCTCTTTTTCCCCCCCCAATATTAAGACGACCTTCTGTTTACATGGCATTTTCTTTTTTCAAAGATATCTACAAAGGCAAAGTCTGTTTCTCAGACAGCAAAAAGCAATATTCTTTTCATAAACTTAACCATTCTTTCTTATTAAAGTATTATTTCAAGTTGCTCCATAAAAATCAAATTTATCTTGTAGCAGGCAGCAAGAGAGTGAGCTGAACTGCAGATGGATTTGCATCTATCAGTTACAGTTATGTGGAGAGGAAATACAAGAAGCAAAATCCAGTATCTTCAAAAACAATAACTTCTATATCAAAGCAAAGATGCAATTTAAATTTTATTAAACTCCACAGTCACAGAAGACGCAAGTGTTATGTAAATCTCTGATATGGAGAATGAAACACAATATATTTGATTACTGCTGTGTCACATATCAGGGAGCTAAGATAGCATTTCATATTGGGTATGGGGCTTTTTTTTTAAGTAATAAAAAGATACTTTTGCCATTCAAAAAAAAAAAAGTAAAGAAATACTAAAATTTAGATTTAGACAGAGCAAAACAATGTAAAGTTTTGAATAATCTCAAAAAAGGAAAAAACTAAGAAAAATATGAATGCATCCCTTATGGAAACTAGCACCACAAATAGTCATTAAGTGATTCTGAGAAAAATTATGAAATATTCAGCTTTATTCCCAGCTAAGCCATCTATCCCAAGCAACATAAGATGTAGATCCAAAGATAAAGGGAAATCACAGGGAGAGTGGAACTGGAGAACAAATTAATGCAAGTAAATAAATTAGGCCTACTGGTCCAAAAATACAACAACACTTTACACTTCCACAGCTTCTTTCACATTCAAAGCAATGAAAATGTGAACTAAGTAGAATTAAAAAATACTGTACCACTTTAAAAAGTTGCAACTCAGCTCAAGCTACATTGATAATTACTAATGCAAGTCATAGAACGAAGTTCAAAGAAGCTGACACAAAATTTCCTTTGACTGGAAGTTACTTCTCTGCTTTTCAAGTCAAACCTCACAGAAAATGCAGTAAGGTCAGCCAATTAGCTTGTATCTGTCTTGGATCACACATAGTATTCTGTGTCTTGGAAAGTAGGCTTTTCCTCTATAGTCCTCTTCAGAGGGCTTTACCTTGTCTAACTTTGGATGCCTGCAACATTTCTGTCCCTCAGTAAACCTTCAATCAATTATTTTTTCATATCCCTTATCAAAAGCAAATAATATTCTCCCAGTCCACAGCTCAGACTGAAGGATTGATTTTAAAAGAGTATTTCTTCCTAAAGTGAGTCATCTTAAAATGCCAGTGCCTCACATTTTAGTGTCAATGTCATAATAATTTTAGACAAGCACTGATGCCAATGGATTTACACATGAAGTCCTGCCAAATAATCAGATTTGGTTGGCATTTAATCTCTCCATTAATTTTGCATTTCTACTTTAAAAAAATAATTTCTCAGACAAAAGGCTTTAGATCTCACCCAGGAATACATTAGTAAGCATCCCAGTGAGCCAAACACTGAATACTCAGTGCTGCTAACAAGGCCCCAGCAAGGTTGTTTCTGAATATTATCCTCCATAATAAGATGTTTAATCAACAGTGCTATGCAAAACCTCTATCCTGCAGCTACAGAACCTAAAACCCCCAATTCACATTGGTCTGAAGCCTCCCTTTTGCCCCAGTTTATCGCTGAAATAAATAGTTTGAAACATTTATTTGATTAGAAAGCTCATTTTAGTATCTACAGGTGAATGTATCTTTTTACAAGTATCCACTGTGTTGGCTGAGCACTTTATATGCAAATAGCAAAAAAAAAAGTTCCTTTTTAAAATTAAAGGACTTTTATGCAGAATCATAGCACAGCTGAAGTTGAAAGGAACCTCTGGAGGTTATTTGGTCCAAGCTCAAGAAGGGTCACACCTAGATTTGGCTGCCCAGGAACATGTCCAGGTGGCTTTCAAGTATTTCCAAGTTAACAACCTCTCTGGGCATCTTGTCCCAGAGCTCAGTCACCCTTCCAATAAAATAGCATTTCCTGATATTTAGAGAGAATTTTCTGCCTTTCAGTTTGTGCCATCACCTCTGGGGCTTGTCACTGCACACAACTCATAACTCTACTCAGACAAAATCCAAACATTGAAAAAACTAGAATTTACAAGACTTAAGGGACAATAAAAATAAGTGCCTCTGACATTTTAAAGAACATTTTAGGTAGCAATTATGCTATGAGAACTTAATTTATGTTAATGTCTGCATTCCCTTGCAAAATTTCTTTTTCCATTTCCCAATACAATGACTTTATAGACTTTAGCCCTTTAACTACTACTGTGTCCTGGTTTTTTTCAGTTCTTTTCAAATCTTTATCTTATGGCAATTTCGTTCCTTTGTACATTTGCTATAATTTGTAGGTGCCTGTGTGTTTTACCTACTCTTTGCATTCTAGTATCTTCTCAAGGAAACATGCTCATTAAGTTGCATCATTTCCACATATTTACTTTACTACATTCAACAACACAGGTATTTGACATTTAATGTCTTCCTCACTAAAATTTTTAAAAAAAGCTTTTTAAAATGCTCACCATTTCCAGGAGGACAAATGTTACTGAATTATTTGATCTGCTAACTGAGATCAGAGTATGCACTGTATGCAGCATGATCAAAGCCAGGAAAGTGGACACCTCCGGTAAAACCCAGAAGTCTTTCCCTCAATGCATGAAATCTCTCTGAGAAAAGCAATCACAAAAACCAGTCACAAGAAAACAGAACAATACTTCAGTACACCAGTATTACCATGAACCAAGCCTAGCAAAGTAATTCATACCTATTATCCAGTCAAGAGAGAGAAGTCAAATATACTGCCTACATGCACCAATTTTTTACTGCTCACATTTTAAAACGAATAAAGATGATCTTATTTCTTATGACAAAAGTAAAAGATACAGATAACTGATTATACAACAACATTAAATACATAAAGGCTACAGATGCCAGAAAGAAGAATCTCCCAACATTTCAAATACACGTATTTCCATTCTCTTGGTAGGTGAAGAGCTGCTCTGAATTGACAACTGTATAATAAAAACCCCCGATCTTCTAGCCAACAGGTGTCGGGACCCAAAGCGTCCCTCAGACACTCTTGGATGTTCTGGGCCCAGGTCAGAAGCACTTGAGACCCTGGCATGCAGCCAGAAACCCCTGTGGCTTTGAATCTGATCCATGGAACAATTTACCAACCTTGCAGGAAGAACAAGACATCACAAAAGTTTAGATATTATAGTAGAAGTAGTCACAAAGTGAAAGGAAGAATCTTTGAGTGCTGTACAGGGGGGTGTTAGGCCTTGTACAGAGGGGTCTGAGTTTTGTACATGGGGGTCAGAAGTTCTAAGATGGAGGGATTTGGGCGTGCCCTGTCCTCCTTCTTTCTTCTTCCTATTCCCCATGTTCTTGGTGGTGTTGGCACTCACAGATTGGTTTAGAGTAGAAAGTCACTGTTCAACATAGGTGATAGGCACCGGGGAAAAACTATAAGCATTTAACATGTAATGTGTGATATAAAAGATGGCACCAGCCCCCTGGGCGGTGAGAGATGCAGAGTGAGAGGGTGTCAGAGACAGTATCAGCGTGTGCCTTTGCCTGACCTGCTGAAAGAACCGCAGCAGTTCAGGAAGAAAATCTTTTTGATAACATGCAATAAACTACCTTGAGACCGGACGACTGAAGACTACTGAGTCTTTCTTTGAAGGCCCAAGTTGGAGGAGAGACTTTACCACCTCCCGGGGTCACCTCAATCTGGGGGTGAGCCCCGTCAAACAGGTAGCTGACTTTGCTATAGCTTCAAGGCTTGATGCCACTTAATAAGATTTCTCCAAGGGATGTAGGATGGATTTGCTGAGCACAGACATACATCTCCTCAACACAAAACCCACTAAGAATTCAGGTCCCTGGGAGGGCTCAGGAACAAGGGCTCACAGCCGGAGACCTGCTTGCTTTGTGCTCTCCCACCATAATTCCACTACATGGAAAAGTGGCCTCTGTCCCTGTGTTGGCTTCTCTGCAGGCCCTCCAGGGCACTGGCGAAGGCAAACTGAGACAGCAGCTTTCCTGCCTGTTCACCCCTCTTGTGAAGTCCTCAGGCAGTGAGCAGCTCAGGAGCACCCCAGGGGCAGGGCCAGGGCAGCAAAGGTAGCTGGTGCCCCGGAGAGGCCAGGGTGCACAAATGCTGCACATCTCCAAGAGAGAAACACAGCTTGCAGAAGAAAAAGTAAAAGAAAAAGAAAAAACAGATATTTAGTGCAAGCCTCTTACGAGACATGTGAAGATGCGGTTACAGCCAAGCAAGCCAGCTGTTCTCTGCAATAGTCTCATCAAATCAAGCTCCCTTTACCCCCATGAGCAAACAGATCTCACTTTCAGGTCCCATCTGTACATACAAGACTCCAGGTCTGCCAGTGTGATTTTGACAGTATGACTGACACAGCTTTTGAAGCTGTTTAACTTCTTTTATCTGCCTGTGTGCATGCTGAATGCAGCCATTCTTCACGCTGAAAATAAAATAAATAAGTATCATCATTCATCACCACTGTTTTGACAAATATTATGTGGAACAAAGAAGCAGGAATTGTACTGGGAGCCCATGTCAGGTCCTTTATCTGTCACCAGTTAAAATGTTCCCCACTAGGCTTTCTTTCAAAGAAACACATCAGCCCTAACTATAACGAGTGGTACTGTCATTATATTGGCCTTCATTAGCAACTGTGAGGGGCAGGGGGGAGAAAGGGAAAACAGAGACCAGCGTTATGCCACTGTATGGGTTTTCATTACTGATATGTGTAGTTGGTGTTCCTCTAGTCTCAAAATGCACATAAATCAACTTCAAAACACTCAGAACAGGGGGAAAACACATGATTCAGATGTAGGGGTACATTATTCTGTCTGAGCAACAGACTAGCATGATTCAAATCAGGAAAACACTGGAGTGGCATGGAATAAATAATTAACAACTGTTATGACCTTTTCCAGTGCAGAAGAAAAAAAAGATCATTGAACAAAATCTGAAGTATGGATATTCAAACAACAAAGGACATACTTCTTCCACACAACCCATAGGTAAATTGTACAATTCACTATACAGGATGGGTCAAAATTTTACACTTGTTGCAAATAGCAGTAAGGCAAATTCACAAAAGAAAATAATAAGAACAAGACCTGTGTACTTGGCCCAGAGAGCTCCTGAGCTGCAGACTCCTGGATCTGTATCAGAAAAGCAAAATTATAATCCTATTGGTGCTTAAACTCTTGCCTGTGTGTTGACTACCAGTCACTGTCAGAGACAGGACACCGTGCCATCTGGATGTTTGACCTGATCCTCTATGGATGCTATTAACCACTGTGGACAAAGCCTTTACCATGGAAAACTTCATGCTGTCCTGTCTCAAATAAGTGACAATTAATTATATTATTAATTCTATTCTAGGATTAATTCTAAATTAATTATAAAAATTGCCAAAGCCAACAGTAACCCTTTTTTTTTCCTCTCTCTCTCTGCCTCTGGCAGAGAAATCAGCTCTGTATTTCCTTTTCACTCCTGCTTTCAAAAGGTCAATATTTGAAGTTTTAAATATCTCTTATCTTCCCATCACATCAAAAGTTCAATTGAATAATAAAGTTAAAATTCTGTCAAGGGTCATTTTAAGAACACTGAGCAGTAGATCTATTAGCAAGCTAGTATACACAGGAAGCTTAACATACTTCTGTTTCTATAATACAGCATAGAGCCTTACCAGACCAAATGCTCAAATCACAATTGCAATGAGCACCTGAAGACCTTGTGAAAGTCCTTAAATTGTCTTAACACCATAAAGTTCAGGCAGAAACCTCTGGCCCAAACAATTAAGCAGGGGGCACCTAAATGGCACAACAAAGTAGGACTGAGCCAATTCAGAAATACAGATGGGGTTTGGAGCAGATGTAATTAAGATAAGGAGTCAGATAAGCCAGAGAAAGTAGCACTAAGAATGAGGTAAAGCTGAAGAGTTTCATTTCAAAATGAAAAATACTAGGAAAACAGAAATGCAAAATTAAAGTGTGGTTCTGACAGATTTTAAAAAGGAGAAAAAAACCACTCAATTTTTCAAACAGCACCTTCTCAGAAGGTTCAGAAGACTGTTTTATCACAACCATAAAACCAGTACTACAGTAGACCAGTATTAGTGACTTCTGTCAGAAGTCTGACAGTATACCAGTGAAAACCACAAATTGAGAAGTGCGAAACAGCAGATTACACAGAAGGGTGGAAAGCAGACTTCTTTGATCACACTCCTTTTACCTGCACCCCTGAATAGCATCCATCTGTAGATCCATTTAAATCTATAACAAAAAGGATGCTTTGCATGGGTATGACAAGTTTGGACTGAAAAAGACAACTACAGCATCCAAGAAAGCTTCAACAGAGTCAGAGCTCTGCTTGATACAACAGAAATTATCACTCTGCTTTTTAGCTATTTCAATTAATGTACATTTTAAATTAAAACAGCCATTCTATTTTTAACTTACAAACACCAAACACACATTAGTAAGGAGAAACTGAAATCTGCAATGTCTGCCTACTTTATAAACCTTCAGCCATACTGTGTATAACAACCCTTGGATACTGGTCACAAACCAGAATGTTTACAAAATCTTTCACTCAGAAGACAATATACATGTGCTCCTGATCCTGATGTATAGGGAATTCCACACAGAAGCCACCTCAGCACTGGCACTAGGGATTCCACCAGGACTGCTGGCAACAGGTGAGTATAAACCTTAAAGGCTGAAAAAAATTCTTACAGCTGTCACATTTTGCATATCCTCTCTAATTGGTATCTCTCTGATTATCCTTCAGAAAGTCACCTTCTAGCTTTTCACAAACACTGATTTCACATAAAGAGATTCAAGAGGAATAAAAGAAGAAAAGGTAAAATATGGTAACTTAGTTATTAAAATATTTTTAAAGAAAAAGGATGAAACTGCACAGAGGCAGGAAGAGAAGATCACAGAAATGTTACCTGAGAAAAAGCAGCAGTTAAATCAATGATGATAATGATGATTGTCACTGTTATTATTATTGCTACTATCATCATCATTTGTTTATTTGTACCATTTAAATAAAGATCTAAAAGGGCCATATGGAAAAAAAAAAACCATCAATAATGCCATCATGAAGTGGCAGCCATGTAATGCAGAAGCCAATCATGGGTTGCCAGAAGGTATAATAAAAGCACAGCATGATGTTCAGGGTGTGTTTGTTTAGAAATTTAGAGCTGAGAGCATGGGTGGACTCTTCCAAAATATTAAGTCATGTTATAGACTTTTCTTCTGCCCTCAATAATTTAACCTGTTTGCAGACAATAATTTGGCACAGGTAAAGGATTACAGTTCAGATAACAAACATGGCAGCAACACAGATTTCATTCAAAGTATCTTCTATCAAGGAAGATCTACTTATGGACAAATCTGTAAAAACCAGGATGCTTTAAATAAGCCCTTGTCATTGATCCTCATTTGCCTATAGCATTCTGATAGCTCCAAAAGGCTTTCCTTGGGAAAGACAGCAAGAAGATATCACCCAGGCCAGTAACATCCAAAACCTCAAAAGGATGCATCTTTACACTTCTGGGCTTCATCCAACAAAACAGTGACTTACTTGAGTATTCTGTGCTTAATGGGTGGATAAGGGTCCTAATACACCAATTCCAAGCAAAGCAAGCAAACTCACATTTCAGAAAAGCAGCTTTCTTACTTGCATCAGCACTTCCATCTCCTTTTTGCAGCTGGTCACCCATGGGCAGGTAGGAAGGGCCAGGCAAAACCAAACTGCAACCGGCAGTCTGCCTGTCAGCAAGGCAGCCTGCCTGCTCTGGATCAGATCCAGGCCCAGGATGCATTGCACCACGAGTTCCACTCCTGTATAACAACTCACATTTTTGTGTTAACATTTCAGCATGCACTTCTTCTCTTGCCCTTTTCTGCAAGACTTGTTTATTTCAACTGAGCTATTTTTGTCTATTTTGCATCCCCTCCCTATGCTCTTTTATCTGCTACTCATATTTTTTCCATTCCTTTCAGTAACATGGAACTAATCCCTTTGTGGGTGGCTTGCACAAGGACAAGCCCAACAGACCTCTTGCCTGATTTTTATTTAGTTATTTATTTATTTTTAATCTTGCCTGGCTATGTATTTTATTTGGCAGCTTTACGTAGAGATTTCCTTTTCGTGTTTTAATTCAGGCCATAGAGCCCTCAATAGGAAACTTAATAAGTTACCTAAAATAAATAACTGACATTCAAATAATTTCACACTACACATGGGCAAGAAGAGTTGTTGCAATAAAGCATTTCAGTGATAAAGGAATTCACAGGCCCAGACAAGAGGTAAAATCTAAAGGTGCTATTATCTAATGCCTTTCATCTGAAAGGACCCTGGAGCTGTTGTTATACAGCATTGTTTATAAAAGGGAGCTCATAAAATAGATTAATACCCTAAAAGATCCAGCATTCTATTTCTACTAGGGTTTGTCATACACTTGTATTTTTTAAGAGCTTTGTGATGTCACCAAGGTTTGGCATCCTTGTGACTGAGAGATCTTGCCTCCATCTTTTCTGCTCTGTAGCTTGACTTGGTCACTTACTGCTGGCATCTTTCACTGAAAAAAAGCCCTGCAGAATAGGGGAAGCAAGCAAAGAGCTTCTGCTCCAGCTTCAGGGATAGCCTGGCTCCAGGGACAGGTCCAGCTACCTACAACACAGAGTGCTACCACTGGAGACGTGCAGTGGCTCTCACAGCTGTATAAGGCACAACCATTTATCATCACTGGTGGTAACAGCACAAAGGAGACTGGCAGCCAGACCTCACTGCTCAGCAGGGCTGTGACAAAGCACCTGGGCTCCACATACAGGCTCTTGCTCAGGTAACTTCCACCTGAGGGACAGACAGGTACGAGGTACCTGTTTGCTTTTATTGCTTCTGGGAAGGACATCACAGTAGTGCCCCACACAAAGCCCAGTCATGTGGCAGAGGAGAAGCTAAAGCATCTAATTTTCTCTTAAAGCCTGAATAAGATATTTGTCCATCTGCTTCCAGAACAATGAAAAACTGTCAGGAAATTTCAAAAGAGCAGCCAGAGTTATTAGCTTGCTAATAACCACCCAAAAATGAATACAAATTGGTGAGCAGCCTTCCATCAAACACTTCTGTGACTGTCGTGACTAGAGGTGCTCCAAAAATTTTCAGCTGATTAAAAAACCTCAAAATAAGCCTCTTATCTTCAACTATTATTGGCTCACATAAATAGAAATCTGTGTCTTCAATTTTATATGATGTGTTTTCAAGGTTTCCCTTCCTTACTCATCTCAAATAGTGAATGAAGAAAGCAACTGACTGTTTTTCTAAGCAAAAATGCAAAGATGAAGAGGAGTGAGCAAATGGCTTTTGAAAGCTTTTTTGTATTTTAAGTGAAAAGTTCAAATACTTTCAACTTGTAAAAACAAAACCACAAAAAACCCAAAACAAAGTTGTCACTAAAAACAGATTAGACTAAAATTTTACAGAATCTAACATGTTCCATTAAAAGCAGTACCATCCTCACAAATATTTAAAAAATAATAACCCATCTTTCTCTATTAGGGAAAATACCCATTTCACAAGAATAGTAGCTAAATCTACACTGACAGAAGTTACCCATGAGTGCCACAGCACAGTATGATGGAGCTGTCACTGTTAAAGAACACTTGTAAAAATATTTTGGAAAACCAGCCATCATCACATTGGACAGTGACCTTGAAAAAGCTTTCTCTGCCACAGCCTGGAAGTATAAAAATTATTTTAAAAGACATTTTACCCTCTTTTTAAAGTCTCCAGTACAGTTCATGCACCTTCTGTAGGTTATTTTATGGGCCTCTGCCTCATTTTGGCAATGTAAGGACTAGAAAATGCAGCCTTTAGGTTGATTTACTTAACAGTAGCAAATGTATACTCAATGAATTTGTTCCTATGTGTATCCAAAACTCACTTCCACCGACATTCAAGATAAAAAGTTAACACTTCAAAGTTACCACAGTAAAGAGAAAGGAAACATTTTTTTATTTCTTTTGCAAAAAAAGGAATAACTTTACTCATAAATGCAACAGTATGTTCCATTAAATACACTTAAACCTGTTTGAAATACATGTTTCACAGAGTATCTAGGAGAGCAAACCCTCATTAACCTACAAAACCTTCATTACTGGTGAGGATTAAAAGCTCAACCTGGTTTTTTGGACCACGGAGGTATTTGCTGTAGTGGTGAGGATACACTAAGTTGGCTGATAAACTGCCAGGTTTCTCATCATTTCCCATCATTTCTCAAGTGATTCTGGAGTTAATTGGCAATAAGAAACTTCATTTACTAACTGACTTTCTTCTAGCTTTCACGCCTACCCAAGGGAGTCACACACCATGTTTCAGACTCAAATACCTGTAATTCTCAGTCTTAATAATCGCTGCAGCATATAAATACATCACAGATTATTTTCCTTTTTAGCATACTTTTAAAAGTCAAGCTTAATAAGAACATATTAGATCTGACATCACTAATGTTATTATCAACAACACTGAACTCAACTATTAAAGCCTGTCATTGACATGAATCATGTTATCCCTCCTCTGGGCACAATCCGCATCATTACAATTGTTCTAAAGCTCAGAACAGGTGATTTGTAAGCTGATTAATTGACTGAATCACAGCGAGATGGATGTAAAACATAGCTAAATATCCCCTTACTCTGACTGCTGTATACCTAGGTTTTAAGCTTTAAAGGTAGCTATGCTGCCCATTGAGGAATTCCTCGAGATTAGCTAGATATATACCAAAAAACCTCACTGTACTGGTGCCCACATTCAATGGGGTCAAATATTACTCATGATAAAACACTGAAGATGAGTAATGAAAATTTATTTTTAAATTGGCTTGTGAAGTCAGATACTCAGAAGAATACCAAGATTAAACTGACAAAGACAAATGCCAAGAAATGTTGGCTACCTGTGTAGAAGTATAGTATCTGATCATTTAATGAAAATTAATTGATTCATCTTCACAGGTGCAAAGACAGAAAAATTAGAACTACCATTTTTCAGAAAATGAGAAATACATCCAGGTTATGGTGAAAAGCTATGTGGGGGAAAAAAACAAAAAAAAACCCAAAAAAAACAAAAAGAAAAAAAAAACCACAAAAACAAAACAAAAAAAAAAAAAAAAAAAAACACCACCCCAAAAAAACTAAACCTTCACAGCAACACTGAGCTGCTGAACCATTAGACTTTGTTTTTCTTCATGGCCTTGACTACATACTTACTACTTTCCAAAACAAGTAATGTGGAACTTGTTTGGGCAACTTTCCCTCACCCACAGCAACTGCACAGGCATTGAATAGAAGAAAATGACAAGGAGTCAAAAAATAGAGTATGTATCCAGGTAATTGAAAACTGAATCACAATACGTATGCACCAACACATTCAAAGAAATGAAGTGACATGGTAAATCAAGTGCAGCTATTGCTGACATTACATAACTTCTGGTAGCTCAATCTTTCTCTGATACACAATGGCTGTCTGACAATTTGCTCAAGTTTTACAAAAGAAGTAGGATAAACCTACATGTTGCTCCTGACATCCACCATCAACCCACAAAGCGATGAGCAGGACTGATATCTACTATCTACATTTAACTAACAGCTATTAAAGTTGTCATCTCTGGTTTGGATCACTCACTGCAGAGGATGAACATACTGTGACAACATCTGATAGCTGTTTATGAATACAGGACATCACAACTATAGATCCAACCCCAAGGCCTGGCAGAAAGCCACATTAGAAAAGCAGCAGGCAGGCTTGCCCTCTTCTCTGCCACCTATTCCCGCAAGGTATTCCTGCATCTTGAATCCAAACAGTCCCAAAACTCCCACCCTACCTACACTTCAGGCTCACTCCCACTTCTACCTAAATTCTGAGCTCTTTCCCTATTCTCATAAAAGCTGCTATCACTTAAAGTGCTTAAAGTGAAATGAATTACATATTAGATGCCTACGTCAAGTAATTAAAAGCCTCTGCTGGAACAGATGCTAGTAAAAGTACTAATGGATGCCCACCAGGTAATACTATCTATTTTTCAATAGCACAGTAATAATAATAATACAGTGAGTAGAAATAAAACTAGCAGTTCAGTTGCTAGTAGTATTTGCACCAATCGTTTAAAAATAAAATTTTAATAGCAAGGTATTTCTGATACTACTAGTAGTTTTAGAAAAAAACAACCTAGGAGACTAGAGTGCCTTTCGTATTAAATAGCTTTCAAATTTCTGTCCTTAAGATTACAAATGTAAAGGCCACAAGAAACTTAAAAACCAGCTGCCCAAACCCATCAAGTTTAAAAGATTTTAAGTCTCTCTCTCATTATTTTCAAACAGGAGATACACTTGCTACTAAACCTCGGTGCATCTCAGTATAAAAGTCTCTTGCTCAGAAATTACATTGAAAAAATCTCAAATGAAGTCATAAAATGCCTCGTGCATAGAATACAAATTCTTTATATTGTGCTTTCTGGTCTTATGGGCAAAACGGAAGATTTTCAAATCTGGCAAACCTGTTCTGATTACCGTTACAATTATGCATCA